>NW_024080744.1:1751530-2951530 GCF_003009895.1 Hyaena hyaena | reverse complement strand
TTGTGAGTGCTAGCTTCTCATTGGGCTCTCTACTGTCAGCACAGAGCCCGCTTTGGATCCTCTGTCCCTCTTTCTCTCTGTCCTTTCTGCTCCTCAAATATAAACATTTAAAGAACATATAAACACAGAGAAATAATTACTATGGATATTGATAACAGAATCTACTGTTTTCTTGCAAACACATAACTGTGACTAATAAGCTAATGATACACTTTAAGGACTTCTCTTTGGCAGGAGCGATTTGTAGCCAATAAACTGTATTTTATGGAAACCACTATATAATTTAGACTTAAAAAATTGATAATCCTGATAGATCTAAGGCCTAATTAGTAAAAATGAGTAAGTCTTAATGTGGTTAAGAACACTAAACAGTCTAGACCATTTTAAATATCCAACATTTCAGAGTCACCACTGAAAGAAGCCAATGGAGCCAAAAACTTAACTTTTCTCTAAATCTTTCTTTATGAAAACTTCTAACTAAAATCCTCAAATGTTTCTTGAAATGAAGTAAACCATGAGAAAGTGATGAAATTCAGGAGTGCCTGGGTGGCTCAGGTCATTCTCACGGTTTGTGGGATCAAGCTTTGCATTGGGCTCAGAGTTTGCTTGAGATTCTCTCTTCATTTCTCTCTGCCCCTCCCCCACTCTCTTGTTTTCAAAATAAATAAACTTAAAAAAGTGATGAAATTCAGTTATCTTTTAAGTACTGATATCACCTATAAGGTATTGGTCCTGATCCTAAGAGATTTATCCCTGCAAAGAAAGCTAAAATTTCTTTAAGTTTATTTATTTATTTTTTGAGAGAGAGAGAGGGAGAGAGAGAGAGACAGACAGACAGACAGAGAAAGAGAGAATATTCCAAGCAGTCTCTGTACTATCAGTGTAGGGGCTGACGTGAGGCTCAAACTCACGAACTGTGAGATCATGACCTAAGCCAAAAGCAAGAGTTAGGTGCCTAAATGACCGAGGCACCCAGGTGCCCTGAGAGCTCAAACTTTTTTACAGTTCAATTTCCCACCGCTCTGCTCAATTTTTATAGACATACCAACTTTGGATATCATAATAATTTGTTTTACATAGTTACCATGTAGGAAATCTAACACCATCACAAAACTCGAATAATGCTAAATAAAATGTTTCCAATGGCTAGATTTCACATTGTTCCCGACACTTTGAGCTACCCACCTTCCATTGCAAGGTTAGTGAACTTTTGCTCCTGTGTGCCAGCTTAGGTGGGAAGGGACATTCAGGTGCGCAGCTGTGGGTGGTGAAGCTAACTGGCTCGGAGCAGGATCCCTTTACGGAATTGTACATGGCATATACCCTGAAAACAAACAGACAAATAGTCAGTGGCAGTGGCCCGTCACAGATGACCAGGGTTTTTATCTGCGCTTTGCCCCAGGCCTTTTTATATAGCGAAATGGAATTTAGGTAGTGCATACCATGACTCTCTTTCTTATCTACTGGTTGTCCTGACCGAACTATGGCCACCATCTCCAGAGGATAATCATCCCAGCAGGTTATGTGCCTCACCTCATTCTCTCCTTCCGTTAATTGTCAGAACCCTCAGCCCCAATCAAGATAGGCTGGGTCTACAGACTGGGAAAGAATATGCTGCCTAAGAAAACATCCTTCTCCCCAAAGTGGTCTTCAAATATCCATTTTAAACCCATCAACCGTTCTTCAGTTGACTTTGTCTGGAAGAAGACTGAAAGGAGAGTTAAGGGTTGGCTGAAAAGGGACAAGAAGTAGTGATAAGAGTCCACAAACTGGAGAAGAAGTATAAACAACAGAGTAGAATAGATAACATCTTTAAACTGTTTATAACACTGCAGATATTTAGGAGAAATATAGATGGTCCACACACAGAAACGTGCTTGTTACTGCCTAGTGCATCTCTAACTCAACAAAAACAATGTTCAGGTACAGTTTATCCATGTGAACATTTCACTTTTGCACCTGGCGCCGAGATTAAAGATGTGTACTCTGCACATTAAAATGCCTGGCTCAACACCCAACATATGGGTCTGATTTCTCCAGAGAAGCTATGAAGAAAAAAGCACATAATGTGCTATTATAAAACTATACTTCTTTCAAATAGCCTAAAATAGAGCTATGTTGATTTTTATCATCTTCCTTTTTATTTTTCCATTTTTTAAAATATTCGGCATTAAAAAAAATCTCAACTTGAAAACCTACGCTTTTTAAAAGACAACAAAGAAACTTTTGCTGCCTAAATAGATGCAAGGATTGAAGCTATTCAGAGCTGGCAAATACCGCAAGCCCTTAATTTGTGAGGTCCCATTAAAGACAGAAGAAAACTCAGAATCCAGAGGGGAAGTAAACTTCCCGGAGCTCCAAGGCTAGAGAGTTACCGCAACTGAATGCAGCCATGTAAATCTAA
This sequence comes from Hyaena hyaena, assembly GCF_003009895.1. Taxonomy (NCBI): domain Eukaryota; kingdom Metazoa; phylum Chordata; class Mammalia; order Carnivora; family Hyaenidae; genus Hyaena; species Hyaena hyaena. The sequence goes on along the minus strand of NW_024080744.1, from coordinate 2,949,126 downwards.
CTGCTGTTCTCTACTGCCTACTGTCCCTACTCATCCCGCAGTTATGCTTCCCTGAGCACCCACACTTTACCTCCCCTCACTCTACTCAATGAACATAAACAACAGCTAAAGATAACGACGGTATGGAAAACAGGACCTAATTAGGTGTGTGATTTGCAAAGTCCCTTCTCCTCAAGGTGTATCACAAAGAATTTATAGAGGTCATGCAAGTTAAAAGTACTAATGCCTATTAGCCACCCGAAAAGGTTAGGTACAGATTACTGGATATTCGACTTGTCTTAGGGGAGGACACCACAACATCCGATTCAAACAAATACACTTCCTAGGATGCTCTTCACCCAACTTGATGAAAACACATGTTCCCTTTTGCGTTCCCTGGATGTAGGAACATGATAATATAAAAGGAAATGGTAGATTTAGCAAGATCATTTCCATGTATTAGGAAAGGCTCACTAGGAGTAAATTACTTAACATGAATCACAGAATATTCCAGACATGGGCAGGATTCCTGCCTAAACCTTAATAGATCAGTTGGATTCTCCAGCTGGTGGCTCATGGGTTACATTTGGCCCAAGCTGTGTGTGGGAGAGAGGGAAAAAACAGAGTAAGTTAAAATATCTCCGCCACCTATGCATGAACGGAAGGACATGGTCAATGGTCAGTAGAAAAAGAGACAAGCAGATGTTATACATTCCTAATGAAAGATAATGTCACAATCTACAAAATCCTTGCCAGAAAAAGTGAATCTGTGTCTGATTAAGCCTCTTTACCATTATATAGGAAACACAGAGAGAATATATTAAGTAAAACTACAGGGTTGCAATCAGCCTAATTCACACTGCAGAAAATTCTATAGGACAAAAAAGTTATTCCAATTCATAAACTGCAAGAGGACAAAAAAGAAAGGGAGGTGAAACCTAGAGATTAAAAGAAATTTATGAGACACCAACCAAACAGAAGAGTCAGGCCATGTCTGTATTTCAATTACAACAAAGTGAAGAAACAAAACCTTCATTTTTAGGACAGTTGAGGAAATGGAAACAGTCCCTGAATTTTAAAGACGTTAAGAAATGTCATCATTTTTGCTTATTTTGGATGGGCATGTGATGATGGTAATGTGGTTCATAGATGAAACATGATGGTGTCTGAACTGTACTTCAGTATCGCTGAGGGGGCTGGAGGAAGAGGGAGGGGCAGCAAGGAAGTAAGAAGCTGGGTGATGAGTATATGCAAATCCATCAAATACTGTCCACTTAAAAAAAATTTTTTTCATGTTTATTTTTGAGAGAGAGGGAGAGAGACACAGTGAGAGTGGGGGAGGGGCACAGAGAGAGGGAGACACAGAATCTGAAGCAGGCTCCAGGCTCTGAGCTGTCAGCACAGAGCCCGACCTGGGGCTCAAACCCATGAACTGTGAGATCATGACCTGAGCTGAAGTTGGACGCTTAATTGACTGAGCCACCCAGGCGCCCCAATTACTCTCCACTTTTGACTTTATCTGAAATTTTCTGAAATGGAAGGTTAAAGGTTAAGCCAACACTTACAATAACTTCTGGAGCTCTCTCATTTAGAAAAACGAATCTCTGGTTTCTCTTAAAAATTAGAAGTTCTAGCAACACAGCCGCATACCTGCCTGGTAGTACTCAGATAAAGGTGAGAACAGTCCCCCTTCAGACAGGGCAGGTGTTACCCAGTTCAGAATCCTCCCGTTTCCTACTGTCCCCCTGGCAGTAAGTTTGTTTCTCAGCTGCCTTTTACCCAGCTCTTCCCCCACTTAGCTTCCTAGTAGGTTTCACTTTATAATCACTGGGCATTTGCTTATTCAGACGATACTCAGGTAGACTGGGTACTAAATGTTCACAAAAACAGCATCAAAAATCTAGGTGGACAATAGAGCAGAGGAAATGAGGCAGGAACAGGGCCTATGAAGGATCTGGCAGACTGCAGTTAGTTATCTGGGGGAGATCTGGACTCTGTCAAGTTCATTCTTTAATGAGATTCTTGGGAGTCATGAATCCATACTTAGCAGTCTAGAGAAACAGGAGTGACACAGGCTCCTAGTAGGCAGCTTGGGAGGATGACCATTGCTGGGAGGAACAGAAGATCCTGGGGGCAAAAGTAAAAATTTGAGGACGTTGGAGATACGACGCTGTCTGGGCCATAAGGAATAACTTGTCTGGTAGTCTTTCAACCGAAAGAATGTTACAGTTGAAATTAGGGATCAGTGCTCCCCACTCATAAAACTCTGTCCACAAAGGAAACAAGATCCATTTTATACGGCATGTAAATGTGCCGTATACAGTATGTAAAATTTGACATAATATCTAAGTATCCCATGATTTTATCGGTTAAAGTTGTTCAGTAAATAGACAGCAACTAATCGTCATAACCACCAGCTCTGTTTTTACCAGTAACTTTTACAGAAAAGCCTCTGGAGATGGGGTTTTATTTTCAAGAATGTTGCAATAATGCTTTTCATACGATGGCAATGTGTCTTCTCTAAATACCATCACACGATATGAAGATCAGAGGAGTAGGAATAGTTTCTTAGGTTAAATAAATCAGCAAACAGTTCAGTTCCTTTTGCATTTATCACAGTGAAGAAGGATATATTTTTCTAATGATATGATTAATCTGCTGTTACGTTTTCACATTTGTTTCAGCTTAAATACTGACTAAATGCTTATGAAACAGGTGCTCCAAGAATTTCAGAAATTTGCCTCCAATTTCCTCCAGCACATCTGTAACATAGTAGGAGCCAGTGTTAGTCAATAACACCTATTTCATAATTCTGTACTGAGATGGTCAACCATATTTTTGGAAATGTTTCATCACATAATTTTTCTGAGAAATGTTATTACATGATATCATTTCTGGACAACTTCTTTGCCAAACTGTTAATGCCAATGACTGGAAAACTGCTTCAAATTTCATGAAATTGCTGTCCATTCCTTCACTCAAATTCCTGATTATTCTACTACTGATGAAAATATAAATTCTTGACTCCCAAATAAAATGGTTATTTCAATGCCAGTACTAATTCTAATTCTATAACTACCAATTAAAATACCAAGTAGGTATTTTTGCGTATGTATAAATATTCATATAGCTAAATGAATATAAATGTTTCTGTATAAGTTTATAGACTTACATATAAATATTACAAAACAGTTATTTAAGTACGTATGATGTATGTAAGTACTGAATTTTTCTCATTTCTCCCTCTTCTTCAACACACAACCACACACACACAATCCCTCTCTCTGTCTCTCTCACACACACAAACAAGATTTTGTATTGGTGGCTTTATACAATAAATAGTATAATGGTCCATATGGAAGCACTAAATAAATACACTTTGGTAATTACAAATTGATTCCCTTTAAACTTTCAATCAACATTAAAATGAAAAAAAAAAAAGCAATTTGTGCTAGCACTTGGTGACAAATATAAAACTGATGACTTTGATAAGAGTCTAACCCAAGACCCTACACCTCAATTTTTCAAATCAACGTAATGGAGGAGTATTACTTGCTTCAATCATCAGGAGAAAAAAAAAATTGTTGAATAGTCACTTGTGTAGAAATGAAACACAAAAATTCAAAGCAAAAGAGAAGAAAAGGATTTTAAACCTAAAATGTCTCAGTATACGATTTTCTATGTGGAATTTGGCTTAAGTGGCATGTCAAGTGCCAGTCTGATCAGCCACAGCCATGTGACGTGTAGCACTGTCTCAAGGATGCCGCTCTCGTCTCTTAGTAAAGGACTCCCAATCGCAGTGGGGTGGAGGCAAGAAGTCACGAGCTGGCTTGCCCAGGAATTGATGCTAAGCACCAGACATACAAGGACAGCATCCACGACTGAGACACTGCTCTTAAGAAAAGGTCTGTATATCTGATGGGTGATGTCAAACAGTACTCACTAACATTAGGGAGAAAATGGGAAGAAGCACTGAAAAAAGATAGGGAACCAACAGAATGAAGGGGACAGAATCAGTCACAAAATCAAAGGCAGCAAGAAATGGTAGGAACGGAAGCCACAGATGGGACTTTAGTGTATGATCTGAGAAAGAAACCTTTCACTGTACTGAAGCGTGATTTGAACGGAGACTTCTGCAGGCCTTCATCAAAGTGTGCAATATTAAGAACTGGAAGAAGGTAACCTGGTTGGAAATGCTGAAAGAAATATCTCATTGTTTCCATCCTTGGCTTTCCAGACTCCCACCAGGGAGACACTTTCTAAATTGGTAATGCATGAATAAATAAAAATGGCAATGACTATAATTGTTCGTTTTGCGGTTGTACAGTAATGGAATTCTTTCACAGCTTCTATTATGGAAACGACTGAGAAAATGAATTCCACACAGCCTTTTGAGGTCTTATAGGTGACTGTTAAATTTCACATTATGTTTGAGGCTACTGTGTTTGATAGAAGCTGACATTCCTGGAACTAAGACTTTGAGAACATTAACTCAACTGCATCAGAAAAAGAGATTTTGCTCCCCTTTTGTCAGTGCCAAGTACTGTATAGATTTATCCCAATAAAACAGTAAGTGATATGGTCAAACTATACACAGGTTCAAAGGACCTGCATCATGTAGTCGTTTTTATCATCAGAGTGTGGAAATACAGCAGCGACTTTGGACAAACAAAACAAGATAAACAAAAACATTTATACATTTCCCAGATTTATAATAGGTTTGTGTACACTTTGTTTGTTCTCACACCATCTTCCTGAAGCTGGTATCATTATTATTCTCATTTTATAAGAAACAAGAAAGCAAGGCCATTTAAGATTAAATGCCTTGCCTAAGCACATCCCCTCAGCAAGTGACTGAGCCATTAACTCCAATTCCAAGCTGTGTCCACTACGTGTCACGCTGCCTCACCAAAGCTATTCCAGGCAGAGGAAGCTAATCTAAGCAGGCACTAGAAGGATTTTGATTCTTCTCTAGCTTGAAACATGAAAGACTGTATGAAGCAAGAGATTGAATGATCTATATGAACTGTGGGCGAGATAGGAAAAAAAGTAAAATCTGGACTGTAGACATTTTTATTAACACTAAACGAGCTTGCTCTGGAAGAGAGGGAGGATTTTCTATCTCCCTGGCAATCAGAGAAAGAGACCAAATGATGGTGGTGCCTTAGGCTGTTGTGTTGTGTCCCATGTGTCATGCATGTCACAAGGGGCCCCAATGTGTCAGGACAAAGTCTAGATCCAAAGCCTCATGTTCCTATTCCTCTCAGGGAGTTCATTAATTATTCCTTTGTATCTGCCCAGAAGTTCAAGATGTTCCTAAGACATGGCAGTGAAAGAACCGATGAACCAATCTTGTCAGAATTCACCCAATGTAAGACGAATTAGAAAGAAAGGAAAGCAAGCTACAGACAGGATGGCAAATATAAAAGGCAAACTCCATAAGACATTTAAGTGTCTTTAAAAAGACACTGTTGGCTCATGAGTGAGCAGAAAATTAATAAAGTAAACCTTTATAAAGCAGTAACAATAAACTGTTAAAAGATGGAGAGAAAAGGAAACATATGTTAACGACGACTAACGGAGAACATTTACGTGGCTCCCTATACGGTGTTACATGTTCTGGCTTGCTGTTAAACCAACCTTTTGAAGGACTAAAGTATTTCTTTTATCATCTCAGTTTCACAAAGTACACAAATCTTTTTGTTTGTATAGACTGTGAAAAGTTCAATATGTTTGGGTTGAAGCTAATTGATTCAAAACCCAAATGTTTTGATTTAAACTGGAAGAGATAGGGGCGCCTGGGTGGCTCAGTCAGTTAAGCGTCCGACTTCGGCTCAGGTCATGATCACACGGTTCGTGGGTCTCAGCCCTGCATAAGGCTCTGTGCTGACAGCTAGCTCAGAACCTGGAGCCTGTTTGGGATTCTGTGTCTCCCTCTCTCTCTGACCCTCCCTGTTCACGCTGTCTCTCTCTCTGTCAGAAATAAATAAAACATTAAAAAAACAACAACAACAAGAGATAGTTGCAACTGAGTTCTTCTAAACAACATAACAACCAGGCGATAAGCAATTTAAAACTGAATATATATATATTTTAAATATTTTTACTTATTTCTAGGAGAGAGAGAGAGAGACAGTGTGAGCAGGGGAGGGTCAGAGAGAGAGGGAGACACAGACTCTGAAATAGGGTCCAGGCTCCGAGCTGGCAGTCAGCACAGAGCCCGACGCAGGGCTCGAACCCACGAACCGCAAGATCATGACCTAAGTGAAAGTCGGACGCTTAACCGACTAAGCCACCCAGGCGCCCCAATTTAAAACTGAATATAGAACGCCATGCTTTTATGTACTGCTTTCAACTTAGTTTAAACATTATGGGGCTTATAAAGTATTATAATTTGAACACACCCCTATTCTCCTACCTTTGTTATAGAAGGAATTGTGGCCTCCATTCTATGTGACTAAGCATAGTTAAGACAGTTAATTCACAGCAGAACCAGACTAGAACTCAAGCCTCCTCATAATTAATGTATGCTCCTCCTATTAGGCTATGTTCCTTCTACTCCATTACAAAGGACCCTTTGGAAAGTATAATAAAGAATGTGTGCTTGATGTTGCAATGGTATTACACAATTCTGATATACACATATGTAACTGAAGAATGGAGAGAGAAACCACTGTTAGAAATTCGTTTAGATGAAATGACCATTTCTGGTCAACTTATAAATTAAAAAAATTTGTAAGTCAAAACTTAAATTTAAAAAAGTGTTATGGGCCACATCAGAAACCTTTTTTGCAAATGGATATGTGAATGTATCTTTAAATAATTAGATGAGCTCTGTACAAGTTTAGGTAATATTTTCCTCTTCACAAGTCTGCAGTTGGCTGTGCTTCTTCCTAAGATTAGTTATAGCCCTGCCTTCCAGAGTGCTCACAGCAGAGATTCCAGAAAAATCGCAGTACAGATTTCAGATTATATGGATTCACTGTTTTGCCACATTGGGTTAATTCTTAACAGGGATAATTAGATACATACATTACTTGTCTTTTTCAAAACCTACTGCCTTTTAAGTTCCAAGTGTATTCTTGCAACATGGCAGAACTTAGTCCCTTGTGCTGAACATAACAGCTTATATGTATGGGCTATAACAAACAACTGATGTGCCCATGACAAAAAAATGCTCTTGTTTTATAGAACAGAAATATTACATAGTAAACCATACAGTCCAAAAGATCTTAGAAGACTATATAAAATTTATCTTTAAAATAGTGTTTAAAATTCGACTCAGTGTATCATCTAATTTTCTATTACCACAAGCACTTCTGTATAATCATGACATTCTCAAGGGCAGAACACTAATGAATGGCCAATGAGCCAGGGAAGAGCAACTTTTGGTTAGGCAAGTGCTGTTAACCATAAACTTTTTAAAAGGAGCGCATGATGTATTTTAGCAATTTGAATTCCCAACACAGGTCAGCTCTCATATGCTAACTCACCTCACATGATAATCAGTTGCTGGTCTGAGATCTTTCAGGTTACATTCTAATTCTTCTCCACTGCAAAGAAAAACCATTGATTAGTCAATGATACCAGTTTCAACGGTCAGACTGATGTTGGATTTGGGTCTCATCATCATGTACCAGCAATGATTCAAGAACTCTTATGTCTGATTCCACCATAAACCAGAAAAGAACTTGCCTATTTGGTATTATTACCCTTCTGAACTAGTAAATTAGATTCCTTTTATACATTTATTTTTTTGTTTATTTCTTTTTTGAGAGGGAAAGAGAGAGAGCACGAGCAGGGAAGGTGCAGAGGGAAGAGAAAGGGAGAGAATCCCAAGCAGGCTCCACGCTGTTGGCACAGAGCTGAATGTGGACCTCGATCCCACAAACCATAAGATCATGACCTGAGCTGAAATCAATAGTCGTACACTCAACCAATGAATGAGCCACCCAGGTGGCCCCAGATTCCTTTTAATGATACTATCCTAGATTGGGGAAATGGTGAGATTAACATACTAATAAAAGTTCTAAAAGGTCTTATCAGTTCTTCAAAGTAAATACATAAAAACAAATAAATAAGCAAGGAAATTAAACACAGAGATAAATCTTAAGTGTAAAATTTAAGAGTTGTCAACTGAAGGTACTTCGTAGACTCACCGTGGAAGGAACCTCAACTGCTTCAATTTCTCATCTCATGTGAAGAAATTTCCATGTGCTTCCTTCACATAACAATACTAATAGCTCTCTGATATATACACATACCAATCAATAGCTCTCTTACATAAATCAAAACCGGTTATATGATCAGAAGTTGCAAATGACACTCAACTTAATCATGAGGCAACAGCCATGACAAAATAAGGAATGTTCCACTGAAAGTTTTTTAAAAGGTGAGGGAGTATTGGGGTGGGGGGGGGTGGGGGGAATGACTGTATTCTTTAAAAATGTCAGTGTCCCAAAAGACAAATACTGTATTAGTGTTCCAAATTAAGGGTGAAAGACGTATGACCACGAACTGCAATATCTGACCCTGGACAGGATTCTATCCTAGAGGGGAAGAAAAATGGTTTAAGACATTATTTAATCAACCGACAAACCTGGCATGTGGTCGGTGGACTAGATCAAAGTATGTTATCAATGTAAATTTCTGAAGCTGGTAACTGCACTGTGGCTATGTAAGAAAATATACCAAAGAATCTTGCAATAAAAGGCCATGGTATGTACAACTAATGGGAAAAATTACAGATTGGGAGGAGAGAAAAATGGGAGAGAAACAGGAACTTTAATGGTAAACCAAATAGGAGAAAGAGCTACTAATGGGTGAATCTGGGTAAAGGGTCTACCCATATTCCTTGATCCCTTTATTTTTGCAACATTTTATAAGTTTGAAATTATTTCAAATAAAAATACTTTTTCAAAGTTGCCAGTCGGAGGCCAATGTCCACACCCTGCCTACAGTTCTGATGTTTGACCTGCAGTGTATCTTTAAGGTGGTTTTGAATTTGCTGAATGAGTTTGGCGTTAGAAAAGCTTACATAAAACTCAGATTTTCAGTATTTCTTGGGAAAAAAAATTTCCAAAGCAACCAGCAATTCTAGGCCTGGATTGCCTTCCAGCAACAGGCTATTTTAGGGGAACGATGGCTGCTTTTTCAGAGGAAGGGCAGGGGTGCTCCCGGGCACCTCCTGCCCAGTCTTCCTCTTTTTCTCACTTACGTTATCTGCGCAGCCCCTCCGGCCACGTGAGACTACCTCTTGTCACCAGCGGCCATCTGGCATGGATAGAATCTCATGGTTTCTTGGTGCAGCTTTGGCAAAGCATGCTCTTTATTTCTTTACCAATTTGGACTTCTCAAAATAGAATCAAAAGGTTGTGAGCTGGAGTGAGGAGTCAGGATTTTTTTTCTAAGTACAGTGGGGAGTCGCTGCAGCGTCCTCGCCGGGGAGCGACCCAGTGTGACCCGGCTTCTGTGTGGAGGCGAGGTAGCCAGAGGAGAGGAGACACTGCAAGAGGCTGAGGAGAGCCCTACAGGAGCCCAGGGAGGGGACGACGGAGGCAGAGTGGGCACTGATGGGGGTGAGCGTGCCTAGTGGGCCACCTTCCCTGTCTCTTACCCCATCTTCTTAGTCCAGAAGAAGACAGGTCCTGGAGCAAGTTAAGAACTCACAACAGGGCTGGGGAGATGCCAGGCTGCTGGCACGGGAACAGCAGGGGAACAGGAGAGAGCGCCACTCTGGCCGAGGAAGAGGAGTGGTTTGTGTGACCACATTAGGCTGGGCTCCAGTGGTCATTCTGGGGGCCATGCAAAGGGCGGTCAGACAAGCAGTGGGAACAAGACTGATGCTCTGATTTCCTGCTCTGCCAATCTGGGTGGGGCCTAGCAATTACAAGAGAGAAGGCTTGACCCTCAAAAGTTTTAATCACATTTAGAACACAGCTATAACTCATTTAGATGGTTGCTATCTGGGAGTTCATAACACAGAAGGGACAATCCCCTACCTTGTGAGCTAAACTTATTTAAGAAAGCCTTGAAGGGGGCGCCTGGGTGGCTCAGTCGGTTAAGCATCCGACTTTGGCTCAGGTCATGATCTCACGGTTCGTGGGCTCGAGCCCCGCGTTGGGATCTGTGCTGACAGCTGGGAGCCTGGAGCCTGCCTTGGGTGCTGTGTCTCCCTCTCTCTCTGACCCTCCCCTGTTCATGCTGTCTCTCTCTCTCTGTCTCATTAAAAACATTTAAAAAATTAAAAAAGAAAAAAAGAAAAAAAAGAAAGCCTTGGAGTGAAATGCTTTGAAGGAATCTTTATTACAGGCTAGAACACTATTGTGGATGGTAAGGAATAGGATACAATGGAAGGAAACCATATTAGAGAATTTCAAAAAACAACACCAGAAAAATGGTTGGGCTCAAAAAAAGAGATAATCATGTGCGTGACTGATGTATGTAAAATCTAAAAATCATACTCACTTTTTACCCTGATAGACGTTAATGGGAATTCTTCTTTAGTGCTATACTAACTCACATAACCAAATGAGATTTCAGCAACATCAAACAGCTCTACAAGTCATTTCTGATTGGTAAATACTCTGGACAAAGCTAACTCGTGACATTATAATTGTCACTAATTCTTAAAATGAGCTATTTAAAGAAAAATTTGCAAAGCCTCTACATTTTTCCTGTTTCTTATTTTCCTTAACGACTCCAACTGCACAGCTTAGCAGCAGAGAAAAACACACGGAAATATATGCTACCTGTAAATTATCTTGTATTTTCCGTCTCGTCCTTTGTCGGATAAGGCCACCTCATAACTGTAGGGGAAAGAAATACCGCTGTGGGGTCCACTCGAAAGTCCAACAGGGGGGGTCCAGGACAAAACAACTGCTCTTGCCTGAATATTAGAAACCTGAGGAAGAAAAACACAGACAAAACTATTTAACCCCACTTCATATACATCAGACACTACTTCTTCCAGTAACATTTTTGTCATGATTAGGAGTGGCATAAAATTGGCTCAGTGTTAATGCAAGGTAAACAATTTTAATTACAACAAAAAACATATCGTATGTTGTACTTCCTTGTCAAAGTCCTGGTGTCCAAAATAGCTCCTGAAGCATCTGTCCTTATAACGTAATTCACATTCGATCCTCCAGAGAGTCAAGTCATCAGTCTTGTTTGGGAGGTTTTATTAAAGGTAAAAAGTTGAATGTGAGCCTTCAGTCACCTCCACGCTGGCCATCATGTTACGGGAAAGAAGCCATGTCGGCAGGCACTTTCCGGTTGCCTCTGAGCCTCCCAAGCCAGTTCTTTTCAAATCGTGCTCCCTGAAGGCCTCACTTTCCAGAAGAACCCAGTGATGGGGGAGTAGAGCCAGGGCTCAGGCTGAAATGTGCGTGGAGGTGATGTTTCACCTCTCTAAGCTCTGCTTTTTTGTGTTTGGTGTAGCCTGTATAAGACTTCATTTGAACAAAGGACTCTGACACCTTCAGACACCCCTACCTTCTTCCTTTACTCGGAACCAACTACACTGAGGCATGTTGCACACCGCTGTCCTCGGCAGGACTGAGCTCCAGTGACCCCTGGCTGTTACCTGCTCACTAAGAGACCCTGGAGTGGGTTTCCTGACCTGCCATCCCAGGTGCCCACCCTAACTGGTGCTTCCGGGGGCACCTCTCTCCCGGATATACTATTTGTACTCCAATCTTTGTTTCATAGTCCATTTCTGGAGAAACCCAACCTAACACAGGCTAATTCTTTAAAATAAATCAACAGAACTTAGATATTCTAATTTTCTAAAGGTTATTTTGCGGTTCTCTGGATACTGTTCTAAATAATATCAAAAACAAGGCTTAATACAGCTGCTAAAGCTTCATGTTTCATGAAGACATTTTAGTGATAGGTTATTAGTCTATGGACAGAGATACATAAACTATTCAGTTTCCCCTTTTTTTCTTCCATTTCTATATCTGATCTATACAGAGTATTACAATTTAACACAAAATAATCTTAAAACATGAATAATATGGACGATGAATATACTGGATTTTCCTTTTCAGTCTGTCATTCATTTTTTTTAATGTTTTATCTATTTCTGAGAGAGAGAGAGAGAGAGAAACAGCGTGAGCAGGGGATGGTCAGAGAGAGAGGAAGACACAAAATCCAAAGCAGGCTCCAGCCTCTGAGCTAGCTGTCAGCACAGAGTCCAATGCAGGGCTCAAACCCATGAACCATGTAATCATGACCTGAGCTGAAGTCGGACACTTAACCGACTGAGCCACTGTGCCCACAGTCCATCATTCTTTCCAAGTGTAGCAGAGATGCCTCCGTATCATTTCTATTCCATACAGACAAAGCATGAGGATATATTTAACCAATTATTTAGTTAAATCCCTGCTCATCATTTAAACCTAGCCAGGCCTCACTATCCCCAAGTAACCTTGCCTGAAGCATTTCACCTATCATCACCCCTCTGTTCTACAGCAACTTGTCGTTATCTTTACCTCTGCAAATCAACTTTACGGCATTTGTCTACCTTTCCCACCAGACTGTGGGACTCCCTAAGGACAGGACCCAAGTCATATTCAACCGTGAGCAGTGGTTGCTTAGTAAACGTCTGTTGAATGAAAAATAAAAACCAAAGGGAGTAAGACCATCAGAGTGTCTGATACAGGTGACAGAGGGGATGCAGACTGGCATCACACACCTCTTTACAAAATCTGGGGACACACTGCTACAGAATCAAACATCATGCTGTGTGCTATGACTCTGGACTAGCACCTCCTCTTGCTCTACACCCCGACCCTACCGTGCTGTAAGACCCCATCAGGATGCCATTCCCTCTCATGCCCCTAGAACTTAGCTTCTGCCTTTCCTACTTTCTAACATGAGATCTCTGCCTCAAAGAACACCAACTTGGTGAAGAGAGATGGATGCATGAGAGATGGTCTCATAGCAGACACATAGCAAAGAGAGACTCAGAGCAGCTAGAGAGCAATTCTGGAAAGGTTTCTGTACATTCCTGCCTAAACCCGTGCTCAGAATCAACCCCACTGTTTTCTTGGTGCTCTGGTCACATTCTGCTGGTACCTATGTTGGGCAATCATTTCATTATCCTGAGGCCCTACTTGGTTATTTGTGTGTTCATTCTCCTGCTTAGATTCTAAGGCAGTATCTCTACAGTGCATACAGTATAGCTACTGAATTCTTTGATACACCATTAATGAGTCATCTTGAGGTACTGGGTATTAGATTTTTTTTTCTAATGTTTATTTTTGAGAGAGAGAGACAAAAAGAGAGAGAGAGAGAGGGAGGAAAGGAGGGAGGGAGGGAGAGGGAGAGAGAGAATCTCAAGCAGGCTGCTCGTTGTCAGCACAGAGCCGGGGATGTAGGGCTCGATTTCAAGAACCATGAGATCATGACCTGAATGATATCAGGAGTTGAATGTTTAACCAGCTGAGCCACCTAGGCATCCCAATGATTTTTAGGTTAAAAAGAGATATTTTGCTATGAAGAGGTTAGTTTACAATTAAAAAGAGGGCTGCTTAGATACTGAAAAACACTCCACTGAGGTGATAAAAAGCTGGTGTGCACAATTCCAAGAACACAGTGTGTAGTAACACTGATTCTCTGAATGGTGGTGTGAAATAATACCACGTTTCAAAGTTGCTTGCCAAATGCTAGCACTTTAGATACAGAACAAGGATCCATAAATTCCTAGCCCTTTAAATTCTTTTTCCTCAGCTGTTGAGAGTTTACTTTCTTCCTTTAGGACTTGGTTAAATTATTATTCAAATGATGTGCAACACCAGAAGCATCAACTAAAATAATGCTCCGTCTTTCTGTAGATTCCCTGAGCAAGTCTCAAGTGTATGTTTTCTAAGTTTATTTATTTTAAGGTGGGGGGTAGAGAGAGAGGAAGAGACAGAATCCCAAGCATGCTCAGCACTGTCAGTGAGGAGCCCGAAGTGGGGCTCAAACAAAAGTTGGACACTTAACTGACTCCCAGAGACAACGCAAGCAGGGGAGAGGGAGAGGGAGGGAGGGAGAGAGGGACAGAGGATCTGAAGTGGGCTCTGTGCTGACAGCAGAGAGCCCCATGTGGGGCTTTGAATTCATGAACTGTAAGATCATGACCTGAGCTAAAGTCAGACGCTTAACAGACTAAGCCACCAAAGCACCCCCTCTAGTTTCCATGAGCAAGCCTTAAGAAAGCAAACTGTCCTCTGAACCCAGATCTCTGTGCACATGCACTCTTCCAACACACCAGACTGTCAGAAGCACACTTTGAGAACTCTACATTGTTTGCAAAGGACAGCAGCCTTGGCTTCTGGGAATTCTTTCCTGGAGCTAAGCAGCCTGCCACCTAGAGTACTACCACTGTTCTGGAACCCATACCCCCCCCCCCCCCCCGCCCCACCCTCGGCGCTCCTGTTCCATCCCTTTCAGACTCCAGGGCCTCAGGTTTCCATTCTTTAGGCACTGGAATCCTCCTCCTGAGAGAAAGAGTGCCTTGTCTCTGTTAGAACTTGGAACTCACTTCCATTTCAAGGACGATGCCAGGAAATTGCACGGTGCCTTTCAAAAGAATGTCACGTAAAGGGGAACCCTCAGCACCAGACATATACTCCAAGTGTCAAGGGAGGTGATAACCTTAATGAGAGATCTGAGCTCTAGGAACTCTGGCTGGTTCAGGTCTACTTCAGAGCGAAAGCAATCTCACAGGAGTATCAACTTCTAAGTCTCTTTCTCTCTGTGGGGAAAACGTTCTCACCAGCAGTGACCACGGAGATACACGGAGGGCAGCTAAGCTGACAGTCACAAGGAGCATCATGGCCGACATCCAAAAGAAGAAGTTTAGAAGCCATAAAACTAACTGGCTTCCTGTTGTTTGTTTATTCGACTGTAAACAGAAGTCCATCTCCTTTATGATGATAATAAAAGTGATGATTTCTAGTTACAAAATTATTAGGCAAGACCGAAACCGCCACTTATTTTGGCCCCAGAGATGGAAAAGGGTCCGTTGGGCAGTTACGAGTAGCCAGCCTTCAGAGAAATTGAACAGTTTTGAAGTATCTTGAAGGAGTCATGAAACTATCATTTATTTCTAAATAATTACAGCTTGATTAGAAATCATTGTTGCCTATATATTTGTTAAATGTAGACTCCAACTTGAGGACAGTTGCTAGTTAAACGCATATAGATGTGCATATCCGTTAGGAACTAAGGCTGCATGTTCGGGTAGCTATTCCATACATCATCTTTCGCTGTCCTTGCGCCCCCTTCTCTCCTGTCCGTTATTTTAATACTTTTCTGTAAAATTTTGCTATCTTAGTTCTTAGACCATATTATGGGCAAATTATATTTATTATTTGGAACAAAAATGCCATTTACTCTCATCAAGCTACTGAACTGTTCTGCCCATGTTAAAAACTATTTCTGTGTAAGTAAGAAGCTTCTAAACCTGGTCAAGACTTTGGAGTGAACTATGGAGGCCTACAGATCCAATCAGGGAGAACACTAAGGAGATATTGCCATGGAAATATTGGCTTCACTTCAGAAGGACCAGCATGAAAAATAATAACACAATGGAAAAGTTAAAAGGTCAGAGATCATTATTCAAAAAAAGAGAGAGAGAGAGAGACTCAAATCTAGGCATTTCACCATCATCTGTTTCTATAATCCCTTAAGTGCTAAGCACCGTCAAACCTTTTCGGATAGACCGTTGTTTATTTTTCGAGGAATGGCTTCTTGGAGGGACAATTGTTTCTCTTAGGTCAGTGTACTCACTTCCGGAACCGGCAAATCAACTGTTCCCACAAACTAAACATTAGCAGAGGGAAACAATGCAGGTTACATTTATTTACATCCTGAAAATAAACAGCCGGGCAGTATGTGGAAGGACGGCTTCCAGCACTGACATCGGAGCGGGTTAAATCCTGCTGCACTGGAGGCGGCAGGCGCGGAGACAGGTTTGTTCCTAATCACTTAGACCTAATGTGTTTCTCTGACAGAGCAGTGGCTACGACAGCGGTCCTTAAGGCACTTTATTCTTACAGTCTTGGAACAAACCCCTAGCAAATCCGTACGGTTTTACTCCGTGACTCCGTGTTTGGCTCTTTGTAGCATCCAGGTTTCTGAAGAGTAAATGACGCGCTCAAT
Organism: Hyaena hyaena; assembly: GCF_003009895.1. Lineage (NCBI taxonomy): Eukaryota > Metazoa > Chordata > Mammalia > Carnivora > Hyaenidae > Hyaena > Hyaena hyaena. The sequence goes on along the minus strand of NW_024080744.1, from coordinate 2,932,992 downwards.
TCAGGGTGTCCAAAGCTCTAGAAAGATGACCGGAATCCACAAATCCTGAATATTCTTTCCACACCTAAGACAAATCATCTACAAAATCTCAAAGAAAAAATATGCGCCTTTTATTTAGAGGTGTTATCGGACGTGGCTAAAAGAAAAACAAATTATTCAACAAAGTGCCCAACTTGCCGTACTCCGCTTCTTTCCCCGGAAGGCAGCTGGACTCTCTCTCTCATTTCAGAGTGTGGGGGGGAATTCCATTTTGCATAATGACACGCTATAAACTGCAGAGACATACTCCACCCCAGGTCCTCTCTAAGGAGCATATAGTTTGCTTCTCCCATAGTCTCGTGTGGTATTTTTTATCCTATCTTTTGAAGGTGAGGAAACCGAGGCTCCGGGAGGTCACAGGGACAGCTAGCGGCCCAGAGGGCCAGGATGCGAAGCAGAGGCCCTTCGTCTCCACGCCGCTGCCTCGAGCTCTGGCACCGGCTGTCCCCACATTCCACCTCGCCTGGTGCTGGCGGGCCGTCAGGTATTTGTCTCCCTTGCTAGAACCCAGCTGCAGCCACTGCGGTCTGCCACACATTCACTCAGCAAATATTTGTGAAAGGTTCACAATGTGCCAAGGACAGTGCTAGACATTAGAGGCACAAAGATAAGTAAGACCCAGTGATGAATAAGAACTTCAGACAGAGACACGGGAGAAGAAGAAGGGAGAGAAGGGAAGGGAGAAAAAAATGCGTAAACAACTAACTGGGCTGGGGATGATGAGTGGGCGAGCACCAGGCCGAGAAGGTTTAGGTGGGGACAAGGGGGAAGGAATGACCCCCAAATATGTCCCCATCCTAATCCCTGGAACCTATGAATATATTGCCCTAAAAGGTAAAAGGGACTTTGCAGATGTGATTCACGGAAGCTCTTGTGAGGCAGAGATGATCCTGGATTATTTGGCAGGGCTTGGTGTAGTAACAAGGGTCCTTATAAGTGACAGTGGGGCAGGAACATCGGCCAGAGAAGCAGACAGGAGGATGGAAGGAGTCAGGAGCCAAGGAATGCGGGCAACCTCCAGAAGTAGCCAGAAAAGATGAAGAAACAGATTCTCCCCAGAGCCTCCAGAAAATGTAGCCCTGCCAACAGATGTAAGCCTAGTGAGACCTATTTTGGCCTTTCTGACCACTCAGATGACAATCTTACCAATTTTACACCTCTTGTCATATCTGTTTACATAAAAGTTAGTCTATCCACCCTGCTCTAAAAAGCGTACAGAGTAAGAGCATAATAAATGCTGAATCAAGGAAAGGACTAGTGTATTTATTTAAAAAAAAATTTTTTTTTAATGTTTTATTTATTTCTAGGAGAGAGAGAGAGAGACAGCATGAGCAGGGGAGGGTCAGAGAGAGAGGGAGTCACAGACTGAAAGAGGCTCCAGGCTCTGAGCTAGCAGTCAGCACAGAGCCCGACGCGGGGCTAGAACCCACGAACCACAAGATCATGACCTAAGCGAAAGTTGGACGCTTAACCGACTAAGCCACCCAGGCGCCCCGGGACTAGTGCATTTAAATAGTGCTTTTTTATCTTGCTAGAGCCACACAATCCTAACAGACATAGATAGACTTTGTCACTTCTGCTGTAAAGAAATGACAAAGAATAACTCAATAAAAACACAGTGTGTGTTCACATGACGAAAACAGGCCTATGAAGTTCTGTGACTGAATCAGAGACAGTCAAATAACCTGGTGCTCTGCTTTCTCTGATTACGACTCTTGTTTTCCTCATGGGGTTTCCTTCCTTTTGCTATATGATGAATACAAGCTTTTCCCACAGTTATGTCCCCAAGATTTTTCTTTTATATTTTATTTATTTTTGAGAGAGAGAGAGAGAGAGAGAGAACAGGGAAGGGTCAGAGAGAAAGGAAGACACAGAATCTGAAACAGGTTCGAGGCTCTAAGCTAGCTGTCAGCACAGAGCCTGTCGCGGGGCTCGAACCCACGAACTGTGAGATCATGACCTGAGCCGAAGTTGGACACCCAACTGACTGAGCCACTCAGGCGCCCCTCCCCAAGCCTTTTCTAACCTCTCCCTATACTCTACCCCCCAGCCCCAGAACTATCATCTGCTCCTACGCCAACAGTTTGAACTATAACTCTATGCGTGTGATCTGATCAATATCTCGTTCCCCTCTCTCCCCAGCACTGCCCCTCCAGACACTGTGTTTACCTTCCTGGGTGACCCGCCAGTGAGACACACTCAACACGTCCAAGAATGGCACCGTAAATCATCAAAAGTACACAGACACAAACCCCTTCTAGAGGAACTCACGGATTACCGGGAAAGACACGGAAACAAGTAAATGGTGTACAACGTATTACACACATACACAGACGCGGAGCACAGTGAGGCTGGGGTAGTAGTGGTGGTTCTAAGTACCAGGGAGAGAATCCCACTTGATGGGCAGGGACAGCAATCAAGGGAGACTCTCGAAGACAGCAACTCCTCAGTGGAGATGTCCGAGCCTGAAAGCCCAGGTATTTGGTAGGTTATCATGCCTTACGGACTTCTCTCCACGGCTCTGGTACACATCCTCTCCTGTGCATCGCACGCTTAGGGCCACCACCTGAGTTTTGCCTCCTGTAGCCTCCTGCCAGTGGTACTTTAACAGATTCCCGGTGCCTGCCTCCCGGGTCGTCTTCTTCTCACACCGATGCATCTGTCAACCGTCTGAGCATCCGGAAAGTGTAGCCCTGACGATGTAACTTCTATGCCCCCAAACTCTCGTAGCAACCTGCTCCTCACACCACAGTCCGTGCAGGCTCCCTGCTCCGGGAGTTCCCTCTGGGACCCATCTTCCAATGCACCTGCTTTTAGGTTTTAGTCAAACTCAACTGTGTACCCTGAGACATGTTTGAGCTCTTCTGTTAAAAAGCCTCAGTATCTGAAATGCACAAGGGATCAAGGGTTTCCAATTGGGCCGGAAAACATCCAAAGAACTTTGGCTCTCCGACCTCAAATGAAAGGCTGAGTCAACATTTTGAATTTGTCACTTGGATTTCAAAGCGGTTGGCAAAATCAGACTTAAAACCTCGCAATATCATCACTCCCACCAAATTTTTTTCCCTTGCCATTATACTCGATACCTTGGACTTCTTTTCAGCTAATATTTAAATACCTTTTTGAAACTTACCTGGAAAAATACTCGGAATCACTGATGTTTTCAAAAATTATTATTATTATATTTACACAGGTTCAAGGACATTGCCAAAAGAAAATGATTGTGGAGACCCGTGGGAGGGCGGAGTGTCTGGGGGACGATATGTGCCCTTGGAAGCAGGGAAGAATACCTACCTGCATTCAGAATATCTAAATAAAGGAGACATTTTGATGGATTGTGACAAAACAGAAGACTGTTGTTCTGTGTTTTCATGCTCCATTAATAACAACACTGTTTCACAGCTTATAAATAACCAGCAATAGGAGGGGGCCCTTTTGTTTACCTACTATGCGGTGAAAGAAAAGCACACTTGAAATGCTTAAGAATGTGTCACTTGTGCCGAGAGATCCAGAAGACATACCTGTGGTTTCTCTATTCCTGAAAGAATGTCTTGCACCCTCTTTACTTCCAATTCATACTCTGCATGGAGAAAGAGAAAAAAGACAGACCGTTAATACCATTAGGAGGCAATAATGTTGTCAAGTTCCTCCTCCAAGGCCTTTAACTAGAGTGATCATGAAGTCAGTTGCCTGTTACCGTGAACTTTTGGTACCACAGACAGGATGACGAAAATTCGGAATGGGAAGGACGATGGATGGGGTGGGGATTTCACTGTGGTTGTGCTAATGTGCCACTATCTCAGTTTACATGTTCACAAAGTTGGCTAGATTAACACTGAGTTCCATGTAATAACTCAATAGGCAACAGAAAATAAAAGGTCCTAAGAAGAGGAGGAAATGCGTGCAGCTGGAAGCTGAGACCAATTAAGAGATGAGACAGTGGCCAATTCATCGAGGGCTATGAGTTCAGATGTTTTAGTTCGGGTTTTATTCTAAGTTCAGTGGGCAGACCCTGAAGTGCTTAAGTAGAGGGACTGACGTGATCTTTTTTTTTCCAAGTCTGAAAAGTACTGTTTGGCTTCGCATGAATAACGGACATACGAAAGGCAGGAGCGACCGGAGAAAAATCAGTCCGTCCACTGCCGCACTGGCCAGGTGAAGGACAGAGCTGGCCTGGGCTGGGGATGGTAGCAAATATCAGGAGAACAGAACTGGTTTTAGAGGTATGGATGCTGAAGGACTGCGGGCAGCGGGGGAGGGGGAGGGAATGAACCGGTTCGGATGTCAAAGACAAAACTTTTGGAATCTCTGGCTATTCTAGAGTTTGCAGGACCCTATAGTTTCAAACACTCATAGAAATAGAAACATTCACACAATTCACTGGAGGAGGTCGTTGCTTCCTTCTGCCATCACAGGTACCAGGACAAGAAGCCAGAAGCCAGACCTCACCCTTGAGGTAAGAAAGGTTTAGACCAGACCGGAGATAATCACCTATTCAATACAGAAGAAGGGAAGAACTAAAGAGCTCAGCACAAGAAGTATCCTCAGGACTATGTACTAGATCCTGGGCACAAAAGACAGGAGCAAGAAAGGACACTTTGTCCCACAAAAATTGGAGGCCCCTCCCTCCCACCAGCTTTCAAACGCAAATGACAGGAGAAATGGCCAGGCTTTTGACAGAAAAAGGAAAAAATGAGAAAGGAGATTGGAAAAGAAGGGGGAGAGGGTGGTGCGGAGATCTGTTTGAAACGGAAAAGAATGGGTTTCGGGTAAGAGCCAGAAATACAAAGGAAAGGTCCTGACTGAGATGAAAACAACTTCCATAGAGAGGTCAGGGCTGTCCGGGTTTGTCTTTGATTACAGCAGTGAAAGCTGACGTGTTCTGAGCACCCAGGTATGTGCTGCTCGAGGGACTGTCACCTTGCTCATTTTCACAAGCCCCCCTCCAAGAGGGACAGACATGCTCTGCTCAGTCTTCTGACAGCGGGCAGCACTGAAGTCTATTTTGTCCGTCACAATTTTCATCTCCGGTGCTGAGCACAGCCTCTGCGGGTGTTGACTGACAAATGACGAGAAGGAATGAATGAGGAAACTGAGGCTCAGACAGCAGATGCGGTCTCCCCTGGGGCTACAAGACCAGTCCCTGGTCCAAAAGCAAAGAGAACGTCTGACTGCATCATGACAAATTAATAGGGACCTGGGGGTGACGAGGGAGAGGATGTGGAGACACAAGAGCGGATGGTATTTCACCCTGAGGTGCATGGAGGAAGGCAGGCAGCAGCAGAAACCGTCCAGATCCCTCGGTGGGTTTGTGTTGGGTTTTTTGTTGTTGTTTTTGTGTGTGTGTGTGTGTGTGTGTGTGTGTGTGTGTGTGTGTGTGTAATCTCGGAGAAAGCTGTCAGAGAAATAGAGCAGAGGCCTCTGGATCTGGGCAGAAGGTATGTGACAAAGGGAAGAAAAAGTAGGGCATGAATGGAGCCAAATAAACAAAGGATTCCGCGAAGATCAAAAATCCCAAGGGCAGGGTGAGGGGAGGAAGGTAATGGCGGGACAGTCGCCGGCCTGCTGTCCCAGGAGCAGCACTGTATCAAAGCCAGACTGGATTCCTTCTTTCTTTCAAGACTCTATAAACTGTGAATACGAAAAATGATGAGAAAAATGCATCCGCACCACATTTACTGAATGCTTTTCCATTTGTGCTGCCACAGGTCAAGAGTAAATAAATGCCAGGCATATAGTTTGCACACACGAGAGTGAAAATAAAAGCCGTTTAACTGAGCTACAGTGACAGTGACCACATGTGAAATAAACTCTGGTCTGAAAGCTAACAGTCTAGTATGAAATGCCAAAATTCACAACTCTACCACCTAAATAACTGAGTTCACTCGGACCTTGGCCTCCCTCTCCCAAGGCAAGATTTAACCAGGCCTCGGAGAAGTCTACGAATTATCACCCTTTCCACTAAACATCCTTGGAGTTCAGCTATTTGCTGTATTTCAGAGTCTGGATACAACTTTCGGTTGCTTGCCATGCTTGCTTTCTCCGTGTCTCTACCTCACCCTCTCTTATGGTCTCACACACATACCATATCGTGAGTGAGGAAGAACAGCTAATGTGGTCACAAAAATTAACGAGCAAAAGCAAAAAGAACAGTCCCGGTGCTCTGCCTTCAGGAAATCTTTGATATCAAGTTAAAACGAAACTATGAGGCACCTGGGTGGCTCAGTCGGTTAAGCGTCTAACTCTTGATTTCAGCTCAGGTTATGATGTCACGGTTTGTGAGTTCGAGCTCTATGTGGGCTCCATGCTGACAACGTGGAGCCTGCTTGGGATTCTCTCTTTCAAAGTAAATAATCATCATCATCAAGAAAAGGAAACTGTGTGTCTCGTTTGTTTCTGTGTTTACCTCCTTCAAGACTTTGGTGTGACAACCGAGCAACAGATTGTCTTAGAAGAGGGGGAAAAAATGCAACGTTCTGGCACAAGGCTGTAGGATGAAGTTCTTTTCATTATCAGGCCTGCCTTCCTCCCTCTGGTTTGCAGTGAGTAAATTAATCCGCAGGCAAATCTTACAGGCCAACTTTGTATTTCTTTCTCCTCGCAGGAAAACTGCCATGAGATAAGCAAACAGATTAAAATCATCTTCCTCTTGCTTTAATTCTGTTGTGACCATGGCTGACATGGATAGACTGACAAGCCACCTCTCATATCACTACCTTCTCAACACCGAGAAGCCTCTTCTTTGCAGTGAAGATGGTGCCAATCAGTAAAAAAGGATTATAGGGTACTCTCAGAGAGCGTTCCAAGCAGGCGTGCGGTTTTGCAGACACAGACACATTTGGGAGGTTGGGAATTTCTTAAAATGCAGTTAAAATGGAAGCCTCCACTTTAAACATGTCCCAGGGAGCTGAGAATCACCCAAATTGCAAATCAGCAAAACAAAAACAAAAACAAACAAACAAAAAAACAACCAGGGAAGGGGGACTTACATTTTTCTTCTCCCCAAAACAAATCTCCTCCCAAGAAAATGAAGCGCTTTTTAGCAAAGGAAAGTTAAAATAAAAATACACAAGGAAGAAACATACTTTATTTTTTTTTTAAAAAAGAAAAAAACAACAACACAACAACCCACACACATAGAAAGAATATGTGTCATGTGAAATTTAAACTTTCCACAAATAATGGTTTTCATGTTTGCTCCAAAAAGAACTGTAAGTTCAGACTGTTTGAATAACTGTAAGGCCTAAACTAATTAAAATAGCCCCCTTTATAAACACAATTTACTTCTTTGGTTTGCTTCACATTTTTTCCATCTTAGAAAAGAAATACAGCTAGACACTTAGCTGCTAGCTATAGAATGTATTTATGGTTGTAACAGCCCCTTCATTCCAATGCAATGACATCAGCATTATTCTCTGTAAACCTTCCGTCTAGTTCTCATCCGCACGGCTCATTTACAGATATGCCCGGCATAACAGAATATGCTTTCTCAGATCTGCCGAAAAGCTGACTTAGCGACTATCTTTCATACATTATACATAATAAACAAGCGACATGGAAAATATGTAACTTCTGGTCATGTCCATTTTAGGGATAGGAGGCTTCAACTCACAACTCAACAAAAGAACTATATGAATCAAAATAAATCCTGTGGGATGAAAAAGAAAAATATGACTCAATAATTAAGGACAAGCTGAATATCCAATCACTGCCTACCAATGCTAATGAGAATGAATGGGGATGAAATAAGACGGTTTAAGGATGCTTACTGAATTGCTTTTCTAAGGAGAAAAAAATAGCTATCTTCATTTTTGAAACACTACCTATGTTGAGAAAAATGAAGAATCAATAAATGCATACAAAAGTAGTATTAATTGCTTAAGAACCTCCATTTAGTGATTATAATCCAGAGTTAATGGTGTTAAAAATCAAATATTAAAAATGTACAAAATCACAAGGAACACATTTACATAATCTAGGACAATGCAGTTAATCCCCAAGGACAAATATTCTAGAGGTCTCTTCAGATATCAATCATCCTGATGCTAAAAATACAAAAGTAAATATCGCTCTAGCCATGAGGCTGGTTAAGTGGTTACTCTATCGGAAATTCTGAAAGACAGCCAAGGGAATACCAGACTCTCAACACTCAAGAGAAAGCAGTAGGCAGGTGAACATATGTTGTGGAAAGCTGCCTTCCAGTTTAGGAACATAGTTTCAAGGGAACTTGGGGTGCCAATAGATTGTGGGGCCGTAAGAGAAAGGGCAGAGGAGAGGTGAATTCCTTTTGCATATGGAGCACCTGGCTGGACAAGAGGGCTGTAAATGGGACAAGGTGGCTGATTCCTCTGAGCTTTTGTCAATATTTCTGGAACTGAGGAGAAGGAATGACTTTCTTTCCTGGCCCAGGATTTGAGCAAAGTCCTACCGGGAATATTTACATTAACCCACTGGTCAGCAAAAATGGGTCTCTTCAGGCCAAAGCTGTCAAATACTATAGGATTCGAGAAGTGCTAGGTCTGAGACCTGAATGAAAAGGGAAAGAGCCGGATATAATACTTTTGTTGACTCTCAGGTCAACGCCAAGTTTATCTCTCATCCATCTTCTTTGAACGCCAACTAGACTGGGATCTACCTGAAATACTAGGAGATTCTAGGTTCATTTCTGCCAAACTGCATTCTTGTGTTTACTTCACAAAAATCGTATTTATGCATGGGTCTGGACACACACAGCCAGCGTTTTTAAAAACATCAAATTAAATAGGGATGAAAACCCCACAAAAATGGATAAAGTAATAGGTAGATATGTTTGCCTGGCAAGCTTGATTCTACACCAGTCCCGTCCTTTCCTTCTCTCTGTGTATTTGAGACGTTTCACTGGCTAGCTGAGCCCTAACCTGTGCCAGATATAGCTCTTTTATTTTGGGGGAAGGCTCAACTCCATGATTATCCAGCAAGAGCGGGTACCCTCCCTGGGTGTGTAACAGGAAGGCAATCGCTTAAACACAGGATAGAGCGACTTACAAAGGTAATTAAAGTTTATACACTACTTTCTGCGTTGGCATCTGTAAACATTTCCACAAAATGTTTTTTCATTAAGACTTGGCATGTCACATTGAAACCGTCTCAAGTAGCTTATTCAAAATTTTTGCAAGACTATGTCAATGAACAGGCAGGCAGACTCCAGAGAGAACAATCTTAACACATTAAAACTGAAAAAGAAGTTTAATATTTTTTTTAATTTTCAAAAATGTTTTATGATTTACTTTTAAAAGAGATACAGAATGCATGCAGGGGAGAGGCAGAGAGAGAAGGGAACACAGAATCTGAAGCAGGTTCCAGGCTCTGAGCTGTCAGCATGGAGCCCAAAGCAGGGTTCAAACTCACGAACCGTGAGATCATGACCTGAGCCGAAGTCGGACACTTAACCAAAGGAGCCACCCAGGTGCCCCATGAATCTTAATATTTATACCATCTATGTAACAAGCTTTCAAGTTTTTATTCCTACATTTTCTTTTCTTTTTTCTTTTTTTAAAATTTTCCCATTAGATAACATAAAGTGTAGTCTTGGCTTCAGGAGTAGAACCCAGTGATTCATCACTTACATATAACACCCACGACTCATCCCAACAAGTGCCCTCCTCAAGGCCCATCACACATTTTAGCCCCCTCTCACCCATCAACCCTTACTTTGTTCTTTGTATGTAAGACTCTCTCATGGTTTGCCTCCGTTTTTACCTTCTTTTTCTTCCCTTCCCCTATGATCATCTGTTAAGTTTGTCAAATTCCACATGAGTGAAATCATGTGATATCTGTCTTTCTCTGACCTAGATATTTCACTTAGCATAATACCCTCCCAGTTCCATCCATGTTGTGACAAATGGCAAGATTTCATTCTTTTTCACTGTCGAGTAGTTTTTCATTGACAAGTAGTATTCCATTGTGTGTGTCTGTGTGTGTGTGTACATGTGTGTGTATGTATATACATATATACACACACCACATCTTCGTTATCCATTCATCAGTTGATGGACATTTGGGCTCTTTCCATAATTTGGCTATTGTTGATAGAGCTGCTACAAACATCGGGGTATATGTGCCCCTTCGAATCAACACTCCTGTATCCTTTGGATAAATTCCTAGTAGTACAATTAGTCGGTCATAGGGTAGTTCTATTTTTAATTTTTTGAGGAACCTCCATACTGTTTTCCAGAATGGCTGCACCAGGGTGCATTCCCACCAACAGTGCAAGAGGCTTCCCCTTCCTCCAAATCCTCATCAACATCTGTTGTTTCCTGAGTTGTTAATTTCAGCCACTCTGACCAGTGTGAGGTGGTATCTCACTGTGGCTTGTATTTGTATTTCCTTGATGATGAGCAATGTTGAACATCTTTCCATGTGCTTGCCATCTGGATGTCTTCTTTGGAAAAGTGTCTATTCATGTCTTCTGCCCGTTTCTTCACTGGATTATTTGTTTTTGAGGTGTTGAGTTTGGTAAGTTCTTTATAGATTTTGGATACTAACCCTTTATCCAATGTGTCATTTGCAAATGCCTTCTCCCATTCCATCTGGTTGGTGGTTTCCTTTGCTGTGCAGAAGCCTTTTATCTTGATGAGGTCGTAAAAGTTCATTTTTGCTTTTGTTTCCCTTGCCCTCAGAGACATGTCAAGTAAGAAGTTGCTGCAGCTAAGGTCAAAGAGGTTGCTGTTTGCTTTCTCCTGTAGGATTTTGATGGTTTCTTGTCTCATACTTAGATCTTTCATCCATTTTGAATTTGTTTTTGTGTATGGTATAAGAAAGCATACATACGTTTTCTGAATTGATGTCTCATATGACTAACATATCCATTTGGGGATGGCTACATATGGTCAAAGAATGTAGTGAAGCTCATCAGCTGATATGGGGATCAAATTCAGAGCTAATTTCATTTGCTAGGGTGCCGAATAATTCCACAGAGTTTTAGCATATGGAAAAGTCATTACCACCCATGGTACAACCTACCCTACCCAGGAAATCAGCAAAGTATATACATATTCAAAATGCATATTAGCCACCAGGCAGGTAATGTCAATGAGTAAAAGAAGGTGGATATATTAGGCAAAAGGGAAGGGTAAAGACTGTGAAAAACTGAAAAAGCCCTCACCCTATCTAAAGGGGGCAGCTACTGTGTATGGCAATCAATTGGTCTATGGCTGGATCATTGGTCTAATGTTGACAAATATTGCCATTTTTTGAACGAATCTAGAAATGGAAAATTTTTCATAAAATTGCCTGACTTATATATTGTAAAATATTTTTAATGTACAGAAAAATGAAGGAGTAGTACTATGAACACCCATATGCCCTTCACCCAAACTTATCAACTGCTAATGTTTGCTATACTTGCACATTCACATTTTGTCTCTACATACACACACTTTTTTTCAGAACCACTTGAAAGGAAGTTGTTGTTGATCTTATGATAAGATCTTAAGTTTACCCCCAAAACTTCAGCATGTCTTTCCTAAGAACAAGAACCTTCTTGTACATAACAATAACATCACAACCTAAAGATTTAACATTGTATATTCCATACTCAAATTACCCAATTGTTCCGATAATATCTTTAATCCTTTCCCCCCTAATCCAGGATGTAATCAAGGGACACATGTTAGATTCACTGGTCAGGTTTCATTAGTTTCCTTTAGCCTAGAACAGAAATCCCCTGGACTTTTCTGTTTCCCTAAGGTTGATATTTTTGAAGAGTCTAGACCAGTTTCCTTACAGCATATACCGCTATCTGGACTGTGTGACTACGTCCTCATACTTCTATCCAAATTAAAAGCTTTTGGCAAGAATTCTGTATAGATGTACTTCCCATCCATTACACGAGGAAGCACACAGTACCAGCTGGAACCTTCTGGTGATGTCCTGCACTGTAATCACTTGGTTACAGCGTTATGTAACCTCTTTCTCCCCAGAGCAAGCACTTTCTCCTCTTTTCACCTGGTGGCTAAACAGTGATGATCTTTTTTTTTTTTTTTTTTTTAATGTTTTTATTTATTTCTAGGAGAGAGAGAGAGACAGCGTGAGCAGGGGAGGGTCAGAGAGAGAGGGAGTCATAGACTGAAACAGGCTCCAGGCTCTGAGCTGGCAGTCAGGCACAGAGCCCGACGCGGGGCTCGAACCCACGAACCGCGAGATCATGACCTAAGCGAAAGTCGGACGCTTAACCGACTAAGCCACCCAGGCGCCCCAAAACAGTGATGATCTTTGCCAGAGAATATTACATTAATGGTTGCAAGATGGCGATATTCCTAATTCTGTCCTTTTTTCTATGTTTATTAGTTTTTCTCCCACTTTGGGTATCTTTGAACTCATGGACTGTTTTTTATTAAAAAATTATAATGCTCCATTGCAGTCGTTCTTTTCAATGCTAAAACTCTCCCAAATGTAGCCAGTGGGAGGCCCTTCAAGCTGTTTTCTATGCCCCTTTGTCCGCTTCCTTAAGATTTCTGGTTTAAATACCTGATTAATATTCTGGCTTAAGATCACTTGACCAAAAGTACAAAAATGTGCAGACTGCTAGTGACAGATTTTAGTAGCATAAAGTAGAATTCATCTAAAATTTATCCAAATTATTCAGATTGTCAAAAGCCACTATTAGCCAAGGATTTACTTATTTAAAAGTGACTAGAGGGGCACCTGGTGGCTCAGTCGGTTGAGCTCGGGTCATGATATCGCAGTTCTTGAGTTTGAGCCCTGTGTCAGGCTCGGAGCCTGGAACCTGCTTTGGTCTCCTTCTCTCTCTGTTCCTCCCCTGTTCTCACAGTCTTTGTCTCTCTCAAAAATAAAAATTACAAATTTTTTTTCTAAGTGACTAGAAAGAAAAAAGTCACATGTTAAGTATTTCTGGTTTCTAAATATTTTAGAAATTAAAGTTAAAACAAAGCAACTCAATAATCCAAGAGCCAGCCATTTTAAATGGTATTTTAAGACACAGCAAACTTGAAATAACCATCAGGTAAAAGAAGAAATCAAAAAGAAAATAATAAATTATCTCAAATCAAATGAAAATTAAACACAACAAACCAAATATTGTAGGATGAACCAAAAGTAGTTATGAGATGAAAGTTTACAGCAATAAACATATACATTATGAAATTAGAAAGACCTCAAATAAACAACTTAACTTTCATCTCAAGAAACTAGAAAAAGAACAAATTAAGCCCAAAGTTAGCAGAAGGAAGGAAATATTAAGGATCAGAACAGAAATAGATGAAATAGAAGTCAGAAAATAGAAAGGGGGCACCTGGGTGGCTCACTCAGTTAAGCACTGACTGTTGATTTTAGCTCCGGTCATGATCTCTCTCTCTCTCTCTCTCTCTGGCCCTCCCCTGCTCTCTCTGTCTCTCTTCTCTCAACGTAAATAAATTAAAAGAAAAAAGAAAATAGAATCAATGTAACCAAGAGCTGGTTCTTCAAAAAAGATGAAACTGACATACCTTTAGCCAGACCAAGTAAAAAACAGAGGACTCAACATTAGAAATAAAAGAGACATTACAAATGATACAACAGGAATACAAAGAAATCATAGGAGATTACTATGAACAATTATATGCCAACAAGTTACCTAACCAAGAAGGAATGGATACATATCTAGAAACACACAACCTACCAAGACTGAATCAGTCAGAAAGAGGATTAATACCAATCCTCCTCACACTCTTCCAAAATATTAAGAGGAGGGAAAACTTCCAAACTTACTTTATGAGGCCAGCAATGCTTTGATACCAAAACAGATAAGGATGCCATAAGAAAACTTCAGGCCAAAATCTCTAATGAATATACATGCAAAAGTTCTCAACAAAATATTAGCAAACCAAATTCGAGAACACGTTCAAAGGATTATATACCATTACCATGTGGGTTTTATCCCTGAGATGTAATACAGATAGTTCAACATACACAAATCAATATGTAATAATTATCAATAAAATGAAAGATAAAATTACACAATCATTTTAATAAATGAAGAAGCATTTGACAAACTACAACATCCTTTCGTGATAAAAACCCTTAACAGATTGGGTATAGAAGGAACATATGTCAACATAATATAGGCCATAGATATGTAACAAACATTATACAAAAAGGAGAAAAATGGAAAGTGTTTGCATTCAGATCAGGAGCAAAGCCAAGGATAGCCACTCTCACCACTCCTATTCAATACAATACTGGGTGCCCAAGCTGGAGCAATTAGGCAAGACAAAGAAACAAAAGTCCTCCAAATTGAAATGAAAGAAGTGAAATTATCACTATTTGCTGATGATACAATCCTGTATATAGAAAATCCCACACAACCAGTTAAAAGCTGTTAGAATTAATCAACAATTTCAGCAAAATGGCAGGATACAAAATCAAAATACACAAATTGATTGCATTTCCTTACACTAATGAGGAAGCATCTGAAAAAGAAACATTCCAATCACAATAAATCTGACCAAGGAAGTAAAAGATGTGTACCATGCAAAATTTTGCTGAAAGAAATCAAAGGAGACACGAACAAAAGGAAAGACGTCCCACTTTCATCAATCAGAAGAATTTTGTTAAAATGGCCATACTAACCAAAGCCATCTGGAGATCAACATAAACCCCATCAAAATAACAAAGTCATTCTTCACAGAAACAGAAGAAACAATCTTAAAATTTGTGTGGAACCACAAAAGATCTCAAGGAGCTAAAGCAACCCAGAGAAAAAAAATAACAAAACTGGAGGTATTACACTTCTAAACTTCAAACTATACCACAAAGCTACAGTAATAAAAACAGTATGGTACTGTCACAAAAACAGATACATTGACCAATGGAATAGATCAGAGAGCCCAGAATTAAGCCATGGCATATATGGTATGTTCACCTGATATTTAACAAGGCAGACAAGAGTACCCAATGGAGAAAGGAGGGTCTTTTCAAATAATGATGGTGGGAAAAGTGGAGAAATAAACATATGCCAAACAATGAAATTGGGTGAAATCTCAAACCACTCAAAAATTAGCTCAAAATGGGAGGGGAATCTGGGGGAATAATACGAAGAAATGAAAGGCAGAATCAAACCCATAAATACAGAGATCAAAATGATAGGTACCAGAGGGGTGGGCAGTTGGGTGAAAGGGGGAGAGGAAGAGGGAGATACAGGCTTTTAGTTACGGAATGACTAAGTCATGGGAACAGTATAGTCAATGATAGTCTAATAGTGACGTATAAAGACGGATAGTAGCTTCACTTGTGGTAACCAGAGAATAATATCTGAACTCGTTCAATCACTATGTTGTACAACTGAAACTGATGTAACACTGTGGGTTTTCTATACTTAAATTTAAAAAATAAGAGAATAAGCAAACAATAGATTCTACAGCTTCTAGCTGACTTCAAGCTACAGTGCATAGCATAATGGTCCTCAAAGATGTTTATGTGCTACTCATAAGAATGTGTTAGGTTACAAGGTAAAGGAGAATTAAAGTAGCAGAAGATATTAGGGCTCCCAATTAACAGATCTTAAATTAAGGAGATTATCCAAGGTTATCCTGATGGGCCCAATGTAATCACAAGAGTCTTTAAAAATAGAAGGGAGTGCTCTTAAATACAGAGAACAAACTGAGGGTTGCTGGAGGGGCTGTGGGTGGGGGAATGGGCTAAATGGGCAAGGGGCATTGAGGAAGACACTTGTTGGGATGCATACTGGGTGTCATACATAAGGGATGAATCACTGGAATCTATTCCTATAATCTTTATTGCACTATATGCTAACTAACTTGGATGTAAATTAAAAATAAATATGTAAATAATAAAAATAGAAGGGAGCAGAAGAGGAGGTCAGATTGACACAGAGGGAGAAGGACTTAATGAGCTGCTATTGGCTTTGAAGATGAGAAGAGGGACCATGAGGCAAAGACACTGGCCAAATTCAAGAAGTTTTTGAAGATTAGGAAATGGATTCTCTCCTAGAGCCTCCAGAAGGAAACACAGCCCTGCCTACAGCTTGATTTTAGACCTGGTTGGGCTTCAGATGTATAGAACTATAAAATGATAAATTTGTGTTAAAAAAAAAACCCTTCAAAACGGATCCATGGTCAAAACAGAAGACATGATACCATAAAACTCTTAGAAGGAAACAGAGAAAAAGCTCACTGACATTGGCTTAGAAATAATTTTGAGGGCATGAAATCAAAAGCATAAACAACAAAAGAAAAAAATCAACAAATGGGACTACATCAAACTCAGTAAAAGAAATAATTTACACAGTAAAAGAAACAATTAACAAAATGAAAAGAGAGTCTGCGTAATGAAAGAATCTTTTGCAAACAATGTATTGACTAAGTGATTACTATCCACAATATAAACAGAACTTAGTCAACTCAACAACAGTAACAACAATCCAATTAAAAACCCGGTAGAACTAAGCAGACATTTCTCCAACGAGGACATCAAAATGCCAGTAGATACACGAAAATATGCTCAGCATCATTATTCCTCAGGTAAATGAGAATCAAAACCACAATGAGCTATTACCTCATACCTGTTAGAATAGCTATCTTCAAGAAGACAAAAGACAACAGGTGCTAGCAAGGATGTGGTGAAAAGGGAACCTTTTTATGTAAATTGGGCCAACCACAATTTTAAACTATACAGAGATTCCTCAGAAAGTTAAAAATAGGGACATCTCAGTGGCTCAGTTTGTTGAGTGTCTGACTTCAGCTCAGGCCATGATCTCCTCCTGGTTGGTGAGTTCAAGCCCCACATCACAGGGCTTTGTGCTGATAGCACGGAGTCAGCTTGGGAATCGTTCTCCCTCTCTCTCTGCTCCCTCCCCTATCTCTCTCTCTCTCTCTCAAAAATTAATTTTTTTTTAGGTTAAAGATAGATCCACCGTATGACCCAGCCATTCCACTTCTGGGGATATACCCAAAGGAAATGAAAACAGGATTTTGAAGGGATGTGTGTACTCTCAAGTTTATCATAGCATTATTCACAATAGCCAAGATATGAAGACAACCCAAAGGACCATCAATAGATGAATTGATAAAAAATGTGGTATATTTATCCTGTGGAATATTATCCAGTCATGAGAAAGAAAAGACACCCTCCCATTTGCGACAACATGGATGAACCTTGAGCACATTATGCTAAGCAAGATAAGTCAGACAAAGATGACTACTATATGATATCACTTATGTAGAATCTAAGAGTTAAACCTGAAAAAAACAATGGAGTAAAATGGCGGTACAAGGGGATTAGGGAGAGGGGAAGGTGGAAGGGGAGGAGAATGGCTAAGGAGATAAAAGTGATGGTATTTAAGGGTACAAACTTATAATGAGTAGTAAATAAGCCATAGACATCTAATGCACTGTATAATGACTATTGACAATAATATGTACTGTAATTAGCAACTGTATTACAATAAATAAACGTATCAAAGTAACACACCATACACTGTAAACTTACACAATGATACATATGAAATTTACATAAAAAAGACACAATCCAGATTAAATCTAAATCTAGTCAAGCCATTATCTGATTTAGCAGGTTATAAACTCCATGGAAAATGACCATATAGTCCCCAACCATAATAAACCAACAAAACAAAAATAAACTATAGCAAACTTTAACTCTAGAAAGTCAAATAAGAACCATAGTAAACTTTAAGTAGAAAAACACTGAACAAATTTGGCTCTTCTTAGACTGTATAATTTTTGCTCTCAATTTAATATGGCCATGTTTCATTTCTTGTTCTTCCTAATCAACATTTCCCTTGAAAAAAACCAGATAATCAAAAGAGACAGCACCATCTGCCCCAGTCCATAAAAGAAAATGGACCGTATTCTAAATGCATCACACTAAGGAATAAACTAAAATGGAAAGTTAGATTGGGCCAACAGGCAGAAAATGTCTGTGTCGAGGATGCTATCAGAGAGTTTTCTCCAGAATTGGGATTACTCTGATGGCCATAAGCCCTCTACTCTCAATTACTCTATACTAAAGTCACATCTTGCTGTCTCAAAGTCTTTCATAAAATTAAATCATTTGGAATTGAAACTATTCAGTTTCTAGATAAAATAAAGGACTCTTTTAAGCTATGCAGCTAGAATCTCCATTGTCCAAATGGACTGCCCCCGTTGTTCTAAACAGAATAGGCACAGGCCTTAAAAATAAAGTAAAAGGCCTTTCACATGTACATTAAAAATTCTGTTAAAAGGTCTGAGAACTGCAACATTACATTTATTCTCCAAACTACCTCTACGAGGGGCACACCTTGCAGGCCACATTTAATGTCTGCAGATGACAAACCATGGTGACTTGGTCCCCGTCTCCTAACAGCTAAAGTGTACAACTCCGGGGTCATGGTGAGTCCATCAGGGTTAGCAAAAACCCATCAGCAAAAGCACCCGCTCTGTTTCGGTCATAGACCAAACCGGACAAGAGGTAAAAAGGCACAGGAAGAAAATATGAAAGGAAGCACAGAAGAAAAAAAACCCAGAAGAGATGGCCAAAGGGGGAGAGGCACTGAAAAAAGAATGAATGACAGAGATAAAAAGATTCAAAATAGAGCTCTCAGCAAACACATTCAATTCACAATATCTCATCTAGGTGGCTGATCTTAAAATAATTTCCCAGCAATTCCAATGATACAATTTGTATATTAAAATGCCAAAATATAGAAGGCTGATGTGTGACAGATCAATTTTGTAGTTACCCACAGGAGGAAGAATATGCACATGAGTCTACCCCTCCTGTCCTGGTCTAGCTGACTCCTCCCCTTCCTCATGAGTCCGCTGCATTGGTGCTCTTTGGAGGATCTCCCTAACATCCCATCCTCCTCTTCGTATTTAAAGTACATGTCATCCCCCTGCGTGCTCCTGGTCACAGTAAATCCCCCCACCTCTACAAAAATGGGAAGGGTGAGCTTCACGAGTACAGGAGGCACACTGGTGCCATGTGTCATTGATTCCACAGTGCCTACCTTAGTGCCTGGCATAGGAACATTTACTGAATGTATGACTGAATAGATGGTCACAGAGAAACACTACTTACAAATGCGTTAACTGTGCTTTTAATCTCGGCTTAATCTTTTAAGCACACGATTGCCATCATGACTGGGAGAGTTATAAGGGGAAGATACCTTGATATCTGACATACGAATAACATGTCAAATAACATGTCATGACCAAACTGTGTCAAACACTTGTGGATCTGTATTTCTGCATAGAAAACTAGTATGCACATACTAAATAAATTCAGTAAGAATCCTAAATTTGTTGTGGATTAGAAACATTTCTATAACTAAAGCTAAGGCTGGCTGACAAAAACACCATAAGGCCATTAAGCTTGCTTGCTGTGACGATAAAAATGCAACCAAGTACATTACTAATCAAGTAACTGAGAACTCTTGGAGCTCTCTCTGGACGGTATCCTGGAAAAGAATGGAGCATTTCACCTACTAGTGGTAACTTCTTAATTTGTTATGCACTAATCTAATTGCAGAAAATTAAATCAGAATGCACAAAGTTGTTCTTCGTGGCTAAAATGCCTTGGTTTTGTTTAGGCAAGTTAGTTGTTTTCCAGCTTTCCTGTTCCACAATAGTTTTTTGTGTGCACAAATCATGCATCTCTAAAGAACCATTTGAGATGACTCTATTATGTCTATTTAGCAATTAATTACTCAGCCAAAAAGGAAAGTTTGACCTGCAAAAGTATTTGCAAGTCTCCCTCTTTGCAATCTTAATGCATGCTTCCAATTGCCCTGACTACCCTTTCTCCTTTTCGCCTTGGAGTATGAGACCATCTGGTTGCCTTTCTTCCCATAATTAACAATCCTCCGATTGCAATCCCAGTAAACGAAAAGCTCAGCAATTTCCATTAAGGGATCTCATTCTTTGCATTGCTCTCTACCCAGGCTCACAAAGTCCTTCTTGGCTTCACTGCAGGCTCTGTCTTTACAGCTTACCACCTGTAGCAAGCAGTCTAGCAGTTAGACACTTTGAGTAAAACAGAGCCATTTGCTGAAATTTTCACTGCCAAGCGAGAGTCTGTTTACCCTTAAGCAAAAAAATTGAGTTTTTTGCTTTTTGGCAATAAGCAATTCAACTCACTGAAACATGCCCCATAAGCTCCCCAACGACCGTCTACAACTAAGAGTGAAACAAAAAGATGTCCTAAGAGATAGGAACCAGAATGGTGTGTGCACAAATGTTCCATCGACTGCCTACAAAGTAAAAGATGTATCATTTCGTTTGCAAAGTAACGCTAAGGAACGAGAACAGAGGTGAGTCTTAAATTTTAGGTTTTAAAAAAGGAAAGTAGGAGATTTTTCTAACGATGTATCCATTAGAATAAAACTTATTAAAATATTTTGAATTGCCAGAGTAATTCAAAGAATTACTAAGTATAGCCTAAGAATATCATTTGTAATGAGATAGGCTTCTATAATGTACTGTGGTCAGCTGAATTGTGTTCCCCCACAAATTCATATTTTGAAGTCCTAACCCATGGTAACTCAGAAAGTGACTGTATCTGGGGACAGTGTCTTTTACAGAGGTATTTAAGAAGCTAAAATGAGGTCATTAGGGTAGGCCCAAACCCAATGTGACTAATGTCATATCTTATAAGAGGAAGCAATGTGAACATACGCACATATAGAGAGAAGACGATATAAAGACACAGGGAGAAGATAGCCATCTACAAGCCAAGGAGAGAGATCGGAAAAGATTCTTCCCTCATGGCCCTCTGTAGGTACCAACCTTGCAAACACTTTGATCTTGGACTTCTAGCTGCTAGCATTCTGAGGAAATATCTGTTGTTTAAGCCCTCAGCATGTGGTACTCTGAGCACATGGAAACCCTAGCAATCTTAATACATGTACCATGTATCTGCAAATACAGATTTGGTATTTTTATACCCATTTCCTAGATATGGATCCTATAAACTAGACATTTTAAGAATTTGGTCAAGATTACACAGGCAACCCTAAAAGAACCCAGTATCAACCCTCAGTCTTCTGATTCTTACTCTAATCCCATTTTTTCTTGGGGGACCTCCCAAACCTCCTCGTCCTCTCATGCTGTCATCCAGAAGGGAACGGTCGGGGGAACAATTTTAGTTATGACAGATAAACAAGTCTATCAGCCTATTTGGTTCAGTACAAAATAATTATACTGAAAGTTAAAAAGTGTTTATAGTACTGCCTCCATAAGAGGTCATATCCAATTACAGAAGGCCGGATTTAGAAGTCCAAAAGAAAGCTACTGAAAAATCATTGAAAAGCCAATCCAAAAAAAAGACTACTTCCTACGATAATTCTACAGATTACTTCGTGCCAATGCATCAGTAACATAATATCCACCCCCTTTCCCCCCCTCGTATAGAAATGGATCATTCAGGATGTTTTGAGGCTAGAACACTATTATGCAGTAATTGCTTCCAAAACACATGTTACAATATTTTTGCAGCTGACTGCGGCTTTAGAGAAGAAGCACATACTGGTTCCAAAAGAACAGAGACGATGTTGGATCATAAACTACAGCTGTTTGCTGTGCAGCACCACCTGAAATATCTGTGTGTTGTTTTCTTCCAAACCAGCTAGTACAGAGTGTATCCAGACCACTCAACTTATTTATGGCTCCAGCTGTTTGTTCTATGTTTTCAGACACTCCGCGTTAGCTCAAAAGTAGGGCGGCCATTTTTCTTACGTCTTTCGTCGATAATGATAAAGAAATGGCTAAACTGTATGGTGGATGCGAATTCTGTTCTTAAATAGCCAATAAAGTATAAATTAATATCTTTGCACAGTAATAGTAGAATGAATTCCCCAATATGACCTTCTTAAAACTACTGAGCATGTTTCACAAATACTTTCCTTTTGTGAACAGTGTGGCCCAGGCCTGTGTTTCTGAGATTAACAGTTGCTCTGTTCACGTCTAAGGCCTTCATCATAATGCGCCAGAACGAATGGAGAGAGGACATGAGCCTGGGCACGGAGGGGAAGAGGGAGGGTGCTAGTCTGTGATTAGGCTGCAGAGCAGTTGAAGGTGGTTGGCCCATAGGACTTCTGACTGCACAGCAAAGGAATTTCTAATGGAGTGGACACACAGATAAAGAGCTGAGGGAACAGGTTGAAGAGTTTCTTTAAGTGGCAAACAGTTGAACTACTTAGTTATGATTACTGTGAACTAGTCTTCATTGGACCGTAATTACTCTACAGCATTTGTGTTATTGTGAACTAGTCTTATCTATTGTGAACTGCTACATTTTGGATGAAATGTAAAAGTGTTATTCTCTGTCCCCTACCTACTGAGCTTTGCAGAAGTACATTATCAAATAGAGGTCACAAAAATGCAGTTGAGTTAGAAACTGCATGACCGTATGAATCATGAACAATGTTACCTAAGTGAGGGACTTATTAAGGCTCATCATCTACCACAATTAAGGCATCACATTTGATCAGGGTTATATTCCAGCAGGACAGAGTGAAATGAACTAAAGAAAAACCAAATAGGGTTTGTGCAGATTTAGGTTTACAGCTACCTAAGATTGTGAAATTATAAGCATTCCATCTGCTCACCAGCTGTGGTCCCTAATCCTCTTTAATAACTCCAGCTTGCACAGCTCCATGAGAATCCAGGCATCTTCCAAATTTTACTTTATATTAGTTGCCAAGATTGATTTCAAGGCACCCGTCTCCAGTGAAAGCAGCATACAGTTGATTTCACTGGCAGGTGTTAATTTTCAGGGGAGTGAAAGGAAGTCGGAAGAGAGATAAAGAATAGGAAGAAAGAAATTGAGGAGGTTCCAGGATCATCACATTGAGTTTTCAGGGTTCTGTGCTCTCCAGCAAAGTTCAGAGGCTCAAATAAAGAATATTTGCTGGAAACGTGAAATTAAAATCTCCCTGAAACTTGTAAAAGGCAATATCTAAAAAAAAAAGATCGCGTCCAGTCGTGTTTAGAATGAGACTATGTCTTCCACAGCAGCCAGTCCCTTTCTCCACTGCAATCTGCAACCTCTGCCTGTTGGTCACTGACCACAGACAGGGTCAGGGCGCTATAAACTAACTGTT
Source organism: Hyaena hyaena (assembly GCF_003009895.1). Taxonomy (NCBI): domain Eukaryota; kingdom Metazoa; phylum Chordata; class Mammalia; order Carnivora; family Hyaenidae; genus Hyaena; species Hyaena hyaena. The sequence goes on along the minus strand of NW_024080744.1, from coordinate 2,909,858 downwards.
CCCCACTGTCACAAAGCGCAGCTACTTGTTCCTTAAGGCACTTCAGGCAGTTTCTAGCTAGACTCTATACAGGCGGTCATCATAGCTTAATACATCAATAGAAGAGATGTTCGAACCAAACGAAATACCCAGATTTTCCTGAAGTCACAAGCATGATTCATGGTACTAGGTTTTATTAATGCTGAAATACCTTTCCATCCCCATGCTCTTTGAGTTATTGGGGAGAGCAGAAAAGGAGTGATTCTAGTTCCTGATTCTGACAGCAGCATGGTTTTCAAGCAGATATGGGTGTATAATATCTCCGGTACCTATAGTTCAGACTGCTGGACTCTTCTGAGAAAAAACAACTGTATTAGAGGTCTCTGCTTAAGCCCAGTGGTGATGTGGACCTAACCAACAATATTATAAGGGCTTGAATTTGCATCTCGAAGAGGACTTCTTCCAGAACAAGCTTATCTCCTAGGCTACATATCACAGAAGCTTTCTTTCCTTGAATATTATTATTGGGGGATGGGGGTTGGGGGGGTGTTGTGTCTCTAGACCAAAATGGTAGTCTATCCTTGTTCTAAAATGTCAATGTACCACCTGGTGGAGAATGCTTTCATACATGGATGGACAATAATAATTCCAAATTTAAATGCGCTTCTCTCTCATTCTATTAACATCTGGAAGATGATACATCCCCATTTTTACTTCTGGCACAGACCTGAGGTCCACTTAAGAACTCTCTTCTAAGAGAACACGGTGATCACTTGAGGGAGCCTTGGCTGGAAGAGCCAGGTGGGAGCAGGTGGGCAAGTAGCCCCCAGTGCTATCACAGGGTGGTCCAAAAGCTAGGCTCCACGCTGTTTCCCAATTGCCAGGAAAGAGTATTTTCATCTCATCTTTCAGTAGAATAAGGGCATATAAAACTATTTGGAGTGCCAAAGATGCTAAATAATATAAAAGTTGTAATATCATTTTTTAAATTTATTTGGAGAGAGAGAGAGAGCGCGAGCGAGCACAAATGGGGGAGGGGCAGAGGGAGAGGGAGAAATAATCCCAGCAGGTTCCATGCCACCACTTGCCTAAAGTGCAAAGCCCGACATGGGACTCTAACCGACAGACTAGGAGATCATGACCTGAGCAGAAATCAAGAGTTGGACACTTAACCGACTAAGCCACCCAGGAGCCCCCGTTATATCATTTTTTAAAGATTCTTTAACAAAAGTGCTAAGAGGATCAGACTACTAAAGAAAGTTGTTGTCTGAAAAACACCCCCAAACAATGGAAGAACAGTTTAAAACTAAAAGGTTGAATGAGTCTCTATATAAAAACTTAGTTTTAATATTCCCAATTATGTTTACTGCCATGCAGTCAGCAATATCCGAGGGAAGTTTTAACTCTTATGAATTACACGGAATTCAATGACAACTGCATAGGCGGAAACACAAAGTCCAGATCCCACTGAAGGGTAAAGCTAATGACAGCAGAAATGATACGGGACCGTCAAAATGAACTCTGAACCCCCCCAAACAGGCTAATTCTTACTGAACAAAAGTTGGGGGGTAGGTGTGTAGTGAGGACAGGTTATTACATTTATTTGGCAGGAGGGAAATATAGACTTCACGTATTGGAAAGGCCTTTATCTGTGGGGCTGAAACAGACTTAGCAGCGAATTCTACCCAGCAGTTTAGCTCCTCAGAAAAGAATTAGGCTTCATGCTATGCTACCCTGCCACACAGGCATGCCTAATAAACTAGCTGGTAACTCTTTCCAACTGCAATGGAATTCTGTATTTTAACTCAAGCCTTATAAAATGAAAATTTCTAAATAGGAAACTAACTCAGCAATTCATATTCCTCATAAAAGATGCCTAGAAGTCCCTCTGAATGAATGAGCTCTGCACTTGGCACTTCCGACAACTCCAATCCGTTTCTAATCCCTTCGCAGCGTGAACTCGGGGTGAATATAGATAACATACATATCCATGAGCTCAGCTAGTGGCAGGTGCCAGGAAGAATGTTTCTGAAAGGGTGATGTGATGGATGGAGTAGTCCAAGAAGGCCTCGTGGAGTCTGAAGCATTTGGGCTACTCCAGGAAGGATGAAGGGGACACCGCCGCTCCTCATCCCCTGCCAACAAAGAACAAGAGAATTTTGGAGGCAGAGGGAATTGAAAGGGTGAAGGCCCTCACGTGTACGAGAAATGGAGAGGAAGCCTGGGTGTCTAGAGCCCAGAGAGCTGGAGCATGCCTGGGAAGGAGCTGAGGCAGCAGCCTGCTGATGCAGACTTTGGATACGGGGGTAGAGTCTGCACTTTATTGTTATGTTCAAAAGGAACACAGAGGGTTTTAACAAGATCTCCCTGGCTGCTGTGTTAAGAATGAATTGCAGCGGAACAAAAGTTACAGCAGAGGGACTAGCTGGGGGAATTAAAGCTCTGTGAAAGCACACACGCACACACAGAGATTTAAAAACAGGCACTGGATACGGGAAGTCTCTGTACCTTCTTCTCAATTTTGCCATGAACCTAAAAGTGCTCTAAAAAAATGGTCTTTAAAAAAAGAAGCAAGGACTACGATAACACTAAAACTTTAGGAAAAAGGTCATATTTAATAAAATATGTTTTAGATGTATAGAAACATATTACTTGTTTCATAATAATTAATGTGATTTTCTAGACTTAAGTTTTAGTATATGGTATTAGTATTTTAAAAGAGTTGCAACTCAAGGGACCAAAATAAGCACATTTCATTGTAGCCTAGATGCTGCTGATCAGAGACGTATCGTATTAAAGACTGTAACATCATTTTAGACACCAAGTAATACCAAAAGAAGTAAGTCATTCTCTACGTTTAAGATTTCAGCATATTTCCATGAATGTCGTGGCTCACCAAAAAAAAAAAAAAAAAAAGAAAGAAAAAAAAAAAAAAGCCAAGTTCTACTAAATGGAAAATGTAGTTTGGTCTCCAGAGTTGTTCTCAAATAGTAAAACAACTTACCAGACATACTTAAATAGTTTTCTCCCAAGTCCTTTATTTTTCTCATTTAAATTGGTTCCAAAAGGAACTGGCAGGGCATAATATATGCTGTAAGTGATTGATATTCTTATGGAAAAAACACGTAAGTAGCTAAAACGAAAAGCTCATGACTATGGGTAGAGTTAAATGGTTTAAATTGGATAGACTTAATGTTTTAAATTCATTAAAAGTCAGATCAGAGAAGTGATTTCAAGCAGGTAACAGTGATGTGATTCCCTGAGCTGCTTCCTCCCCTTTATTAATACCATAAGAGTTAGACAACTAGTCCAGCACATAGATATGGCTTCAACATGGCTATGAGCAAGATGTGAGCTATGTGACTGGCAATTTCTCCATTTCCTATTTGCAGACTGTCATGGCAGCCACACCTGCTATCTTCTGTCATGTATCATCTTGGCTGATGCTGGAGAATCCAGCTGAGTTCCCAATGTCTGGTCAAAACTTCACTGTTTTGGGTGCCTGGGTGGCTCAGTCGTGAAGCATCTGACTTCACCTCAGGTCATGAACTCACAATTTGTGAGTTTGAATCTCACATCGAGTGAGCTCGAGCTACAAGCTCCACATCAAATGAGGATGAGCCCCACTTTGGACAAGCCCGAGTCCTGGTTCAGGCAAAACACGAGTGCTGGGTGAGCCCAGGCTCACCTCTTGTCTTAACCTCCTCTTGTCTTAGGATTATAATTCTACAGTTACTGTCCAGGTAAATTTTTGAAAACCTATAGCAGATACAGGGTTCTGACTAATTTGCTCATCCAAACAATTATCTGCTTTAAACTCCACAGTTATACAGTATATACTTAACCTTGATAGCTATTTCCCATCAAATTTCTAGAGTAGAAAAAACCTTAACTGATTTAAAATACTATCGTGTGGTGGCACCTGGGTGGCTCAGTCAGTTAAATGTCTAGCTCTTGGTTTCGGCCCAGGTCACGATCTCACCATTTCATGGGTTCAAGTCCTCTGTCGGGCTCTGTGCTGACAGCGTGGACTCTGCTTGGGATTCCCTCTCTCCCTGTTTCTCTGCCCCTTCCCCCACTTGTGCGTGCTTGCGTGTTTGTGTGTATGTGTGCGTGTACATGCACACATATACACACACACTCTCTCTCTCTCTCTCAAAATAAATAAATTTTAAAAATAAATAAATAAAGATGATCTTGTATGCAGTTAAAATCTTCTGTGTCTTTCCATTTTAGGCAAAATACCCACCCAGGGGTGAAAAAGGAAATCTATAAGACACAAGTATTATTACACCAGGCAGCAATCTAAAACATTACAAGAGGGACGACAGGGATGTTGAATTTATAACCCTTATGAAAACCTGGGCTCCATATACCTCTTCTTCAAAATTAAACCAATTACCAGACCTCACCTCAGTAATAGTCATCATGGAAAGGATACATATAATCAATCTATAACATTAACTATCCAGTCAATATCTAATCAGCACCATGGGTATGGAATTTCTTTAGGAGAATTCTGTAATGATCAATCATTGTCATCACAGAATTATTAGATTCACTAGAAGTTATATTAAAAGCTTTCTGAGTTTTATCTCAGGCTAGATGAAAACTATCTTAGTTTCCTTTTTGTAAAAAATATATATTCCAAATTAGAAAGGTTTCTTTCACTTCTTGGGGAATGCCATTAACTACTTACCTCTCAAAAGTAATTATACAGATCCTGATATTAACTTCCATTGACTATGTCCTGAAAATACCCATCCACTATTTTACATGTTTATACGCATGCACATCCAACTCACTTATGCTTTCAGAGTCTAACTGAACTACCTCGTGACTTGCCTCAAGTAGGTTAATGTACTGGGCAGAGATTTCCCCAGTGCAAACTACCATGGAGAGGAGGGAGCTCGGTGATATGGTTCTTGGCCTATGTTCCTAGAAACGGATATTCTGTGCTGCCATTGCCCATTTATATTAACTGTAAGTCTCTGAAAAGTCTGTGGTGGATGCTGAGAAAGGTGAGGGAATACGTCAATCAGATCTAAACACTACGCAGGCTAACAGGCTGGCTCTGGCCAGGTTGCTAGCATGATGATACTGAACGTAGCCTGAGGGAAGGCTGAAAAGAGCCACCAGAGGATAGCCACATCCTAATCCCTGGCATCCATGAATGTTGCTCTTACGTGGCCAAATCTCTGGAGACGCTAAAACTCACTTGGCTTACCGGAGTCGGCCGTAAGTTAAATAATATGTGTTTGTGTAAGGAGACGACAGAAGATCTGTCTTCACTGAGAGGAGAAGACAATGTGAAGATGGAGCAGAGAGAGGTTGGAAGGTGCTGGGCCAGAACATGGGAATGCCTCGCAGGCACAGGCGAGGAATGTGGCAGCCACTGGCTGGAAGAGCTAAGGACCAGATTCTTCCCTAGGGCCTCTGGAGGGAGCTCAACTTGCCAACACCTGATTTCAGCCCCCAGGACACTGGTTTCAGACTTCCGACCTCCAAAATGGTACTCTTTAGATTCTCTCCTGAATTGTAAGAGAGGAAGTATCTGTTGTTTTACACACGGACTCTGTGGTAATTTGTCAGCCCCAGGGAACTAATATACAGCCTATCAGGGGTGATCTCCATGGGGCTAAGCTTCTTCACGGACAGCAGTGATTCAACACGAAGCAAGACAGAACAAAGAAAAACAAGCCAAATTAAATGAACTAAGGTCATACTATGTGCCGGGACTGTGCTATAGTTTAATCACAAACTTTTGAGTCCATTTTCCTCCTGAAACAGAACTGAAATTTGCTACTGAATTTCTAGGGGGAGGGGGTGACAACTGATTGTCACCGCGCTGTATGATCCCAAATTTAGCACTGGGATAAAAAAGATTGAAAAATACTGACATTTACCCCTGGCTCAAATGCAATTTCTTTGTCACAGAAATTTATGCCTATCTTTTTCTTTTGATTTTCCATTTTTTCCATCTTGTGCATTAAAATGATTCCAAAATGCTGAAGGAACATCTGCTCACAACAGTGTAACAGAAAGACAGACAAGATGCTTTCCAACGAGCCTGATGGCAGAATGTTCCTTTGGTAGCAGATACTATGTACAGTGTCCATAAATCTAGGCCTGAAAATATTCCCTGAAGGCTTATGAAGTTGGATAAAATTGAAAGGTTATACACAAGAGTTTCTACAAAACATGTAACTGTCAGATGCCTCAAACTCCTCTTGGGGAAAAAAAAAGTAATTTTCCAGGAACAAAACCACCAACTAAATAAAGTATAATTAACATAATCATCACCTATGATTACCACTTGTCTAGGGATGGTTTATTTTCCATTTTGGTGACTCATTCACCAGCATTAATCAATAGGACTCTGGCCACCATTTTCAAATAAACACCTTGGACGATGTAAACTGATTCCATTTTATGCCTTGGTATCATTAGAAAATCTAGTATATATCCTGCCTTAACTGGCAACTGATCTACTACTTCCCAAAAATATCACTTGTGATATGCTCACTGCAAAAACTAACCTATTCATTGGACAAATCATCTGTATTCCTCAGTGTTCACCATTTTCTCTCCCTAAGCCTCTTACTCTTTCTTGACACCGAACAAGGGGAAAATAAGAACAATGAAAGAGGCATAGCAATAGGTGAAAAACAGAAGAGAGATATACACTGTAAGAAACTTATGATTACCCATTATATTGGAGGTCTGGAATATTGAGTTAAATCATAAAATGTCTAATATTCAATTGTTTTTAACTCCTCCTTAAGTAGTTTTTTAAGGACCTATTCAGTATTATGAATGAACTCTACAGATCACTCCAGAGCATAACTTTATGTTTCAGGGTCTCAAATCTTTAGTGGAGCTATGAACAGTGGCCATCTGGACACATGTTCCCTTATCCTCTTACCCAGGCTGGTTCCTCACTGGGGAGGAGATTACTGCATGCAGATCAAGATGCACAAAAGGGATGAGCGGGAAGGAAATATAAGGAAAAATGGAGGGGACACAGATCCTCAACCATGTGGATCATGCTCCTGTAAAGAAGGGCCATGAACTGGTAAATTCTATCTTTACCTTTTTCTTCAGATGAGCTCAATGAGCTGGAATCCTAGTCTTCAGTTAAGAACAAGTCTTGCACTATCATAAACATGCACTACTAAAAACATTGTTCTCTTACTTCCTTTGAAGCAAAACAAAATGAAATGCCCCAGCAGTAAATGAACAAATGAATAAATAAAACAAAAAAATTCTAAGTTTTAAAAGTCCACTCACAGTATTAGTGATGATTATAGCAGGTCACAGAAGGCAGGTATACAGAGTTAAGGGAAAGAATTCACAGGCTTTTAAACGGCAAAGAATAAAGTGCAAAGTAGAAGTTTTAAAAAGGGGCACTTGGGTGGTTCAGTCAGCTAAGCGTTCAATTCTTGGTTTCGGCTCAGGTCCTGATCTCATGGTTTCATGCCCTGAGTTGGGCTCCATGCTGACCATGTGGATCCTGCTTAGGATTCATTCTCTCTGATAGATAGATAGAAAGATAGAAAGATAGATAGAAAGATAGAAAGATAGAAAGATAGATAGAAAGATAGATAGAAAGATAGAAAGATAGATAGAAAGATAGAAAGATAGATAGAAAGATAGAAAGATAGAAAGATATATAGAAAGATAGAAAGATAGATAGAAAGAAAGAAAGAAAGATAGAAAGATAGATAGATAGATAGATAAAGCAAGATAGATAGATAGATAAAGCAGGAGAAAAAGAAGAGTGTGTGAGAATCCTAATTTCCAGGTATAAAACATCCCACAGATTATCAAGTTCAGAGAACTAAAGTTCTGAAAGCTTAGGTATAGAGGTTAATGCACAAGACATTTCTCTGAGTACCTCCCAGTCCAACTGTGGGCAACATGAACACGGAATGCTAGCCAACGGGCCTGGGGGTGATTTAGAAGAAATGATGCAGAAAACAGGCACATATGCACTAGAGAATCATGCAAATCAGTACGAAACCTTACTGACTCTACAGTGTATGCATCTTTACTACCTAAAATACAACCTTTCTTCTGTAAAACACTATACAGTAGTTACTTAACAAACAGTCGAGACAGTTTTGCCCTCATGCATTATCTTCTAGATGGCACTGAATCCACTAAATCCAGAGAAAACAATGGAGAGTCAGGCTTCATGGACACAGAAACCTTCAAAGAAATAGAACTGGCTGCAATCAAATTCGAGCCAACCTCTCATGGATGATACTGTGAGTAGTAAATAATATTAATGGTGTCAGTGTGTTTCAATAAATAAATAAATAAATAAAACCCTGATAGCTGAAGAATTAAGGCAGTGATAACCATTTTCCACTTAAGTAACATGTGATTTTTAACCAGTTTTCAAGAGATGCTGATATCTTACGGAGTTCCTTAGAGCAACATTCCACCAAAAGATAAATCTTTGTGAAAGACTAAATATTATTTTTTTAACGTGCTTGGCAAGATACTTAAATAGTTTTCAGGAACTCAGTGAACCAGACTGTGGCAATTTCTCCATTCCTCTTGGTTTTACAGCTCTTACTGTTCCATATAATAATTTGTGTCTTTTCAAATAATGGGGAAAAAGAGGCCAATAAGTACTGTGTGAATTCAAGCTAACAGTAATAAATGCATTTACGAAAATTAAAAAAAAATACTCTTGGTAGACCTAGCTCTTCCCTCTTACTTCCTCATGTTGCTTTCGTGCGGTAGTTCTAGTAAGTCTAGAAAGCAACATTCAGTCATTTAATAGAAATGCCAGGCATACTCCTTTTTATTATACATAAAGGTTTAAATAAGAGAAAACTTTTCTATTCAGAAAAAACAACTGCATTTTAAAGTCACCTCAGTTTGTAACAGGACCTGAAAATAATCACAGCGTCTTCAATTAAAGCAGCCTACCTTTTGGGGTGCCTGGGTGGCTCAGTTGGTTGAGCGCCTGACTCCTGCCATTGACTCAGCTCATGATCTCATGGGTTGTAAGCCCCCGCGTTGGGCTCTGCACTGAGTGTGGAACCCGCTTGAGATTCTCTCCTCCCCTCTCTCTCTGCCCCTCCCTTGCTCTAAAATATAAATAATAATAAAAATGCAATTTAAAAAAAGGCGGGCTACTTTGCACAAAGGCACGCTAACCCAAGGGTAAAGATAAACTCTTTTCTTATTAAAACTAAACCCTCCCCCCACCAAAAAAAAAAAAAAAAAAAATCAAAATTTCCAGTTCTTAAGCACATCAAAACTCTTAAAATATCACGTTAACTACAGATCACTACTCAAAACCCTAAAACCTCAGTATAGTGTACTGCTGACTCCTTTGAAAGCTCTACCTAAGATTTCATTTCTAATTTGCTTATCCAGTCGATGTGTGCTGGCACCAGATGCACTCATCCAGAACACAAGGAAGACAGATATGTTAGGGAGTCCAAATAGGAAAAGAGTAAGGGATTTATTCAAATGGAAATCTGTTCAAAGTGCAGCCACCAATAACAGAGCTCGAAGACCACAACAGGGCAGCTAGGCTTTCCCCCTCTACCCCACCCGACTGGAAAATGTTCACGTAATGAGAGGCATGGAGCCGACAGAAACGGAACCATGAATTTTCTCTGATTTTATCTGTTTTTTTCCAAATTAATTTTATTCCACATTCCACTGAATCTTGTCTACTGTGTTTGTTCCTTTCATTCTACTTGTTTTCCTACTTTTACCACTTCCTTTTATTTCCATGTGCCATTCCTCTGAGGCCCTTCTCATTTCTCTGCTGCCTTCTTACTTTCCAGTGTTCCTAAACTGTCACAATCCCCTGTTGTGCCTAGAACAAACCATCCCCAACACTATCACCTGGTCTTTCCTGCCCTTTTCTGAGCACAACACCTACGTGGGAAGCCCCATCTTTCCGATGCAGCTGGAAAGAAGGAGTTATGAGCTGGGGGGTGGGGTGTGCGGGAGTAGTTTTTCAAAATACAAATTCAGCAACAGAGGGGAAAAAAAAGAGGAAACTGTATAATCAACTGCAGTGACATTTATACTGCTTATTTTGTAAATCATAAATCACGAGCACTATTTCTTGCTTTCTCCACTTAATTCTTAATAGAATTTTAAGGTCTTATTAAAGCCCCCAAAACTGGAACAGGGTAATACAGTCAGTGATACTGTAGAGTGTTTGGTTGGGCAAATTAAATTTAAGCTAAAAGCCAAGACTGGTCATGGCAGAAAAGATGACCCGTATAAGTAATGCATTTGCAATACTGACTACAATTGTCACATTATAATATGCTGATCCTAAAAATGTTGCCAAAATTCCATCACAAATGGTGAGACTATTTCAGATGGAGTATTAATAGAAATGGCTTCTGGCTCCACACACCATGTGATGGGCAGCGTCTGTCATGCCACTCCCCTGCCCCATGACCGTCTTCTCCTGATATTCACAGCTCTGTGCCATCCACTACATATCATCCGACACAATACATGACCAACAGGATATGAGCAATGGGACATGGACGCCATGGTTATGACTTACGAGGTGTCAGGAAGAATTGTGAAAGATTATGAAATTTAGTGGGTTTCCTAGTTAGCTTCTCCACGTGGGTTAACTAACTGTCCTCCAGCAAGTAATATCAGTGTTGGCAAAATAAATACAGAGAAGTTGCTGTTCACCCAAATCATGTCAAGCTCACTTTTCTCCCTGTTCCCCGGGCACTGACAAAGTAATGTAAAGCAGTCAATATGTTGGGTGGGTTCAAACACAGAAGCAAGCTGGCCTAGCATGCTCTCCTAAATCTCAGAGGAGAATCCGGTCCAGGGAGGAGGCAGAGGAAAGATGAGGAGACAGGGCTGAAGTTCATCCTTCAGAACCTCAGAATTCAGGTTGTTTTGTGGGTAGCAACAGTGAGGAGAATTTGTGGTGGGGTAACTGCATGCTCTGCAGAATCATTCATTTATCAAGCCCTTGGCACTCAATGTTGTTCAACACTGACCCAGACTGCAGGATGCCTTCGCCCTTGACACTCGGCAGAGCATGCTCACAGGCTGGGTGACCCACAGGAGGCAGTTATCATAAGCAGAAAAATGTCATGGTCTTTCTTCGTCCATGCTCTGTAACATTTGCAAAGCACTAAGTGCCTGAAACTGTACTGAGAGCTTACAACAGCCTCTGAATGAAGTGTTATTAATTACCCCCACTTTAAACATAAGTGAAGAAGCTGAAGCTTTGAGCGATGAACTATCTTGACCAAGGGCACACACCTCAAAAGTGGCAGAGCTGGGACTAAACCTAGAACTGCAAGGTCTCAACTAGTAAGTTATTCTGCTTCTAAGTCTGGCACATTTGTGATGATGTCGTCTGACCCAGTTAAATTCAGAATTCAACTTTGCTAAATGAGAGAATAACATATAAAGATTTCAATTCAATAAAATTGAAGCTTGCATGTGTACCAGAAACAAACTATGTCATCACTTATACCTGCTATTTAAAAAGTTTTCTGGTTGGGACGCCTGGGTGGCTCAGTTGGTTGAGCATCCGACTTCGGCTCAGGTCATGATCTCATAGTTCTTGGGTTCGAGCCCTGTGTCAGGCTCTGTGCTGACAGCTAGCTCAGAGCCTGGAGCCTGCTTTGAATTCTGTGTCTCCCTCTCTCTCTGACCCTCCGCTGCTCACATTCTCTCTCTCTCTCTCTCTCAGAAATAAATAACATTTAAAAAAAATAAAATAAAGGGTTCTTTGGAATGTCATGTATTTTACCAACACGAGTTCTGACGTCATCTAAACGGCCTCTATGACCTGTTCCCAAGAAAGCAAAAAGGCAGTGAAAATAATACAGGTTCGTGGAGTTACGTACTACATACGGTATAAATGGAATCAAAAGTCTGCCTTCGATCTCCTGGTGAACATTCATTTCAAAAGAAAATTCAAAGAATGTTTTCATGTCTTATTCTCTTTATATGTAAGTGAAAAATGTGAAGCTTTGAGTATGATTTAATAGGTTAAGACTTCTTAAAGCAGGGCTGCCTGGGTGGCTCAGTAGATTAAGCATCAGATTTCCGCTCAGGTCATGATCTCGCAGTTTGCCGGTTTGAGCCCCACATCAGGCTCTGTGCTGACAGCTCAGCGCCTAGAGCCTGCTTCAGATTCTGTGTCTCCCTCTCCCTTTCCGCCCCTCCCCCACTCACACTCTGTGTCTGTCTGCCTCTCTCAAAACATTAAAAAAATACTTTATAAAATTAAAGACTTCTTAAACATGACACGACAAAAATACCTCATCCTGTTTGTTCAACGAATCATGTCATTAACATCCTGAAACCATTCCAGATTGCAAGAACAATACAAGGGGGAGGGAAGAGGGCAAAAGGCAAAAAGAAAGTGAGGGGACTTGATAAAGACACTCTACTCATGAGCCACAATTTGGGCCACCTTCGTTTCCTGTTTGTTGAGCCACATGTGTGCCTTTGCACCAGTAAGATAAGTCAACACCTCCTTAAGGAAAAAAAAAATCAGCATACTGGAACCCTAACAGAAGAAAGAGTTATTCATTGTTTGATTTCTCCGGCTCTGGCCTTCAGAGGAGAACGCCAGGTCAGAAAGCACCTGTCAACAAGCAGCACATTCCTTCTGAAAACAGCCTTATATCCCTGGGCTTCTTCCCACCCCACACGTAGGCCGCTGCTGCAGGAAGTCTGCTCAGACCTCAACCGGCCTCACTGAGAGGCCTCGAAACCCAGGGAATGGATCTGGCAGCCCACATGTAAAATGGAAAAGAGGGTGTTAACTGCCCAGTTTCCTGCTAGAAAGAACGTCTCCTGCGTTTTGAGCCAGGGGTCCACATATCATCCTTGGAAAACAAAAAAAAAAGTTATTCGGGCTTGTTTGGACTATTTTCACTTTCAGACTGTACTTGGCAGAAGGATGGGTGAATTCCACTGACCTGAGCTCACTTTTAATTTTTTTCATGTTTTCTTGATATTTTTGCCATGGCTTAGGATTCATCCACAGCTGCAGACAAGTGAAAACACACAGGATTTATCCGCAGCTACAGACTTGAGAGATGAAGTGGTGATGGAAATCCATCTAGAAACTGTACATTTTCAAGTGCGGTGAGGAGAGTGCATACTGAAGGAGAAAAGAAAAACCCTACTGCCCCTCCACAAGCAAACTGTCTTCCAAAACTCCCTGTCTGAACATGCTTAGGAGGATACGTGATCAGGAGACAGAAAAGGTTGCAAGTGAAAGAAGAGAGCAGACACTTGTGAAGTGAGCAAGTCCCACAAAATATCTTAAACAGAAAAGCACCATGTTATCTTTTATAGGGAGCCAAGACCAAAAGAGATTCCAGAAGAAAAAAAATCTGCCTTGACTCCCAACATTCCAGACCTTATTAACATTGGGTTCCTCCTCCCAAACAAAGAGGACCACTGTCGCTCTGCGCAGGTGGATGCAGGCACCCCCTCCCGGAGCCCATGCCGTCCAGCGAGGGGATAAACTCCAAGGACTCCCCAGTGTTCACAGTCTCAGACCTCCAGAGGAGAACACCATCCCAAGTTCACTACCGTAATTCTTATCTGCAGAATGAATAAGCTTTCAGTCTGAGTTTGGGTAAATAGATATTGAGGTCAGATTCTGGTGTCTGAGCAGTGATAGCAAAATATAAAAAGAGAAAAAAATATCAGGGAGGACCAGTTGAGAAGGAATTAGAATAGAAAAACCTGGTAACGGGGAATACCAGGAATATGCTGGAGTCAGAAGGCAATCTGCGATCTCCGAAGGACAAAAGCACAAGACTAATGCTTTTGTCACCAGCTTCTAGTGTGAAAATAAAAAATTTATGACTCTATGTGGCAGAATTTCATCTAAAGTATAACTGAATCTTTGGATTGTCAACAATTCCAAAGGCCAAAGATCAAATGCCGAAAGTATGCCGTATCCTCGTTTTCTTCTATATTTGGAATTCTTACCATTTTGTCCCAATTTTTTCCCACACAGCACTGAAAGTTCTACAGGTCTCCACATCAGCTACTACCTGTATGTTAGCAACACAAATGGAACTCTTCCACCAAGAGTATATGTCTATCAGGATACAGGTATACTACAAAAGCAATATGCTTCAACTTAAATCAGGTATTTTAACTAATGCCTCCCAGATTCCCTGCATTTTAACATCTCACTTAAAAATTGCTTGGCACTCAAAGGGCCAGTGGCTCTCAAATGTTACTGTGGCTAATCACCACCTGGAGAGTCTAGGGAAACACAGATTGCTGGGTCCCACCTCCATGGATTGTTGGTTAGGTCTGGGGTGGGCCACAAGGGTACGTATCTCACAAGTTCCTCCATGATGGTGTAGCTGCGGGTCTGAGACCAAGCAGCCAGTGTCTAGGTGAAGGATTAACCTCTGGGAAAGCCATGTGGGTGCTAACAAATACCCAGGTCCCTCACTCCAGCCATAATAACACTAACTCTACCTGCTCACAGAACATGTGTGTGTGCATGTGTACACGTGCACATACGATAGAGGTATGGGAATAAGGGTCTGTATTTAATTGGGGATCTATACAAGATTATTTGAAAAAGGAAGATCTACTCACGGATAAAGTTTTGAAAATCACTGACCATAATTCACTTGTTCACTTTACTAAAGGAAATCTGAGGCCGAGTGAAATGACTTGTGTATCACATAGCCCAAAATGTATACTGTATTAGTATATCTTACAATCCCATATGGTTTTAAAATGTTCCAGTGATGAGTGAGAAGGAAATCCTCACTGCTGCAGTAGACCCAGGGATGAAGTAAAGGTCAGCAGTATCAACTGCACACGTGACATACTTCTACACACAAAGTAGAGACTGTGACTTAGCATGTTTGACGTACTCTCATTCCCTCTCCCTAAGTCCCCCTCCCCTCCCCCCGCATACAGATTGCCCATAATTAAAGGGATTGCTTAGGTCTTTTTCATATTATTAGACAGTGGATCCTCACCAAAGTTTTTCACTCTGGATTCACACAATCCTTTCCTCCTTTCCGGGGATACAGGACAATGGGACTCTAACCCTGATTAAAAATTGGAGAATTTCAGTTTCAAACCTGTAACCATTGGGTAACTTCCTTAATGTCATATGCTTTGGTTCTTATTGAGAATAAAAGGGAAGGAATGAAATTTCCCTCTGACTCAGTGACACACATCAGTAAGTTCCTCAGTCTCTGTGATGAAAGACAAGAGGACAATTTTATCTGGGTCTTGGCTGCAGAACAGCCTCGAGACCCATCAACTGGGCGATATTCTGAATATGAAGACACATTTTTTGATGTCAGAGGATTCAGCAATTCCACTTTGGGGGTCTTTATCCAAAGAAAGCAAAAACGTGAATTTGAAAAGATATATGCAGCCCTGTATTCAATGTGGCATTATTGACAGTAGATACGATATGGACGCAACCCAAGTTGTGCGCGCGCACACACACATACACACACACACACACATCACCCCAAACTGGAGTATTATTTGGCCACGAACACGAATGAAATCTTCCCATTTGCAACAACATGGATGATCCTAGAGGGTAATATGCTAATTGAAATTAAGTCAGACAAAGAAAGATACCTACTGTATGATTTACTTAAATGTGGAATCTAAAAAAAAAATAAATGAACAAATAAAACCAAACCCATAGGTACAGAGAACAGGTTGGTGGCTGCTGAAGAGGAAGGGTGTTGTGTGATTAGTGAAATAGGTGACAGAGATCAAGATGTACAAAGTTCCAGCTATTAAGCAAGTAAGTCACAGGGCAAGTAGCAAGTAAGACTACAGACAAGAATACTGTACTGCAAATGTGCAAGATGCTAAAGAAGGGAATCTTACAAGTTCTCATCAGAAGAAAACGTTTTTGTAACTTTGTGCGGTGACAGACAGTAACTAGACTTATTGTCGTGATCATTTAGCAATGTATACAAATGTCCAGGAGTGTAGGGTTGAGCTTTCAAAAGTGGAAGATGCGTCTGAGCAGAAGGAAGGCACTTCTGGCTTCCAGGGCAAGGAGCTGAGGGGGAGGGCCTAAAGGGAAGGAGGGAGGCCACTGGATAGGAGGGTAGAGAGATGCCCCTTTTGGAAAGAGGAGGTTCTGGTTGAAAGGTGATCCTCAGATTACAGGCGGGTGACAGGATATTCAAGTAACAAGGGTAACCATTATACTGAGGTGTTAAGAACTGAACTACTCTTAATATTTAATATTTAATAAAGAGAATTAAAATACCTATTTTACAGATGATGATACAGAGATTCCGGGAACACTAAAAGCAAACAGTTATCAAGCGACAAAGCCGGATGGATTCTAAGCCAAGTATGTATGATGACAAGGTCTCAACTGTTCTATGCCAACACCCCATGAACTCCAAGGTAGTACAAACAAACAGGAAGCCTACATTTCTCTAAGGGTACCAGGGACTTAGCCCTGCCTACACTATTCTCCTGAAGAGAAGAGTAAATGAAAGGAGGGGCTGGCTACAGAGCTGTATCCTTAAGTACAGCGATTCTTCCTAGGAAGAGGAAATGGTACAACAGCTACATGTGTTCAAACAGAAGGCTTATTCTAAAAAACAAACCAATTAAAAATACAAAATTCATTCCACAAATATTTACTGTGTAACTAGTATGTGCCAGACATAGTTCTAGGAGGTGAGAATGGTGAATTAAACAAAGTTCCTACCTCCTTTGGTGTACAACTTAGTGAACCACACCTACTGTAACCGTCCTTACTATTAGGACAGTAGATTTTCATCATGGCCGACATCATTTTCAGTGGAGGATTGATGAAAAAATAAACAAAAACAAAAAACAACAACAAAAAAATGAAGCCAGACCAGGCAAAGAGATTCTGATTTAGTAGGTCTGAAAATGAGGTTTGTTTTGGGTTTTTGTTTTTGAATCTAGAATGTTAGTTTATTTCATTCTATCTACTATATTTTACTCAATTCTATTCTCATTTGCACATTGCTTCATCTGCTTATTCTTTAAAATTTTTTAATGTTTATTTATCTTTGAGAGAAACACAGAGAGCACGAGTGGGGGAGGGGCAGACAAGGGGGAGACAGAGAACCTGAAGCAGGCTCCAGGCTCTGAGCTGTCAGCACAGAGCCCGACGTGGGGCTGAAACTGAGACTGCGAGATCATGATGTAACGCTCAACCAAGTAAGCAACCCAGGTGCCCCAGCTTATTCTTTAGTATTCTATTTTTAAATAACATCTGATTCATTTGGAGATTTTTTTCTTTTAAAATATTTAAAACTGGAAGTTTCCACCTCCTAATTCTCTTCACCTATTTTGCCCATCCCCCAGCCACCTCCCCTCTGGCAACCACCACTTTGTTCTCTGTATTTAAGAGTCTGTTTTTTGCCTGTTGTTTAGATTCCACATAAGTGAAATCATATGGTATTTGTCTTCCTCTGTTTGATTTATTTCACTTAGCATAATAGCCTTTCTAGATCTCTCCATGTTGCTGCAAATGGCAGGATCTCATTCATTTTTTATGGCTGAAAAGTGTGTGTGTGTGCACGCTAGCGCATGTGTAGATGTGTATATATATATAACCAAGATACAGATGTGTTATTGGACACGTGGGTTGCTTCGATATCTTGGTTAATGTAAATAATGCTGGAATAAAGTGTACATATATCTTTTTGAATTAGTGTTTTTCTCTGGGTATATAACCTGTAGTGAAATCACTGGATCATATGGTAGTTACATTTTTAATTTTTTGAGAAACCTCCAGACTGTTTTCCACAGTGGTTGCACCAATTTACATTCCCCCAAACTGTGCATGAGGGTTCCTTTTTCTTCACATCCTCATCAACACTTGCTATTTCTTGTCTTTTTGATACTAGCCATTCTAACTGGTCCAAGAAAACACTGATGGTTTTGATTTGTAGTTCCATGATGATTAGTAATAATGATCATCTTTTCAGTGCCTGTTGGCCATCTGTAGGTCTTCTTTGGAAAAATGTCCATTCAGGGCCTCTGCCTATTTTTCACTGTACTGTTTTTGTGTGTGTTTATGTTGACTTGTAGAAGTCTTCTACATATTTTGTATATTAACCCTTTATCAGATGTATCATTAGCAAATATCTTCTATTCAATAAACTGACTTTTCATTGTTTTGTTTGCAAAACCTTTTTATTTTGGTATAGTCCCAATCGTTTATTTTTGTTTTTGTTTCTCTTGCCTCAGGAGACCCATCCATAAATATGCTGCTAAAGGCTAAATCCAACAGATTATTTCCTATGTCTTCTTTCAAGAGTGCTAATGGCTTCAGATCTCACATTTAGGTCTTTAAACCACTTTGAGTTTATTTTTGTGTATGGTGTAAATAAATGATCCAGCTTCATTCTTTTGCATCTACCTATCCAGTTTTCCCAGCATCATTCATAAAAAGGACTCTTTTCCTCATTGTATATTCTTGCCTTATTTGTTGTAGATGAATTGACCATATAATCATGGGTTTATTTTTGCATTCTCTACTCTGTTGCAGTGATCTGTAGGTCTATTTTTCTGCCAGTACCAGACTCTTTTGATTACTACAGCATTGCAGTAGTTCTTGAAATCTGGGATTGTGATCTCTTCAGCTTTGTTGTTCCTTCTCAAGACTGCTCTGGCTATTTGAGGTCTTCTGTAGTTCTGTGTAGACATTAGGGTCATTTGTTCTAGTTCTGTGAAAAATGTTATTGATATTTTGATAGGGACTGCACTGAATCGATAAGATTCCTTTGGCTACTATGGACATTTTAACAATATTAATTCTTCCAATCTATGAGCATGGAATATCTTTCCATTTGTTTGCGTCCTTTTCAATTCCTTTCATCAATGTTTTCGTTTTTAAAATACAGGTCTTTCACCTCCTTGGAATGTGGTCGTCAGATTGGCATGTTTCATTTAGTAATATGCGTTTAAGGTGGTTTTATGTCTTTTCATATTTTAACAGCTTATTTCTGTTTAGTGTTGTGTAATATTCCATTGTCTGCATATACCACAGTTCGTTTACTTACTTGAGGACATCTTCGTTGCTTCCAAGTTTTGGTGATTATGAACACAGCTGCTATAAATACTTATGTGTATATTTTGGTCAGGACAGAAGTTCACAATTCATTTGGGGAAAATGAATACTTAGTTTTTAAATCCAATATGTAAAGCCCTCAGATCCTTACTGAAATGAGGTAGAACAAATAATACTCCATCCGATTCTTTATTTCATGACTAAACCATGTGGGGAGTTGTACTCTGAGTGGCTGTGAGGGGTAAATAATGTGATGAGAGAAGGAGAAATAGACCAAGTTTAGACTAAAGCTGAGATAAATTTTTTTCTAATTTTTCATTGCAACACACACACTCCCTGAAGTCCACAGAGAAAGTGACCTCACTGTTCCCATCACAATAATATTTATAATAATAATAATAATGTCTTCTACGTAACAGCAAAGAGGGTAAGGTGCTCAAAATAATTATATTCTCATTCATGACATAGAAGGCCAAAATGCGTGTAAATATACATTTCAGTGCAAATCCATATCCTCTCTTCCAGCTATGGGTATATTAAAATATAGAGCAGCTTATACTTTTAGACAAAGGGTATGAAACAACTGCACATGTAAGAAAGATATTTATTTTTGCCATAGTTAATCCATAATTACATTAGTTTTATTTCCTAACTTCAACCTTGATGCACCTTATTTTCCTTCCATTATCTCTTTACCCCTTAGATCTTATTCGAATTTATTCTATCTGACCCTATTATATATGTCCATGTCATCTGTCCTAAATCTTCTTTGGTGCAAGGCAGGGCAAAAATTATTAGAGAATGAATCATATAATCAAGGTAGTTCAAACATCATTAAGCTCTCTGAAGACTGCTTATACATTCTTCTCTTTTTTATAAACTAAATCTCTCCTTAAAAAACTTATTTGTAATTTTTTTGTGTGAATTCCCTTATATGCCCCTGGTTAAAAATTCTAACATTGCTATTAGTGTAATTTTAAACTTAGAAATTGTAGTATCACTGGACTAAAAATTACTTTATTTGGAAGGAATAGCACTATACATAAAGAGTTATTTAAAGGGTTCTTAAACTCTGGGTTTCTTTTATAGACTTGCTTATGCTTTGTTTAATCACTAAGAATAATACATGATTAACTCGATGAAACTTGGAAAATAGTGAAAAGAATAAAGGATAAAATTAGAAGAATACCACACTTTATTCAGAGAAATTACTATTCACTTTTTACTGTACCTTACTATTCCTCTTTTTAATGCTACAATTCACTCATAAATAAAACAGAGGGAAATACTGATGTCAACGTCTGGTCCTATCTAAGTTCCCTTGGCCCTAAAAGAGTCCAGTCTTCCCTATACAATCCCACATACTTCACTTCTGTCTTTTTCATTCACAAATACATTCTCACACACACCCAGATATGGTCTGACAAAAGGAAGGAGAATATTTAATGAGTGTTATAATCACTTCTGATCTTGTCTTTTATAAATGCTCATGTCTTCACATACTTATATTTGTAAACTCATCTGGCTTTTCAAAACAACACCTTACTGTGCTTCAATTAAGTCAGCTTTCTCTACATACTATGTATGAAGCCTGTTTTTATCTCTTGTGGCATCAAAATAAGTTGTTTCTAAATCTTGTCTAAAAACTTCACTTAAAGCACATAGACTGGGGCGCCTGGGTGGCTCAGTCAGTAGAGCGTCTGACTTTGGCTCAGGTCATGATCCCGCAGCTCATTGGTTCAGGCCTTGCGTTGGGCGCTGTGCTGACAGCTCAGAGCCTGGAGCCTGCTTTGGATTCTGTGTTTCCCTCTCTCTCCTCTCCTCCCCCACTTGCACTTTCTCTGTCTCTCAAAAATGAATAAACGTTAAAAAATTTAAAGAAAAGAAAGCACATATACCTTCCTCCCCAAATTAATTGATCTATAACCACGAGGCTAATCTACAAAAAAAAAAAGGTTCTTTTGAGTGGAAGTCTCCTATGTGGTGATCTTATTTTTTCCACTTCGTTCTTAGGATAAGAGTACTTTATTCAGGATGCATAGGTGGCATTAAAGAAGAATTGAGGCCTGAGACTAAGAAATATGTTCCTGTTCTGCAATGATAAATTTTACTACAGAGCTAAGGAATTACATCCGGTTTTATAAAGCATTACTCTCTTCAAAACCAGCTCTCTACAGTCTTAGGAAGACTGTTTTTCTGTGGATCTCCTCCCCGCCTATCTCCTTGAAGTAAAACAAGTTCAGATACTTGTTACCCAGAGTACGCAGAACGTCACATGGCACCTGTGACCAAAAGGTATTTCTGCCACAAAGTAGTAGTGAAAAAGAGAATCCGCTCTTACTTAGAAAATGATCAGAAAAGGTCTAACCAGTCATTCCTAGTAGAGAGACCAATCACCATGAAATGACGTCGTTAAGTAAAAGATGTTTCTTTTAGGTTGTCCCCGTCTCCATGGTTTACTCTTTAGGGCAAACATCTCGGCACATTACCTTGCAAATCTGCATCATTCGACTTTGGACTGCTTCTTGCTCGCCGCTCGGTTTTCTTAATTCCTGGCCCACCGCCACTGCCTCCTCCACTGCCTCCGCCGCCCCCCGCGCTGTGGCCCTTCCCGTAGCCATTGTACACGGTTGTGCAGTTGCTTTTGTAGATAGAAGAAGGAGGGCTGTTGAGGCGGTTCTGGCGGTCAATCTGGCGGTCTTTCAGCTTTTTGTGCGGAGGCTTGCTGTACTGGTCTTCCCGGGTGATGTAGCTTGACATTCCATAGAGTGGTATAATTTCTGAAACGGAGGGTTATGACAAATGCAAGCTCAGTCTACATTTTCAGTAATAAATTCTAGATGGTCAAATAACTGGAGCCCTAAAGGAAGAAGTTTAAAATATGATCATAGTAAATATCTTTAAAATGTTATATATATATAATATATATATAAACTACACATTTAAAATATTCCCAATTCAGGGCACCTGGGTGGCTCAGGCACATGCGACTCTTGCTTTCAGCTCAGGTCGTGATCTCATGGTTCTTGAGTTTGAGCCCCACATCATGCTCTGCACTGACAGTGCACAGCCTGCTTGGGATTCTCTCCCTCTCCCCAACTCTATCTCAAAATACATAAACAAAATTAAAAGAATAAAGTAAAATAAAAATAAAATATTCCCATTCATTTCAAACCAACCAAGGAATAATAATTAAGAACTGTACTGTGTGTTCATGAATGTTCCAGAAATTATGCAAAATGATGAAGACGACAAGGGTGCTGTTCGTAAAGAGTTCATAGTTTAGTTGAATTTATAAATAAATTTGATTTCGTCAAAATCAGTGTCAAAAGGGTTTTAGTTGCAACATAAAAAACAATTCAGAAAAAAAACACAAAATAACCCCGTAAACATGTTCTTAGACTCAAGACACTTAAAAGGATACTCAGCATTACAGACAAAATAGCATTTCTACTGAAAAGAGTATAACAACCAGAATCTAAAGAGTTATTTGTGGCATCTTAAAGAGCCAATATTGGTGGCACCTGGGTGGCTCAGTTGGTTAAGCATCTGACTTTCAGCTCTTATCATGATCTCATGGTTCATGGGTTTGAGCCCTGTGTCAGGCTCTGTGCTGACAGCTTGGAGTCTGGAGCCTGCTTCAGATTCTGTGTCTCCCTCTCTCTCTGCTCCTTCCCCGTTCACACAGTTTCTTTCTTTCTCAAAAATAATAAACATTAAAATAATAATAATAATAAATGAAAAATAAAAGAGGCAACATTTGACTAAAACTTATTAACACAATGAGATGAAAAATTTCCACTAAAAATATTCGGAGCTTAAAGGATCAGGGGAAACATTTAAGAAGAAACAGTAGCGTAAATACAGGCCATCCCTGCAGCCTGGCATCACACATAATAAGCTGTGGTCTCAACCTTCTATTTTGGAGTAATCAAGAGGCAAGACAAACTGGGAGAATGTCACCAGGCTTCACTATGTATATTTTTGTAGGTGGCTCGAAAAAAGAATGGGACCGTACAGAATAATTTCATGATCTTAGGGGCAAACATTTATTTTAGATTAAAAACATTTAATCAATTAAAAATTATATTTAGTCATCCATAAAAATGACAATATATAACACAGAGATTGGATCCTTAAACGTTTATTAGAGAAAAGGGCCCCAGAAGTATAGAATGACCAAATAAATTAGCATCCAAACTGAATACTTACTTCTGAGAGTGAAAAGGTAGCATTCCTTTTTTTTTTTTTCTTAAAGTTATGTTTATTTATTCTGAGAGAAAAAGAGAGCGTATGTGTGCATGTAGAGGGAAGGGACAGAGAAAGAGGCAGAGAGAAAGAATCCCAGAGATTAAACTCATTAACTGTGTGATCATGACCTGAGCTGAAAGCAGGAGTCAGACACCCAACGGACTGAGCCACTCAGGCACCCCTAGCATTCCTAATCATGTCTCTGAACAAGAGACTGAAACCAGGACTATTCTAAGCATACCAGGAATGTACTGTCACCCTACGGAACTTAACAACTGATGTTTTGAGTGTTCAATGGCAAGGGCTCGCTCTTCATTTTCTTTCTGTTCACATAGCTTTTTTTTTTTTTTTTCCCCTAATCTTTAAAAAGCAAATCTTCACAAGATAATTAATTTGTACTGGAGAATGTGAAAAAGCAAAAAGAACCCTATTCGAAGAACATGTGCCCAAATAAATTACACCCAACTCTACACAAAGGATGGTAAATGTTTTTTAACTGTCACAATGCATCACACTTGAGATTTAAGATATTCACCATGGACACTAACAAAATAATCTTTTAAAGCATGTTGAAGACTTTACTCCTATGGTTTAGGAAATTAAATGTTTAAGTTGCTTTTAGATATCCAAACAGAGAAGTCAGGTAAGGGAGTATGTATATAGCTTTATATCTATAAAGCAAAGGGGTTCTGTTTTTTGCTTTCTTTAATTTGAAATCAATGAGACACTTTCATTTGTATGTTATCATTCTGTGTTATTATAATGAAATTAAACCAAAACACCCTATGAAGTGAAGACACAATTTTTTTTAGTTTACTTATTTTTGAGAGAGAGACAGACAGAACATAAGAGGGAGAGGTGGAGAGAGAGAGAGAGAGAATCTGAAGTAGGCTCCAGGTTCCAAGCTATCAACACAGAGCCCTACATGTGGCTCAAACTCAGGAACCGGGAGATCATGACTTAAGATAGAGTGAGACACTCAACCGATGGAGCCACCCAGGTACCATTCCCCTTTTTTTCCCTAAAGCTTAGAAACAATTTTTTTCTTAATTCTCATGATCATTAAAATCAAACTGTGACCTAAAATTCCAGGGGACATCATTTACAAAACAGTAACTATGTGGCTTCCTACTAACATTCCGCTGACACAAGGCAGGGCATACACTCTTCATCAAGCAATCAGACAGTCGCCAAGTCTTCTTTAAGCTCAGACCAAATCAGAAAGTTCTAACAATGCTCAAATATTTAATGTACATTAAGTCAAAGCACTGAATACTTTTTTTTAATGACAGTTAATTAACTTAATTTTTTGGTTTATCCAAATGCTTTCATGGCATCTCCTCACTAGTCTGATGTTTTGGGGTGTTATGTCAGTGAACAGGATACAAAGTTATTGATGCCATCATCTCTCCATACCCCGCTTATGATAGCACTTGATTCTTGTGAATTATACTAAATTTCTTTCTACTAAATAAACAAACAGAAAACTAAAACAACAACAACAAAATGAAATCCTATCCCTAAATTACAGCAGGACAGTCTGCTTTCTATTAATAAGAAAAAAATTTTTAATAGATATATACATTTATAATTGATAAGAAAAATCAAGAGGATAACTTACTCTAAAACTCTATAGTGTAACAGCAATTCTTATATTTGGACGAATATAAAAATATGTTTGAAGCGATAAAATGCTTCAATTTATAGTCAGAAGAGTCACCTTACAAAGTCTTACAGGTTTAAGTCTGAATTTTACCCTCACTTACCTGGTTTCTTAGTATCCACTTTGATAGAAAAAGACTGTAGACTAAACCGACACCAATGCCCAAACTACAAAGCCATAATGTCTGAGACTCTCTCATCTCAAGGTGAATATTTGGCTAACAATCAATGAAAGTGTGGCTACATGAATGGTTACTCTTCAAGTAAAAACAGGCTTGAGGACAACCACATTGAGGACATTCTGAGTTCTACCAAGACTGCAACATAGAGCATCCAGGAATCAGAAAGATTACTGAGACCTCGGAGTCTTCAATCATTGGAAATTGGGCACAAAACATTTTATTTTTCTTCTACTCCTAGACCATGTAGATGCCTAAGAAATAATGCGTTGTAGTCCCACCTTCGGGCCCTCTCACATAAAAATATGTAAACGGAACACAGGAACATATGATAGATCACTTATTTCTTACTAAAATACGAAGTGTCTATCCCACTCCCTGCTCTTTGTGGGGTGGGTGGATGAAGGCAGAATTTTGGAAAATATAAAGAGCTGCAACCCACAAAGTCATCTTTCAAAGCCACCCTTCAGGACATAGGAAGCCAGGAATCTCCCATGAGCTTTCTACAGCTGGTACATCCTCCTCTACCATGCTCCTTACAGAAGAAAGAAGTGGCTGGCTCTCTGGTTCTCCTGAGCTACTTCTGTGTTGTAATCAGTTTCAACAGCTCCTGATGCCAGTAACAATCTACTCACCTTGCTCGCCGTATATTGTAGGGGGGATATGATGCTGAGGGAAAAACTGAGGCGGCATATCTCCAGGTCCAGTAACAGGTGGGTAGTAAGCCGTGTGTGAGTTATGAATAAAATGGGGGTGATGAGTCAGGTAGGGGGGTAGGTGATGGGTTGGAGACATGGCTGACGGGTAGCTTGGGGGGTAACACTCAGGAGACTGGGGTGTGACCACCACCCGGCGGACTCCAGTATTGTCTTCAATCACCTAAAGAAAACAGCAGAAAGAGTTTTGTGTGTAGTATTGGCAGACATCCTGGGGGGGGGGGGGATATATATATATATATAGTATTTAATTACTTCCCTTAATTTAATGTTCCATCCTCACGGAGAAAACAAAATTAATGCATGTTGAATTCTGCTTCTCTAGTTCAACCAGTTAAATGAGTTTTGAAAATAATAACATTTAACAATTAAAATTTATGAAAATAAACTCTTCATCAACCACATGATTCTGATTACACAGAACTCTTTGGAGAGATCAACAGCTTGATCATAAATCGTGTTTGTCTCATAAAATTTTCCAAGAAGACACGGAAGAAGACTTCTGAAAACGTCACTGAAGACAAGTGAATTTAATGTGTGATTAAGTTGATGTGAGGAATGACTTTGAATACAACTAATGGTTCCGTGGTTTTCCAGAAAGAAGAGATTTCTGAGTAACAAATATGCTTCAGAGGGCAGAGCTTTTCAGATCGGCCTGATGGCACTCGACCCACTCCTACTTTAGCATGACTGTTCTGCTCGTACCGGGGCAGAACATGAACTTCAGAGGCCCTAAGAGTACCAAAGTTTCATTTAATCTGGGACCAAGGACACTGATGAAATGGAGGGATTCCAAACAGTAAAAAACTTGAACAATATAAAAATCAAGATGGACACCTGTGCTCCCAAGACATACTGACGATGTCATGGGTGCTGTGAAGACAGACGCTATGACAGGGGACCTGCTATAAGCAGAGTGAGCCCATCAACATTCCGTCCATACTTTCTCCCAGTGCCTTCTAATTCCCCCAAGGCAGGTGGCTAAGGCTGCTCAATGACAATGTGTACTGCCTGTCTGGCCAACTCCACACTACCTGCTCTAAAAGCAAACACTTTTGTTGAGACGCAAGCTAGGAAATAACACAACAGACACCACGATCAACAGGGGAAGTTGAGGAGGGCAGAGAAAAGCAGAGGGACAGGCAGGATCAGGGAGTGCTTCGGGGACCTGAAAGAATTAGTACTACTGTGACAGCTGACAGAAGGCCCTTGGGTCAGGGCCATGCAAGGAAGGGGACTCTTGGGGCCAAAGAGACCAGCTGCTCTAATCAAGTATTTAAGACAATCAGGCACACACTGGTGACATGTTCACTAAGTAAATAAATAAATACCCTAAAAATTAAACTTGCAGTTTGGAAGACATTTCCCATTACACTTCAGGAGGCTGATTGCAAGCCAAAATAAAATGACTTAAATCATGTCTAAAATATTCTAATAAAAAAAACTTATAATAAGCTTGTTTTTTAAAATACCGCTTGATACAAAATGGCAAGTTCATCAACGTCTATCTGTACTCGGGTGTACAAGAAAGGTCTTGCTTGAATTAATGGCCGTTAGTCTTTATGTTAAGAAAACAAAATCTTTATGTTTATTGATGAACTCATTAACATGATAGTTTCAGAATTAACTACCGTGTTAACAGTTCATTAAGAAAACAATATTAAATAATTAAATTAAGATTCTGAGTCATACTCAGACGTGGGTTTTTATGTATTTTTTAGTAAATGTAACCTCTCTGGGTTTTGGCAAGCTAATTACATTAGCCTCACTGATGAAGGCATAGCTGTCAATTTACAGGTAGATGTAAAATGATGCTTAAACTGTGACATTGGAAATTCTAACACACGTGTTAGCATCTTCTGTATTATCTAAAACGACACTAGGTAGCACACTTTGTACAATTTTTGTACAAGTACAGATTTTTCTTACTGTCTGATATAAACACGGATTATTCTGTAGTGCCTTCTTTTTCCCCCCCAATGCCACTGGACATTAAAAAAAAAGTAAGGCATATTCCAGATGTTCCTCTTTCACAGAACCTTCATTCAGTCCTGTGCTAGACACTGGAAGGTTCACAGAAGCAAAGTATTTGTTTTCTTGAAATTTGCAACCTTCATTATTTTCGTTACTGTAAGCTTTCCTGTGGTCAACAGGCCTCACAGACTCAACCGAGGTAGTAAAACCAAGAGCAGGGCCCTCGCTTGATATGAAGAACAATGGGCTTGTAAACAGGAGCAGTTATAGTGAAAAGAAATTATTTTCATTTTA
Source organism: Hyaena hyaena (assembly GCF_003009895.1). NCBI lineage: Eukaryota > Metazoa > Chordata > Mammalia > Carnivora > Hyaenidae > Hyaena > Hyaena hyaena. The sequence goes on along the minus strand of NW_024080744.1, from coordinate 2,881,734 downwards.
TCATGATTTCTGACTTGTTAAAATAAAAAGTACTAAAGAGTTGAACAAAAAGCACTAACAAAGATAAGGATTCCAGTAGAGGAAAAAACAAAAATAGAAGACAACTAAAACATTATCTTTTTACCGCTATATTTTATAAGAATAAGTATTGCCATTAATACGAAAAATTAGTAAATCTGGTGTATAAATTACCCTTCAGGAAAAAAATAGGTTTCCAATTAGAAAACCAAGTAGCTTTTTAAAACCACAAATTGCCTGCATGTATGAAAATCGTTTGACAGCCCCACTTTTAATTATCTTAAATTATTCTGTGGTATTTGTGAAAGACATCTATTTACATGTACATGAGTAATGGGATTCTTTCGGAAAGCTGCTTCCTTACCAGACAAGGCCTACCTCATCATTAAAAATATTTTCAAGAAATATTAATTCTGAAATAATCAGAAACACAAGTCAAAGTAAAACCTATTATGCTGCGTATTTTGTTCATATGTAACATATGAACCGCAACATATTTAATGATCAAATTTAGTCTTGATAAGGAAATTCTGCCTATGTTCCCCCAAAGAGTAAGAAAGTCCAAGGAACAATACCAATGCCCAAAAATAATAAACAACTGAGGAAATGGTGGTAATAGCATTCTTTGTTTAAAAATTAGGTTCATAAAGAAATATTACTAGAGAGAAATTGGGATATTAGAAAGAGTTCAGTCCAAAAGTCCTGAGACAATAAAATGTTCCTTCACAAGTGACAATCAAAAAGACAGATTTGCTTTTAAAGTGAATGAAATTGTGACATTGTCCTGACACACACAAAGCACCTGTATTCAATTCAACAATCATTTCCTAACACATAGCTGTGAGCTAAGCATTGGGTATTCCAGAGTGAAGAAAAAGTAGGTAGGATTCACCTATATATCCTAAGAATAATATAAAAAGAAAAATTAGACTAAGTCCCATAAATGCTATTCAGAAATCAGAACACGCTACTGTTTTTTCAAAAGTCACAAATTTTCAAAAATCACAAAAATCAGACTTTTTAAAAAATCTAGTATCTTCATCTAGATTTTTTTCTAGCTCTGTGACTCAACAGAGCAGTCACTCACATGTGACTTTTTTTTTTCCCCAAAAAAGCACAGACCCTTAGAAAACATAATTTTGCTAGTTGCTCTATACACTGAATTGTGCACCCCCTCCCTTTCACCAAGTCATACATTGACGTCCTAACTCCCCAATAGCTTGGCATGGGACTCTCCGGAGACAGGGATTTTAAAGAGGTAATTCAGGTAAAATGAGGTCCTATGGGCTGGCCCTAATCCAGTATGACTGATAATGCTGGAAGAGGAGCAGATTAGGACAAACACGCAGAGAGAAAACCATGTGAGAACACCAAGGAAGACGGTCACCTATAAACCAAAGAGGGAAGCCTCAGAAGAAACCAAACTTGTAGCCTCCAGAATGGTGAGGAAATAATTTCTGTTGTCTAAGCCACCCAGGCTGGAGTAGTCTGTTATGATAGCCCTAGCAAATTAACACACCGTCTATCAGAGCCTGATAGCAAATACGAGCTGGTCTGACTCTCAATCATGTCATTTATTCTGCTCAATAGATATTCACTGAGAAACTTCTAGGTGCCTTGTATTCTTGCTAATCTGTGGCCTGGGCACAAGGATGAGAGGCTAGAGGAGAAGGTGTTCACAAAAGAGAGAACCTCTGTCCCACTTGTACAAGTGTTTTTAAAAGGATGACTGGAAGGAATCATGAAAACAGAATGACACAGTGTGCAGCAAGGGTAAGAGCAGGTGGTGCCGGGGGCAGCCTGTGGCGGGAGAAGAGAAAGGCACCCCCAGCCAGTGCCCGCAGTTGGCCAGCTGCCTGCCATGGCTTCTCTAACCTTCACACCTACAGAATTAGACACGAGCATCCCTGCTGCACATAAGGAAACCAACGCACTACATGATTAAAACAACCAGTTCTGCTGCCGAACCGGATTCTCACTCGGACCTGTACTCCAAAGTTCTCATTATGTGGAGAACTATACAGAAGGCAGGTATGCTGACAAACAAATACATAAGTAATGAACCACAGGAAACAGAATATCTGCGTTACCAAGAGACGCAAAAGGATTCAAGACAAACCAGTATGTATTGTATTGACTACATACTGCTCTAATACCCTCTATTTGAAATAAGGCAACACATGTTAAGGTTCTGGAACAGTAATGAGTACATAATAGAAAACTCTCACCTAGCCATTACTATTACTAATACTCCCACCAATCCTAGGAGGCATATTCAGATATCTCCCTGTAAAAAAATTTTTTTAATCTTTATTTCTGAAAGACAGAGAGAGAGAGAGAGAGAGAGAGAGAGAGAGAGACAGCATGAGCAGGGGAGGGGCAGAGAGAGAGGGAGACACAGAATCTGAAGCAGGTTCCAGGCTCTGAGCTGTCAGCACAGAGCCCGACGCGGGGCTCAAACCCACAAATCGTGAGATCATGACCTGAGCCGAAGTCGGACGCCCAACGGACTGAGCCACCCAGGTACCCCCAGATATCCCCATTTTAGACATTAAGAGGAATAAAGCTCAGGAAACGGTCAGCAAACCTAAGGTCAGAGAGCTATGGGAGAGGAGAGAAAACAATTTTGAGTCCCAGGAACCAAAATGGATCTCTTAATAACACTTATACCGTAAGTGTCTTTTCTCAAAGCCAACAGAGAAAGAAGGTTAAGTCCCCCTTACTGAAATAAAATGCTCCACAGGAAATTTTAATTAACTCCTCAGTTTCTACAACTCTCTGCCCTCACTTCTGGGTTGCGAGCAACAGCATTCAAAAGAAGCACTTAAATGGTAGGAAACAAAAGAAAACATGTTAAAGACTGTTCCAGGTGGCCATGGATGATCCAGGTGGCGGGCAGCGTGGACTGCACATGGACACACATGAACCCACATGCATGCAGGTCGGGTGTGAGGCCGGGCACCAGTGTGCTGCAGTGGCACGAGCACTAATCTGACCACACACAGAAAACTGGGACCAAATGAGTTTGTGAAAATCAGGCTCAAAATCAACTCCTAACTGCTGCCAACATACTTGAAGCAGGCTCCCAGGTCATTCCAGGAAGCAAAGAACTCTCAGCTAAAACTAGGCACGCAAGCAGTGAACAAGAAGAAAAGGCCAAGCAATACAAAACACTTGCATGGAAAGAGGAATGAGCAGGTAAGCAGTCTAGGCTTCTCCCAGCCAGACTGGGGTCCACCGCTCCACCAGCACCTCTGTTCTGTAGCATAGGCTGTATACAGATCTGTCTCTTGCACCCAACTGTGAGTCCCCCAAAAGCACCTGAGCACACAGGAGGCTTTCAATAAATGTTGGCTGAGAAGAGAAGAGAAGAGAAGAGAAGAGAAGAGAAGAGAAGAGAAGAGAAGAGAAGAGAAGAGAAGAGAAGAGAAGAGAAGAGAAGAGGAGTGGAGGGGAGGGCAAAGCAAGAAAGGGGGGAAGGGGTGGGGAGGGAAGAGGTGAGGAGGGGAGGAAAGGGGTGGGAATGGAAGAAAAGTGAAAGAGAAAAGAGAAGGAAAAGGAAAGAGAAGAAGAAGGAAAGAGAAGAAGGAGAAGGAAAGAGAAGCATTTCTCTAATTAGACTTGAGGTCTATCAGGACTTATTTGCACATTCATTATCAAATTTTCCCCTTAATTCAGGTAAATATCTGACATCCTACTCTAAAATCTCAGTAAATCTAAACCCACTTAATCCCCCACTTGTCATTCCTAAACCTCTTATTCTGAATAAATGTGATTTTTACCAAAAGAAAGACAAAGAAAGATTAAACATTCCCAATGTTAAGTTCTACTTCAATTGCAAGCGCAGCTGAGGAATTTTATTCTTCACCAACCAGGAGTACAAAAGTGTTACTTCTGCTCTCACATTTCCTTCTTGCACTAACCCCTCACTCTGCATTTTCTAATATAGTGAACAACATAAAAGAGGAAAAAGCAGGTCTGTTCTTCACGGAAGACAGAGACTGAAACCTAAAGACCCTCCCCCTTCCCTAGCCCAGCCCCTCCGCGACCCTCGTGGGAACTCCTCTCTTCAGCACCCAAGTGCCATTAGAAGCATGTGAAAACGGGAATAAAGGAATATTCAGAGTAACTGAAGAGTTATAGGAGCAAGTAGTCATTCTATTTTAGAGATGAAGTTAAGTTACTGGACTTAAAAATGGTGGCAGAACTGAATGCATTTTCCAAATCTCCTGACTTACTTTTTCCTGTCTCTTCAAATTTAATGATGACAACTGTGGTTGAAAACACCAAACACTGCTTCTCATGTTCCCTTCTCCCCCTACCTGTAATGGCTAACACTGATGAAATGTTATTCGCTCCTTCCAATGTTCCATCATCACTGTGCATTAGACAATAAAACCTCCAGGTTTAGGACCAGCTCCTTTTGCCATACAGTACTCTTGGCTTTGTAGCCAAAAGGAAAAACGGATTACTGGTGATGTTTCCAGGTTTCTAAAAACGCTTTCAATAATATTTAGCTTTCTCAAACAGTTCTTGCCAATGTTAAGTAAACAACCAATTTCACTTGCTTTATCAATAACCAAACTGAAGGTTTTAAGGAATAAGGTGGCCCACGGATACACAAAACTTCCCATTTTTATCTATACACTCGTTTATATCTATAAATCTTATGTTTTCCATTCGTGCTTTATTTATTCATTCATTCATTCATTCATGTATTTAGAGCACACTTGAGCATGCGAGGTGCAGAGAGAGAAACAGAGGCTCTGTCTCTCAAGCAGGCTCTGTGCTGTCAGTGCAGAGACCCATATGGGGCTCGATCTCATGAACTGCGTGTGAGATCATAACCTGAGCCAAAATCAAGAGTTGGACATTTTAGCTGGACATGTTAACTGACTGAGCCACGCAGGCGCCCCAGTGCTTAATCTTTAGCCCACGTGGCCAACTCCAAGCAATGACTAGGTATAAGACTAAGTGGGAAATGGTTAGACCCAGATACAAATCTTAGGTTGCCGTATAGGGGATCACAGGCTGAAGGCACTATGTGGCATTTGTCCTCTTCTGGGCATGAAGGTCCACTTCTGGGCATGAATCCTGCACAAAAGCTTGCTCCAGAGGTGACCAGCATAAGGAGATACTAGCATAAATAGTGACCGCCCTTCTGTTGGCTTTCTGGATGCCAATAGCCACTACCTTCTTTCCAACAGGACAAGCTACTCACACTTATGTAAATCCTGAATCTGGTAAAAACGCAACTAAGGCACATACAAATAAGTAAAATCAACTTTACTAAACACACCTAACTCTATCTGGGTCAACTACCCAGTGATTTATAACTAAAACCCTAAGAGTTGGGAGAGTTGGATGGAAATAGGTACATCATCTGTAGTATCTCCTTAACCCATCACCTTCAATAAAGCCTGTAATTGCTATAGCTGGGTGGACACTGGAAGTTAATTAAGACCTTCCAGATGTAAGAAACATCTCAGGAGCCGCAGAACCAAGTTTGGGTCTCAGCTGGCTCCAGCTCCATCTCACCACGCCTCAGCCGCCCCAACCCGAGGATGCCACAAGGACAGAGAGGTCTTTGCTTATAAAGAGCTAAGCATCTCAAGATACTGCTAACGGCCAAGACGGCTCTTCTACAAGCAGAAATATAGCACTGGGCACTGATGCTGAAGCCAAAATGGCAAAATGATTAATTTGGTGTAGCAATTAAAGGTGACATTAACAACTCCTGTGATCCGTATATCATTTAATAGCCTATAAAGTGCTCAATACAGAACTTAACTCACATAACCAGCAAACCTTTAACATAGGGAACATCATAGTCTTAAATTCAAGGTGAAGTACCTCCAGGAACACCTAAGTAACTTAACCTAAGGTCAGCTAAGTGGGGATCAAGATTCACACCCAAGTGCTATAGAAATGCTGTGTCTATCATGTTTTGTTGACATCACCAACCTAAATACTAAAACGAAAACACATCTGAAGATCAAAACTCAAATCTAATCCTACCCAACATCTGTAAGGCATATAAGCACACCGGACAAATGGGAATGGTTATATCACAGAATTTCCATCAGTAAAATGGACCCAATAAGCATTTCACACTAAATGGAAATGCTATTTTAAAGAACAGAATATCTGTTAGAAGACAGAGTAAGTAGAGATCTGCCTTTAATATACTAATGAAGATATCATTGTAGGAATCTGGAGGCAGCCACTGTTTTTTTTTCAGCCCAGGCTGTCTCCATGGACTTGCATGGAAGAGACAGCCAATCACATCTCTTCACTCCAGTGTCTCAGACACACTCATGCCCGTGGAAACAAAGACAGATGATTCTAGATTGCATCTATGATTCCATGTATCACATTTACAAATGCCTTGCCAATCCACCAATGGGTTCTATGGCACAAGGATCAAGAATCTGTGATGATACTCAAATCATATTTATCAGAGAGCAGAGTAACTACATTATTATGTAAATCCAAGTTAATAAACCAGATGGATTTCAGAGTGTGCAAGAGTATAAAATCCACCTAACCTTAATAAACTTTTGTACCCAACAAGTTGAGCAAAGGTGTTTATCCAAGAACAGTTGTATATATAACAAATGTGGGTCACTAATTTAGAAATACAAATAATTGTGCAATGCAGTGACATACAATAGACATGATTCAATCCTTAATAATGATTCAGGAGTCATTTCTGCATGTAACACCATCTCAATATCATTATGAAAATCAGGGCATCTGGCTAGCTCAGTCTATAAGGTACGTGACTCTTGATCTCAGGGTTGTGAGTTCCAGGCCCCCACTGGGTATGGAGATTACTTAAAAATAAAATCTTTCGAGGTGCCTGGGTGACTGGACTCAGTAGGTTAAGCACCTGACTCTTGATTTTGGATCAGATCATCTCATATTTAATGAGATTGAGCCCTGTATCAGGGGGACAGCAAGGAACCTGCTTACAACCTGCCTTCTCTGCCCCTCCCCGCTCATGTGCACAAGAACACGTGCTCTCTCAAGATAAACATTAAAATTAAACAAACTGTAAAAATACATAAATAAAAATAGTATCTTAAGAAAGAAAAATCAACTATCATTTTTCTATAGAAGTAACACATGGCATTCCAGTCGGCATTCTAGTCAATAGAATGCTAAATACCAAAGGAGAGTGCCACACCATTTTGGTAGCAATTGCTTATGGAAACTTACTTACATTCTCATCTGGTCTCCTTTTTAAGGAATACTATGAACCACAGAATAGAATCACCTAATTTAGATCAGAAAAGAACCTCAGGGATCCTTAAACATTTCCTTTCCCCTTCCCCCTCTACAAAATAGAAATGATGCCAGCCAGTCAGCTGAATTCTGAAAAATGTCTGTTATGTGTGGGACACCTTTCAGGGAACTGGAGACCCAGTGATGCACAGGCCACGTGGGATCCCCGGACTTGCGAAGCTTACGTGCTAAAAGGATGACCAACAACTATCAAGTAAGAAAGCAAGTGAAGAGCCAAATAAGAGAAACTATTACTAAAATCATACAAGGGGTTAGATGCAGCGCCCACTCGGGCTCGCGTTTCCTCCTGTTAACCCTGTGCTCTATAATGCCACAATGTCAGGATCTTAGAAACAAAGGAAAGAAATCCAAGAGAAAAGGCAGAACAGGGAGACAAAGCGAAGGTTCAGAAAGAGGAAACACGGACAATTCTTTGAGGGAGGGTGCGTTAATTTGGCATTGCCAGCCCTGTCTGTAATTGACTCCTCAGACAAAATAAGCCATAAAATGAAAAAATAAACTTGCTGTAAATCTGTTGATAATGGAATTAAAATAGAAAGGGCATATACGTCCTCTGCTCTTTCCCCCAGAAGCTCCCAGCTGCTAATGCACGTACTCTGTTCATAGTGGAACATTTCCCTAACTTCCTATAGAAAAATCAGTTCTCCCAATGAATTTAAAGTCTTGAAAGAGATTCCAATTCTCTTATGATTGGGTACCAAATGGGTCGGATTCTCTGTCTATGAGGGTGCAGGGCAATCTCCTATTCTTACTGCTCATCATTTTCACAATGTTGAAGGTAGAACTGAGCACTGGTTTTATCCCAGGTTATAATTACCAAAGGCAAGCAGCTGAGGCTCATGTTTATAGCTCTCAGCTAGCTTGGCTGAGCAAAATGGGAAAAAGCATTCCATGCCTTCTCCTAACAGACCCCATTATTTCTTCACAGGGGCTCTGATTTGTGGCCAACTCTTATAACAATCCCCAATGGAGAATGACCAACCAAGACTTACATGTATTTTTCAATAGATTACTTGCCTTTCCCTCATCAAAGGAAATGAAACATACAATTTCAACAGATATTGACCCATTAACTAACCTCCCAAACAATGAAATGAGGGAAAGCACGCACTTGTGGTATAACAGCAAAAACACTTATTTTGACCACTATTAGACATTTTTAAGTTACATTAGTCATCCCAAATGACAGAACATTAAGTTGGATGTTCCACATTTTCTTTTCATATGCTTAAATCTTCTGGCCTACATGAAATCCTTTCCCGTAACAGTTGAAAAATATTTCATAAATTACTATGGAAGCATGGAAAATAAAACTCAAGGCATCTGCTAAAGAAATTTTTATATATAAGTTATTCACAAAGTTAATGATGAGGTTTAAAAATCTGAGAAAAACCACAGCCAGTATACAGTGAAAGGAAAAATTTGCTTCATAGTATGCAATCTCAGTATGCATTTAGGAAGGCAAAGTCTGCAAAACATTCAATAAAATTGTTCTAACACTCTTCATTGTAATATCATCTACCACTTCTGAATGGCCACTGTGGACTACAGACCTCACAAAACATTTCTCTTAATTCTTACCTCTACCCTATCAGGTAGGTATTCACGTATGTGGCGAAAGAATTTGTCGAAGTTACACGGAAAGCAGTCATGGTGACATGTGGTGGAATTTGAAGGCAGGCCTCTTCAAGTAATGTCCACATTCTTCCCAGCTGTAGTACTCGCCCTAACCCCTCCCCCCCATTTCAGCCCTGATCCCATTCATAATTGTTTTTACATAAAGGAAATAATGGTGATGAGTGTGATAAGCCTAAATTCCCTCCTTTCTAAGTCTACTTTCTTATAGTTGGAAAAAAACTTAGCCTCCATTTTCTCTTAAGTGGAAAAGTTCAGATTACTTTTTCCTCAGATGTCCCCTAGCCTCTCACCAAAAGGTAGAACACAAAACATGCACACGTTCTAAGACATAAAAGCCTGCAATATCAGAGATGACTGGGTTGAAATAACATGATTCCACTGCCCTTCTATCCTACCCAAAGTCCACACTACCTTTAGGTCTATGGGTTCAGTCCTTCTCAACCCCAAACAACCTAGATTGTGCTGTTTGTTGACTACACCCCAGAGCTGCCTTCAACACTAAATGTTTGTCTTTCTATAAGATGATCTGTGCATTACTGACATTTGTATTTTATCAACTTATCTTTAAAGCTATCAAATTATGTAATGAAGGCAATAATCAAGAATTTCTCCACACTCAGAGTTACTAACATAATATCTTTAATCATTCACCTGCCGCCCCCTTCAATTTTCTTCCAATGACCGACTACCTCATAGGTGAGTGGCTGGTGTTTTAGCACTGGAGATGCATGAGGAGGCACACCACACATCCACACTCACACTGGCAGAAAGTCATGTAACGTAAAGCATGTATATAGATCAAAGCAGGATGATGCTGACTCTGAAATCACAACATGGAGGGAAATAGGTCAGTGAGCTCAGAAATGCTTATGGTGCAATCCCTGTTCTCCTCAGGGCCTCGGCTTCTTCCCATGTCAAGTTAAGATGGTGAAAGCTAAAGACGTAAAGAAAGGATTTAGCGGAGTCATGGCTACCATACACAGTAGTTACCCTCACCATCGCCAACCATACCCATGCAGGCTGGCCCATCTTCCGCAGCTGTCCCATTGTTTACTGATAAATAATTAGGATTTGGTCACTATCTTCTTCCTCTCCCCTCTCTTTTATAAAAGCTTTATTGAGATATAATTTACATACCACAAAATCTACCTTTTTACAGTGTCTGGTACAGACACTTTAACTGAATGACCACCACCTCTGTTTAAGTTCCAGAACAGTTTCATCACCCCAACAGGAGTGCCATGCCCATCAGCAGTCACTCCTTAATGCTCACTCCCCCAACCCCTGGCAAAAACTCATCTGTTTTCAGTGTCTATGGATTTGCCTATTCCAGACGTTATGAATAAGTGGAATGACACTGTATATGGCTTTTGTGTCTGGCTTCTTTCGGTTAGTATAATATTCTCAAGGTTCATTCACATTTTGGCACTTATTAGTGGCTTCTTATGGCTGAATAATATTCCATTGTATGCATATACCACATCAAGTTTATCCATTCATAAAGCCAATGGACATGTGGGTTGTTTCCACTTGGGGGCGATTATGAATAATCCTTCTATGAGCATTCACCTCAGAGTTTTTGTGTTAACCTGGGTTTTCCTTCCTCTTGGGTATATGCCTAAGAGTGGAAGAGCTGAGTCATACAGTAACTCTATGTTAAACTCTTTTAGGAAATGCCAAATTGTTTTCCAAAGTGGCTGTACCATTTTACATCACCACATGCAGTATGTAATGGTTCCAATGTTTTTGCATCCTTGCCAACACTTTCTATTATCTATCTTTTTAACTATAGCCATCCTAGTACAAGTGAAGTATACTTCATTGTGGTTTTGATTTGCATTTCCCTGATGGTTAACAATTTTCAGCATCTTGGCAGCTCTTTTTGCCCATGGGTCCTGGCCCTATGCTTTAATAAAACCACCTTCTTACACCAGAAACAAGCAAGCAAACAACCAACCAACGTTCAGCATCTTTTCATGGGATAATTAGCAGTTTATACAACTTCTTCATAGAAATGTCTATTCTGATCCTTTGCCCGTTTTTAAATTGGGTTGTTTTTTATTCTTCAATTGTACCTAGAATATATAAAGGATCTTATAAGTCCCTTCTGAAATACATGATTTGCATAGATTTTCTCCCATTCTGAGTACCTTTTTCATTGTGCTGATGGTGTCCTTTGGAACACCAAAAGTTTTAATTTGAATGAAATGAAATTTATATATATATTTTTTCTTTTGCTGCTTGTGCCTTTAGAGTCAAATCTGTGAATCAATTGCCTAATCCAAGGTTATAAAATTTTACTCCTAGAGTTATTCAGTCTTAGCTCTTTCACTTATGTCTATAACCCATTTGGAATTAATTTTTGTATATGCTGTGAGGTAGAGGTTCAACTTCATTCTTCTGCATTTGGCTATCCAGGTGTCCCAGCCCCATTTGTTGAAGAGACTATTCTTTCCTCTTCTGTACTATCTTGGCTTGGCATTCCTCTCCCTCTTAAATCCACATTCAGAGAATTTCATTCCTGTAGGTATACATCTCTCTGATCTTGCTAATTGTCCAACTGTCAGGTGTTTTATTCCTCTACTTGAACCTCTAAATCTTTGAAGCAAATCTATGCTACATTTATTTTAATTTCAGCTTGGCTAGTCACTCACATTTAAAAACATTTATCAAGTACCTACTATCAGGTATCAGGCAGTATTCTAGATTCTCAGATATAATCCCAATGAGGCACTAAGACTTCTTGAGGATGGCTATAAAATTGTATTTCATGATGGAGGTGGGGACAAAGCACCAAAGATGCTGGAAGAACAGAACCACCATTTCTGTGTTGGAGGTTCTTGAAAGGGTCACACTGGGGAGGGCCATTTGAATGGGAAGAATGATTGAACTGTCAGATCAGAAAGCCTCTAGAGTATTTTAAGAGGGAAAGAGTGGGCACCAAAGTATGTAGTTGAGAAAAGACCAGCTATGTATCCAAGGGACAGAAGTTTAAGGTGGTAGCAATGTAGGCCAACAGGAAAAGGTGGCCCTCGATAGGAGAGCAAAGCTGACTATTCAAGACCCACCCTCTAAACTCAAGAACCTGAACTCTGCTTCTATGCGATGTACACACCCAACTCTAGTTGTGAACAAGGGAGCCATATGTATTTGAGGAAAAGAACTGTGGGGATACATACAGTGCACAGTTGATGCACATAGGGACAGACCAGTATTGGGCATTCTCAAATAGGTCCGGCCAGAAGCGGGGGGTGGGGGGGATTCTTTCTTTCCGGAACTACATGACAAAATGTACTTTTTTCCTTAGATTCCTTGGTGATAACAAGTCTCCTAAGAAATTTTACTCTTGGTTCCACCTGCCCCGTTTCTTTGAAGAATATGTGCTGTGAAACCTTAAAAAGATGTTGTACACACATTCTGCCAGTTTCTCAATTTTATTCCATATTAATCACTGGTTTTACTCTGGCACTTCACTGCCAGATATCATTAAAGAGATAGTGCTGCTACTAAAGGTCATTTAACTCTGGGCCCATCTTCTGATCCGGGAGCCCGATCTCAATGAAACTGAATGCATGCCTTACATGTTTTTTTCTCTTTTCACAACTGAGAACCCAAGTTATTCCATTTCTACTATCCTTCCAATATCCTCTAGCATTTTCTGCCATAATTCACAGTCGAGAAAGTGCTGCACTATGTTTCCATCATCAGTTTTACAAAAGTGAGTTTACAGTTCTTCTATTAATAATCCCTCTACCTGGATTTTCTATAGAAGTTTTTAGGGAAACAGAAATATACCATCATCTAAAATTCTCTGTTTTTCCCTAGGACTCCCAAAAAACGATTTGCAGTGAGTGCAATCACAGGCACACCACTAGCAAGGAAGAGCACACGGCCGCTTCTCTGCCCTAGAATGTCCCAACTTTTAACAATTCCTTAAATGGACCTTTAGTGTGTGAAAGGAGGTGTTATTTCTGCTGTCACAATTGTGAGAACTGTACACGGTTCAATGGAATGAAACACTTCCTCAAAATAAATGAGCAGGAGACATAATGGAATTCTGCATTCCTGTTCTTTTCTGTTAATTGACTGGTGCCGTGGACGTGATCCATCACTGCATGTCCTGGCTGGAAGGGCGTGCCCTGCCCCCCCCCCCCCGCCCCCTTTCTACTTCTAGTGACTCTTATTTACAACGACTTGTGTAAAACAAGTCATTTATTTGCAACAGTGGGGAAACTGGCCAACGTTTTGACTATTCAAAAAAAAAAAAAAGCTGTCAAATTGGCTCCTGTAAAAGTAGGGGTGGAAAAAATGAAATTATAGTGGCTGCACTATGGCTTAGACAAGTGAAGAAATGGCTAAGTTTTTACATCAGAGAAGGATAAATCTTTGATTCCTGCCTGCACTTTAGTAATTTTCCTATCTTGCTGCCAATTTTTTTCACTCTAACAAAATCATTAAAAGCTGAAAATTATAGATTTGAAACCACTTTAAAAGCAGACAGAGGAAGAACAGAAAGGGAGAAAATCCAGAATATAATCCCAAAAACATTAATGTAATGATTGTCTTCTGTGGATAGTAAAATTATAAATATTTTCTTTTCTATTCTCTCCTTCTTTTCTGATTTCCCCCCACCCAAGGAGTACAGAATGCTCTTATAATCACACAAAGAACGAACAAAAGGCGCAGAGAGAAAGAGTCCATTCGGCATTTGGAAAGGAGGCTGTACAGGGGGAGAAGGGATGTGGTCGTCCTGCGCAGAGCACAGGACAAAATGAAAGTTTGCAGAGACTTCCATGCTCCAGGCACCCCGAACATCGTCAACCTTGTCTGGTTTCTCCTTTAACATTTATCCTAATGTCTTTTTTAATCCTTCCCACGTACCTCTGAAATTGCGATTACTTTTTAAATTGCTGTTACTATTTTACTAAGAAAAACTGTATTTCAGAGAAACTTATGGACAGCCACAGCCAAGCTCTCCCATTATACTCAACAATCCACCAAGCCTGGGTCTGGCCACACTGCAGGGAAATGGGACTCCAGTAATAGAGGGCAGGCCCTATTTGCTTTAACAATGTCTCCTTTGGTATTTTTACTCATTAAGTCCATCTACCAATTCTTTCTTTCCAGCAAATTGTGGTACAGATGGAAGGAAATCTCTACGGCACAATCAAGTGTCAACACACCTTGGCTGAGGACAGCCTGGTAGCCCTACTGTGTTTTTCTCTCTCTGGCTCTCTGGCAAGGCAAGAGGTAAGACTTGGGAGGGACCATGTGGTGGTATAAAAATGATGACAACTCTAGCATTACCCTAACTAAAGTAATCTTGGAGGAAGTTTTTGAAGCCATAGCATATATTCTCTTAAAACAATGATAGAGCCCATAGTGAATGGAGAAGAACCATCCAATGCTTACCTGTGAGATATAACCTGGAGGCACATGGATGGGGGGAATGGATCCATTAGGTGACATCATGGGAACCTCAGCAGGTCCTATGAGAGACAAGAGTAAGATATTAACGGTTGAAGAAATACACATGATTCAAACTAATATTGGTATTTTTAAAAGTATTATCAAAACTGAAGAGAATTAATTACTTTGACTATTTTCGAGAAAAAAAACAGATCATATTTTAAAAGTAGGCATTCTTCGGAATACTGTCAAATATACCTGGATTATTTCAAGGTAAAGCATTCAGTTAGCAAGACATTAGTTTCAAAATATTAAATTCAATAAATGTTAGTCACATGTCTATGGCAAACAAAGAATGGCAGTTACCTAAGACATAGTTTGAGTTAATATTTAATGACCAAGAAACTGATCATCATAACATTAAAATCAATTCCCAACCCCCTTCCAGTGACCCTATGATTAAATGATTTCCCTAGAAGTGTAAGAAGCTCATGGTCACTGGTTTTCAGTTTGGTAGCTGGCTCCTCTATTTAGCAACCCACTGCCCAAATGTCAATCCAAAACTGTGTTTCTAGTCTGAGATGCGACTTCCTGGCTCCAAATGCCTGGTGTTGTTTATTTGCTTTCTCCTAAAGTGTGTTGTGCTGCTGGCAATTAAAATTGTTCGGCTGTAACAAAAACCAAGAAAAAAACAACACTTTTCTTGGCAAAAGAAGACAGATCCCACTACCCAGTGCTGCATTTACACTGTAAGCATAATGCACCTTTCACCACCGAGGACAATCCAGTGTCATAAATGCTTTGCAGGAGACGACCAGTGCAGGGTGTGGAGGGACAAGGAGACTGGGTGCCTATCAGCAGGTCTGCAAGTACACGGAAAAACCTTGGAGCAAGGTAGAAAAGATGCTAATATTCACGTAAAACTCTATAGGACTGTAGTGTTCACTCCAGCTCCGTGGACAACATATCGAAGCAACTAAACTATATGACAAGCTCTAAACACATACAAAACCACAGCAGTAACGTACATGCTAACACACTGGTAATCAATTAAAGCAAAAGACAACAACAATATGAGAGTGGATAACTGCATGACCTCATTCCATTTTTAAGTACGACTTAAACTAAGCCAACCACCAGCCACTGAAGGCACTTTCCAAATCATCTTCCAAATCCATCTTTCTCATCAGCCTCAGCATTTTGGCCCCAGCCAACAAGACGTTTAGGTATTTACTAAATATTTTTTATTTGACACACACACACACACACACACACACACACACGCAAGTATTTCAGCCTTAGCACTATGTGAAACCCAAGGGTCAATGCACTTGGCTTTATAAGCAGGCATTAAAAGCATGGCCACTGATGGGTTTCAGTCCCTAGTTCATTATTCACACTGGGTGTGTGACCTTAGATGATTCATTTAGACTTTCTGAGCCTCACTTCTCAACAGTTACAAATGAGAATAACAATTCCTACCTCACTAGGTTGGATTTAAAGACTAAATTCAATAATACATGAAAAAGTGTTCAGAGCACTGCATGGTACAATAATGGCTCATCAAAATTGTCACTTTTTTTCTATTCATTTTAACTTTTTGCTTTGTCTTGTTTGTTACAATTACACTGAGTACAAAAAAAATTTTTTTTAATGGTCCATGTTCCTGTAACACATAAAATCAGCAAGTATACATTTGGTATATTGTTGACTTTAAGAGGCAAACCTTGCTATCAGATAAATATCAAATATTTGACAGTATAGACTGTGAACAGAAATGCTACCATCTCCATAAAGTATTGCTTTTTAATCACTGAAATATATACCAGGCAAACAGTCTCTTAACCTCAGGCATGACCCTTAAAACTGTTAAAGTCATTTGTATAAAATACTTTAAAGCCTGTAGGACAACTAAGTGATTTACAGCCAGAAAATGTTTTCTTCCCGGCCTTGATTTCAAAAGAAGCCAAATGACTTTAACATCCTTGTTCTCCCTTCCTCTTGTCACTGTCATCAATCCCTTTCAAAGGGCATTGCAAAATATATAGTGATGGCTCCCAAAATTCAGCTGTGACTTGGAGCCCCAAGGGTCCTCTCCTTTCTGAAAGAAACCACTGCACCCACAGGCATTTAGGAGTGTAAGAGCTAGCAAACCGAAATCCATTCACAATGGTGGTATGAGAAGTTAAAGTTTCTCCAAATACTTGTCTCCTAATTAGTGAGTTTACCGCCTCTGCTCAACTGTTCACGTTTGAGAAACCCCCTGATATTATTACTACCCTTCCCTAATGAAAACAAATTGCTCTTACTCAACTTCTAGGACTACTTAGGTTCCTTTTGATTTTTTAATTGATACTCTTTAATCAACACACAAGACTTAAAAGATACAGCTCTTAGGATATGGTGAAAATGGTTCTTTTCTTGCTCACACTAACAGTTGATATATCGGGGGGAAGGCAGAGGGAGCCACACACTTTCCTCAAACCAATCTCTCTGACTATATTGGGAAATCACTGAACTATTAAAACTTTTGAGGGGCGCCTGGGTGGCTCAGTCGGTTGAATGCCTGACTTCAGCTCAGGTCATGATTTCGCAGCAGTTAGTGGGTTTGAGCCCTGCATCGGGCTCTGTGCTGACCACTAGCTCAGAGCCTGAAGCTTGCTTCAGATTCTGTGTCTCTTTCTCTCTCTGCCCCTCCCCTGTTCACGCTCTGTCTCTGTCTCTCAAAAATCAATAAATGTAAAAAAAATTTTTTTTAATAAAAAAATTTTGAAAAAAGTTTTGAATTTCTTAAGGTATTTTTTTGGAACCTTTAATTAAACACTTGTGTTACATATAAGTAGATCTATACAGATATATGTATACATACATTAAATAATCTAAAAACAAAAGTAAACAAACATATACGGTACTTCCAAACTACAGTCAGATTTCTTTTGGCAGGGGGGGGGGGAGAGTAATTAAGCAAGCTCAGCTAGAGAACACATGAACTATTCCATAGACAGATGAAAAGCGTCACATGCACAATTTTTAGAATGGAAGAAGAATGTTTGCTAAGAGCTAAGTAACCCCATGAAAAATGCCGTGGGCAATTTGATCAATTTCAGGTTTTAGCCTATGACTTCAAATGTCAAGAATTCATTTTTTTTTTCCACTGAACAAGATTTGAAACACAAATAAGAACTATGATTGTTTACAGTCATTAAAAAATTTAACTGCAATATGCAAGTGCGTTGTCTACCATCTTGAAAGTCTGCTAGCATTTGTTAATGATTTTTCATTTGCTTATGGCAAACCTTGAACGAGAAAGGCTGGAGAGCCGTTTAGTCGATCAACAGTAATTCCTGCAATGATGCTAGGACTGTACTCCCACATCAAAGAGACTGAAGGAAAGCCCAGCAGTGTCGTATTTTTAGGACCACACATGTCCATGGAGAGATTCTGAGCTCCTGCCAAGGCTGTGAGTGAGGACATTCTCCTTCACTCTGTGCTTCCTTCTGCTACCAGTGACCGCCCCCCCTCCCCCCCGAGCTCACACACATACATAATCCATGCTTTGATGCTACACTCAGAATCTTCACCCATTCTGGGGGCTATGTTAACTAGATGGACTTGAGCTGAGCATACAAAGGAGGGTCAGAAATGTGAGAGTGGTGGAAAATTGGAACCAGGGTATAAATGATCATTTAAACCAGCTTTAGAAAAAGGCCAGCTATAAATAAATGATTATCCCACAATTTTGGACAATTTTAAATGGTAATTTTAAAAGCTGAATCTTCACCAAGAGGTAAACAAGTAGTGACTAAACACACTTAGTGTAGTGTGTCCAAATGGCTATTTTCAACAATAGTCCTTAGTAGCAATAGATCACATTCTGGTCTTTATAGTTAAATATTGTCTTGTTCAAAAAAGATGTAAGGGGGTTGAAACTATAACATAGCAAAGAAACTGAGAAAGATAAAAGCAAAGGCAAAATAACGATGTGATAAAATCCAATAAACCCTATAAAAGTGACGCTTGTGTCTTTGTAAATAGCCAAAGGAGAAATTCTTGCCAGCAGTAGTCATCCTAAGGATAAGTCCCTACCTACCAGGTAAGCAGATAATTGTGGTGCAAGAAACTATGAGAACAAATGGACTAAATAAAAGTGCACTTGTGCTGTTTGTCATCGATCTAAGATTAAATATGAAATGTGAGGTTTCCTGATGAATTCTGTAAATGTCTAATAATGAATCTCCCATTATTTATGGTGTAAGAGATTGTAGAGGCAATTTGGGAAACTCTGATATTCCCTCCCTCCCTCCCTCCCTCCCTCCCTTCCTTCTTTTTAAGCATACTTATTTTGAGACACAGAGCAAGCAAGGGAAGGGCAGAGACAGAGAATAAGACAAAGGATCTGAAGCGGGATCTGTGCTGACAGCAGAGAGCCCGATGTGGGCCTGGAACTCAAGAACTGTGAGATCATGACCTGAGCCAAAGTCAGACGCTTAACCGACTGAGCCACCCAAGCGTCCCCAACATTCTTTTTATTTTTATTTTTTAAAATTATTCCACACTGATTAATCACACAGGAGAATGAAAAGGAATACAAAGAAATAAAGCACAAGTCCTCAAAACACACATCCCAACCTCAAAGAAACTTAAAATCTAATGTATACCAGAATCACCTGGAGGGTTTCTTAAAATCCAGTTTCTAAACTTTGCTTCCCACAGTTTCAGATCAGAAAGTCTGGGGCAGGTCCCAAGTATTAGCATTTCTACCAAGTTTTCAGGGACTATACATGCTGCTGTCCAGGGGTCACACATTGATAACCTCTGACTTAGTGGGTTAAAAGATGATAAGCACGTACTGCTAATACCATACCCAGTAAGTAAAGACTGAAAATTTCCCCCCTAATGTCAGAAACAAGACAAGAATGTTCACTTTCACCACTACTATTCAACAGGAAAATTGCAGGGGGTGGGGTGGGGGAGTGGAGAAGAGAAAGAAGAGGCATCCAAATTGGAAAGGAAGAAGTAAAACTAGATCTACTGACAAATGACATAATCCTGTATGTGGAAAATCCTAAAGATTCCATAAAAAAATTAATAGAGCTAATAAATGAATTCAGTAAATATGCAACATACAATGTAACATACAAGTCAACTGAGTTTTTATACACCAGCAATGAGCAATCTAAAAAGGAAATTTTAAAAGACTAGTTCCATTTACAACAGCATCAGTAGAAATAAATGTAACCGAGGGGGGTGAAAAACATAGTCACTTAAACTACATTACTGAAATAAATTAAAGACCTGAAGAAATGGAACTAAAAACTCCTAAATGAAGACACGAGATGGAAGACTTAATATTGTTAAGATAGCAACACTACTCAAAGTGATCCCACAGGCAATGTAATCTCCATCCAAATTCTAATGGCCTTTTGGGCAGAAATCAAAAACCTGATCCTCAAATTCATATGGAATTGCCAAATGCCTCAAACAGACAAGAATAAACGTGGACCTCTACTTGACGTCATACACAAAACTTAATTCAAAATGGATCAGAGACCTACATATAAGAGTTAAAACCATAAAACTCTTAGAAGGAAATAGGGTACATTTCATGATGTTGAATTTGACAATGAATTCTGAGATCTAACATCAAAAGCACAAGCAACAACAACAACAAAAATCCAAACTGGAATTCATCAAAATTAAAAACCTTGGTGCAGAGGACATTTGTAAGAAACTGAACACACAAACTACAGAATGAGGAAAAATATTTACAAATCATATATCTGATGAGACCTGCATCCCAAGTATATAAAGAATTCTTACAAGACAATAAAAAAAAATAAACAGCCCAATTTAAAAATGGGCAAAGGACTTGAACAGACATTACACCAAAGAAGATATACAAACAGCTAACAAGCATGACATGTTCAGCCATCATTAGTCATTAAGGAAACACAAATCAAAACCACAAAGAGGTGCCACTTTACGCCCACTCCAATGGCTATTCTCAGAAAAAATGGAAAATAAGCGTTGGGGAGGATGTGGAGAGATTGGAATTCTTGCATGTTGCTGGTAAGAATGTAAAAATGGTACAGTCCCTGTGGAAAACAGTTTGGTGCTTCCTCAAAAAGTGCAACATAAAATTACCATATGACCCATCAATACAACTCCTAGGTACGTAGCCAGAAGAATCAAAAACAAAGACTCAAATACATATACACACATGTTCACAGCAGTACTATTGACAATAACCAAAAGATGGAAAGAGCCAAAATGTCCAAGGATGAATGGATCAATATGATAGAATACAAAGAAATATTACTCCACCATAAAAAGAAATCAAATATGCTACAATGTGGATGAAACTTGAAAACATTACGTTAAGTAAAAGCCAGACACAAAAGATCACATATTATATAATTCTATTTGTAGGAAATATCCAGAATAAATGTATCAATAGAGAGAGAACTCAAATTTGTGGTTTCTAAGGGCTGAGGGGTCGGAGGGATCTGGGGAGAAACCACTTACTGGGTTTTCTTTGGGGGATAATGAAAATGTTTCAGAATATACGTAGTGATTGCATAGCACTGTGAATTTACTAAATGCCAATGAATTAAAAGCGTTAACTTTACGTTAAGTGCATTTCACTTCATTTTTTTAAGATGATGAGCATATAAAAAAAAGAGGAAGATAGTAAAACTGAAGTCACTAAGAAATTATCAAGAAGCAATATAGTAGAAGTCTCCTAGAGGACATCTTCATTCCTCACACATTTGTATTTGGGAGGATGCTATTTCGAGATGCTGTGCTATGCAAAGACCACTAAGATACACCCTCCATCTTCAAAGGACTGATAGTCTAATTACGGGGATACAGACATATAAACAAATAAACGCAAGGAGGCATTTCAGGCACTGTCTAAATTTAGCAAGATTTTAAAAGATTATCATCCGGTGGACACATTAGTAATTACAGAAATGAGTGTTTAAAGGGCCCTTTGGATTTGGTAGAGTAGATTCAGTCATTTCTAATTTTACTTTCCTTCAGGGGTAAAACCTGCTGTTCCTTACAATGCTGCTGCTAAGTCATTTCCCCTCCAGGTGTAATGTTCATACAGAAGCCCCGTGTAGATTGCACACTTCTGTGGCTCAGGCTGGTCTCTCTGACCTGGAACTACTTCTTCCCAGAGAGGCATTCTGGCAGAGAGGAAACAGGCTGGGAGGAGCAGAATGTGAACCGTGCGAAGAACAAAAAGTCAAGTCGTGAAGCTAAAGAGGCCTGGGTTTGAATGAACCTTACCGCGGTCTAGCATGACCTTGGGCAAGTTTCTTAAAATCTCTCTGGGGGGCGCCTGGGTGGCTTAGTCGGTTAAGCGTCCGACTTTCGCTTAGGTCATGATCTCGCGGTTCGTGGGTTCGAGCCCCGCGTCGGGCTCTGTGCTGACTGCCAGCTCAGAGCCTGGAGCCTGTTTCAGAGTCTGTATCTCCCTCTCTCTCTGACCCTCCCCTGCTCATGCTGTCTCTCTCTCTCTCCTAGAAATAAATAAAACATTAAAAAAAAAAAAAATCTCTCTGGTAAGCACATTTCTGGCTTAAAAAAGGGATGACAAAGGCTATTTTCAAGGGCTGTCCTGAGGACTGTAAGACGTAACTGTAAGATGTACAGCACCCGAGCACAGTGCCTAGTCAAATAACGGTATTTGAGAAACAACTTTAACGTTGTGCCCCTAGAAGAAAAACGTGTACAGTTCATACAGTAAGAGATTAATAGTGTGTAATCATTTACCACAGAGACAAATAAAGAAGTTTCTCAAATGAGCAAGTCAACTGTTTTGTTCTTGACATTTTTTTCTTCTAAAAACACGTTCCCATGTTGTAGCTTGGAAATCGTAACCTCCATTAAAAAAATGTAACATATTCAAGACATATTAATTAGGATTAAAAAATAAGAACCACATTTTAAAAAGGGAAGGATGCGTGCTTTCCCAGGGTTATCTACTTCTCAGTCCTAATCCTAGCTCCCTCTACCTCTCCCCAAATTACCTGTTATCTTTCCCTAATTTCTAGGAAACCTTAGAAAGTTGGGTGTGCCTAACTTTCAAATGTCCTCAGACAGTTCTAAATCAAAGGATCAGCCCTTGTTTTCTGAAAGTCGGTCCTCCCCATGTCTCTGACATTGGCTTTATTACAAGAATTTCTAGGCTGGCTCAGCCATTGTCCTTAAAAGTAGCAAGTGACCATAACAACAAATTGCCTAATGCCTAAACATTCCTGCTGAAATCTTCCCGTAGTCAACAGTCAACCAGGCTACCAAGAACCAAAACTGAGTTACTGATAGGATTCATAAATAATGGGTCACTACCTCTTATCACTTAACCATTTCAACACATAAGAAGGTGCTTTGTTCGTTATCAGGCCTGCCTGCTTTGCGAATTTGAAATGCAAGTCTTTCCTTTCCAAATGTTTCTCTTGGAACTTGTTTTCCTACTTAGCTATTATAAGGGCACTGGGAATTGGGAGATGAGGGTTCAATTCTCTGACATGAGACTAAACTGTCCGGATCCCAATTTTCTGCGATTTCAATAAAACTGAAACATATCTACCCAATCTACCTTATCAAGTTGTTTTAAGGCCTAAATGTTAATAAAATCCATATAATTGCTGTGTGATCAGAGTTAATATTTTATGGAATTCCATAAACCCTTATCTGACTAGACGCCGTAAGGAATTAAAAGCCACAGAGAGGATTTTATGACAGGTATGTTAACAATAAACTACTATAAATAAGCAACAATTGTTTTATTACAGGCCAAGAGCTCTAGAACTGGATGATAAAAATTATCCATGAGGTGGAGAAGGGAGGCACTGAAAACTCTCAGTGACTGGCAATCAAGAGTAAAATCAGCTGGTGAATCCATTCACAATAGGCGTGATGATCTAACAGTTTTAAAAGGGACTTGATTTAAATTCGGGGCTTCAGAAATGCAAACTAAGACTGCCCAAGATAGTAGGTACTATGAGAGGCCAGTAACACAGCCCTCCCCTCCTGATCTGAGAACTCTTGATTGTTGCTTTGTTCAGTTCAATAAACCTTTGCTGAACCCGGTCTAGCTGCCAGAGCCTGCGCACGATGCCAAGGACACAATGACATTGAAGAGAACAAGCATTTCTGTTCTTAATTATGGAGAGAATGGCATGCAGAATGAGTAATGCACAGGTGCACAGAAGTGCGTGGGGGAGGGGGAAACCCAGCTTCGTGTCCTGCTTTTGGCCCGAGGCTTCTGTGACAGACACTGTGGAGCTCAGCATGGAGTCAGGCCTACAGCCCAGACAGCTCAAGCAGCGGGCGGGACTATTCGGTGAAACCCTGGTCTAGCAATAGAAATGATTAAAGAATTAAGGTAGAAAGCCTAGGAGAAATAGTTCAAGAAGTTGCTCTTTGGGGGAAAAAGCAAAACAAAACAAAACAGAAAACAGTGTGCTCACACTGATGCTGAAAGCTCAACCTCCCCAGGTCTCTTGGCCCTGCTTTCAAGCTTACCTTTACTGCTTTATCCAAATGCAGGATATAATTTACCAGTCTACAAATGAAACACGTCCAATATTACTCTGTTAATTCAACTATCCAAATGAACACTGAGATTCAGTCTGTCACTTGTTTTGATTTTTAATGTCAGGTTTTAATGTCAGATAATCCGTGAATTTCCTTATTTATACTTAAACCAGAACCTTATAAACTTCAAAGCTCTCAGGAATGATACAAATACAACTCAATAATACTGAGAAAGGGCTTCTGATATTTTAAAAACAAAAGTTCCTGCAAATATTAGCAGCAAAGTTAAAGGTATCAAGTAGGGTAGTAAGCATTTTATTTCAAAGCCTTCTTCCCTAGCATATTTTCTTTTAACTTTTTAAATGTTTATTTATTTTTGAGAGAGAGAGACAGACAGATGGGCAGATTGCTAGTGGAGGAGGGGCAGAGAGAGGAGGCACAGAAGCAGGCTCCAGGCTCTGAGCTGTCAGCACAGAGCCTGATGTAGGGCTTGAACCCATGGACTGTGAGATCATGACCTGAGCCGAAGTTGGATACTTAACCTACTGAACCACCCAGGCGCCCCAGCCCAGCATATTTTCTATTACGCCCCTCAAGAGCATCAGAGAGAATGCTCCGCCCTTCCCCACACATGGTAAAGAGGAGCATTTCACCCAAGAGCTGGTATTCCAGCTAGTAACAAACTCAAAAGGGAGTTACCATGAACACTGGGTCGAAAATGCTGAGCATAATTTCAGTGGAGCCCTCCAGGCCGTCTCGTTAAAGGTAACAATTTATTAGAGCAGAGTATTTTAAATTTCATTCTAAACGTCCTAAGCTAAGACACAAACTCCTGTTTTTAAAGAAAAGCATTAAAGTCTATTAATTTTGTAGGGAAAAGGATCAGAAAGATTGTTGATTAAAAGGTGATGGCTAGGGGGCACCTGGGTGGCTCAGTCGGTTAAGCATCCGATTTCAGCTCAGGTCATGATCTCACGGTTCATGGGTTCGAGCCCCACATTGGGCTCTGTGCTGACAGCTAGCTCATAGCCTGGAGCCTGCTTCACATTCTGTGTCTCCCTCTCTCTCTGACCCTCCCCTGCTCCTCTATCTCTCTCTCAAAAGTAAATAAAATATATTAAAAAAAAAAAGAAAAGGTGATGGCTAGGAGAGCAACTGAGCAATGTGCCAGCAGGAACGGGCAGAATTTATTCACTGTGGCTCTGAGGATTTTAAAGGGGTTCCCTTCATTCTCTGCCAGCTTTCTCTGCTCTCCAGGAGGGCTATAAGGGGAAGAGGGATGAATGAAATGTCGTCCACTCTTCTCTTCCAGACCACCATTCCCACCCCCAAATGGCTGGCCACTTGGCTAATGGCTAATAAAAGGCCCTCTTCTCCCAGGAGGGACAGAGCAGCAAGCAAAATGCAGGATAGCAAATAGTTTCTTGCATAACAACTTTGTGAAGAACTCAGGGGCATACGTGCATTTCCTATTCTATCTGTGCTCTGCTTCACAATTCCAAGGTCATGCTCTAGAGGGGAGGGGCAAGTCTGAAAAAAGTACCCAAATTATTAACCAGACAACAATATGTGATTGCGTTCCTTACAAGCTATTTGGCATTATTCATGTTACAAGTGAAAGAACATTAAAAACATCACCCACCTGAGAGCTGAATTACAAATAATACTGATGTGTATAGCTTTACCAACATATCATTACTCAATGTATTGAGGGGAGTGCAATTATCCATTGTTCTAATGAGGTTTACAAAACAAACCAAAGAGGACCCCCTTTAACTACTCTCAGGGTGGCAGTTGTCCTTGGAAGAGTGCTTCCTATAAAGGAAAGCCTTTGACAACATTCTAAAAGCATTTTATTGACAACATCCCAACATGGTTCACTAGCTTAGTTCTTTTAATGCATGCACCCGAAATCTAAATGTAAGAGAGAAATATCTGAGATCTGTGGAACAGAACTACTTAAAAAAAAAGCCAGTTATTATGGAAATGGGGGGCAAAAAGGGCATTTAATGTTTCATAAGACACCAATGGCAGTTTACCTGCCCGACGCCATTTTCTCTCCAAGCTCGGAGGCTTGTTCACTCACTCGCAAGTACCCAATGTCAGACAGGAAATGGTCTCTCACAACCAAGACCAGCAATCTTCTGAAATTAACTTAATTTTACAAAAGGGTTTTGATTGCTAATAAAACTTCTCTAAATTGTCCAGTGGCTGGGATCTAATAAGGGGTTTTGAAATGACGAGTTCGGTTTATAGTTCTAGTCTCTGCCATACCTAAACCACACAGAGGAAGCGAGGAAAGTAAATGAGAGTTCCTATACACCAGCCATGTTGACACAGCCTGTTGCTTTCACTCTTTTGTTTGTATGTGAAAAACAAAGGGCAGGCTGAGGACTGACCGTAAACAACAGCCACAAATAAGCTGGGCTCTCTCATTTGAAGTCTGATCAAAGGCAGTCAGTAAACACCTCTGAGTAACTGTGGGAAGGTGGGGGGCACCCTGGCCAGCTATTTTCTCAGCTATAAAAATGTGCTGACATAGTGACTGTTTGAGGGGCAGCGACTGCTTTATGGCATAAATACTTTCTAGTCCTGGCACACTGGCTCCACAGAAACAATCCTACTGAGCGGGCTACAATTTCACTCTCAAGTATCAACCCTCCTATCACTAAGGGGGCCCGAGACAAATGAAAATAAAGGGTCTATGTTTAGGGAATAGGTTACCAGAAAGGTCTCCTCGCTGATTCACTGCTGTTTTGTTTTGTTTTGGGTTTTTTTTTTTTCTTTCTAAACTGAATAAGCTGCAGGCTTCTCAAAAGAATGGATATAGTTTGAAGTTATCTCATCCAGACAAGTACCAGCCCTCAGTTTGCTAATCAGGAATGACCAAGTCTATGCCTATACCATCTTAGGATAGGTAAGAAGGGGAGACAGAAAAACTATCAACATCTTCAATAAAAACAAACAAAACTATATCCAAATGGAATCTCTCCTATAGTACTATCAGTGGTTAAACAAGACCATAACCATAAACAGGTGTGCATGATATGCAAAACAGGAGCAAGTCATAAATCCCTTCAGGGTAAAATATTAGGACTGTACCCCTCCCTTTCTAGGCACTCCTACTCAGATTGAGGTGTGAGGGTGAATTTTTGTCTTTTTCTCCATCACTGCCTTTGAGAAACCCCTGCTGTCAGTTGACTCCTCTTCCCTCTGATATCACCTATAAAAGAATCTCCATGTATATATGTGCACATGTCCTGAAGTTCAACAAGACACAACTTCAGCCTCACACTTACCAAGGAGTACCAGGTTCACTTTTAGAAGACTAAAACAGTGTCAAAATACTTGATTCAAAATCTCCTGGCCACAGATAGGAGGTCAGGTCTGTTACACAATGTGTTTTTACAAGTGAAGAGCAGGTAATGAGAAGGAAGAGTCTGGGATAGAAAGCTGGCCCTCTCTTTCAAAACAGGGGAGGATCTAGACAGATAACCTAACATGGAAGAAGAGGTAGGGGAAGCAGGAAGAGAAAACAATCTGGTGAACTTAGTGGGGCTATGACTACATACCAGGCAGAAAACTACACTCAGAAAATATATGTCCCCAATTACTCTCAAGTGAATGGTTTTCCAATTCAACTGACACATTAAAAGGTCTGTGGTGATGGCACACGCATGATATTTAAAATGGCAACATATAAAAGGAATCAAAGGAGGCTAGTCACTGATTCACTTCAGCTTCAAATGGAATTTTTAAAAGCTCTTCTCTTCAATGTACTTCCCATCCCCAAACCAAGTGGTGCTCAGTGGAGATCTGGGTTCCCATCTGCAAGGCCTTGAGCAAGTCACTTCACTGTCCATGTTAACTGTCTCAAATCCAATGTTTAAAAAACAAAACAAAAAAAAGGAACCTAATAAATTCTATGCTTCCTTCAACAATAATATGCTGCACAGCATTTGGGTTATTTATGTCTATTTTTGCGATTCTACAAAACAGCTGTTACTTGACAATCCATAAAATCCTTCTAACTGTGAGCCTCAAATCTGAGTTATATTAAAATACCTGAGGCTTGGGGCACCTGGGTGGCTCAGTCGGTTAAGCATCTGACTCTTGGGTCTCTGCTCAGGTCATGATCTCACAGTTCTCGAGATGGAGCCCTGCCATCAGGCTCTGTGCTTATAGTGCAGTGCCTGCTTGGGATTCTTTCTCTCCTTCTCTCTCTGCCCTTCCGCATTCATGAAAGGGAGGGAGGGAGGGAGGGAGGGAGGGAGGGAGGGAGGAAGGAAGGAAGGAAGGAAGGAAGGAAGGAAGGAAGGAAGGAAGGAAGGAAGGATGGATCTCTGAGGCCTTTTGGAAATATAGATTTCCAGGCCTCTGGAATCTGTTTTTCTTTATAGGCCGGCCACCTGTCCCTTCTTCCCCACCTCCTACCGTCAACACATGGCATTGATTTTGATGTAGGCACTCTATGGACCAGTCAGAGGAACAATGACCTAAAAAGAGCACAATAAAGGGGCACCTGGGTGGCTCAGTCGGTTGAGCGTCTGACTTTGACTTTGGCTCATGACCTCGCAGTTCAGGAGTTTGAACCCCACTCTGGGCTCTGTGCTGACAGCTCAGAGCCTGGAGCCTGCTTTGTATTCTGTGTCTCCCTCTCTCTCTGCCCCTCCCCTGCTTGTGCGCTCTCTCTCAAATAAATAAATAAATATACAAAAAAATAGAAAAATAATTTTTAAAAAAGCACAATAAATAAATAAACAGAGGAAAAAAATAAGCACATTCAAGATCTTGAACCACATCTTATCTGTACTTACTTTAAGCAAACTTAGCTGACTCTTAATTTCAGCACAATGTTTAAAAGCGAAGAGGGAAAAAAACATGGCAGAGTTACCATGAGTTTTATCCTACTGATGGGTATTTAATTGAATATATTTCAACAAAGATGACTATACTTTGGTGAAAACTAGTCCTCCAGCTTTAATGATAATAAAGGAACTATCAGTATACTAGAAAACAACAACAAAATGACCACAGGATTTCCTAGGATACAGACTAATAAGTGTTCTGAAGAAGCAGTCAATGTAATCAATGCATTCATTTACATGATTACTGGCCACCAGTGATAGTTACTATGAAACTCACCGTACCTAAGAATAGGTAAATAGGTAGGGCAGTTAATAGGCTTCTTTAGAAAGGTTTTTAGTTGACAGCCAAAATCAAAGAATCAGAATTCCCTTGGGGGTGGGAAGGCTCTTAAAGGTTGCCCTGTCTAGTTCCTCATTTAAGGATTGACCTGCTGAACAAATTCTCTAGCAAGTGGCCAGAATACTTCAAGTAATGTAGAGCTCCCTTCCTCAAAATGCAGCAAATTCCATTTTTTTTTTAGCATTCTTTACTGATAAATGGCTTTCCCTTTGTTAAAAAGCACAGGCCCAAAATGGTGTCACTTGGGTTAAAGCCCCAAATCAGTAAACCAAGTCTTAATACCTAATCTAGCTGCAGTTTCAACCCTTCAGGAATGTGACCTTTAACCAGCCAATCATAAATTTTCTGGCCAGCACCAATAAGGTAATCTGTCACAGGGGCCCTCTTCATCCCTCAAAGGAAGATAATGTAATCCACCTACTAAAACCCTTCTGTCCTCAAGTGAAGATGAGCTCACCTGAAATAATACATTCTTCTGTTTATGACTCCCTTGTCTTGGCTTTAAAAACCTTTCCCTTTCTATACCTGCTTGGAGTTCCCATCTACTTGCTAGATGGGATGCCACTCATTTCATTAACCGATTAACAGTGCGAATTAGATCTTTATAATTTACTCAGTTGAGGGGTGTCTGGGTGGCTCAGTCAGTTAAGGGACTGACTCTTGATTTCAGTTCAGGTCATGATCTCACGGTTTGTGAGTTCAAGCCCTGCATCAGGCTCTACACTGACAGTATGGAGTGTGCTTGGGATTCTCAATCTCTCTCTCTCTGTCTCTGTCTCTGTCTCTCCCCTGTGCTCAGCCCCCTTCCCCCACTCCCTCAAAACAAATAAACTTTAAAAATTACTTTTCATTTACTAGGTTGAATGTTTGTTATTTTAAATAACCTTTTAACAAACAGAAATCTGAGTTCTGTTCCAAACAGAGACAACAGACTAAATGTAACCTCAATCCCATAAAACAATTCCTTCAGAGACTTGGGAGAGTTAAAGCTCATCAGGCCTCCTCTTCTACAGACAGATCCACTTGGGATTTCTTTCTGTGAAAGGGCTTCCAGTACACCTGGATGGCTCAGGTCAAGATTCCAGCATCAGGAGTCGAGCTTCCTGTTGGGCTCCTCACTTGGCGTGGAGCCTACTTGGGATTCTCTCTCTCTCCCTCTGCCCCTCCTCTGCTCATGCTCGCTCTCTCTCAAAAATAAACAAAACAAAACAGAACAAAGAAGAAGAAAAACAGAAAACAAAACAAGAAAAGGCTTCCACCTGCATTCCCATGGGTCACTCTAATAATCAACCTTTCTAAGGCCCTTTTTAAAATCAGGTTCTAGAAACACTGCAATCTATCACTCTGTAAGTACAAGGTGTGTACTTACACTAGCCTACTCATTGGCAGAGACAAAACCACCTCTCCCCCTCACCATGACCAGCTGACCAACGAGAATAAACTAAAATCTTACACCCCTCTGGTAACCCATGGGCCACTTTTGCAGTTGGGAACTCAATCCACTGTCATCAGGCAGAGTTGAACAACAGAGTACTGTCATGTTCAAATCTGAAGGAGATCATGACGTCACTTTTTTCACTAAATTGTACTAGATTATTGATATCATTTGCTATTCAAATCAGCACTAGAGTCACTATTTAAATATTTATATTTCATTTTTATATGCTATCAGTAATTTTTATGTTGCGTGAAATCTTTCAGATATGTTTCTAGGTGTGTGTATGTATATAATCATATGGAATCATAACAAAGTTCACTTCACATGAAACAGTTTCATTATCTGTAACTATAATTCAAAGGTTTCTGTAACAGAATAGTCAGGCCCTAAAGGACAAATCTGATTTAACCAAGATACTTTCTAATCTTCGATCCCAGTTTTTGCACATATCAGTGGCAAATTTCAACTCTAAGAATGCATATAAAAATAATGACAACCAGGGGTGCTTGGCTGGTTCAGTTAGTTGAGGGTCTAACAGCTGTCATGATTCCAGAATCATGGGATGGAATCATGGGTCAGCTCCACACTGACCATGGAGCTTGCTCGGGATCCTTTCTCTCTCTCTCTCTCTCTCTCTCTGCCTTTCTCCTCAACTCACATGGGGCTCTCTCTCTCTCTCTCTCTCTCTGAAATAAAAAAAAAAATAATAACAATGATTCTACATATGGATAACACATCTAAAAAGCAAGTAACTTCTTAGCTGACGTTTCTCTCACTGGGGCCAGGAAAAAGAATGCTTTCTTCCTCTAAAACCTTAGTTTATCCTTCTCAACATTCACACCCATTTGAGTATTCATAAAGGAAATCTTTTCATTTCTTACACATGGCTACAAAGTTTTTTAAAAGCACCACAAAAATGTAGACTCTTAAAAATAAATATCACAGCTTATAATGTAGCAAGGGGGTCTGTAAATACTTTCCTAGTTAAATTTCACAAACTTTTCTGGAAATGCCAATATAATTCATGGAATATTCTGGAAAGTAATATTCTGAGTAAACTCAGAAGTGCTTGCTTCTATTGAATATTTTTACTTTAAAAAACAAAATTTTCCTTTCATGAGAATTTGTTTCTTCATTTTTCCAAAGTATATATGGGTTTTTTCATCAAGGCTGTTCATGGATAATCATATTGCTATGAGCATATAGCAACTTACAAAACTCTTAAATTAATGAGGTTCACAGAGAGATTATCCATTCAAAGAATAAAATAAAATTCATTTATGTTTATTAGCAGTCCAAAGTCTAGAATCCCTACTTTGATCCAATAGAATAAGATGGGGGGAAATGATGCATCTTTTTATGTATAGTACAGGATCACTTTTTCATAAATGTCATATTAATTCCACCAAATCTAGGATACCATTGGAAAGACACAAGAAGATTTAATATGTTATTACTAAAAAAGACAAAACCGCTGCCTAAACTGCATTCAACTGACAATCAATTATAAGATGCTCACCAATTTAAAAGACCTTAAAATGGGAGTGGAAGTGTGCTTTTCATTAAAAAAAAATTTTTTTTTTTTGAGAGCATGAGGGGAGGAAGGACAGAGAAAGAGTGGCTCTGTGCTGAAAGCAGCGAGCCCAATGCAGCACTTGAAGCCATGAACTGTGAGATCATGACCTGAGCCAAAGTCAAACGCTCAATTGACAGCCACCCAGGTGCCCCAGAGATGTGCATTTAAAAATTAATGAAATACAGTATATAGTCTGAGAATAAACAAAGAAATCAGCAAGTTAGTACACCTATCCTAGAGAGCTACCCAATGGTCCAAAGTCACCCAGTGGACACATAGGACCTTTGTGGACACAATCACAAAATTTGGTTGTGAACAACCCAACATGCATCATTCAAGTCTGATGTCTCAGAAACCACGAAAATTCATTTCCTGCACAAAACTTTCAAAACGCAATGATACAGTAGCACCTAAACAAATGTACCTGACTCTTCTCTCCTTTTAACTTCAAATGAGGATCTGTTACACTTTAGTTGAACTCAATAGTTCTATAACAAGCTTTTTCATTTTACTTTAAATACCAAGCAATTTTCAGATTAATTTTTTAATGAACTACAATTTACAAAAAGATGGGTCACAATCCCCTTGAACAGACGGGCAGACTCACTACCCACTAAATCTAAAATTGAAGATAATTTCCAAGATCAGCCATGAATCTAGTGTCCTCATATTCTGAACTCATACAACCACTGGTTCAGAAGTCTTAGTATAATTGGGTAGCAAAGCAAAACAAAAAAAGTTACTTAAAAAAAGCTTGGCCTCCCTGGACAGATGGAGTGTAAACAGTGCTAGGAAAGTTCCGTCATCCCATAAATTCTACAATACATCTGATTTGCATTAAAATGTCATGTCTTACAAATACATGTGTTTTCAAAAACTCAGTCTCAACATGATGAAAAATATTGTTTTATCTCTCATTATAAAGCGTTCTACATCCCTGTTAATCTCATTAATTCTTGGAATGTAATAACCAAAAAACATGTAACACTTCCTGCTAAAAAATTAAGTTATACTCTGTCTTCTCCATTTGCTTCCTACCTACCCCTGACACTGTCCCCCTACCCACAGCCTCTGGAAGAAGGCTATATGGGAAGGAACTTCAGGTAAATACATGTATTATTCATGGTTGGAAAAAGCTATTTCTGACAGTGGACAGTAAGTATGTGTACCTAATCTATGATTGCTGTGACCACATGGTAAATTAATGTTTGAACGACTACTGCTCTCTGGTAGTTCGAAGAAATGCCAGGTTCCTTCAATTTGTGCTTTATCATAGCCTCTGTTCTCCTTACTGTCAGCTAAATGAAAGGAAATAAAAGCTCAGATTTTAACCACCAGTATGCAGTCCTAACCTGGGCTTTACAGAATGAGAATTACCAGGAAGTTAAAAAACAAATCTTCTCTCTAAAGACTCTAGAAAAACAATTATTGTTAACGCCAAAGTTTTATTTAGTTATCCTTTAATGTCCTAATTTTACTAAATTCACTACTCACAAAGTGTTTCGAGACATCTGGAGAAGTCTAGCCTATCAAAATTTACCAAAAAAAAAAAAAAAAATTCCTAACAAGCTGAAGCATCTGTACACAAAAGCAAAAGTGGTCACATCTGATCCACAGGGTGCTGAGGTCACTTTCCCCCCTCTCCCCACCCACCCCCAGATCATTTCTCCTGATGATTTGATATTCATGGTCCATTTGCTCACGATGATTGAGGAGTGAGTGCAAATAATGCTATCACTTACTCCTTTTATTTTTTTAATGCTTATTTATTTTTGAGAGAGAGCGAGAGCGAGTGATGGAGGGGCAGAGAGAGACACAGAATCCGAAGCAGGCTCCAGGCTCTGAGCTGTCAGCACAGAGCCCGAAGCGGGACTGGAACCCATGAGCCGTGAGATCATGACCTGAGCCAAAGTCAGACACGTAACTGACTGAGCCACCCAGGTGTCCCTCAACTACTTCTACTTTTGACTGGATATCAGGAAAAACTAACACCGAAGACATTTTCTGATTTCACATAAATTAACATCTTAGCTGCATTTTATAGACTAATCCTAAGCCAAACAGAAAAGACGGCTGAAAAATGCATGGCTACTGTGAGAGTATTCAGGGGGTGATCACAGACATCGTGCAGAAAGCTGGGGCCGGGAATCCTCTGGATGTGAAGTCAAAGCTCTGTAAGTACAGGTTCAAAACCGGTGAAACAGACACAAGATGTGTAAAATAAACAAAAGTCACAAACAAAGGCAAAGGCGACCAAAACAAAGATTCCTATAACGAGGCAGAAAGCCAAGCTATACTTTGTCATAACTTCTCTTTCGAATCAAAGGAAACTGGGACAAACTTTAGATTCAGAGCAATCCCAACACTAAAAATTCTGTAGAGGTTTCATGTGCTCAACACATTTGCAAAACTTTCTATATCAGCTACAGGGCTTAAAACTACATAAAACATCACAATATGTGTGATCTATTTATATTTTTTATGACTGTGTAGAACACAGTCTCTAGGATATACTTAAAAACAAACTTACTTTTTGATGGACTCCTAGAAATAAATGACAAGACTTGCCTATTGTTATTCATGCAAAACTATTTTGACTTCTCTTTAGGAGTCACAGGACCTCCTCTTTACTTGGTGCAACATTTCAGATGACCGGTAACTACTAAAGTAACCTTAGTGAGCTGCAATAAATGTAACTCCTATAAAAATCATCTTAAACTGGTCAATTTCAATCAGCCCTACTGTCCCTGAAGCAAAACTAATTACACTGCCAATAGTCATATTACCTTACAGTAGTAAAAGTCTAAAAACATTGCTTCCAAGCCTTCTGCTCCTTATTAGTCTCTCTCATCACATCATAAAGAAATGTATGGTTGAACAATTTATATATCTGCTTTTCAGTTTTTTATACACAGCGTGCAAGTATATGTAAATATCCTGATTTTCACTAAAATAGCTCATAATGATTCATTGGTTTTAAGTTTAACGTCAAGATGCCAAGTAAGCACTGAACAAAATGTATTATCACCCAACCCTACCTACTAGACCACAGTGTCATCCAATCATTTTACAGGAATAACTACCAAGGAATAGATCTCTGGTAAAAACAGATACAGGAGAGGGGCAAATTCCTTTACCTATGGAGTATATTATCTTTCTGAAGTGATCTCAGCTTCCTAATACTTGCATTTTTGGCAACTTTACTTATTCAAAACCACACTGAAAGCAAAGAGAAATTGAAAACTGCAAGGAGAATACATTTTTTTTAACCATACAGTGTTTTATTAGTTTCAGGTGTATAGTATAGTAATTCCACAATTCCATACATCACCTGGCGCTCATTAACAAGTGTAGGCCTTAATCCCCATCACCTGTTTAACCCATCCTCCCGGCTGGTAACCATCAGTTTGTTCTCTATAGTTAAGAGTCCGTTTCTGGATTTGTCTCTCTTTTTCTTCCTCCCCTTTGCTCATATATTTGTTAAATTCCACATATGAATGTGATCACATAGTATTTGTCTTTCTCTGACTGACTTATTTTGCTTAGCATAATACTCTCTAGCTCCATCCATGTTGCTGTGAATGGCAAGATTTCATTCTTTTTTATGGCCGAATAATATCCCGTTGTAGACAATCATTGACATTGACATAGATTTAGGTATAGATAAAATCACTTCTTATTGTTCCATTCATCAGTCGATGGACACTTGGGATGCTTCTGGAGCATGCAGGCTGCTTTACTGGTCCACCAGGGTAAAGTAGTCAGTTGCGGCACAGATACTGAGGCCATTCTCTCCTAGATTTAATTCCAACCTCCACGAGTTATTAGCTGTGTGACCCTAGGCAGATTACTAAGGCCCTCTCTGTGCCTCGTCTCCTCATCTAGATGATGAAGAAAGCCACAGGTCTATAGCTGGGAGAAGGGAGCTAGAAGTAAAGTGCTTAGAACAATGCCGGACACATGCCTGGCTCCACAGCCGATGTCACTGCTATTACACCACAGCCTCGGCCACCACTTCCTACCCCAACTGTCCCTACTACTGTTCCTGTTATATTCCAGCTTTAACCAGAAAAGGTAAGGACCCAGACTTTCCTATGGGCACACGTAGTTGTGAATAAAAATATCCAGACAACAAAAAACTATCAATAGCATAGCTTAGGATGGGGTGCTGATGCTGATTTTAAGCTTTTTGCTAGATTCAGCCAAAAAAAAATCACTTACTCCAGGTCTAGGCAAATCAATGCTAACTTCTCACTGACCGAGGGAAAGCAATACAGTTTATTACTGCATGGGACTCTTCCTTCCCTTCCATAAAACCATCTGCCCTTGCCATCAACACCAACAGCCCTCTGCATTTCCCCCCACAATGCCAGGCAAGTATGCCCGGTATTTCACAGGTTCTTGGTAATAAGTCAGGCCACAATGGACATGTCCTGTCCATGTCGTGTGCCCACTGGGTTGCACGGCTAGTCAGCCCTGTGGGCCCCCACCCGCCCCTTCTCAGCCAAGGTTTCTAAACCTTAAAACAAACAACGGGTAATTGCAAGGAATGCCTAACCTTGCCCCAATGAGCCGTGTCCTCACTGCACACTGCTAACACCAGTCCCTGCCAAACAGTAGACTTCGGGAGAGAAAGTGACCAAACTGACGACAATAATCTGGTCTCAGTCGCACCCTTTAATTTCATATAGAATAAGTTTGGAACTCTAAGATCAAAGGGCAGTTTATAAAGTAATAAAACTTCTTTCTATCAATTACCCTTTTTTGAGGAATGATTCAGGCGGAATAAAACTCTATTACTCATTCAGTAACATATTATGAATGCATTATATGCTTTGGGAGGTGTGTGTAGGTCAAGGTGAACAGAAATGAATCACGAGTTGGAAACTCAGTGCCGAGCGTTTTTTTTTTGCTCGGGAGAAATCAGGAATATTCTCACAATCCTTTCTATTTACCAAGGCGGCCTGGTTTATTTACTAAAACTTGGCCACAAGTGGCCAGAATAAAGGCATTTCAATGGGGGCTGTCTTTTCCTTTCTTCCTTATTCTCTACCCCTTTCTCATTCTCCTTAAGAAGCATCTCTGGTGCATGCTTGGTTTCTAAAGGTCTGATGAGACTATGGATGCTACAGTGAATGCTGAAGTCTGAAAGAAATATTTCTCTCTCCCTCTCTTTGAGTCAGAAAATTCTGAACACAAGAGGATCCATTCAAGGCATGATGGAGTGCCTCACAGAGGCAGCAATATGTTCACAGTTGGCAAACAGAGATCTGTTTGGACAGTGAGCACAGCCATCCACTCAGCAAACATCAGCTTTCCTATTAGTTCACGGCAGAAAGAACCAGACGCTGGCGGCCCTTCTTTCAGACTCCAACACCACTTTGGGACAAGCCTTCTAAACAAAATGCCTTTGTCCAACAGTCACAATTCAGTGGGTCCCAACGGCTTTCCTCGAAGCTATGTCTGTCTATTCACAATTGCATTTGGGCCCAAAACATCATTTGTAAAGGTCTGGAGGAAAAAAAGTAATGAGAACTACCCCAATTTCCATTTACAATAATAGACAAGAAGTGGCTGAACGACTTTATACCAACCAATAAGAAAAGCAGTAGGAAAGGTATAAAGTATATGATGAATCTAATGGGCTGTCTCTCCCCTTAAGGTGCTTTTGGGAGCACGGATGTCATTACCATTGCATTCTGGAAGAACATCAAGTATAACCTTTCAAAGGGAAGACAGAAGAAAGATGGAGTAAATAATGTATGTGAATGTGACATCCATTCCCGTAAGGTTTCAAAATAATATGCTTATGCAGTTTCTTAAGAATTGTCAGTTCTGAAAGACACCATAACTCATTAAGATGTCCAGTTCTACCCAAACTTTCACCAAATCCTGCATGACACGAGTTTAAAAACAACAACAACAACAACCGTAAAGATAGATGACAAATTCATGGTCTGTCCTGCTTTCTTCCACTTTGGGCATGAACTTGCTGTATGACTACTTATTCTTATATATCTGAGAAGGGAAATCTGTCAGAATGTCATTTTTGCTTAGTATAAATATGAAATAAAATGAAAATCGGAGTACGATACAATGTCACAGTAGAAGGCCAGAGGAAGAGGGGGCAGTGTCCCCCAGGATATCACAGTGCCCACATCTTATAAAGGGAAAATCTCAGAGCCCAGAAAATTCTCCATGTAACAGATTTCTCCGAGTAAACACTACTAGGGGAGCCTTGGTGTCTTAGTTGGTTTAGGTGTCCAACTTTGGCTCCAGTCATGATCTCATGGTTCATGGGTCAGGCTTTGTGTGGACAGCTCAGAGCCTAGAACCTGCTTCAGATTCTGTGTCGCCCTCTCTCTCTGCCCCTCCCCTGCCTGCACGGTCTGTCTCTCAAAACTTAATTAAATGTTAAAAAATTAAAAAAAAAAAAAAAGAGTAAACACTCTTACTTAAGAAAACTACTGCCAGTCTATGGTGTGTTTTTTGTGTCACCTTAGGATCTTTCACTTTTGTAAAGGTTCTAACAGAAATAAAGAGGAATATGCAACAGAGACCATACATCTGCAAGATACTTACTATCTTGTCCTTTAAAGAAAATTTGCCAATCTTGTAGCAAACCATAAAAAAGCCTCAAATAGGGGTGCCTGGGTGGCTCAGTCAGGTAAGTGTCTGGCTCTTGATTTTGGCTCAGATCATGATTCTCACAGTTTGTGAGACTGAGCACACACAGGGCTCTGTGCTGACAGTGCAGAGCCAGTATGGGATTCTCTCCCAGTTCCCATCTTGGGCATGCACTCTAAATAAACAAACATCACTTCAAGAAAGCCTCAAATAGGGGTGCCTGGGTGGCTTAGTCGATTGAGCGTCTGGTGCTTGATTTTGGTTCAGGTCCTGATCTTGCAATTTGTGGTATTGAGCCCCACACTGCACTTGGCTTAGAATCTTCTCTCTCTCTCTGACTCTGCCCTGTTCATGTTCTATCAGAATAAACTTTTTTTTAAAAAAAGCCTCAAATAATAACTCCAGACCCTATTTAAGCCAAATCATGAATATGAACCCCACTTGTGAATGTGCTTTCAAATAATCTCTTTCAGAGACTCAGGACTAGATGAACATGACAGAACTGAGGATAAAAGAGCCAGGATTCCACTCATTCAGCTGCAGAGAGTTGATAAGACAATCCTAAGGCTTCATAAAATGATAGACTCTTTATCCTTTGGAAATCTATCTAATAAATCACTCAAGTTGGAGAATTCCTAATTTACAAAATTAGGAGTAATAACCACTTGCCCTTATAAAAGGGTGTTGGTTGACTCAAGTGAGTCAAAGGATGTAAAAGAGAGTACCTAATGGACAGCAAGAGAGATCTTTGGATCACATGGGGCTCTCTGGTTTACTTGAAGAATGTGCCAAAGGAAATTCTGAACAAATAAAAGAGAAGGCAAGGCAGTGCACTAATCCAACCTCAGATGGCTATCTTTTTCAGTGACTAAAGGAAAGAGGATTTTTATGAAGGAAATACTTAGTGAAGCCCAAACGTCCAATCTATAAGCTAAAGAGTCATTAAAGAGAGGGAAGAAATAAAAGACCGTTAGAAATTCTAGATGCTACAACTCCAAGTTTTGCCTCAAGATGGCTGACTCAACTTAGTCTGGGAATCGGGCAAATGTGATTTGCCACATCAAATGCAGTTCGGTTGCCTTTTAAGGATGGTTAAGACCAAGCCTCAAATTTCTGTACACTCTAGGGCTTATTTGTGAAGGCTGCCAATTTTTTAGAAACTGATTACACACACACACACACACACACACACACACACACACACACACACACTACTTTAAATACAACTCATATCCAAGTTATTGCATCATCCAAAAACTCATGAAGCAGAGTTGCCAGCTAAAAGATACAGTCAGGACTCACTCAAGTTGATTTCAGATACAAAATAATTTTTCATGTAACTATGGTCCTAATGCTACATGGTTCATACACTAAAAATTACTTGTATATCTGAAATTCAACTTTAACTGGGTATCCTGAATTTTTATTTGCTAAGTCTGGCAACTGTGTCTGAAGAAGTGAAGGAAAACCCCATCATCTGTCAGATAGCTGCCCTTTTGGAACGTTCTTTAGGCTGGAAGGTGAGAAACAGGTAAGGATGACTTAGACTCTCAATCTGTCAGCAATTTGTGCAAAGAATGCTACAAAAAAGTAGTTAAAGACACAGCCGGAGACTCTCATTGCCATACTCAGACAACCACAGGGAAATAAAACACCCAGGACTGGGAAATCCTCAAGTAG
Organism: Hyaena hyaena; assembly: GCF_003009895.1. Lineage (NCBI taxonomy): Eukaryota > Metazoa > Chordata > Mammalia > Carnivora > Hyaenidae > Hyaena > Hyaena hyaena. The sequence goes on along the minus strand of NW_024080744.1, from coordinate 2,841,283 downwards.
TAGGGACTTACCTCACAGGGCCGCTCTGAGTTCTCACAAGGTCACCCTCATAAGAAAAACAGTGGCAGAAGAGTTACTACTAGGGAGCTAACCAACGGCCTACCCCACTTTTGCCCTCCCCCCAAGCACACACTGCCCACGTCCCTAATGCATCCAAGTAGTAGTGTCACAGGATTTTGTAAAGGGAGAAAGAAGAGAGGACCACCCCCCCCACCGCCGAACACTAAAAGGGCTGGAAAGCAGCCAGAATCTGGGTGGAAAAGCTCCAGCCTGCACTTTCCCCACGGGGGCTACGGCTTTCTGGAGAGGGGCACTCGGCCAGAACCCAGCCCCTATGATAGGTTTCCAATGGAAGCATTAACAGAACTTCACTGTAGGAGCCCTTAGACGGGCTGCAACAGGGCCCTCTGAACACATGGCTGGACCCAACATCTATGCAGGATGAGATCCGCGGGGTTGAGATCTAAGCCTAAAACTTCTGAAGCATTGTTGAAATAAATTGGCCAAGCAGGTTTTAGCTAACAAGTGCTGTTCAAACTCTAACTTTGTGCTCACATATGCATATGGAAGCAATTACATTGACAATGGCCACAAAGATAGCCCTTTCATTAAAGATTAAATAAAAGCAAAGGGACTCGGTATACTTCTGAAAGAAATATTTACTGTTTCAAATGTTCCTTGCTCCTGTACCCCAAACTATAAGATCATTTTTGCCAAGTTTTCAGGTATAGTTTTACGTTTCTAAGCCAATAATCTGAGGGCACCATTGCATTCATGTGTTTCAACTCCATTCAAATGACAAAAAAAAGCAATTACTACAACAGTGTGGTCAATAATACTGCTGTCAAAAATAAAATATTCCTAACAGTTACCACTCCTTCACTTGGCATCTTAGAAACATGAAAGTAGCTCTTCATTTATTTCTTTCCCTTCTTGTTCTCTATCCCCAAGGCAAGCATCCCAAGGTCTGGCGGTCAGTCTGACATGGGGAGCGAAAGCTGGAGTGGGAGAGGAGGAAGATTGGGGGGGGGGGGGCAGCCCAGCATGGAGCGTCCACGTGAGAGGCTGGTGTGGCATCGGGATCAGGACACCAGGCTGAAGAAAATATCAAGAAAATACCACGGTGGTGAATTGGCACTGGTGTCAGATCCTGAGCAGGGCAAGGAGGGGGTCTGGCCCCTGGTACCAGGGCCCAAGGGGTAAGGTAGGGGAAGCACCGTGAGGCTGACTACCTGTGGAGGGAGCCAGATTTCCCACTATCATAGAAGAGGTTTATGTAAACATAGTGAGGAAAATTAAGATGAACCCTTGGTTTTGGATTAGAACTGGACATATCAGCACAAACACATATTTGTATATGTATATATATGAATATGCATACAATAGATATGATATATACATATGAATATGCATATAATACATATAATACATATACACACAAGTGTGTCAGTATGTATGTACATACATTCAAATATTCACCAGCCCTGAACACGGACAGTCTAGAGAGGTGCGACCCCCACAGTAACAAACTCACATACTACCAGATCTTGGCTTCTAAATACCATTTTGTTCTAAAAGAAACCAGGATTTCCTAGGAAATGGTTAATTCAGGACTGTGGTAAGAAAATTTCAAGATAAGCCTGGAAGATCTTTTTGTACCAGGAAGGAAGTGCTCAAAAAATGATGGGGACATATTAAAAGGAAACATAAGATGGCTGGAAGAGATTTTGAGCATCAAAATAAATGATATTACTAATGGAGTATAACCCACTGAATTAAACCAAAACCATGATGTGACTCTTAATCTCAGGGTCATGAGTTCGAGCCCCACACTGGGCATGGAACCTACTTTAAGTAAACCAAAACCATGTTCCATACTAGCATGAATAAATGAGTAAATGGACATTTTGACACTGATTTATTTACATTCCTACAAAATACTTATTACAAAGGGAAAACGAGAAAATCTATAACACAGAAGACTGGCAGATACCAACACCTTAATCAGCTGATGTAAATGAATATCATCAGTGATGGGACAAGTCAAATCCATAAGCACCTGAAAGGAGACAATAAGAATACAACATCACTTGTGTGATGTTCCTGTTGAAGATGGATTATCTGAATCTAAGATCTATCAACAAACCAAATAAAAGGACATCCTACAAAAACCTGGCTTGTAATCTTCAAAAGTATGAAGTTTGCAGAATTCTTTTTTAAATTTTTGTTTTGTTCATTTATTTTTGAGACACAGCGAGAGAGAGAGAGAGCGAGTGCACAAGCAGAGGAGGGGCAGAGAGAGGGGGAGACAAAGAATCTGGAACAGGCTCCAGGCTCTGAGCTGTCAGCACAGAGCCTGATGCGGGGCTCGAACTCACGAACCGTGAGATCATGACCCAAGCCAAAGTCGGACACTTAACCGAATGAGCCACCCAGGCGCCCCTGAAGTTTGCAGAATTCTAAGGCAGACTGTGTAACTGTCCCAATCTCAAACAGGCTAAACAGATACACCATCTAAAGGTCACACATGATTCTGAACTGAATTCTTCAGTTTTCTGTAGTACTCAATTTCCCCCTCAAAAATGTGGTTTTAGCCAACAAGTGCTAACAGGCATTCTGCACTGTACTTGCAATAATTACATTGAGTCTGAGGCTGTTTCATAAATTCTAAAGAATCATTTTTAAAAAGAGGAAAGTGAAGGTTTAAAGCATATATTTAACCCAAACAAACATGTAAAGAATGTCCACTGACTTCCCCCTGAAAACTCTTGCTGCTTTCTTCGGGAAAAGAGAGAAGGGAGATGTTCTCATTTGTGTGGTCCATTTTTATTTTATCTGCCTGTAAGGCTGTCCTTGAACTCTAGATCTCCTTCTGTTCAGAATGGAACCTCTCACCATGCACTCCCAGAGTTCAGATCACAGAGTTAGGCACGATTGGAGACAGCAACCAAATCCCCACCTCTACGCCTCCATTTTACAGATGAGAAAACTGAGGCCCCAGAAAGACCAAGAATTAGGGTAACACCAAACTCAAGGAAAAAGGAAAAATAGCAAATAGAAAACAACTATAAAAAGTGAAACATCAAATAAATTTTAAAACGTGAAAGCTCTTCTCAGCCATCGAAAGCTTTCAGGTGGGAGGGCTTATCAAATGCAAGCTACCTTAACTCTTTAAGATGTGAGGGAACTCACAGCCCCCTAAAAATGTCCTCTATAACAATAATTAACATCACACATTTATGAAAGCTCACAGTATGTGCCACAAATCAAGCTAAGCATTTCACATAATCTCATTTAATCCTCACAGTTCTGTGAGGTAGAAATTTATCATCCACCTTTTACTGTGGAGGAAATTAAAGGAGTAGAGTCATCATCTAACTCATTGAAGGTCAGAAAGTTTGAGACAGAAGACCCAGAATGGAACCCAGACAGCCAGACTTCCAAAGCCTGGGCTCTTCAACTGCTTGCACCCAGTCCTGGGTCCCTGATCCGTCCACCACACCTGTGCCACCACCTTGTGATTTAACTGGTACCACCCTGAGCATGTTGGCGTCAAAGGGGAATGAACTCCTTTGGCATTTTTCATCTGGACGGCAGTCCACAGCAAGGCTTCTCAAAACTGAATTTGCTAAAACCAAGCACGGCAGAGATGTGGGAATTTGAAGAAAATAACACAGAGGAAACTGAAGTTACCGAACCAGATGATGAACAGTCTACAGCACAACCTCTCAGATCCTGTAACGTGGTAACGTGTGGTGTGGAGCTGAAAGAATCTGTAGTGATGGCAAAGTTATCTAAGAAACTTTAGCCATGGAGCAAAAGGAGCAAAAGCAGCAAAAGCCAGGGCCCTGCCCTGAATGGGATTCTTCACCTAACAAGTCTGGGTACATTTAAAAACATGCTATAGAGTATAGCGTTTGTTTTCTTACAAACTCATTTCATAGCAAGAGCAATTTCTAGCAAGTGACTAAAATCATTTCACACGTTTCTTTCTCACAGACTCCATCCAAACGTTCATCTACACATTGTAAAGGCACTGCCAAGAGTCAGTCCAAGAAAACAAGAACAGAATGCAAAGTTAAGGAGGAAAAGAAATACCTACCATTCAATACACGAATGGTTCCAACCTAATACTAGTATGAATGGCTTTGTACCTTGGATCACAACTTTCTGAAAAAACGGACTAGAGGTCGTGATTTAATTTAAAGTAACTTGGACTTTCTTTTATGTCAACTTTTACAGACCTAGGTTTGTTTCTCTTCCTGATGAAAAATTAGTTATAACCTGGGAAACAAATTCTGTGACGGTCCCTCGGAGCTCTGATTAACCACCTCCCAGCAGTGCTAAGGAGGCCTCAGAAGCCATTGCTTCACCAAGGCAACCTGATAACATAACAGGTTTCTTAGCAACATGGTAGTCAGAGAAACCATTCACCATGGTATTAGAATTAGGTTACCCCCCCACCCCCCGGGGTAGAGGCCAAAGGAATAATTTAAACTCATTAAATCTATAGGCCCAAGGTAACACGAAAAACACAGAATTTTTTAATGCTATTTGTGATTCACCTACGAAATTAAGTTCTGATATGACTTTACAGTGCTAGAGTAGATAAGTAGATATTCAGAAACATAATTCCCAATTGTAAAACAATTCTTAATGCTTTTAATACCTTTTTTTTTTTTTCTTAAGAAATTTGGAGCTAGGTATATGATCTATGTTACAATCAGATTCCTTTCAATAGAGTATTTTTTCACCAACAGTGAAAACAGTACACGTTACAATTTTGATGAAATGACTTTATAGAAGCAGAAAGTTACAATTCAAATACAAAAAAACAAAAAGTTTAGAGTGTGTTGAAAGTATTCTTAAGTTCCATTAAGAAGTAAATAACCAAAAAATCACGATGATTTCCAATTCATTAAAAACATCTATGAAACAAGAGTGACAATTTACTTTTAAAGTCAAGTATTTATATAACCTCTGGCTCACATATTACGGAAGGTTAATAAATGTTCTATAGATGGAAATAAATTCATAATTTATATAAATACCACTTTCGAAAATCTACAGCAGACATTGTTTGTGTTGGGAAAATACATGTTTAAAATTTCACTGAAGAGTTACATGAGCTACTCAGTTTTACAGTACTTGCAACCCCAGTCATTTCCATTGTACCTCAGATTACTTAAGAATTCATAAAAATAGAATGTTTTTCACAAATGCTATGCTTTCATGTTGGGAGCTTTTCAGTCTCATCCCACCCACTGAAAGAATATTCCCAAAGAAATAAAAGCCTGACTATCAAATGTGACTGTTATCTTTAATAGTGACATATAATCTCACTTATAATTGTATAGTATAGGTCCTGTTCATGTCTTATTTCACATGGCAGGTAAGTCGTCTAAGGCCAAGAATCATCCATTCCCATTTTTCCAGCTCTGAGGCACCTGCTGGAGAACTGGCAAACAGGAGGGCCTCACTAATCGCTGACCAGACCAATGCCCGAATTGGTACTATTCCACAACAGTGTAACTCTTAAGACAATGTTATAAATTTTGCCTGTCCACCCACAATTATCTTTCTTTGCCATTCACCTTTCAGTGTGAGCACTTCACCTATAAACGTGATGTGGTGTTTGAAAAGCTTTATTTGATCTTCCTTTTGTGGCAGTATCTTGGGTTATCATGGTTTCCTCACAAGGACTCATTTGTAGACATCAAGAACATCGTCCCTTCCAGCACAGAGTCCCAGCGCGGGAAGGAAGAAAGACACCAGGCAGAGCAACCCCAAACAGAACGCAGGGGCCCCAAACCCTCCACACGCCCAGCAGGCGTGGGGAACGGCACAGGTACCCCCAGCCAGCAACCAAAATGCTCTGGAGCCTCTGGAACAGGAAACACCATGAAGCACAAGATTACAAATCAGCAATTAGGAGCTACCAGCCCAAAAAAAAAAGCCAGTCAACATAGTCAATCTACTAAAAACGGAGTAACATGGCCCATGCTCTGTATTTGAATAGTACTCTGCAGTACCTTTTAATACACCTGAGATTAACAACCCAAATATCATGGGGGGGGAAAAAAACAATGATAGTGCAAGTGAGAAAGAAGTTCAGAGGAAGAGGACAGAGAGAAGAAAGATGGTGGCCTGGCATTTAACCCTGGTATCACAAGATTACAGATTTGCAAAGGAGTCGAAAGACAGAAATGAAGAATGAAGAGAAAATCACAAGAGACTCATTTATTTGCAAATAAACTGCATTCTTAAATTGACTCTCTAGATAATGAGTTCTTTCAAATAATCATCAGAGTTCTGAAGACATTGTTGTTTCCAGCCTGAAATCAACTGCATTTGAGACATCCAACCTTGATGGATAAGAATTTATATTTCCAGAGCTCTGCAGTTAAGTCCTTGTTACCATAATAAGTACATCAGGGGCCATATGCTCTTCATAGGGGAGATACCAAAAGTTAAGATGAAGTCAGAAATTGTAATGACCTATAATTGGAAACTGCAAAGGTCAAAAAAAAAAAAATAGGGGATAAGATGCCTACGGAATTAATCCTTCCTTAATAAATACATTGAGTGTACCCAACAACAGAAAGGCAAATTACTAAACTGGTACTAGTACTTATAGAACAGTCTTCTGGGAGAGGCACCGGGGTGGTTCAGTCAGTTAAGCATCCGACTTCGGCTCAGGTCATGATCACACAGCTTGTGAGTTCAAGTCTTGCATTGGGCTCTGTGCTGACAGCTCAGAGCCTGGAGACTGCTTCGGATTCTGTGTCTCCCTCTCTCTCTGTCCCTCCCCTGTTCTCTCTCTCTCTCTCTCTCAAAAATAAACATTAAAAATAATTAAAAAAAAAAAAAAGTCTTCTGCGAATGTGATTACTAGGAGTTGGTTTTCCAGAGCCTGATCACAAACCCTACCTCCATCTTCCCATGGATGCTTAAAATTGAATTTTCTATCCTGTGAAACCAAGAATCAGATTATTACATTAGGAGCAACAGTAGGTCTGGCAACATATAAGTCACATGTACCACCTCTGACCCCAACGCAAAGCCATGGCAGACCTCACCGAACACTGCACCTCTCCTACTGAGCCCAGAGGCTGTTTCTGGATCCTGCACTCAGCACTCCAGTCAACGACAATCAATTGCTTGAGAGCTGGCAGGAAAGTTGAAACCTCATTTTCCCTCTGCAAAACAGTACTTCAAAGTCTGGATTTGAAACCTAGACCTACCACTTGTGCGTAAGCTCTGAGAAACTCAGGCCTCTGACCTCTAGAATGGTGTCCATGAGGAGGACCATGATGACAGGGTCGATTCTCCCAGCATTAACAGCGATGGTTGAGAGTAAGCAAATGTTTACTATGTGTTAAGTTCATTTAAGACACTCCCACTGCCACCAAAATATATACTGTGTTGAGATTTAACAATAACACATACACCAAATGCTGATACAACAGTAAGTGACTGTCAGTTTAATAGTGAGGAGGAGGACTAAACTGAAAACAATAACAATACACACAGACACAGGAGAAAACTGAGAGATGAGGCCAAAAGGACTGTCTCCAAGCATCATCAGCTGTATGCTGTGTGATCTTAGGCAAATTACATAGCTTCTCTGAGCCTCGATCCCTTTACCTGGAAAATAAGAGGCTTGGTTATTTCCCACTAAAATGGCATGATCTTATGAGTGAAATGAGGTTATATGTAAAGGTAATTTCAAGCTCAATGTTTTACATTAAATGAAACACAATGGTTATCAAACCCCAGATTTCTGAATATTTAGTCCTCAACGTCCCCCCACCCAGATGTAACACTGAATAAACTTACCTATTACCATTTAGTTTAACCTATCTAATTATGTCTAATACTATTTACAGGGATGAAATTTACAAACTGACCGCAGAAAGAAAGGAATTTCCTAACAAATGCTGTGTGAAACAGACGCTGTGATCAGTTTCCCACCGTACTCTTTCCAAGAACACTGAAAGCGTTTCCACCTTAACCTCTGATGGCTCTGGTAGTTTGTGGGTCACCTGTAGTCTTTTCTAAGAAGGCTTATATTTGAGACTGTGTAATTTTAAAACCCCTGACAGGACAGCTCACTATAGGAGTCCCACGGTGTTTCTGAACTGCAGCCATTCATTCCCACTGTGTCACGCTCAGTGCCCTTCATTCTGTTTACCCCAGTGCTGTTCGCCTGGGGCCTCACACCTTATAAAACACCTTTATAAAGGATCAGACACTCGGACAGAGCAGGCTGGGCTCACAAGAGAGAGACAAGGCTCTAGGAGGACAGAGAGATGGTTTCCAGCAGCAGGTGTGAAGCCGTGCTGCCTGGGCCGGCATTCTAATCCCCTTCCTTGCCAGCTCTGTGAATCTGGTCAAGGTGCCTAACTTTACTGCAGCGAGGAGACACACTGAGCAACTTTGTTTGCTAAGTATTCAATAATAATAATAATAAAAGCACAATTAAACTAGCTCCTGGGTATTTCTCCATTCCAAACAATATAAGAAACATGACTGAATGATATGATTTTTGAAGAAAGCAAAGAGCCGGATTTATTCAAAACACTCGTTTTCTGGGACGATCACTTATCACTAGATTTAAGAAGGCACTGCTTTCAGATTCCAAAAATGGAAACGACTACCTCGTTGCCATGGTGAGCCCCCGTTGAGGTGGGAGCACCCTGTCACAGAAAATTTGAAATAGAAAGCACTTAATTCTCAATGGCAGCTGTTGCAGAGGAGATGCCAGCACAAAGCTAGAGGTGAGAGATGACACCCTGTAACAAACTTGCCCTAAGTGAACACTTGTTTTCATGACATCTTGAAAAATAAGTGTCAATGAAAATATTGTGATTGAACTTTTTTAAAAAAACAAATTTCCCCTTCTAAAATGGAACCATGATAGAAAGCAAACTATGTCTTACAAAAAAGAACAACTGTGGGGAGCCTGCGTGTCTCAGTGAGTTAAGTGTCTAACTCTTGATTCAGGATCAGGACATGATCTCACAGTTCATGAGACTGACCCCCACGTCCGGTTCTGCACTGACAGGGCTGAGCCTGTTTGTGATTCTATCTCTCCCTGCCCCTAGTCTCTCCCCACCCCAAAATAAATAAATAAAACAAAAAAAGAACAATTGCAACTATCCCATTATTATGATGAAAATTCACAAACGTCAAGCGAGTTCACTGTTCTTTAGAAGCAAATATTAATGCTAATAAAAATACTGACAGGTCCCCAACTATAAAAGACATATTAAAAGCTTCCCTTCCCACTGAGATGGTTTATTCCTCGGGCCCTTCTTCCAATACTAAGGGAAACACCTGGAAGCGATAAAACAAGAGCGAACAAAAGACAATGACCTAAATGAGTTCAAACTGCACCACGCAATGTAAAATGTTGCAAGGTAGGTAAAAGATACCCGGGGCACAGTGAGGGCGGGAGGGAGAGCTTCACGTTTTAGGGAGAGGCTGGGGCACCTGAGGCATGGAACCGAACACAAAGAAGACACGACACACCGGCCGTGCACCCAGTATAGCTCACAGGGTTGAAATCTTTTCAACTTAAATTCAGCACACCACTCGAAACACGAAACAGCAAGGCCCTACCTATGTCACAAGAGTATCACTTAGTGCTTACAGAGCTTTGCTTAAAAATAAAAATGAGGTTCTAGGGGCACGTGTGTGGTTCAGTCGGTTAAGCGTCCAACTTTGGCTTAGGTCATGACCTCACAGTTCGCGGGTTCGAGCCCTGCGCCTGGCTCTGTACGGACAGCTCAGAGCCTGGAACCTGCTTCAGACTCTTTGTCTCCCTCTCTCTCTGCCCCTCCGCCACTTACACTCTCTGTGTCCCCAAAATAAATAAACATTAAATAAATATATATATATAAATAAATATAAATAAAAATGAGGTTTTAACTGTAACTCAATGTAGGCTGAATTCTAAATAATAACAATAAAAACAAAGAGGTTGACCAAACACATCTGTAATATGTCTTCAGGCTGAAATTCACTGAAGATGGTTTAAGAGTTATAGAAATAAGGGGGCGCCTGGGTGGCTTAGTCGGTTAAGCGTCTGACTTTCGCTTAGGTCATGATCTCGCAGTTCGTGGGTTCGAGCCCCACGTCGGGCTCTGTGCTGACTGCCAGCTCAGAGCCTGGAGCCTGTTTCAGTCTGTGACTCCCTCTCTCTCTGACCCTCCCCTGCTCACACTGTCTCTCTCTCTCTCTCTCTCCTAGAAATAAATAAAAATATTAAAAAAAAAAGAAGAGTTATAGAAATAAGTAAAATAATGAGGTCTAAAATTTTTAATATTTCAATTACACCTTCTCTAGAACTGGTCTATGATTCATGTATTCAAACAATCATTCCTCCAACATGTACTGAGTGCCCAAGCACCAGGTATTGCTCTGAGTGACATGGAGGTGAATAAGACCCTAACATTGCTACTTACACAAAGCTCACCTCTTTGGCTGGGCTGGCCAGAGTGGTGAAATGGTCAATCACTAATAAAGTGATTCTGTTACACATTACCACTACCTAACAAATACGCAGAGGTCAAGTAATGTTTTCACCTGATACAACTGCATTGATTTTTCAAAACAAATAGAATTGTTTTAAAGTTTTATTTATTTCAGTCATCTCTATACCCAACATGGGGCTTGAACTCATAACCCTAAGAACAAGACTTGCATGCCCTTCAGACTGAGCCAGCCAGGCACCTCCCAAATAGGATTTTTTATAATAGCATTTTAAGATGCTCCTTTATAAGGAGCAACATAGGTGGCTCAGTTGGTTAAGCGTCTGACGTCGGCTTGGGTCATGATCTCGCGGTTCCGGAGTTCTAGCCCTGCCTTGGGCTCTATGCTGACAGCTCAGAGCCTAGACCCTGCTTCGAAGTCTGTGTCTCCTTCTCTCTCTGCCCCCTCCCTTCTCTTTCCTTCTGAAATAAATAAACATAAAAAAAGGGGGGGGTGGGGAGAAACACAAACATGTAAAAAGAAGGCAGTTCTACAAACACTTTTGGACAGAAGAGCACACACAGCTGATCGCCTCAACTAAAATCTAGAGAAGTCGATCATATACTTCTGGTACAGCAGGAGAGGAAGTGCACATGGAGCGCTTCTCGGAGGCGAGTCCACTGTGCAGTTTCCGGGAAGAACACCTTTAGAAGAACCAGTAAGTATAGCACCACCTGCCACAATAATGGAGACAAGATCTTATGATGTCCCCTGCCTCCAGCTGCTAAATAAAAATAAATTAAAAAATAAAAAGTGAAATCATGTCGTCAGGGAGGACTCTGGCTTTGTAACTGAGTCAGACACACTGCGGGCCGTTTAACCCCCTTTGGTTGTCGACGAGACAACACTGAAAAGCCACAGTGCGGGGCCGGAATGCAGACACAGTGATAACATAGCTCACAAAAAGCAGGAGAGAGAACAGGCTGAGGAAGACAATGCTGACATGGAAAAATCTTCGACCTTGGCCTCTCTGCACCCCACTGTGTTAAAGGTAAAAGCAAAGACAGAGGAGGTGCTACAGAAGGACACTCAGAATATGCATTATTCTCCAGCCCACGCTATTTCACTTTTTCATGCTGCCACAGGATTTGTAAGCTAGGAATTAAAACAGCATAGTGCAAAGGCACTAGAAGTCAGAAATTTGGGGAAATGGCGTGTGTATTTTCCCCCTTGTCAAGTTTATGCGGTTTGTTAGGCTTTTCTAAGACTGGGGATGTTGCCAATCAGTCTGGGATTGTTTTCTAGGAAGGGGACCCATAAATGTGTCCTACCTATAAATCTCCAAATACTTGACTGAATAAAGCAAGCATCTCAGATGCTTTTTGAAGGACTTTGCCACAGTGCTCAAATCCCAAATTTGGAGGTGGGTTTCTAAAATACTGCATAGAGGTAGGGCGCCTGGGTGGCTCAGTCAGTTGGGCATCCAACTGTGCCTCAGGTCATGATCTCACAGTTCACGAATTCGAGCCCCAAATCGGGCTCTGTGTTGACAGCTCGGAGCCTGGAGCCTGCTTTGTATTCTGTGTCTCCCTTTCTCTCCTCTCTCTCACTGTCTCTTCTCTGCTCGCTCTCAGTCTCTCTCAAAAATAAATAAACATTAAAAAAATAAAATAACATAAAGTATTGCACAAAGCTGAGGAGAGCATATTCAATCCTAAATTTTATTCAGACTTCAAAAGAAGAAAAACAGACAACAACTTATGAAATCAACTATTTACTTTTTCCAGGCTCCCTAAGTTAAAAAACTATAGCAGATAGAACATCCCAGAGGGAGACATCTCCATCGCTGGAAGAGGGGAGTGAGGCAAGGAATTTTAAAAACAATTCATGGAAATTCTCTAAGCTCCCCAACTTTTGAAAGCCCTACTTCAGCTTTCAAAGTTTTCTTCCTCTTCTAGCCTCAACATCTACAATCAAGTTTGTGTCATTTAGAGTCACTCTCCTTTTTTTAAAATCTTGGTCTCCGAGTAAAACAGAAGGCACAGCCACCAAAAGCAGTGATAGCTTGCAAGAGCAAGCAATTCAGTAAGAATTCCATATACACCTAGGATATTATATTTTTTAGAGAGAAGCAAAGAAGGCATAAAGTCTTCATTAAATCAGTGCAGTATAATTACTTCCTTGTAATTGAAAAAAAAAACACAGTGAAAACATTAGTCAAATTCTTTTTCTTTGTAAGGAATTAAGTGACCAATACAAAATTCACAGAGCCCACTGGCCTGTTTTCTGGCAACAGCAGGGAAATTTTCCTGTAACTATGATAAACGTATTCTAAGTAAAATGATACAAGGTAACATGACATATTGCAAATAAGAGGAATTCAAGTTTTGTTCCTGAGTTTTTAAAATAAAACATTTCCTTTAAAATCTCAATAAGAAATAGATCACTGCAAAAGAACTAACACCACCTTGAAACACTTGAAAGTAAGATAAACACGGTCTGTAAAAGAACTGAGCATCTCCAGCTCTCCCAAAATAAGAATGCAAGTAATGAAAACAGAATGCTCTGTTTTATACCACACAAATAATCTTTCAGGGGTGAAGGCTTACACAGGATTAGGTGTCTTCTGTGTCTATCTGGATTTCCTATCTATCGATTTTTAGGCTACTGGGCCAATCAATGGGTACGGTGAGAGGAAGAAAAATGGCCAGGAGTTTTTTGGTTTTTTTTAAGACTACCTAATAGAAAGATAGGGGAAATCCTTTCTCCTTTTTTCTTGAGAGAGAGAGAGAGAGAGAGAGAGAGAGAGAGAGAGAGAGAGAGAATATGAGCAGGGGGGAGGGGCACAGAGAGAGGGACAGGGAGGAGGAGAATCTAAAATCTTAAGCAGGCTTCATGCTCGATTCCACGACCCTGGGATCATGACCTGAGCTGAAATCAAGAGTCGGATGCTTACCCAACTAAACCACCCGGCCTCTCCAAACTTTTATTAATGAAAAGATCATGTGTCACATGAAAGACACCAGGAAATGGAAAGAACCTACTAAAGAACCAACCAAGCAGACGATGGAGCTGAGCGGAGCTGTGATAGATCAACGTTCCTGACAAAAGGCATCGCTGAGAGCACACAACTGCAAAATGGCAAACAGTAACGGCCCTTGTCTACCATCCTGAAAATACTACCATCTAGCATTTCACTGATTGGACACCAATTTTCAAAACAGTCACAACATTCATTCTTAATATTTGAATTTTGGTCTGTTTTTTTTTTTTTTCTTTACTTCTGAATCTTAAAAACTTCATTTGTGGAATAGGTGGTTGGCCACGCTTATGAAGCAATCAAACTGAAAGGCCACACATCCTGGGCCACTGGACTGTCTGTGGCAATTCTGGCAGAAGTATTACCAAGAATCTTAGGCGGATGTGCACCCAATTTCCACCGTGATAAGCGTCTCTATGGAATAAACTTTGATGTCCTCCTTGCATCATGGGACAGAATGGAATCTCAGATGTTGGGAAGGAGAGGGACTCCTGAGGATGGGCCCGTTTGAAGAAGAGCACAGTACACTTTGCGAGATCCAGAAAGGGCTGCAGGATTGGAGCCTTCTAATCCAGGGTCGCTTCACCGTCTAGTCTACAACCGGATTTTAGCTGGGGTTGTACATAATGTTCTTTTCGTGTGATCAGTGACTCAAGCAATAATATTGAAGGGGCCTAGGAAAAACACCAATTTCCTAACGTTACAAACAGGCATGGTTCACAAAACTGGGCAGCTGTCTCCTCATGCTGGATGGTACCTCTCTTGTGTGGTCCTACCCTGATTAATGCAAAAGCCATTCCACCACCCCTCAGAGGCACCGCCACCAAGGCTGGATATGCTACGGTTGCTCTTCAAACCAGACCTGTGTTTACTGTGTGTTACCGACCTTCTAGTTCCTTCACTCAGCTTACCTAGGATCACACCCTGGGATCCAACGTATACATCCAATACTGCACATATTGTGTGTTTTGTTATTTTGTGTACTGTATGCATCAGAGCAGCGTATACTGCCATATGGTCTAAAAAGGAAAACCTGCCTATAAACAATACAGTCAACTATCCAAGCATCACAGCAATTAAAACAAACATTGAACAGTGAAAGAAAATTCCTACGTGAGAATTACTAGCAAAAGGGGTAACAGAGGAGATCGGTTGGCACTTCCTCATGAAATAATTTTAAAATAGTATTTCCTAGGCAGATCAGTTGATTAAACATCCGGCCTTGGCTGAGGTCATGATCTCACAGTTCGTGGGTTCAAGTCCTGTGTCGGGCTCTGTGCTGACAGCTCAGAGTCTGGGACCTCCTTCGTATTCTATGTCTCTCCCTCTCTCTCTGCCCCTCCCCTGCTTGTGCTCTGTCTCTGTCTCTCAAAAATGAATAATAAACATTAAAAAAAAAATTTTAAATAGTATTTCCTAAAGCAAAGGAAAACCCAGAGGAAAATTTCTCACAGCTGTGATCTGAAAGACTGGTACTGGAGCTTGGGAATAAACGGATGGTGCTCCTAACAGCTAACCCTTCATCTCCTTCACAATTACGTTCTGTCAGGTCACACTGCCCTGTGAGATCTACAATCACTTTCTCTAGTCTGCAGGCTGGCAAGCCAACTTGCCAGTAAAATCACCATCTCAATTAAGATTTGAAACTTTCTACTGATCCTGAATTTTTTTTAAGCCTTTTTTCCCTTGCCTTTTGCTCATATTGCCCTAGGACCTTAAACAAAATCAATGACTAGAAAAGGATATCTTATTTTTCTGTTTTCCTGGAAAGCATATCCCTTCATCCCTCTTAACCAATGATATTGTCTTCAAAGCCATTACCACCTCTGGTGATGGTGTATGTTTATTCATTTAATTCTTTACTGTCTGTTTTGTCCTGGTGGATCCATTTGCTGTTGTCTTCTCAACAGAGAGAAGCATGAATCTCATGGTCAGAGCTCATTAATATGCGCTGAATAAAAGAATAATGCAAGACCAAAAGTCAAGGTGTGGAGGTCAGCAGAGGCCTGGGTTCAAATTTCCACACAAATTCCAACGAGCAAATGCCCTGGGTTCAAATATCCATCCCCTTAATAGCTATTTGACTTTAGATGAACTATTTATAATTTCTATATTTCTTTTTCTTCATTTGTATTTTAAGTAACAGCGCTTTATCGCAAAATAATTATGGGGATCAGAAGCAGGTTACAACTCAGCGCCATGCCCAGCATACACTAAGTATGAATAGAAGTTAGCTAGTGATATTAATGCAAATCACTATGTCAAATGGAGGTGTTCATGGGGGGTGGGAATGGGGGAAACATGAGAAATCCTTAGTCTCCATGTAACTGGTTGAAATATTGGAAAGTTACCAGACTTATCAGATGACTGGACTTCTGGCCTTACTTACATTTCCAGAGAGGAAGGGAGGCTGAGAGAGAAAAGAAGAAAATTCATCTCTCCTACAGTTTAATAATCTTATAATGTAGTTGAATGTATTAATAGTGAAAGGGTTATCTTCGTCAAAAACTAGAATAGACCAGACACTGGTCTACCTAAGACTAGAAAACTTGGATAAGTGAAAATATGAAATACTGCTGAAACCTGAAAAAGACACAATGTCATCCAAAGACAAAACAAAATTTTCTCAAATAGCCTAACTGTAAGATCAATAAATAGCCTAAGAGCAATAAACAGCCTAACTATATTTCCAACAACAATCAGAAGTGGGTTAAAATGACACACATTTTGACAAAGTTCTAAGAAGTATAATGGACCTCTAATTAAGTAAAGCAACTCACTTTAAGGACACAGCTAAAGAGAAATAAAAATCAGTGTTTTAAATATATTTGTAAAATAAGGGAGAAATTCTAGGTTTCAGGACATGGCAATTATAAACCTCAGGAAACAAAATTGGAAGGAGGGCAATTTTCATCTCCTACTTAATCAGCAATTATAAATGTAAATTTTGTATAACGAGTTGTATTTTCAAATAATCAAACCTAAAAGCTATCAGGCAGAACTCCTGACTCACTCATCGAGAAAGTCTCACTTCTTAAAAAGCACAAAGAAGTAGAAGGGTGACCTGCATCTGTCCATACAAATTCCAAAGAGCAACCGCCCAGGGGCTTCGTATTTTTTATATTTAGAACCTTCATGTCACAGAAAGTGACAGCAATCTAGAATACTCATCTTTTAGCTTGCTGGATCTTGCTTTGACTTGCCAAATAGACAACACAATCAGCTTTCTGTAATTTCTCTGCTGCTAGTGTGGCAAAAGGGTGGAGTTTTGGAGCAGAAAACTTTGTTTAACATTCTGAGTTCTTTTTAACCCTTTTTTAAGCTAATAATAAAATACTTCATCGCTATTTCTCATTCTCACTCCTAAAGTTCATTACATCCTGCCACGAAACTAAACAGATTCTGTAAGAAAACTTAAAATGTATTCCATATATCACTGTTTTTACTTGCCTGGGCATTAAAGACATAGCTGACCCCTCAAGGGAGAGAAACTTCCTCAGGATTCCGTGTCTGATTTCCCTACAGTTTGCATTGAGCTGCGCTGAAAAACATTGCTGATCATGTCAAAAGCAAACCACAGCCTGACTACTCATCTTATAAGCACCTTTAACAAATCCATGCCCAGCACTTCCACCAAGCTCTGCCCGGGGCTGACAGTGCGGACAGGGAAGAGGTCACAGCCCGCAAGGTGCTGACTACTGGTTCCCCACAAGAGGAAGAGCCCAGGAAGCTCTGAGCCTGAGGAAGTCCGTTTGGGAGTCTGGCATGGCACCTCCACCGTGCTGGCCTCTGGCCAGGCGGCTGACTCAACCTTCGGCCCAGGCTCTCCAGCTGCTGGTACGAGGAGACCAGGGGCGGTCACCAGCCTGACTCACACTTCTTCCTGACTCTATCCTTCCCGTGACAGCATCAGCATCGTGAATTGTACTGCTCTGCTGACCCAGCCTTCCCTAGCTGCCTCCGGTCCCATTGGCAAAGGGTTTCTCCCAAGCTACACCTTGCTGATTCTGGTGAGGCAGAGGAAGTTACTGCCTCCAGCACAAAACCAACTCCATGCCGAAGTCACTGCTGTTGAAAACGGAACACACACTTAAAACTACATGTGGTGTGGAAGCTTAAGACCCTTTTAAATTCAACAGGCTACCCTGCATCACTCTCGGGCCAGAGTACGGAAAAAAAACAGTCATGTCCAGCCTTTATTTATTAAGCAGTCTGGGAAAACACTATGAGGCTACTCAAGGACATCCACTCAGTGGGTGGAAGCAGTGGTCTGTTCTCTCCTGAAGGCCTTGATGTCTCCCTCTTCCTTAGCTTATGGATGGAGGCAGGTACTGAGTGGCTACCTTTAAAGTAGACAGACCAAAGCTCTACTTGATCACAGAGAGTAAATTCTAAAAGCATTAAAAATTTTTCTTAAGTTTATTAATTTTTGAGAGGGGGGGGAGGGAGCAAGGGAGGAAGAGAGGGAGAGAGGGAGAGAGAGACAGAGAGCAAGTGTGAGTGGGGATGGGCCAGAGAGAGAGGGAGACACAGAATCCAAATCTGAGCTGTCAGCACAGAGCCTGATGCAGGGCTCGAACTCACGAACTGCAAGATCATAACCTGAGCCGAAGTCAGACGCTTAACCAACTGAGCCAGCCAGGCGCCCCTGAAAGCATTTTTTTTTAAATATCAAAAGAATGCACCTGCTAGAAATGCCTGTGTCATTTCAAATCTTAATTCCTGGTTCTTCTGGTAGAGATCCAAACTCAATTAGAGATTATTAAGGAAATCAGCTTCTGTCAAGTTGGAGAGGAAAGGTCACCTTTACACATAGCTGCTTCCCTCATTACATTTTCCCCGCCCCGCCCAACCACAGGCTCCAAATGGTATCATTTTTCCTGCTTCTGAGGAGCCTGAACAGGATCTAGAAAATAACCTCCCAACTCTAAGATACTATCAATCTGTATATAATGCCTGTTTTGTAACTGGTTCCAGAAATCCAGGCATATTTTATCATCATGCTATAGGTTCATTTAGACAGACGTCTTCTCCCCCCAAGCTGCTGCCTGCTCTCCCTGTGTGCCTGCTTCTCCCCGCGGCACAACTGGATTCCCATCCCCAGTTATAAACCTGTTCTGACCTCTCCCACATCCCTCAAATCCCGTCAGTTGCTGAGGTCTGTCCTGTCTCCATTCCCACAGCAACTACACAGGGCTTTGTGTATGGTAAGCATGCAAATATTTGTTCCATGAATGAATAAACCAGACGATTACAACTCTTCTCAGAAGTTTTATTTACACACACACACACACACACACACAGCCACTGCTTTCAGGGAACCATGGGTTAGATCTGAAGACCTCAGCACATACTTAGAGGTGGACTCACTGAGGCTCTCAAAGTGTAGTGAGACCAAAGACCACTTTGGAGGCTGTTCAAACAGGGATTCCAGACAGCCGTGTCTCCAGAGATTCATCCTCAACAGGTCTGCAAGAGGTCTAGGAGTCTGCACTTTTACCAAACAGCCAGGAGACCCGGTATCCACATTTAAGGGACACTGTCAAGCTGGATGAATGAAGCATGAAGTGAGCCAAGGGACAGCACTGCCTGCCCACACCCACTTCTCTGCGCTGCAGAGGAAAACATGATTGTTTTGACTGGAGACCCACTCAATCTAAGGAACAAGTACAATCAAATGAAGCCAATGGGAAGAGAGGACGAAGACATAACATGTTTCCATGTCACTAGGTCAGAATGGGGCAAGTCAGGGTCACCACAAAACTATGGTTGATGACTATGGAGTGTAAAACCCGAAAGACGCCACTTGACCATTTCCTCATCAGACAGACGAGGACACTAAGGCCCAGGAGATAGTTGGGGAAAATATGTATGTTTCCAACAGGGAGCATATGGCACAAAACCCAGGTAATCCCACTTCACACCATCTCCCTTGTATATATGAAAGGAGTGTTTTGTTTTAATATAGAGGTTTTAATCATTTCAAGGTAATTTCTGCTTTATATCCTATATTTGCCTGGACCATGGCTTTTTTTTTTATTTTTTTATTTTAGAGAGTGTGAGCAGGGGAGAGGGGGAGAAAGAGAGGGGGAGGGAAGGAGGGAGAGAGGGGGGAGGGAGAGAGAGGAGGGGGGAGGGAGGGAGAGAATCTCAAGCAGCCTCTGTGCTCAGCACAGAGCCCAGTGCAGGACTCGATCCCACCATGGGACCATGAGCTGAGCTGAAATCAACAGACGCTCAACAGACTGAGCCACCCAGGTGCCCCACAACTGTTATTTTTAGGAGACTCCATGGTCCACTGGATCCTCAACAACAGTAAAATACAGAGTAAACCTTTTCAAAACTATACATTCCAAAGACAAACCAAGTTTTTGGTCAGACACTGATAATTACGGTCTTCATATTTAAATCACAAGGCAGAAATATGAAAATCACAAATGCTTACCGTTGGGTTGGTAAGGGAGCCAAACTTAACAGGCAACATGGAAGTAAAACACCCTGAGGTTCTCAGAATGTGGCACAGGCTCTTTACCCACAAGGAACTTCAGGCTTCTTCCAATTTTCCTGATTGGTGGGACCTCTATTATAACTTGTATTTTTATTGCCCTTACCATCACTCTCTACAGAGATCTTTGGTTCTAAGACATAATAAAATAACAAAAATGTGAGATTGCAGGAATATCACAGCTCATGGGGTTTCTACGCATCAAGCTTCTGTTGCCTTTTTTCCCTCCCATGTTTCTTTTATTCCCACAGCTACAGCCTTGACCCCCTGCAAAACTTTAGACAAGCTCTTAACTCTTACCAGCCGGTGTTCTACCATCCGTCAAGAAAATGCATTGATGAGTGTTGATTTTAAAAGCCTTATAAAAAGTTCACAGGCAGTTTGAAGTATAGCGTGTGATTTTCTCTTCCCACCTGCTTTAGAAAGTCAATATATGAGCTTTCCGGCGACAAAGCAGCCAGCTTCTTATGACTGTTTCCCGGGCCTCTAAGTCACCCAAGCAGCGTATCAGGCCTAATGGGTTTGCCACCATTTCAGTGTGTCTGGCTTCCGTGGGCCAGTACTGTGGCTGCACTAGCCTCCTGCCGTAGCAATGCGTTAGCCACTGCCTGCCTCCCCCACCGCGTCCCGTCCCTGCGGGCTGTGACCGTCCCATCCACAGTTGCCAATTCAGAACTGACACAGGCTGAGAGCCTGGGCTTTGGGCTCCCATCAGATTCAAGGTCAGCTCCTTCATGACTAGTTGTGTGGTCTCAGGCAAGTTGCCCAGCCTTTCTCACCCTCAGCTTGCCCCTGTGCACCACGCAGGGGTTGTAAAACTCAAACCTTCCTCAAGGCTATTGGAAAAATTGCATCATGTAAGCAAATTACACAGAGCACATAATAGGCTTTCGAGAGGAAGGTCCTTCACACCTACTTTCAAGACAGAAGACCTGTTTGGGAGACCCTTCCTGTAGTAACTCTGTGGTCAGCTCTGAGCTGACATTCGCACTCCCCTGCTATCCAACGGCAAAGTTTCACAACTGGCAACTTCACACTTCAAAAACCTACAACTTCCGGTGTAAGTAGCGCGGGTGTAAAGTGCAGAAGACAAGCCCTAGGAGTGTGTTCAAATGCAGATTCCTGGATCCTTGTCCTCAGAGATACTGATTCAGCAAAACCAGCATCAGGCTCAGGAATCTAAATATGTAACAGGCACTGCAGGTCACTCAGAAAAATAACATGAGCTACTGTTTAATAAATACTGAACTACAGTTTCAGACAAACTCATGATTCCTCTAGCACTTTCCAACCATAAATCACTCTCACATGATCTCACTTGACCATCAATATCCTGGGCAAGAATTCTAAAGGGATGCCCCCAAATCATCTCTAATCCCTGCACCTTCCCTCCTCCTCCCCATGAAATCTCTAGTTAGAGCAGGAACTAAATCTTCTACTGCAATTTACAGACTATTTTTATGTGGCTCATACTTAAGGGCAACAAAAACATCTCATTAATACAAAGAGTGAGTTGAGATATTCCATGGAAGGTTAAGTTTCTTAGAGCATCAATACTTTAAATGGAAATCCCACTGAAAGCTACCATACTCTTAGAATTCTTGTGTCCACTTGTGGTTTTTCAGCCTTGTTACTAGTCAGTCAGTCTCTCTCTCTCTCTCTCATAGCTCCCCTTCCTTAAAATTTGCTGACTTCCATATCATTTTTTTTATGTTTTTTATTTATTTCTAGGAGAGAGAGAGAGACAGCATGAGCAGGGGAGGGTCAGAGAGAGGGAGTCACAGACTCTGAAACAGGCTCCAGGCTCTGAGCTGGCAGTCAGCACAGAGCCCGACACAGAGCTCGAACCCACGAACCGTGAGATCACGACCTAAGCGAAAGTCGGATGCTTAACCGACTAAGCCACCCAGGCGTCCCATCATATCATTTGTTGTGAGAAAGCAAAAGCTTCCATGGGACCACAAATAAACCAAAGAGCAGGTGCTGGGGAGAGCACCAAGGGCTCCTCTAGGAATCTGATGCACACAGCTTTGATGCTGAATTATCCAGAATCTGACTGGCTAATCAAAGGCCTTTCAACCCAGTTACCTGGCTTGGGCTTGACCTGGGAATTGGTCACAGAACTGTGTTCCTTTAGCCAACATTTCAGCTAAGTAGGGCCTGAACATCTTTACTGAGCTCTCATATGATGAGAGAAAATTTACATTCTATGTAGACATTGAATATACAAAAAGGGAATAAAAACAGGTGCATAAAAACTGTCTAGATAAAACTATTTGGCAGGAGAGTTTTCATTTCCATGCCCTCGATGCAGAAAAGGAGTATTAGGGCAGAATTTTTACATCTCTACTAACTCTGGCCCCCTCCCCAAGGAGGAATGAAGTCCCCTCGGGGGAGACCTAACACCTCATCTACATTCAACAAGTTTCTCCCATATTATGGTAATCAAGTGTTTATGTACTGGCTTTAGATTTATGGCTTTCAGTGTAGACTTCTCTCTTCGATTTATTTCAACCTCTTTAAAGACAGAATATAGGTCAAATTCACTTTATATCTTCCACGGTAAGCAAAGTATAAAAAGAACTCAATAAATTAGATATTTGCTAAGTGAGGAACCACTCAAGGCTGTTGTTACTATTGTAGCTGCCACTCCATCCCAAAGTTGAGACTTCTCCTCAGATTAACATCCACTAAACAGCCCCTTTCTAATTATTTGCCTTTTGGCAATGGAAAGAAGAAATGTCAAAGTTGAGAAAATGAAGCATGAAAAGACTCTGTAAGCATTTAGCGCTAATACCTCCTCCACAGGACTATAAAATCCCGAAGAAATCATTGAAAAGAACAGCTCAGAAATGTTTTAGGGAAAATACTTTCTCTACTCACTCTCCCCTCCTTTATTCCACAAAGGTCCACAGAGGGCAGGAAGAGAAAGAAGGGGCAGCAGACATCATCTTCCACAGAGTTTTACCCTGACAGTAACTAGCTTCTCTTTCACACACCTGAGATAACTGAACAACAAAAGCAGTGTGAGACAAGAGTTTGGGCTGTCAGGTAAATCGGGGGAACAGAGCAGAGAAAGCAAAGCAGTGGGGGCCAGAGAAGGAAAGGAAAATGAGGAGAGCAGCTGGGAACCCCTCTGAGAAAGCATGGTGAGAGAGGAAATTAGACCAGGGGGGCGGATGGACAACAAATGGGGGGGGGGGGTGGGCGTCACTGAGGAAAGTTCTCCAAAGTCCATAGAGAATCAGCAATTTGGCTAAAGCATGTATGAATAATTGGGAATTAACTGTGTACGCAAAAGACTTCACCTCATTTACCACAGCAGTCAGATAAACACCATACTAAATCCAATAAGAGGCTGCTCGGGTACAGCCTCACCGGGACCATTTGTCTCACTGTCCTCCACGACTGTAGAGAAATTTCACCATGCCTTTGCAGTCACCCTCTGATTTCCGTAGGAGGCTGCTGTTTGTTTGTTTTGAAGAGGCCGGTTCCACTTCTCAAGATTGAGTTTTGAATAGCACTACATTAGTCCAGATGCTCTGTCTAAAAAATCTTTCAAATCCACCCATTCAAAACATTAACATAAAAATAATCAGAGAGCAGCTGTTGCAATTAACAAATTGTTTATATTTTCCCTTCCACTGGCTTAAAAGTACTCGAAGGAATTTTAAGCAAGATGAGACTGCCATTCAGCTTTAGGAGTTTTAAATAGATGATTTTCATGATTTTTTCAGGCTAAAAATAATAGTCTGTATGTCAGACTTGATACTGTATGAACAGGCTTCAATTCACAAGACTAAACTCAATGGGGGTTTCACTATCCAGTAGATAACAAAGCGGGCAGAAACTGAACTATCTCTGGAATAAAGTTCAGTCTTTGGAAACTTCTGGTCTTTTAGAATGTGCCCCCTAATAAACAAGAGTAGTCTTCCCCAAGAATGTTCAAATGCTTTTGGTCATAACGAGCTGAATGATGAATCCACCCTTTGGTGAGGGAAAATGGGAGTCATTCTGCAGCTAGAGGTGTGAAAGCGACAGTCTTCACAGCTCTCACTGAGAGCCACCGGATTCCCTGGCAGAGGGGGTGGCCACAGAGCACAGAAACACATTCCCCCAAAGGGAATCTTTTACCACATGCATGAATGGCTTCTCAGTTCACCACTGGTGGACTCAGAGTTTTCCCTGTAAATAGCACACTGCTGGGCCACACTGTATCAACACTGAATGAATCTTGCTGGCGGCTCCTCCTCCCATCTCAGCACCCCTGCCACAGCCAAGAGCCCTCTCTTCCAAGGCATCTGAAGCTTCAGCACAATTCCACACCATAGCTTGAAAAGTACACATCAAGTCTTCTCCTAGAGATGGCGGGTTCAAAGAACCCATCAGAATTGTCATTCACCTCTTATATGTGAATAAGGCATGTGGTAACCTCTGGGCATTATTTTTAAAAAGTTATGGTCAAGTTCAGGACTCTTGTGATAAAAGAACATGACATGGAGCCTTGGGACCACCACCAGGGAGATTTCCAAAGGAAGAAACCGATAACCTTTGTAACAAGTAGAGAAGGTAATTCTGCAAATTCTCTTATCATTTACCCCTGAGCAAAAAGGCTCATAACATTCCTCCTTCATTTTTTTGTATTCTAGTTTCTTTTTCTCTAACTTATGCAAAGGGGAAAGAAAAACTCCCCTAAGAGACTCCTTAGGAAAAGTTAATAATTGAACTTTAAAAGTTTTCTATAAATGGTTTTACCATGATTTTCTCACAACAAACTAAAGAGTTGTTTCAATGTCTAAATTCTATCGATGAGAGGCAATAAGACAGGAGACTGAATACAGCTGTAGTAAAACTGACATCACTAAGACTAGAATAAACCCTAACAATCCACTCCTGAGCTTTCCTTTCATCTTTCATTGAAGAATTTTAGAAAATGAAAGAAAGGAAAAGAAAAAAAGCTCCTTATATTCAAATCAGGATCGTTTTTAAAACCCTGACTTCCTAGAACAACTGGAAAACAGAAGACCTGGGTGTGATAAGTGCACACAAAAATAGGTAATGAAACATCAAACCAGTATGTCTAAACCTCTATATATTATTAAGCTATTTCACATGCAGGGTTTAAAGAATCTGGGAATTCCCCAGGCAAGTTTTTAGAAATGTATTTTTCCTGTATTCCCATAGAAAGCTGCCTCTTCAATACCAGTTCTACTTCATTTCTTCCCCAAGACCAGTCAGGAAATGCATCCCCCACCCCCTCCCCAGGATCATACTGCTTTGGAAAAAAAGAAGAGGAAGAAGAAGAAGGAAGAGGAGGAGAAGGGATCTTTGAATTTTCCCTCAGATTTGCAATCTTAGACATCCCCTGGTTGGTCACCTAAAAAATCCCAAAACTGAGACCTACAGAACTCTAGATATTCCTACTTCTAATCTTAGATATTCCTTACTTGGTCACTATTTTTTTAAAAGTCCAGAAATTGAGATATAGGTAGCCTGGGTCATGGGTTTAAATATACACTAACAAAAGTACAGAAATTCCCACAGGCAGCAAGAAGAAAATGTCCATTCCAGAGATGGTTTAGAAAGTATATATCAAACTGTAGATCCCTTCAATTATCATTTACCTACTGAGCACACTAAAAGCTGCTAAATGATTCAGACCATGGGGTGTTTGAATCCTGATAGTAGAGCCTATTTTTGTAGGCACACAATGTTTTCTTTTTGTAAGAGGCAAAGGAGGCGGAATGGAATGACTGGCCAGGCAGCAATGGCCCTCCTTAAAATAATAAACCTTAAAATGTTTCTAGTCAACCACAACATACCTATTTTGCTACAAACATATCTACTTTCACCACATGCCTACCTCTCAAATGCTGGCTTCCATTTATGTCCCTGAACAATAGTGCTAAATAAAATACAGGGCAGACACGGGGTACAACCCCTGCACACATCTGGTGTTTATAGGGGAAAACACTACTATTGGACTTTTTATTTCAAAGTACTTTCATTACTAGTGTATACAGCTGTTTTCTGTTGGCTAATAATCAGAACTGTAACACACATGCACATGGACTCCAGCTAGTGCCAAGCTGTTTGTTCTCAGCTGTAAAGGGCTGGAATTCTGGGCGTTGGGGGAGATACCCCTGGACTTCCCTCCCCAGCCTACCCTACTTCCCCTCCCCCCAAAAAAGGGGGCGAAAAATGGTTAATACAGCTGTTTTCTTCTCAGGAACGCCCAAAGAATGCAATTCCAGCCTGTAAAACTCCCCTGAGCTCCTCTCCACCAGTATTATGTTCCCTGATCATACTAATAATAAGAGGAGAACTTTCAAAAGCTATCCTGTTCTTTAATAAAAAGAATAGAGGGGGGAAAATGCTGGGCATCCAAGTTTCCAGGAGTAATATATGCCACATCTACAGCAAGGAAAACACAGAAATCAAACAGAATTTCCTACGAAGAACGTGCGTGCTAGATCATACGTCAAATGGCAGTTAATTAATTTCACAGAAGACAAATGTATGCTTTTTTTTTTTTTTTTAAAATATTTTTATTTATTTCTAGGAGGGAGAGAGAGAGAGAGACAGCGTGAGCAGGGGAGGGTCAGAGAGAGAGGGAGATACAGACTCTGAAATAGGCTCCAGGCTCTGAGCTGGCAGTCAGCACAGAGCCCGACGCGGGGCTCGAACCCACGAACCGCGAGATCATGACCTAAGCAAAAGTCGGACGCTCAACCAACTAAGCCACCCAGGTGCCCCGACAAATGTATGCTTTTAAACCAAGTGTTTTTAAAGTACATTTTAAGCCTGTCTTAATATAATCTTATGAAATGTTTATGTACTCGTCTGGTGTGTCACTTTGTTTTCTAAATAAAGGAGCGACTTCGTTTTGCAATAATGGACAGAGGAGGTTCAGCTTCGCTTTTCTGTGGACTTCCCCTCTCAGCTCGGCTTACTACCTTTGTAGGGCCACACGGACCCAGCACAGAAGGCCTTTGTGTAGAGGTCTCAGCCACAGATCTTCATACAGCCACTGGCAAAGGCCTCCGGAGGAGTGCCTTTCTTTTCCAACTAAACACAAAGGTTTTATCTTACAGTAAACAGAGAAGACTTTTAACATTAGAGCAATACGAAGGCACTGAGGCCATACAAGTGGCTCAAAGATTTGCATGATGAAATTCTGCTGCCTTGGTATTAAAAAAAAAGAGAGAGAGTGGTCAAGACTGCGAAGGACATGTTTCAACACCTGAAAGTTGCATTTACAAAATGTGTTTCGGCTGAACCCCTCACTGGTTCATGTAGGAAGCCTGGAGAAGAGCGAGTGGAAGGAGATCCACGGCCCTGTGTCGGTAGGACATTCCCAGGGGTCTCCATCCACTGGCCTCCTTCACATTCTCCACCAGGCCCACCTGCCTCCTGGAGTGGGAGACGCACAAATCCTTACATCCTTCCTCTCTCTCTCCATCGGCTCTGGACGTCACTGTGGAAGGGAGTCTGGGAACAACTACAGGCAGCTAAGAAAGGAATCGTAACCTTGCTCCCGTCCCCAGCCCCATCCATTGGTATAGCTCAGGTCAAGTTTTGGTGTCTGCCCTGACTCACCAAAGGCGTCTCTTCTATGTGGCACCTCTGGTGGCTTTGATCATGGGGGCAGCGCTCAGGGGGATAGGCAGACCATGGGAGACAACAAACACAAGATTTGTCCACCATTCTGAATATTCCACACCCAAATGAAGAGCGACAGAGAAGGTGCTAAGTAAACGGGAAATAGTAGCAGTGAGCTTTCCAATAGTGCCAGGTGCTTGGAAGGAAAATGCTGCAGGAATCTAGAGAATTAGGAAATAATTTTCCCCTCTAGACTCACATTTCTACTTTTTTTAAAAAGATTTTTAAATATTTATTTTTGAGGAAAAGAGACAGAGCACAAGAAGGGAGGGGTAGAGAGAAAGGGAGACACAGAATCTGATCCAGGCTCTGAGCTGTCAGCACAGAGCCCGACGCAGGGCTCGAACCCACAAACTGTGAGATCATGACCTGAGCCAAAGTCAGATGCTTAACCAACAGAGCCACCCAGGCGCCCCTCACATTTCTGTTTTTAAGAAAAGTCACTGCGGGAGAAGAGGAGTGGAACTTCCCTAATATGTTAAAACTTATCAATTAAATAACAAAGATAATAACACTTAACAACAAAAAACGCTTCCGATTTGAATGTTAAGTATTCAACTTGAAGGAAGGCAAATAAAATGGCAAAGCTCGGCATGAAGCTGGTCTGAGTAAAAGAGCAAGAAAGAGCAGGATGGAGACTGACCACAGGGTCTTAAACTCTTGCGTTGAAGTCAGAATGGCTTTTAGGTTCCTTCAGTTTTCAGAAATCCTCCCCTTAGGTTTAATTAAGCAGTGAATTTCCTTCTTTGCAGTAAGCATAAAATGTGGGGGTACTACGTGAGAATTTTCATAAGGTGCTAAGTAAATGGGAAATAGTAGCAGTGAGCTTTCAGAATGGAGAACGAGGTAACTCATCCAACAGAAGTGAATGAATGGACCAGAGCAACCTATTTGGCACTCGCGCGGCCTTCATCATTCAGCATTTATGTGGCGTGCTTCCCAATGAGAGCAAGTGAAATTCGGCCCGCTCTTTTCAAAAAGTATCATAAAGTCCATTTCTGGCTGCATTGCCCTATCCACGAAATGGCTTTTAATTATTTGATGTTGGCCAAGTAAGCAGGAAATACATGACTCATCTCTACTGTTTGTCAATGTTGTTTTCCAACAAAGTCCTCTAATCTCTGCAGTAAATAAAGCTGGCCTGCTTTAAAAAAAAAAAAAAAAAAAAAAAAAAAACTTCTAATATTTAGCAACTACATTGTGAGCACACATAAGGACCAGTCCGACCCCTATTCCCAAATGCACCAAGTGGCTTCATTCTCCAGGCAGGCCTCACTCAGTACTGTGCACTCAGCAGGAGGCGGCGGGACATTCCAGGGTGCTGCTCCGGCAACCCCGTCGGGGGCTCCTCGAAAGGGCTGTTGTGCACGTTTGGCAGCACCAGTGAAGCTTTCAGCGCTCCACAAGGATTCAAGGCTCCTTCGGAGCAGAAGGGACAACCGGTGTGGACATGGGCTTGCTGGTGAACAATGCCAAACATCAGTGAAGCATCCTAGGGTGTCCCTCAAGAAAATATAGGGGCGCATGGGTGGCTCAGTCGGTTAAGGGTCTGACTTTTGATACCGGCTCAGGTCGTGATCTCATGATCGAGCCCCACGTTGGGCCCCAATGTCAGCATGGAACGTGCCTGCAAGTCTCTCTCCCTCTCTCCCCCATGCCCCTCCTTCTATCAAAATAAACAAACATTTTTAAGGAAAGAAAATAGGACTGTGTGGCCTAAGGAAAACTTTTACATCAAGGCAGGAGCAGAGGGAAAACCTTAAGCAATCTAGCTTAACCGTTAAGACCATGAGGCCTATATACAAATACCTACAAATGGGCCTAAATTATGAAATGCTGAATTATTGGTTACGCACATATACCACGAAGACCAACATCTGGTGAATAAAAATTAGTAACGGTTCCAAATTTGTGTCTCAAAAGCAAACCTGACCCCTCGGGCTCTAAAAGTTTATCAAATTATTCTAGATCTATTTCTATGCAGTAACATTTACACACACACAAAACTAATTATTATAAATGGCTTTCTACTACGAATGAGATATTCAGTAGTCACTGCTTTACAAAGCTGTATCTTTTTGAAAGAAAATTTGCTAAAAATCACCTTTAATGCCAGTAAATAAACTAGTACAGTTTTACCATCTGTACCTGAGTTAGTTCTGTGTTCACTTCCGTGCTAAGGAGTGCCCCTCTGCCTCAACTTTCTTCCTCACTGTCGTCTCCTTCTCTCCTAGCTGCTTCAAGGCACTAAAGATGATCAGGAGAACCAAACAAGTAACACAAAAGGATGGCAGTATCAATCTTCTTCTCGTTTCTAGGCATCCCGTCTGAGTGTGTGGTTGTAAATAGTTAATAACTAATAGCTCTCCAGGAAAAAAAAGGGGAAGGTGTGTCCTGGGCTATAGTGTTTGGCAGTCTCTTCCATATCAATAATCCCACCACAGCCAATATCCACCCACCCACGTGACCCCACTCAACGTGGACTTGAAAAGACACGTGCAGCAAGACCCTGCTACACGGCATTTCCAACATCTAGGTACCACAGACCTAATAACCTCAAGAGCACAGATAATATCAACACGTAGCAACATGACCAGGGAGTGAGAAGTGTCCAGTATGTATCACCTTTGTTATTAACTATAATTTACATTGTGAGTTTATATAGTGTAGTGTTTAATGATAGGTTTATCAACCAGCTCTCAAATGTCTGAAACTTTGACAACCAGCTCTCGTGAGAAGGCACAAAAGCCATCTGCAGCGCTCCAGTGACCTGGTCCTACTCAACCCCGAGGCGTCCCACGGGCGAAGGTGCGGTGGAATGGTAGGGAAACTGCAACACCTTCCCCAGTTCCCACAACTTCAAAATAGCAGGAGTCAAAGAGTGTAAGGAAACCAGGGCTACTCTGGCAGAGTCCTTTTAGAACATTAGCAGGAGAGTAGGAGGCGCAGACTATATTATCTGTGAACTACTGGGCTCACAAAAGCCAATCAGGCCAGGATAGGGCAATACGTGTAATAATGGGCTGATCACTACTCCAACCTTACAGTGCTATTAGGATAGTTAAATGAGACAATGCAGTTATTTTCACTGACTGTAACAATTTGAAACTATAACTTGAAAAATGAGGGTGGGGGGGCACCTGGGTGGCTCAGCTGGTTGAGCATCCCCAACTCCTGATTTCTGCTCAGGTCATGGTCTCAGGGTCAGGGGATTGAGCCCCATGTCAGGCTCCATGCTGAGCACAGAGCCTGCTTAAAATTCTCTCTCTCCTCTCTTCCTCTGTTCCTCCCCAGCACGTGCATGCCTGCACTCTCATGCGCGCACTCTTTCTCAAAATAAAAAATAAGAGAGGGTAAATAGTGCATTACATAAGATTTGTGTGTAAACACACCATGAGTAGCCAACAAACACAGTCATTAGCATGCTCTGCGTGGGGAAAAGACCTACACCACAGCATGAAAACAGGTGCTGGGCCAAAGTCCTGTCCGTGCCGGGAAATTTAGGAAAGGCACGTCACTGGAATAGGACCACTTTTTCAGAAAAGTGTAACTCAAAATGATCTCTCGGAAAACTTATAAGAACTGCAGTGAAAAGAGGAACAGGCTATAAAATGAAAGAAAACTATGTATAACCACAGTTGCTTCCACCGACTAGTTGTGTGATCTCAAGCAAAAGTAGAGCCAATCATTATTTACTAACCACACGCCAGACACTAGATTACATGAGAAAGCAGCAAACAAGACAGACAAAACTGCCGCCTTCACTGAGTGTATATTCCAGAGTGCAAACAGTGTAACACTTGAAAGCCTCACCTGACTGATCTCTAAAATGGGCTGATCACTATTCCAACCTCACAGTGCTATTACGATAATTAAAGGAGACCATGCAAATGGCACAAAGGGCACTTCTGTCCTTTTTGTCACTATCTAAATGTGTTCCTTTTGTAGAGAAGGAACACCACCAAGATCTTTTATCTTTTTTTATTTTCTTCTCTGGGAAAGAGCTGAAGAGGAACAGAGATGCAGAAACCTCCAAAATTCTAAACCATCTCAGTGGATATATAAATAAATGACTCTTGTGACTTCCAAGAGCTCTTACAGGTTCTGATTCTTTAGCCATTACCTTAGACAGTTAATTATTCTTAAAGGGAAATGAACACCGAGCTGCGGATCTGGATTCCAGAGTGTGTGGAACAAAATAGTTAAGGACAAGAGCACATGCTTTCAAGTGAATTACTTCCAATGAGAATTATAAGAATCTCTCAATGGGGAAAGATCAAACAACTCAACATCCCCTATAGGCCCTCAAACAATCAAAGAAAGGCTAATAATCACTCACTGATTCATTCATTCATTCCACAAAGTCATTCAACAAAAATTCAGACAGTGTATTACAAGGCACTAGAAATACAGGAGTAATCAATACAGTCCAATGCATATTGGAAAAAGTCAAACTTCTGCAAGCTTAGCTATAATTCAGAATGAAACATGTAGTTTTAACATGCTGACATTTCTCCCACAAAGTCATTGCAGACACACACTCTGACCCAGACTAATTAATCTAGAATGTAAAATCTGAAATAAACTTGACAGATGCTTACTCTGAAATGTACATATTTTAGTCCCTGGATTCCATACAATGTAATCTTTTCGGTTTCAACTTCCAATAGTCTGCAATGTGCCTAGCATACTCTGTGGTGGGCAAGATGCAAAAGATCTTAAATAAATTATTTGTTAAAATGAATTAAACGTAATTTCCTAAAGTATCAAAAGGTCGACTTACAGAAATCAGAGCACTTTCAGCCCTTTGTGTGTCAAAGAACACTGGGAAGACCTGTTTGACAGCCAGAGAGGCAAACGGCCACAGTGCTCATTCGCCTGGGAAAGAGAAGCACCCTCCCAACAATAAATGCAAGCACTTCTCAAAAGCACAGAACGAAACACTCTGTCCTGACAGCTAAGTTATTTTCTAGTACAAAGACATGTATGTTAGAGTTAGTCCTTGATTTTTTCACATGAAGTGATTCACAAAGATTATAGCAGAATTCGTCTGTGAGCACCCAAGTCATGTAAGTAAATGATTTCTGCAAGTTTTTCTTTTATTGTACCTACCACTGCCATTTGTAAATGCTGTTTGGTAATGTGGACATCTTTACAAGGCATTTTATAAAATAGGATTTTACGTGACTTTAGGACTGAAGTTTAGTGTACTGAAAAACAAAGACTAATTCTGCTCTGTATGGTACAGTATGAATTCTCAATCTAGAGTGAGACCATAAAATATATTGCAGTAGTACACATAGAGAAACAAACTGTAATTTGGTGAAAAACATATTTAATTATAAAAACAAATTATGTAAAGTAATTCAACAGCCCTGTTTAGATTTCCAGTATCAATGAGAGGACCTGTTTGAGATCACCCCTTCTCCCCCCAAAAATTCAATGAAATACAGAATTCACTTTTGGGGAAGTTTTTCTTATAATAGTAAGAGTACAAATATTCCTGGGATATCTTGAAAATTATATATAATACTCAAGAGTAAGGTATGAAAATAATTTATGCTCCTAACTAAATACTATAATAAAGTACTTGATGTGGAGACAGAATATATTTTCCTTCAAATAACAATCTTATATTCACTTATATTCATCTATAGTCCAAGAACTGGAAGTAACAGCTGTAAATCATTCATTTTTCTCTCTTAAAGCACTACACCAATCACCCGACAAAACCCTACTCCCCTGCAGCTATTTTTCTTAAGTTGAACACACACACACCATCAAAACCCATAAATAGGGTGTACTATAATGAAATTTTCCTCTAATATGAGTCACATACGGAGTATTCATAATTGATTTTTTTTTAATTTCATACCAATAAATCTGCTTTCAACACATTTCCTCATATTTGAAGCGACCATCTTACATTTTCTCATTGAATTAATAAGCAAGAGTTGCTTTTAGGTTGCGGTTAAGTTTCAAATTATTGGTTTTCTCCCCTTTAAAAACAGTATCTTCCTGCGTCTGGCAAATAATAACCAAAAAGATCAAAACGCCACATCTTTCACCCTTTCACATATACACACACATACACTAACACCTATCATGCACACACAAAAAAGATAGTTGTGAATTCCTCTGAAGTACTCAATTCGCCACAAAAAAAGTATGACAATTTGTATAAACTGGGCCTCGAATAAATATTGGCAAACCACAGACTCGCTGCTTGTGGTTGCTATGTTAGGTAAAAGATATCAAACAATTGATAAATAAATAATTCCATACATTTTTAAATTTATTACACAAAAATGTACACAAGAGAAAAATCACTGAACTGAAAAAACTGACGGCATTCATCTACGTGATCTAGTGTTCAGTTATGATATGCATGAGGAATATACCATCACGATGATTTTTCAATAGCACAGATACAGTTTTCAGGTAACTCAATGCTGACTTCCCTTTGAACAAATAAAAAACCTAACTGCTTCTGCATTGGTTAAATTTTAAAATCAGTAAGACACTCAGAGATATGCCAATTAAAAGCAAAATGAGATACCATTACCTACCAGACTGGCAAAATGTTATGTTTGTGTGTTGTCTGTTTTTTAAGTAAGCTCTATGCCCAACATGGGGCTTGAACTCATGACCCTGAGATCAAGAGACACATGTTCCACCAATGGAGCCAGCCAGGCACCCCTGGCAAAAATGTTTAGAGTCTGAAATTATTAAAGGCTGAGAAGGTTGTAGAAGAAAGCACTGCAGCATTTTGGGGAAAGTTTGGCGTTACTTAAATAAAGCTAAAATCCCATCCCTTGGTAAATATTCTAGAGAGACCCCTACAGACCTGGAGACAAAAACAGGAACATATGCAGCTTCATTGTCCCCGCTATCCAAAACCCAGGAACAACCCAAATCATCAAGAGAGGAACAACAGAAATAAGGAGTCCAAATCCTACATGGCAACAAAAGCATGAAGAAAAAGCTACACATAGTATCTTTGAAGGTCATAAACTAATGTTCAGCAAGAGAAGTCAGGAAAGACTGCATGTAGTATGATTTACGGAAAGTCTGAAAACAAGCAGACTAAAATACATTTCTCAGGGCATGTGTGCGCGCGCGCGCACA
Organism: Hyaena hyaena; assembly: GCF_003009895.1. NCBI lineage: Eukaryota > Metazoa > Chordata > Mammalia > Carnivora > Hyaenidae > Hyaena > Hyaena hyaena. The sequence goes on along the minus strand of NW_024080744.1, from coordinate 2,806,472 downwards.
CACGCACTTGTGTGACAAGTGTCTACGTGGGTTCACGTGTATACAGTAAAACTACAAAGAAAAATAAGAAAAATTATTATCCCCAAAGGCTAGTGGTTTGATGTGATAAGGAAGGGCACAGATATATTTAATGATTATTCATGTTTACAATATTTATATGCTTCCTCAGTCATCCTTATTATTTACTGTTACCAAAACCTAAAATTTGTATTTTATGATCTAGGTGGGTTATATGGGTATTTATAACTGTTCTCTAACTACACATATGTTAACTATATATATGTATTCTATGTATATACATTTTACATAAAAGCACACCTATTTTATATATATCTTATGCATTCCCATGTAGGTCTGATAGCTCAAGATGAAATAAAAAAGATCAGAACTGAACTTCTAAAAGAGAATTACTTTCTGTGGTACTACCATGGTTTTGTCAATGCTGTGATTTGGGGTCAAGGTCAGAAACAAGGAAACATGCCAGTTCTGGCACAGAGCTTCAAGCCATACCACAGCTAACCACATTCTACTTCTTTTAGTATATAGAATACCCGTCCCCTTGAAAGAATAAATGTTAATAATGCAAGGTGGGGGGTGGGGGTGGGGTAAGAAAACTGTACTAAAGACCAAAAGAACGGATAACAAGTTTGGTGGTAATGTGAAGAAGGTGGGAAGCCTCGCACTGCCAGTGAGAATGTCAAAACTGTGCAGCGGCTCTGGAAACCAGTCTGGCAGTTCTTCAGAATGTTAAATACAGAGTTACCATATCACCCAGCAACCCGACCCCTCAGTATATACTCAACAAGATTAAGAACATCTATCCACACAAAAACTTGTACACAGATGCTCCTAGAAGCATTATTAACAACAGCCACAAAGTACAAACAAAGTGGACACAACTCAGATGCCCACCAGTTGACGAACGGATTCATAAAATATAGTACACAGACACGGTGGAATATTAACCTGGCAATTTAAAAATGAAGTCCTGATACATGCTACAAAATAGATGAACCTTAAATACTATGCAAGGTGAAAAAAGGCCAATCACAAAAGACCACATAATATACGATTCCATTCCATTTAATTGAATGGAATCAATGTAATTGAATTCCATCCAATTAAAATGTCTAGAATATGCCACTCTATAGAGACAGAAAGTAGACTCATGGTTGCTGAGGGCTGAGGATAAGGGGAAATTGGAGACATCTGTTAATAGGTATAGGCCTTTTTCAAGTGAGGAAAATGTTCCAAAATTCATGGCAGTGATAGTTATACAACTGTGACTATATCAAACGACTGAACTGTACACTTTAAGTAGGCAAATTGTAAGGAATGCGAATTATATCTCAATAAAGCTGTAATTATTTAAAAATGTATTACAGATGATCCCTGCCATAAATAACACAACAGTCTTAGGAACTGTCAGGCTTTGGTAAACACACGCACGTGTCAAATGAACTTGTATATTCTCCCTAAGTCTGAGGAAATCTATCCAGTCATAAACCTAAATTTTGCTGCACAAAATGGCTTTGCTTCCAATTCTTGGTACAGTAATCAACACGTTCTGAGTTGATCCATCAGAGGCGGGGCAAGAATGCATGAGAGCCTGCAGACGTACTAAGTCTCATATGCAAGTGAAGCAGTTTCTTCTACAAGTGACCCATGACCTCTTTTCTGAAGTGATTTTCCAGGACTCTCCAGGAGAGGAAAATCTGAAACTCACTAAATTTGTTAACCAGAAGGCTTCCTTGTGCTTTCTTGACTTCATATGTAGAGACTTTTTTCCAAACCACACTGGAAAATAACAGGATTGGAAAAGCGATCAGTTAGTTCACATTCTACCCCACCAATATCCAACGGCCTGCCCAAATGCAGACGTGAACGTGAAGCAGTTCCAATGCCGGTGCGTGCTATTTCTAACCAAAGTTCTATGTAGCAGTTAAAAATGAACACGGCTAAAAAAGTATAGAAACAATGTAGCAAGAATAATCATTGACAAAAACAAGAATGAGATTTTTAAGATCTTCCTAAAAATAAGTGTCAAGGGGCGCCTGGGTGGCTTAGTTGGTTAAGCGTCCGACTTTCACTTGGGTCATGATCTCGCGGTTCGTGGGTTCGAGCCCCGCGTCGGGCTCTGTGCTGACTGCCAGCTCGGAGCCTGGAGCCTGTTTCGGAGTCTGTCACTCCCCCTCTCTCTGACCCTCCCCTGCTCATGCTGTCTCTCTCTCTCCTAGAAATAAATAAAACATTTAAAAAAAAAATTTTTTTTTTTTTAAAAATTAAGTGTCAAAATCACTCCTGACCTTCTCTTTGGTGGCCTTTGATGGCCTTATTTTCTTGACATCCTTTTTTCTCCACTTCTTTTAAACTTATTTTATCTCAACATATAATATGCATAACTGTAAGCTGCCAACAATCCTTTCACCAGTAAGTTGGGGTAAGAAGACAAAATCCAAAGATGAAAAATAGGGATTCCTTCCATTGTTCTGCATTTAGAAAATAGTTACGGCTAATATTTAGCAATAGTTTAATATTATGTGGCTTCTTTATTTTAAAAACCTAAAAAGGGGTGCCTGGGTGGCTCTGTTGGTTAAGCATCTGACTTTGGCTCAGGTCATGATCTCATGGTTTGTGGGTTCAAGCCCTGCGTCAGGCTCTGTGTTGACAGCTCAGAGCCTGGAGCCTGCTTTGGATTCTGTGTCTCCCTCTCTTCCCCTCCCCTGCTCATGCTCTCGAGCTCGCTTGCTCGCTCGCTCTCTCTCTCTCTCTCTCTCCCCCTCTCTATATATATCAATCAAAAGTAAAAACATATTTTTAATTAAAAAATTAAAGCCCAATTAAAAAAAACAAAAGCCAACATTATTAAAGTGTAGCCCTCATCCTTACAATGAATATATTTTAAAATATACAACCATATTTCTATGAACCCGACTCCACTATTGGATCTTGCCCCCCTCCCTGCCCCAGCTCATCAAACTTGACACTTCTGATTTATAGTTGGCCTTTTCATTTCTCTATTCCATGACAATCCTAAAAGGAGTGGACCAATATTATTTAGAAGGCAGTTTCAGTATCAATATTTTTAGCATTTCTTCCAGAAGATTCAATAGGACTTTAACTTAAAGTCGGGGTGTAAGCCCTAGATGTCATCATAAACCGCAGCAGGGACCAGGCTCAAGCTGGCAGGCTGGTGACTAGAAGGAAGAACACTACAGAGAAGAGCCTGAGGAAATGCAGTCAAGACCGAGGGGCACGAGCAGGCGGAAAGCACGGCCAGACTTCCACCTCATTCCAGGCACAGGTCTGTGGACCTGAGTTCAAGGGAAGAGGATGGGGGCTTTCGTTGTGTGAAGCATGCAGTGCCGTAGAGCAGTGATGCTCATTTCTGTGCTTGGCTTCAGGACCATGTTAGATGAAAAAGAAGAGCTTGCACAAGGCTAACACACTCCCCACAAGACGGACTCCGGTCAACACCTGCCACCTCTCCAACCCCTCCCGCCATCCCCTGCCGGACACCCCGGACACAGAAGAGCCCAAGGCAGAAGAAGGCCGAGAAAGGCAAACTAGGCCCCGATGTGCATTTCATACACAAGGAACATGGGTCCAAGAAGGCACTCAGTTCCAGGCAATGCTGCCTTATGAGGTTGTGCTCCAAGCCCGTGGCCCTAAGGTTGAGAGTCACAGAGAACGATTTCAAATCTCTTAAGTTCACAAGGCTGCAGCTCCTGAACCAGCTTCCACACTAGACTCCCACGCAGACAGTCAGGTCGTGACTCCAGGTGGAGGAAATGGCACTAGGATACGGCAGGGGCTGATGGGCCTCCTGCAAATTGTCGTGCGCATCGGTTAAAGCTAGTGTGTGAGAAATGTTACAGCACAGGTGTAGACATATATGTGCTGGCCGCAGAACCAGTTTTCTGCTCACTTTTTGTCTATAGCGCCTCCTTGCAAGAAAATGTTTCAGCTGGGCCCAGATGACGGGCTTCCCTAAGTAATGGCTGATTGAGTGTGTGAGTGTTCACAGCATAGCCCATGTCCCCTGGATCAAGGTACCCTCTCCATGTGGACAGGCTATCTGTCCATGATGTGCCCTCCATGATGTGCCACTTACGAAAGGACCCTGTTTCCTACCTGTAAGATATAAACGCTGAACTAATCGACCTCTATCTCCCCTCCAAGTCTACTCTGTTATAGTATCTGTGCTCTCTGAAGATGACAAAACACAGAGAAGGCTTAAGTGCCAGTGAGGTATCTTAAAATACACAAGTGGTGAGCTTTTTAAAATGGATTTGAATCAGGGCACCTGGGTGGCCCAGTTGGTTAAGTGTCCAACTCCTGGTTCTGGCACAGGTTGTGATCTCGCAGTTCGTGGGATGGAGCCCCACGTCGTCTGCAACAGTGCAGAGTCTGCTTAGGATTCCCTCTCTCCCTGTCCCCCCTCCCCCCCCTACTTGCACATGCATGCTCGAGCTCTCTCTTTCTCAAAAGAGATGATATTTAAAAAATAAAATGGATCTGAATCTTAATTTTGTTTAAACTTTCTATTCATATAATTTCTTTCTCGAACACCAACAGCTGGTATTTCAAGCCCAACAAACGCAAAGATTCTAGTCTTTATGGTCGCTCTTGACTCAAAGTCACTCAGGGACGTCAGTGACAGCGGTACAGAACTTCAGACTTACAAACCAATTATTATTTAATCTGTCTTCATGTTTTTGCACACTTCCTTTATGGTTTTCCTACTGATTTTCTCAGAATAAGTCAGAGCTGAACCAAAACTCCTAAAAGAAAACTCCTATTTACAAGTACTTTTTAAAGAATAACTGAGAAGCCTCTTTTGGGTCTTTACTCTAAATACCTAAATTACTTTTTAAAATAAAAATCATTTTTAAATATCAGGAGCCAATGTGAATGCGTACTATACATAGCAATAGTAGTCAATCAATCAACCAGATGCATAGATCAATGGACCAGAAACAGAGGACTCAGAAATAAACACACATAAATACGCCCAAATGATTTTTAACAAGGGTGCAAAAGCAATGCAATTAAAAAACTCTTTTCATCAAATGGTGCTGGAATAACTGAAAATTGATAAGTAGGGGGGGAATAAAAAAAAGAAGAGCTTCATGGTAAGACCAATTGCTGGGAAGGATGAAGAGAATCCGGACTACTCACACACTGGTGGGAGAAATGCAAAAATGGTGTAGCCACTCTGGAAATGTTTGGCATTTCTCATAAAATGAAGTATGTACTTATAATACAACATATCACTGTGCGTTCCAGAGAAATAAGCAGGTTCACACAAAACCCCGTACACATGTGTTCACAGCAGTTTTATTTGTAATTGCCTAAAACTAGAACCAAACATCCTTCAGTGGGTGAACTATCAAACTGCAATTCATCCATATGGAATACCACTCAATAATAAAAATGAACTCTTGGTATACACGACTTGGATAGATCTTAAATTATACTCAGAGAAAATCTTTAAAACGTATACACTTGTAATGGGGCATCTGGGTGGCTCTGCTGGTTGAACGCCAACTTCAGCTCAGGTCATGATCTCATGGTTCATGAGTTTGAGCCCCACGTGGGGCTCTGTGCTCACAGCTTAGAGTGTGGAGCCTGCTCGGGATTGTGTGTCTCCCTCTCTCTCTGCCCCTCCCCTGCTCACACTCTGTCTCTGTCTCTCTCTCTCAAAAATAGAAAAAATAAACGTTAAAAAAATTACATACTGTAAGATTTGACATATAGGATATTCTTTCAGTAGTAAGATCAGGGAGTAAGATCAGGTCAGAGGTGCTGAGAGAATAAGGGAGTAGCTATAATATAATGCAGGGTAGCCTTTTTGTGAAAGGACATCCTTGATTGTGGTAAGGACTACACAAATCAACATACACACAAATGAATCCATGGAAAGTTGGTGAAATTTGAGTGAACTCCAGATTGTACAATGTTAATTCCTGGTTTTGAGACTATACTGCAGCCATGCAAGAGGTTCCCTTTAGGTAAAACTGGACCAAACAGACGTGAGATCTCAATGTACTTTTTTCTCCCCAACCTCCTGTGAATTTATAATTATTTTGAATTTTAAAAAATTGTTTTAACACCATGAGCTTTAAAAATCATCGAGTTCAAATTCTATTTTTTTTTTTTAATTTTTTTTTAAGGTTTTTTTTTTTATTTATTTCTAGAGAGAGAGAGTGAGCAGGGGAGGGTCAGAGAGAGAGGGAGTTTCACAGACTGTTTCACAGACTGAAACAGGCTCCAGGCTCTGAGCTGGCAGTCAGCACAGAGCCCGACGCGGGGCTCGAACCCACGAACCGTGAGATCATGACCTAAGCGAAAGTCGGACGCTTAACCAACTAAGCCACCCAGGCGCCCCTTGAGTTCAAATTCTAGATCTGCTACTTACTACTATGGATATGTTACTTGGCCATTCTGAACTTTTGTTTCTTCATATTTTAAAAAAGGATAATGATATCTGCTGGCAGCTTAATAAGAATTAGAAAGCGGGAAAAAGTATTTCATCTTCAATAAATGGGACCAGATGGCAAAATTTTTTTTTTCAAAACTTGTTCCATATATAGTGCTGTGCATATGATTAAGTCCCACCCTGTACCTACAACTTTTTTGCAATCCATTGCAAAAGTAAATGTAACTTTTCTTATTTGTAGATAAAATTAGGTTTACACTCAAGAGCATTATTAGAGCAATAGCCGTGCCACCATTTAGATTAGAATATTGAGGGCAAATAAACCTTCAATAGTCCATAAGCTGATGAAATAAACCTCGAAAGGTTAAGCAAACATTCTACAAGGGAAAGCGATTTGACCTGGAATTTGATATGGTTCATTTCCACATCAAGATCAAACAGATTAATTAGCTGCTTTTTAACCAAGTAAATTCCAGTTGCTTTGGAGAATGAGCACTGAAATAAATTTCCAAAAATCAGCAACGGCCTGATTTCACTACAGAACACCACCACCACCCCCCCACCTCCCACCTCCCACAGCAAGGCCTTCTGGGTTCGATCAGTGAATAATGCGCAGATCCGTTTCAGATCTGGGAGCCCAGGGTGACTCCATCGGGCCTATCCCATTCCTCCCAGCAGTATAATGGACATCCCTGTGGCTGTCCCTTGCTGGCAGCCTCTTTGAGGGGCTCTGTGAGGGCCCCAGCCGCTGTAGGCCACCCATCCTACCAGCAATGGTCCTGCACCCAACCCTGAACACTTCCTCCTGCCTTCCTGCCACACCAGCAAGGAGTATCCCTTGGCAGCTGGCCACTCAGCTCGGTGGCTGATGGCGGGAACAACAGCGACTTAGCCAGACTTGATCAAACTGTGCTTGGGGAAGAGATGGACAAAAGATGACACACCAGACAAATGATGGCCGAAGTTCTTTTTTTCTGAAATAATTGTATTAGTTGACGCAATTGGTGACAGCAAAACATATGAAATTAATAAAGACTTTTTTTTTAAATAAAGAAAAGAGACTTGCTAATGTGGCTCGGCAAAGACTCTGAAGTTTCATTTCAACAAAGAGTGCCCTGAAAATGTGTAATGCACAAATTATCTCATTACCATCGCACAAAAGAATGAGCACTCCCACTGCCCTGGCTTCCTGCTCACAGTTGTATTTGAAGAATAGATTTACCAAGAACATTTGGAAATAAAGAGTCTCTGGATCTTTTCCCCCCCTAGCATGAGCTGAGAGGGAAAACAGCAATCAAACATCATAAGTGATTTGGGGTAACTTTCTAATTCCACTGGTGAATGGTCTGTGAAAAAAATATCAAAGCCTCTTTAAAGAAAATCAGATGACTTGATGGAAAACGTAAATCGACCCGTTATTCTACAGTTAGTATGCCAACCTCTCCACGTCACTTTATCTTGCTTGTTTTTCCTGCGAACTCATTTGCTACGGGTAGGAGTTTCTGTTTACTGAGTGGAGGGTGGTAATCTGGGAAGCAAAAGAGCAAAGTGGCTTATAGGGAAGAAGAGACACTGGAAAATATGGCCCATATAAAGGATTTCCAAACTGTGCTGTAAGTACAAGTCCATCCACCTACTAGACTTGAAGGTGATGGAGGAAAGCCAGCGCTGAAGCAGGCATGAGGTCCACACACTGGACCTGAACCTGCCTTTGTTTTCGTCCATAATCTAGGGTAAACAACCCACCAAACAAATTCCAGGGAATTACATAAATAAATGAATGATACACTGGGAACTAAGGGTTACCCCACATGCCAAAAGCCACCCACCAGTCACATAGGGATGCTACAACAATAAAGAAAAGCAAGTAGCAAACCGCTTGGTCACCTCCAGAGGCCTTAATGAGAGGAACTCCTAGGAGCTTAAAAGAGCAAGCGGACTTTTTGAAAACTGAGGAACGTTTTCCCAGTCTGTGGCAGATGGGCTCCACATTGTCCCTATCGCTTAGGCTAAGTATTGGAGGGTCATTGCTGACTTTCTCTTTGTAATGTTCCAAATTCTGTAATGTAAACCATACTTAAAAACGTAGGCCATGCTAAAATTGTGCTGATGGCTCTTCCTTTCAAAGGTTTCCCCTCATCTGCAATCCTGATGCCTCCCTACATCCACCTCACACCTAGAGCAGGGACACCATCGGGGTCATACTCCATGGTTTCTAGCCCTCTGGACCACAAATATATCGAACAGCATGGTTTGTCTAATAGCAGGGTAACTGGGAGCGGCTATTACAACAGCTCAGAGGTTATGAAAGCTCAAAAGCAGGAGATAAAGAACAGAACTTCTATTCTAAGATACCTTGAAAGTCGCTGTAGTATTACCTAACAGACTGGCCTGCCTGAAAGGCAAAATTTTCTTATCTATAAAATAAGACAAGTAGATTAGCTCAGTGGCTTTTCAATGCACGTATGTTAGGAGCACAAGGTGGCCAGGGGGGAAATTCTGAGGGCCACTAACGGAAGAAGGATGAGCATGTATACCTGGGCCTCTCCGCCCATCCCCCACACTGACCCCCTGTCTGCCGGGCCAGCATCTGTTGCAAAACTTGGAGTTCCATGTAAGACTAATGAAAGAAGAGCTTCTACAGTTAACTTTTGGAAACAGAGGAAGCCACGGAAGGCCTAAATCAAAGGAAGTCCCATCTCGATCTGAAACTCCGGGACTTGACTCTTTTGGCCCCTCCAGAAGGCAACAAAAAGCTGTACTTGGACCTTTTCAAATGAGCAAGTCAAAGCAGCAGGAGGGTAGATGCATCAGGCCTGACACTGAGCATCAAATGGGATCCTGGCACCGCGAGTGTGGATACCAGGCGGCAGGATTTACTCCTCCGCAGTCTCCAACGGCCCCTTTCTTCAGTTCCTACCAAGCCGAAAGAGCTGTTCCCACCAAGACAGAAACCACAGTTTGCCTCTGTTTCTCCGCGAGTCCGTCCACAGGCCATGCCTGGGAGCTCGCAGCCCCCGGGCCTGTGCAAGAGCGCGGCCTGTGCAGGCTGCGGCCCGCTCCGCTCCGGCCTCCCAAGGCAGCCCCTCAGATGTCTCACCCCAGAAGTTAACTCACCGGGTCTCACCCCAGAAGTTAACTCACCGGGTCTCACCCCAGAAGTTAACTCCCGCGGATAAGAAACCCTTCCTATGGCCAAACAAATCACCACTCCTGTTTTTCTTCCTCCTCCTCCCTTCCTATGAAAAAGGTGTCTTTTAAGTCTATCTAGAAGGAAACCCGAACAGCTAGGCGCTTTCCCCTCTTAATTTGTTCCTTATCCCGCTGGTGATTCATGCCGACGGCCGCTCCTTCCTCAGCACACTGAGGCGGCTCTGTTCTGCTCAGTTGTGGGAGGCCACGTCAGCAGGAAACAGCACCGGCTGCCAGGTCACATTCAAGACCGTCTGGAGCAAGTCAGCGCGCAGCACCCGCAGGACAGAGGCTGCTCTATGGCTTCTCCCGAGCGAAGGGAGCGCTCAGCCTGGAAGGAAGGGCCGGCCCCCAGTGCCACCACGACCCGAGCCTGGGGGAGACTCCCAGCAGCCCGGGCTGCTTTCCCCATCTCTAAATGTTCCCCAAATATTTCCAATTATAGTTATTGGTTTCCCTTCTCCTCCTTTTCTTAGAGGACTTACTGTACTGCCTCCAAATTCATATTTGGAAAAGGCTGCCATCAGCCAAATCAAACTTCGTCGTGGCTTTCTGGCTCCTGAGTCCGACAGAGGAAATTCTGCACACCCAACCAATCTCAGCAGCCCCGACATGCATTGAATCAGGACGGAAAACCTGACTTAAAGGGCTGACACGCAAAGGGGTCACTCCGGGTCTTCTCTCTTCTAAAAATGCACGGTAAAAATAATAAACAAATAAGGCGTGCCAGATGTCATCGGGGTATCGCACAGGAGATTTATGACAACTAGCAGATGACTCACCCTGCACAGAGACCCAAGGAATAGTTGACAGTACAGTGGTTCCCCTCATCCAAGGTTCTGCGTGGCAGCCTTCATTACCCACAAAGCAGACGACCCTCCTTTCCAACCTGTCCTACAAGGTCAAAAACAGCCTAACACTATGTCACAGGGCCCAGCCATTTACTTCATCTCATCTCATCGGGTCGGCATCTCACCTCCCATCGTCACAAGAAGGCATACAGAACAAGGTATTCTGAGATATGGTACAACTTTTGATTTGATATTTTTGTACAAATTTTGTACAGCACATTGTTCTAATTATTCTAATTTATTATTAGTCATTGTTGTTAATCTCTTAATGTGCCCAATCTGTAAATTCAACCTTATCATAAGTATGCATGCATAGGAAAAAACATAGCATGCATAGGGTTTGGTACAGTCCGCAGTTTCAGGCATCTCACTGGGAATCTTAAAATATATGCCAGTGGATGGGTATTGTATGGAAGCCAGTTTAACAATAAATTACATTTGTAAAAAATCTCAGTGGAGAGGGGCAAGGTCCGGGGGCGGGGGTTGGGGGGGAATGGGTACTACTGTACTGTATTTTATGTAGCTACTCTAGTAAGTTCCAAAATCAATCCCACTCAGGTAAACCAACATGATTAAAGTTAACATGCAAAAAACAGCAGGGTTCCTATGTGCCAAGGATACCTTAAAGTTTCTTGATTTGTTGCAAATTAGAACAGGGATTCTGTAAAAAGAACAAATGTGGTCCCCACCCCACCCCACCCCACCCCCGCAAAAAAGCTCCTCAGTTGAGGGCTTTCCCCTCTACTCTTGGAAGGTCTTCTTAAGCAGACAGCTCAAAAAGTCAAATCTTTCTCCTCAAAACCACTATGTGTCCAAAAGAGAATATCTTTTCCCATGGACAGTAGTAACAGGAGAAACTAGGACAGAAAGAAAGTGAAGACAGAGTAGTTCAGGATGCGGAGAAGGGGGTGTTAATGAAGGAAGCAACACAGGACAGAGGGCAGGGGTGATACACACAAACACTGATAAGACGCAGCAAAAGCAGTCCGCTCCCATGAGCTCTGGAAGGCACTGAGCTACGACGCAGAGAGGTGTTAACCACCCCAAGCGCACGTGTGCACACACAAACCCAAATGCAAAAGGGTCTACATAGCTTCCCAGAGAAGTCGACAGGAATAGATTAGGAACAAACCAGAGACAGAAGAAACCATACAGAGCCAGGACACTACCTGTGGCTGCAGCACTAAATCTTCCATGAGGAACTACAGACTACAACAAAATCAAATGTTGTAGGTACTTAGAGATTTAGGGATATAAAAAGTACTCTTTTAATCTTCAGCCATTCATAAAATGAACGACAGTACACCTAATCTGAGCAGCACCTCATCAAACCTGGTCTTCACACAGTATCTTAAGTGGATCTCACCAGCACCTACTTATGAGGGAGAAAGAAAATCCTAGACTCATTAACTGACTAAAACCCAAATACAGTATTCTGAGTGTAACTGGCTACCACAGGTTATACGTAGAACATTTTCACCAAAGAAAAATACCTGGATGCCCTGATAAACTACAGTGAAGCTTTAAACTCCTCTCAAAAATAAAAACTACCAGGGAACTTGGGTGGCTCCATCAGCTGAGCATCCGACTTCAGCTCAGGTCATGATCTGCTAGTTCGTGAGTCTGAGACTCACATCGGGTTCTGTGCTGACAGCTCAGAGCTTGGAGCCTGCTTTGGGTTCTGTGTCTCCCTCTCTCTCTCTGCCCCTCCCCTTCTCTTGCTCTCTCTCAAAAATAAATTAACATTAAAAAAATAATAATAAAATAAAAACTACCAAACCTCATATACTGTTTGTACACCTGGAACAAATTGAAATCAGTTCTTACGCAAGGAAGGTATTTAGAGGGAGATGGTCTAGATTCAAAGGTAACATATTTCTTGGTTAACACTGGAGGCCAAAAAACACAAACCAACAAAAAAAAGGGGGGGGGGCAGGGATAAGTCACCAGAACTAAATGCTTTCCATATTAATGTTAGAAGCACATGATAAGAACCGGATTATATTGTTTTTAATAGGATAATGCTGTAAAAGCCAGCACACAGATGAACCACAGAGGAGCTCTGAAAAGTATAAAAACAAACCCAAAGTGAAAATCTTACCAAAAGTTTTAGACGAAACAGAACCCACCCAAGTGGTAACACTGACAAACATATACACACATACAGTGTGTGTATGTGTGTGTGTGTGTGTGTGTGTATTCAAACATACATACGCATTATAAAAATGAGCCTTTCGGCATAATAAGACCGACATTTGGTGAGAAGCTAAAACAAAGAGCATTGCAAGATTATGATTTGTATATAAATCCTCCAAGGACATATTCACAAGGAATAATGTTTAAACAAATTAGTCATATCCTATGACTGAAAAGTAGATAGAATAGTAAGCTATTCCAATTTTTACACACACAAGGATACGTGAAATGACTATGCAAACACAGAATTAGGAAAACCAATGTCAATTTGTGATTTTTTAAAGACCTAATTAAATCTGGAAGAGAAATTAAAAACTCAATGAGTGTATTTCATTGATTCCAAGTAACTTTTCTTCCCTCATTTTAATATCTGAAAGAGGAAAGCATTTTACATTAATGGCAAGTCATTATTCGAGAATGGCTGTCTCCTCTTTTGTGGAGATATGTAAAATAACGGAGTACCTTAAAATCAATGCCATTCTAGTTTCAGTAACATGATTGCAAAGAATCCTATGAAACCAAAGCAAATAGGACAGGCGTGGGTGCTGTCCTGTAGATGAGAGACCAGCGGCGAGGCAATGCCATCCAGTTCACAAAGAAAAGAGAGGCATGGGATGGGCGCCAAGACTTTACAATAGCTTCACTTTTTGAGGCCCTTAGGAATTCTTTCATTCACAAATAATTCAATACCTTAAACAGCAGATGACATACAAATAAAATCCACCCAATGTTTTACCGAGTGCAGTGTAAACTCATGACACTTATGACAGCTCTATCTTTAAAAATATACTAGGTTGTGGGACACCTGGGTGGTTCAGTCGATTGAGTGTCTGACTTCAGCTCGGGTCATGATCTTGCAGTTTGTGAGTTCGGGCCCGGACTGGGCTCTGTGCTGACAGCTCATAGCCTGGAGCCCACTTCTCCCTCTCTCTCTCTGCCCCTCCTCTCCTCACACTCCGGCTCTCAAAAATAAACATTTTTAAAAACTTAAAATATATATATATATATACATATACTAGGTACCAGTTATGCCATAATCTCTAGAGGTAGGGACTAGAGCATCACTTGTTTTAAATCTCAGGTGATTCCATTGTGCAGCCAGGCACGACCACCAGTGATGAATATGTATGTCTACTGTATGCCAGATGCTTTCCATTTTAATTTTTTTAATTAAGTTTATTTATTTATTTTGAGAGAGAGAGAGAGAGAGAAAGACAGTGCAAGTGAGCAAAGGTCAGAGAAAGAGGGAGACAGAGAATCTTAGGCAGGCTCCCAGCTGCCAGCGTAGAGCCTGTTGCGGGGCTTGAACTCACGAAACGGTGAGATCATGACCTGAGCCAAAACCAGGAGTCAGACGCTTACCTGACTGAGCCACCCGGGCGCCCCAATGCTTTACATTTTAAAATGTGCCAGTTACCAATTGAGAAGCTACTAAAAAATGGTGCCATACCACAACAGTAACAGAACTCTGCTGTTTTCTAGGGGGTGTTTTGTTTCTTTTTTACTTTCTTTCTTCTTTATTAATGGAGTGTGCTGGATGTCTCGATCATTTAGTTCAGATGACTGCAGAACCTAGAAAAGCTGTTGTTGCATAACATATTGCTACTGGTCTTTTGATGAATATACACACATACACACACACATGTTATATACATGAATTTTTTGGAAACTTTAGCTGTGTTGTCAACTTGAGATAAGTATCCCCATTGTACAGCGCTGGGTTGGCGGAAATTTCTTTCCATTTGTACAGGGGTAACACACTGTATTAAATACATTAGGTCTTATCGACATTGGTTTGATTATAGAAATTAATAAAATATTCTCTAAATTTAAAAAAATGTGGCAATTATTAAAATAAAAAAAAAAAAAAGATGATCCTGGGTAATTTTCTTTCCGTTTTTTGTTCCTTGTCAAGATTAACTTAATGCTAATAAAATTTCAGAGAAATTCTTGTAGTGCCTAAAGAGTCTCAAATGATAATTTAACATCTCACTTGCAAAGCGAAATCCTAGATAATTAAGCTCTTGAAATCTGCCCACACTTGAACCTATTTAAGAGCATAATCTTTTCATGAAAAGTAGGAACACATAAATGGCAGAGAATTCTAGAGGAATTAAAGCGAGAGAGGAATGAAAACTGAACAGTAAGAAGAATTTTAGACATGATCTGGTCCAATCCTCTTATTCTCAGGTGAGGAAAGTGAGGCTCTGATCAATGGAACTAGAGTGGATGGGAAGGGAGTTAAACTTGTAGCAGGGGACTCCTCCTCTAATCAGAGCCACAAGGTTTTGTCAGGTGTCTTCATTTAAGAGGGAGGAGGAAAATTAACAATATAACCTGCTGATTTTCACCTTAGGCGTTCAAGTCTAATGACCTTGGATGTGAACCTAAGTCAACAACAACAAAAGCTATACACACTGAGGGTCTGTGGAAGGTGCAGTTAAGATTTGTATCGAAAGAAAGAAAGAGGCTTGACATAAATTTAAAGAGGTCGGGTTAGCAAGGCTACTTCACCCTTCCTGGTGAGCCATTCCCTCCATCTTCTAAATACATTACCCAGAGCCACTTTTCAGCACTCTGGCTCAAATTCGGAAGAATCTCATTTTCTCCGAAGTCTGTCCTGTGGTTAATTATTTGCCTTCTGACTAGGCTGGGTAAAGCCAAGAAACAGGTAGAAAGCACCTGTTGTTCTTGAGCTCCATCTGAGAGGGAGGCTGGCATTCTATTCACCTCCGAGGAATGTTAATTGCTGATACCAGCATGACAGGTGTAATGAGGAGAAGAAAAATGGATCAATGGATTCAAGTAACACAACAGCAGCAGAAGTCATCTAGAGACCATGAGAAAAGCTCCTCAGGAGCTGTAACTTTAATGACTAATAATCGGTCTGGAATTCAGTTTGGCCCTTGAAACAGATTTTTCAAACAGGGCACAAAGTTCTGAGTTCCTACAATGGTGCCCTGTCCAGTGGAGGGGGAAGGGGGAAAAAAAAAAGAATATGTATAATCCTGTTTTCCATGTTACTATGGAATCATTCACCAACCCCAACTGCCTCCCCTGGTTTGTTTCTCCTCTCTTCCACAGGCACCGTTCCGCCAGTCCAGACCACTACTGGTGTGCAATCCTATCTATTGCGAATTCTGAGTCACTTCCTTTCCTCCCAGTTTCATGCCTTAAAACCTGCCTATTTCTCTAGAAGACACACGCGGAAGCCAACTTCCATATGGGTCTACCTATTTTTACCCTCTCTCCCTTTTGGCTTTTTCTTTTACGATGTACGACACAGCTAACTGGCGAAAGGGATGTACTTGCTTATTACCTGCATACAGTGTGGTACTGTTGATCTGTTCAGAATAGTTTCCATATTCACAGAAGTTTCCTAATTCGGTGATCTCCACATACACATAATGCTCCTCATTAAACTTTAAAACACTCCTAGGATATCTTTGGTGATCATATTCTCATTATGTGGGAACTGAGGCACAAAGAAAGAGGAATTTCTGATAAAATGGCAGTTGAGTTAGAAGATATAAACTGAAAGCCTGTTTACAAACAAGTCCTCTGAAAACAGAGTCCTTGATAGGAACGTCAGGCCTTCAAAATTCCAGAAGACGAAGGGGAAAAAATTTCAGACCAAGAAAAAAATTCTACCTTTGAGCTCATGACTGAAGAGTTTAAGCCGATTCTTTTTCATTTTTCCGCATTCACGTGGATTTCTTTTCCCTTTGGTCCATTCTGTGACCAAACTGAATTCCAAGAGTTCTCTCTTTTGTTAAGGGCACTACCCTTACTCTTTCCTTACAGGTACCCTTCACCTACCTCACCTCAGTTGTTCTCAAAGCCTGGGCCCAGAACAACAAACAGAACATCCGTTATCACCTGGGAACTTCTCAGAAATGCAAATTATCACACACCCTCCCCAAAACCTGAACCGGAAACCCCGGGGCTGGGACCAGCAATCTGCATTTTAACAACCCTCCACGCTCAAAAGTTATTGGTAATGACCAGCACCTGACACCAGACACAATACCTCGGATTCAGGTACGCTATGGGGCAACCTGAGTCAAATACCAAGATGTTTCCTGAGCACTCATTCCATTCAAGGTAATAGGCAAAAGCTAGAATGAAGGAAGCAAAGAGAGAAACAACAGTGCCAGCCCAATTCTCTCGTCAAGTCCAGAAGAAACAGGCTAAAAGCAGCTTCCGCAAGCACCAAGTTGTCAGAGGGCGCTTTTCTCACTTTTTCCCATTCCATCCACCCTAAGCAATCTTACCTATTCTGATCAACTCTGAATTTTAGTTTACAAGAGGTGAACAAATATTGTGTTTACATCTAAGGAAAGGTAAATCTGTACTCAGCTGAAACCAAATTTCTCTTTGATGACCCTTGTTTAATACCAATTTTAAGTAACAGGTTTAATAAAGACAACCACCACGTGGAGCTTACTTGGCAAGTATATGAATACAAGATAAAAGATCTTTAAGCACTTTGAAAACCTGCAAAACTTCCTCAAGGACACTAACCTGAATGAGGTAAACAGTCATGGGTACGCAGCACGTGCAGTGTGATGGGCGAGGGAAAGCTTGGCCTCAGTGTTTAAGCTAGCCCGAGGATTCGGTTAAGCAGGGATTCTCCGTCTCCAGTGTGTATTAGAATCAACTGTGAAACTTTTCAAAACTACTAATGCCCAGGCCTTACCGCCTACAATCTAACAATCCTCTAAAATTAACCTAAAGATCAACTGCATATATATTTTTTAAAGTTTCCTCAGTCGTTTGATGAGCAAAATTTACAAACCACCATATTAATACAACCAGCTTATAAATTCTGGGGAAAAAATAAATATTAAGAATAATAAAATTCTGAGATGTCAGAGATGTTATTTATCTTAAGCATATGATGCAAGAACTAGGTAACTTAAAATGTGAATACCTGGTTCACAGAATAAAAACTATCTTGATCATTAACTAAAAATAATTAACTAGGGGCACCTGGGTTAAGCATCTGGCTCTTGCTTTTGGCTCAGGTCCTGATCTTACGGTTTCATGAGTTTGAGCCCTTCATTGGGCTCTGTGCTGACTGCAGAGCCTGCTTGGGCTTCTCTCTCGCCCTCTCTTCTGCCCCACCCCTGCTCACTCATTCACTCTCCCTCCCTCTCTCTCTCCCTCTCTCAAAATAAATAAACTTTAAAAAAAATTAACCGAGTTAACTAAGATCTTAATTTCTAATTTATGGGATAACATGCCATACTTGGGCTCTATTGTATTAACATTTTATGACAACTTCATGCTTACACTCAAAGACAATTTTAAGTATAGAGATTGATTACACTACTTGCAAAGACCGTTCTTCCTCACTGCTTCTCTGTTGCTATAGCAGGCACAGAAAATCGACCCTGATTTTCAGCGTGAGGCACACTGAACTGATGTTAGGAGATCCAATCCTCAAGAATCAAAATAACCCAACCCTGGAACCTGTTAAAGACTTGGCAGTTCAAGAAAAGGACCAGCAAGCCAGAGTTTAAGAGGGCATTTACATTAGGTGCATGTATCTATCCACTTTAACGTGAACTGTAAAACAAAACATAAAATTCATGTAGCCAGTCCTCTAACAGAATAACATTTTCATTCAAAAATACACTAAGAGTAGGGGCACCTGGGTGGCTCAGTCAGTTAAACATCCGACTTTGGCTCAGGTCATGATCTCATGGCTCAGGTTCATGGGTTCGAGCCTGGTGTAGGGCTCTATGCTCACAGCTCTTTCTGTACCTCCCCTGCTCACACTCTCTCTCTCTCTCTCTCAAAAATGAATAAACAATTAAAAAAATTTTAAATACACTATGGATAATGCTTACATTTTGATCTTTGTAAGTTCCTACTCCTATTCCTAAAGATTTCTCTTCCCTTGATGCTCTACCTCCATTTCTTGTCAGTTTAGAACAAAAGTTATAATTCAGCAATGATGTGAAGCTTTAAATTAGTAAAAATGTGGAAATTCCTAAAGCCAGAAGGTTACCACAAAACTTGTGTTAATTCTGGCACTACAATGCAACATATAAAGTTTCCATAAAGGTGTCACATTTAAATATGAAATGCTTCCACTTTAACTCAAGACACAGAAAGACTTGACGAGTTGAAGAAATCTTCTCTCTCCAAATTGCAAAAGGAGAGTCAGGACGGAAGAGGTTACATCGAACCACATAAGAAATGTGGGTATATTCAAAAAACCCCAAACCAAACGTCATAAAGGAAATTCACTGATCTGGGCAATTCTGAGGCCAGTTTTCTCCACATTTGGACAGGCCCAGAAAGAAGCATTAAAACATACTCCCCTTTTACCCAGCAGCCTTCACATCCTCAAAATACAGTGTGCAAAATACCTCCCAAGTCACTGAAAAGTGTCCTCAGAGAAGCAATACCCAAGTTGACAAGCGGAAAAATGTTATTTACTTTTTTTTGTTTGCCTTCTTATCCTGTTTTGTTCATCCTATTGCTTGTCCAATTGGGATGGAAGGAGTACAAAATATTCATCAAAGGACAAAAATTTTTCGAAAAGACCAGATTCTACCTATCTCAGAGAAAGGTACAATTCCAGTTCATCTAGCACCCATCACTCATTCCCTCCCTTCACTGTGGGTCGCACTGGTCAGCAAGTCATGACCACCTCCCTAAGCACCTCTGATTTCTGTTCCCACTTCTAGAGGCCACCACCACCTTGTCCACACCAGGCTCTCCTGGCCTCCCACCTGCTCCTCCCCTCTGCCCATCTCACCACTTCCCTCACTCTCCCCTTAGATCACAATGGTGGTAGACAGAGAAAAATTACTCCGTTTAATTCAGTCACCAGACTCATTTTCAATTTAAAGTGTACTCCACTATTCCTAGGTCTGACATAGAGTTTGAGAGTTTACTACAGATCAATGTGATCATTTTTAACCACACGAAAATGTTTACAAAACATTAATGAGTAATCTACATGAAAATAGTTGCTAATAACACAAAAAATAAAGTTGGTCTATTTTTTACTATTAAAGAACCTTAAAAATATTTTCCAATATGTTCCCAGCCTACCCCTCACAAAACGAAAAAAGTTATCAGAAGAATGAATAATCATTCCCTCACCCTTTTTACAGGTAAGCGGACCTAACCCACGTAATGGACATCGTCAGAACTGTTGAGTGGTTTTGAAAAGCACTCTTCCCTTCATTCATTATCCTAATTTGAAAAACTAAGAGTCAATATAATTAAGTACAATAACAAACAAAAAGAAAAAAGAACCTCTGTGAATTAACTCAGAATTTTTCCATCACCTTGACATGAATTTTTAGCAGTTTATTAGTAAATGACTTTCCTTTATTCTGAATGCCTAGTAGGTGCTGGAAAGACACCTGGATACAAAGATCATTCAACTTGACCCCTGGTCTGGCAGAACCCTACCTTTGAAGAACCCTTCACAGTTTCTTTTAAAGACACTTCCGGCATGACACTTTCCATTTCAAGTTATAAGAATAAAAACTACAGAAAGAAAAAAGCAAGACCCAAAAGACTACACACTATGAAATAAAACGTGGCAGACAAGTGAGGTAACGGGACACCATTTGCTCTTCTGAATTATCAGACATCCAAAGAACTGCAGCATTGAAGCAACTCTAAGCAATGGTACCTTTGGAAATGGCATTTTAACCACTGCTTAACAAGTCTGAAAAGCAAAAGGGCACACAAGCTAAATTCCCATCGCAAAATGTTTGAATGTGTTATTTTGAAGCATTACGACAAGAACGTGAAGGCATCTAAAAAGTCCTAACCAGGGGCGCCTGGGTGGCTCAGTCAGTTAAGCGTCTGACTTCAGCTCAGGCCATAATCTCACGGTCTGTGGGTTCGAACCCCGCATTGGGTTCTGTACTGACAGCTAGCTCAGAGTCTGGAGCCGGTTTCGGATTCTGTATCTCCCTCTCTCTCTGACCCTTCCCTGCACACGCTGTCTCTAACTCTCATAAACAGATAGATAGATAGATAGATAGATAGATAGATAGATAGATAGATATCCTAACCAGGGGTGCCTGGGTGGTTCAGTCGGTTAAGCATCTGACTTCAACTCAGGTCATAATCTCATAGTTAGTGGGTTCGAGCCCCACATCGGGCTCTATGCTGACAGCTCATAGCCTGGAGCCTGCTTCAGATTCTGTGTCTCCTCCTTTCTCTGCCCCTGCCCCTGCTCGCTTTCTCTCTCTCTCTCTCTCTCTCTCTCTCTCAAAAATAAACACTAAAAAAATTTTTTTAAAAAATAAATTAAAAAATAATCCTAACCAATCCCACAAATTCACATGGGTTTTCCTGGAATACTTTAAAATGACAGGTAACTGAACTGCAGAGTTATTCAATGTCTGGCCATAATGGACACTGGGGGCCTAACCACGGATCTTATTTACTGGACCTTACAATGACCTGGAAGCTAAGTACTTTCTACACAATATGTCATTTAATCCTCAGGGTAACCGTTCAAGACTGATATTGTCATTCCAATTCCACAGATAAGAAAACAGAGGAATAGAAAAGTAACTTATTTTATGACATACAAGACGCAAGGAATTTCTAAACCAGGTAATCTCACTCCAAAGTCCATAAAGATCTACCCATATGCATTGCAGCCCTTCAGTACTGCCTAAAAGCAGGACACATTAAATAAAGATTAAAAGTAGTATGAAATTTGGGGTGCCTGGCTGGCTCAGTGGTAGAACAATATCACTCGTGATCTCAGGGTCAGGAGTTCAAGACCCACGTTTGATGTGGAGTCTATTTAAATAAATAAATCTTATTTTGAAGTAGTATGGAATTTAATTGAAATGTAAAAGGCAAGGTATACCCAGAGGAACTGCTTTATATGCCTGTCTGAATATGGCTGCTCAGGCACGCTCTGAGAGTTAACTATTTATTACCCCAAAGAAAAGCAACAGCTGAAGCCTCAAGTACAACAGAGCTTACCTTAAATGAATGGAACAGCGGGCCCATAGTTTTATCCACAACCTACATTTGAATATACACATTCCCATAAACTTTTGTCAGAGACTTCTGATCTGTTGCCATCACCATGAACCGCATGAAAGCAAGCCTAGAATAAGTAGGCAGTAAAATGCAGGCTAGACCTTCCACTGATTTCCAGGAGTCAGACAATCAAGTCATTGCACACAGTTTATCATGCTATCTCCCTAGAACAAAAAAATCAGCAAAGCCCTGCACATGGATAGATAAGGTGGCAGTGATGATGATGACGACGACGAAGGCCCTTACAATGGATTATCTCACAACTTTGTTGGGTAAGCTTTGGCACTATCCCCATTTTCAAAAAGAAAACTGAGGCTAAGGGGTTAAGCATTAGCTAGCAAACAACCAAGGATCACACCACATAGCCTTTCCTCTTAGAGCATCATCCTTATAACCTCTAACTAATCAAATCTCTAAAACTACCTGGAGAAAAAGAGGCCAGAGAAAGTCCAACGATGTAATGTTAGGTGAAGTTTTTTAATTATGTAGATGTAAGGACAGATGTAAACAATCAAGATAACTGGCAAGGTCAGAAGGAGAAGGGCAGAAAGCAGCAGATGCACTGGGTATGGCCGTTGCGAGGGCCTTCACACCTCCGGGGAAGTGACATAGTTTGGCACTGATGCCACCCAGTCTCATGACCGTACTCAATCCCGGCATGAGACAGCTGCACGGACCATCACAGACCTTCTTCGCGCCCCTCCCGTAAACTGGACTGATTCTCCTCGAGGCCCGTCAATACTTACCAGGCCTTGGGGAGACGACCCTACTAGTCAACTTCCAGTTGCTCAGCAGCAAGCTATGTTCCGAAAGGGGCCTAGCAAGTCCACTTACAAAATGCCCGTTTGCAACAAATGGTTGTGCCATCTATGTACGACAGAAAAGCCAAATCGTCACGTTCAAAGTAAAGTCCCCCAACATTTCAGAGATCAGGTATACTCCAAAATGCTACTGTTTATTTTTGACCTGTATTGCATGCGCAAAGTCAAAAGGCCGTTTTGTCCTGAAGCTGACCTTTAAGAGCTATACAGTGGACTGGCAAGTTGATGGAGTAATTCAAAGTTTTCCTAGAAACTCAGACCCTCCCAGCTTAGAACCTCACTGGAGGACTGTGAACTAACCCTCACCAAATACTGTTTTAGATCAATCAGTAAGACAGGCAGGACGCTGGTGCTAGTCTGGGCAATTCTAAAAGATTTTCAAGGGAGGCCTAACTCTTCACAGTAACATTGCAGATTGGTGATCACTCACAAACCGCCCCTCCCACATGTCCCCATGCCCCTGTTGCAAAAGAAATGAATTTTTAAGGCAGTTTCTCACATAGAAAAGTAGCTTTCAAAACCCTAATCTTGTAATGAGAAAAAAAACCATTTCCACTTCTAATACATTCTACAAATAAATACAGTCAAATAACAATTACGTGTTCAATGTAATGAAAGTTTGCAAAGATTCAGAAGAAGGTAAGGCACTGACGTAAATTTAATTTCACTCCCGAACCACGCAAATATTTTTCATAAAAAACGTGACTGCAGATGTAATAAGCCAAGGCAAGGGTTTAATCAACCTTAGAAAACTGACTTCATTTGTCACAGGTCTTCTCCCTTGGTTCTAAGCTAGTAAAACAAGAATTTCTCATTTATATGCAGAGTCTGCTTTAATGAACTAGACCATATAGACGCTTTGCTTGTGAAATTATAGTCTTCCTCAGCCTGTAAACCCTAGCTCTGACACTACTCATGCCATTTCTCGATACACAAAGCAAGAGACAGTGAGAGTGCCCTTGGACCTGTCATAAAATTCCTAGCAAGAATGACAGGTCAGTGTTTTAATGTGTCAAACAAGTCTAATAAATGCACTTAAAACAGCAAATGAGGGAATTAAAAGAAAAAAAAAAAGCAACATTAAAGTCCCTGTGGCAGTCTGGGTGCTGAATCATACAAGGGCCGGGGGGGGGAGGGGGGGAGACAATCAAGGAGATTCAGAAATGTGGAACAGCTCTCAATGGTGTCATTCACAGAGCCCCTGAGCGGAGCGTGGTGTTCATCAATGAGACAGTTCCCACACTCAGTGGGGCAGGGGGAGGATGAGACACAGAGCTGATGAAGGCTTGCGGACAATGAGTAGAGGAGGGAAAGTTCCATATGCCGATGGCAGCCAAGCTACCGCCATGTCAGAGCAGGGGTCTCCTCCTAGTGCACATTCTGCTGTCATTTCGAGGTCCCAACCCATTCGACACAAGTGAGCAGAGTAAAGCGCATCTGTAAAAGGTGTCTAAGTTATTCTGGCAGAAAACATCAGCAATTAGGTGATTCTAAATAGTATTCTTTATTAAATTAATGATGCTGCCCATGCATTTTACTTTTATCTGTCTTTTCTCCTATCACCATGACATCCACCTGTTTTCTTCAGGCTCACGATTTGTATACAAGTCTTAAGAGACAAATAAAAACTGAAGCTGTAATATATCGGGTCACCATGAAAGCACTTTCAATTCTAAACATGTATCTCTAAAGGCAACTGATTAGCTTCAATTATCCAACATTTTTGAAAAGTGGAAGTTCTTCTACAGAGTCTGTAGAGACCACAAAAAGTCCTGACCCAAACCTCTTTAAGCTCCCAGCACAATAATAAAATTTAAAAGAAAAACGATCACACCTAATGGGGCGCCAGCGCCAGGCAAGGATCTAGTTAATAATTACTCAGAGGCCCCAGGGCGGCTCAGTCAGTGCAGTGGCCCACTTTGGCTCAGGTCATGATCTCACAGTTCATGAGTTCAAGCCCCACATCCAGCTTTCTGCTCTCAATGCAGAGCCTGCTTCGGATCCTCTGTCTTCCTCTCTCTCTGCCCCCACCCCACTCATGTTGTCGTGCTCTCGCGTTCTCGCTCGCTCTCTCTCTCTCTCTCTCTCTCTCTCTCAAATATAATAAAAACATTTTTAAAATATCACTTAAAAGAGGCTGTGCGCCTGGCAGGCAGGTTGAGGGTACTGTGTCACAACTGAGTTCACAGTCTAATTCAAGAGCTAAAGAAAGGTTCCTGCAGGTAATCAGACTGCTCCAGGCAATGCCACCTCCACCAGCTCCTCCAGGAATGCACAAGTCAGAATGGAATGGAGTGGCCCTGGAGGGCTCCATGAGGAGACAGACCCAGAGCCGTAAAGGAAGTGCAGTATTTGTTTTGGCTGCAGGAGTTTACAGGGAACAGAAAAATGGCCCAGATAAAAAGATGGCGTGTGTGGACAGGAAGGAAGGCTGCATTGCCAGCACCTCGGCCCAGACATGGATATGAAAATAAAAGGAGAGACCCGCAGCTGCCCTCTATTAATTCCTGAATTTAAGCAAAGGCAAGACTTCATATTGATTGCTAAGATTCCTTTTTTCCCCCTAACAATTGGCTCTTTATACTTTCATCTGGCCTAAGAAAGAAAAATCTTTTGTCTAGGGTGCCATAGGTACAGGGCCGCCTCCAAATGAGAATACACTCTGACCTTTTGTGGCCCCTTCAAGCCCTATGATTCATGTTTCATAGAAAATATTGAGAAATATTCCATTAGAAATGAATTTGCTTTCACAGCATATTGTATGTTTCCTGTGTTTTTCTTCCTTCATTATCACCAAGGACATTCTCATGAAAACAAAGTCTTCTTTTTCCCCCCAGAGTAACCAGATTCTTTATATTGATTTGCTTTGACTCTCCAAACTGCCTTTTCGTGGCATCACAATGAGCTTCTGGTGTCTTTCTAGTGATGTCGTGAATGTCCTATAGAGAAAAGCAGTGGGCTAACAAATTCAACTCCCAAGTCAAGAAGGCTGACGTCATATGGTGGAATTTCAGAGTTTCCAGGAAGGCCCCAAAACCAGCTCCGCTCCCTACTCCTAATCCCCTCCACTCCCAACAGCAATCCCTAACCCGCTGAAATAGTAGTGTTGAAAGAGCAAAGTTATTAAGCTGCCAGTTTCATCCATGGTACAAGCAATAGTTATGACTTCAAACTTTCCAGAAAGGCCACAACCAACACCCCCAAAAAACCACCTCCCCACCTGCTGGCTGGTGTTGAAAGACCACAACTGGAGCTTCATTCTCTTCATTCTAATCCCTAGTAAAACGCAAATGCTTCTTTCAGGAACCCCCCTTCCAACAGGTTTCCATTTCAGATCTTTCCCTACTAGGTTTTTAAAAGGTAAGCAAGAGAGGACGGCCTCCCGCATTACCAGGCCTCTCCCGCAGCACCCCTCCTCTTACAGCAGCTGCAGCTGGAGGCCCCACACCCAGAAACTCAGCCCAACCCAAGTCTGGCCCAGTCCTAACTTCGGGCAGAAATAATTTCAGGAATTCTAAGTTAGTACTTCTATGTCACACTATCTGCTCTGAGTTCTGTTAAGAGGACATCTGTCTTATTCCAAAGACCCAGTCTCTACCACACGCTTTTGCTGCAAACCACCTCTACTACATCCCGGCCATCTGAGAACTCAAACTGGTATCCTGCCCGGAATCCCGTTATTTTAGAATAGAAATCGACCTTGCTCTTGTCACATGCCCAAAGAGAACGGAGTCCTACTACTGCAGTTCCCTGATATAGAGCCACAGAGCAAGGCAATAAAGGGCCTCTAGTCCAGACATACAAGAGGTGAAAACTCAACTCTGCCTCTTTTGAATTTTGTGTATTTAACCTCTGTGAGCCTCAGCCCCATGCATGCTCTCATATCCATTACATGAGGGAATACAAAGCATAGCCTAAGAGCTAAAATAAGTATTAGCAACAACAGGGATGTTAATCATAGTGAAAGGATAATAATGTTACTATTTGTGTTGGAATTTACAAATATATTGCCTATTCCCACATTCTGTGTTGAGACGCTCTACCCAACTGGAGAACATTCAATTACACTGGAACTCATCAGAAGGCTTATTTGTTGGGGGACAGGATGGGGCGGGGGGGTGGGGGGGGGCGCGCTCAGGGGCAGCCTATTACACAATGATGATAGTCCTGGGTCCGGATTCTAGGTTCCTTCTAGCTCCTGCAGTTCATCGTGTTGCGCCAGGGCTTCCCAAGCCCTACCCCACCACTTGGTTTCCTGTCCCCTTTTCTCACATTCTATCCTGTGTCATTTCAATTAATTGGACCAGGTACCACCGTGTCCCACATGCAGATAACCCTAGTAGCTGGGGGTTCAGAAGAGAACAAAGGATAGGAAGGCTGGGGAAGCCAAAGATAAATGGCTCCACAATTAATTCTGCTTTAGTCAAAGGCATTTTTGAAATCACTGGAAGGGCTGTTAATGTCACTTATCTCAAAGTATCATCATGAATAAATACAATGCTCCAATTGTGAACACAGTGATACACTTGCGACATTCCCTGCAGATTACCACCAGTTACTGACATAAACTCAAAAAAAAGTGGGGGAGAGGCTAAATGAACACACACATACACACACACATACACGCACGCACAGTCCTTAGACACAGAACAATAAAAGCAGGTGGCATGAAAGAGTGGATTTCATATATGTTGATTTACTCAGCAATTTGCTTTTTATGGATTCTACTGCACACCCTCAAGTTGTAGAGGAACACAGTCTACCTTCCAATTAATTCATGGGGCTCCATTACCACAACGAGAAGCTCAAATTCTTTCTTACCGAACTGAAAATACCAGGTTCATTGTATGTAGGTGAAATGACATTTTATCTAATTTTTCTAGGGTGAATTTTTTTTAAAGACAGTGGATTATGAGGTTTTATTGGTGGGCAATATGTTTATTATGGAACTGCAAGTAGATAGAAGATTCTATATCATACTATTTTAAAATATTTATTTCCTCTCTTCTTTTACCTGAAGCTTCTTTGTATGATTCATCTCCAAAGCCTAGATTCAGTTTTTAAATGGTTTAGAACACCAAAGATCAATTTCAGGAACATAATGGTCAGAGAAATGCAATTGGTAAACATCATTAATAAAATGGTTAAGTCAATTCAGATTAAATGCAATTAAAACTCAGTAGGCTTGAATCTTTGAAAATATACTCATTTTTCCAAAAGTAAAAGCTCGTTTCCCAAATTTTATTCTTAGAGGTACAAAAACAGGTAGCAAAACCACAAAGCAGCATGCTCTGCTATTGAAGCAACAGAAAAATCCCCCTTTTACCATGCAGCTCATTATGAGAAACTAAAACTAAAGGGCATTTCTCTTCATTCATTTATATATTGGTGAGCAACTCCAGAAATTAAAAATAAGGCCTCTGGTCAGAGTCTAGTCCAATCAATAACCTAGTACTGAACTCCACTACGTGCCAATTTGCCATTTGCCCTATAATCCCAACCGCTGTCAAGAAGAGCGGTCACAAAAAGTGTCCTCAGGCACAGCAGAGTTTCCAGCTACCTACCGATCTGGATTGAGCATCCTACACGGACCTCCATATGGTTCAGAGTACCTAAGTCATTTCTGTCCAAAGTGAACTATAGAGAGGAGGCGCTGTATTACACAACTAGAAATTAAACGAAATGCCCTAGGAGCTGTACTTACAGAACTACACCCAAGGAGTGTCACCCTACGCCTGGAACTGATTTAGGGGACAAGATTCTGGACTCTGAGCTGATGCTGTACCGGAGAACTTGAGAGGGGGTATTTTGCATATGGAGGGACATAAATTACTAGGGGCAGAGAGGAGGTGGTGGCGAGCAGCTTTTGAAGACGGTCCCCAGTGACTCCCTCTCGCCGGTGTTCCCACCCTGTGCAATCCCCTTTCCCAAGTGGGCTGGACACGGGACTCCCCTCTTGCCCTCCAGCTGCTGCTGCTGCGATGAAGCGAGCTGCCGCACGCCGAAGCCACTTAGCAAGGAACTGAGGGAAGCCTCCTGCCAAGAGCTCACAAAACCCTAAATCTTGCCAAAAACCACTCGAGCCAGCCTGGAGACAGACTGACCCTTGGACACGCCTTACAGTGACTGGGGCTCTGACCCACACGTGGATTTCAGGCTCTCGAGAGGCCTGGGGCCGTGGGACACAGCGAAGCTGTGCCTAAATCCCTGACCCACGAAAACCTGAGATACTCAATGTTGTTGTTCTACGCCACTAAATTTTGGAATAATCTGTTAATCGGTAACTAATAACAGACAACACAGACTTTACCTCTAAAAACATCATCTGGTTAGCATCACAATATGTATTTGAAACTTTTATCTACTTTGAACAAGTTCGTGTGCTCAATTGAGAAGTTAAAGTCTTTCAAACTCTTAAAATGTTCCAAATTCCATAATATATTAAGATACGGCAAGCTTTCCCAAATTAAATGAATTCACTTAAAAGCCAAGAAAATACTAGAGGCATTTAATTTTGTCCCTTATACATCACAGGGCTGTATCGGCATTAAGAAGAGTCTCTTACAGAAAGATAAAAAAGATTTTTTTTAAATCCAAGATAAATTTTACTTCCGGAAAAGAACATGCAGACACAAAGAAAACCTGACTTCCTTAAAACAATAAATAAAGAAGAAAACCCCTTTGATTAGAAGGCTTACAAAAACTTCCTTACCTTGAATGCACTGAAGTGTTCCATCCTCTGCTCTTATTGTAAAAGTCTCACCTGGATTAACTTGAACGAGAATGACCTGCCAAAATAACACATTAAATTCAATTTAATACTAGAGCATCTGGGGTTTTTCTTCAACAGTTTTATTACTTCAATTTATGTACTAGACAGGAAGTATGTGGCACGGAATCCTGTACAAACACAAAACTTAGGATATGTCTTAGAGCTGGTTCAAATTTTAAGGGAGGGGTGAGAGTACATGTCTTTGAATTTAGCCAAGTGAATTCTCCTGTGTTGGTTATGATGTTATGTACCTAAAATGTCATTTTTTTTCTTTCACTAATTTAGAAATAACAGATAAAGAAGAAAAAAGACCAGAAACTAGACTTCTAAAGGAAAATGGCACAGAGAAATATGGTTCTGGCCTAACACTACTGCATATTGTTCCCAAGTGTCCATTACTGACCTGGGTTATAGGATTCTACTGTGTAAAAAAAGAAAGCAATTTATAAGAAAAATGTTTGGAGAATAAAGTGTCTGTGTATAAGGTCCAGAAATAATAATACACACTATGAAATAAACGAATGATCTTACAAATCAGCCTCAAACTCTCAAAGTTTTAAATCTATTAACTAAATGTCAGTGAACATAAATATTTAATATTAGTAGACAACGTCCAAGACTAGACAAAGCACAGCAATGGTAACGTATGTTCTTCCAAGAGCCTTACAGTTTTAGTTCTCACCTGGTTCCTTTAGGTAACAAAAGAAAAAGGATCACTAATTTATATCCACATACAAATTAAAAGATGTAATTCAAGCTTAAAAACTGTCCTTGAGAATCACCATGGGCAAGGTTAACACTATTCAAATAATTACCGTACATTTCTGGAAACTGGAAGGATGTCAGTGTCATATTCATCTTATAGCTCTGCTAGCAAGGCTTGTCCCTCCCTGCAATGAAACTATCAAGCACACCGTTCCGTCTGTCAGTAATAAGCTTCCCATTCTCCTTCACTGCCTACCACCCATCTTAAGCTTTGTCTGACCAGCTAATGCCTATTCATTCTTGTCAGCTTAAGAAGTATTATCTGCTGGGGTGCCTGGCAGGCTCAGTCAGTGGAGCATTGTTACTCTCGATCTTGGGGTTGTGGGTTCGAGCCCCACGCAGGGTGTAGAGATTACTTAAAAATAAAATCTAAAAAAAAAGCAAAGAAAAGTGGCTTCTGCCTCTCAGGACAGGTTGGGTCTCCCACCATATGTTTTCGTGCACACACACACCTCTATTCCTTCCTAGAATTTAGAACTCCAATTCATTAAGCTATTATTTTAGGGTCTGTCCTTCCCTCTTTAACACTGGCTCTAGAAGGACAAGGTCTTGCAGGAAAGAAGTACTCAAAACTGTACCTGGCATAGAATAAATATGTGCTTGAATACTATTTCTACTAAAGGAAAACGATCGCAAACAATTATTTTAACCTAGAAATTGAGCTTTCATAATGTTCAACCTAGACAGTCAACATTATTTACTGTATGTACCATAATTTATGTTTTGTAAAAATGTTGGAGATCAAAGCTATTTCATCTTTAAAACCTAAACCTTTAATATCCATGTATTTTGCTTCTTCTAATAGTTCACCACAGAAGACACTGCTGGGATATTATAATTATTTAAATCAGGAACTACATTAACTGGAGAAAACAAGATCCTTCAAGGAAAAGCAGTCCAAGTTTCATCCCTGGTGCTTCTCATTATCTTGAATTGTAACGGTGGTTTCAGGGCAATTTATTTTTCCTGTTCAGTAACTGTGTCAATAATCTTTCAGTCTTAAGTATTCAAATTCTCACCAATGTAAACACACTGTGCCCTTTTAAGAACTCAAAAGGAAATCCCTTCAGATCTCTATACAGATATTAAAACATTTCAATTGCTTTTTTGAAACGGAGCTTTTAAAGTCATTCTTAACACGAAAATAGTTTTGATTTAACTTTATTTTCACATAAACATAGACCATAACTTGACTACAATGGAATAAAAAAAAAGACACTCCAACAAAGAAAGTTCTCTGTGTCTTTTTAGAAGTCCTTAGACCGATTCCAGCATCGCTGTAATACAGCAGAAACCATTTCTTGTGTGGAACGTCTCAGTATAAGACCTATACTATATGCCCGTAGAATTAATGAGTTGGAGGGAAAAAAAAAAAAAAAAAATCAAAGGACACCAAGACTCTGCCCCAGATATTCTCCGACAATCCCTGATTCAAGTACTCTCTTCCCACTACTCTCAAAACTGTCAGATAGCATGTCCCAAAGGCTGGTTCTCAAAAGTACAATTCACCAGTATTATGGAAAGTCCCGGGCAAGAAAAGGGATTTCTGAATTGGGGTATGTTCCAGATGCCGTCACATTACCTGCTTTTCACAATGCATGAAGGGTGGAACAGTTCTTAGCGGTCATGGACACCAGGCCACAATTCAAGGAATGGCCCTGAGGCACCCAGCCTCCAAAAGCTATTTATGCCGTCGGCTCTCTCTGCTTACGGAGGCCAATTCCTGACCCCCACCCGGCTTCTTCAGGGAGAAAGATGATAGGTAAAGAGCTTTTAAGCACCCTACTAAAATACCACTCTTCAAATGTTTAGTTCCTGTAATTTTCCCCGCTGCTGGGTTGCTATGGCAACCAGATTATAAATCTACCAAGTTACCTCAGAAACCAGGCAAATCACCTGTGTCCCAATATCAATTTTTCTTAGAGCTAAAGTCATTATTGGACCAAGCTGCATTCATCTTGGCATGGAGTTATTATAAAAGAAAGCATTTTATTATCCTGGGGCCAACTGACCACCTTGCTGTTTTCACTGTCAATAAAGGAGAGAGAAAAAAGTTTTGACACACACCAGCCCAGTGATCTGTCCCTGACAACAGACATGAATGAGACGCCAGCAGCCTTGCCTTGCATCACCCACAGCCTTGAGGAGCATGAGTCACACCCTGGCAGGCTCCCTGGCGCTTAACCTTTCCTATCATAGCAGCCTCCCTTTCTCTCTCTCTCTCTCTCTCTCTCTCTCTGCCCCCCTCTTTCTCTCTCTAGCCACAAGGCAGACAGACATAACTATTCCAAGTTCTCAGAAATGCATAACGTAAAACATCCTACCACTGCCCAAACGTCATCGTTTTTCGTCCACTCACTAAGCATTTCCTGCTTTTCTGAAGTCAGCATTAAAACAATTCATGCTGCATTCATTCTGTGTCTTGTCAGAGGAGGGAAAAGAGGGGGGAGAGGGAGACAAAAAGAGAGAGTAAGAGAAAGAGAGAGAGAGATTTTAACCACTGATAGATTCTTTGTCCCCGGAGATGTTAAAACAGAACCATGTTAATCAAATCACAAGAGCATACTTCGGGCTACCCTTGCTTCATCAGATCAGTCTCCGAGCCACTAGGGCTACGGGAACCAAGCAGCCCAAAATAACCAGAGGCACGTTTGTCAAACATTAATGAAACCTAAGTAACCATTCTTCCAAAACCTTAAACAATAAAACGAGAGGGAGAATTAATATCATTCAGTAAAAGGCTAGACAGCATCGGGACAGAGTTGTGCCCGACAAGAGCGCTGAAAAAGGTGTTCACAGACCTCTCCTTCAAAGGTATAAATCGAACTAGGTTTCTTGCCCAGTAGATGAGGTAAAGGGAAGCTATTTTTGCCGTTTAAATTGTGGGTGGCTGGGGGCGCCTGGGTGGCTTAGTCGGTTAAGCGTCCGACTTTCGCTTAGGTCATGATCTCGCGGTTCGTGGGTTCGAGCCCCGCGTCGGGCTCTGTGCTGACTGCCAGCTCAGAGCCTGGAGCCTGTTTCAGTCTGTGACTCCCTCTCTCTCTGACCCTCCCCGGCTCACGCTGTCTCTCTCTCTCCTAGAAATAAATAAAAAAAAACATTAAAAAAAAATAAATAAATTGTGGGTGGCTGATTAACCAGACCAATGCCTAAGATTAGTGCTGGAGGCAAGTTCCCAACGTAGGCCTCAAGTAACAAATGACCAGCCCGCTGACCGCCGTGTGTGTCCATCACAAAAGCCCCTTCTGGGAGAACGGTACGGACTGACCAAAGATGGATCATTACATCTGCAGCTTCCTTACAAGTTAAATCCAATCCCTGGACCATGAAGATGAAAACTGTGCTAGGAGAGGGGATCTCGTTTCATTTCTGGAGCTTTCTTCATTTGCCATACTCTGTGAGGCTGGTCTTAACTTGCTCTTAACAGTTTTATGTGTAAATGAACACTTGAAACTTGGAGCCAGCATTTATGATTATTCAACAGATATCTTTGGGGGGGGGGGGATGATACAACCTAAAAGCTGCAGAAGAGCTCCATGTGAGGAATGATTCTATCCATGAATATCTAATAACTTTGAAAAAATGACTTCTGCTGTTTCAGATTCTGTGTCTCCCTCTCTCTGTGAACCTCCCCTGCTCACACTGTCTTTCTCTCAAAAATAAAAAAGAAAACATTAAAAAAAAAGAAAAGAGAAAAGGACTTCTGGCTACATGAGAGGAAAAGCAGCACTTTTTTCTAGATTCTCTCTCTCTCTCTCTCTCTCCCCCTCTCTTCCTCCCTCCCTCCAGATTCCTAAACTCCAGAGAAGTCCTGGCAAAGCTCCACCCAGGCATCATTTGTTTTCCGAGTCCCCTCTTTTGACTCCGAATCAGGAAAAGGGAAAAGATGAGCTGCAAATAACCAATAATTATCTTTGTGGGAATGATATACACAAAGAAAATGTCCCAGGATTAAAATGTGACAGGTAAAATAGAAATGTACTCGAAGAGGCTACAGAAGTATTGATTGCCTCATCTGCTCACCTGTCCAACCTAGAGCCTGAAAGCAAAGCTGGCAGGAAAAACACATACAAGACCAGGAAGTCTCCAAAAGTACTTACACACTGGGTCAAGGCACAGGGACATGCACGGGATGTGAAGCTGGAGCCTGGTCTGTAACACTGATAGGACAAACAGTCTTGATTTGTTTCTTCCTGAGCTTTAGAACTCGTTCGGGAAATTTTTTTTTTCTTTTCTACATTTTAATACCCAGTGTGGGGCTTGAACTTACAACCTCAGGAGATCAAGAGTCAGAAGCTCTATGGACTAAGCCAGCCAGGCATCCCAGACTTGTTCAGTTTAAAGCAAGGAGCAAGAATATTTCAGTGCTCCAAAATTTTCAATGGTTTGATTTCTTCACAGAATGGCAGGTTCAAAAGTTGTCATCCTCATCGATGATTACATAGCTCTAAAATTAATTCAGCATGATGCAGGCTACTGTAGCAACTCTTTTTAACAGCTTTTTTCCTACAACGATTAAACCCCTGTGGTCTGCCAGATAGGTATTACTAACAAAACTATATAGGTGGGGAAACTGAGGCTTAAGGAAAGTAAATAACTTGTCTAAAGTCACAAAACTACAAAATGACAGAGTAAGCACTGGAATCCAGCCCCATCTGACCAAAATGGACTCTCTTCTCTTCTGACACATGCTTTCCCCGCTCTAATAGCTGTGGGCTTCACAAAGTCAATTCTTCATGAAGATACTTTATACTTTAATGAATAGCTAGAAGGAGAGAACTCACTTAACTGGGTCAAAGGCGTGTCTCCAAGACATGATCTGAGGACAAGATCTCTTCTAGGAAATCTAAGCCCACTCCCTGAGCCAGGGCCCATAATTCCCAATATGGCAGTTAGAAAACCTTAACTCTCAACAAACAGTTGTTTTTATACTTAGCAAGATTTATTCTCGTAAAGTCCTTGTCAAGTCTTTGAATTCCCCTAGAATCCTAAGGTGAACCAAGGAGCTAATGACTGACTATCACGATCACTAGATGCCACTTCACATGGGCCAATAGAAGGCATAAGAAAAATAAGATGACTCCTGGGAAGACTGGAACCCAGTTTCTAGGTTTCCCAGTCATCTGTGATTAACAAAAAAAGACAGGAATGGATTAACAGGTAACCAAGGGAAGAGAAATCAAATCGAGGAGACATGTTTATACACTGAAATTATGCCAGTGCCTGCTGAAACTACGCACATTCAAAAGAGTTTAGTAAGTCCATTTCATAAAACAAGCGTCCTCAGAAGAATTACTACTGTATCTCTGTTAATTTAACAAGTATCAATGAGTGGCCAGAATGGGTTGGGCATTCCTCCAGGCACTGGGAACAGAGCCTTAGACAATACAAAGTTGTGCCCACCTCAGGCTGACAAACAGAACTTACGTGGGATGAGGAAGGGTGGGGGGTGGGTTGTGTTTAAGCAAAAAATAAAACCTTTATAGATAGTGTTAAGGGCTATAAAGAGAATACAATGGCAGCTTGTAAGAAGTCATACATTTCTACTCTCTTTAATTGTATACTGCCTTGAATAAAGAGATTCTATTACAAAAAGAGCTGCTGTTTGCTAAGAATAAAAATATAGCCTTAACTTAAATGGAAAAAATGCAAAATGTAATATAGATGGCCAAAACTAGGTTAAAAGCCTCTTTTAAGAGAGCCACAAATGCCAGAGTCTAAGGTTTCAACTACAGGACTTTCAAGATAAAAACCAAGAATATAAAAGACCAAAATTCTATGCAAGCTTAAGTATAGTTTTTCCCTGGCTGAAAGTAACAGCCCCCAAATATCTTTGAGCATTTGAAGCACCATAATGTTTACTTAAATAATTTTCTTTCATTTTAATAAATAAATTTTTCACACTGTTTTTCAGTGCCAAAAAGTAGAATGCTTCTTCCTTTAGTTGAAAATTAGGTCCATGGAGATCAAATTTGGTTCTTGTCATCACTACTTCAGGGTTAATGCTTGTCAAAAATGTCCATCAGGTGAGATACAACCCCTCCTACCCCTCAATTCCAGCCACACACCCCATTACCCACAAGCTGGGCTCTGACTACACCGATAGAGAATGGGCAGTTCAGACCGCTTTTCACCCACCAGTCCTACCATGAAAGTGCTTTGCACACGGAATCTAAAATGTCCCCCGCCATTAAGATCTAGCTTCCTCATGCTCAGAAAGAGCGATGTGATCCACACTGACGTGTTAATTCATGTCATGCATGTCTGGTAGGCTATGCATTGAACCTAAACAAACAACTCTACCATCGGAATCTCAAGGCCAGGGGCACCTGGGTGGCTCAGATGGTTGAGTGTCCGGCTTCAGCTCAGGTCATGATCCCGCAGTTTTTGAGTTTCGGCACCATGTCGGGCCTTGTGCTGACAGCTCAGAGCCTGGGGCCTGCTTCGAATGCTGTGTCTCCCTCGTTCTCTGCCCCTCCCCCGCTTGCATTCTGTCTGTCCGTCTCTCTCTCTCTCTGTCAAATATCAACAAACATTAAAAAAAAAAGAAGAATCTCAAGGCCAGTTCAGTGAAGAAACAGATTTAACTGCCTATATTCCCAAGATTCTAATATTTTTAAGCCTATTTCAATATTGGTCATGTCATTCATTGAACACTGTCCTTCCCCCATGAAGATGTAATCAAGAAATAATGTACCCAAGGGGAATATCCTCATCCTTATAAGTGACAGGAAATCAGTGCCTGATATTCTAGAGTTAACTCTTCTAAATTACTATGCGTCTTCAATTGTTTAAAACTAGCACTCCTATGGCCTGGTATCTTATGCCCACTAAGATAAAACCAGAAATGAATTCAAAGAGGTCTTATTTTAGGGATTTGGAAGGATTTTACGGAACAGAGGGGGCTTCCCTTCCCCACCACTACACAGCATGTTATCACTTATTCAGCCCTTGACTTTCCATTGATCACACTTATTTAACATCGATGCCCAATGCTATTATTATGTAAGCCCTGATTTTTCAAAAGCATTATTTGCTGGGTAGTTACCATGTGCCAGGCATGTTATAAAGCACTGATGATTCCAAGACAAGAAAGATGACATCCTACTCGTTTGTGTGTTGGTGCAAGGGTAGAAAATATAATGAACGGTAATAAAATCAGACTATGTGCTACAAAGAGCTATGAATATGAAAGCTGAAGGAAGCATGGAGAAATCAGGGAATGCTAAGTTGGGAGTGACATTTAAAGCAGAAGCGAGAGATTGCAAGTGGATAAGCAAATGAACAATCACACACAAGCAAACGCATGAGGCCTGGATGGCAGGATGTGTTCAGAATTCCGACGTGGCCATAATGGCATATGCAGAGAACAGAGGGGTAAAGGTGAGACTGCAGAGCAGGGCCACCTAGGGAAAGTCTTTGTTCGCCCCACTTAAAAGTCTGGACTTTCTCCTGTGAGCAGTAGAACTCCCCCATGGGAAAGCAACGTTACTAGATTACTCTGATAGCAGTGAGGACCTCAAACTGATACGGAAGACACTGGGCACATGGAGACCAGTAAAGAGGTTAATGAAACATCCACCTGGGACATCATTCAGGGATTAAGCTGTTCAAAGTTTAAGTTTTCAAAAACAAATGCTGGTTTAACCTTTAAATATGGCTAGCCAGGTCACGAGGTCTGCTGCAGACACTTTCTGCCCCACCTCTTTACCAACACTGAACTCTCTAAGATGACAGAGGTATTATAATAAGCTCTATGGTTCTGCAAGCCAGAACTACTTCCATTTTTCCTACTTCCTGTCACTCTAGTTCGTTCTCCGTGATTCTGCCACTTCCACATCGACCCCGCTCTCATTGATGGGCATCCACAGTCCACCCGTCTTGTGCCTCCTCCTCCCCAACTTGTTCTGTCCTTTATTTCTTCTCGTTGGTTCTTGGCTTTTACTCTAAAAAGCTAAGCCCCAGAGTGTTCAACTGCCATCCTGGCATTCCTTCCCTTTATTTCCAGTCACCTCATCAAGCAGGCATAACAGATAAGGTGGTTTGTGCACCATAAGAAAAGGATGACTAGTAGGACTGGTAAAATCCTGGGAAACAGATAGAATTAGGTGTCAAAGGAGAACCATGACTCATTGTCAAGGGCCCCGAGTGAATCATCTCCCCAAAACATCTACTTTCTGATTCCTAAATATTTCCATTTCAAACCAGTCCATTCGTTTTTTAAATCTTGAAGTTAAAGTTTGCCTCTCGTCATATTGTACATACACAAAAAGATGTGAAGAATAAGTTAAGGACTCAGAATTTTAGATAAAACCATATCACCTACAATGCCATCTTTAAATTACAAAAACCAATCGTAAACAATTTTAAGATTAAAAAAAGTAATTACACAATGGCACATATTTCTTCTACATGTTTAAGTGTCTCTTCCTGCCATACTGTATGTTGAGGTAAAACTGGATGGAACTCAGGCCACAGCTGTCTTCTAAATAACAGGCTAGCGTGTAAATATTGAGTAGTTAAGTCACTCTCTGCTCACCTTCTTTTAATTCCAGCTCTTTTTTGACCTAGTAGTGTAAAAATCAACCAAGATAACCAAGCTGCCAATGAGAAGAGCAAATCAGATAGATGGCACTTGAGTCCCGCTACACAAGGCACTTAACATTTCTAGCCCTGTAGTTCCTCACTCATACACAAGAGAGGGAGAGGGAGAGGGAGGGGGAGGGAGAGAGAGGGGGAGGGAGAGGGAGGGGGAGGGGGAGAGAGAGAGAATACCTCATATTATTTGCAATTAAGGAAAAGAGCAACCCTAATACACCCCTGGTACAAGGCTTACACATTGTATGTGCTCAATAAATAACTAGTAATGCTTCTTTATCTTCAACTTTCTACCAGTGACAAACCTTTAAGAAAAAAAAAAATGTGGCTTCTAAAGAATGTATTTTTTTTTTTTTTTACTGAATCTGCATTTCATCTTCTCAAAAAAAAAAAAAAATCTAAAACTAACCAATTCTCACCTTTGCCCAGATTTTGTTTGAGAAACTCTCTGGCTTTCCTTAAAAGTTCACCTCCCAACTCATCTGCATTCCGGTGTCTGTTCGGCTTCCGTGGTCTCAGGCAATAATGGTGACTTTGGAATCCATTCACAGAAGTTCGAAAATCTAAGCCCTTTACATCTACAAAATGGGTTGAATTACTTGGAAATACATCTAATTAAGATTATCATAATGAAAATCAGCAATAAAAAATAATAAAATAACACCACCGTACGTGGAAATTTCCTAGTAACTGTTCAGAACTCCAGAAGACCCTTTTCTGACCCATAAGCTGCCTTCTCAAACACACAGAATTAAACTTGGCCACATTCTCCAAGGAGCATCAGGCATTTGCCTTTTTAAACACTTAAGCAAGTAGCCTGAGAGGTTATCCACCATACATTCCAGGAAAACAGAATAATACAGCTGGACACTTAAGACCATTAAAAAGTTTAAAGAAACTGTCCAGATTTAAGGTTTCAGACAAACAGACTGAAAACACTCTTCAAAAATGTAATGCTTTAAGATTTTCCTTTCTAGATCTTAGTTATCAGAGTTTTGTAAGCAACTGTTGGAAAGCTCAGAGCATTTGCACTCTTGGTTGGAATGATGATATCCCTGAGTGCAGACACATACTGATCTGTACAAATGAACAGCTTATTCCAATCCTTCCCTCATTCTGCACCGAGTCCAAATTCAGGACTGACACTAGTCTCTGCGGACAACGGAGGAAAAATGTGACCAAGATTTTCCAGCCAGCCCCTCCCCTCCTCCTCGCCGCTCTCAGCACATACGAGTACACAGCAGATTCAATGCACGGCTCTAATTCGGGGCCAGTTCATGCACCAATGACATCAGTGCAGTATAATGAGCCAAGTTTAAACTCCATCTGGGACAAATAATGTCCAGGCGCACTGTGACTTCTTTTGTTTATATACACTGACTAAATATGTCTTGGTGGTAAATGAACTAACTCTTAAGATTTATTTCCCAAGGCCTCCAAAACAATATTCTGCACCCCTGAAGCAACTCCCTGCCTCCAGTTCTCTTTCCAAGGCTATGCGTAAGTGATTTTTAACAGAACACATGATTTTGAAACATATAATTAACATCTTGAGGAAAGACATAGTCCAAGCAGCCCTTCATCAATCTGAAACAAAGAAACTGAGGAACTGACTAGCAAATGGGTGCGGTATCACGGCTTGTGGTACAAATACTGCAGGACACTTAATTCTGTATTCCCTCCGAGAACGAGAATTAGCAGAGGTGAGAGATCTAAGGAATGTTCACGGAGCAGAGTGGCCATTTTCTTTCTCTTTGAAGAATAAACTTAGGGTGTTTTCTTCTTGCAGTTTTGACGTTAGTTAAGGGGAACAATCATAAATTCAGAATGGAAAACAAACAATCTAATAGATTCAAGTCTTGCAATAAGTTGTTAGAGTTCTTCAGACACAAAAACTGTGCCTCTGGGGTGATGTAATTTTTGAATGAAAATGAAAGGCGGGGCTTGGGAGGAGAAGAAGGCAGACAAAAAGGTCATCTCCATGCTCCCATGGCAAGCCTCCCAGGGACAAGGAACCCCTGCTTCCCTTCTTTGGTCACCACAGTCTCTCCCCACAGCTGCGGGCCCCAGAGGGAACCACACCCCTGCTGCAAATCTCAGAGAAAGAACCATCCCCCTAAGGAAAGAGAGGGAGGAGGGGCCCTGGTGACCTGGGCCTCAGATGACTTCACTCCCAATTCCTCCTCCAAACACAACTCGTACCTCCGGGCCTCAGACACCACCACTACCACGTGGCCTGCAAGGTTCAGAAACTCCAGATCCAGAATCAATGCCACCTTCCAGAGCTAATGTGAAGATCTTAAAAGATATTGTATAAGGTAAGAGGAATACTCTTCCCAATGAACTTTATCATGGACAAGGGGCCGAACTCGGTCCCAGGTCTCTCCCAACTGTTTACCTGAACAAGACAATGAGATATGCCTAACCTGAGCAACTCCAACCTTTTTGAAAGGTAGGTTCTAAATGGATTCAAATCCGGCTGCAGGTACTTAACTTTCCTTGTCACTGGTTCTGTCTGTAAAAATGATCAGCACCTTACAGGGTGTATGATTTCTGGATGAAATGATGTCTATAAGCACCCAGCACCATTCCCAGCACCTCGGAAGCCCGTTATCACTCCCTCCCTCCACCACAGAGGGAACAAAGAAATCAAAATATCAAAAGCCATTCTTTGCAACAACTCAGCTTACTGCCCACTAAGAACCACTGGACTAAAGGACTAAACATGGAGACCACAAGCCTTCTGGTGATCAGCAAGCTCACAAAGTAACATTTAAGTTTGAAGTAAATGCCAAAAACTCAGATACTCGGAATTCTTTCAATGTCGAATATCTGACCTTTAGTGAATCTTTCACATTAAGGCACTGAAATCGCTGGAAGAGGCCAACTTACAGAATCTTTTATCCTAATACTTGTCCCTTGGTGTTGGGAGTAATTGTTACTGAAGGAGCCTCTGCTTCGGTCCAAAGGTGGAGCACATAGCTGGTGCAGTGTTCCTGAGGAGCACTCTCTCCTAAAGAGAGGCACTTCAAAGTCCCAAGGCAGCTTGAAGAAGCAATGATGTGCAAAGGCAGTCAATAAAAAAAAAAAAAAAAAAAAAAAAAAATGAGGAAACTCTTCAGTGCCTGACCCTGAGGAAGCCACTTTACAAATGAGAACATGGAGGCGCCTGGGTGGCTCAGTCAGTTGAGCGTCCAACTCTTGGTTTTGGCTCAGGTCATGATCCCAGGGTTGTGGATGGAGCCCTAAGTCAGATTCCACACTGAACGTAGAGACTACTTAAGATTCTCTCTCCTTCTCCCCATCCCTAGCTCGTGCTCTCTCTCTCTCTCTCTCAAACAAGTAAATAAACAAACAAGAGAAAATGGAGACTCCTGAGAAGTCAATTGGATGTGAACCCCCATCTATTAAAGGATAATGTCCCCCATCACTCAACACCACCCTCAATGGATCCGTTGGGTCTTTAAAACAGGTATTATTCACAGACAGGGTATATAGAAGCCTAAGGTCTGACTTCCCATCACAACCCCCAAAAGAAAAATATGGATGGCATTCCTTTGTAATTCCTAGTATATTCATATTTTATATTACTTTTCTTTTCAGTCATGACTAAAGTCACCAAATAAGTTATAAATAAAACAGTCATTCTAAAATGATGCTTTTCATATGGACTTTTTGCAAGGTAATGAGAAGAAAGATGGGTCTCATATAGACCATTCTGGCAACGCAAAACAAAAATTAAAGTGGGGAAATCAGGAAAGATGTACGAGGTACAAGACTCTGGCTGCTTCAGTGACCCAAAACATCACTAACCAAACACATGCTTCAGTGTGTTATGGTTTCTCCCATGAGCTAGAACTCAGTATTCCAATACAAAGACCAAAGAAAATTTCTATCTGAAGCAGTTATACACTTCAGTCACTGCTGAATTTTTCTAACTACTCAGAAAACACAGGAACATTTTAATGATACCTCTTAAAAATTAAGTCATGTAACATAACTAGGGAATAAGCACAAGTCCATTACTCTCCAAATCTAAAGTTTGGCTCACATGGCTTAATTTCCAGGTCTTGAAAATAATAGAAATGGAACCCTGATGACAGCTTTACTGATATGTACACTTTCTAGTCAACCTGCCCCCAAAAGCTAGACCAGTCTTCTCCAGCTCTGTGCTGTCTCCA
Source organism: Hyaena hyaena (assembly GCF_003009895.1). Classification (NCBI taxonomy): domain Eukaryota; kingdom Metazoa; phylum Chordata; class Mammalia; order Carnivora; family Hyaenidae; genus Hyaena; species Hyaena hyaena. The sequence continues at coordinate 2,763,612 of NW_024080744.1, read as the reverse complement.
TTTAACTGCCCAATTATTTGCCAAGCAGAAACCCTTAGCAAAGTAATTTTCTAAATGGAGGCTGTCCATTTTACCCAAACGCACACCTACTCTACCCGCAAGGAGCAAGGAGTGGGCAATAAAGAGCGGATCCAGGAGAGGCGGGGTCAAATTATTCTAATTAATAATCAGGCCAAACACACCTGCTACCCATAAAACACATTCCCTTCCAGCAATGATCTGATCTGATGGCCGCCTACTAAGGAAAAAGGCCCAGGGCAGAGAAGCAACACCGATGTAGGAATGAACACGAAAATGGCACATGAACTCTGTTTTTTCTGGAGGCCCACTATGGTTCAGCTTCAGTTTATTCTAAACGTAGAGCTGGCTGGAAAATTACTAAGAGGCACCTAGTCCTGGCCAACCCCAATTTAAATGGGGAAATAAATGTAGTCTGAAGGTAGCTAAACCCAGAATTACCTAGATACAATACTGTGTTGCTTCAGCCACTGGCTCCTCGGTAGGCTGTTTATTTTTTGCACAGGCATCTGGAACTTAAAGATTCATGTTACTAATTTCATGCAGCTTGTCCACTACTGTCTTGTATATATCATTTCTATATAACCTTACTTTTAAAATCAATCATTTGAACAAAAAAAAGAAAAGTCTGCCAATATGAAAACGGTTATATACAAACATATGTCTTAACACATGGGATCTTAGCTTCCTCTGTGTGTGTATATATATTATTTTTACTGCCCTGTGTGATACAGCAATGGCTGTCACATCACATTTAACATGACAAATACACATTTTCCAAAGAAAATAGACATTAGAGGTTGGAAAACTATCATATTTAATCTTATCCAGAGAGAAAGTTAATACAGAATGGTATGAAATGCCTCATCCAGGTAATACCAGGAGAAGTCTGCTTTGAAAAAATTCTATTTCAGTAAGTATTTAAGGAAGCCTTACTTCTTAGAGACTGTAAAGCAAGATCATAAACACAAGTATTTGCATCTCTGCCCTTGGAACGCTGAAAGCTTGCATCTGTGTTTAATGTCCCTAACTAGTCTGTAAACAGTAAAAACAGTAAAAACCAAGGCGCCTGGTTGTTCCTTCTGTCCCTTCCTATGCTTTTGGTGAGCGTTCAGTGTGGCACTGATCGGGGGCTCAAGTTCTGCTCACCGAAAAGCAGAGGCAAAAAAAAAACAATACGTGGATCCTGACGTGTAAGGCATATAATTGAAACCCTCCCACAAAACCAGATGAACCAGAGCCCACAGCAGTTCATTTCACAAGTCATAAGTAGAAAACGAAGAGGCTTAAAATCACTTCGTAAGTATGATACAAAAATGAGTGTGCCTGAAAAATCCAACATTTTTGCTCTATTTAAAACACGAGCTGCGTGACCACAGGAGGCAATTTCCAGGGTAAAAAAGGTTAACAATTCCCAGATTCCAAACTCAGAGGGCCATAGCACCCAGACAAGTGCAGAAACCAAGCGCAGTGGACAAGAAACCAAGCGCGGAGGACAGTCCCTATCTGACGCGACAGCCGCCATTTTTGTCCAATCCGTTGCTGCTAAGTGGGAAGACCAGCCCAGCGTCATCAGATCTTCTGGGATTTCCAGATACGCAGAAAGATCCAGAATTTTATGTACGTCTTCCCATTTTTAAGTACCGGCACCTAATTATTTTTTTTTTTAATAATTATATCAATCGCAAAGAAGGAAGGTGGGGGAGGAGAAGGCCTGTATGACAAACGCAACAAGGAACCTGTTGTCAAGCCCTGGTTTGGGTGAATTAAATTTGCTCATTTCATTCATTCTCAACCCATTCTGAAGGATTTACCAAGTGCTCCCTCAGATGCCAGGCACAGTGTGAAAGAGAGACACAGTCCCTGCTCTCCTGGAGTTTACAGTGCAGCCAGACAGTCAAACATTGGAGTAAGTTGAAAACAATCCTAATGTTAAAACCACCATGGAGTTTAAAACTGCCGTTGTTTTGCAATGCAACTTTGCCTCTCCAGTGAATTTTCTCTTAATCCTCCCCTTTTTGAAGATGGCTCAATTTCGACCATTTGAAGGATACGGCCTACGTTTTGTCTCTTATTATTATTGCCTTTGGCTAATTAAATTCTGAAGTGTCTCTCAACCCAGACAGCTCAGAGCTGTCATAATTACATGTCGTATGCTATAATTACCGTGGGTGCCACATATAACAACACCCTCTGATAATATGGCATCAACATTTTCCTTTATGAGACAGAGATTATGCACAGGCTATGACTTTTCAGAAGTCTTTGTAGTGAGCGGAATTGGCAAACCCGAGGCAGAGAGGTTTGTCAAATCAGACCACAGACCTGGATCAACTCACACCTTTTCTTACAGTTGAGAGCAGGCCCTCAAGAAGCAGGGGTGGTTGCCTGTGCCGCTGGGAGGTGGCACTGGCGGAGGGGGTGCCCCCGCTCTGCATCTCTATGGGGTAATTCCGAAGGACAGACATCAGGGGGTGCACAGCCACAGTGGATGCGTCAGAAGACAAAAAGATTCACTAATGAGAACACAGAATAGCAAAGGTTCCAGAAAAGAGATGGTAGAAGGTGCGGGTATGGTTTGTCTGGAGCGCCACTAACATCAGCTCTCAGCTGAATCTACTATCCCTACAGAGTAGCCTCACTTCATAAACCAGAAACCGATGATCTGATACACAAAGCTGAGTAACAGTCCCAGACCTCACTTCCAGTGAGCCGTCTGTTCAGGCTCAGCCTTCCCACAGACATTTTTCCTAGCCGGGTCTGTCTTCCTGCCCGCCTATTCCACTGCCGCCCCCCCGCCCCCCTGCCCCTGCGCTCCCAGGGCACGGATGTATTCTGCAATCCAAGCACTTCTCCTGTGGCTCTACACATGTGTAAACACAGCCTTTTTATTTTGGTAAACCACGTTTTGCTCCCCAAACTCTATCGTTCCTTCCTTCAGGGCCAGAACAGTGTCTCATTCCTCTTGGCGTCGGCCAGCATCTACCAGCACCTAGGGCCCGGCTGGGACAGAAGACACTGGACAAATACTTATTAAAATGAACAAATCTATTACTGAGTCACTCCTTAAACTCAATCGTAAATCCTACCCTTTCTCTTCCTCCTTTCTACCCCAAATCTACAAGAAAAGATGACCGCGGTATCTTGACACCGGAGGCCTTTTTAGGTGTGAATGGTAGAGAGAACGTGGATGGCAGTCGGCGATAACCATTTTCTTTCAACATCTGTGCACAACTTGTGCACTTCTACACCTCAATGCCGAAGAGTCTGCCCAGGGTGCAAGCTGCCCCACACTGAGTTTCCCAAACGCAACATCTGACCAACCTACCTCTCTATCTTTGACCCGAGCCCCAGCCTCTAAATAGGATGCTGTCATATAAAGAGCGGTTATATAATGTTGCTCGACAATAATAGCTGCAGCCTCTATTTTAACTTCCAGTCCCATTCTCATTTGAATATCTTTCTTTTTCCCCAGGCAAACTTCCCAAGAACGGTTTATACGTTTGTCTACACTGTACTGATTGTAAAATGCTTTCTGTGTCTTCCTGACACGGTGGCTATCAGGATATTTAAAGAGTAAACCTGTGTGGTGAGAGGATTTGAACTACCGAATGCAAGAAGGGAGCCATCAAGGAAAAGTTATTTAGAAGACATCAACCAGAACAGAAAAGGTCACTGGATTAGGAGGAAAAGCACATTTGATGTAAAAGGCACGCAGATGACGAGCACCATCTGAACGAGGAAAGTTTTAACATGTTTAACGTGCTGTCTGGAAATGTGTACTCAAAAGAATGCTCCAGGAAATCTCTGGCTGTGTATTCTGTCTAGGGGAAACAAAGGCTTTCAAAAAGAAGAAGCAAAAGTGGGGGGGGGGGGGGCTCACTCTGGATAAAATGACATGCTGAATGCTGATCAAAATGAACAGGCAAAGTCAAGTGAACTACAGACACGGCTGAGGTACTTTAACCTTCCATCTTCCAGGGCAAGCCCGTTCACAGGTTATCCTGAACTGGTAGGAGAAACAAGTTTTCGGTTTACATTTAAGGAGATCTACTTCCTGAAGAAGAGGCAATAAGAACACTCATTCGCAACTAATACTCTGCAAGCTTTTATTAAAAGGAGGGGAAAAATAGACATAGAAATATAATACGCCTACCAAACATTTGCTAGTTGCCCTCAACGATCAAGTAGGACAAAGGGGCATCTAACCCACCCCCAGAGGTCCCCTAATGAACATCTATATGAGAACAGTCACCAACAATAGGAGAATATAAAGCAGCATTCCACCCTGCTGTAGGTTTTAAGTGTCACAGATTAAATTAGCAAATCAGTAAACTCTATGTTAACACTTCTGTTCTTAAGCTACTGGTTTCCTTATTTAAACCCTGGTGACTGCTGTAATTCTTCAGAGACTATTAAAATACTAAACCGATAGAAAAAGTTGGAAATTGGGCTGATGCTTACCCTTTCGTGCTTAAAACTAGCTATTACATTTTTAAACCTCTAAAATATGCTAATAGTCTCTAACAAATGTAGTTAAATTTATTTACCATAGGTTCTGAAAATCAATGCACCAATATTCTGATTACTGATAGGCATTCACTATAACTGATATAGCCATACACAAAAACTCAAGTCAGGAAACCCGATTTTTATAATAGGAATCGTATGCTGGTAGGCATATCAAAAGAAGCAAACTTTATTTAGCTATGCTGATCTGTTCGGAGGTAGAAGAAATTATAGTGAGAGAAGCAGAGGTACTTTATTTAGGAAACAATCGTTCAAAATAAAGCTGCTCCCATTTCACCCCTAGATAGATATCCAAGAAAAATGAAAATATACATGCACGCAAAGATTTGCACACAAGTGTTCACAGTAGTATTATTCATAATAGCCAAATAGCAGCAACGACCCACATGCCCGTCAACTGACAGATAATAAACAAAATGTAATATATCCATGTAATGGAGTATCACTTGCCAGTAAAAAAGGCATAATAGACTGATACATGCTGTCACACGATGAACCTTGAAAAGGTTATGCAAGATGAAAGCAGCAGCACACAAAGGATTGCACATAGCAGGAGTTCATTTATATGAAATGTCCAGAATGGGCAAATTATCTACAACAGAAAGAGAGGGCAGATTAGTGGTCGTCTGGGAATATGGGGAAGAAAGGCCTGGGAAGTGACTGCAACTGGGTTTCTTTTTATCATGATTAGAAGGATCTAAAATTGTGGTCATGGTTGCACAATTCTGTGACTATAGCAAATTCCAGTGAATTGTGTACTTTATAAATAAACGAATTACATGGCATGTGGATTGTATCTCAATAAAGCTGTTAAATAAGCAAAGCTGTTAAGTCGCTTCTGTCCACCTCTGTGTTTACCATTGTTCGTGTTCATTTTTTAGTTGGTAATATATTTCTTTTACATCTTCAGTCATAATGAGGATGGCTTTTCATTTTAGGAAAAGAATCATCCTTTTCCTGCTGCCTCTGTAAAATGACAAACCAAAGTTTCAAACTTAACATGACTTTGGATAATGAAAATTAACAGTGTCTCTTATTTAGAGAGCCAGAGTAGAGCGGCGTATCTTGCCAAGAACTCATACTAACTAAATCCAGAAACCGGCGGTACAAAACTCAGGAGGCGGCGGCCTGTGGGGACGGAGGAGCTTTCTCATGACTGCGGTGGTTCTTTTGCATATACGGAAATGTTTAGAATGTCCTCTGCACAGCTGCAAAGTATTAAGAATGCTGTAAACACACACAAGGTGAGCCTCGCCATCCACACTCCCGGCACAAATGTAGAGGCACAGCGGGCAGCTCTTTATAAAGGTAGAATTTGAGAGGTGGCTCAAGGGCTGCCTCCCTCAAAATGTCACCCCCAAGGGCCTACCAGACAGTGCCTGTGATGTCCATCACTGAAGTCAGCCTTGTGTCTCCAAAAGGTCCATGTTAAGATGAAAAGGTGTTGCCTCAGAGGGACAGCATGGTGACAGCCTCCAAAAACATTAGCAGGACCTTCAGTGCGGAGCGTGGTCTTGCAAACGAGCCTGGAGCCTGCTTCAGATTCTGTGTCTCCCTCTCTCTGCCCCTCCCCCCCGACCGTCACAGTCTCTGTCTCTCTCAAAAACATACGCTAAAAAAAACCAAATAAAATAAAAATGTGATTTCATTAACCAAAATCATTAAGCAGCTTCTACTTTGAGCCGAGGTAGACACAGAGGCCAGTGAAATACCACAAGGCCTGAGGACGTCATAGTATTTTCAGGCTTCGGTCATCTCTAGGTACAAAAACATTTACTTCTGAAGAAAGAATTAGAAAACTCTGTGTGCTAGAGTTCATACACTACAAAAGGGTGTTCTGTGCAGACTGAATTACAGCAAGGAGGAAGGAATCATCAAAACACATAAATGGCGCCGGGCAGTAACGGCATGAATACTGGCCTCGGGTCTCCCAGGTAGGCCTGCAAACGGGAGTCTGGTAACTCCGCTGCCACGTCCCAAGATGCTTTCCAAGCTGAGTCACATTTGAACACTGAGCGGCTTTTTTATCCTTTTGATTAGTGAAAAGGGAGACAAGACATTGCACCTTGAACCGTTCGCGGCGCTCCGGAGATCTGCCCGTGAGCAGAGCAGGAGAAGAAGGATGAAGAGAGTAAGGGCTACAGCCAGAAGGCTGCCGGGCCTTATCCCTGCACCTGGACTTTATTCCGGGTGTCACAGGGCAGCTCTGAGCAGGGCACGGACATGATGCTTGTGTTTTTAGAAACTCTCTCAAACGAGGGCGGTGTGGCAAATGCCTTCTGTGGCAAAAATAAAAGCAGAGAGACCAGTGAGAGGAACGTGTCCTACACCCTGGTGAGAGACGTTGGCTTGGAGTCCAGTGGTGGGAGTGGAAATGAAGTAGACGTGGCAAATTACGGTTTCAGCAAGTGTTCCTAAGATGAGGCCAACAGGCCTTGCTGACAGGCTTGGGAGCATGCGGTGAGAAGATCCAAGCGAGGACACCGGGGTTGAAGAGCAGTGGAGCTAAGGAGGCGGAGGCTCTGCTTAGAGACGACCTGCTACAACGGAGCAGAGACCGGAGGTGGGAACTGCGAAGGGCTGTGGAGTCAAGGGAGAGGGTCTCATTTCGTTGGGTGGGCGAATGAGGTAGCTGCTGTGCAGCTGAGGTAAAAGACACTACACAGTGTGTTTGGTGGCAATGATCCAGCACAGAGAGAGACAGACTGAAGAGTTAGGAAGGGAGATGCCTGTATCAGAGGTGAGAAGGGGTGAAATTCATGCAACCAACAAACAGTTACTGAGCACCATGAGATAGTCCTTATTCTTGAGAGGTTCATGGTCTAAAGCAGAAGAAAGTAATATAAATATATTAGGCAGCAAAGTACGATCCATAGAGGCAGAGACATAATATGAATGTGCTATGATGGAGAAAGGGTGTTAGGATCCTAGACAGACTGCGGGGAGGGAAGTGGGCATGTACTGACATCATCTGAATGGCTGATTAACTCATTTGAATTAGTGATAAGAGTTTGGGTAAATATTTTTCAAGTAATTGTTCCCAATTCTACCTTTCCTAAGACAGAAAAAGTTTACGCTTCTAAAGAATGCACAAAGGCAAAATGCTATTTATCTAGTAGAAGACTGAGCAGACCCAGCTTTTGCGGTCAATAAAAAAAAAAATCTGTTATCAGAACAACTCATCTAATAATTTTCTTACAGTTTTACTTACCACTTAAATCTCTCTCTTCTCAAGTCTACATGAATGAGTTCAGAAATATCTTTTCTACTCGGTAGCATTCAATAATACTGACCAGGAAGTTTTACAGAAAAGAAGCACCACCATCTTCTGAGCAGCGGGCTCTGCGTTTGGAAGGGCGGCTCCAGAGCCAGGGAGGGTTCACACGGGCCTGTGCATCTTGCTGAGGTCATTCGCCCCCGTGTGAGATCAAAACCTAACCCTCCCTCTGAGTGTCCTGCTGCGGGGGACCATGCAAACCAGTCAAGCATAATATGGGGCATGAAATAAACAGACATTTTATTCCAAAGACGTGTACATATTTTCAAAATGATTCATTCCAAAATCATACATTTTTTGATGCTTCAACAGGAATACTAACTGAATGAGGTCAGATTTGCTGTTATCAGAAAACATAATGGGTTATTTTTAAAAAAGCATACAGTAATTCTACACCACCACCACCTACCTCTGGAACTATTAATGTTCAAAATCACAGAACTCTGAATCTCAAGCGAAAACAATGACTGGGCTAACGTTTTGCACTCACACAACGGCAATTAAATTCCCCTTACTGCACCAACCTGCTGGGCTGCATCTCCATTCACCAAGTGAGGCATCATGGCTACCTCTCCGTTCAGCAATGGTGGCAGTTCCAGAGGGATTTGGTCGGTCATCATCATTGTGACGTACATTCATGGAGAATTTCCCTCAACTGGCTTCCTGCAAAAGAACCGCCATCTTTTAAAAAGGACTCAGGACCCCGAAAAGTCACCTATAACAAGTCAGCAATTTAAATGCACTAGCTGAAAGTCAAATCACTGTAATAACAGAGTGCTGCATTTTTTTTTTTTTTAAGTTTTTTTAATTTTTATTTTTGAAAGAGAGACAGAGAACAAGCGGGGAAGGGGCAGAGAGACACAGAATCTGGGCAGGCTCCATGCTCTGAACTGTCAGCACAGAGCCCAATATGGGGCTTAACCCATGAACCATGAGATCATGACCTGAGCCGAAGTCAGATGTTTAACCGACTGAGCCACTCAGGCGCCCCTAGAGTGCTGCATTATTGTGTCAGTACCCCAGGAGGGTAAAGCGAAAGCAAGAAAACAACCTGAACTAGGAGACCACCGACTTGAGTCTCCTCCTGGACCTAAACTTCATCTTTTAGTTACAAATTTTTAAAATATATGAATAATAGTAACTAACCTACCCCAGGGATCTTTTTGGATCTAAAATGAGACAAAACTGTGAGAAGGTCAAGTGTCAAACAAAAACTGGTGGTATCATTATCTTTAATTACAGAAAATAAGGCCAAAGAGGATGACCTATAAAAACAGGTGTTCCCTTGCATTAGGATCAAAATACTGTTCATAAGCAGTTAATCCAAGCAGGTTAACAAAGGTTGTACTGCAATTGTTACAATTTCTGACCTTGCCATTAATTTGGTAATTAATCATGTTCTAATTATCTCTCTCTTTCGTCATTTCCTTGAATTGAATTTAACCTGCTGTGTATTTATATCTTTATTGCTGTGCAGATCTTAAACTTCCCCATATCCCAGACAGAACCCAAGACACCTTGCACAGCGCAGGGCTGACAGGCAGACTACCCTGCTTTATGAGATAAATGATTTTCACACGAGTATTCAAAACAGCACGAAGTGCACACTATTTCCAAAATGGTACCTGGTACCAATAACTATCTTTCCAATACAATAGTCTGAAAACAATAACAAATTGCTATACAGAATTATAATTTGTTCTTTAAGAAGTGTTTAAATGTCCTTCACTTATGCCTAAAAATTTACGGCACAGAAAGTTTAATAGTATGTGCAAAGAGACAACAAATACATACAAATTAAGTCCACTCAGAAATAAAGCCACATAAACTTCTTATCATTCATAAAAAAAAGTCCCCCCAAATATCAAATTCAAGGATATTTGATCAATGAACACTTTAATACTCAATAACCAAATTGAGAGCAAAACAGTGGGACAGATCCTTTAATGACCGTCTCCAATTTGTCCCAGATGGGTGTGACAGGAAAAAAAAAATTCTTATTCATAAACCCTTCCATTCTGAATATTAAATATACTTCCCTCTCCCACAATCCCACCCAAAAGGAAATCCTTTCCTGGAAATATCAAATGATGCATAAAACCCACCCGAGAGACTGTAAACATTTTTACTTTAAATAGGTAAAATTTTACACTATTCATTATAACCCCATTTGGAGAAGCTAATTATTTTAAGCACCAAACAACGAAGTCTTGTCCCAACTAGGGAAGCACATTCTATAATAACAGGTCTTATAATTCAGTGTTAATAGTACCATCATGCTGTTTTATGAGGTAATTACTCAGTTCCTAAGCAAATAAAGGTACAAACCCTAAAGCCCAGTAGTTTATCCTGATGAAGGAAACAGATTCTTGCACAATAAAATTAATCAAGGTAACTCCATTGACACCATCAGGACATCACTGTTTGAGGAGGTCAAATGATGGAGAACTGATGTCCATTTCAATTGTACTCCCAATGCTTAATCCTACTCGTGCATGAGGAAAGGACAGCTACTTTCTCCAGACTGCTGATATGACACAGGCTTGTTTCTTAAGTGGAATGTTTTACTTCACGTTTCTTCCGAACTGCAGGTCGGATAAACAGGGCAGTAATTTACATCAGGGGTCTGAGTATAAAGCCTCTGGGGTAAAGAAGCACTCTGCTCCATCTTTTCTTCACTCTTCCCCACCCCGCCCCCCACTGGGAAGAGCTCCAAAGTACTTGCTGGAACAGATGATGGCCCTGTCTTCTCTCCCTTCTCTGCTGAAGTAGTGAGGGGTCAAAGCCCTTTGCCACATGAGCAGTCCCAGTCATCTCACAGCCGAGCGTAAGGATGGGGCCCGCACCTCTTTTCTTACCCAATGAGGAAAAAACCAACTTCAGAGCCCGCCCATAGTTCCTTTCAGTCTGGAGGTCCTGCCACTAAGCCAGAGAATAGTCAATAATGATGGGGGGGGGGGGGCGGCTAGAAGGAGGGGGTCCAGGACTGAGGTCCTTAGTTAGGACCTGCTTTGGGCCAAAGCTACTTACACTCCACTGGTCCATAACTCAGCTGCCTAATTTTTCAGTATTGGGGCTGAGACTCAGATCCAATTAACCAATTAACCAGTGCTATTTTATTCCTATTTCTCCCCGTCCCTTGGGGATAAGTGCAGGTACTGGGTAGCAGGAGACAGTTGTAATCCGAAACAAAACTCAAGTGTTCCTGGTCCCCTGGCCCTAATACCAAAGAATATCTCAAAACCAACATTGTATCGTACATTGACAGCTCCAATTGAAGAAAACTCCTGGTGGGTGCCATGTTAGACACTGGGACTCGCTATTAACAGGACACAGCAATCCGTTCCTGCCAGGTGACCCTCTTAAGCACAGAGGTCAGGTCCAAATTATGGAGTTAAACTGGAGGCTCTGCAGCTCTGGGATAAGGGGATAGACCAGAGGCCCACAAAGGTCCTACAGACAGACACAGGATGGGAGAGTATGGGGCCCACCTGAGTTGCAAAAACACCCAAAGAAACCCAAGTCAACTAGCAAAAAAAGATCACTGTATTTGCTTTTGAAACACTGTACAGGCAACTCTAGTAATGCAACTATTCTATAAAGAAAAAAGGATGCTTGAATCCTTTTTTTCTTCCCCCTCTACTACAGTGGATTGTCTACCTCACAGATGTACAGTGGATATTGCAGACCGCAGAGGGGAGCCAGGGATGGGAAGGCAGGAGGAACTGTACATAAAAGAAAGTCGACTATGTGACAATCACTCAGACAGCAATCAGTGAGAATGTATAAACATTACACACTCCTCATGTCTAAACTCAACCACACTGTTAATCATGGAGGAAAATGGAAGAATGAATATAGTGAATAGAAAACCACTGTGAACCCTGGCACACAGTCTCCTTTCTCCATAATCAAAGCTGCTGATTGACCCTCTTTTTTCCTAGGCCACCGGCTTGCTAAAATCCAAGGCCTGTTTTCTAATCCTGGAGAGTTTTATCAGAGGTAAACCAGACTTTCTCCAGGGTGGAACATTAGGTAAGAGAGTCATCTAGGTGGGGTGGTACACGCAGCTGGCAATATTTAAATTCCCATTTCTAGATTCCATACATACACACAGGAGAGTGTCATTTGCCTGAAACGCAAGAGATATATTGAAAAAACTCAAAAAGTTACCTCTAAGCAAGATAATGTCCAGCTATTTAGCAAAGAAACTGCCTCCAAGCTGTCCCTTAAAATTATCACAGAACAATTTAAGTGCCACAGACTGAAGGATAAGAGAAAAGGCAAGAAGGGGACTTGAAAAAAAAAATGAAAAACACAGATGCAAAACATAAAACTTAGGATACATGCTAGTATCTTTTTGGTTATTTCCCAGTGATGAGGAGGGGAAATGTAGCAAGTTTTCCCAATACAAAATGCAAAGTCAAATATTCAGGTATTAAATTGGGAAAGCCACACTGCCATTAAACATTGGCAGTTAAAGAAGGTTAAATCCTGGGGCGCCTGGGTGGCTCAGACGGTTAAGCAGTTAAGCATCAGACTTCGGCTCAGCTCATGATCTCATGGCTTGTGAGTTTGAGCCCCGCATCTGGGTTGTCTGCTGTCAGCACAGACCCGCTTCTGATCCAATCCCTTTCTCTCTGCCCCTCCCCTCTCTCACTCTCTCTCTAAAATATATCAACTTGAAAAAATGAAGGTTAAGTGCAGCCAGAAGACTTAGGAAGGCTTACCAGGCATCAATCACTCAATCGATCAGCTCCTGAAAAGCTGAGTCCCTGTGTTTTGGCTGTTCACCCTAACAAACTGCACTGGTCCCCCACTTGGACAGCTGTGCCTCAACCCCGCTGCTTTGAGGAGACCTATGTGACACACCCAAGAGACCCAACATGACTTTTTTTTTTTTTTTCCCTAGGAGAGAGAGAGAGAGAGAGAGAGAGAGACAGCATGAGCAGGGGAGGGTCAGAGAGAGAGGGAAATACGGACTCTGAAATAGGCTCCAGGTTCTGAGCTGGCAGTCAGCACAGAGCCTGACGCGGGGCTCGAACCCACAAACCGCGAGATCATGACCTAAGCGAAAGTCAGACGCTTAACCGACTAGGCCACCCAGGAGCCCTCCAACACGACTTTTTAATGGAATGAAAAGATGAAGCAAGAAATGTAGAATGCTTACCATCCCAACAGTTAACTGTAAGTACCAAAACTTACTCTATTTGTAATGACTGTGGATGGAAGTTACACATCCTCATTATGGAGGAGGCTGGCCATCACTTTATTTTTCCTCAGGGATGTGGGATCATTATTGACTACAATACCGTGTTCAGTCACAAGGTGATGTGTTAAGGAGTTACGGAAGTACTTTGACCTTACATCTCAGATTCACACCTGCCTTTTGGGTTTTTTCCTCTTTCTCATTAGGCAATACCGCAAACCACACGCCCCCATATTTCAGGAACAGATCCTGTCCTACCTCTTCCTTGGGCTCCTTAGGAAGCCAGACTGCTAGTCATGTACACACGTAGAAAGGAACAGTCTCTGTGGGGACACTGAAGGACCCCTTTGTGCCTTGAACCATCTTCCTTGACCATTTGCAGATTATCAGCTCTAGGGGAAGCTAAATGGCCAGATGTGTGATCTCTGGAAAACTGAGCTGTAACTGTTCTTTGTTTTAGTCAGAAAGTCTCACGAGAAACCACCCTGACAAAACACTCGTTTCCCTGGTCTGGGTTCCTTCTCCCATAGACAAATGTGTGTGTGGGCTGGCCAAACGGACCGCGCAACTCAAGTGTTTCAGACAGGGCTGCACCACGATTCACTGTCCCCCTCACACACGACGGAGTTCTTGCAAGGACCTTGTTCTTTGCAAAGGAAGAATAAATGTGCTACAAAACTAATGAGAATTTAAAAATGGAAAATAGATGACCTCTACTACCATGCCTTTTTCTAATCCTCTGAATTTTTTTTTTTTTTTTACACAGAGCTCCAAGGTTTTGCTCCTCTTCTTCATTTTGTTCTTACCCATACTTCCATTTCAAAGAATTTAGTAACAACCACAGGCCTTCACAACCTCTCCCCCTAACCACACACCCTAACACTAAAACCACAAGTGCTTCATGCCCAGCTAGTTCGAGTCTTCTGACTGACAGGGGAGGGATGCCACATGAGCACTTGTGGTTAACTGCCCCCTCTCCTGCGAGCGCAAGTCGTTTGCCACCTTCATTACCTGCTAGCAAGGCCCAGCATTCGGGAAGAAGTCCTGGGCTAAGAGCAGAGGTGGAGGCTGGGAACTCTGGGAAACAAAATGAACAGATGCTCACTGTTAGTTAAGACATTTAACTCCGTCCAAATATGCCCCAATGCTTTTAACGAACACCTTATTTTAAAAGAGTATTACAAAAGGTCTTCAGTTTTTACGTTACTCTAGGCAACTGGCTTATTACTTTTTCCTCTTATTTCGCTCCCCCTACTCCAAGTCTAAAAAGGTTTTCCATGGTACTTTGGCCCCAGCCTATACCCAGAAACATACTGGCCAAATTCATGAAAAACCTGATTCTCATGAGAGAACCGCAGATCCATTTCCAAAGGCCAGAGAAAGCAATTATATACCAGGAAGCTTTTCTAACTTAAAAAAATCCAAAGCCCTAATCGCTGTTGGGAGAGTTTTTAAATCGGTGAACCTGGCCTTCAAATTAGTAACAAAATGTCCTGGTCCCTCACTCCATGGGCCGATGACCCAAATTTCCTTACATTAATTCAAGATGTGAGTTAGCAGTACAGTACACAAATTAGTTTCAGATGACAAGAGAAAGACTTTACACCACCAAAAGGAACAAAGTATAGCCCTCAGAACCAAAGGAGCCCGCACAGCTGGAGGAGAAGGAGGGGACTCTGCCCTGAGGCACAGGCTCCCAGGCTCACTTTACCTACGCTCTGGTGTGCTTTTTGACTGCCTTCTAGACTATCCCAGGGAAATGTCTAAAAAGTAGATGGCGTAAGGAAACTGGTAAGAAGAAGGCTCGTGATCAGTGTTAACTTTTCGCTTCCATTCTGCAATTTCAAGTGCACTTTCAGGAATCAAATGGGTTCCTTGAAGAATGGGAAACTGATGAAAACACTTCAATTACATGAATCTTTTATAAAGCAACTGGGCAAATAAATAACCTAATAAATATTAAACTAGTTAATATTAAAATAGTAATCTAAGTAATACTAATTAGATTTTTTGATCTAATAAATAATTTTCCAAATTCATGCCACGAAGATAACTCTGATTCCATAAAGTTTGTATTTTTTCCAAGAAAACACAGATTAACCAATCACATTCACATCTAAACAGCATGTAAACATTTTGTCTGCAACATGCTTGTTCTATAGCCTGAGAAAAATACTGTCATGGGTACATTAGTAAAATCACAGCTTGATTCACACTTCAAGAAAATTTCCTTCTCTACTAAAAATACCAATTGACTTCTAACACTGTGAGCCAGGTTAGAAAATTGTTACAAACGTACCAGAAAAATGTTCTAACCATTTATAGAATACTAATAAGAAAAGGCAACTTTTTCTTGTTCCAAAGGCCCCTAGCAGTGGTCAAAAAGAAAAAAGGACAAGCTTTTTCAATCATAGAAGACAGGGGGTTTTACTTTTATCACATTGTGCTGTGGCAATGGGGTGCTAAGATGTTACTAAGAAATTACTGTGTTCTTTTAAAACAATGTAACTCTCAGGTAGCTAATGCTATGAGTAATTACAAGTTCCTAAATGGTGAAGTCTAATAAAAATTTATTATGACAAACATTTGTGCAGCTGATTTACATTTGTCTGTGCCGTGGCCGTAGGGGGGAAAAAAATGTAGAAAAGTCAGGTTATGACAGAGAATCATAGAGCACAGAAAAAAGAAACAAAGAAAAATTATGTTCATGAACCTCCCTTCATATGGGTGGCCTTTATACCCATATGCCCTCAGTCACAAAGACTGACAACTTCCTAATGTGTGGTCTCCCTTTGTAAGCTTTATTAGCAAGATTTAGAAAGACAAAGAAGGAGGGAGAGAGCCTGAGAGAGGAGGGGAGGGAAGGAAAAAAGTTAGCTGTACACATCCCTACACCTACTGTGATGTCAAAGTATCATTTGCTAGTTTATCTTCCTCATCAGAAAAACCTCTCTCCTTACTGCTCCACACTCATTTTAAAAGGTAAACCCCTGGACTGGTATTTCAAGACCTGGAAACTGAAAATGCTGGTCATTTCTAGCCTTCTGAGCAAACTGGAAAGAAACAGCTTTCTAATAATAACTATGGAAACACCAACAGCATCCATGGGGGGGGGGGGCGAATAAAACAAAACAGAAACACTATGCAATCATCTTTACCCCTGGAATTGAGAAAAATCTGCCCATCGATCAGCACACATGTGTTGTTACCACTTCCCTGCGACTATGAGAACAGAGCTTTCCTCTCCCTTCCCGGCAACAAGAAACCAGCCCCAGCCCTGGGCCTGGCTCTGCCCGTACAGATTAACATGTGGCCATTTACGAACCTGGACACAGGAAGCTGGGGGTGGTTTGAGTGCTTTTTCTTGCCCTCACCTCTCCCATACCGTGGGCTAGAAAGGTACTCGGGGACAGACAAACACACCCCTTTGCTTTTTGATAAATCAAATTAAATTGGGGGGAGGGGGATGGAGAGAAAAGGATATGGAGAGGGACTCTGGATTTTTATCTGAAATTTTCACAGCTCCTCAACTACCAGGAGCTCAAAGGACCAGTGTGTTACAGTCAAAAGTATCACAGTAGGACTCCAGGACTGAGTACTGCAAAATCTGAGTTCTAATCCGGGGTCTGCCCATTTACTGTGAACTTGAAATTTCTCCTTTCATAAAAGGACAAGAGTACAGATTAGCCTTTAAGGTTCCTTTCTGCCCTTAACAGACCATGTTTCAAGCACCACTGCTGAATTTAACACAAATTAAACTCTAGCTAGAAGGAGGCTTACTCAAACTCTGAACACCTATGGTTACTCTTACTTGTGAAGGTAGAACCTGAGCCTTGTGCATAAAAGGGCGGAAGGATCTAAGTAACATGTTGGAAAAAAGAATGTATTGAGCAAATAGTGATGGTAATCACTGTGTTTTTATGCCAGTGAAATCTAATTTTACAGCTGAGTTCCACACAGCTGTGGAAGAACGACTCCTGCCACGGCTTGCCACGTGAATGAGAGGAGGGGCGATCGCTGTTCAAGCAGAAAAACCTCTTGAGACATGAGCAGTACCTGCAGGTATGCACCCAGCTGGCTGGTCGAGGCACAAATTGTCTGGAATTTGTCTTCTTGTCTGATATGGGTTCATTAGCGAAGTTAAATCGCGGTTGTCTAAAAAAGTTCTCAGCCTTAAAAACATTCTTGTGCTTTGCATCCAATTATAAACACAGGACATTCAGGTGCAGTGTTTAAATCCACACAGAAATCCTGTGAAATTGCGTTCAGATTAAAACCACCACCACTGCCCTGGATTAAAATAAGTAACGGCCTAAGCAGCAAGTAAAAAAGAATTGTCCACTGTGATCTGGGAAACAAGGAGGGACACCAAGTTGTCTAATGTATAGGCCTTGCCTTCAAGAATACATACATCCTTTTTTGTGTGTACTTTTAATTTGCCTTTGCTTAAATGGCCACATGGGTGGCTCAGTTGATTAAGCCTCTGACTGCAGCCTAGGTCATGATCTCGCCATTCACAAGTTTGAGCCCTGCGTCGGGCTCTGTGCTGACAGCTCAGAGCCTTAAGCCTGTTTCAGATTCTGTGTCTCCCTCTCCCTCTGCCCCTCTCCCAACTCGTGCTCTGTCTGTCTCTCTCTCTCTCTCAAAAATAAATAAACATTAAAAATTTTTTTTAAAAATCTCCTATCCAAAAGGCACTATTTTTGGCAGGGGAAGGAAAGTCTATATACCTATAGATTATATGTAAACACTATACTAACCTGAGGCTATTTTTATAATTCTCCGTAAATAATACAGAGGTTGCTTCCATAGCCCAATATGTCCCAAAACCTTTAAGAAAACAGAAAACCTATAGGGAAAAAAGTTACACCACTGTATATTTACAATCTCTGGACCTGAGATCCACATTCACATACACGTTAACAACTCAGTTCTGCAAATATTAACTAAAAGGAAAGGGGACCCATCTACAAAAAAGCTCACTGAATGTTTGTTTGCTTTGTTCACTGTTTTTAAATGTTTAAAGGAGTTTACATATGGAATTAGACATTTTTATTAGAACATCTCAACTCCAGCTACACTCAGCACAGTAACTCTGATCTCCAAAGAACGACACTCTAGCACCTACAGGGAACATTTCAAAGCTGTGAGCCCTGATTTACACACACATACATCCAAGCTAACTTCCCCTACGTGACTTTATCCATGGAGGCAAGTCACTGAAAATAGGTATTTTCAATGAAATTTAGACTTGACTTGTATGGTCTTTCTTTTTATCATTTTCCATAGGGCATTGAAGAAAGATCTAGAAAATTATAGTTCAAGAGTGAAAATTTTTTTTTTTTTTTTTTTTTTAGTTTATTTATTTTGAAAGAGACCGAAACGGCATGAGTGGGGGAGGGACAGAGAGAAACAGAGTGGGGGGGATCCCAAGCAGGCTCCGCACTGTTGGCACAGAACGTGAAACTGCGAGATCACGACCAGAGCTGAAACTAAGAGTTGGATGTTTAACCGACTGAGCCACCCAGATGCCACCGGAAAGGTCATTTCTAAAGCCCCCTCCAGTGCTAAAACTTCCCACCACCACACCAGCCTACCTCCAAAGTGCATGAGAAGGTAGAGAGAGACTGAGATGTAAAGTCAGAAAGCATGCCCTCCTTCCCAGCACCAAAAGTTCACTCCTTACTAAGCCCTCAGGCACTACCATCTGCCTGAAGCCCCCACAGAGCTGCCTGTCCTCTATGGTTCAAGGTATGCCTGCACAGGCTCTCTGCGTCTCAGTTTCTGCATCTATATTAGGGGTGCCTTAACATGACTTCTAGATTCCCCTTTAATAAAACCCAGAACATACTATGAATTAAGTTCACATTTATGCAACCACTGACTACCTAACAACCATGAATAAGCACTCTTTATTTGGGGGTAAAAATGTGTTACAAGCACCAAACTGACTGCTTTCTGAGAAAGGGTTAGAAGAAAAGCTCTGAAGATCTTTAGTCTGGCTGTGGAGGGTGGCAAAGCACTGTGAACCACCTCACACTAATGTCATCCAGCCCCACAATATTCATGTGAGGTAGGCGGTGTTCCTCTTTTACATATGGAGCAACTATTGAGTAATCTGCCCAAGGAGACTCAAATAGAAAGTGATGGTAAGAATAGCCAACTGATTATAACATTCAAGATTCTCTCAGCGAAACACAAAGTGGGAAAACTGATGAAGAATCCATAGGTTAGTAGTTTTAAAAATTAGATAAACCATGATCATGGTGTTTCCCAATGTTCCTCATTGTTGAATCACTGTTGTACACTTGCAACTAACGAACTATTGTGTGTCAACTATATTTCTTTCCCCCTTTTTATTTTTTTTTTTAAGTTTATTTATTCTGAAAGAGAGGTGATGGGGAGGGGCAGAGAGAGAAGGTGTGGGGGGGAGGAGGGGGTGAAAATCCCAAGGAGGCTCTGAGCTGTCAGATCAAACCCACAAACCATGAGATCATGACCTGAGCAGAAATCAAGATTTGGATGCTTAATGGACTGAGCCATCCAAGCACCTCCCTTTCTTTTCTATTTTTCTTAAATGTTTATTTTTGAGAGGGAGAATGCACACACACATGCATGAGCAGGGGAAAGGCAGAGAGAGAGAGACGAGAGAGAGACACACACCCCAAGGATCCTAAGCAGGCTCCATGCTGTCAGCGAAAAGTCCAACGTGGGGCTCGATCCCACGAGTAGGGAGATCACGGCCCGAGCCAAAGTCTGACTCTTAACCGACTGAACCACCCAGGCACCCCTTCCTTTTTTTAAACTGAACAGGTACATGACACAAAGTTCAAAAAGTAACTTTCAAAGACACTCACTAGAAGTACATTTCTCTCCTATCCTCCACTGTTCCCTATACAACAGCTACAACTCTGAGTTTTTTACTGTATCCTTACCAAGATACAGATTTAATAATTTTTAAAACATTTTTTACTAGTTTATTGTCAAGTTGGTTTCCATATTAAAACATTTTTAAAGGAGCTTAAAGAAGGTTAAGCAAACTCACTGTATTAGAATGTAGTCTAGATGGTTAAAAATTAACCAGGGAGGGGGGAAAAAAATCCCTGCATAAACCATAACTACTAAAGTGATATCCTCCATGATGATTTTTAACGAGATGTGCCAGGACTAACTACCAAAGCAAAATGACTTCACAAAGGAAGGCAGCTTACCAAGTTACTGATGAGAAGGCTGTTAGAACGAGGCCTTCCATACAAAGGGTTTCGAGAGTCTATTATTTTCAGTAACTCAAAAGGACTTAGTTGAAAGATACCTTCTAAAATGGCATTACAAAACGGCCCAAACAAAATTATCATCCGTTGTTTAAACAGCATTTATTGAGTACCCACTGTGTGCCAGGCACTGTACTAGAATCCTAGGATTCTAGAAATACAGGCATGGGGTTAAGCAGCATTTCGATGAAACATTATACTCAGTAACTAAAACTAGATCCACACTGGATACTTCTGATGAAACACGAAGTCGACAGACCTCCATGCTCTCTGAAACCTTTCATCTGAGACAAACTCCAGTGTCCAAATTTGGTTTCCCAGCTGTGGCCTTTTTTCTCATCTTAAGTGTTCCAGAAGATGAATTTGTCTTCAAAACATGCCCCCTACCTCAATCTTCACTTTTATCAACCAGGAGGATACTAAAACGGTTTCTTTAAACAGCTCATATAGAATTCAACCATGTTTATGTTATAGAATTCACACCCAGTTTTGTTTACTTAACCAGATGTCATATAACACTCTTTATATGGAAAACAATCTGCACCATTTAAGACTGTTGGTGTTGTGTCTGATTTATGCTTAAGTATGTATTTCAAATATTTCTGACATTTCATTAACAACTGTAGATGTTGGCTCAAAAAAAAATTTTTAATATCTGATTTACTTCTCAACCTCTATAGGGAAGGGGATGGGTGTCAATAAGAGAATAGTATAGGATATACTGAAAATCAGTTTATAAGCATGCTGTTATTTCTTGAAGAATCACTACAACTGATGACATTCTCGTAAGCAACTTGGTATTTCACTTAATGTGACTAAACACAAAACAAACACCAGGTGTTTCTTCGAGCTTATAACATACCGAAACAGAAAATCCACATGAAATGACAAAAGTCGCAAAGAAACAAATTAGCAGGTGCAAAGCCTCATGTAAGGGTACATCTATTTGCTTCTTCAGTTTATTACAATAAGATTTTTATTTAAGATAATATATGCAACCACAGTATTAATTTAGACCACAATTTTTTAAGACACAAAAATGTGGAATTCTTTAGGAAAAAGATTTTCCTCTTTTCAAGGAAAAAAAAAAACCTGTCACATACCACAGAGCATCAAGGCGGTTGGTTTAACAGATGAAAATAATGACTCCTATCCACATGGTTTATGTGGAAATGGATGGATCTAAATGTTTGAATGCATGGTGCCAGCCTATAGTCTAAACACTCCCTGTGAATAATGAGAACATCATTAATTACACTAAGATAATTTATTAAGAAAATGTATTCATTTCATGAATACTTATCTGAGTTCTGTTTAATGCAAGATACTTTTATTCTGAAATCTTGCAAATTCTAAGTCTGAGGACTCTGTTAAAACTTCAAAATCTTGGGGCGCCTGGGGGGCTCAGTCGGTTAAGTGTCCGTCTCTAGCTCAGGTCATGATCTCACAGTTCATGGCTTTGAGCCCCGCGTCAGGCTCTGTGCTGACAGCTTGGAGCCTGGAGCCTGCTTCAGATACTGTCTACACTCCTCCTCATGCTCTCTGTCTCTCAAAAATAAATAAACATTAAACAAAAAAAAAGACTTCAAAATCTTTCCAGCAAAACGATTTTAAATTTCAACTCTGATACAAAACCCATGTTCAATTTTCATATTTTCCATAATGATAATACATGAAACACACACACCAAAAAATACTGCCATTGATGTCACTGAAGAACTCAGGAGAATGAAAAAGACAAATAACATTTTAGGGTTATTAATAGTTCTTCACCTCACCATCCCCACAATAGGGTTATAGGAATGCCCAAGGGTCCCCCACACCACACTTTGAGAACCACTGCACCAAACTAAGCTGCTAAGATGTAAAAAGAAGAAACTTTCAAGTTCACTCTCTAGTAGACAAAGATTGCTGTCTTTATATGATAGTCTATAATATTCACAATTCACCTGAAAGATTTTGAACAAAAAACATTAATACAGACGAAAAGCTATCCAATTCTAGCTGGGATTTCCCTCCGCAGGACTTTATGACACCCTCCTTAAAGCACTTTGGTGAGGGGCACCTGGGTTGCTCATCAGTTAGGTGTCCGACTTTGGCTCAGGCCATGATCTAATGGCTCATGGGTTCAACCCCCGCATCAGGCTCTGTGCTGACAGCTCAGAGCCTGCAGCCTGCTTTGGATTCTGTGTCTCCCTCTCTCTCTGCCCCACCTTTGCTTGTACTCTGTCTCAAAATAAACAGTAAAAAAAATTTAAAGCATTTTGGTGAGGGGCACCTGGGTGGCCCAATCAGTTAAGTATCCCACTCTTAATTTCAGCTCAGGTCATGAGCTCACTGTTCGTGGGTTTGAGCCCTGCACTGCCCGTGCAGAGCCTGTTTGGGATTGTCTCCCTCCCTCCCTCTCTTGTCTCTGCTCCTCCGCTACTAGCTCTCTCTCCCTGGAAATAATAAATAAACTTAAAAAAAAACAAAGCGCTTTGGTGAAATAAACTCATCTGGTAAAATCTTGAAGGAAGTAAGATCAGTAGGCTGGAGGGATAGAAAATGGATGTTGAGGGCCAGGTCCCCCTGTGCAGGGACGGTCAGCGAAACTGAAGTTCAGGAACAGGGTAGGACCAGGCTCCAGTAGATCCAGGCCCACTAGATGCGACTCCTGTTTAACCGCTCCTACCAGACTCCTGTCCTGTATTCAAAGCAAATAATCACACAACAATCATCGTGGACGTGATAGAGTCCCCAGGTCACACATCAACACCAGCATGGAGCTCAGTTCATCGCCCGGCTGGGCTGCAGGGAGGCTAGAAAGGAGCCATTCTACTGGGAAAAAGGTTATTCTTTCAGCTGGAGAAGGGAAAAAATGGGACCACTGAGTTGATGGAGCCCCTTGATGATGAAACCTCTGGAATCATGCAAGTAGCTAGAAGAGTTAACAGCCAAGGCAACCATCTGTGTGTGTCTTAGGTCCAGTTTAAAGAAGATAATCATCCTTTTGATCTTGGACTTTACATTGAAGCTATGAAAAATATCCATGAGTTCCCTCAGTTTTTTCCTTTGCTGGTTGTACAATATGATTATGATTGATCTTGATGAATGTCTTATGATTGCAAATGAGTTACAATAAAGTCTATTAAAGGAGGTCCCTGATATTAGAAGGAAAGATTTCTGTGACTTTTAGTATTTAATTTGTTCTCTTTTTAATTTCATTTATCTAACTTTATTAGATATTTCAATCTCACTTTTTTTTTTTTTCATTTTTGAGAGAGCGAGCACATGAACTGGGGAGAGAGAGGGAGAGAGACTCTTAAGCAGGCTCCACGCTCAGCGCAGAGCCCAATGCGGGGCTCAATCCCATGACCCTGAGATCATGACCTGAACCAAAATCAAGAGTCAGACACTCAACTGACTGAGCCGCCCCGGCATATGGTCAGATAAGATGCAAGAACAAAGCAGCTGCCCTGAATTTACTTCTGTTTTATTAATAAAAGTTTAAATGATTTTTTTTTTAAATCAAGTCCAAGGAATAAAGGCCAAAAAAAAGTGTTGCCATTCCCCAGTAAGAATCGTGCCTGCTCTGGTCTCTAGACCTCCATTCACTGCTTAAGGATTTCATTCTAAATCCAGAGACAACTTGATCTAGTATCTTCTAGGGTCACTAACTTATTTTCTTTTGCCGCAGCCTTTTAGGTCTTCCATCAAAGAATCCAAAAAAAGTTTTCTGAGGCATAAGGAGGACTCTTAAAACAAGAAACTCAACTTTCAAATACAGACAAATCAGTAAGACAGTGACATTCTTCTCCTGGAGCAACAAATTAGCAAAATTAAAATATCGTAGGGCTAATTGATTTGCATTCAACAAACAACACGAGATAAAGAGACTTCCCTTTTATTTTTAAAAATAGATTTAACAAGCCTATTACTTTTCCACCGGCCACTATAAATAAATGGAGCTCCAGAATATCTTTCTCTCTGCAAGGGCGTCCTGGCCAGGCCCCGGCAGGCTGACCCCGAGCGGAGGCTGACCCCGGACGAAATGTGTGTTTACACTGCCCAGAGGCAGCATTGTGTGCTGGTGAGAAACCACTGCTCACAAACCTCCCATTCAGCACAGGGCTCCACAATAGGTACTCACACAGGAAGCGGACCTTGCTAAGAGCACCTCGAGTTGTTCCAGTGAGAGCTTTTCCAAGGCTGCAGGTCAGTGAAACGCTTAAATGCCACGTTCACAGGCCCTAACTGTCTCCCCTTCAGGGCCAACGAAGCTAGCGTTGCCCACAAGCACTGGCCGGTTCTTCCCAAGGTGAAGCTGAAATGGTGAACTCTTTCATTTCATGTTTCTTTTTTTTTTTTTTTAATGTTTTATTTATTTCTGAGAGAGAGACAGCATGAGAAGGGGAGGGTCAGAGAGAAAGGGAGACACAGAATCTGAAACAGGCTCTGAGCTAGCTGTCAGCACAGAGCCCGACGCGGGGCCCGAACCCACAAACCGTGAGATCATGACCTGAGCCAAAGTCGGACGCTTAACCAACTGAGCCACTCAGGCGCCCCTCACTTCATTTTTCTAGCCAATCTCTCAGGACATTGCTCTGTTCAAAAAATTAAAACACACATACAGACACACACGCACACGCACATGCACACACAGCCATAACATTTTTTTCTCATACTGTAAAACACTCCAAGAGTCTACTGCTTTTCAAAGCCAAATGAATCGTGTTAGTATGGAATACGCACTTTAAAATATCAAAACGTCGAAAATCACTTCATTATCTCTATTGAAAGTTATGCTTCCTTAAAGAGTGACCATTTTGTTTAACTGCGAAGGAAAAATATAATTATTTTAACTTCTAATAGAAAAGCAGGCATCGTCAACATCGTATCAGTAAGGACTTCTGCACAAATATGGGAGGAAGAAAGGTGGCCGTTTACATCTGCCTTCAAAGCCATCACCTGGTGGTTGGAAAATGCAGTTAATAAATAAGTTTTGTCGATCCGATGCTACACTGCTAAACTACTGGTAATTCGTTCTCCTCCCAAGCATGTAAAACACACAGTCTGGTTGTTTCAAAAAACCGTGTTCATTAAATTCTCAATACCCCAGTTTCTCAACCTGCAAAAGAGAGGTAACAGCTGTTTCCTACAGTAATATTTTTAGACCTTTAAACAATTTAATGATATTGGGCAAAGGGCAACCCTTCTGGATAGTTTTTTTCATTTCTCTAATTAAAGGACGGAACTCCATCATCAAGGTCCCTGCCGGCTCTAATAATCAATTTGGGCACAGCAACAAAGAATATCACAATTAACACATACATGGGTTTATTAGAAGTGTAATA
Organism: Hyaena hyaena; assembly: GCF_003009895.1. Taxonomy (NCBI): domain Eukaryota; kingdom Metazoa; phylum Chordata; class Mammalia; order Carnivora; family Hyaenidae; genus Hyaena; species Hyaena hyaena. The sequence continues at coordinate 2,737,971 of NW_024080744.1, read as the reverse complement.
CTTAAGGCAGCCACCGTAAAAATAAAAGGTATCTGCACCCATGCCAACCATAAATAACACCACTTAGGAGCCACAGGCAGTCGCTTTTGCAAAACAGACTTAGTAAACCAGAAATACCGGAAGGAAATGCTCCCAGTGTTTGGTCCAAATGTATATGTACATCTATTTATCGTAAAAGACTGAAATGAAATAGTCAAAATGTAAACAATGTTTAACCTACAGATAATGAAATGAGTCAGTTATATTTTTCCTTTGTACTTATTATAGTTTTTAAAGTCGCCTACAATGAGCAACTGTAATTTTTACAATGATAAAGGCTAACTTTTAGAAACTTGATGTAATTGCATTTATTTTGCTCCGTCTGATTGTTTAAATGCTTGTACTGAAAACATTTTCAAATCACTGTCCAACATAAAGTGAAGACCTAAGGGGTATGGGCTTGTCCAGGTGTCACGGAACTAGTTTCCACCAGTCAACCCAAACTGTGGGACAGGGTGGTGGAGGACCTGTACGTGGTTAAGGAACAGATTTGGCAACATTTACAGAACCAGCCCCTCGGGTCATGCTTGCTAAGTAATCCCTAGATTAGGCCGGCTCACCAGGACCAACCCAAACATTTTTTTTTTTTTAAGTGAGTAGGGGAAAGGCAGGTTCCCCGGCCTTACTTTTTTTTTAGATAAGAGGCACTCCAAAAAATCCTCTTCCAACTGCCAAAATAAATCAAACTTTCTGGGTGGAGAACTCTCCGTCAATCAAATGAGACTCCGCAAAGATAAACTAATAATAGAAATCTGTTACATACTTACTTAGCTGTGCTAACCATGCTAGTTCTTAACTAGCACAAAGGACTTCAGAAACTCTGGCTCTGAAAAGTACAGGGTGGAGTCGGAGAATTCCCTCAGGCTTGGCAAGCCTCCTTCTCAGTGGAAAAGTAACTGCCCCCTCCTATCTTCGTGGGCTCTCTCCACCGCACCCTCCCTCATGCGAAACCTTCTAAAAATATCTGTCCCGTATTTTTATTCCCTCATCCCCATATATTATAACATACAACACATGTTCACTCTAGGAATCTGGAAATACAGAAAAGCAGGAGCAAAGTTTGAATTATTCAGAATCCTATCACCAAGAAACATCCACTGTTCAAAGGTGATGTGCTTCACTTCAGTTTTTTTCTATCCACATGAAATCTATAAAGTTAGAGAGCTACAATTTACACAGTACAGATCAATCTTTTTTTTATTTGATACTTCATGATCATAACAAGAACTGTCAACTTTAAAAGATAAGTAAGGACGGGTTCCTAAAATTCACATTTTCAGAGAAGGTAGCAAAATCCTTTTAGGGTCCTTGACTTTGGTAGAAAGATAGGGAAGGGAAAACATATTTAACTCACATGCCCAATGTGCACCTAACCCAGTGTACAGCCAGAGGCATTAACTTCTTTCTAGAAGGCATCAGAGCATAACATAATATTCTTAGATAGTATACAAGTATGTAAATAGAATTATGAAGTGAATGGTCCCCACAAATTACTGCAAATTCAGTTCTTTGTTCCATGTTTATATACATATAGGTTTCTAAAAAGTAAAGTTTTATTCTCTACCTCCTAAGAGCTATAGAATGCTTTATATTAACTATTCATAACACATCCCTCCTAACTATAAATCAAATCTACCCTCTTGGCAGAACATATATGCCAGGTATTAAGTGTTTTGGTTGCCCCAAAACACCTAGCCCTGAGCATCTAGGTGTATTAACGCCAGGAAAATTATTAACAGGAAATCAAACCGGCTAAGACTCTGATGTGACTTAAAATATTTTAATATAAAGTCTGAGCACATATATCCACAGGACAGAATAGTGGAAAGTTGGAAACTATCTCTTCCATACAACAGAAAACAAATTTTAAATGCTGTAGAAATGAATCCATTAATAAAGGAATATGTTCTCAACCCACGGTTTATAGGGAAATAACAAAGGAATCACACGCTAAATAAAAGGTCTAGGCCCTGGTCTTATCCATGCAAAACTAGGACTAGGTTTACTTTTCACACGGGGGGAAAAAAAAAATGGAAGAATATACCCTAACGTGTTCACAGTGATTACAGTGAGGAAAGGTGGATGAGGAAGTTTTTATCTACACGTTCTGATATTTTTGTTATGATTCTTTTGTCGTTGCGGGGGGGGGGGACGAGCCGCGGGGGGGGGGACGAGGCGCGGGGGGGGGAGAGAATATATGGACCACATGGCATCCTAGGGTGACCTCATATTTGCCAAAGAATCTAATGGAAAAATGAGACACAGATAATGGATATCTGGTCAATGACAATTCTATTACATAAGACACACCTCTATGACTTCCTGACACATGGGCCACTGATTGTGCCTGCCCCATATTCTCAAGCTGTGCACTAGCTCACAGGTGTGGTCTCCCCCTCACTTGAGGCACAGCTGGGCAGACCAGCAACGACGGTGGGGACTGTGAACCTCCTAGAAGCTATTTTCAGTTCCAAGACAGATCAGAGAATCCTAAGTCTAAAAAGGAACCTTGAAAAGTTCAGTTGTGACTCAGGCTTATACAATGATCTAAACATCTCTAACAAACCAGAGGCTTGAAAATATCATAACTCAGAACTTTTTTTTTAATACTATATCCTTCAGTTAGTTATCCCAGGATTTCCTCTCCCGAAGTCAGGAAAAATACATTCCTTCGGAATAACAGGATGACAGGAATAGATAAGGTCAGGATTAGACAGACCTGTGTCTGAGTCAGTGAAAAGCATAAACTGTTGAACATTTTTAAATCACCACAATAAAAGGATTCTTCCTTTGACGAAGTATGTTATCCATGGCCCTTCCTTTCCATCATCACCACCACACGCAGCAGCACCCTCATTGAGGATTTAAAGCAAACCACTTCTAGGTTCTGGAAACACCTGAAACCAACCAACTCTGCCAACCGTCTCTCTATGGGCCCCCTTCCATCCTGTTCTACTCTGCACATGCAGACCGTGTAATTCACTTCTGGAACATCACTTCCACTAAGGCACTACTCGCTCCAAGCCAGTGATTCTTTGAGTAGAGGCCAGAGACAGTGGTAGGGGACGTGGAATGAAGGGCTTCCTGCTGTGGGAGGAGCTGACCCACAGCACTAACCACTCAGGTGAGTGTTTTTCCAAGGACGACACAGGAGCTCTTTGATGGAATTAAGTGCGGCGCCTGCTAAGAAATGCAGTTTCCGCACAAATGTTCACGGCATTATTCTTAAATGCCAACCAAACAGAAACTACCCAAACATCTGCCAACTTCAGAATAAATTATTAAAATGTAGTACAGCCACACGATGGAATATTCTTTGGGAATAAAAAGGAATGGAGTACTGATATGTGCTACAATATAAACCTTAAGAGTATGCCAAGGGCCTTGCCTATAGTTGTCATAGTATGCTTGACACAGATTGCAATTCTCTGCTATTCCCAAAACACCCATTTTTGTGGGTCAAAAAAATATATTTATGTATGCTAACTGAAAAAAGCCGGTCACAAAAGGCCACATACTGTATGATTTCCTTTATATAAAAAGTCTGGAATAGGTGAACTTTTAGAGACAGAAAATAGATTGGTGGCTGCCTGGGGCTGCCTGGGGCTGGGGGTGGAGTCGGAAGGGACAGCTAACTGGCACAAAATTGTTCTAGAGCTTGACAGTGGTGATGGTTGTATAATTCCATGAATATGTTTTACAAAGACTGAATTTTACGTCTTATGTGAGTAAACAGTATGGCATGTGAATCGCATCTCAAAAAAACCTGTTTACAAAATACACATCTCTCCATTCCACCAGAGCCACCGAAGTAGAATCTCTCGAGGGAGGGGGCCAGGATATCTTGCCTCTGAACAAGGGAAGATGACGCACATGTTTACCAAGTACCCAGAAAAGTCATAAAATATGCTAAAGTTAATACCACCTTAGCTTTTTCCCAGCGCTATATAGAAATAGACTTTGTATCATATTCTGTTCCTCAAAACCACTTCCCAGGCCCAGTATATCCACTTTAGTCACCCACCCTACATGAACATATTTCCTGCTCAGCCTGCACAACCGTCCCTCCTAATCTGTGACTCCTGAGGGAGGATGCACCCACTGAACCTTTGCTCTTGTCACTCTCCTCCTGGGACATCAATCTGTTCTGCCCAGGCTTTACCTGCTGCTTAAAGCTACCTCAGAAGTGCTCTCTTTCACCATGACCTCTACTAAGAACTCACTGGACATTCATACCCTCAAGTGTGAAACGGGCGTGACAGACTACTAGACGTTCTTCCCTATCTGACGGCTTGAGCTTCTCCGAGGAGAGGCTCCAGAGAAATTCTCGACAATCAGACTTTCTTCCATTCGATTCGCCTGTTACCTCCAAATAACGTGCCTCGTGTAACGTCTTCCCTACCTAATTTAGTGTATGGAGAAGTTAAGTAACTTCAGCTTTGAAAAGGCTGGAGAAAGTGTCCCCATTCAACAGTCCTCAGGATACTGGTACGGGGTCTGGCATAGGGTAAGGGCTCAGGTATTTGACCAATTCCTTGATGTCGAAGAGGTCACTGCTGGAGCTGCCATCTATTCACAGACTTCTAGGTGTGCTGAGGTGTCCACGCAAATGTTTCGTGTGGAGAGACCTGTACTTTCTGCACTGCTTGTGTTTGACATACGATGTTTGCGTTCCTTTCCAACACTTCCAACCCATATCAAAAGCACCTGTAATGTGTTTTGGTTTTTCTGCCAGTAATGGTGGCTTTATGACAGCATTTGAGAGACAGCGGTTAAGGTTAGAGGTACATCGCATGGAATGAAATGAACAGAGATAACTGGCCCATCTTGTGGTCCATCTTCAGCCCTACTCTTCAAGGCAGGCTGCAGCCATTCATTACAGCCCCCCCACCCACACACCGCTAGGTCACTAAAATGCCAGAGCACTCGGGTAATATTACTGGAAGCAACGTAATTTTGAAAATTGCTCTTCTGTGACTACTCTTGTCAAGATGAATAAATACAAATTCCACATGAAAATGTGTGTCAAAAGGCATTTCCTACTAATAAAAGCCAACGTTTCGAAGAAGCTAGTAACTTCCGTACCACATTTTATAGGTACAAATATGTACTTTTTAATTTCCGGCAACTACAGTGACAAAGTTAACTTTGTAAAGGTAAAATGCAAGATGCTTCAAAACAAATATACAGAGGGATGCATGCGTGCTCTATCTCTATCTCTCTTACACACACACACACACAGACACATTCTCTTTCTCTTTCTCTCTCAAATACTAGGAAATTACAGAGTACCTGATACTACAATGCCCATGTCTAAATCTATAGAATATCTGACTTCTGTAATTTCTAATATTTTTTCAGATGTTTGCAATTAAGAGAAAATATCCTCACCTTCAGACTGTACTGTCTTTTTACATCTTAATATTACACAGAGAATAAAACCTTGGTAATTCAAATAAATTGAGGAAAGGCCCATCTAAGTGTATAAAAAGCAGTATCTGAAAGGCCAAATTCAAACGCAGCTGAAACTTTCAACAGCACTGCCAAGTGGACTCCTACCTGCTCTACTTAACAGATAAGACACACGAGTACCTCTAACTACTACTTAAAAAATATTTCCCAAGTACTCCAGAAGAGTTCTATTACATTCTACTCCCTCTCCCCAGTTCCCCAATCCCAGCCTCATTTTGCTAAATTATTTTTCAAACTCTTCATAGGGATGAAAAATTAAATTCACCACATTCTCTTCAGTACCTAGACCAAACAAGGTAAAGAATGATTTAGTTCCAGTTTTGTGTGCTGGGCCCTAAGTAAGGATATCAGATGCTATTCCTAAGCCCATCCTGCTACATGAGAAAGCAAAGTGATAACAAATTCTACACTGAAGAATCAGGAAACCTGGGTTATTCTGATTCTACCAAGAACTATGTTCATGTCCCTGGGCACAAATCCTTCTCCAGCTTCTTACCATATGCTGTTTGGTGAGAGCCTCGGCATTTTTCTCACATGCCCACTCCAATTAATTCAGTACAGTACTGAGAAAGATTCACTGCACCAGGTCAGTGATAATTACAGAGGGCTGCCAAGGCTATGAGATTGAGGGAGGAGGGCCATGTCACATACTTGCCACCCATTGGTTAGAAAAAGCACCATGGACGCTCCCACTTACATGTTCTCCTCAATCAAGAACTGTGGTGGCAAAAAAGAAGAGGTATGTTTGGTGCTGGGCTAGAAGGACCCACAAAACTCTGGTCTTGCCTCTAATTCATTCAACATTTCAAACAATATTACTATCTGACAACTCAAAAATGACTAATTTTTAAAACTGTTCAACAGGGGCGCCTGGCTGGCTCAGTCAGTTAAGCATCAGACTCTTGATTTCGGCTCAGGTCATGATCCCAGTATTGTGGGATTGAGCCCCGTGTCAGGCTCCATGCTGAATGTGGAGCCTGCTTGAGATTCTCGCTCTCTCTCTCTCTTTCTCTCTCTCTCTCTCTCTCCCCCCTTTCCTCCCTCCCTCCTTCTCTCCCTATCTCTCTCTCCCTCCCTTCCTCACCCCGGCTCACACATACACACACTCTCTCTAAAATAAATTTTTTTAAAAACTGCTAAGTAACATCTAATAATTAAGACTTTAAGATCAGTGGGTGGGTGGATGGGGAAAGAGACAAAGAGCATTAAGGGATACAAACTTCCAGTTACACAAAATAAGTCGCGAAGATGAAAAGACAGCACAGGTGATACAGTCAATAAGATTGTAAAAACATCTGGTGGCAGATGATGACCATACTCACCGTGGTAAGCGCGGGGCAACACAGAGAATTGCTGGATCATTATTTGTATCCCTGAAACTAGTGTAACACTATATATTAATGATACTTCAATTAAAAAAGTTTTATAACTGTAAGAACAAAAAAAGACCTAGGATTAAGCACACCCACTCAACTCATTTAACTAATCACCGCTGACAGATATCACAACCAGAGCACGACCACAAATGAATGATATATGTGGAAATCACATGTGACTGAAGCCATAAAAAAAATGAGTTGACAGACCTGGAAAACCATTCCTTCGGCTCTTCGAACATTTCCGGGGTATCTTCCATATCTGGCACTGTGCAGACATGGGACATTCAGCTTTGCACATTTGGCAAACTATGTAATTGAGCTAAGATTTCAGTCATAATAGATGGTGAGATTTTTAAACCTCCCTGTCCTTGATCCTTACATAACAGCCTTATTGGAATCCTTTTTTTTTTTCTTTTTAATGGTCCGAGATCCTTCTGTCAAAGGTATTAAGATATTGCTATGATTGAAATTATGATCTAAAACCACACTGCTGAGGGCTTACTAAATCTGACATTCAACTTGTGTGTGGTATGTGTTGCCAGCTATCCTCCACCTTCAATCGACTGGTGACTCCGGACTGACTGTCCCCTGGAAACCTTCCAAACCTCTGCAGACAGCTGGGCCACATCGCGCTCCGTTTCCAACGTTCGCGAAGAAAATTTCCTCACCCCTAATAAATTCTTGGCGTCTTTTTTCCAGGGTTTGAGAAAATCTGGTGGTGAAACGTCTTACCCCTAGTTCTCTATTACACTCCCATTACGTATATTCTAAAAGATGTTTTTGTATATTCTTGATTCATATACTTAATTCAGAAATAAGAATTAGTAAAAGAAATCATTTGTTCAGAACTAACTTTTACTTTGCCAAGGCCTATGGAAATACTTACTGTGAGTTTAAAAACTTCACGGTACCAGGAGCTCCTGGCTGGCTCAGTAGGTAGAGCATGTGACTCCTGATCTCACGGTTATGAGTTCGACCCCACATTGGGTGTAGAGATTACTTAACAACAAAAATCTTTTTAAAAAAGATAAGTTAAAAAAAAACATAAAATAACTCACAGCACATTGAAAATACTATTTATTCAAACCTAACTCCATGAAATGCAACACCAAGGCACATCACCTCTCCCCCAAAGCCTACTCAGTCCTAAGAAAGCTCATCTCCAAGGGCACCTGGGTGGTTCTGTCAATGAAGTGCCCGACTCTTGATTTCAGCTCAGGTCACGATCTCACAGTTCTCCGGATCAAGCCGCAGGCCAGGCTCTGTGCTGACAGTATACAGTCTGCTTGGGATTATCTTACTCTCTTTCTTCTCTCTCTCTGCCCCTCCCCACTCCCACATGCATGCATGCCTGCATGTATGCGCATACTCTCATGCTCTCTCTCTCTCTCACAAAATAAAAAAGCATTCTAAAATATAAAACAGGCATATTTCCCTATCACTTAAACCAGAACGCTGAATATTATTTGCCCATTGTCTATATATCTTAAAAGCCTAACTGCCAGATAAGTGGGTAAAAATACTATTTTTTAATACCTTCTGTACAACCATCACACATCTCCTAAGAGAATTCTGGCAACACAAATGATAAGGTCATACTCTTTCACAACAGCTATCTTTCGTAAGGTTTTTAAAAATGGTTTTTACATGATCAACTACATTTCAAAATATACTTGTGAAGATGCAGATCTCTAACTTGCTGTATGTAGATTACACTCCAATTTTTAAAATATTTCACAAGAAATTCTCACACCGGACACACTGCCTAAAATCTACATAATATGAGCAAAGAGGATCTCAGTGGCAATCCAAAAACTGGACTTTAAGTCAAGTTCTCTTATGTACACCAGCTGTGGGACTTAGGTTTCTCAGAGCCTACATACACCCGCACCACAATGTGGCTGGGCTAGATCACGCCAAATTCCCTTCTAATTCTAAATTCCGTGCTCCCAATACAGCAGTTCCAGCACTGTGGGAGAAATCCTAAATAAAGGTCTAGGTAGAAGAGATTTTCCCTAGAAAGTACGTGCTTAGCCACATATCTTTAACGAAAAATTACAATAGCTGTACAACACTCAGGTCACACCTTGAATGATAAGCATTTTTAGGCTGCCAGCTTTTTCTAGAACAAGATGAGGCAAGCACTTCTCTGGTACTAAGCTTCTCATTACTTACTTGGAAACTGAAGGGCTGTTTGATGAATGGTAAAAACTTCAAGATCTGAAGGCAAAAGTGGTATATCCTAGACTATCATTTCTTGCTGTAGTGAGCTATGTCCTGAAGATCCCTGAATAAGGTGTGCCTCAAACTTCATGTTCTCCTGCAGCTTTCACAAGGCATAAGAAGGTCACAAATACAGAATCACTTAATTCTCGTGGCCCCTGGCAAATACCAAAGACTCCAAATCATATTTTTACATCAGCATTAACTTTTCTACCATGAGGGTTTGATTACCCCTCTAGCATGTTACAGCCTCCACCAACTTCAAAAATGCAATCATTCTCAGCATTTAAAATTTGCGATGAATGTTTTTTAAGTTTCTTTTTAAATCAGCAGTATCTTCAAGATTTTCTAATCCATTTCTTATTTTTGGGAGGTCACACCACTGATTAATGGCAAGGGGAAGGTCTCTGGCCTCTCCAATCACTTCAAATTTCTGAACGTATTTTCTACCTAAGTTTATAAAGAAAACATGAGTGACTGGGTGACTCAGTTGGTTAAGCATCTGACTTCGGCTCAGGTCATGATCTCAAGGTCTGGGAGTTCGAGCCCCACATCTGGTAAGCTTGAGCCCTACTTCTGGTGAACTTGAGCTTGAGCCTGCTTCTCTCTCTCTGTCCCTCATAGGATTCTCTCTCTCTCTCTCTCTCTCCTCTCCCTTGTCCTTGTTCACTTGCACCTGCTTTACATATATATATTATATATATAAAATATAAATATAAAATATATATAAACATATATAAGTTTATATATATATATTATATATATATATACACACAAACTTTACCAATTTAGAAGCTCTTTACCACACCCACACACATAAGCACCAACTCTCACTTATCAAATTCCAAACTGTTAATTATCCTCCCACCTTCTCCTCCCATCCCCCACCTCCATCAAATTCTATCTGCAAAGTCCCAAACCATACAACTAACTACTGAGTCCCTCAAAGAAAACAAGTATTACCTACGTTAATAACAGGAAATCTCCAAATGAGGGACAACACAAGGAAAGGAAGACCACGCCTAAGAATGGTAGTTTACAATACAGGCATGGTAAATTATAGGTCTTAACTAGAAACACATTACCTTAAAAAAAAGGAAAAGAAAAAAGGTGGGCATTGCGGGTGGGATGGGGGAATCAACACAGAGAGATTTGTTTTCTAAACAAACAGAAAGACTCAAAAGTATCCTACGTTCCATCTGGATTCTACACTAAGTTTTACTAGGTCACTGCAAAATATCCCTGGGAGTAGCCTGTAGGAAAAGCAATTGCAAACCCAAGTAAAAGTGAGGGACACAGATAAACACATGCGGAAAGAGGCGCCAACTACATGTTGTATCTATTTTTTTCCTAAATCCATCCAGGTGGGAATTTCCAAAGCATATATCATGGAACAAATAATCTGCTTTGTACTAATACATCTTATGTGAAAAGAAAATTCTACTATCAACCAAGCCTGAAAACTCTAGATTGAATAGCTAGAGGTTCTATAATACTAGATTTCAAAGAACTAATAATATGAACGGAGAATTGCTCTGGGGTCAAACATTTTTGAACACAAATTTGTCTCAAAAGCTAGGACTCACCAGGTAATACTCTTTGGGTAATACTGCTGTAACTACCTAATTATTTTCAACTCTCCTAATGTGAAATCTCTCTCTCTTTTTTTTTTCTTACCTAAGAACTTAGCCCAAATTTTAGGTAAAGAGTCAAAGAAAATTGGATCCACTGGTTAACTCCATAATCAAATAAGCAATTCACAAGTCTAAAGGGTCGACAGCACAATCTTCTTCCTCCATGTAATATCAACATATAAGTCGCATTTCTACCTTAAACATGGTTTGAAATTGTCTAGTTATTATTCGAATTTCCCCTAGGAATAGTATGCCATTTGTTTGTTCTATACAAGAGATCCAAGGCTCAATTTTTCTAGTCTTTAACACAAAAAGAAATCTACAACTCTCACTTCCCCTGGATGAAGTATCACTTTCCCCAAACAGTAAAATGTTTTCTCAATCTTCTGCATTTCAGGCCACCACTACACAGAGAGAAATAGTCTCTCTAGTAGACAGGAAATGTACAAATGGAGACCGTTCACCTTTAGGGCCCTTCTACCGCTGTACCTAAGCACAAAACTGTGGCCTGGCACTCTCAACATCCGAGCCAATTATGCATTAACAAACAGTTCAACAAAGGAAGCATTTTTTCCCCAGACGCACATTCCATGCTGCCACTTCACAGACAAAGCATTGAAGTTCACTCCTCTAAGTCTGAGCAGCTATCTTTTCCCCCTTACATACCATCAGCAATCAGAGCTACAATCATAAAAAGGCTAGACCTAAAAGATAGAGATATTAGATAATGACTACATCAAGGGGCTGCAATGTTCAAATGACTACAAAAGACAAGGAGGTAACGTCAACGACTAAAGTGTTCAAGTTTTCCTTTTTTCCTCTTTTGGAAAACATGGCTAGAGAGAAATATCTCTAATTTACATTTAAAAATTGAAAAGTCAGGGTGTCTGGGTGGCTCAGGCAGTCCAACTGAAGCTCAAGTCATGGTCTCATGGTTCGTGAGTTAGAGCCCAGCGCCAGGTTCTCTGCTGTCAGCACAGAGCCCGCTTTGGATCCTCTGTTCCCCCTCTCTCTCTACCCCTCCCCTGCTCATGTTCTCTCGCGCCCTCTCCCAAAATACATAAATAAACTTAAAAAAATATTTTTAAAAATTAGAAAGTTAAAGTACACACATAATGGTAAAAAAAAAAAAAAAAAAAACAGACAGCTTCATTATGTGTGGGTGTAGTAGGGTGTCCTCCCTAAGGAAAAGAAAAAACAAAAGCTCAAGGCAACCTGGCTATACGCGTGTCTACGTGACAACATCCCTCACCACCTTGTGACATGAGGCCACTTAATCACACTGAATGTGTGTTACCATATATGGGAGGCAAAGCGGTAGAAAATATTAAAAAAAAACAACAACAACAAAACTATGCCACGTGGTATTCGGGGCGGCGCAGTTCTTCAGGTAGGAACCCAACTGAGCTGGGCCTGCATGAATAAAGCTGCTTCCTGGAAAGAAAAGCCTCGGTGTCACGACTCTCTGTGCGAGAATCCTGCTACACAGTGACCGCTACAGGCTGGAGAGTAAATGCCCCTTTAAAGAGGGAGCTGGGGTCAGGTCTTCCTACCATGCACGAATGCAGGCCCGCACTGCCAAACTTGCAGGAACGACCAGAAGTCTCATTCTATGTGAAATCCCTTAATTTTTTTAAGTGTTGCTTCCAAATTCAAAAACAAAGGACACTGTGGAAGGTCAAAATGCAAAATCTGCAGGCCACATCCTTCGGCCCAGTTTTCAAATCCAATCTCATCAAATCAGATAGAGCCACCGACGCCGCCCAGAGATGTCCAATAACTTGTCCAAAGCTGAAAATATAATCTAAGAAATGAGCCTCATCAATTTATAGCACGGGCTAAATAACACACATTGTTTCATTTAATCACCAAATTTACTGAGCACCTACTGTAAGTTAGATGCCGTCACAGACACTGGAAATTCACCAATGCACAGGAGGGGAAAAAAAAAACAAAAACAAATTTGTTCTCTTGGAGTTTACATTCGACTAAAAGGAAACAAATGATGAACATAATAAGTAAGTTGTGTAGTGTGTAAGAAAGTGATCATTTGAAAAAAACAGAGCAGGGTAAACGGAAGTAGAGTACCTACATAATAGGGCACCTGGGTGGCTCAGTCTGTTAATCATCTGATTTCCGCTCAGGTCAGGATCTCAGGGCTTGTGAGTTTGAGCCCAGAGTCAGGCTCTGTGCTGACAGCTCAGAGCCTGGAGCCTGCTTCAGAGTCTGTGTCTCCCTCTCTCTGCCTCTCCTCCACTGACGCTGTGTGTGTGTGTGTGTGTGTGTGTGTGTGTGTGTGTGTGTGTCCCTCCCTTGCTCATGTTCTCTCTCTCATCTCTCTCAATCTCTCTCAAAAATGAACATTAAAAAGATTTAAAGCATAATACGTATTAAACTCATGTCCTACAACGATTTTGTTGGGGCCAAAATGTTTTCTAAGCCATCGCAAAGTCTAACATGGCTAACATGTAACTAGGCAAATAATTTTTGTATGCTTCAATTCTCTATTCCTAAAATAAAGACACTGATAACTAGCCTACCTAATGCCTACTATTATAAGGCAATCTGTAGCTACTATCTGAGAAAGGTGAACAAATTATATATATATATATATATATTTTTTTTTATGTTTTATTTATTTCTAGGAGAGAGAGAGACAGCATGAGCAGGGGAGGGTCAGAGAGAGAGGGAGTCACAGACTGAAACAGGCTCCAGGCTCTGAGTTGGCAGTCAGCACAGAGCCCGACGCGGGGCTCGAACCCACGAACCGCGAGATCATGACCTAAGCGAAAGTCGGACGCTTAACCGACTAAGCCACCCAGGTGCCCCGAACAAATTATATTTTAGTGACAGACTTATAACACTGCCTATTAAGTCTTTCTAGGTATTCAGAATACATCTTAAATGTCCCAAGAGCTTATTAGATTCTATCCTTCAGATGCAACAAATAGCCACTAAAGCCCTTAACATTTCCTCTCCCTTCTAATGTTGACTGATCCAAAGGCTACAGAATTGTAGCGACCTCTATGAATTTTGACTGGTGTAGGGAGAGTGTGGTAAAAACAAGAAGGCATTTACTTTTTTATACCTCCTTATTGTTTACCTTTTTAAACAAAATATGAATAAGAATAAAACCAAGGCCACAATGCAGTGAAGAAACAGAGCTAAACCTAAACTGAGGTCCACACGGCTACCACGTCCATTTCACAAAGGATACACAGACTTAACAGTGTCGAAATAAGATTTATGATCCCTGACGTTTGGGTTACGATCACTTGTAATATGATCTGGCCACGGTACCGAAGTAAGATGTCAATTTACAGAAGAAATAAAATGAAGTTGCTCCCATTTTCCTATTTTCATTCTCCTGGTTATCCAGCACAGACCATTTTCTCTTATGATTTTGTGTGCTAACAAAATCATAAGAGAAAATGATTTTGTAAGCTTACGTAATGTCTTTTACTCTCTGTGAAGCTGCTGGTGTGCATTATATTTGATCGTCGCTTTCCTACAACCCAGAAATGAACAGAAGTGACAGGCCCTTACTCCATCGGTGTCGTGTGCTTGTGCAAGTCCCACCAGGTACGTAAAAATGCAGGGCCCTGCCTGTTCTGTATCCAGGCTGTTTCTCAGAGTTCCAGTTGCAGTGAACAACTTTGACAGATGGGATGATGTCTCTCCTCTGGATGAGGAGCAAGTTCACTTACTGCCCGCTGCAACAGCAGTGGTCTCCCCAAGTCTCGTGTTCCCGTGTGCGCGGCTCCACCTGGACGCTCTGTATCCCCTCAGCGGGTCCGGGGAGCCAGGGGGACCTGAGACAAGCATGCTGGTGGCTGTGCTGTTTGGCATACCCCTGTCTATGGCACGGAAGTTCCTTGTCTTCTCCCAGCATGGGACAAACAGCAACAGGACTATTAGCTTAAGGTAACACAAACGCCAGACTCAGCAATGCCAAATCTGGTTAAAGGAGCATGCATTTACTCAGAGAGGCCATTCTTGGTAAGCTTATATATACAACACTTGCAAACCGTCTTGTGCTAAATGCATGCCTCATTCATGTGGGACTTTCAAACTGACGTCCACAAACATACACACGTATTACTAAATAAAAGAGTACCTCCCACGTTAGGTTTCAGAAATAGTTAATAAATTCCAGTCGAATCCAGCTATCACTAATCCTTACCTCGTCTAAATTAAGTAATGAGAGAGCCACATCTGAATTTGTACCTGGCATTTCCAATCAAGTCTCCCACCCTATCAGCACAGACCGCTGGAGAAGACAGCAGAGCAAGTTCTAGCAGAGTTCTAAATATCCAAGGGCGCCTAGATGGCACAGTCAGTGAAGCACCTGACTTAGGCTCAAGTCATGATCTCACAGTTCATAGGTTCAAGCCCCACACTGGGTTGTCTGCTGTCAGTGCAGAGGCTGCTTTGGATCCTCTGTCTCCCTCTCACTCTCTCTGCTCCTCCCTTGCTCATGTTTGCTCTCTCTCGCTCTCTCGGTCTCTCTTTCTCAAAAATAAATAAACATTAAAAATCCAACTTCTCAGGGCCTGAATCTGTTTACCCGTGAAGGAGGAGGCCTGGGCCAGAGGGACACATCTCTTTTTCCAGTTATGATTCTGATGATGCTACATGCAGCCTATACATGGGTGGAACATTCTTTGCTGCTTTGTTCAGTGCTGGAGTGGTTTATGAAGTGTGCTCCTGCTGAAAAGCTGGAGAATGAACTAGATGTCCTCTCAAGATACCTCCTGGCCCTATAATCCCATGATGTGCTTATAACGGAATTTGGCTATCCTAATAATTAGAAATGTAACTTGTTGTTGGTCACACATCTGGATCAGATAAATCTGCACAAATAGCATTTCACCAGAAGCAGAAATGCCAAGCATAGAACAGCTGTGCTGTTACATCAGCCTTGCAAATAACAAGGAATACTATTTATCCATAGAAAGTAAATGACCACAGCAGACAGTAAGTAATAAAGCTGCCTTGGGGCATGGGAGAAATGTTTATAAAAGAAAAAATATACATACTGGTCAGACTTCCTTATTGGTTCACAAGGCTGGTACAGAAAAGAATTCCCATATGTACCTCAAATGCCAAAACACGATTTCCTTATTTCCTGCAATCTTAGTTAATGATGAGTTTCTTGTTATTGAAGTTTTGTAAATGTAAAGGCTCCTTTGACTCGAATGTCAACGTATCACATGCAACCAGGAACCTAATCCACAATTAAGTATTATCAAAGTGTCAAATGTACTCTGGGAATACTCACAACCATAGAAAATAAATGTGTTTCAAGTTAACAATTAATTTCACTCAGCCAACGTGATGGATAATGTGAAACAAGAGGAAATTATTTTCCTAAGAAGAAATAAAAGCTCTTCCTAGCCAATTAGGTAAGCATTAACTACCTTACACTTTGAAGCACATTTCTTAAACCCCAAAACTTAATGTGTTAATCTAACTGCTCTGAAGAATAAATGACAAAATACAAGACTAATGGCAAACAGGTAGGAATTCAAAATCTGTCACCTATTGCCAACCTTACCCACAGCCAGTCAATCTTCTAAGCTACAGCACTGTTCAAAATTTTACTTTCCGCATTCAAAAAAATATTAGGACTTTGGGTGATCACGATGTGTCAGTGTAGTATCAACCAGTTATAACAAATGTACCATGCTGGAGGGGGATAATAATAGAAAGGCTATGTATGCGTGGAGGGCAGGGGGTATATATATGAGAAGTCTCCATACCCTCCCCTCAATTATGCTGTGAATCTAAACCTGCTCTTAAAAAAGAAGAAGAGAAAGACAAAGAGAAGAAGAAGAAGAAGAAAAGTCTCCAAAAAATGGATTCACAATATTATCGATTTAAGAAGAAAGTAACTTTTATATCAAGTCAATGCCCTACTTTGAAATGTATGTATGAAACTAAGATTCTAACATTCTAACCTATAAAACATAAGACTCAAAATCATCACATGACATACAAAACACAAATACAGAAAAGCACAATATCGGCATAATTACCCTTACCTCAAAATTCTAGACTCGGAAAAAAAATCCTAGACTCAGGTCCAATTTTGTGCCATGTGAAGAAAAAACAAAGGGAATGAAGATCAGAGAGACAATGAAACAAAAGATACACCACAGAAACCAGGGTTACATTTCTGATTAATGGAGAAAACAGAGATGATTGGAGAAGTAAAGTAAGACAGAAGCAAATTTCTGTGGCTACTAAATGGAAGAATCCAGAAGGTAATCTGAATCTTCCCATTTTCCAATATTAACTGACAACCACTAGTAACAACGAGTGTGTCTGAATCAGTCCTGAAAGGAGTACAGGGATGATCAAAAAAAAAAAAAAGAAGTTTGGTGGTGAGTTAATCAATTTTCAAAAAAGCATTAATTAACTATTTCCAAATACTGGGAAACAACTTACGTAGCTGAAGTTCTAAAGTGATTCCAATACCTAAGGAAGTTACTATAAGGAAAATGAGTAAGCCCTTCAAAAAACTTAGCCACCAGATTGAGAGACTCAAATAGACACATGTGTTTTATGCGTAATCATGGGATGTCCTTAATAAACACAATCAACAGGAGATTCCTAGTCTAGCCCTTCTTTGGAGCCCCTGAAGCTTTCTTCTAATATCAAATTTGAGCCCGTGATGGTTTATCAACAAACCACCTTTAAACTACCGGTGAGAGCAGAGCCTTCTGGGTTTACACCAGGATGAAACATCATATGGGCAGTTCCCATTCCTTCAAGCTGTTGCTAAAAATTCTAAGATTCAAAAGGATGTGTTCAGCCTAAAAGGGCAAGAAGTCTCAGCAGAAGGTCACAGCTGAACCACACACTCAACTTCAACAGTCAATCCATGAGACAACCAATCATCTTCCAAAGCCCCAGTTGCAAGGCAATTAGTGAAACTGGGTAATGCCCCCCCACCCCCACCCTTTCTAATAATCCCTTCGGGTAACTGAAGGTCATTAGCAACTAGGCTTCAGAGTGAAATACAAACTTTTGATAAGATAAACTTTATTTTTCTGTTGAGGTTCTTCCATAGTTGTTTTCTTGATCCAGGGTTTAAACAACCTCCTAATTCATACTTTTAAACAAATAATAACTGGCCTAGTTGTCAGTCTTTTCTCTCTCTCCACCCTCTATTATTCTAAAGCCATTCTTTTGTTTTAGAACTCTGTTCGTGACTTCAGATATGAAACCAAGCATTTGAGATTCTGCACAGCCACGTAGACAGGATTTCAGTTACCAAGACTGCCAAATCAACAGCTAGTCCAGCAGCACAAAAATCCAGGCTGTATCTTTTTTTAAAGAAATAAATTTTCTGACTCCATGCTTTTCATTTCCAGGAACAACACTTCTCTCACGAAAAGCAAAGGCACTGATTGGAACTCAGCCTTCCCTCACCCAACACCTCATGTTAAGAAACACTCCAAGGTCCTATGCTTCCTTACTAGAAACAGAAATTTCCTCATCTTAAAGGATATTGATGATTTGCCACATTGTGGCTATCGAGGCATTATTTGCCCTCTCAACACATTTTCCCCTGCACAGAACCGAGGGCTGAAGAAGACCTGAGCGATGGCGACACAGGAATAATCCCAACGCCTGTGCTTGGGTGGGCAGACTCTCCTGCCTGCAAAATTCCTTTCTGACGATCTAAAGACGTTCGTGTCAATATCCACCCAATATGTTTGCCAGTCTGCTCTCCCTGGTCTCTCCTCCTATGAAGTTAGCAGGAGCACCTGGAGGTGTCGCTCTCAGTGCAAAATCCCACCAAGGGCAAACGAGCAGCCTCGGAGGAAGGCAGAGACCTGCTCTGGGTTTAAAAGGCACAAGGATCTTCTAGATTCCTGCAACGGATAGAGATTTATTCTTTTATTCTAATCAGCACATGACAGAAGATACTGAAGCCTTATCTCGGATTCTGTGTAGCTGAACAGCATGACATTGATATTAATAGAAGAAATCATGAATTCATATTTTTCATGTCTCCCTAATCCTGGGGAGATGCCGATTTATACAAACGTCCATCCCTGTCCTGGCCCTGTGACACAGTATTTCTGCAGGGTGTGGGTTCCATTATCTCAAAGGTTGCTTAAATACCTACAAAGGAGTTTAGCAAAAAAAAAAAAAAAAGAGGTTAGTGTGTTCTTTATCTCTTGTATCAAAGGGTCAAGAGACAGTCAAGTAAACACATTCCCATAGCAATCATATGACACTTATCACCAGAAGAACTTCCTGTAAAAGGCGGCCATGGCTAGGAATCTCCAAAACTAGTATCTGAATTTCCTCCTGCGTGTAGGGAATGCCCCTCAAGCCAATGAGAACATGAGGGATGCCTGGGTGGCAGCAGACAGAAAGCCATCATTAGAGTCAAAGGCATTTTGTGCAGACTGCCCTCCACCAAAGGCGCCTGTGTTTTCATCTGTCACAATCTAAATGCTTCAGGATACTCAATCAATCTATCGCTCACAGAGAACCTTTGATGAAAAGGTTCGCTCCTTCATGGTGTGAAATTTGCCATTTCCACACAAATGAAAATGAGGACTTTCTACAGACATTGTCCTATTGGCCAATGGCGTCTCTCACCTCCTTCTGACACAGAGATCTGCATTCGGTTGGACGTGGACACTTCCCAAACCCCAGGATTCCATTAACACAACATTATTAGAAAATAGCTATTTTCACAGGTTTTAATCCTTTTAAGGATTAGTACAAAGTGTCATTTCACCTTAAAGAATGCCAAGTGGAAGTTCACAGAAAAAGTTAAAAATATGAAATCCAATTTGGATCTTTGCCCAAAATCATACAACTAGACAGATTCTCCTTCTCTGTGTGTCTTATTTGGGTTACTTCTTTTGGCTATGAAGCATCATTTTCTCTGAAAACAAAAACATGTTTTTTTTTTTTCCTAAGGCAATTTTAATACTAATTCCTTAAGTACTTTTTCAGTTCACCTTTGTGAACTTAAATTACTAGGAAACTCAAAAGTATTCCAGTTTTAGGGGCACCTGGGTGGCTCAGTGAGTTAAGTGTCTGACTTCAGCTCAGGTCATGATCTCACAGTCCATGAGTTCGAGCCCTGCTTTGGACTCTGTCCTGTCAGCCCAGAGCCTGGAGCCTGCTTTGGATTCTGTGTCTCCCTCTCTCTCTGCCCCTCCCACACTCTCTCTTTTTTTTCTCTCTCTCTAAGATAAACATTTAAAAAAAGAAATAAAAATTTAAAAGAAAGTTTTCCAGTTTTCTTCTTTGGAAAAAAAAGTCAAAAAAAGTCAGGAGCCTTTCTACAAGAGACCAGAGAAAAGAACCCATTAATTCTCTCTCAGACAACCACACTGGAGGCCAAAATCTTTATGCAGGGAAGGGAGAGAGCATTCATCAATTAAGTGTAGTAATGTTTTAGGGCTTTGTTTGTAAGTCCGGCACAAATTGCCACCTGTTAACTTGGACTAGAAGGCTTTAATTGATATACATGTAGTTCAGGATAAAGTAAAGGAAGAGGCAGTCCTGTGTGAAAATGCCACCTCAAAAAGATTTTCCTGGGGCGCCTGGGTGGCTTCGTCGGTTAAGCGTCCAGCTTTCGCTTAGGTCATGATCTCGCGGTTCGTGGGTTCGAGCCCCACGTCGGGCTCTGTGCTGGCTGCCAGCTCGGAGCCTGGAGCCTGTTTCAGAGTCTGTGACTCCCTCTCTCTCTGACCCTCCCCTGCTCACGCTGTCTCTCTCTCTCCTAGAAATAAAAAAAATAAAAAATAATAAAATAAAATTTATTAAAAAAATTAAAAAAAAAAAAAAGAAAAAAAGATTTTCCTGCCCCTGGATCAATGCAATCCTAACCTGACTAAATAACGCCACATTTCAGGTTTGGTTTCCCTGCTCTTTCACTCTACATATTTTCTCATGTTACAAATATATTTACATCTCCCATTAAAAAAATTCCTAAGTTGTGGGGTGCCTGGGTAGCTCAGTCGGTTAAGCAATCGACTTCACTTCAGGTCAGGATCTTACAGCTTGTGAATTCAAGCCCTGAGTCAGGCTCTGTGCTGACAGCTGGGAGTCTGGAGTCTGCTTCAGATTCTGTGTCTCCCTTTCTCTCTCTGCCCCTCCCCCACCTATGTTCTGTCTGTCTGTCTGTCTCTCTCTCTCTCTCTCCCCTTCAAAATAAATAAACATTAAAAAAAATTTTTTTAATTCCTAAATTGTTATTTTTTTAAATTCTATTTTTAAAAAGGTAAATAAATTTGCAACTTCACCTAAGCACAGATTTTTAAGTGCTTCCAATCCCTTAAATTATATTCAGTTCAGAGGCACCTGGGTGGCTCAGTCCGTTAAGTGTCTGACTTCAGCTCAGGTCATGATCTCACGGTTTGTGGGTTCGAGCCCAGCATCAGGCTCTGTGCTGACAGCTCAGAACCTGGAGCCTGTTTCAGATGCTGTGTCGCCCTCTCTCTCTCTGCCCCTTCCCTGCTTACGTTCTGTCTTTCTCTCTCTCTCAAAACTATTAAATAAACATTAAAAAAAATGTTTTTAAATAATAAATTATATTCAATTCAGAACAGACATGATTTTTTTTAACCAATTCATTCCCATTTACTTCAAATGCTAGGTCTCCAGTTATTCTCTCTTGAATAATTCTACTTACCTATGATCATATTCAAGTTGTACTTATGCAGCTTGATCACTGGTTTATATAATTTCATGTATGTAGATTTTATTTTCTAATGTGAATGCAAATTTTGAAGAACCACATTTTTTTCTTTATTTTGTTCACTTAAACCTCTTCAGTTAAACCTCCCAATATATTTCTTTATATACAACAGGCATTTTTTTTAATTCAATCTCTAAAACTATTAATATTGGTCCAAATTTACCCATGTCAAAGTTACTCTTTCGAGCTGTAATTTTTGGGTGCCTGGGTGGCTCAGTCAGTTAAGCATCCAACTTCAGCTCAGGTCATGATTTCACGGTTCGTGAGCTCAAGCCCCGCCATCAGGCTCTGTGCTGACAGCTCAGAGCCTGGAGCCTGCTTCGGACTCTGTGTCTCCCTCTCTCTCTGACCCTCCCCTGCTCATGCTCTCTCCCTCTCGCAAAATAAAAAAACATTTCAAAACTTAAAAAAATTAAGTAAATTAAATTAAATTTAAAAAGAGTTGTAATTTTATTTTATTTATTTTTTTAATGTTTTAGTTATTTCTAGGAGAGAGAGAGAGACACAGCGAGAGCAGGGGAGGGTCAGAGAGAGGGAGTCACAGACCGAAACAGGCTCCAGGCTCTGAGCTGGCAGTCAGCACAGAGCCCGATGGGGGGCTCAAACCCATGAACCGCGAGATCATGACCTAAGCGAAAGTCGGACGCTTAACCGACTAAGCCACCCAGGCGCCCCATGTAATTTTATTTTAAAAGTATACTTCATGGTCTAAAAAATTTAAAGACTGCTCTAGATGCCCTTGTGACATCAAGGGAAACTTTCAAACTTCCCTTAAACACTCTGAAACTCAGGAAAAATAACTTAGTGTTCTGGTACTCTGATCATTTTTTTAATTTCTCTAATTTCCACCTAATTTTTTTAATGAATTAAAATAAAGGAAAACTTCGAACATACACACTCTTCCTAGAAGCTGCCATTTCATCTCTGCTGAGATGTGCACTCAAGCAGAAAGGCAGGAAGAGCTCACAATTCAGAAGGGAAACACATACAGGCATAAAACACAGAGTCATAAAAGACCACGTGCAACGGAGCACTAAAAGAGAGCTCCATGGGTGAGGAGGGCCAGGCTCAGACTCGTTGTCGGCCTCCTAGCAGCTAGCACAGCTCTCTACAACGTACACTCTCTGAAAGCAGAAATTTTTGTTTTGCTCTCTGCTGTATCCCCATGCACCAAGAAGTGTCCCAATAGTGCTCGGTAAACATGTGTGGAATACGTATTTGTAAAAAAATTGTGCAACACACAGTCAACATTAGTAGGAAAGGAGATAGGAGAAAGACATGGCAGTAGTTAAATTTTATTTTGAGACTGCATTTCTTCCAGTCACCATTACTTTAAGTATCTAAGGGCAGATGACCATGATGGTGGAGAGTCAAAATATCAAAACAAGTGTGTGGGTGGCTCAGTCAGGAGCATCTGACATCGGCTCATGTCATGATCTCAGTTTGTGAGTTCGAGCCCTGCATCAGGCTTGCTGCTGTCAGCACAGGGCCTGCTTAGATCTTCTGTTCCCCTCTTTCTCTGTCCCTCCCCTGCTCCTGCTCATTCTCTTTCAAAAAAAATTTAAAAATAAAAAAAAAAATTTTTAATGTTTTTGAAAAATTCAAAATATCCAAGTATACAAGGAAAAACTTTAAAAAGTAGGGATCTGGGGCACCTGGGTGGCTCAGTCGGTTAAACATCCAACTTCAGCTCAGATCATGATCTCATGGTTTGTGGGTTTCAGCCCCACATCGTGCTCTGTGCTGACGGCTAGCTCAGAGCCTGGAGCCTGCATCAGATTCTGTATCTCCCTCTCTCTCTGACAGTTCTCTGACATGATCTCACAGTTCATGGGTTCAAGCCCCGCATCAGGCTCTGTGCTGACAGCTAGCCTGAAGCCTGCTTTGGATTCTGTATCTCCCTCTCTCTCTGACTCTCCCCTGCTCACACTGAGGAAGGAAGGAAGGAAGGAAGGAAGGAAGGAAGGAAGGAAGGAAGGAAGGAAGGAAGGAAGGAAAACATTTTTAAAAATTAACAAAAAAAAAGTAGGGACCTTAAGGCCCTAAAAAAAGAAGAACTAAAGGCAAATAAGCTAACTATAACTGAATTTGAGTTGAGTTTGAAGAAACAACTTGTTTTAGGTTGCTATGGAGCAGTGTTTTCTGAACTAGAGGTCAAGACCCATTCTTGTGTCATATAATCAATTTAGTGGGTCACCAACTGGCATTCTTTTTAAAAAATATCTAACAGTACAGAATTACATCAGAAAGAATAAGGGCAAGCACTGATTTATGAAACTTTTGATTCAGTTATGTACATAAATATTTTTCTGTATGTGTATTTACTGAGCTATTATATCTCAAAGGGTCTCCTGGTCAAAATACATGAAAAAAATAGTGCCACAGAAAGCCTCTTAACCATGACCACTTGGGTTCAATGGAAAAATGAAAGGTGTCAAAAAAAAATTAACTGATTCTTTGTTAAAGTTGAAGACATTCTGTCAGGAAACCCGTAGTGCTTGGGACACCTGGATGCCTCAGTCAGCTGAGCATTCAAGTTTGGCTCAGGTCACGATCTCGCGTTCATGAATTCAAGCCCCACATCAGGCTCGCTCTTGCCAGTGCGAGGCCCACTTTGATCTCTGTCCTCCTCTCTCTGCCCCTCCCTTACTTGTACACAGGAGATCTTTCTCTCACTCTTTCTCTCTCTCAAAAATAAATATTTAAAAACAAAAATAAAAACAAGGTGCCTGGATGGTTCAGTTGATTTCAGCTCAGCTCATGATCTCACAGTTGGGGAGTTCAAGCCCCAAGTCAGGCTCTGCCTTCAGCACCAAGCTTGGAATTCTGTCTCCCTCTCTCTTTGCCCCTTCCGCCCCCAAAATAAATAGACTTGTGAGGGGAAAAAAAAAAAAAAGGAGCTGAAGGAAACCTTAGGGACCACCTGGTCCAATTCTTCCATTTACTAATCATAAACATAAAGATACTTCACACCAAACTGGCAGATAGGGGCACATTGGGTGTTGACCGTGTGTCTAGGTGTCATACAGGTGGCCTTGACACCAGCTGAAATGAACCCGGTGCCCACAGGTCAAAATTCTTTAATGTAAAGCTACAACCAAGTATTTCTGTACTTTTGACAATCAGATCTACACGTTTTCAGGGGAAAAGATAACCAGGACTTCATTTACACATATGTCATTTACTTACAGAACTCAGGACTTCAAATATGATAAAAAAGAAAATATGAAAAAAAGAAAAGCCTCTTCTTTTGAAGTCTGAGAAGACACAAAGACAAGGAAAAGCATTTTTTCACAAAAAAAAATGTATTAGATAACCCTTAGGTACAAGAAATTCCACCTTGAGGCAAGTTACAAAACTTAAAATCTCTGACATGGAAATGCCCCTTGCCACGTTTGGGAGAAATTAACTCCCAATCTCTAAGTTTCTGCAGCAAAGTAAAAAGGAAGGACTCATGAGACCTGCTCATCCACTTTCTAACCAGTCCAGACCCA
Organism: Hyaena hyaena; assembly: GCF_003009895.1. Classification (NCBI taxonomy): domain Eukaryota; kingdom Metazoa; phylum Chordata; class Mammalia; order Carnivora; family Hyaenidae; genus Hyaena; species Hyaena hyaena. The sequence goes on along the minus strand of NW_024080744.1, from coordinate 2,712,992 downwards.
CCTACACTTTCACCACCCTCCGTCTCCTTTCAGAAGAGCACAGAATGCCTCCTTAGAACAAAGCTCTCAGGAAACAACTACTAACTTCCATGAAAAACCAGCAATGACCATTTAAAATTAATTAATGCACATTTTTAAGTCACCGTCCAAGTTGAGGAGGCCTGTCTGCACCTGTATTTTTTTTTTTTTACAGGCCCTGGGCACAAGATGACATGATTTGGGGCAATATTTCTTTCCTTCTTCCTCTTAAATATCTTGGTAAGAAGAAACCCATAGGTTCTCCCAATTTAGAGAGTAGAGAAGTATGGGATCTTCAGGTTTTCTCAAGTTTTATGAAAATCAAGAAGTTCAAATATAAGCATACCCCAATTTATTGCACTTCACTTTATTGTACTTTGCAGCTATTGCGTGGGGTTGTTTTTGGTTTGGATTTTGGGTTTTTTTCCCTTGCAAACTGAAGGTGCGTGACAACCGTGCAGCAGGTGAGCAGACCGGCGCCATTTACCCAACAGCATCCGCTCGCTCCATGTCCCCGTGTCACATTCTGTAATCCTTGAGGGGTCTCAAACTTTTTCATTATTATTGTGTATTTGATATGGTCATCTGTGATCAGTGATCTCTGAGGTTATTATTGTGATTGTTCTGGAGCACCACAACCACACCCATGTAAGATCGTGAACTTCATCATAATTGTTGTGTGTGTTCCGACTACTCTGCCAACCAGCCACTCCCCTATCGAGTCCTCCCCTCTGCTCAGACCTCCCTATTCCCTGAGACACAACAACATCGAAATCAGGCCAGTTAACAACTCTACAATGGCCTCTAAGCATTCAAGTCAGAGGAAGAGTCACAAGTCTCTGACTTGAAATCAAAAGCTAGAAACGATGAAGTCTAGTGAGGAAGGCATATTGAAAGCCAAGGTGAGCTGAAAGTTAGGCCTCTCGCACCAGTAAGCCCAGTTACGAATGCAAAGGAAACGAAAAGTGCTATTCAAAAGTGAACACACAAATAAGAAAGCCTTCCTGCTGATATGGACAAACTTTAGCCGTCTGGATAAAAGATCAAACCAGCCACCACATTCCTTTAAGCCAAAAGCCTGATCTAGGGGAAGGCCATGATCTCTTCAATTCTATGAAGGCTGAGAGAAGGGAGGAAGTTGCAAAAGAAAAGTCTGGAGCCGGCAGAGGTTGGTTCATGAGGTTGAAGGAAAGAAGCTGTCTCCACCACATAAAAGTATGAGGTGAAGCAGCAAGTACATGTAGACGCTGCGGCAAGTTGCCCAGAAGATCTAGCTAACACGATTGAGGTGGCTACACTAAACAACAGATTTCAGTGTAGACAAAATGGCTTTATATTGGAAGAAGACGCCATCGACGACTTTCATATCTAGAGAGGAGAAGTCCATGCCTGGCTTCAAAGCTTCAAAGGACAGGCTGACCTTCTTGGTAGAGGCTAATGCAGCTGCTGACTCTAAATTGAAATCAACTGTCATTGACCATTCTGGAAATCCTAGGACCCTTAAGAATTATGCTAAATCAACTCTGACTTGCCCTATAAAAAGCCTGGAAGATAGAACATCTATTTACAACATGATTTCCTGAACGTTTTAAGCCACCTGTTGAGACCTACTGTGCAGAAAAAAAGGTTCCTTTCAAAATATTATGGTTCATTGACAATGCACCTGGTCACCCAAGAGGTCTGATGGAGATGGACAATGAGATTAATACTTTTTTCATGTCTGCTAAAACAACATCCATTGTGCAGCCCATGGATCAGCAGTAATTTTGGCTTTAGGGTTTTATTTTTTTTAAGCTTTTATTTATTTTCAAGAGAGAGAAAGAGAGAGTGAGAGTGGGAGAGGGGCACAGAGAAAGGGAGAGAGAGAATCCCAAGTAGGCTCCGCACTGTCAGAATGAGCCTGATGTAGGGCTTGATCTCACAAACTGTGAGATCACAGCCTGAGCCAAAATCAAGAGTCAGACACTTAAACAACTGAGCCACCCCGGCTCCCCTTTCAAGTCTCATTACTTAGGGACTACATTCCGTTGGCTATCGCTGTCATAGACAGTGCTTTCGCTGATTGAACTGGGCAAAGTAAACTGAAAACCTTCTGGAAAAGATTCAGCCTTCTAGATGCCATTAAGAACATTTGTGCTTCATGGGAAGAAATCAAAATATCAACATGAGCAGTTTTGGAAGAAGTTGATTCCAACCCTCGTGGATGACCTTGAGGGGTTCAAGACTTCCCAAATATAGGTGTGGCAGAAACAGCAAGAGAAAAAAGTAGACATGGAGCCTGAGGATGGGACTGAACCACAACAAGCGCATGATAAAACCTGAATGGCTGAGGGGTTGGCTCTCATGGATGAGCAAAGAAAGAGTTCTCTTAAAATGGAATCTACTCCTGTTGAAGATGCCATGAAGATTACTGAAATGACAACAAAAAATCCAAACTATTACATAAACTTAGTTGATAAAGCAGTGTTCGGGTTAGACTGGATTGACTCCAATTTTGAAAGAGGTTCTACTGTAGGTGAAATGCTATCAACAGCATTCCACGCCACACAGAAATCATTTATGAAAGGAAGAGTCAATCCATGCGGCAAAGTTCACTGACGTCCAATTTTAAGAAATCGTCACAGCCATCACCTTGATAAGTTAGCAGCCATCAGCACTGAGGCAAGACCCTCCACCAGCAAAAAGATTATAATTTGCTGAAAGATCACATGATTAGCATTGTTGAGCCATAAAGTACTTTCTAATTAAGGAATAGACTTGCTTTTTTTTTTTTTTTTTTTTTTAAGACATAATGCTACTGCACATGTAACAGACTTCAGTAAGTGCAAACACAACATTCATATGCACTGGGAAACCAAAAATTTCACTGGACTCACTCCATCGTGATATTCGCTTTACTGCGGTGGTCTGGAACCGAACAAGGTATGCCTGTGGTTGTGACTGGATCATGGTTAAAAACTCTCTAATTCCATATGCATACACAGTCACACTTTCACACATGCAAGGCAAGAAAACTTTTGTTATTGAAAGGAAGCAGGCAGAACAGTGTGAGTAGTGTGACACTGATGACAACATCAGCGATGCCAGATTTAGGTCTGCAATAAGCTAACTATAGTTCCCAACTGGTAATCAATCATGTGACTGTGGCCACTAATGGCCTTGGGGCCTGCCAAGTTTCATGTGCCCCATAGTTACGAAATCGCTTCCTTTGCATGGGTCTCAAAACAGACTTAAATTCCTTTATTTTTTTTCCAGGCCTTAAAGCATAATTCATGCCATCAAGTAGCAAACGAAGGTATCGGAGACACCCTCCACCGTGAAGTCATCTTCTAGCAAGACAGCAAGTGCCTCAGTCATAAGCAACAAATCTCCCTGAAACAAGTTACTAACGCGCAAAAGCACTAAGTAAAGGCCATGCCCTTCACCGGAACTAGTCTATCTTTAAATTCGTGACATTTTAACTCTGGGCTAACATTTCCTTTTTAAGAGGTATGCAAGGCTCAGTGGTCCTTCCAAGTCCTTGGTACAGGCTGCTGTGTAGGTGCAGACGTGATATGTGTGAGCACACACACGCCATGGTTTCTAAGTTACAGAATGCACAGGATTTATACACCGAGAGCCAGATCTGCATACTGGCCTAGTGCGAGTTTGGAAGCATTGCTATCTCTAGCACAGCAAAACGGCCACAGGCTATATAGCTTAGCACCCATGTGAACTCAACTGTATGAAGACCTCTCTCAAGATAGAGGCACACGTTCCTTTAAGTGACTGAAAAAATGGGTCCAACAAATGTCGATTCATTTGTAGGCAGCTGTCTCAATACAGCTTTGCGCGGTCACCCCTCGATGAAGTCGTCCTCCAGAGCCACCATTCTGTGAGATCAGCCTTGTTTGAGATGTAGCACAGCATGGTGCTCAGTTCATAAGGGAAGGCCTTGTTTCCTGGGACAGTCTGTTTGTTTTTTACTGTGTTATTTATTTGAGAGAGAGAGCACACAAGCACTCTCTTGTGGAGAGAGAGGGAGAGAGGAGAGAGAAGGAAGGGGAAAGAATTCCAAGCAGGCTCCATGCTACCAGCGACATAGGGCTCAAACTCATGAACCACGAGATTATGACCTGAGCCAAAATCAAGACTCAGATACCCAACCAACTTATCCACCCAGGAGCCCCCAGAAAGAGAGTATTTTTTAGTGTTTATTTATATTTGAGAGAGAGAGAGAGACAGAGCAGGAGCAGGGGAGATGCAGAGGGAGAAGGAGACACAATCTGAAGCAGGCTCCAGGCTCTGAGCTGTCGGCACAGAGCCTGACGCGGAGCTCAAACCCATGAACGTGAGATCGGGACCTGAGTCGAGTTAGATACTTAACTGACTGAGCCACGCAGGTACCCAAAGAAAACAGTTCTTAAAGGTCACGTGGTAACAAAAGCAGGCCAGGGAAAACACAAAAAAAGGGTGATTTTATTTCCCGGACAAAATAAGGAGAGTTTCTCTGTGCAGACGACATAAGGCAAGTCAGTAAACTTACCTAAGCTGTGCAGTCACTACCCATCACGAGGCTGACTTAGTTTCAAAGCTTTGGTTAAAAAGGTAGCTACAGAACATACAACACAGTGACCTGAACAAGCAAAATTCATCCTGAATGTCTTTAAATAATGCTCACCTGCTCCTCAAAATCATAAAAGTGTAAATGAAGAGTTTATTGGCAATGGAGCAGTTAGAGGAAACATGAGAAATCATTCTCAAAGCTATCTTTCATTCTACAAATAAACTGTGATTATCTTTTCAAGAAGTCAAATCACTTTCTCCATGATATGTGGTTTCCCATCCTAACGAAGTTCTACCAAGCGGAGAAGTCCAAGTCCACAGCAACTAAATGATTCGCCCAACTTCAAACAGAAGCAAACACCAGAGCCAGGAATAGGGCACAGTCACCTACCATTCCATACTTTTTGCCTTCAAGTCCCAATCCACTTTGACATCCAATCCGGACTCTCGAGGTTTTCGTTTTGCTACATCTGAGAAGCATGAATAGGAACTGAGCAAACAAGATTTGTTGAAAACACCCCACAGCCATTCCCAATGTTTGTGGAAATTTCTCCATACAAACCTTCCGAAGCAGACTTCCAGAGCCAGTACTTAACATCATAGCTGATACAGCACCTGGCTACAGGACTCCAAGTCCTTCACTTAAAAGCTAATGATAACAGTTCAATCCCATAAACAAAGAAAAGGTCTGCTTTAGAACTGCAGACATGTTTAATTACGTCTGCTGAGTGGCTACGGTCCAACACCTGCCACCATCTGGAGGCTCTGCTCGCCTGCACTGCAACCCCCACTGCCGCTCACGGACACAACCATGCCAGCCCTTTTCATCAGCAGAAAGAAAAGATTAAAATAACTTGGTTTAAGTGCCTCATAAAGGCTTAGATGAAAGCACATTATAGGAGGCATCAATACCATAGTTTACGCGATCTCATCTGAAATGGAACCTGGCTTCACTACCAACGAGTGTCCTTGCTGCATTTTCCTAGATCGGAGCTCTGTCAACACAAATGCAGCGAGCAGGCTGTAGGAGAAGGATGAAAAGCTCGACACTTGCTGCGTGAGAGCCGCTTTTGGCCCACCAAGTCCATTTTACTGTCTTATCATCTTTCCTTGACATTAAGCTTGACCAAGAAGCTGGACTCTACAAGCCAAGAGCTCTCCTCCAAGGCTGACACGCATAAGGGAATGTCAAAGCGATTTTTGCTCAGCCGCAGAGGAATTAACATGGGGATGCCTCCAGACGTGGTAGGCTGACCATGTCTCACGGTAGTGATCAAACAGGATTTTGTTGTGACGCATTACGGTTTTAAACATTCAATGAACCGATTTGTCAAAATATTTTCACCCGTTAAAATCATGACTATTTAATAATACAATCACTGACTACCCTTCTGAGGTCAAGATGGTGAGTCATAAAATGCCAACGAGTTGTCATTTCCCCAGGAAAACGCAAACTATAAATTCTCCCAGGTCTCTCAGAGTCTAAAATTTCACTGTCCAATACTGGGGCCACTACAGCTACACGTGGCTATTAAAATTAAGTAGAATTTGAACTGTCGTTCCTCACTCACATTAGCCATATTTCAGGTGATTAATGTGATCAGTGGTTACCCTACTGGATAATGCACACAGGATATCTCCATCATTTCAGAAAATTCTATTGGACAGCAGTGGTCTAAAATGACATGTTCTCAGTGACAGAAGTGCAGGGCCTATCAACTGTTAGCATTTCACCTTATAAACCAAGTGTGGCACTCCAGCAGAATTGTTAAGGGCTTATACTATGGGGCCCAACTGATGAATTCCAACTGACAACTTACAACTGGGGTTGGGACTAGCACTTAGCCTCCCTGTGCCTCAGTTTCCTATCTCTAAAACAAGGATGGTTCCAACATCTATCCCCAGGGGACTGTGGTAGCAAAGAAATGAGTTAGTTAAGCACTCAGAACAGCAAGTGCTAAGCCAATATTTGCTGGTATTATAAAGCCTGACAGGGGCGCCTGGGTGGCTCAGTCAGTTGAGCATCCGACTTTGGCTCAGGTCATGATCTCACATTTCATGGGTTCGAGCCCCGCGTCGGGCTCTGTACTGACAGCTAGCTCAGAGCTTGGAGCCTGTTTCAGATTCTGTGTCTGCCTCTCTCTCTGACCCTCCCCTGCTCATGCTGTCTCACTGTCTCTCTCTCCCTCTCTCTCTCAGAAATAAATAAAACATTTAAAAATTTTTAAAAATAAAAATAAATAAATAAAGCCTGACAGTATGCTTCAGAGCCTTAAAACTGCTCACAGTTGCTTCTATTTAATGAGTGTTTTGTCCTTTTTAGTACGTGTGACTGCCTGTAGCAATCCGCATGCCATCTTGGGACACTTAAGAGAAAAGATAAGATTCTTTAGCCAAAATGTGCTTTTAGGTTTGATTACCTTTCACAAAGTAGGCTCCTCACTTACAAAAAATAAAGATTTTTATTTTATTACTTATAATAAAATTAAAATTTTAATGAATCGATTAATTGATTACATATAAACTAGGCCAGTTTCCTCAACTCAGGTTAAATTCATAGCATATAAACATATTTTTTAAATATGTATACACATATAAATAAAGCCCATAAATCCATTTACTTATTCTATAAAACCTGTGAATTCTCCTTAATAAGCACCTGCAATTAGCAAATACAGTTCTTGAATGGAAACCTGCTATTAAAGTTATATCCAACTTACTGAAAATTCCCTACCAGTTGAGCCTAAATGATTGCATCAGCTTAAGGTACACTACTTAGCCTGTTTGAAATAGCTGGGAAATATAAAGAAAGGAAACAAACAAAACTGAAAAACATTAATGACACTATACAACAGTTTAAAACTTTATGAAACATCGGGGCGTCTGCGTGGCTGTCGGTTAAGCACCAGACTCTTGATTTCAGCTCAGGTCATGACCTCCCAGATTGGGAGTTTGAGACCCGCAGTGGGCTCTGTGCTGACAGTATGGAGCCTGCTTGGGATTCTCTCTCTCTACCCCTCCCCCACATGTGCATGTGCACCCTCTCTCTCTCAAAATAAACCTAAAAAAACAGGTTTATGAAACATCATAATTTTTTCAACAAGAACAATCAAGTCTGAAAAACAAGCTACTTTTTAACACTACCAGAACACAGATTTGTTTGTAACTATGAATAACTTTTTCCTTTTCAGAAAGTTTGTCAGCCGAAAATCTGAAAACTGCTGATCAGTTAAAAATTGCTTAATCTCAACCACAATTTTATACAGCAAAAATCCCAATGTTTCATTTGTAAAACTTTTATAAATAAGAAAATAAACTTTTGAAAGACCTTCTCGGAAAAAAATACTGAAATGTGTAGAGATTAAATGATAAGAGGTCTGGCATCAGCTTCAAAATGTTAAAGCGGAAAGTGGGGCTGGGGCAGAAGTAACGTGAGGCCAGACAGACCATCAAGTGATGTCTGTTTAGACAATGACAAGAACACAGGAACCCACTACTCTTCTCTACTTCTGTGTATGTTTGAAATTTTTCTAAATTGCAACTTCTTTTAATGTTTTATTCATTTTTGAGAGAGAGAGAAAGCAAGGGAGTGAGTAGGGGCGGGGGAGGGGCAGAGAGAGAGGGAGACCCAGAAACTGAAGCAGGCTCCTGGCTCTGAGCTGTCAGCACAGAGCCCGATGCAGGACTCGAACCCACATACCGCAAGATCATGACCTGAGCCGAAGTCAGGAGCCCAACTGATTAAGTCACCCAGGTCTCCATCAAAATTGCAACTTAAAAGCAGTAAAAAAAAAAAAAAAAAAACCCTTACCTAAGTAGAAGGTTCTTTTGCTTAAAGTAGAAAGGGTAAAAATCATAACAAATGTCCATCTGTTTCACGGTCAACAGCCAAGTGCTACAAGTCTCTTCCCCCTTGTCAGCCACTACCGGCAGCAGAATTTATGATTATCCCAAACAACTGTATGCCCAAAGGAGTGTTAATTCTCTCATGTGACTTGGTTTTGGATTTTGTTTGTCTCTTTCTTCACCAATTCCACAGAAAGAAAACCACAAGGTAGATTAGCTAACATTCTCCAGAAATAGCCAAGGGTCTTATTTTTATATCATAATTCTTGTCTCAAGATGTGCCTTTTTTTTTTAAGGCTATCAAGAAACTGCATTCTGTTGATGGATCCCAGGTCAGTATCTGAACATCTAAAGTTACACAATTATGTTAACCTAAGTGATTTCTAACTCCATTCGTCATTTATAAAGTTGTCAAAATATTCTATGAACAGCCTCGGAAAACGTTAGCATGGTGAAAATATTTCACTGTACTTATCATTAAAAGTGCATTAGACATGCATCTACAGATTTTCAGCTAGAGGTTCTTCACTTTTGAGATGATATAAAGCACTGAAAAGAAAAATGAAGGGGCAGGCGGTATCTGTAATCAAGAGATTGCAGTTGGAATTGTTGCTTCATTTTTTCCCTTTATTTGCTGAGGTGTCCTTAAAAATAGCACACATTATCGGGGTGCGTGGGTGGCTCAGTCAGTTAAGCGTCCGACTTCGGCTCAGGTCATGATCTCACGGTTAGTGGGTTTGAGCCCCGCGTCAGGCTCTGTGCTGATAGCTCAGAGCCTGAGGCCTGTTTCAGATTCTGTGTCTCCCTCTCTCTATGACCCTCCCCTGCTCACGCTGTCTGTCTCTCTCAGAAATAAATAAAACATTTTAAAAAATTTTTTGAAAAATAGCACACATTATCAAGTTAGGTTTTCCTATCTGTAAACTGGGACAATCCTCACTTTGTTGACTCCACAGGGTCCTATGAGATGGCACAATAGATAATATATAGAGACTGCTTTGTAAATAAAGTGCTACTTAAATAAAAGGCATATTAACGTGCCAACTGCTTAGTAGCCCCTCTAAAAATGGTTTCAGACTATTCCCCTACTTAGAATGGAAAGGAATAGAGTCAATTCAATGAAGAGGACTAACTGGAATTGTTAGCCAGATTCCACCACTTCCTTCCCAGGGATGGGGAAATAGGAGTCACCTGCCCAGAACATCTGGGCCCTACTGAGTGAGGCACCGAGGTGCTCTGGATGGGGAGCGTGAAGGGGGTCTGCGCGGCGCGGGGACTGAGGCTGGCAGGCCAGTTAGATTAAAGGCCCGTGACAATAACTTCTAAGATTCACTAGTTTTTTGAAGAGCTCAACCTTTGCCTGGAGTGTTAACCCTGTGTTCACTCACTCTGGCCACATAAAAGGCAGCAAACATTTTATAAAACATTTTGCTTAGTTAAGTAGAAGGAATAAATAAACACCAAAGAAATTGACTCCAATCTCTTTGAGATAATACAGAACTATCTAGTTCAAATGAAAGGAGTAGCCAAAGAAGGCCATGTCCTGAGGCTCATTTGTGGTTACCCTCTGAAATGGCCCATCCAATGGCAGTTACCACCAGGTCAAGGAAGTTGACGATGACGTTTCTCAGCAAAAACACCAGAAGTTGACGCAAGTAGCTCTACAAGGAACAATGCAAGATGTAACACCGAAAAGATTTATAGAGGAATACGGAGTTTTGGAAGAGGATGTTATTATGCCCTCTCCTCTCGAGTACAACCTGCCCTAAAGACCACAACTACCTGGGTTCAAATCCCAACTCCACAGCTTGCCAGCCCTCTCAGAGCCACAGTTACTTCGTTTACAAGAGACAGATGATACAGTATCTACCTCGTGAAGCTCTGAAGATTAGGTGAAATGGGTACAAAGCACTTAAAACAGTGTCTGGCACATAGCAAGGACTCAGTCCATGTTTTAGTATTATTATTAATTACTATTATTCTCTTTCCCTACATTTTTACTCTTGCTATAAATAAGTGCTCCTCAAAAAACATTCTGGGGGCACCTGGGTGGTTCAGTTGGTTAAGCATATGACTTTGGCTCAGGTTGTGATCTCATGGGTCATGAGTTCAAGCCCTGCATCGGGCTCTGTGCGGACAGCTCAGAGCCTGGAGCCTGCTTCAGATTCTGTGTCTCCCTCTGTCTCTGCCCATCCCCAGGTCACTCTCTGTCTCTCTCAAAAATACATAAATGTGAAAAAAAAATTTTTTTAATAAAATTAAAAAAAAAAAAAACATCCTGGCCCATAGGCACCTGGGTGGCTCAGTCAGTTGAGCGACCAACTTTTGATTTTGGCTCAAGGTCATGATCTCACAGTTGATGAGTTTGAGCCCTGCTTCAAACTCTGCACTGACACAGAGCCTGCTTGGGATGCTCTCTCTGCCCCTTCTGAGCGCTCTCTCGCACATGTGCAAGAGATAAATAAATAAAATTTAAGGAAAAAAATGGAAGAATAGTCTAGCCCAAATAACTGCTCCACAGTTTTGAAGGAGAGAACTGCACACTAATTCAAGTAAACTGTTTGAGGGCACAGCAGGGATGAGTACTCAAGAGCATGGGAGTCACGCTCAGGATTGTCAAACACGAATTTCAGATCTTCTTTCATGTTCTTCCTTAGTCAGCACGGCATCAGCCGACACTAGAGATATAAAGGGTGAACCCACAGTCCCCTCCAGAGGGGCCCAGAGTCCTTTGGGGAAGAAACAGGTAGGTAATGATCACAGGGTAAAAGACAGAACACAAGCACCTGGAAGGAGCTGTGGAGGCTACAGTGCGGGTTCCACCAGGACGGGCCTGCGTGTTAGGAAATGTAGATTAAAATCTACGTAGTCAAAAGAAAAAAAAAAAATCTACGTCATTACCCGATGACTCAAGGGCAGCAGGAGGGCGGAGGAGGCACCCCCAGCAACGGAACACAGGTAGGTCCCTGAGCCGCGAGCTGACCGGTGCTCACGGGGGCACGCGGGTGTGGATGCCGCGGAAGGTACCCTGAACACTACCAGCCCTCAGGAGCCTTGGGATAATACCACAACACACAACTCGAAACAGTGACAATACCACATCCTCTGGGGGGGGGGGGGGGGGGGGGGGGGGGGGGAGAGGGGGAGGATCTAAAAACAGTATTCTACCATTAGCTCTCAGAAGAAGGCTCTTCAAAACAAACAGGAGGGGGACACCCCTTCAAATGTATTTAACAAGACATGAAGGTAAGTAGTAGGGAAAATCTGGTTTCCTGAGGTCTACAACAGAGCTGGGTCTTGAGCACCACCTCAGGGACCACAAGTCACTATGAAACTACAATCTCCCGTGCACCCTTAATAGGCTGCAAGTAATTTTTTTTACAGAGTGATGACCCTCCACTGCCCTACACCAAAAACACATCAGAGGGGGTTTTGAGATAAAAAAAAATTCCGATGTAACTGTAGCTCCATGACTCATGGTAGTCACCTTTTCTTAACAGACAAAACACTAAGAAAAGGTACCTTTATTTTATGTTCTTTGATAAAATAACGGCATTAAGGTGGCATTCATAAGTGTAATAAAGTAACAGGAACGAAAAGGAAAGCCCCAATCTGGTGCCTTTGTGAAGGTGGTAAAGCCTCAGAGATCAGATTTACATTAAGCCGCACTAACCCACCTCCACTCCACTTTGATCCTTCTCATCAAAAAGGCAGCAAGACTTCAAAAAAGCACATCAACTAGAACACGGTGTTCCTGCAGGTTAGGACCCAAGCCCAAAAGAACTCATGAACTGATTACAGTACCATATAACATATACAGAAAACTAATACTGCCTGAACAGGAGCTAAACAGCAGATTTAAAAAGAAGGCAAAGAGGCGCATGGGTGGCTCAACTGGTTAACCGTCCGACTTCAGCTCTCCGATCATGATCTTATAGTTCATGGGTTCCAGCCCCGCGTCGGGCTCTGTGCTGACAGCTCAGAGCCTGGAACCTGTTTCAGATTCTGTGTCTCCCTCTCTCTCTGCCCCTCTGCGTGCTCTCTCTCTCTCTCTCTCAAAAATAAACACTAAAAATGATTTTAAAAAAATAGTAAATAAAAAGAAGAGAAAATTAAGAAGCAGAATAACCACCTAGAGGATGATTCTGGAAGTCTATGAAGACTGAGCCAGGAAAAAACTCCTAACCAGGTCCCGGGTCTGCACAGAAAATCAATTTAGAAACTACTCCACGCAAAGCAGAGGCCTGGGAGCAGCTACAATCTAAGCAAAGGGAGAGCTGGCACGAGCCCCAAGTGAAGGAATATTGTGTACTGAAAAACACAAATCCTCACCCTTTTCGATATGAGTGCTTCAAAAGAGCGACCTCTGTCGCACACCTGGACAATCAACTGAGAGCACAAGAATCAAAATTACAGATGTTTTCATTGTCTTCAACCTACATACCAACAACTCAAAAGAGATAAAAATTCCTTTCTGTGGTATGCAAACCGAATGTCACTTCCCCATGGGTAGCATTTTCTTCGAAGACAGAAATTGTTAGCGTTCTTCAAACTCACCGAGTTACCCAATAACCACAAGAGTAACCGGACACAGTGTGGGAGCAGAAGCCTGCCTGTAGGCTTAGGTCTTAATCTGAGCCTTGTGACCAAGCTTTACTAAAAGGCTCAGCTTCGACAAACCTCAGGTTTCCCAGAGGAAAATAAGCTTTCATTCTAGAAGCCAGCGGTCACCTCTAACCTGAAAGGGCAGGATACTCGTAATAAATTTCTCCAGAATTGTATGCGAGCAGAGAGCAAAAGAGAATGATCTTGTTATTATCTTGGGCAGATTATTCTCTCTCTGAATGTTTTCTCATCTAGAATATAGGAATCACCTCATTCCCCTCCCAGGATTGACATGAAGGTACATTAACAAGGTCATATGTGGAACTTAAGCTCTAGTGCCCAGAAGAGCAAAGCATGGTAACTGTTGGTTAATGCCATGACCTCTTCCCAGCTCATCTCCCCAGGCCCCACCTCCCCTGCATACTGGAACACGTATACTTCGCTCTTACCCTATCAACCACAGAATCATGGGGAAACCTGAAAAGAGATGAAGTAACACCAGCTCCCATCAGAGATGGGCCAAACGACTGAGGAAAGCCACTAAATAACAGTTGTGGGCTAACAGCCAATTTATCACATAAGCACACACAACCCAAATGAAGCCTCTGACCCGCATTTCCCAAGTCAGCTAGAATGGCCTTGGTATATCTCTGCCTTCCAACTCTTCATGCATCCTTGGTAAATACTAAATACCAGGGGTACCGAGATTGACAAAGCAAGTCAACGGACTACATATCCTACCTGGATATCACTATCACCAAGAACAAAGGTATTCCAAATATTAGATTCCATTAACTCTAAAACAACATTTTCTTCCACTCACCTCCTCAGGGAAAAATAATTAAAAATAAAAACTTTACAGGATAAAGTAAGAAGTCAATGTTCTAATGAAAACATGACAAGCCCAATCACTGCAATATACTCTGTGACTTCAGTACAAAACTCTTTTCTTACCATCTGGAGCTGCTCTAGGCAGGAGGCCAAAACTTTGCAATTCCTTTTCAAAGTAAATGACAGATCAGTAACTGCCACGTTGCTAATGCACAGCCGAAGGGAGCACCTCATATCCTAGCCAGTGTTCCCCGGAGTTTTACACATGTAATAAAAACAAAGTGCTTCCACATAAATCTGCCCGCTTACCAATATTCCATGTCACTTCTGAGCAAGACGGCATTTTTAGGATACGATCCTATCACCCAATTTCACAGGCAGGAAGTGGGACTTTCTGCAGGTTTCACTAAAAAGAGCCATCTCTAAACTAGAATGAAACATATGTATGTCAATATTTCAGTTCTCCAGAAATGGCACATGGGAATCCCCTAGAAATATGGAATCTGTCCCCTGCAGTGACTGAGACACCTTTAAGGTTACAATAAACATGGGGTCACAAAATACACACAACAGGAGTGAACCCAAGATCACTGGGTGATCTATAAAGTTGGTGCAGACCTCTTTTTCAACCCCCTTGACCAACCAGCAGGATCACTTTCTTCATTCAACCAATAAACCAAACGGAGAGCGGATTATACGCCAGGTACACACAGCAATGGTCAACGGAAACCGAACTTCAACACCTCTGCCAGTTTCATGTACTATGCTCATTAACAGGGCAACCTGAAAGCTGAGAGGATTAAATCTGGTCATCTTCTCCTGGAGCATACTGAGTAGAAAGAGATTGACCAGCAATGGCTATGGACTTCCTGCAAATATTTTTTTTTCAGATTTCAAAGACGTGAAAGTTATCTCCAAAGTCACACTTTCCATGGGGGAACTAGCTTACCCTCTTAAGGAAAACATTTTAAAACGGAACAATCTGAAAATGTATGTGGTAGCAGAGTATTTCTTACAGAGATAAGCTATAAGGAGTTTTACGGATGAGTAAACAGTAGCTAAACACCGACTACAAAATTAAACTGCAGATAGATTACAAATAAATAGACAATAGGCTACTATGGGTCTCTCACTCTTCTGAGGAGCAGACTCTTCCTTGCAGATACATTCACGGATTCAGAGTTAAGAGAGCTGGAAAATTAGAGATCTTCCCACCTTGATTGTACCCACCTCACCTCTTAGAGACGCTATTTTGTGTGTGTACCTCCAAAGGATCACGTAGTCATTACCAAACCATTCGAACCTGAGCGTCCTGAGCCAATTCCAAACGTAACCCTAGTGTCCTGTCCTAAGATTGGGGAAGAGGTGGACAATCTTATCTGGCTCGGTGGCAAGAGAATTCAGATCCCGGTAAGCAAATAGGAGCAGAAACTTTAAAGCAGGATCCTCAGCATACGCGTGCATAAGGAGGATTCTTTGTCCTTGGTCATTTGGAACAGGAGGGAAAGAGAAATGAATGCGGACAGAATTACCTTTCCCAAAGGGTTTAACCGGCTCAAGTGGAAATTCCAAAGCAAGTTTCCCCATCAAAGGAAACTTCTGGGAGGAACGGGGTAGGAGAGGGCATCAACAACCGCAAGATTCTGACGAGGAGGAAGATTTCTAAGGAAAAGCAGGACTTTCTGAAGACATTTTGGGGTCAGGCAGGTGATCTGGCAAAATGCAAAGAACAGACCGCAAGAGAAGACCAAGAATGCTACGTAACTTTAGGGAGCTACGGAACATTGGAAGAAAAACGGGAAAAACAGACAAAACCCAAGGCTCGCCTCAGAAGTATTTAATGAGGAAGAAAGGGAGCAAAAGATACAAGCAAGCAAGAAATGACAATGGATCACTCAAAAGAGAAATCTTAACTAGGTGAGTAAATGTGATTTTGCAGCAATAGCTGATAAACCAATTCTACTTCTTACAAAGGAGTCACCACCGAGAGTTAATACTTTAAAGAGGGAAACTGTCTTCGGACTCCACCTAAATTCACTTAGGTCTTTCTTTCCTTCTCCTCTCCTTTTGATCTCTATTATTATTCACTTAGTTAAGATTGTATTTTCTCTCAGGGCTGCCTGAGTGGCTCAGTCGATTAAGTGTCCTTGGTTTCGGCTCAGGTCACGATCCCATGATCTGTCAGTTCGAGCCTCACATCAAGCATTCCCGCATACTTGGGATTCTCTCTCTCCGCCTCTCCCCTGCTCATGTTCTCTCTCTCTCTCACACAAAATAAATACAGATGACCAGGAAACTAGAGACAGGTAACAGGCATGGGCATAGGGAGAACTTTCCAAGACAGAGAAGAAAAAGAATACATTAACAAATGGCCTGCAGGGAGGAGTGGGGGGGAGTGAGTGGGATGGGCTCTTCATGGTAATGCCTGCAGGGCACCAGCTTCGGGACATCTTTATTGCATCACAAGAAACTGTTAAGAAGGAAGTAAAACTGCACAAACTTAACCTTAGTACCAGCGTGAGCATCTCATGCAACCACTTTTCTCAGTATCCCGAAACAGGCAGACATTCTGATACAGAAAACAAATTACGATTTTTGGTTACGTATCCCCCGGTGACCAGGTTCACGCAACAGGCGTTAAGTTTGTGGAACCAAAAAGTTAATCCTGGAAGAAAGATCAGAGGTCTCTTTGGGTCTTGGCTCCAACGTAGCCAAGATTGTGTAACGTGTACACACATAACCACTTCCTGCCCACTGAACAAAGCAATTAATGGACTAGGCACAGTTTCTGAGATGATTTAAGGGAAGAAATCAACCTTGCCATGTCTCACTGCAGTTCATTTTAAAGAAACAAGAAACAGGAAAATATAGATATCATTGTTTTGTTGAATAGTGGTCATTCTTTCTTTACATGAGTTTCCTCTCACAAACAGACTGTACGTGACATACTGGGAAAAGAATTTGCTTCAAAATGGCTCTAACGAAATATCCACCATCCATATCTTCCATTCAGTATAAGGGAGTAATGTGCAGACTCTGCTATTTTGGAAGGGAAAAATAAAAACTGATACAACTTTACAAGTTCAGAAGCACGGACCATTCATACAGGACATACCCTAGAGAGGAAGAAATACCAAATCAAAAAGGAAGGAGAGAAAGAGAAAGAAAAGCAACCACAGCTCCTGGTGACTTTCCAGGACTGGTTTCATGACCCCTAGAGGCCCAGGAGCACTGCCTTCATTTCCTGTCCAAAGAATCCAACTCTTCGGTTTAAGCTAGTTTGAGTGCGTTTCTGTTATTTGCAAGACAAATAATTCTTGACTAATATTAAAATCCTCCTATCTTCACGTATTTTCAGGTATCTCAGTTATTTTTTTAAAAAAAAGATTTTACTTTTAAGTAACCTACAAACCCACCGTGGCGCCCGAACCTACACTCCCACAATCAAGAGTCACATACTCCCCTGACTGAGACAGCCAGGTGCCCCATCTCGGTTATTTTAAAGTGAAAATCTCATATACTTCCAAGAACTAGAACGGAAACACAGCTTTAAAATTAATATCAAACAAGTGCTCTCCTGCTTCAAACACAACGGGCTATCAGCAGCCATGTGTTGCTCTGTTAAGTCATTTACTCAGTAAACACTTAACTGAATACTTCTAGTTTGCCAGGCACTGTATAAAAAGAAAAAGGAAGGTGTCCCTGCCCTCAAGGAATTTCTGTTAGTGGGGAACACAAAGGGGAATTAGAAGTCTCCCTGCTCCTTTCCTTGCTCATGCCTTGACTGTAGACTCAAACACTACTTATAATTCACTCCAGGCTCCCTAAGCTTCAGTACTGGTTCATGCAACCCATTGGTTCCTCCAATCTTCTAAAGGGAAAATGAAAAATATGATGTAGGCTAGTAGGGGTTTCTCTCAACAAAGTGGGTAATCAGCCTCATAACCTAGAGGACATCAAGGGACGCTTGGACGTGGGTCCAACTCATAAACTTGCCTTACCTCCTGTCTTCTACCACCACCGACTCTCACCTGAATGCCACTGAACTGCCACCCCCGTGCCCCAGAGCAATGGGACTGACATCTAAAAAAGGAATTTATCATTTCTAATTAAAATTTGCCATCTTTCACTTTTTTTGAAGATTTTATTTTTAAGTAATCTCTACACCCAACGTGGGGCTCGAACTCACAACCCCAAGATTAAGAGTTGCACACTCTACTGACTGAGCCAGTCAGGCAGGCACTCCCACCAGCTTTCACACTGACTTATGCAGAGGTTCCTTACAAAATTGAGTCATGAGAATCCTAAGAGAGAACATTGTAGAATTAAGTGTCAACTAGTTCATCATGAGGGTCTTTCCTTTAAGACAGAAGCACATTATGCAACATTAAGAAGCAAAAGTCGATTGAGGTCAAAAACCTCTCACAGCTAACAGGACCTGACTACCTGGCTAAATCTTCGCATTCCTGCAAATCCAAATACGTATTCCCTAAAGCTTAAGGCTGGAAGGTATAGGTCAAAAGATGCCTAATTGGTTCAAAATATTTGAAAATGAAGATTCTCACTAACCACATCATTCAAAAGAACAGAGGTAGGAATATGTGCTACATGGCTTCTATTTGTCTAAAAGTTTTAATTCACTAAGCTATAGATAAACATCCTCATACGCAATCATCCATCTGGTATCCTGGAAAAAAATGCCATTATGCTAAAGGTTAAGCAAGTTTATATAGGCTATCAACTGTAATGTTTTCAATGATTACTTTTCCATGGCAAAACACGAATTGCGTTACTGATTAAGAAAAGTAAACAATAACGCCTAATTTGTATCTCTGCCCTGATTTCTTGCCAAACTGAAATACACCAGATGAATTTCAAATAAATAGGTTAGATAACCTACAACAAATTCTAGCTAGGTGGTCAATAATCCATACAACCATTTCAAACCTAAATTCCTAACCATGAAAACAACTTTTCAGATCAAAACGTTCAATTCCCAAACACTCTCTGAGACTCAGATGAAATTCTCAAAGCCCTTTAACTTTATTTTTACATTCAAGTTTCAAATTCCCCATGCCATAGGCAATTAGTGTCAGGAGTCTGGAGGAGAACTAATCTCAAGAGATATCAAAAAGCAAACAAACAAAAAAACAGGAAGAGTCTATAATTCCTATGGAAAAAGCTAATAGAAAGCCATGTTTCTTTTACACATGAAATACAAACATGGATTTAAAAAGTGTCCGTCACATGTTCTATGCCAGGTGATACTGCGAAACTGTGTTTTACCAAACACCCACATAAGCTACATGTACTACAATTATCATGAAAGAATCCCATGCTTTGCTTATTCTTGCATATAATTATAGTCACAAATGAATGAGGAAAAATAAACGTTATGAAAAATGTTGATATTGATGACAACCAGAAGCAAAATGTTAGGAGCAAACTGGTCACCACCGTAAGCAAACTGCTAAAAGGTTTTAGGAATGAAGACAAAGAGAAAGGACAACTTTCAGAAAAGCTCCCTTGGTTCACAGTTCTCTTCCTATAAACATGTTACAAACTCCTTTCTCACAGATCATTTCAGGAAGCAAAGAAAAAGCTGTAGTTACAGTCGATGCAACAAACATGATGATCTTCAATTATGGTGCTTCAGCTCTGGAACACAAGAAATTCTGTTCTACATGAACTACACATCCATTCAAGTAGAATGATTTATGTCCTCTGGATGCAAAGACTGACACATCTGCTTCTTCTAGCGCTGGCTACTCCTGTGATGTTAAGTAAGTCCCTTCAACTTAAGATCCTCCTTTCACCACATGTTTCTGGGCAAATCCAATCGTCTTTGGATGTCTTAGAAGAATGAATTATGTGGGACGCCTGGGTGGCTCAGTCAGTTAAGCATCCAACTCTTGATTTTGACTCAGGTTCATGATCCCAGAGTCATGGGATCAAGCCCCGCAGTGGGCTCCACGCTGAGCCTGGAGCCTGCTTGAGATTCTCTCTTTCTCCCTCTGCCCTTCAACCCCCCACCCTGCTCATATTCCTGCCCTCTCTCAAATAAATACGTAACTACAGAAATGAAAGAATGAATCATATACCAACTTAGAATCTGTAATAGAACATGCCAAAAGAGCAAATATCAAAAATAGCAATAAAGATCTTCTGCCTTATTTTTATAAGACAAAGGAAGGACATCAACTTGGTAAAAAAATAAATAAAATAAAAATCATCTTTTTAAAGATCTTCTAAACCAAAGACACAAAAGAAGTAGTGGAAACCAAGTGAGCTGTGAGATTAGGAAACATGAACTCTGAAAGGCAGTATGATTAGGATGTGCAGGGACAGGCTCACATATTTCCTCTGTAACATTAGCTAATACCAACTTTTTCTTCTTGTTATTGAAACCACAAAGTAATTGATTGCCCTAATGAATAAACAGATTTTCCTCCACATGAATGTTGCCTTTGAAAGGCAAATTCATCTTCTGAAAGAAAGCAGTGACAAAGCCTTCCTTCAAGCAAGTTTCCAACAGCCAATGGGAGATGTGAGACTGGGCAGTCTGCAAACCTGTAGTGAACAGTCTAGAAGGGAGCCAGTTCTGACAATATTCAGAAAGGTTTTCTACACACCTAACTTGCAGAAATCCATTCATGATTTCAATGTGGATAAGGGCCAAATGTCCCTGTAATTGAAATTAAGACTATCAAGGTTTTGGTTTTTTTTTTCCATGACAATTGTTCTTCTCCCAGCCCAAAAGTCAACTTCTTTGCTGCACTGTATGATTTTTTTTCCCTCTCCCCGCATGTTAGAAAATTTAATTTTCTTCATTTCCAGCCAGGGGCCGCTCAAACAAATCTAATGGGTGTAGACAGCATTTCCTGCTTACTGTAAGAAAATAATAGGATTGCCATTATTAACATGGCCTGAGGCATGCACTGAGGTGGGGCACTGAAGAAACTGACCTTTAATTTTCATCAGTTAGCCTACACTGACTGCCTGGGTTTTGTTTTTGTTTTTCTAATAAAGGTGAAGGTTATTTTTTTTTTCTCCAACATTAAGGTCTAACACTGGCTCATTCACTCTCATGGAGCAAGTGGGGCTCCAATCCCTATTATCCTTTCCATTCAACTGTGTTTATGTCTAGAAAAATCCTGCCAGTACACAACCAGCTGAAACTCAGGGTTGTTTTTCTTCTCTCACTTTGTTGGACCTAGGCTTCCAAGTCTGAAGAAGCTGGGGAGGTTTAGGTACTGCCAAAACAGAGAAAACTATTCTAGTCCCTGACACCGCCACCAAACGCTCTGTGTCATTCTAAAGAAATGAGCACCCTGACAATGAGTGACAAGGGTAGCTAAGATTTCCAGAAATACTTCAAGGACTCAACCCACAGTGCAAAGCCTCAATGCTTCCCCAGCAGCGGCGGCTTTATGCCATTACAGAGATGACGGACACCGTCTGAGGCGGGGACCCGGAGATGAAAGGCAGGTCTGGGGAGCCCCATGGTTTCACCCACTGATGTCAGGCCTGATCTTCTCTCTTAAAAATGGCTGGAACAACATCCCAAGAAAAGGGAGAGGGAATGAGAGGGAGGGCCTCTCCTTTATTACAACTCTCCTTTGATCCTAGACTTTAGGAGAGGAAGCAGAGCTGTCATAGATCTACTTAAAAAGGGACAACCTCTCCTTACGGGGGGCAGGGAGGAAGAAAAATACTGGCAGAAGGAGCACATGTAATAATTAACTACCGCCTGGCGTTCAGACTTGCTTCTTTTTCCCCCAAAGGGCTTCTTACATATATTATTTCATTTTATGTCCCCATCACCTTGCTAAGGCGAGCAACTTAATGTACGGCTTTGGAGGGGAGATGCAGAGTTGTCCCGTAAACGAGGATACTCAAGGAGTCAGTGGCAAGACCAAGGGAAAACCGATGACTCATATTCATATCCACTTAAAATAACTGGGACCACTTTTAAAATAACTATCATCCTCTTAAGTAGTATGTCCAACCGTTAAATGTCTGTACTCAGTGAATAAAATAATAAAACAGCAGCCATCACTTGCTAAGGCCTTGCTCAAAGCTCTGTGCCAAGCCAGAGGGTCCTAACAATTCCTGTTCAAAAAGCCACGGAGACCAAGCAACTTAACCAAAGTCAGACTTAGAAATCTGCAGTGGGGTCTCAAACTCTGGTCTCATTCTCCAGAGCACATGGGTTCAGTCATTCCATGACAAATGATGAATAAGGATTTACCTTTTACCAAAAACACGAATTCCAAATGAAATGAGTAGTTTCCCATGTCCCTCCAATGCGGAAACTGTATGGAGAATCTGCTTTTATAGACAGCGGCTAAACAGTTCCCAAGTAGAAGGAGTTCTCTTAAACTGTAAGAGAGGTTTCCTTTTAATCTAACTTACCTTGCAATTACACTGTCTAGACAATCATTCTACACTTTTTCATGAAAAATATTATGGAAGTTATTTCTTGAAACCTATTGAAGAGACACAAATACAGCAATCTGTTTAAAAAAAAAAATTTTTTTTTTTTTTTTTAAACGCAGGTTCTCCATTCACCTGCCAAGCAGAACCTCAGACAGTAAAACTGTCCTTCTACTGAACTCACGGATGACTCAGTGGAAACTAGAATGTGGAAAACTTGCCATCCCACATGAAATAAAATAGGAACAAACTCGCTCACCTTTGTGGGGCTACATCCTTCCCAAATTCTGGTCTCCTCTCTTCAGGCCTACAATCCCTGCTTCTCACAAAAAGCAAAGAAAAACTTTCAAGACTTGCAAGTTCATGGCAAATGCCTGGGACCCAGAATTACCCCAAACGGAATGAAGCTAAGGGGAGCTAGTAGATAAATGTATTTGAATCCTTCATTCTCTCTCTTTTTAGCCAACTATTACGCCCTGATAGTTTGAACAAGCTTCTGAGAATGTCAAACTAATTTGAGAGGATCAGAAAGTGAAACAGAAATAGGAAGCGACATTGTTTCCATGTGTAAATTTAATAGAACAAACAGCAGGCAAAGTCTAAAAAAGCCAGGTTTTAAAATTCTGCAGATAGTTACAGGTTATCGTCAAGATGCAGGGAAAGCCACAGCCCAGTAATCACATCGCAGGATTAAAAAATGTCAAAATCAAATGGACCTGGAAATAACCTGGGTTTCTTCACTAATGCAGAGATTTTAAGTTAAATGAAGATATCTGTTGCTAGTTAAGGCCTGAAGTAAAATACAAGCCTTACAAGTTGCTACCCATTTCTTCTCCCTCCTCCCATACTTCTCCTTGAAAAAAAATATCAAAAATAAGATCAAAAAGAATGTTCTAACAATTAAACTTACTTCCTTTCTAAGAGGCTCAAAACTACAGACTGTATAATTTCTCCCTACAGGAGTCTACGTACATGGGCGAGTTGTAGCAACCCTTAACCCAACATTAAGTCAATGTCCACCTTTCAGGGGACGGCGGCAAAAGGGTGCGAGGATTAGACAGAAGAGGACCCAAGAAATTTAGAACAGGAATAATCAAATAAAATGTCCAAATCCTAAAATAAGCATACTTCTGTTTTAACAGCTGATGGAAATTGTTCTCTTCACATCTTAAGGTACAAAACAGGTTTTTAAAAAGTAAGTACGCTTATTAGCTGCAGCCAAGGTAATGTGTGACTGAACACCTATCATCAGCAAGTCCTGAGGGCTGGGCTAACACCAGGAATCCCAGCCCCCAGCTCTCCTAAGGGGAGGAGGCTCAGGGCACTACTTCTCCAGAAGGCTTCCCATTCACAGCCTCCCTCCAGGGCCGATGAGAAACAAGAAAAGTTGGTCGGAACAGCCCTCCCCGTTGAGCGGCAACACACTCCCCAGAGAAGCACACAGCTCCTTTGGGGCCCAGAGGGGCATTTCCGGGAAGCAGCAAGAAGCGACTGGACCAGACAGCCCGAGGGCTCCATCATTAGCCTCTTAGCCCGCACGGCCCCACACAAGGAATGAAAGCAAGTCGAGCCCCACTTCAGAGCCTTGTCCTGAACTCACCTCAGTGAGCTCACTTTCTAAAGATGGAGTAGAGAACTAAAGGATTTCTAACAAAGGAAGCATTTAGGGATGCCAGCTCCCAGGTTTAGCCTGGGCCGTCTGGGAAAGCACAGGGCTCCTCTGAATCCTGAGGTCACCTTTCATTAACCACAGGGGCTGCTGCTTTGAGCTCAGAGACGAGGCTCAAGGCTCGCTCTAGTCAGCTCTGGTCCCATCCCTGTGGTGGCCTCCAGAGCAACCCAAACACCACAAACTGTTAGCCTTCAAAGGAGAGAAAGGGTTAGTATTGGGAGAAGCACGCTCTGCTTTTCCAGGTGCAAGTTAGAAATACGGGATCTTGCCCTGTATAAATTAACTCACATGAAAGGCTTCAAGGAAAGGGATGTAAGATGAGCAAAACTGAACTACCGCTCAGTGAAAAACCTCTCAGAGTTTCTCAGAGGTCTGAGTAAGGTAAAAACTTCACTACCATTTCTTAGCCAACTGCTCCAGATTTTTTCCATTCATCATATTACGTTTCTTATATATTACTTTCTACGAGGTATGCTTTTCTCTCTGGTTTCTCTCATCCTCGGGTTAAGTTGCTATTACAGAAAACAATTTAGGAAAATCTCTCTCTTGGGGAATGTCCGGAATATTATAATGGTTTCAAAAATAAATTTTAGGTTTCTGGGCAATAGACAAGTTCAGCATACGGAAGGCCTTCAATTAATACTTAGCTTAGAACCCAACGAGGTA
Organism: Hyaena hyaena; assembly: GCF_003009895.1. Classification (NCBI taxonomy): domain Eukaryota; kingdom Metazoa; phylum Chordata; class Mammalia; order Carnivora; family Hyaenidae; genus Hyaena; species Hyaena hyaena. Next base: position 2,688,373 of record NW_024080744.1, on the reverse strand, counting down.
CCTGGAAACACAAATAGACATTATTCCAAGCCAGAGACACAAATAAGAGTCATGTAAACTACCGAGAAGCAGTGTAATACAGCTGCAGAGAGTTCTGGGATCAGTCTAGGTGATAATCTTAACCTTCTCAAAAAACATCCCTTCAAATCTTCAATCCACTTAGCATTTCTAGGATACCAGCTTCTGCTGCAAACACTGGAAACACACACAGAAAAAACAAAATAATATCTACCTTCCAGGGTTAGTTTTTTGAATATGGAATATATTCAATGGAATATATGAATATGGAATATATTCATATATATATATATGGAAATGACTGGCACGTGGTAGGTGCTTGACAATTGCTGGTCACTACTATTATATTTCACATTTGTCTGTGGCCACAGAGTGTAAGTATAGTGCACAAATGACAAGTGTCCCAAACCCGTTTCTATATAAAACTGCCAAGAGCTGGTTATTGTTTTACCCTAAAGAATATGAGGACAGCGGAGCCTGCGTGGCTCAGTCAGTTAAGTGTCCGACCCTTGATTCCAGCTCATCTCACGGTTCATGGGATTGAGCCCCGTGTCAGGCTCTGACAGCACAGAGCCTGCTTGGGATTCTCCCTCTCCCTCTCTCTCTCTCTGCCTCTTTCTCTAAATAAATAAATGAATGAATGAATGAATGAATGAATAAATATTTTTAAAAATAAAGACTCCCAGATCCCACCCCAGACATAATGAGTAAGAGCCCCTTTACCCCCTCCACCTCACTCATGCTATTAATACTTTGAGACTGTTCTCCAGTATAAAGAGCTGAGGCCACCCTCCTCAAGTTTCCATGTCATGCCCTTTGACCCTTTCTCCATGGCTTAGATTTACACCGAACACTCTGGCCACTTGTCTAGCAGAATCAACTACCTCAGCTGGGCCCCCAATATCTCAGCAAGGCACATTTTGTTTTGGGTTGTTGTTTTTTTCTATCCATTCATGTCACTCTTCTAGAATTTCCCTATACAAGGATCATTTTAAACTACCACAAATCCCTGAAAAGTTAGTTACCTTTTTCATAAAATCACTTTTAAGTTTTTATTTTGAGAGAGACAGCACAAGCAGAGGAGGGTCAGAGAGAGACAGAGAATCCCAAGCAGGCTCTGTGCTGCCAGTGCAGGGCTTGAACTCATGAACGGTAAGATCATGACCGGAGCCAAACTTAAGTTAGTCACCCAACGCACCAGGCGCCCAGTAAAACAACTTGATTAATTTATAATTCCCAAACTGAGTCCAATCGATATGCAAAATATATATAATCAAGGGCATGTTTAGGGAATAGAAACAGAAGCTATTAAAATTTTCAAAATCAATTGGCAATTATAGATATGAAAAAGCCCATGTATTCTATGGGAAACCCTCATTTATTTTTATGTTTTTTTCCTTTTTTTTTCAGCATAAACTCTACATCCAACATGGGGCTCAAATTCATGGCCCCAAGATTAAGAGTTACATGCTCTATGGACTGAGACACTAGGTGCCCTTTTCATTTCTTTAAAACAGTAATAAATTAAAAACCAGGTTTCCACTGAAGGTGAGTCATGCCTTTGTTTTGTTTAAATATGAGATCTCTGCTATGAGTAAAAAAGGCAGGAACACTGTCGGAAACAAAAAAAAAAAAAAAAAAAAATCTCCACAACATGGCCCATGCTTCAAGGTCAACTTCAGTAGAAGAAATACTGACTAAGCACCAAGTTTACACAGCACATTCAACCCGGGAGTTCACCCATTCAACCATCCAAGGAACACTTACTGTGCACTCACCATGAACGACCCTACGTTAAATCAGTAATTATGCCCACGCTCAACTAAGGATGACAAGGAGACAACGTGAGAGCACTGAAAAGGACAAGTACTCTCGAAAGTACAGATAAAGTGCTAGAAGAATTTAAAGAAAATTACAAACTACCTAAAATGATGGCTCTGGAATGGAATGAGGATATGCAAAATGGACCGGGACATTCTTTTCTTTTGAATAGGCCAAAAATCAATGAAGAGCACTCTGCAAACATGTCGGAATTCTTCCTGTCTCCACTATATATAAAGACACCATGACTCTCACTCAGTAACTTCTGGCACCATCTGGTAATGATAGTACCTCCAGAGTAAGTAACTAGGTCGCCGCAAAAATGGCCTGCTATGGTATGAATGCTACTTACAAACACAGCAAAGAAAATACAGTGTACCCGTACAGAGATCAGAGCACACACACACCACCACACCTTTGCCACTTTACACTGTTCTCCAGGAGTTCAGGAATTAACAAACTACTATGAACAATAAATACTTCTAATTACATATGTATATAAAGTAATTTTCCCTATAACTTATTTGTATATGAACTTAAGCCTTTCCATTTGAATGTTGCTATTTTCAGTATTCCTAACATGCACTTCACATCTGAGGTTTAGCTTTATACTTTATCACTTAATGAAAATCCCACCATCTTTTTAATAAGTGACCTACCCAAACCCAACACCAGTATCTCAGAAGCAAAACAAATAACAAACCACCAACACTCAGGGCACAGTAACAATTACAAAATTATTAGCTGCTAGAGACAAGTTCAGATGAATAAAACAGAACACTACATGCTTTCTCTCACTCTACCGCTTCCAACAGGGTTTAGTCCAAGGGACTGAAGAATGTTAGCACCTAAACACTTTCAACATGAATACTGAGATGACTTAGGCCATTACTGAGTGGAAACTTCTTCCTAAAGTACTGAAGATGACCAATTGGAATAAAAAATATTACAGGTCTAATTGTACATCCCTGGTTTTTAGATGACTCACAGCGGAATTCGGGATAGACTACCTTTATGTGCCTACACGGTCTGTGGATGTTCATAAACTACCTGGTTCATCTAAATATTAAAATTTCTTTTTGTTTTCCCCTCCAGAGATCTACTACTTAAATAGTTTCTTAAATTCAAGTCAATCAAAGGAGGACACTCTGAACTCTAAAAATGGCCTAGGGGAATCTCCCTTTAGAATGCAATAGAAGGCAGCATACCAGCATGGAGGCAGACCAAGAATGAGCAAATAGAGACAAACTGAGATGGTGTGGAATAAATCTCCTTCAATTTTTTTTTTTTATTGTAGCAAAATATACATAACAAAACATTTATCATTTTGACCACTTTTAAGCATACAATTCAGCAATGTTGAGTACATGCACAGCGTTGTGCAGCCATGACCATGATTCATTCCTAAAACTTTTTCATTATCTCAAACAGAAACTCTATACCCATTAAACAATGACTCCTATTCCCCTTCCCAATAGTCCTAGTAATCTCTGTTCTACTTTGTGACTATGAATTTACCTATTCTAGGTACACGGAAATACACAGTATTTGTCCTTTTGTGTCCGGCTTATTCACTTAGCATAATGTTTTCAAGGTTCATCCATGTTGTACAATGCAAAGGAATTCCAATCTTTTTTATGGTTGAATAATATTCCATTGTATATATCGACCACACTTTGTTTATCCATTCATCTGTGAATGGATGCTGGGTTGTTTCCACCTTTCAGTTCTTGTAAATACTGCTGCCATAAACACTGGTGTATAAGTATCTGTTTGAGTCACTGCCTTCAATTATTTGGGGTACATACCTAAGAATGGAACTGCTAGGTAATTCTGTACTTAATTTTTTTAAGACCCCACAAAACTCTACCTTTTACATTCTCAAGAGCAATACACTCAACTTGGATTCCGATTCAATATATATTTAAGTATTTTCTGATTCACTAATTCAGAATATTTACTTCTATAACTCTAAATTGGAATTATTTTTCCTGAGACAAGAAAAACCACAAAAGAAATATCTGAAGGCTTAGTATTTTTCCTCCCAAACAATTTAAACAATGGAAGATATAGAATGTATCTTTAAAAAATGTTTAATATAAAAGGAAGCATAATATCCTAAAAATATCTCGAGCATCCCGCACATACAATTTGCACTGTAAAAAATGGGTCAATCTGACCCCTAAAAAGTCACATACTAAAAAACTTCATTGTCTGAGTAATTGGATGTAAATATACCGAGATATTTTTAAAGAAATTTACTCTTCTTTCCGGTCAGTTCATTCAGCACCTGCAATTAAGCTGCCCAGAAAGGTCTTGCTTTAGTAAAAGCAGAAAAGGGTGTGTAATGAGTTTATTTAAATACTACTTGCATGACTTCGCACAAGTTTAGCCCAACAGCAGAGGCAGGAGAGATGGGCAACTAAAAGCAATAATGATGTTCTTAAACCTTTTAACACCTGCTGTTACCAATCTGCCATCAAGTGCTTACAGGTGATAAAAGAAATTAACAAGTAGCAAAGCAAATGTCAACAGAAAAACTCCAAAACAAATGTAGAGGCAAGGCTGGAGTCTACTGGTGGGGTTAGGGTGAGACAGATTTTTGCCTGTTGTGATTTACGCTGCATCCAGAAATCTAGTTCTAACTTCTGCTGGGAAATTGTTCCTAGAAGGAGATAGCATCGAGTCATTCAATGATATTAAAGAGCTCCTGCATCTCTGTGAAAGTTCAACAGTAGAACTAGCTTCAACACTTAATGCAGTTTTGCACTGCTTTTAAGTCAAGTGATTTTCCCAAGTACTTAAAAGTAGCTTGTTCTCCTAATTTGGTAAATATTCCCTCTTATGATCTATTTAAACTTCTGTTATAGCAAAACCTGTTCATATCGAATAGGAAACCAAACTTTATCCTAGACCCTCCTGGATAATTGCAAATTCCTAATTAGTTACATCAAGAACAATGGAGTCATTTTTAATAGAGATCCCTTTCACATGTTGTGGAGAATCTGAGTCCCTTAAGAGTACATTAAATCAAGCTATTTGCTGGGATTTTAGAATCTTCAATTACTTCTCAAACATACAACATTTGCTCATATGTAAAGACAATTTTCTAGACAATTATTTCAACAGAAAGCTGTTCATAACTGAAGACCAGGAGTTGGTATTAAACCAACTTAGTTTTAAGTCAATTTTTCTGATTGGTTGCCTTTATAAAAATCTTCACCTTCCAGAGTCAAAATGGGGATGTATCAGAAGCCTTAAGTTCGGATATAAATTTAGTTTTAAACACAGCCTGTAAGCACTCCAATTTTAACACTTCTCAAATTTCAGAAAGGATTAAAGAACCGAAGTTGCCACCAGCCTGCCCTAGGAGTTTGGTGGCAGATACGGTTCTCTACACAACATTCCAAAAACATGAGCAAAATACTCCTATAAGTTAATAAAAAATGCCTTGCATTTGCCCAAAACAAAGTCAGAATAGAGTAGAATATTATAGGAACAAAGAATCTAGTCTAGAACTCAATAAATGCCTTCTGAGTCAATAAACAAGTGAATAAAATAAAATTTTACACTCAAACATAAGCATATAATAGAAGGAATATTTAAAGCCCTAATGCTTACTAGAATCTCAATGCTAACTTCAGCTCAATACCATCTCACTAAAATCTTCTCCCAAGAAGAACATGACAAGCAGTTGTCGGGATATCAAAGAAACAGAACACTGGGAGCCAATCCCTGAACCGACAGTGAGTATTGCCAAGGGCATCTCACCAGCCAAGGGCATTGAAAATTACAGGCCAGGAGCAACAGAATGCTAAACTTGCAGAGCTCGACTAGGGACAAAAAAGAGAAAGATTCAAGGACTGAACCACTATCAGAATGAGAAATACCCCACCTGTAGATGGCTAAACAGCGAGTCTGTCTTATCGAATTTTTCATTTGGTGGCTTAAAAACTTACTATTTCCACCCCGAATCCTTCATATGTCTAGTCAACAAGGACGGATCCTTGCCCATCAACCTGCACCAGAAACTCCCCTCTGGATAAGCTTGTGGCTAGGGGCTAGCCTCTTAGCTCTACCTTGCAAAGTACCCAAGGACCATCAAGTCACCCTCCCAAGTGAGCCTATTCTTCACCTCTCCAGAGACCTGCCTCTGTCTAACTACAATGATTCAAGTATTTTCTGCCTCGCTGAAACGCATAACATCATACCATACCGTAGATTCTAAGGCAAAAAGGCATGTATGTGGATACATGCTTATGAGTTATCTTCCTATATTCAAAGGCATTCAGAGTAAACTACAGAATAATGCCTCTCCTCAAGCACTTCAATGCATTTCCCACAGCTGCAAGGATGAGAATTAAGATTTGCTTGAAAATGTCCTACCACAAGAAACTCATTTAATGGATTAACCTTGTTCATGTGAAGAAAAGGCAATTGTAGCTCTAAAATGGAAATACAGGTAAATTGCAAAAACCCCTCTACACTGAAAATATTCTCCGCCACCACCCCCTCCATTCTCAGCTGTAATTACTGAAAGCTCAAATAATAGGCTTCCTAAGATACTATACAATGACTAAAGCCCTATGCTCTATCATTCAGTATTGGAAGTTCCTCTCAAAGATTGCACTCTTTCCCCTCCCTCTTAAGAAAAACCCTGAATCAAGCAAACTGGCATGCCACGTCAGCAGTGCTAGCCAGCTATAGGCTACATCGAAGGAAAAACTTCCCCAAAACATGGAGCTGGGATGACTTGTATACAATTTCTGAGAGGTCACAAAACAACTATCCCACCAGGGTAGGGAGAAAAAGAACACAGCATTCGAAAGCTTTGCGCTTTATTTACTCATCAGAAAGGGAAAAAGAAATCATTTTCAAACTGCCCACATGCACTGCGGAGGTCCCTAAAAATGTGCAATAGAACAGGAATAGCTCAGTTTTAAACTTTGATACATAATGAACTATGGAGTTTGCATAAGATTTTACCAAATACTTTTCAGTACTGACTCCTCAATCCCTTGGGACAACCATGGGGGGAGGGGGGGTATGGATGAGGTGTTTTCTCTTTAAAATAAAATTCGGACACCTAAACCGAGAGAGGCTCAATAGTTTATCAAAACATATAGCTAGAAAGTAAAGGAAGTCCTTGGCAGAGTAGATGTTCTGATTTCAAACTGAAGTTCAGAGGTAGCCCTCACTAGACTTTTAAGATTTCTAATTTTTGCCCATTATTTGCCCATCTTTTAAGATTTTAGTAAGTCTCCCATTTGTATTAGTGCCTTGACATCAACAAATGAAACGATGTATCATGCATGAGTTAAACGGTGTTTCCTACGTTGGTCATACTCACGAGAACACTGTAATCCTATTTATAACGTGGTCTTTATCCTGGTTCCTTGAAAATAACTGTGCTCCCATGGGTCAGAAATGGGTATAAAAAGACGGTTTCAGCTATCTCAACAGTGTCATTAACTAATGACTTACCTGTAACTGAATTTACAAGTTTGAAAGAGCTGGAGGCCATGCAATTCATAGAACACTAAATAATACAAATCAATTTACAGTCAATTTAGAAGTCTGGGTCTTTCAGGATCATGTAATGCTCTAGCGTCAGGATAATGAATCGCAATTAATCTGGGAAGTACAGTAACTATGACAAGTACAACAGATTCTGATGTATTTATACTGAACCTGGAACTTTTTTTTTTTTTTTAATCCTAACAAAATGAGATGACTTTATTATTTGTCCTTCCCTGCAAGGAGTACGCCCCCCACACACAATGACTGGGCATTTATATTTAGAATCCAGATAAATGCTTACTTTAACGTGAGTTGGAATTTTCATGATTTCATACAAAATCAAGAAAGTTATTGAAATTCCTTGTATCAAATGAATTCTAAAGTGCAACAGAAATAAACTGACTAACCAAAGAACCACTTGACCATTTGCCCCCAAGTCATTCCTGTGGTTTATTTTCATCTTAAATATATTCTTCTCAATTCATAGATGAATCTAGTGTTTTCTACCGGAATTTTATTCTTTGATAGTAATGCAATGATTTTAATTCTTCAGATTAATTGTGCACCTACATATCGAAAAGTGAATGATGATTTCACTATATTATTTACCTGACACGAAGTCATAGGAAAAGAATCACCCACTGAATTGGCAAACATGGCTAATAGTGGGTCATTTTTTTTTTAACTCCCCATCAGTGATTTTTCATATTGCCTCCTGTTTATACTCCTTTATCACACTAAAATAACAAGTTCTGCCTTTTCAGCAATTCCTATAAGCAATTATTTCAACCAAACAAGAAGACATCATTTAAAGTTTTTGTCCATCAGTTTTAATTATGTTATTTAAGCATTTTTTAAAATGTGCTTATTTTATCCGCTCAAGGTATAAAAGCAAAACTGAGCTAGAGCTAACTCAGCATTTAAATTCTACTAGAAGACTGAATCTAAGCATCTTCTGGGGGTAGGAAAGAACACTGAACTAGACCTAAAAAGCAGTATGATGCGGTTAAATGTGAATGTATCTGGGAATCAGAAAACTCTACACTGTGATCTCCAATATGGTAACCACCAGCCGCAAGTAGCAGTTTAAAGTAACTAAAAGTAAATACAATTTTTTAAAAAAGTAAATAAGATGTAAACTGCAGTCCCTCGGTTGCACTAGCCACATTTCAAAGGTACAAGAGCTAATGTGCCTGATGGCCAGATACTGGACAACACGGCTTTAGAGTCATTTCCATCATTAAAGAAAACCTTGCTGTTGGTAGCAATGTGATCTTATACAAGTTAGTATCATTTCTGCGAACTTCAAAACCCTTGTCTGTAAAATGTTCCTAACATCACCTACATTTAAAGATTGTTATTAGAACTTTAATGATGTAATACATTAAAAAGCAAAGTACATAGGGCTTTGTACACATTACATATCCAAGAAAGAGTAGTTATTGATACAATTCTATAGTAGACTTTCACCAATGATGGCAACCTCCCTATAGGCCTCATCTTCCTAAACTGACATGTTTGATAAGTAGCACACTATCAAATCCTACCATATTATATGAAGTGGTATATGAAGTGGCATATGAAGGAGTGCCATCTCTTATGAAATAAATTACTACCTACACTCCTAAAGCTTCCTAACCAATCCCAAGCATTCTTCCAAAAACCCCAAAAGCCTGGCTCTCCAATAAAGGACTGAATCTCCAACAGTCAGCGGGTCTGATGGGAGCTATTTATAAAGCCTGTCCTAAAAGGTTAGGGGAATATCTTTCTGGAACTGTATATACTGTAGTTAGAAACTACAACCCCTATTCCGTGATGATACCTTGCGCTTTTAACATCTCTTTTAAACGAACACAATCTTTACAGGTACATTTTTCTTTCTTAGTATTTAAACCAAACCACTTTAAAAGCACATAGGAGTCTAAACGCAACTTCTTAATGATTTTTTAAAACCAGCTATGTCTCATTCTTAGCCAGTTTCTGGTTGACCCTCTAAGCAAAGTGAGAATTACACCTTCATGGGTGAGGTCCCCTTGTAGGGCCAGAAACGCGCCCAAAGACTTTACTCTCATTAACAGCTGCTCCCTGGGAACCAGGAAATTCACTGAACGATGGGTCCACAAAGCCTGCTTCCAATGAGGGGGAACCAAGGGCCCCCAAAAAAGGCCCAAAGCCACTGGCTGCCTTGGGCTCTGAACCTCTTTCCCAGTCCTGTCCAGGCCCCCAGAGTCACGGTTCTAACCTGAGAATGGAAAAGCAACTCAGGCAGTAGAAATCAGAACAGAGCGGTGCATTTTGGCCCAAGGCTGGTAGCCTCAAAAAAAAAAAAAAAAAAAAGAATGAAAGAAAGAAAGAAAAAAAGTGTTATTCCAGAGCAGATTCCTTTTCTTCCGGGCCTGTCTGCTCCCTCTGACTCTTTGCCCACAACCACGGTGCCTCCCCTTTCCCAATGCCCCACCTCTCTCCACGCTTTAAAAAAAAAGAAAAGAAAAAATGGCTTATTCCTCTCCCTTAGTTTTCCCTTAGCAGGGCCTGGAAACTGGCGGAAATTCAAATCAAATTAGCTGCACATTAAAAAATAAACGGACAAGCAATCAAAGGTTGCCCACCCAACAAAAGATCTCGCCCGTTCCAAAATATGATTAAGCCTGGGTGTAAGAGGGGGAGGGAGACTAGAAACCGACAGGGATGGAGAGAACCGTGTGGATTTGGGGCCCCAGCGTCGGCCCATCGCGGCCAAATTCCAAATTTTGTTCCAAGGAAATGCTAGGCAGAAGAGAAAACAAAAAGTTGTAACTTTTAGGGAAGTCCGCAAACGGCACTGTCTAGATACCATGCCGCTGCTTCCCTTCGTCTGGGATGGCAGGATAGGAGTGAGATTCGAAAAGCTCCAACTCCAACCGCGCACTCCTGGAAGCCTCCCCGCCAACGGCGCCTCCAGGCGGCCCAGCCTAGTCTCCAGGGACACCGGGCCCCGTGCTCGGGCTCCCACGGGGCGCCCGGACCCGGACCTCTGGGAAAGTTCGCTGGCACGGCCCGAGGCCCCACTTTCCTCCCAGGGTGACAGGCCCTTCCCACGCTGGCCGGCCCCCGCCCCGCCGCGGGCACCAGCCGGTCCGCGCGGCCCCTCCCGGCCGCCTCCGGGCGCGGATTCCGCCGCCCGCCCCACCCCCGGCCGGGGCGCCCCTCGGGGTGACCGACTGACCGGAGCTACGCTGGCCCACACACCGGGTCGCCCGCTCCTTCCCGCCGCGCCCCGCTCCCCCGCCCGATCTTCCAGCCGCTCGGCTCGCGAGTCCGGCCGCGGCCGCCGGTTACCGCCCCCAGCCCGGGGGGAGCCCGGGGGGCAGGACCGGGAGGAGGACGTGGCGCGCACTGAGGTGGCCAGCGGCGAGGCGGGGAGTGTCCTGGAGAGGCCCGGCCGGGGGCAGGGGGCCGGCTCGGCTCCCGGGGCTGCGGGCCCGGACCCTCCCCGCGAGCATCCCAGGGTCTGAGGGCCCGGCCCGCCCCCGCCCGGCGCGGTAGAGGCGGCCCCAACTTCCAGCCCCACTTCGCACGCCCGCCCTCCTCCCTCCACCATATGGAAATCTACAGCCTCAGAAAGTGACACGTCGAAGATTCCTCGGCCTCTCCGCCCGCCCTCCCCCTCCCGGGCAGCGTTCCTGCCGCGGAGATTCCGGGAGGGGGAGCAGATTCCTCGGACAGAATCTGCTGGGAAGGATGGGGGGGGGGGGGGGGGGAGGGAGAGCCCGGGAGCCGCTGCCCAGATTTTTTTTCATCAAGAAGAATCTACCCGCTTCTTTCCCTCCTCCAAGCCCAGGCAAGCTGGGGCGACGGGAGGGGGACCAGAGCCCGGCAAGATGCGGCCCCAAAGTGGAGACCAGCCCCCTCCCCGGCCCCGTGTGCCCGGGCGAGCGCGGGGCGCCCCAGCAGTCTGGCGCCAAGTTTTCCCCGGGAAGCCCGGCGCGTCCGCGGCGCTCCGGGACAGGATCGCACTCCCGCGGACTCCGTGTCCGGCCGGGGCTTTCCGGCGCGCGGGACCCGGCGGCCGAGGTGCGCGGTCCCAGCCCCTCGGGTCTCCACGACCGTGCACGCCTTACCTTCCCTCGGGCTGAAAAGCGGGGCTCCGGGCGCGCCACACACCGGGTCGCCCACGCCTTCCCAGCCGGTAGTCCCGAGGATCCCCGCCGCCCCTTCGCTGCTCCCGCCGCCGCCGCCGCCGCCGCCGCTCTCCTCCTCCTCCGGCCGCCGCCGCCGCTCAAATAACTACCAGGAGGGTTTGATGGGGGATTCCGCCATGTCAATGATGTCGGGACCACATGGGGATTTGGGGCCCGCCCACTACCGTAAACTGCAGAGTAAAACCGCCGCCACAATCGCAGATCTGCAGGGCTGTGGGGGCCTCCTCTGCGTCCCAGGCCTGCGTAACTGACGAGAAACTCTTTGATTCAGCCAGACTAGAGAAGTCTGAGGCTTTGGGGAACTAGCAGCTCCTAAAACTCGAGGGCTGGCGTTCTGCAAAAGATCGCCAAACAGCAATATAAATGCAGCGTTTGCTGAGTAATAACCAGAGTGAAGACTCTAATGACATTTTTTCATTGACACATCTATTAACTTTTTTTAAATCCCCACAACCTTGTGAGCTATTTTGTCACTCCCTTGTCTATGTCCCACAACACTTGTTCGTGCAACTAACACAGCGTGAACAGATTTTATTATACCAAGGTTAAAATGTCTGTTTCCCCCTTTCAGTACTCATATGCATTCACAAGGGCAGAAACTGATCCGTATTCATATCTGTATTTCTGTCCTGTCAAACACAGCAGACTGCATAATGGGACTCCTTAGATAACTGTTGAGTTTGTATTAATTAATACAATTAATTATACCTATTGTAGAGGCTCAAAGTGATTAACAGACTGCATCCCATCCCACCCCTCAAATTATCCAGGAAGCAAGAGGGCAGCTCTCCCACAGACATCTCCTCTCTCCTCAGCTTCCCAGGTATTCTAAATAATGACATTCAGCGTCAACTACTGGCCACAAAACAATACACGGCAGTGACCAAAGGCAACGCATTACTTTCACTGACCTAAAAAAGTAACAATCATTTATCAGATATAGTTATTGTACATAATACTGTATTAAAGCCAGAAAACATGAAAGAATACTGTGATGAAAAATGTTTTCAAAAGCTGCTATAGCACTCAGATCTTAGCTCAGACATGTAGAGAGATGGAATATTATCAAAATTGCCTGTTGAAGAAGGAGGAGGGGGGGAGCAGAAGAATAAATAAAGAAAGATGCATCCAGATTTCATGTTAATGAGTTTTCTTGAACCTGGCAAAGAGCTGAAATTTCAGGGCAAGCAACTAACCCCAGTCTTCTCAATTTCCCTTGCCTGCTTTTACCTGCCTTGCCAAACCTTTCCTTCCATACTGAATTTAACCTTCTGCCCTCTGAAGTTTGCCAATTTATCCACATACTTTACAATTAATTTATTCAACAAACCTGTATCAAGGCACAATGCTAGGCAGATGCTGGGGATACAAAAATGAACAAGACCCGGGGCACCTGGGTAGCTCAGTCAGTTAAGCATCCGACTCTTGGCTCAGGTCACGATCTCAGGGTTTGTGAGTTCAAGCCCCACAACGGGCTCTGTGGGGACAGCGCGGAGCCTGCCTGAAAATATCTCTCTCCCGCTTTCTCTGTCCCTCCTCTACTCTCTGTCTCTCTGTGTCTCTCTCAAAAATAAATAAATAAACCTAAAAGAATTTTTTTAATGACCCAACCAAGTGGAGGACATAAACAGTAGCCTCAGAGCAATGTGAGAAGAACTGAAAAGGATTATGAAGTTTATGGAGACAAGAGCTCTAAGACCATGGGAGGGGACAGTGAGTTTAGCTGGAGCTCAAAGACAGGCGAGTACATGATCTTAGGACAGTGAAGAGGAAGACATATGCTCCAGACAAGTGAAAAGCACACACACAGGGACAGAGGTGTGCTTCCAAGTGGTAAGAGTTCAGCCGCACTGCAAGGCGTGGCTCTGAGGGAAGCTGGTAAAGGCAAGAGCAGAGCTGGGGAGTCACTGCTTCATTTTTCCTTTTTTTCCTTCCCATGCAGGACCATCACCTAGGTTTAGAAATATGTTTTAGAAAGATGGCTTCAAGAGCCCGTTTGGAGACATTTGGCTGAAAGAAGCCAATAAGGAAGGAGGACCCCGTTTGCCTGCATTTACTATTATCCCACACATCTCCAAAATCAAATTGTAAATTCCAAAAAGAAAGGAGCTATTTCTCAGTATTCTGGTTTTGGGTTTTGGTGTTTTGGTCCTAAGGTCAGCAAGTGCCTGAATCTTATTTCTCTTTGCACTCTCCTGTTTCTCACCAGATTTGTTATTTCTGCCTATTTCTTCCACTAGACTGACTTCATTCTAATTAAGAAGGATCAATGTATGAAAAATGCCTTACAATTGTCACTGTATGTTCGTATATATGATCTCAGTGCTTCATTCATCTTCTTATCCCAACACCTCATACCAGTTTCAGCACAGAAAGAAACCACAAGAAATGTTTGCAAAATGAGAGGAAGTATAGGGTAGTGCAAAAGAGCATGGAAATTATAATCAGACAAAAGCCAGTAATCTGGGCAAGTTATTATAGTTCTCTGAGTCCTCCGTTAAACATTTAAATAAATATATATTTGTTAAAATGGTGATATTGCTTTCCATTAAGGTTGTCAGAATTAAAAGCCTCGAGCAGCCAATACTCAATAAATGAATATTAGTTTCTCCTTGAATGAATGAATGACTGAAGCTGCCTTTCGTGGAGGAAATTAATTAATAGAACAGAAATTGGAAACTTCAAAGAAAAAGATGGGACCTTTGTAAGGGCCCTCAGTGGGGCCTAGGTGGCTCAGTCAGTTGAGCATCTGACTCTTGATTTTGGCTCAGGTTGCACTGGCAGTACAGAGCCTGCTTGGGATTCTCTCTCCTTCTCTCTCTCAAAATAAATAAATGAACATTAAAAAAAAAAAAAAAGAATGTTGAAAGGGCTCTCAACTGTACGTTGAAGGGTTTAAATTTAATACAATGAGGTCATAGAGGCATGGAGTGATTGAAGTGGGTTTCAGAGCTGACTATTCTGGCACCAGGATGAAGAAGACTCTTGTCACAAAGGCATGCCCTGAACCCATCCTGGGTGGGAGATGATTCAGACTTAGGCCAGAGTGATGGTCTGTGAATTGGAAGGAGGGCCCGACTACCAGGCAGGGAGTCTTCCCGTGTGGTGTTGACAACCCGAGTCACCTGCATCTCTAAGTCTCAAATTATGGAGCCATAACCCTAACTTTGCTCCAAAAGCAGTTTAGAATGTGCTCAATTACAAAAATTAACATACAGATGAAGATGCCTAGAAGATAAAGCCTGTAAGAAAATAAACAGACTTCTGAGCCTTTATTTTTTATGTAGGCTTCACACCCAGCACAGAGCCCGATGTGAAGCCTGAACTCAAGCCCTGAGATCAAGTGTCTGACACTTAACCGAATGAGCTACCCAGACACCCCAAGCCTTTATATTGTCCCTGTAATAGAGGGCTGTGTCGTGCTAAAAAAAAAAAAAAAAAAAAAAAAATCAAAGTGATACTTCCTGATTTCAAATATCTTTAAAGAAATACAACCTTCAGGGGCGCCTGGGTGGCTTAGTCGGTTAAGCGTCCGACTTTCGCTTAGGTCATGATCTCGCGGTTCGTGGGTTCGAGCCCCGCGTCGGGCTCTGTGCTGACTGCCAGCTCAGAGCCTGGAGCCTGTTTCAGTCTGTGACTCCCTCTCTCTCTCTGACCCTCCCCTGCTCATGCTGTCTCTCTCTCTCTCTCTCCTAGAAATAAATAAAAAATAAAAATAAAATAAAAAATAAAACCTTCAGTTATTTTGGCAGCAAAAATGGGATTATTCAACAATAGCAGAGAATCGCAATTTGGAACAGGCAAGCTACTGCAAAACTACAGGCAAGGCTGGAGAACAAAGGAGTAAAAGGCTCTTTTATNCTCTCTCTCTCTGACCCTCCCCTGCTCATGCTGTCTCTCTCTCTCTCTCTCTCCTAGAAATAAATAAAACATTAAAAAAAAAATTTAAAAAAAAAAAAAGAAAAAGAAATACAACCTTCACATATAAGCAAGCATGAGCTTTAAAACTAGCACTGAAAAAAATCTCAAACCATGAAAACCTGAACACCTTTTCTAAGTATAAACTCTTGAAATTTAAACTTCCTTCCTAGAGATCACTACAGCCAGGAATACATGGTATCTAGAAGACCTAATTAGGTCTCTATATCCTTCCTTTGCTAGATTCTTCCCAGGCAGGCTCAGTCTTGCCCTGTAATCTTGAAACCCAATCTTGACCTTAGATAGAGGGCATTAACTCTTTGCCTTTACTTCTTGTTCTGATGTCCTGAGCCAGATCTGATACCAGTTTCAATATGAACATTGACAAAAAGCCAATTAATCCTGTTTGGAAGAGTGTTCCAAATTCACTGGAGCACTAACTAGGGTAAAGGACAGCCAGTAAGAGCAACACTTCAGCTTCAGTCAAATCCACTTTTCTAGAACAATGTAATCAGACAAAGCTGTAGCTTCACCTTCAACCTATATGTTTTTAAAGTCATTTCAAACAAGAATATCGGTTCCATGGTTATCAGAGACTATTCAAAGAGAAGCTGAATGAGTGCCACTGCTCATAAGACCACAGGATTGATAGGGAGCTAAAGGTTTTCGGGGGGCTCTTCCTCCCTAAGCAGAATCTGCTTCGATGTCCACGACAGCTAAGCACCCAGCCCAGCCTGAACGCCACCAGGAAGAGGGAAACGTTTCTTGCGGACAATGCCTTTTATCAGCAACTCCAAATCGATACCAAGTCTTCCGACACCTGCCTCCTTGCCACTTTCCCCCAATGGTCCTGTTTCTGTCCTCTGGAGGCAGACAGAATAACAGCAGTTCCCTTCCACATAACTTCCCTTCTGATGAATCCCATCCCTGTCACATGCTCCCTAAAGATTCTCTTTTCCTGGATAATCATCTCAGACATGCTGAATTCCTATCTCATCACATCGCTTCCGATCTCTCCTTCCCTTTCTCCCGCCACCACTGGGGGCCTACGTGTTCAAGACCTCTCTGAAAGAGGAGTATCCAGATTCTGTTTATATTTCTGCCATCATCGGAACACGACCATACAGTGGTTTCCTGCTTCAATTTGGGCAAAATTCTGTGTCCTTACAGGTTAATATTGTGCTGATTTCCTTAGCAGCCTCCTCATCCTATTAAATCATTTTTTTTCTTCCATGAAAGTTGTCAACTTGGCGTACATTAGGAATGCAACTGATTTCATCCTACTTGACCTTAATTAATATTGACTGGTTGACTAATTTTATTAAATTTTATTTGTAAGTTTTAGACTCACATTCCAGCCTACCTGGGACTTTCTAGACATTGAGTCTGTCACCAAAAAACCTTTACTGGCTTTGTGACATTAATAAGTATGACAAACATGCTTTCCATGTTGCCATCCAAGTCAGTAACAGAAACATGAAACAAGGCCAAGGACGACCACTAGTAATTTTTCTCCAGTTGGAGGCAAATTTGAGGCAAAGTTATTTAAAAAGCTATGAATCTGTCCATCACCCTGACTTACCTGAACCATGCCCACCAGAGAGGAGCAGGGTGGTCTGACTCTCTTCATGGTCATTGTTACCCTCTTGCCCACTCTCAGACCTGGTTTGCTCCTATGGTCACCTTCTCTTCATAAGAGGTCAAGAGCTCTGTATGATACCTGAGTCTCTTCATAACAGCTGTGCTATATGCTGTCTTCCTCAAACAAATTCAAAATTTTCCCTGGAGAGAAATACATGTAGGCAGAGGTAGAGATAGAGAGATATAGAATAGAGATAGAGATAATGTGTCTTTCACAGAGAAAGGAAGCAAAAGAAAACAAACAAAAAAATATTTTTAGTTCAGCTACATGCCTGAGATGTAAACCATTTTGATCAAGGAAAAACTCTGAAATTTGACCAGGAAGCAATGAGTTGAAAACGGAGTGAACTTTCTGTGGAGTCAACGGTGCCTATTCTGTTTGTGAAGGGTAGGATATGTTTGAAATCATTTCTAGTCTTTTATGTAGTTACCACAATACTTCTTTTCGTTCTTGAAAGCATATCCTTCGGTATATTACATGTAATCTCTGTGTCTCAGACCTTTCTAGCAAGGGGGTTACTTATTGATCACATTCACATTAATATACACTCTTTCTCTGACTCTAGCAGCTACCATTATTGTAGGATTTTTCACTCCCTTTTTTACTCTTTCCAGTTCTTTCTAGAAGTTTCCTGTGAATTTATGAGCCAGTTCTTCAGCTTGTTTCAGCAACTTGTTCACTCAGCCAGGACAGCTAATATTGTACCTGCCTCTGTGCTGAGCCCCTTGCTGTTGGTAGAACTGTGGAAAGTGGAACCCCAATTATCCCATAAGACCATAACCACACACTCACTTCCTCTCCCTTGACAAATTCAGTTAACCCTGGTCACCAGATAGAGGGTCCTTGGCTCCCAACATCTCATAGTCTATAAATTTGTTTCCATGAATTTGGCTTTTTTTTTTAGATTCCACATATAAGTGATAATACACAGTATTTGTCTTTCTCTGTCTGACCTATTTCACTTAGCATAATGCCCTAAAGTTCCATCCATGTTGTTGTAAATAGCAAGCTTTCTTTCTTTTTTTAAAAAAATTTTTAATGTTTATTTATTTTTGAGAGAGAGATGGAGAGCACACATGCAAGTGGGAGAGGAGCAGAGAGAGAGGGAGACTGAGGCTCTGAACTAAACAGCAAGCTGTGTGCTGACAGCAGAGAGACTGATGCGGGACTTGAATTCACAAACCGTGAGATCATGACCTGAGCTGAAGTCGAATGCTTAACCAACTAAGCCACCCAGGCACCCCCTTCCTTTCTTTCTTTCTTTCTTTCTTTCTTTCTTTCTTTCTTTCTTTCTTTCTTTCTTTTCTTTCTTTTTCTTTCTTTCTTTCTTTTTCTTTTTTTCTTGTTTTATGTTTATTTATTTGTTTTGAGAGAGAGAGAGGGAGGAAGAGAGTGAGAGAGCTAGAGAGAGGCAGAGAGAGAGGGAGACACAGAATCCCAAGCAGGCTCCACACTGTCAGCTCAGAGCCCAGTACAGGTCTCAATCCCACAAACTGCAATATCATGACCTGGGCCAAAATCAAGAGTCAGATGCTTAACCGACTGAGCCACCCATGCACATGAGATCTCCTCCTTTCTGATGGCTGAATAATATTCCATTATCTTGATGAAGAAATAGGCTTTTTATTTGACAATGAGAACACGGTAATTTATTGAGGTTCCTTCTTCCTTTGGTTGCTAAGAAAGTCAAGATAAGTTTTGTCCTCAACTACAGCAATTATTCTTAGCCTAGAACTTCTAGTAAGACCATTATACCTCCCATTTTATTACATGACTCATATTCACTTAATCTTTATTCTAATGAGCCTATCTTAACTCTGTTTTATTATATGCTGTTCTATCTTTATGGGAGGTAGGTATATTATTTAGAACTCTTTGGCTTCAAGTGACAGGAAACTAATTCAAACTACATTGGAGGGAAAAAAGATTAGGTTTAGAATGAAACAGCTTATTCTAAACCCAGTTTTAAATTCTTGAACCAAGCACTAGCTTTAGCAACACATATACCAAAATTGGAACGATATAGAGATTAGCAGAGCCCCTGCACAAGGATGACACACAAATCCATGAAGCATTCCATAAAATACAATAAAATAAAATTTTTTAATAAAATTCCCATACCAAAATAACACTAATACAAATGAAATTTACTGTAATTGTTTTTTTTTAAGTTCATTTATTTATTTTGAGAGACAGAAAGTGAGCATGTGTGCACATGAGCAGGGAAGGGCAGAGAGAGAGAGAGAGAGAGAGAGAGAGAGAGAATCCTAAGTAGGCTCCATGCTCTGCGCTGAGCCCAACAAGGGGATCAGTCTCACAACTGTGAAATCATGACCTGAGATGAAATCAAGGGTCATACGCTTAACTGACTGAGCCATCCAGGCACCCCTGTAATCGTTTTTTTTTTTTTTTAACTCCATAGTTTATATGTGATGGATCAACAAATATATTGTTTATTCTTATTAGAATACATTAACATTCTTTCACTTACTTTTCATTGATTAACATTTTCTGTCCAGCTTTATGATAACTATTCCAAAGAAGATGGAATAATTTTAAACATTCCTCTCCAGGGCACCTGGGTGGTTCAGTTGGTTAAACGCCTGACTCTGAATCTCAGCTCAGCTCTTGATCTCAGGGTAGTGAGTTCAGGATCCATACTGGGCTCCATGCTAGGCATGAAGCCTAGTTAAAAAAAACTAAATCAATAAAAATAAACATCCTCCTTAAGGAATTTGTGATCTAAATGAGATCATCACACGTTTAGAAATAAATGCATAGCTTAATCATTTACTGTACTTGATTAATTGGAACTTTCCAGAGAAACAGACCAAATAAGATAGATAGATAGATAGATAGATAGATAAAAGGATTGAAAGAGAAAAAAGATTTATTTTAAGAAATTGGTTCATGTGATTATGATAGCAACAGATGGGAGACCCAGGAAAGAGTTGATGTTGCAGCTTGAGTCTGAAAGCAGTCAGAAGACTCTTCCTTTGAAGATGTCAGCCATTTTTCCCTAAAGGCCTTCAACTGATCAGATGAGGCCCACCCATATTATGAAGCCATATAATCTATTTTACTCAAAGTCTACTTATTTAAATGTTAACTCATCTGAAAAGTACCTTCACAATGACATCTAGACTAGTGTTTGACCAAATGTCTTGGTACTGCGGCATAGCTAAGTTGGAAAAGAAATTAATTATCACATGTACTTTAAGAGCAACTAGACTGAGAGTATAATTGGTATCTTATGGATCTAGTTTATTCCAATATGTCTAGCACTGCCTTGCAAATAATAAATGCTCAATAAATATTTGTTGAATCATCAAATTAGAAGTTATATTATCTCTATCATGAGAGCCAAGCTAAAATTTTTTCTGTGAGTTCTCTGAGTTCATTAAGATCTCAGGTGGAGGCACCTGCCTGTCTCAGTTAGTAGAGCATACAACTCTTGATCTCACACTTGTGAGTTTGAGCCCCACATTGGGCATAGAGATTACTTAAAACATAAAATCTTAAAAAAAAAAATCTCACAGGGTAGCTCAGTTGGTTAAGCATGTGACTCTTGATTTCAGCTCAGGTCATGATCTCAAGGCTCATGGATGGAGCCCCACGTCAGGCTCCACACTCACAGCGCAGAGCTTGCTTGGGATCTCTCTCTTCCTCTCTCCTGCCCCCCTCCCCCCCCACTCATGCTCTTTCTCTCTCCCAAAATAAATAAATAAACATTAAAAACAATCTCAGGTGGAAATTTATTTTAATTTATCCCACATAGGACTTGGTGCACTTATCTAATCTGATGACCTAAGTCGTTCATCAATTCTGGAAAAATTCTCAGTCATTATCACTTCAAATATTGTCTCTCCTCCATTATTTATATTTTCTGCATTATCTATATCTATATAGATGTAATCTATATCCATATTCCATCCGTTGATGTAATATCCATGTGTACCAGTAAGTCATTTCTTTTTGTTACCAAGTAATATTCCATTGTTTGGATATACCACACTTAATTTATCACTTCATCTGTTGATGGACTTCTGGATTCTTTGCACATTTTTGTTATTAGGAAAATGATGTTGTGAACATCTGTGTACAGGTTTTTGTATGGACATATGTTTTCCTATCTCTCGAGTATATAACTAAGAGAGGAATCGCAAGGTCATGTGGTTACTCTATGTTCAGCCCTTTGAGAAATTGCTAGATTGTTTTCCAAAGCAGCTGCCCTACTGTATATCACAATCATATACTTGCTCTCCTTTTCGGTGATATAAATTCTTTCTTTTATGTATGTAATGCTCAGATATAGTTACTTTGTAGTCCTTTTCAGATTGGTGTTCAATTACTTCCATTCCTTGGGGTTGCTAGTCTTTCTGGGTATTATTCTTATTCATGCTAGAGTATTTCCTTGGGTACTGTATATTGGTTTGTGAGCTCATCATTACTAGATCTTTCACTATGACAACTAGCATGTGGGACTATACCTCCTGTCAGGCACCCAGAGGAATCAATAACTTAGCACCATTTTTATGTTAATTTGTCAATTTAGGACATTCCTATACTATGAAAATCATAGAAATTCCAAGTCCACGCCCCCAGGAGATATAAGCTGAGAATCCCAATTTTTGAGAGTAGATGTTCTTTCTTTCTTTCACCCACAATGGCGCAGGTAGAGACAGTTTTCATGTTATCTCACTGTGTTAGGAGAATATTTTTTTCTAGCAAAAAAATGTCCCAGCTTTATTTAGAATGCTGTCTTAACTCCCTACTTCCCATAGACCTAAGGATTCATTTTCTTTCCCTATGTGGGTATTAAAATGAAAACCTCAGTATGGTGGTTAATTTTATATGTCAACTTGACTAGGCTCAGGGATGCCAAAATAGCTAGTAAAACATTATTTCTGGTTGTGTGAGAACGTGTTTCCAGAAGAGATTAGGATTTGAATTGGTAGACTGAGTAAAGAAGATTGCCCTCACCAGTGAGGGTGGGCATCATTCAATACATTAAGGGGCTGGATAGAAGAAAAAGATGGAGGAAGGACAAATTGACTCTCTGCATTTGAGCTGGGATATGTATCTTTTTGTGCCCTCAGACGTCAGTGCTACTGGTTCTCAGGCCTTTAGACTCGGAGTGAGTTATACCACCCACTTTTACGGTTCACCAGTTTGCAGATGGCAGACTGTGGCACTTCTCAGTCTCCGTAATCATGTGAGCCAATTTGTATAATAAATCTCCTCTTTTTTTAAGCGTTTCATTTATTTTTGAGAGAGAGTAGAAATTGGGGAGGGGCAGAGTGAGAGGGGGACAGAGGATCCGATTTCGGCTCTGCCGCCAACAGCAGAGAACCCCATGTGGGGCTCAAACTCACTCAACGTCAGGCAGGACCTGAGCTGAAGTCGGATGCTTAACCAACTGAGCCACCCAGGTGCCCCTAATAAATCTCTTCTTATATGGATATCTGTATATATCCTATTGATTGTTTCCCCACAGAACCTTGACTGACACACCTAGCTATTACTCACAGGTAATATGCTCCTCCAGAGCTGATAAGACAACAACTTACAAATGCATCCCTCTTCAGTCATGATACATAAGAACATTTTTCTTCCAAACTCAAATATGCATTTAGACTTTACTGCTGTTATTGTATATTATCCTGTATTTCTTACCGTTTGTGGTGTATTTTCAGCACTAGTTTTGTCCACTGCTTTTTGGAAGTGAAAAATTTCTACAACTAATATTACAGACTTTTACTATTCCCTTTTCATAGATGAGGAATCAGAGGCATGGGAAATCTAAGGAATTTTTCTTAGATCATACACCAAGACAATGGCATTTCCAGAATTTAAATCTGTGAAATCTTTAAAATAGAGCCGTGAGCTCTATGACAATATGTGGTATTATCCCATTATAATACTGATAAATAATTATGCGCATTATCTAATCATATGATTTAGTACTAAAGTACCCAAGTCTGTGGTAAAGGGAATGAGAGATTATTTTAACTTTGTTCTTTATCTGGTTTCCCTCCTAGCAGCAAAAAATATGCCTCAGTTCTAGACCTCATTCTTCACATCACATTCCTCCAGAAGATAGAGTCCTTTCCAGTAGAGCTGAGAGAAAGCAAGGAATGCCTCCTTCCCAGAACCCCTAGTAAATGAATACTAGCACCTCACTGGCTCTGATTATGTTATGGGGGTGTCAATCCTTAAACTAATCATGGTGATTTGGGCAAAGGGATATAGTGATTGCTTTAACCCAATCTGGGCCTACATCTAGAACACTGAATAGAGTCAATCCCACTAAAACCAGTGACAAATAATAGGGGAGGAGCCCTCTCAAAAGATGTTTGGTGAAATATTCCCCGAAGTGGAAGAATGAATGCTTGGTAGCCAGGGACATTATGTAAGCAGGGAAGATAAGGAGGGCATTCCAGTCATAAGCAAAGTGTGAAGTGATCATGATAGAGGGAATGTTAAAAAGAGCATGCAGTATATATTTTTTTACTGTTATAATACAGGAACATCGTACAGAGCCAAGCTAAAAATTTTTTCTTCCTAAAGAGAGTATATTTTGTTCTGAGACCAAAAACGTGCTTCAGAGCTACAGTCTCTGGGATCACAATCATTCCTCATCCTTGATTTACTACAATCAGACTCTCTTCTCAGCCCTCCGTGGAAATGGTTTCTAACCCCTAATCAAGGCCTCCCCAAGGCTGAGAAAGGTACGAACACCAGAGCCTTAGCCAACGGGGAGCAAGAGCATAGGATCACTGTATAAAAAGGAGTCTCCCCAGGTGGCAGCCTTCCATGACCGCAGAGGTAGAAGCAGTGTGAAGAAAGGGCCAATGTGTCATTACGTTTATAGCCATGATGAGATCATGAGCAAAACGGCAAAAAAGGAATCCGAATGGGGAGAACTTTTTAATGCAGTGATTCTGCCCTCCTCCCACCTCTGTCCCCCACCCCTGCTTCACCAACGCCAGCCCCCAGCTTAGGC
This sequence comes from Hyaena hyaena, assembly GCF_003009895.1. Classification (NCBI taxonomy): domain Eukaryota; kingdom Metazoa; phylum Chordata; class Mammalia; order Carnivora; family Hyaenidae; genus Hyaena; species Hyaena hyaena. Next base: position 2,664,267 of record NW_024080744.1, on the reverse strand, counting down.
GTGTCTTCAGACTTGTACCATCTGATGGTGGAAACTAGCCAACTGTGAGCATGTTTTCATCTGCTGAGGATCTGAGTATAGTAAAAATTAAGGAATAGAAAAACAGGTTATGGAAGTTGTGGAATGTTCTATATGTTTACATTTGGCAAAGTAGTGCCTTTTATACTACAAAGATGCCTGTGTTATGGAGTATAAAACTCCTGCCTTTGCTGCGTCCATCCACAATCCCCTTCTCAAAGCTCCCTGGCCTTGACCTCGGTATCCAATGCTACATGTGTTTTAGTTTTCTCCCCATCTTGGTCTCACTTAATAGTTCAAAACACATGTATTGAGGATCTACTTATCTTGTATCAGGCACTGTGCTCCGGATGTCAGAAGTGAACGAGACAGACACACTCCTGCACTCAGGGACCAATTTTCCTAGCCTGGCACCGAGAATCATCACATTCCAGCCTGACCACCTTTTCTGTCTTATCTCCTTCCTGCTGCTCCACTCCTCCCACCCTAAGCTCCAGCAGTAACAAACTGCACGTGGTACTCTGAGAACACCGAGATGTTTCATCCCTCCAACGCCCTCCCTTTCCTCGTTTTGTTTAATTAGTAATCTATTTGTCCTTCACATCCCTCCTCTATGAGACCTCCTTGACCTGCGGAGTTTATAATCCTTTCTTGTTCTGTGCTATGTTTGTATCTTGTGCACATTCTTTCGCACACATCATACCCTATTATAATTAATCATGTGCTCTCACCGATCTCTCTTGCCACACAGTGAGCTCTTCAAGGGCGGAGGAGGCTATCCCACAGGGCCTAGCACAGAGCCTATTATAAATGGTCCATAAATACCCATGAATGGAGTTGAAGTATTTGCATGCTGTTATTAACAAGAGGAAACCTTACTTAGCATTCTTAGTGTAATATTGCTACTTGTTAAAATTTGTGAACAAAAACTAATACCTTTTTAACATCTTGATTTAAAGTCATTGAAGAAATGAAAATGGGTTGAATTTGTGTACCATTCAATTGATAGCATGTGTCTATTTGATGTTGTGTATATTATAAAAGATAAAATCCAAATTGGATTGTGTATATTGATTAAAAGATAAAATCCAAATTTGATACTGAAAATTATATAACTACTAAGGGAAATGCTATTCATGATTTTTTAAGGTTTTTTTTTTTTTATTTGTTCAGGGCATCTCTCTACACAATGTGGAGCTCAAACTCATGACCTTGAGATAAAGAGTCACATGCTCTTCTGATAAGCCAGCCAGGTGCCTCGCTATTTGTAACTTTTAAGTATAATTTGAAGTAGTATCAAGACTTCCTTTATCTCTCCTTAAACTTTTATTAAATATTGTCCTTTAAAATTATTAAACTTTTTTCTATATAATAATATATCTTCTCTGTATAATATAGCCTCATTCAAACAATATAGAAGTATGCAAAATGTTTGTAAAGTTTTCCTTATTTATGACCCATGCACACCTCCATGTCTTCCCCTGAGAAGTAACCATAATCATTCTTTTGTGTAACCTTCTGGAAATTTTTTGCGTTGCAAAAATATGTAATGTATGATCGATTAATTACACAAATGGGATTTATATTATGTATATTTTTAGAATTAAACACTCTAATTTCTTAATCTTTTTAAAACCTATTTCATCCTCACACTTCAGTACTTCAATCAATCAATCTTGTCTTTCCTGACGTCATACTGAAAGCCAAATGTAGTTTTTAATGCATTTGTCTGTGTCTCTAACTTGGCCTTACCTCCCCTGATGCGTTGTAATGTATGGATTGGCTGAAAATGCAAGAGAGGTTGTTTTGCCTAAAATATCTGAAAAATTGATTTAATTCTTGGTTGTTTATCAGAGAAGTCTTAACTTTTATCCCTTATACATCCATACTTCAGCTCAAGTCCTTCTCTGTCCACTCGATATTCACAGATACATTTCTGTTATATAATCTTACCTTTCATCATATTATAAGTCTGTTCTAAACCATGTTTTGTGGGGAGCTTGGCTGGCTCAGTTGGAAGAGTATGCAACTCTTGACCTCTGGGTCATGAGTTCGAGCCCTACTTTGGGTGTACAGATTACTCAGAAATAAATAAGTAAATAATCTTAAAATAAATAAATAAACCACATTTTATTAGAGTTCACAAACATTTTACTGAGTACAATTTTCTAATCCTCACCATTGACCTTGCCATATCTAGGCTCATGAGTCACTTCTGGTTTGTATTTGTTCTGTAATTTTTCTTCACATTAGTTTACATTTATTTTTAAAGTACTTAGGCAAAGCCATCCTGGTTGGCTAATTTCATCCAGAGTAAATAGATGCTTATGTTGGGCAATGGATACTTCTTTCACCATCTATATACCATACTGCCTAAAATTTTACCAATAAAAACTCATTGCTTCAGGCTAAGTATTGCCCTATTTCTGCTATTTTCTCTTAATATGTGAGCAAACCAAAGAAGTATAGCACACTGGAAACCAAAATTGAAGTGAGAACTTTCATCTGATTTCAAGGAAATTAATAGTTCCATCAGAAAGATTCTGAGTAGAATAAAAGGTAAGAGTTGTAGTGTTGCCTGATGAAGAGGGCACAGAAAAGGAGATATGAGGAACAAAACTACCTCATTCCTGGTAATCTACGGTTTGCCGTGTTTTCAACTTGTTAAGATTTTTGCAGTGAATTAGCCATGTCTAGTTGGCGTTGGCAATGTAAGGTACTCTAATGGCTCTGTGTCTAGGAGAGAGATGTGTCTTCACTCTCTTTCTGTTTTTTCCTTTCTTTCTTGCCACAGATATTTATTGAATGCCTATTTTGTGCCAGGCACCGTTCTAGGCACCAAGGATACAATGATAAAACAGAAAAACATCGTTGTTCTTGTGGAGCTTCCATGATAGCAGGGAAGAGACAGACAATAAATGATAAACATAAGGAATAAGTAAATGATATACTGTATAAGAAGGCGATATGTTCTGAAAGAAAAAAGAAAAGTAGAACACAGTAAGTGAAATCAGGTGCCACTGGGGTATAAATGGGAAGTTTGCAATTTTCAAAAAGAAGATTGAAAGTGGTTGAGAAGATGCCTTTTGAACAAAGAAGATGGAATTAAGTGTGGGATATCTAGAGGAAGAGTGTTCCAGGTAAGGAGTTATCCAGGGAAAGACTAGAAGGTAGGCGTGTGCCTGGCTTGTTCAAGAAATACCAGGGAGGGGACACGTGGGTGGCTCAGTCAGTTAAGCATCTGACTTCAGTTCAGGTCATAATCTCACAGTTCATGAGTTTGAGTCTTGCATTGGGCTCTTCAGAGTCTGCTTGGGATTCTGCCTCACTCTCTCTTGGTCCTCCCCCTCCTCATATTTATTCTCTCGCTCTCTGTCAAAATAATAATAATAAAAAGAAATAGCAGGGGGATCTCTATATTTAGAGTCTAGCAAACAAAGGGTAGATCAGTAGAAGTTAAAGTTGAGGCAAATGGAGGCCAAATGGTGAAGGGTTCTGTATGCGCTGCCTGAGTGAAACAGGGAGTTAACACAGGTTTGGAACGGAGCATAAGGATTGCAAGAATTGGGGCACCTGGCTGACTCAGTCAGTGGAGGATGTGACTCTCAGTCTCGAGGTTATGAGTTCAAGCCCCACGTTGCGTGTAGAGCTTACTTTAAAAAAGAAAGTAAAGAATGGCGAGAACTCACTGAGGCATAAAGGGATCACTCAGCCTGCTGATTGAGAGTGGATGATAGGGAGCCAGAGCGGAAGCAGGGAGACCAGTCAGTATTACTGCAGTAATCTCGGAGCGACACCGGGACTGCTCGCACGAGTGGGGTGGATGTAAAGGTGGGAAGATTTTGCATCTGTTTCAAAGATGACGCAAACAAGATGTGTTGACAGATTAGATGTGAGGGTGCAAAAGAAAGGAAGATAAGGATGACTCCAAGGTTTTTGGTGTGAGCAATTGGCAGGATGATGCCATCCACCAAGATGTGGAGGGCTGTGGGAGGAACGAGATTGAAGGATGACAGGTGTTCAGTTAGGGGCATGTTGAGAGTGATGGACCTCCCGGATACAACGATTTCTGAATGTAACGGGTGGTCTGACCTGAGGGAAGCCACCAAACCTCTCTAGGTGCCTTCTGTCAGGTGAGAAATTTGGACTAGAAGAACCGCAAAGTCTCGCCAACACTTTTTGATTCTGAGTTTTACCTGGATGTGTTGTTTTTGTGCTAATTTGCACAATTACTTGCATGTGCTGTCACAGACTACACTTTATGTTTATGATTTGAAGTAGGGTGGTCAAGGCAGGCCTCATTGAAAAGGTGACTTGTAAACAAAGGAAATAAAGAAGTTAGCCATGAAGGTATCTAGGAAGGAATTTTCCAGGTGAGGAAATGCACCAGGCTAATAAGGACGCTAAGGTAAAAGTAAGCCTATTCATTGGGGCACCTGGGTGGCTCAGTCTGTTAAACTTCCGATTTCAGCTCAGGTCATGATCTTACAGCTTACGAGTTTGAGCCCCACATTGGGCTCTGTGCTGACAGCTCAGAGCCTGGAGCCTGCTTCGTATTCTGTGTTTCCCTCTGTCCTTTTCTTCCCTCTCCTCCTCACTCTCTGTCTCTCTCTCAAGAATAAATAGATATATATTTTTTAAAAAAAGAGTAAGCCTGTTCAAGCAATTGATGTTCGCTGTTTGAGAAGTGTGGGTTAAATACAGGGCACATACTTGGTTGATAAAACCCCAAAGAGAGCAAAAGTCTTTAATGAAGCTTAAAAAACAGTTTTGAAGAATTCAAAATCTAGTGGAACATCAAATAGCTTTTAAAAACAAAACAGAACAAAACAAAAAAAAAACCAATTTGATGATCCAAGCATAAATGAATCAGAAACATAAGAATTTCCTTTACCCTTAAATTGCTACAAAAAAATTTCAAACATAAAAGTTTTGGCAAATACACTTTAGATTTTTTTTAAACCTTTTCCTCCTCCTTTTCAAAAAAAGAGCCTAAATTTTCAAATTGCAGTTTTCAAAAACAATATCAAGTTTAGCAATAATGAAATATTTTTTAAAAAAATAGGCTTCATGCCCAACATGGAGCCCAACTCAGGGCCCAATGTGGGGCCCAATGCAGGTCCCAACGTGGGCAAAGCTCTGAGATCAAGACCTGAGCTGAGGTCAAGGGTCAGACACTTAACTAACTGAGCCACCCAGATGCCCCCAGATAATTTGTACTTTAAAGAAATAATGCTGGGGCACCTGGGTGGCTCAGTCGGTTTAGCCTCCAACTTCGGCTCAGGTCATGATCTCACAGTTCGTGGGTTCGAGCCCCACATCCGGCTCTCTGCTGACAGCTGTCTCAGAGCCTGGAGCCTGTTTCAGATTCTGTGTCTCCCTCTCTCTCTGACCCTTCCCTGTTCACACTGTCTCTCTCTCTCTCGGAAATAACTAAAAATATTAAAAAAAATAAAAAGAAAGAAAGAAATAATGCTGGAGCACCTGGGTGACTCAGTCGGTTAAGCATCTGACTTCGGCTCAGAGCATGATCTTAACGGCGAGTGAATTCTGGCCCTGCGTGGGGCTGTGTGCTGACAGCTCAGAGCCTGGAGCCTGCTTCAGATTCTGTCTCCCTCTCTCACTCTGCCTGTCCCCTGCTCATGCTCTGTCTCTCTCTCTCAAGAATAAGTAAACATTAAAAAATTTTTAAAGAAACAATGCCAATTGAATCAGTGAACAGGGTAACTAGAAAAGTAATACAAATCATAATTGTATGAATTATGTATGAAATTGTATGAAATCCAATTGTATGAAATCCTTTTTGAGACAGTTAGGAGTTTAAAAATGAAAAGCAAGGACTTTTCCTCATGAGTCAGGCCAAATCATTTCTGGTATTTTCCAGGATTCTTACATTTCTTAAAATTTTTAGTAGGCCAAGTATATTCTTTTTTTTCCTGCTCCCCTAATGGAAGTCTGCTGATAGCTAACACAAATTGGGAGAGATGCTCCATAAGTTTAGATGGCTGTGGCTTCGTGGCTTCATGGGGTTAGAATAACTGAAATGTAAGTGAGGAAAGAACAGGAAGGAGGATGGGTCAGGTGAAGGAGTGGCAGTGAGTGGTGTGTGCCAATGTGAGTTTCAGATAGTTATAAGGCAGGAAGGTAGATTAGAAGTCTCAGGTCATGGTCCTATGTAACAATAACCACAGAAAACCTGTACAGAGCACTTGCTATGGGGCGGGGAATGCATTTCACCTGTGTGTAAGAATATCTTTCTTTCATCTGACAAGTGAAATATATAGCAGACTGGTCATAAGTTCTTTAAAAAAAAATTTTTTTTTTAAATTTTTATGTTAAGTAAACTCCACACCCAACATGGGGCTTGAACTCACACCCCTAAGATCGAGTCACATGCTCTATCAACTGAGCCAGCCAAGAGCTCCATAGTCACAAAATCTTTAAATGTAAGATTTGAAAATGCGTTCAGCTACCTTTTACCTGCTAATGTTGCAAAGAATTTCGCTGGCAGCCTATTCCCACCTCTCCACTCCCACCCCCACCCTCTTTACAGGTAACTTATTCATTCTGTCTAGAAGCTAGTAAGATTTTCCTCTGTATCCTTGGGTAAATAATAACAGAAAATACTTCAAGAGTGCTTGCTATGCGTGTCTGTGTCGGGAAACATTCAAAGCATTTCACATCTATTAATGCATTTAATCATCTTTGCAACACTTTGAAACTATTACAAGTGCTATCCTTATTTTACAAGACAGAACACTGAAAGCAGTTCAAAGCCCTGGACAGAATTGAGCCAGGATAGCTGTTCAAAAAGAGAACATGGGAGATAAAACAAAATGTAAATACCGTTTTAAAGATACTGATCTTCATAGAGTGCAGGAAACTTGAAAGGAGAAATCGTGGCAAGAATGACCTTCTGCTTAGATACTGGCACCCTGATGTGTGCAGCAGAGGAAACTAACTGAAAGGGATCCTCTGGGCTCAATGCGGGGAGACTGTCCTGGGGTAGATCACATCTCTTTCCTTCTAGAACTACTTAGAAGGAAAGAAAATCTTGACAGTGGCTTACGGGGCTTGCCATGACTTGGGTCTCCCTGTACACCTTTCCACGGTAAACATGCACATTTTTGTTTGTTTTGTTTTGCTTGCCCTTTGAATACTCTCCCTATGTTTGGGGAGTTTACCACCCTTCCAGATCTTGGCTTCCTGCACAGGCCACACAGCTTTTCAGCTCTGCTTTCATCATGAGTAGAAACTACTGTTGATGTGAACAGCTGAAGAACGAGAAATGTTTAACTTGCAGGAGAGAAGGTTTTGGTGGGGGAGGTTGGTGAGGGGAAGCACGGATAGCGGAGAGCGACCTCTCCAAATATTTGGAGAGCCTGGAGAGCCGGCACATGAAAGAAGGCTGTGGCTTAAGAGCAGAAACTGAGTGTGGGCGTGGGGGAGGAGATGTGGGGGAGAAAAAGCAAGATAGCCAAATGGGTGGGGGAAACTACTCCAAGCATTCTCTGAAACGATTGCATTCCATACAGTTTTTCTAAAACTTAAAAAATTTTTTTTAATTTATTTCTGAGAGAGAGAGAGAGAGAGAGAGAGAGACAGTGTGAGCAGGGGAGGGTCAGAGAGAGAGGGAGATACAGAATCAGAAGCAGGCTCCAGGCCCTGAGCTGGCTGTCAGCACAGAGCCCTTCCCGGGGCTCGAACTCACGAACCGTGAGATCATGCCCTGAGCTGAAGTCGGATGTTTTACTGCCCCCATACAATTTTTCTAAAAGTCAACTTTCTTGAGGTATGGCCCACATATGATAAAAACGCATCATATTTTAAATGTTCATTTTCATGGATTTTAACAAATGGAGACACCCAGGTAAGTACTCTAATCAAGATGAAGGACATTCCTAGCACCCCACAACGCTTGCTTCTCCTCTGGGTCAGTCACCCACTCCTGCCCCCAGCCCTAGCCTGCCACCGATCCAATTTTGGTTGCTAAATCTAGAATTTCATATAAATCAAATCCTACATCCTGTGTGTTTTCTTTCCCTGGACATGGGTTTTGAGGTTCAGCACTGTTACATACATGAGGCATCAGTTGCTCACATCTAGTTACTGCTCAGGCGTGGTCTACTGAATCTTGATCCTACCAAATTTGTTTATTCATTCATTTCTTGCTGGGCATTTGACTTGCTTCCAAATTTTTGTTATCTTGAAGCTTCTTGGATCATTCACTTACAAATGTTTTTGTGGATATCTCTTTTCATTTCTCATGGGAAAATACTTAGGAGTGAGATTGTTAGGTTACATGGCCGGTGCATATTTAACTTTTTAAGAAACTGTCAGGCTCTTTGCCAAAATGGGTGTGCTATTCTACATTCCTACCAGCAACGTATGAGATTTCCAGTTGCTTCACACCCTTGCCAACATTTAGTGTTGCAAGTCTTTAAATTGGGGCCCTTCTCATAGGCCTGTCCTAGTAAGATTATGGTTTTAATTTGCACTCCCCTAAAGAGTAATGATTTTGGATGTTTAGCATTTTTTCATGTACTTTTTGTTACATTCATGTGTACATAAATGCAGACATACAATGGGGAGGGACATACAAAGTGGACTACATTTTGATTGCATCTGGTATTCAAGATTCATACTTTTGCAACTGGAAATACAATGGTTCCATCATTGTTTGTTGAATATAATTATTTGTTTATTGAATTATCTTGGTACATTGTGGTCAAAAATTAAACAATCTTTTATGTGTGAGTTTATCTTTGGACTCTTTATTCTGTTCCATTTATCTCTTTGTCTATTTTTACGCTGGCACCAAAATCTTGGTTAATGTAGCCTTATAGTAAGTCTTGCAACAGTGAGTCTCTTCCAAATTTGTCCCTTTTTTTTGTTGTTGTTGGTGTTCTTTTTCAAAATTGTTTTTCCTATTTTAGGTTTTTTGCATTTCCACATAGAATTTATAATCAGCTTTTCAATTTCTAAACAAAAAGTCTTCTGGGGTTTTGATTGGCATTGCATTGAATCTATAGGTAAACTGAGGAAAACTGACATGTTAACATTGATAAATAATATTGAACATCATATATCTCTCCAATTCTGGAGACTTTCTTTAAATTTTCTGAGTAGTCTTCTGTAGTTTTCAGTGTACAAGTCTAGTGCATTTCTTGTTACAGTTTTCCTGAAGTATATTATGCTTTTGATGCTATTGTAAATGGTATTTAAAATTTTCACTTTTTAATTGTTTGTTGCTAGCGTAACAATTAATTTTTGTATACTGACGTTCTTTCCTGTAGTTTGTTAAACTCATTTATTAGATCAACTTGTGTTTTTGGAGATTTTTTAAATTTTTCTATGTATATGATCATGTTCTCCGTGAGTAAGTACAGTTTTACTTCTTTCTTTGCAATCCTGTGCCTTTTATTTCTTTTTCTTACTTTAGGACTCCTAGGATAATGCTGAATAGAAGTAAAAGGAGTTGACATCCTTGCTCCTTATCAGAATTAAGGGAAAAGCATTCATTGTTTCATCATTCAGTGTGATGTCCCCTAGGAAGATGTCAGAAAAGGAAAATGTCTTCAGCAAGTTGTAGAAGTTTCTGTTTGTAGCTTGCCGGAAGTTCTTGTTTGTTTATTTATTTATAAATGTTTTTATTTTATTTTTGAGAGAGATGGACAGAGCATGAGCAGTGGAGGGTTAGAGAGAGAGGGAAACACAGAATCCCAAGCAGGCTCCAGGATCTGAGCTGTCAGCACAGAGCCCAATGTGGGGCTCCAGCTCACAAACTGCGAGATCAGGACCTGATCTAAGTCAGATGCTTAACCGACTGAGCCAGTTAGGTGCCTCGAGAATTCTTATTTAGTTAGTTATAAAGAATGAGTGTTGGAATTTTGTCAAATGCTTTTCCTGGGTCTATTGAGATGATCATATGGTTTTTCTTCTTAGGTCTAGTAAAATGTTTGACTTTCAAATGTTAAACCGATCTTATTACCACTTCTCTTCTGATAAAAAAGCCAGACAATCACAAGCATCAGTAAGGATAGAGAGAAAGTGAAGCACTCATATAGTGTTGAGAAATACAGCCACTTTGGACAACAGTCTGGCAGATCCTCAAAAAGCTACACACATAGTGTTATCATATGACCTAAAATTCTGTTCTAGCTGTATACTAAAAAAAAAAAAAGAAAAGAAAAGAAAAGAAAGAAAGAAAAAAGACAGACACCATACATGTGCATGACAAGTTGTACATGCATGTTCACAGCAGTATCATTCATAACAATTCCCTGAGTGGAAACAACCCACATGTCAATCAGCTGATGAAAAGATAAGCAAAATGTGACATATCCATATAATGGAATAATATTCAGCTGTAAACCTATATGAAAAACTGAGACATACTACAAACTAAGCATTCTGGATGAGCCTCAAAAGCATTCTGCTAACTGAAAGACGCCAGTTACAACAGGCCACACACTGCATGATCCCACTGATATGACAGTCCCCCAGTAGGCAAATACATGGAGACAGAAGGCAGACTAGTGGTTTGTAAGACAAGGGAAGAGAGGCTTGGGGAGTGACTACCAATGGAAACAAGGTTTCTCTTGTAGGGTGATAAAAATGTTCCAGAATAGCTTGGTTACACAATTTTGTAAATCTACTAAACTACTGAACACCACTGCCCTGTACACCTCAAATAATGAATTTTGTGGTATGCAAATTACACCTCGATTAAAAAATACTAAAACAGCTTTACATCCCTGAGAGAAACTTTCCTTGGATATGATGTATGGTCATTTTTACATGTAGCTGGATTTGATACAGTAAAATTTTGTTAAAGATTTTTGTGCCTGTTGACATGTAGTCTTTACTTATAATGCATTTGGTTTTAACCTCGGCATACTGCTGGCTTCTAAAAAACAATTGTATTGAATTGAGATTTTCTTTTTAAAATATTTAGTAGAATTCACCAGTAAAGCCTTTTGAAACTGAGGTTTCTTTGTGAGAAGATTTTTAACCACACCATTCATTTATAGACATAGATTATTTATTTTTTTATGTTTATTTATTTTTGAGAGAGAGAGAGAGTACAAGTAGGGCAGGAGCAGAGAAAGAGAGAGAGAGAGAATCCCATCCACTCAGGGTTCCGTCTCACAAACTGTGAGATCATGACCTGTGCCAAAATCAAGAGTCCAACACTTAACCAGCTGAGCCACCCAGGTGTCTCCCTATTTTTTATTTTTAATGAGTTTCGGTAGTTTGTGTTTTTCTAAGAATTTTCCCATTTTGCCTAAGCTGTCAAATTTGTTGGCATGAAATTGTTTATGATAGTATCCCTTTTTATTCTAATGTCTGAGGAATCTATTATTATATTCTTTTCATTCCAGATATTGATTTTTTTTTAATTTTATTTGAGAGAAAGATAGCATGAGCAGGGAATAGAGGCAGAGGGAGAAAGAGAGAGAATCCCAAGCAGGCTCCATGCCTAGCACAGAGCCCAACATGGGGCTTGATCCCATGACCCTAGGATTACAACATGAACTGAAATCAAGAGTCTGATACTCAACCGACTGAGCCATCCAGGTGTCCTGAAGCTTAGATAACTTAATTAGGCATTTAAAGCTATAAATTTCCCTCTGCACACTGGTTTAGCTGCCTCCCATGAATTTCAATGTGTTGTGCTTTCATTCTCATTCCGTTCAAAATATAAACAGTTTCTTTATAATTACTTCTTTTACTTAGAAATGTGTTTTTCTATTCCCAAATGTTTAGAAAGTTTCCAAAAATCTTATTCTTAATGATTTCTAATCTTATTGTAATTGAGAATATGTGCTGCATGTTTTCAATGCTTTTAAACTTATTGAGGCTTCTTTTAAGACCCAGATTATACCCTATCTTTGTGAAGGTTCCATTGGCCCTGGAAAAGAATGTGTAACCTGTTATAGTTTGGCGGAGTGTTTAAGCAGAACGTTAGTGTTCAAGATGCAAGTGTTGTCAGGGTGTCTACATGTTCTATTCATTGCTGAAAGATGAGTGTTGAACCCTCCAGCTATAATTGTAGATTTGTCTGTTTTTCTCTTCCATTTTATAAATTTTTGCTTGATGTATTTTGCATCTGTTTTTCTTTAATTTTTATTTTTGAGAGAGAGAGACAGAGAGAGAGAGAGAGATAGAGCATGAGTAGAAGAGGGGCAGAGAGAGAGGGAGACACAGAATCTGGAGAGGCTCCAGGCTTTGAGCTGTCGACACAGAGACCAGTGCAGGGCTCGAACCCACAGACCATGAGATCATGACCTGAGCCGAAGTCGGACACTTAACCAACTGAGCCACCCAGGGGCCCCTGCATCTGTTTTTAAGTACATGAATGTTTAAGATTGCTCTATTTGTCTGATAAATTGACCTCATTTTTAAGTATTCCTTTTTTTCCTGGTACTGAATTCAAATTTGCCTGCTATGAAAAGAACCATTTCAACTAGATTTTGATTAGTGTTTGTGTGGTATATTGTTTTATTCTTTTATTCAAACTTACCTGTATCTTTATATTTAAAATGGGCTTATTGTAGCTAATATATAGTCAGGCCTTGCTCTCTCTCTCTCTTTGTTTTTTACATTTTTAAATGTAAAATATAAATAACATAAAATATTATGATATTATGTGGTAAAATATACATAACATGAACATTTACCATTTTAGTTATTTTTAAGCCATTTTTAAGCACATCCTCCAGTGGCATGAACTATATTCACATTGTTGTGTAACTATCACCACTATCCATTCCAGAATTTAAAACTCAATCCAAACAGGAACTCGGTACGTATTAAACAATAATTCCTCAATTCTCTCCGACTCCCAGCCCCTGGTAACCTTTCACCCTTTTGAGTTCCATCCACCCTCACTGCCAATTTCCCTAACTGCCCATGTTCTCTTCTCCTGCTCTAGATCACTTCTAAGGTCCTTTCTGTTCTAAAGATTCTACTTTTTTAAATGCCTTTGGATGCAAGAAAAAAACTTGATGTCCAGATGATATCTTGCTATTCACAAAGATTAATGGGCTTCTTAAAGTCTATCGTCCCTCCACGTCCCTCCCGTGGAGCTGTACATCCTACAGAACTGATGCTACTCTGCACTTAATAAAACTATTTTATAATTACTTTGAAACTCAAGAATCCATAGCTAAATGCAATTAAGGATTTATCTGAGCACTATGACAATAAAATCTATAAAAACCTTTGGCTTTCCCCTTAGTGAATCAAACTGCCAAAGTTTTAGTCAGGTTTCTGGTCCTACAAATAAATACCCACTTGAACTTCTTGATTTGGTGAAAGCTAGTATGCGTGTATTATAAATTCCTCGATTGTCTAAGAGGAATTGTTCTTCTGTAAACATAAACTAGAAAACAGCAAAAGGAGATTCCTCCCTCTGTCTTTGCGCTAATTGGGGTGCTATGGTTTCTGCTATGTTCACAAGCTGACAAACCGGACAGTACATTTTTCAGATTGTTTCAGCCCATGTAAATTTTTCTAAATAAATGGTTCCTGCTTGCCAAGCCTCAGTGAATAACACTGACTTTTCTCCGTCCACGAAGCTTACCACATGGATTACATATATGCATTACTCACACAACACAGTCATTAGCCCATATGCCGGAATGAAATATGATTTTACAGTTGCCTCTAGAGCACATATTTCCAGATTTGGTTCCACATATAAGGAGATGGATTTGTAGTTTTTGTGTTTTTATACAGATTCAAACACGTTCACCTCAAACAGAAGTATATGCTCCATAGGCTAGTTCATTTGTTGTAGGAAACTGTGGCTTCTTTTCAGACAATCTGTCACCTATTTAAAAAAAAAAAAAAAAAAGAGCAACACTGTACTGTTTGCATTGTTAAAGCTTAAAATGGGTCCAAAGGAAAATGTGCCTTGGAAATCCTTCACTGATTTGTTTTTGTAGAACAGCTGGAGGTGAGGCCCACTGTACTAATCATGTCCAGTTGCTGCTGGTTGAGTTGCACATTCAGGAAATTCATAATTAGGTGGTTATATCCCCTGAGTTTCCCCTGAAGTAGACTCTTTACAACTCTTGATTTGTCTTCTTCCCTGTCATAGAAGAAGAAGAAGAAGAAGAAGAAGAAGAAGAAGAAGAAGAAAAGGAGAGAGAGACATGAGGGGAAACAGGAAATTGAAATAAAATTTTAAATCATGACCCCTCTAAAATAAACCATATGGCCTTATGACTACTGGCCCTCTCATAAAAACAACAACAATAAAACACAGCCATAGCATGTGTATATATTAGTGTGTGTGTGTATGTGTGTGTGTGTGTTTGTGTGTGTAGTTTTCAGAAACATTCAAAAAGGGTTAAAAGAGTTAAAAACATTTCAAAGAGTGCTGCTCCTAAAAATTATGCTCTGTAAGCACCTGCCCGTGTGTTTATTTCAAAGAGCATGGATTTAAGGTCAACTGTACTACATGGACTTCAAGGTTTAAATTTTAACATTTAATTTCATTTATTTTATTTTTAAGTTTATTATTTTTGAGAGAGAGAAAAAAAAATAGCATGAGTCAGGGAAGGGTAAAGAGAGAGGAGGCAGAGAATTCTAGGGTTCGAACTCATGAACTGCGAGGTCAGGAATCGGATGCTTAACCAACTGAGCCACCCAGACGCCCTTTATTTTATTTTATAAAATTTCATATTATTTTAATAAATTTGACACATTTCCTTATTTTATCTGCTTCTCTCCTCCCGCCCTGCACCTTGGACTAGTTTGATAATTAATACAATGTTGGAATTTGTAGTTTAGGTGTTTATCAATCCCTTACTGATTATTAGCAAGTTTCTTTTTCTCTCTGGGAAGATCTGACATTTTTTAAATTAAAAAAAATTTTTTTTTAGTAATCTCTACCCTCAACATGAGGCTAGAATTCATGACTCTGAGATCAAGAGTCACATCCTCTATGGACTGAGCCAGTCAGGCATCTCTGAAGATCTGTCTTTTTGTGTATACTTGGGAACAGTAGCGTTTCTTAGGATCTTTAATTCTTAATGAGTCAGTTTTAGAGAAAATAAGGAAAGAGAAAATGCTTCAGGAGACAAACAGTGGTGAGGAATATGTATCATTATTTTCTTAATAATCTTATACTACTGACAGTTAATCCATTGATGTAATAGAAATAACCAGAGGTTCAAGTTAAGCACTACAGGGGCGCCTGGGTGGCTTAGTCGGTTAAGCGTCAGACTTTCGCTTAGGTCATGATCTCGCGGTTCGTGGGTTCGAGCCCCACGTTGGGCTCTGTGCTCACTGCCAGCTCAGGGCCTGGAGCCTGTTTCAGAGTCTGTGACTCCTTCTCTCTCTGACCCTCCCTGCTCACACTGTCTCTCTCTCTCTCTCTCTCCTAGAAATAAATAAAAAACATTAAAAAAAAAAAGTTAAGCACTACATGCTAGTTAAGCAAAATTAAAACCAAACAGAGTTCTTCAAAAGGCGAGCCTAGAATTATCATTTGATCTAGTAATTTCACTTCCAGATACCCAGAAATATTGAAAACAGGTACTCAAACAAATACTTGTACACAAATTTTCATAGCAGCACTATTTGCAATAGTCCAAAGCTGGAAACAATCCAAATGTCCAGCAATGGATGAATGGATAAACAAATTGGGGCATATGCATACAATGGGATATTATTCAGCCCTAAAAAGAACGAAGTCCTGATCCTCGCTAAAACATAGAGGTATCTTGAAAACACGCTAAGTGTAAGAAACCAGACACAAAAGTCACAGACTGTATGATTCCATTTTTATGAAGTATTCAGAATAGGTAAATCTATAGGACAGAAATCAGATTGGTAGTTACCAGGGGCTCAGGAAAGGAGAGATTAAGGAATAATTGACTAATGGATACAAAACTTCATTTGGCGGTAGTGAAAATGTTTTGAAACTAGGGCACCTGGGTGGCTCTGTCTGTTAAGCAGCCTACTCTTGATTTTGGTTCATGTCATGATCTCACACTTTGTGAGATCGATCCCTGCATCAGGCTCTGTGCTGACAGCATGGAGCCTGCTTGGGATTTCTCTCTCCCTCTCTGCCCCTTCTCTCAGCACACATGCTCTCTCCCCACTGCCCCAAAGTAAATAAAATAAACTTTTTAAAAAAAGGAAATGTTTTGGAACTAGATGGAGGTGCAGGTTACCTCAAATTGTGAATGTACTAAATGACACTGAACTACTCACTTTAAGATGGTTAGTTTTAGTCAGGAGAGCCTGTGACTCTTGATCTTGGAGTTATAAATTCCAGTCCCAGGTTGGGTGTAGAGATTACTTAAAAATAATAAATTCTTAAAAAGAAATAAATAAAATGATAAATTTTATGTTGTAGGGATTGCACCTTAAAAAAGCAACAGTAAAAAAACATAGAAAGAAGGAAAAAAGAAACATAATGTGTGTCCTAAGATCCCATAAACTTCCCATTAAATTTGAAGTTCTTAACAAAGTTGTGCATAGGACTACAATCTAGCAAAACAATCTAGCTGTGCTCAATTTTTCTCAAAAGCTAATTTAAAATATTTATTCATATATTAAAAACAAAACTTGTAAACATGGTAATAACTATTTTCATATATTTTTCTCTAACAATAGGTTCTCATGTGAATTATAGGTGGATTCTGGGCTTTACTTCCAAACTCTACACCTGATCTTTCTTTAATGTACATGTGAAGCCAATATATTCCTGAAGGTTAATATAAATTCAGCATGTCTCCATTATTAAGTGATATCTCCTCATTTCAAATAGAAACTCTTCCTCCTCCAAAAACCCTTTCTAACCCCTCCTTAATTTCACTAAATCAAATTGGTAACAGAGGAATTCTAGTACAGATTTTTCTTAAGGAATATGAGAGCTTAAAAGTAGAAAAAGGGCAGTAGCATGTCAGATCAAATTGTTTTCCCTCAAAACTTACAAATATAGTTATAGAAAAATAAAAGATACAAATCAGTGAAACAATAAAATGGGTGGTTAGGCATGAGAGAGTCCCTTGGCCCAGGGGAATGTGCACATTCTTTCTGGCTCGCAGGTAGAGCTAGACAGGTAGACCAAGTCTCGTCTAGGTCTCTACCAAGTAGACCAAGAGACCAGGTCTCTCTCCTGAGAGACCGGAAGATGGGGCACAGACAGACTTCCTTCTGCCGTCGTAACAGGGGACCAACAGCCTGCCTGATGTCACCATGTGCGTCCTCGTGGGCAGAGACTTCCAGGCAGGCCATGATCCACTGAAATGTCACTGTGTGACATATACCAGCAGCTGGAGCTGAGCCTTGATGAGCAGATCACTCGAAACCAAGCAGGCAGAGAGAGGAGGAACCAGCTGAACACTGGAGCAGGCTCTCTATGGATTAGACTTACTGGAGGGCACAGACCGTAACTTAAACTTGAACAGGAAAGGTAATGCAAGTACCTAATGAGATCTAAGGGGCACAGAGAATAGACTTTCTGGATTTAAAAACAACAAAAAGATGATTTTTAAATTTAAAATCATTGGTGAAGGGGCACCTGGTGGCTCAGTCAGTTAAGCATCTGGCTTCCGACTTCAGCTGAGGTCATGGTCTCACATCTTGTGAGTTCGAGCCCCATGTCGGGCTCTGTGCTGACAGCTCAGAGCCTGAGGCCTGCTTCAGACTCTGTATCTCACTCTCTCTCTGCCCCTGCCCTGCTCATACTCTGTCTCTCCCTCTCAAAAATAAATAAAATAAAAAGCATTAACAAAATAAAATCACTGGTGAAGAAAATGGTAACTGTTGAAATCCAGCTAGTTATCTGGAAACTGGATGCAAGAAATATTACAAGCTCAAAGCAAAAAAATATAAATCATGAGTAGAGAGATGAAAGAGAGGTTTAAGAAAACTGACATGAGAATATTTGGAGCCCCAGAAAGAGAAAATGAGGCACATGAAGGAGAGGACATATTTAAGCAAAACAAAATGAGCATAAAAAAAAGATTTTTCTGGACTGAAGAAAGGACCCCAAGTTTCAGGCAGAAATTATATTTATGACAATTTATTCATTTATATAGATAAATATAGATACACATACACATTTATCTATATTTGTAGATGTATTAGATTTATTTATATGTGTATATACATACATATATGGCTAGATGTATCCTGGTAAAATTTTTGAATTCCAAAGATAAAGTGAAAAATCTCATTCTTTCGGTGTAGAAGCTTGTAAGCTATTTATAGATGAAAAAGATTAGATTGTCACTGAAATTCTCCTTCATGACCCTGGAACCTAGAGCACAAAGGAATACATTTCAGCTTAAAAATATATCTCACTTGTTCGGGTCCAAGAAAGATGTTTGTAGATACGTATGAATTTAGAGAAGTCCCACATCTCATCACTCATCTGGGAAAAATTCTAGAAAAAGACTTTCATAATAATCATAATTTTTTTAAAAAACCCAAACAAATAAAGCAAGACTTGCTAGGAGAGAACACTACAGTGAACCTTGAGTTTGTGATAACTAATTGAAAACGGGTGAACAAGGATAGACTTGGGAACATATAATGTAAGTACTAAATAAAGACCCTAGAAATAAAGAAGTGTACTAAAAAGGAAGCTTCTAAGAATAATCTTGGATTCAAGGAACTAAACGACCTCAGCAAAACTAAAGAATGGTGAGCAGGAGCATGAGGAGGAAGGAAGCACAAATATTCCCAAGGCTTTATCTCTTGGGAGGAGAGCAAAGAGGAAATTGCCGTGGATGCCTTCTTCCAGTTGTGTGTCATGGGTGGGCAGTGGTAGTGGGGTAATCAAACCTCTCAGTCGGGGGAAAGTTGGTGTCTGCCTTTTTTTCATGCAATACCAGGGAAATATTGGTTTGATTTTCTATGAGGGCTGGGAAAGGCAAGTAACCATTAACACAATGTAAAAGGACAGTGAGCTCTCACATATTAATACTACAGAACATGGAATTGAAGTTTAAAATCCCTAAACAGAAAAAAGCAGGACCCTATATAATGATAGAAAGCATAATTGATGAAGAAAATAAAACAGTGCTAAGATTTTTTTTTTTTAAAGTAGGCTCCATGCCCACTGTGGGACTCGAACTCACAGCCCTGAGATTAAGAGTCACACACATGCTCTACAGCCAGGGGTGCCAATAGTACTAAGATTTTATGCAACATAGGAGCTAAACAAATTTTTGAAATGTTAGAAATACCAAGTGCGAACTGTTACATAAAATATATAATATTTTATATAAGCCAAAAGTATTTGAGTCTATAAGCAAAAGACCTGAATATCAGGATTGACCAGTTCTGATAGATGATACATGATAGATGATAGATAGATAGATAGATAGATAGATAGACAGATAGACAGATAGATAGACAGACAGATATAGGTAGACAGAAAAAGACATAGAGGAATTAAATAATACAATCATGCTTGCTTTGTATAGATATGATCATCCTCATTACTTGTGGATTTCGTTATTGGTGAATTTGCCCATTCGCTAAAATGCATTTGCAACCTCAAATCAATATTGCGACACTTTCAGTCATTCACAGACATGGGGCAGAGCAGGGAATAAGCTGAGTTGCCTGATGGGCACCTTCGTAGCTGAAGTCAAACAAGGTGACACTGCCTTCTTGTTTCAGCTTTCATATTATAAGCAAGAGCCTTTCCCCCAGGATGTGTAGTGTCATGTTTTTCACATTTCTATGCTTTTTGTTGGTGAATTCACTGTTTAAAATGGCTCCCAAGGGTAGTGCTGAAGTGCTGTCTACCGTCCTAAGCACAAGAAAGCTGGAACGTGCCTGATGGAGGTACTATACATAATAGATACATTCCATTCAGGCCTGAGTGTTTGTGCTGTTGGCTGTGAATTCAATGTTAATGAACCACCAATACACATTCAATAATCTGTCTCTCAACAGAAACATATATAAAGGAAGCTTATATATTGATTGGCTGACAAAAATGTACGCTCACAGGAGCCTAACCCTGTTTTTGCCCTAGAAGCAATGGTTCAGGGTTTATGGTCACTTTATAGAACAAAGCTACTGTACCAGGAATAATGAGAATCACCTGTATATGGATTTAGAGAGAACTTTCAGCTCTTCAACTATAGAATATCCATTTTTTTATATTCCATGGAAGATTTCTAAAAACCATTATGTGTTTTCCCTTAAAGAACACCTGATTATGGTTTTCTGATCATAATTCAGCAAATTTTGAAATAAGAATGATACAAAAACCTTAACTACATTGGAATCAAGAACTACATACCTAAATAGCTCGTTCTTAAAGTCAAAGAAATATTAAAAGCCGTCAAAAGAGCAATGAAAAATTTAAGATTATCTAGAGTAATGAATATAATATTTCCTATCAAGGCTTATAGTTCTTGGTAAAAGCTACATTCACAGAAAAGAGATATACCCTTAAATTTTTTATTATTAAAGATTAAAGATGTTAAGACCACTTGGGTGGCTCAGCCAGTTGAGCATTTGATTTTCGATTTCAGCTCATATCATGATCCCAGGATTGTGAGATTAAGCCCCATGTCTGGCTCTGCACTGCGTATGGAGCCTGCTTAAGATTCTCTCTTTCACTCCCTTTGTCCCTCTCCCCTGCTCGTGCTCTCTCTCTCTTTAAAAAGATAAATAAATAAGAATTAAAAAAGAAAAAAGATGTTAAAATATAGAAATGTTATAATATTTACAAAAATTAGAAAAAAAACAACTAAAGAAAAAACCAACTAAGAAGGAAGAATTAAGAAAGATAAGACATGAAAACAAAGAAATAGGAAATAAAATAGTACAAAGAACAGAAAGCTCAAAATCAGTTCATTTGAATGACAGACAAAAAGAAAAACAATAATTTTCGTTTGAGATTGAGGAATGCAGGGAGAACAAAAAATATACAAGGTTGTCAATGAGAAAGAGCACGTAAAGGCAAATAGCAAAGAGAAGAAAAGAAATAAAACATCATATGCAATTCTATACAAATCTGATATTTGAAACCTAACAAACAATATAATAATTAACCCAATTAAAGACAGGAAAGTTGAATAGATGGTGTTTAAATAGGCTTCACACCCAGCATGGGGGTTGAACTCAACAACCACAAGATCAAGACATGAGGGGAGATCAAGAGTCTAATGTTTAACTGACTGAGCCACCCAGGCATCCCAAATAATCCAAAGTTTTTTAAAAGTGATTTAAGATCTAGCATTTACGAAGGCAATAGGATCAAGTGTCTTCATATCTGAACTTTAGCAAAACTTTAAAGTAAATAATTGCAAGACTATTTAAACTGTTCCTGATCTTAAGGGTGCCTGGGTAGCTCAGTCGGTTAAGTGTCTGACATCAGCTCTGGTCATGACCTACCTCATGGTTTATGAGTTTGAGCCCCATATCAGGCTCTGTGTTGACAGCTCACAGCACAGAGCCTGGATTCTCCTTCAGATTCTATCTCTGTCTCTCCTCTGCTCAAGTTCTCTCTCTCTCTCTCAAATATAAATAAACATTTAAAAAAAATTATTAAACTGTTCCTGATGTTAGAAAAAAATAGAAAGCACCCTAATTAATCAGATGAAGACAGGACATTTTAAATACTAAAACCCAATAGAGTGTCAAGTAATAATCCATGTGACCAAGCAAAGTTTATTCCAATAGTGCAATCACCCTCACTAAACCCAGCAACATAATTCTTGTTCTTTTTCATTTGAAATCATGTCAAACTCACAGAACAGGAGCAAGAACAGTACAAAGAACTCCCATGTACCTTTCACCCAGAGACACTTTTCAAATTTTGCCAATTCTTCCAGTAATGTGCTTTATAGGGAAAAGATCCATCCAGGACCCATGTGCTGCACATAGCTTTGTCTCTAATCTCTTCAGATTGGGAACAGGTCTTCAGCAGTCTCTTGGACTCTCATGACCTTAACATTTCAAAAATATCACAGGCCAGCTATTTTGTAGACTCTCCCAGTTTGGACTTGTCCGATGTGTCTTCACAATTCCATGCGGATTAAGCATCTTAGGCAGGAACAGCAGAGTGATGTGTGATGGTCCCCTTGGGTGGTATTTGATCTTGATTTGCCTGTGCCTGGTAGTTTGCTTACTAGAGAAAGGTGGCATTGCTCAGGCTTCTCCACTACAGAACTTCTCTTTTTCTCTTTGTAATTAATAAGTATTTTTTTATGGGAAGATATTTCAATACTAGTAAATATTCTGTTCCCTGTCTAACTTTCACTTACTAGTTTCTTGCAATGCTTTTGCCTAGATTGTTTATTTTTATGATGATGGTTAAGTGGAGAATTCCATAATTTCTTCTATGTTTATTGGTTAGCATTCTACTGCAAGGAAGAGCTTTTCTTCTGATTTATTTATTTATTTGTATCAGTATGGACTAAACGATTCCTATTTTACTCAATGGCTTATAATCCCTTACTGTTGTTACTTATTTTGATGATGAGATTGTTCCATATTTTGGCAAGTGGGAGCACCTATAAGCTTGTTTCCAAGTCTCTTGGGCAGATCCTTATCGTTCTGTGATCATGTCCTTATAGCAAGATGTGTCAGGCTTATCTTTTATTTTGCTACATTGGCCTTGACATCAGTCATTTCCCTAGGAAAGCGTGATTTGTTTTAAAAGAAAGTTTTTTAGAAGCCAAGACCTGGGTACTAGGTGTGGCTTATTGTTATTGAATATCACTGCTTCCAAGTTCTCTAAGTGGACAGAGCTATGAAATACACAGATTAAAATCACAATAGTGAGATACCACTTCAAATCCTCTAAAAGCCTGTAATAAAAAAAAGTTAGTCAATATCAAATGTTGGATAGGCTATGGAGAAACTGGAACCCTTATCAATTGATGATGGGAATGTAAAATGGGATAGTCACTTTAGAACAAAGTTTGGCAATGTCTAAAAAGATTAAATGGAGAGTAACTGTAAGGTTCGGTGATCCCACTTCTAGATATATAGCCAAGAGAATTGAAAACAAGTCCACCAAAATCTCACACATGAATGTTCATAGCAGCATTGCTCATAATAAGAGCCAAAAAGCAGAGACAATCCAAGTGCTAATTAGCTGATGAGTGGTTAAAAAATATGGTGTATCTAACCCAGTGAAGAAATGGGCAGAAGATATGAACAGACACTTCTCCAAAGAGGACATCCAGATGGCCAACAGACACATGAAACGATGCTCAGCATCCCTCCTCATCAGGGAAATACAAATCAAAACCACACTGAGATACCACCTCACGCCGGTCAGAGTGGCTAAAATGAACAAATCAGAGAACTCTAGATGCCGGCGAGGATGTGGAGAAACGGTCACCCTCCTACACTGTTGGTGGGAATGTAAACTGGTGCAGCCCCTCTGGAAAACAGTGTGGAGGTTCCTCAGGAAACTAACAATAGAACTCCCCTATGACCCAGCAATAGCACTGCTAGGAATTTACCCAAGGGATACAGAAATGCTGAGGCATAGGAGCACATGGACCCCAATGTTCATAGCAGCACTCTCCACAATAGCTAAAACATGGAAAGAGCCTAAGTGTCCATCAACAGACGAATGGATCAAGAAGATGTGGTTTATCTATACCATGGAATACTACATAGCAATGAGAAACAATGAAATCTGGCCATGTGTAGCAACATGGATGTACCTTGAGGGTGTTATGCTGAGTGAAATAAGTCAGGCAGAGAAGGACAAATACCATATGTTTGCACGTATAGGAGGATTAGGAGGAACTTAACTGAGGAACAAGGGGGAGAAGAAGGGCGGAAATGGTGCGGGAAAGGGAGAGAGGCAAACCATGAGAGACTCTTGAATGCTGACAAAAACTGAGGACTGACGGATGTGGGGAGGAGGAGGGATGGGCATGGAGGAGGACACTTGTGGGGATGAGCACTGAGTGTTATGTGGAAACGAATTTGACAATAAACTATTTGGAAAAAAAAAAAAATATATGGTGTATCTGCACCATGGAAAGTTATTTGGCAATAAAAAGGAATGAAACACTGATAAATGCTATACTCACTGTGTAGGGAGTTGAATGGTGGCCTCCCCAAAATATTGACCTCATTTTTATTTCTAGAACCTGAGAGAGTTACCTTATTTGGAAAAAGACTCTGCAGATATAATTCATTTACAGATCTCAAGATGAAGAGAACATCTTTTATGCAAGTGGGCCCTGAATCTAACGACAAGTGACAGGTGTCCTTATAAGAGAAAGGCAGAAGGAGATTTGAAAGACAGACACACACAGGAGAAGGTGAAATAGAGACTGACACAGAGAAGGGAATGATGTGGCCACTAGCCAAGAATGCCAAGGAATGCTGATGGCCAGCAGAGGCTGTACGAGACAAAGCAAGATTCTCCCTGCGAGCCTCCAGAGGGAGCGCAGCATTGCCAGTACCTTGATTTTGGATTCCGGCCTCGAGAATCGTGAGATGATAAATTTGCTACCTGGCTGGCAGTAATTTGTTATGGCAGCCTCAGGAAACTAATACCATCTCAATAATATTAAACTAAGAAAATGAATCCAGAAACAAACAAACACATAGTATATGATTCTGTTTATGTGAAAATTTCAGAAAAGATAAGTCTGTAGTCAGAAAGATCAGTGGTTGCCAAGAGCTGAGATCAAAGAAGGGATTGACTGAACAGAGGCAGAGGCAACAGTTTAGGGTGGTGAAAATGTTCTAGAAATGGATGGTGGTGGTTGATGTACAATTGTATAAATTCACTAAAAATAAGTTGTACATTTACATTGAGTTATTTATGGTATATATGTTATACTTGAATAAAACTGTTATAAAAAATAAAAATGAAAAATTTAGATATATATATTTAATTTTGTTAATGTCTACTTATTTTTGAGAGACAGAGAGAGACAGAGCATGAGTGGGAGAGGGGCAGAGAGAGAGGGAGACACAGAATCTGAAGAAGGCTCCAGCTGTCAGCACAGAGCCTGGCACTAGGCTCAAACTCATGAACTGTGAGATCATGACTTGAGCTGAAGTTTGTTGTTTAACTGACTGAGCCACCCAGGCACCCCTAGGTATATATTTGACAAAGGAGAAAAACTTTCATAAAGAAAACTGTAAAATCATTTCTCTCCCTCCGTGGGTAAGGCAAGCATTGTTGACTAAAATAGGAAATCCTAAAGTATATTTCTATATGCTATACCAATTTATATTTACTTTAACAATTTAAAATCTTTTTTGATCAAAGATGCCATAAGTGATATGAATTGAGAAAATATATTTGAAGAAAATTATCAGCAGCTGACAAGACACCAAATATTTCTGATAATACAAGGTAATCTTAGATGTTAACAAGAAAATGGCAAATAATCCAAAAGAAAAATAGGCAAAGAATATGAAGAGCAAAGACAAATGGTCAATAGATAGATGATAGATACAATAAGTATATGCATGAACTGAAGCATGATGAGAGAATGCAAATTAAAGCATCGATCAGGTATCACTTCCTATTCCATCAAAGTGGAAAACAATAGTATCTATTGTTGGTGGGAATATGATTAAGGAAGAATAACAATCTCTTATTTCCTGTGAAAATACTGCAAACTGTTATCAGGCTATTGGAAAGCAACTTGGTAATGCATTAATGTAAGATACAGACACACTTTTGCCCCATTCTTTGATGTTAATTTCACAGAAACAAAGGATTGGCACATGTGAAATATGCAGGATGCTTGTTTTATAGCATTGTCCATAGAGGTGGCAAATTAGGGGGGAAAAGAAAACGCACCTCAATGGAGAAATTGGTTGAAACACTCACGCTATATCCACAACCACACTGAAAAAGATAGAGACAGCAAATTAGAGAAAGAGATACTAGTTGAGTTAGAAATTCGTTCAGGTACTACTGCCTGAGAAAAGCAAGTTACAGAGAAGTATATACACTTTTTAAAAGTTATGTATTTATGCAAATATGTGTATGAATATGTGAGTGTCCGTTGCATCTTTCCCTTATAAAAATACCATTTCCCATTATACTTAATAACGAATATATGAAATGCTTCTTTGAGGCCAGATGAATATCCTGTTCCCTGAATGCCTTTCATTCAGTGGATTTTGTATCCTGGGCCAAATGAATTAATTACATTAGGTGGTTAGAAATGAATCTTTTATATTCTATAAAATAAGATTTATTTATTTGTTTTATTTATTTTATTTATTAAAATGAGAGTCGGTTAAGTGTCCGACTCTTGAGCTCAGCTCAGGTCATGATCTCACAGTTTGTGAGCTCACGCCCCGCATCCGGTTCTGCACTGATGGCATGGAGCCTGCTTGGGATTCTGTCTGTCACTCTCTCTGCGCCTCCCCAGCTTGTGCTAATTCTCTTTCTCTAAATAAATAAATAAACTTTAAAAATAAAATAAAATAAAATAAAATAATAAACTTTATCGAAACACACTGAATCATTTTTAAAACCCTGTTTTTGTTCCCTGGTGGGTTTCAAAGTTTGAATGATCTACACAATGGCTTCCTTTCTTTTTGTCTTGGCCTGTGTAGACTCAAAGTAAATAGGCTTACTTCATGCTTACTCATTGTCTCCATGACCAAACTGAATACAGCTGATATTTTCTGCTTTCCCTTAGACAATCTGACACTTCCAGGAAAAAAAATTATAAAATATTAGCCAATGGGACAAGTAAATTATACTTTTGATTTTGGCACCTGCATCAGCAGTATCGATTAGTAAAACTTACTAGAATAAAGTTTTATTAATCTAGTCTCTATTTTTCTGCACTTTACAGTTTCTTTTTGAAGTTTCTGCCAAAGCCTGGTTCAATGATATTACCCACAAGTAGTATTTTTCTGAGTATGACATTCAAAATCTGTCTCTATAAAATACATTAAGACATTCACAATACTTCACTTTTTGCTGTCTGGTTTTTGATGTTAAATACTCAGATTCTTTGAAAATAAAGTAGATCCTTTTGAGTACAAGTGACTAGCACAACGGAAATTTATTTCAGTTCAAATTGGTAAATCTTAAGTCACTTTTCACGACAATTACCATGTGCATAAAAGAGCTTTAAAGTTTGTTCAAATGATAAGTTTTGTGGTTTTATAAAAAAATTGTCTTTAAATCCGAGTTAGTTAACTTTTAGTGTAATAATGGTTTTAGGAGTAGACTTTAGTGACTCATCACTTAGATAAGGGTTGTGTTTTATCGCTTTGTTAAAGATTGATCTGAAAAGAATCAAGCAAGGCAACTTTTTTCTTAGAACGAGAACAACAGAACCTAAATCCCATGCTGTTTTTTTTCCAAACAGTTACTTTTGAAGCACTATGGAAATGTCTAGCACAATCTCGACCCCTTAGTATTTTATCAAATAAAAATACAAAATTAAAAAGTAAAATTTTTAATCAGGAAGTTTCACACAATGTACTCTATTTTTAAAATTTCTTTTGATGTTTAATTATTTTTGAGACAGAGAGTAGGGGAGGGACAGAGAGAGGAAGATACAGAATGTGAAGCAGGCTTCAGGCTCTGAGCTGTCAGCCCAGAGCCCAACACAGGGCTCAGACTCATGAACCACAGATCACAACCTGAGCTGACGTCAGACGCTTAACCAGTTGAGCTACCCAAGCACCCCATACAAGGAATTCTATTTAGAAGCATTAAGAAATCTCACTAAGGGATTAGACGAACAACTATTTGAACACAATGAAAAAAAACTGGAAGGTGATTGTAGGTCCATACAGTTACATAAAAGCATTTTCATATCTCAGAATGTTGCAGTGGCTAAAATGAAGAACTCAGTTTCAGAGATTTAAATTCTGGTCCCACCTCAGCTATGTGACGATCTCTGAAGGCTATGGCTTGCTAGATTGTAAAAAGAGGTAGCTGAATTAGGTGGAAAGATTATAATCTCTTTTCATGTTAAAAATTTTATACTATTAAGGTCAACAAAGCTTGGGTACATACAAAAAAAGTCACTATGTGATTCATTCATTCAAAAAATATGCATTGAGCACACACTATGTGCCAGGTACTATTCTAGGCACTGGGAATACAAATAACCTACCCTCTCAAATATGGAAGAAATATCAATATAGCCAGTTAACATACCAGGCATCTAATAAATCTTGACTAAGATATGTTACACATATTCCACTCTTACACTCTTGCTCCACCATTCCACTGAAACCACTCTTGTCGTCAGTGACCTCCATGTTGCCAAATCTAATCACCGGTTCAGTTTTTAATTTGATGTGTCTGTAGCATTTGACCCAGTTGATCATTCTCTCCCTTGGAGCGTTTTCAGGAGTTGGTTACCAGGACACCATTCCACGATTCTGCTATTGTAATAGCTGCTTCTTTTCAATTTTCTTTGCTGCTTCTTTCCATCTCTCCTAATCACTCAGTGTTGGAGGGCTTCAAAATCCACCACTGGGCCCCTTTTATTCTCTATTTACACTTAACTTCTGGATGAATTTTATCTAGTCCTATGGCTTTAACGACTACGGATAATTTCCAAGTCTATATCTTCTACTCCGCTTCTTCCCTGAGCTCCAGAATCACACACCAAATACCTATTTGACAGCTCTAATTGGAATGAAATCCAAATGCCACTCTCCCCCTTGCTCACTCTGAGACTCTGAGATTTACATGAGAAGATGTGGGGGGAGTGCATTTGGGGCCAGAACCTGTGACGGGTGAAGATGAAAGAGGCAGCACTAAGTGGGAGAAAGCCGAACTGCTACTGGAGTCATGACAGAGTCCTCAGCTGATCCTACGAGGAGCTTTAGAGCTGGGATGGACCCTCAGGGATGGACCCTCAATTCTGGGATGGACCCTCAGAACTGTTCCAGTTGAGCCAAAAGAGATCTGAACCATTGCATGAGCCACTTACTGGATGCAGCCAGTTACTGGATGCAGGCTACCCTCAAGAGGCTCATAACCTTGAGCCAGGCAGCTTTCTCCTACAGAGAGAAGTTCCTGGAGAGGAGTCACCTGTGACCTGTCAGATGCCAGTATTCATGGTAGTGGGGAGAATGAATGTCTCACCCTGTAGGGGGACCCGGGTAGTACAGCTTCTGCGATAGCCACCCAGTATCTGGTAGCATCTCATATTCCTCAATTTGCCTCCCTGCTGCAGCTTTCTTTTCTTCTCAAAGTGTATGCTACATGTTTCACTTATTTGTTTGCTTGTAGTTCACCGCTAGAATAAAACACCACGAGAGCAGAAACTTTCTTTTCCTCTTTCTTTTTTATTGCTATATCCCCAGCATCTAGAAACAGTGCCTGGAACAGAGTTAGGTGCTCAGTAAAGATTAGTCAATGAGTAAATAAATGCATCACATGCTTGCTATATGCTCAAAACCATGCTGTATTTTGGCAGCACAGACGTGAACAAGATAGCCTTAGTCACTACCCTCACAGAGCTCACAGTCTAGAAGAGATTATATACATATATAGCAGACATAGATAAAATATGCACGTGTATACTATATTTTTAAAAGTGTAATGACAGCCAGATGCTATTATCTAGTATTTTACTAATCTATCTAGCTTCAACCCATCTGAGAGTCCATCATGTAAACCCTTTTATTGAATGACATTGTCAAAAGACTATAAAAAGAGTGGAAACTTTAGTTAGAAAGTTATTTATTGCTCCCGCTAATTTTTAGAAAGAGAAGTTAGCTCCCTGGGACACATCTTTTGCCCAATTTAGGAGGAAAGAAATAAGGGACAGAATAAGAGCGAGGCAAGCTCAGAGAAAATGAATACTTACTTTTCACTGGAATTTTTATTAACCAACATCCTGTTTTCTAAAACGCTGGAGAGCAAGGCTATAATTGTATCTAAATAGATAAGGGATAAAATGTTCTGTAATGAATGGATAATTTATAGTCACTTTGTACATAGGAATATAATTTTTCCATTACTTTAGTTTTGAGGACAGCTAAAATGTAATAAGGACTAGGAAATAACACTTCAGGTTCTAGGTCATCGATGTGGAATCACATGCTCCTCTTTTAGAAAGCAGATTATCTCCCTAAAAGCTATGTTTTCTGCTCTCTAAACGCAACCATATTTTATTTCCATTCACAACCAGCTAAGTAGTTTTGCCTTTTAGGCTTCAGCAAGATGAATCCTGTTGCTCCCTGAGTGTATTTTATTTGAAACATGAAAGCCTGCATTTTCTGTGTGCTGGTGAACAGGACGACCAACATTTCAATTCTTGGCTTGTCATAAACAAGATATTTGGCATTTCTAGAATAACTTGAGTGGAAAATCTCCAATTGTTCTATACTTATGAGTTCACTAGTCTCTGCTTCCTTGCACATTATTGTCACAATGCAGAAGTATAAACTGACTCTGTGAGTTTATGTGCCTCTCTTCTGTGCATTCTTTCATCCCAAAAGCAATGGAAGCCTTGAGAAGAATAAGCATTTCTACCTTACAAGTGAAAAAAAGGAAGATTTTTTATGCTCATGGATAATAAAACCATTGCTTTTCACTTCAGACAGCTTGATGTGGTCTTTTATTAAAACAAATCGAGGAGTGCCTGGGTGGTGCTGTAGGTTAGGCATTCAACTCTTGATTTCAGCTCAGGTCATGATCTCACTGTTCCTGGGATTGAGCCCTGATTAGGCTCTGCACTGACAGCGTGGCAGCGGATCCCTGCTTGGGATTCTCTCTCCCCCTCTCTCTCTCTGCCCCTCCCCTGTTCATGCTCTCTCTCCCTCTCTCTCTCTCTCTATCTCTCAAATAAATTAATTAAATTAAATAAGTTCTAGATTTCTGGTGAATACATTAACTATCAATTTTATATTAATTTGTTGAGATGTCACCTCTATTCCTGGATATCTTTTAGGGAAGAGTAGCAACTGCTAGCCTGGATGTCATAGTGCTCAGATCCAGTTTAGTTCTATCATTGCTTTGATGATGATGGTGGTTAATTAGATGGCAGGTCCTTAGAGCAGTTCCTACAGAGCACACCAAATATTGGAACTCTACACGTTTTCGTTGATAATTAATGAATCCTCCTTTCACAATTGGAGGTGATACTTGGGTGCTGCTAAGCACAAAAGGGCTGCTGCAGCCCTCAATTTTAGAGTCAACAATATTTGGTAAGAGCAGGTAAAAGAGCCATGGATAATTAAGTAGTACAGAATCTTACAAAGGGAAGTGACAGGAAATAATCTCTTACCATGAACTCAAGCGAGTGTCAGGTGTGGCAGAAGCAATTCTAACTTGTCTGATACCTCACACACCATTGCACTTGTGTCTGCCTCTCTTTCTCTGTATCCCTGTATCTCTTCTTTTTTTTTTAAAGAGATGTTTGTTTGTTTGTTTGTTTGTTTGTTTTGAGAGAGAGAGAGAGACAGCACCAGTGGGGGGAGGCAGAGAGAGAGAGAGAGAGAGAAAGAGAAAGAAAGAGAATCTCAAGCAGGTTCTGCTTTGGGGCTTGAACCCATGAAACTGCGAGATCACGACCTGAGCCCAAATCAAGAGTTGGATGCTTAACTGGCTGAACCATGCAGGTACCTCTCACTGTCTCTCTTCTATTCATCTCTCACCATCTCATCCTTCATCTGCTTTCTTTGAACTTCCCCACTTATTCCTTGTTTTGTGCATTTTTCTTCCTTTTCCTGATCCCAGCTTGGTCATGTGCACTGACCAGAAAGTATATTTCAAGTACATATTTTATGGTTTCTAATATTTTTCATACAAAAGTTTTATTTCTCTGTTAACTTCATTTTTCAGTTTTGGAAACAGAAGAGTAAGATTCTTTAAATTTCCTCATTTATAAGCTTTTCAGTTATGTGTAGATTTTGGCTTTTATGGGCTGGTGTAGCTTCAGTTGAAACAAAAGATTACTTATTCCAGATTTGGTTATTCCTATAAGAATAGAACTCAGCCCATAATATGCGTCCAATAAGTGATTTTTGGATGAGTGCTCAATGTACAAAATTAAATTCTCACTAGGGTACTCACTAGTAAGTGAGTACAAAGCTCACTTTGTAGCATGAAGCATCCCCTAGGCACAGATAGGCACTTAAGACATAAGCCTGAGCTGGACGGCTGGGGGGCTCAGTCAGTTGAGCATGTGACTTCGGCTCAGGTCATGATCTCAATGGTTCATGAGTTTGAGCCCTGCATTGAGTTCTGTGCTGACAGCCCAGAGCCTGGAGCCTGCTTCAGATTCTGTGTCTTCCTCTCTCTCTGCCCCTCCCCTGCTCATGCTCTGTTTCTCTCTCTCAAAAATGAATAAACACACACAAAAAAATAAGACTTAAACCCGAGGGTGCTGCTTGTCTGTTTGCTCATCTACGTATCAGAATCTCTGGTAATAGCCAGGTAGAGTTCCCTGCATGAGATTTCTATGTGTAACAATAGCTAGAGGCATTCTCTCATCAGAAATCTTATGAACACTCAGAAGCACAAGCTGAGAACTACATGTCCTTTATCTCCCATGTTCTGTTCAATGAACTCCAGAACAGTGCTTCTCAGACTGTCACGTGCAAACAGCTCACCTGGGAACTGTGTCAAGTTGCAGGTTCTGGTTCAGTATGTCTGAAGCGGTGCTTGAGATGCTGCGTTTCCAACAAGCACCCACGTGATGCTGCTGGGGTGGTCGGGAGATCACACTTCAGCAGCAAGGGGCTAAAGGTACCAGGGTTTGGTTACTACCCCTTGGTTCCCTCACACTAAGGAGCTGCTGATGAGCCTCAGCTAGAAGAGGTCTGGCCTATATTTTGTCGCGTCATTTGGCCCGCCCCGGGGGTGTCTGTGTTTGCCGTAGGGATTTGTGACTGATGACGTAGATTCCTTAGGACGGACTTGTTAACCCTGGGAACAGCTGCTGCTTGCTACTTTGTGCACCATTTGGATGCTGGTTCTGGCAATCGCATTCTTTGAAGCTTCAATTTTCTTTGTTTTGCTGGGGAGGTAAATGGTGAGGGAGGGGACAAGAAGAATGCTTTATATGTAAGCTGCATAGCACTGTAGCACTTTCTGTGTGATGCCAGTGGTGATTTGGGACACTAGCCTCAAATAATGAGTGTCATGCATGTTATCTCCTGGAATCCTCACAGCAACTCGGTGATGTAGGCAGTATTAACATTATAATGTCCGCCTTACAGGTGAGAAAGTGGAGATGTAAAGTAGTTCAAGAACTCCTACAAGAACTTCCACAATGGAAGTAAACAGCAAAACTGGCTTTTACACCCTCGTGTGGCGACTCCCAGTCCAGTAGGAAGATGGACCATCCAAGCTTTGGGGGTGTCTCTAGATCCCTCCACAGCCAAAGATTTATTTTTCTTTCGTTGTTCACTGGCCTGCTATCATATCTGTCCCCTTTTCTACAGAGTTACAACAAGAACAACTTGAACCTCTTGACAGTCTGTTGATTTCAGTGTGAGAAAGATCATTTTTTGGTTGTATGTATGTATGTATGTATGTATGTATTATTTTTAATAGTTTATTGTCAAGTTGGTTTCCATGTAACACCCAGTGCTCATCCCCACAAGTGCCCTCCTCCATGCCCATCACCCCCTTCCCCTCCTCCCCACCCCCATCAGTCCTCAGTTTGTTGGTTTTAAAAGAAAGTGCAAGAGGGGCGCCTGGGTGGCTCAGTTGGTCGAGCATCCGACTTAGACTCAGGTTATGATCTCATGGCTTGTGAGTTCGAGCTCTGCGCTGAGCTCTGTGCTGACAGCTCAGAGCCTGGAGCCTGCTTCGGATTCTGTCTCCCTCTCTCTATGCCCCTCCTCCACTCACATTCTGTCTGTCTGTCTCTCTCAAAAATTAATAAACATGAAAAAAATTTAAAAAACAACACAGCTTTGTTTAAAAGAAAGTAGAAAAACATAATATATACATGGAGTCTAAGGAGGCAAAATTAAAATGAGGATAAGTGCTGAGAAGTGGGGTTATCTTCCTTCCCCTCCCCTCCTCTCTTCCTCATCCTTTTTGGACTTCTCTATGGGATAGAAGACAGCTTTGTAGGTACTTAGACTCCTGACCTCTATTATTTTAGGAACACTTATTTTTTTGTATTTTATTATTTTTTAAAGATTTTATTTTTATAAGAAATCTCTACATCCAGCTTGGGGCTCAAACTTATAAACCCGAGATCAAGAGTCACATGCTCTACTGACCAAGCCAGACAGACATCCCTAAATTTATTATTCTTTGAGAGCTTTTCACCATTTTATTAGGAAATAATTTTTCTCCTGTAGTCAAAAGTCAAGTTATTTGAAGTTGAGAACACGTGGTATTGCCCATATTCACACTAGATGCTATGCTTTGGGAGACTGCGTGCACAGGGGGTTTGACTGATAGGAAAGTGAATGCTACATTTGCACTCAGTGTTTTCTTTCTAAAAAATCTCAGAGGGAAAGAATCAGGCAGTTGCTGTAATTACGACATTGGTATTTCCATGGGGGCAAAAATGTAACTCACTACAAATTGGAAAGTGAAAAAAAAAAGATTTAGCAAGTTTCTCCAAACTATTTCTTAGAGCTCTCTAGTCTACTCCACGATCAGCTAGAATGAGGTATAAATATGTCAGTTAAAGAGATTTTATTATCTTTTAGTTTCAAACAGGCATTTTTGGTAATTTGTATATTTTGGGTAAATATTCACTGTTTCTGGACACCCTCTCTACCACTCAGGTCTTCTCTTAATGGTCCTGGCGGTGAGGCTGGTAGAGGGAGTGCTGGTCCTTGAGCTCTCTTAGAGCTGTTGGATTAAAATAGGCCTCCACGACGATGGCCCTTATCCCTCTGGTTATAGGCATACCCTGCTGACATCTGTTGCTGAAATCTTTGGTTATGAAATTGGCATTCTCATGATTCAGCCAAGGCCTAGACTATTGCTGGTGCTGCAGGTCCTCTGGTTATGTCCGGAGCCAACATGGTTGGGAAAGCCCATTCTTACCCCAGACCTCAGCAATCTCTGGGTTGGCCACCGGCTGTCTCCTCAGTCATCCCTCACAAAGGTCATGTGGGAAATTCACATGGGAGCCAAGGGAGACCTCAGGGGCACTTCCCTGCCTTCTCTCCACCTTGACCACCTGGACCTGTTCCTCAGCTATTTTCAACCAGGTTGGATGGTGCCATGTTAAAGCTGGGGTTCTGCTAAGGAACTTGAAACCGTCCCAATGTGTATCCAAAAAGCTTAGGAAAGGGCTCCTGCTCTTGAGAGCCTCTAAACATATCTTGATTGTCTCCATTACCCCATTTCTCACTATCTTGATCCAAAAGTAGGCAGTGAGACGACTAGCCCACAGAGATCCTTGGTGACCATTAGAAAATGACACTCCTCAGGTGAATATACCTTTGGGCCAGGCTGCGAAGCTTGGTGACTGGAGAGAAAGACCTGGAGAGATGTCCTTACTTGGCTCGTTGGCCAGGTATCTGGGTGCAACATGCAAATTGCACAACCACTTGCAGTAGGTCTGGAGGAAGAAGCTAGAACCCAAATGTCTGAATGCGCTCTTTTCTTCTCCTTCTCTTATCTTCTCAACTCCTCCCCAAAGAGCCCCACTTCCCCTTTCTCTTTATGTCATATCCTGAGTTACCATTCTTATGGCTCATGTGAGATCCCTTATGAACTGAGCCTCCTGGGTGTGGCTATCATATCAAGTCTTGCTGTGAACTAATTACCCCTCAAAGTTAGTGATGAAAACGACAGACATTTATAATCTCACACTGTATCTGAGGGCCAAGTATCCAAAAGTAGCTCAGCTGGGTGGGTTGCAATCAGACTGCACCCAGGACTATAGCCTCTAACGACTTGACTGGGACTGGAGGATGCATTTCCAAGCTCAGCCATGTGGCTGCTGGAAGGAGGTTTCAGTTTCTGACTGGTGGGCCTTTCAGTAGGGCCGCCCATGACATGGCTTGCCCCAGAACGAATGATTCAAGATAACCTAATCCAAGAGTGACATACTATCACTTCTTCCATATTCTGCTGGTCACACAGACCAACCCTACTCTAGTGTGAGTGTGGGCGGGGCAAGAGAAGGGTGTGAATACCAGGAGTTAGGGATCAATGGGGGCCATCGTGGAGGCTGGCCACACATTGTTCTGCCAGAGTTCTTCGATGGGTGCAGCACTGACAGATGGGGTAAGTCAACTGTCGTTAGGAAGGACTGTCCCAGGCATTGCTGAACATTTTAGCATTCCTGACCTTCACCCACCAAATGCCAGCAGCATTTCATAGTCAATGTGACAATCAAAAGTGTCCCTGCAACGTCCCTAAGATGGGCGGTATTCCCCCCTTGTTGACAACCTATCTAGTATGTGAATCAGGAGCGCCTACACTTTGGGAGTTCATTAGAATAAAAATATATCCATTTATTATTTTCAAAAATATTACAACTGTTGCACTGGCATCTCCCCAACTGGTGTGAAGTGACTAAGAGATTGACAGTCCTGTTAACACTGAGCACTGTAATTTGAAAGAAACTGAACTTGGAGAAAATGCTTGCTTTATCCTGCCTCTACCATTTGTTTGCTAAGGGCCTGGAGCAAGTTCTTAAACTCTCTGAGCCTCACCTGTGAATAGGGAATTATACTGTTCACCACACAGGGTGATGGCTAAAGAGAACAAAGCACGTTTGAACCACACATAGCTTACTCCTTCCAAAGACACTAGAGTGTCCCAGTTCCTGTGGTGCGTAACAGGAGTGTCATAGGAAACGGCTAACCCAACAGGCCCGTGGAAGGGGCCACGGTTCCCTTCACAGGACAATCAATGCAAGCCTGGCTCTACTCCTTCACAAGGCCTGAGATTTTCTAGCCACCCAGCTGACTGCTGGGTTTTATTTGGGGGAGACACTTGGTGGTCAGCTAAGCCCACCATTTCTCCCACCTGATTGCCTTCCCTGGTCCCTGGCCAAGGTGTGACTCTCCTGGGGCAACTGTTTTCTCCCCTTTCACTCCTCTGTTCTGGGTTTCCTTTTCCCTAACCCACACGTCACTCCTCCTCTCCTCCAGAGCATTTCCATTTTCCTCTTGCAAGGCGATCACATCCACCTTCCACTTCTCCATGAACTACCTCCACTTTCTAGAAAGCCGGCTCACTCCTGAACTTTTGCTTCCCCTGCAGCATTCTCAAGTTGACTTTCCCTCCAAGCTTTCAGGCAGAACTCTTCCACTCATAGCCGTCCGCCATCTTCAAACTCTGGGCCATGGAGTACTGCTGGAGAAGATCAACCAACTTTCCAGAAACGTGTAGTGCAAATTTATTTCCAGGTTACCTGGGCCATCAGCACTGCCCTGGAATTCCTACGTCCCTGGTAGGCATGTTCCCTCAGCCTCCAAAGCATCTATCATAAGCCTTTTCCTTCCTTCACTACAGAACTTCTCCTTTGTCCCTTTGTACTTTCGCCTCACCTCAGCCCTCAGATGCAGCTGCCTGCTATTTTGCAAGAACATACGAGCAGACGAGAATGGCCACAGTCTCCCGCCACCCCTCCCATCACCTCACCTGTCCCTTTCCCTGTGCCTACCTTCCCCCAAGACTAACCCCTCTCCCTGAACCCAGGCTCTCACATCTTGGGCTTCTTCAGGTGCTTCCCTCCAACAATTACCCTCTCTTCTATAGTTCAGCCTTGATGTTTTTACTGGATCCTTCCCATTAACTATCCTCAAGTCTTTTTCATCTTAAAACAAAACAAAACAAAACAAAACATCCAAAACACAACAAAGAACAACAACAACAAAAAAACCCAAACCACTCCGTCCAACTCTTCCCTTCCCTT
The DNA here is from genome assembly GCF_003009895.1 of Hyaena hyaena. Classification (NCBI taxonomy): domain Eukaryota; kingdom Metazoa; phylum Chordata; class Mammalia; order Carnivora; family Hyaenidae; genus Hyaena; species Hyaena hyaena. The sequence continues at coordinate 2,626,477 of NW_024080744.1, read as the reverse complement.
CCCCCCCCACTTTCCTCCTATCTCTCCTCCCCATCACAGCCCAAGTTCTTGAAATAACTGTTATCATTTTTCTGCAATTTCCTCACCTCCCTTTCCTCTCAATTGACTGCAATCTGCTGGTGCCCACACCTCTCCTCAGAAATTGCTCTCACCCAGGTCATAAACTGTTTCCCCATTGCTAAATCTCATGAACAGTGCTCATTTCTTATCTGACCTGACCTCTGAACATTTGACACTGTCTACCACTCCCTTCTCTTTTGGAAGACTCTCTTCCCTTGCCTTCCATGAGACCACATTTTCCACCCCTAGTGATCTTTCTGAATCTTTAATCATGTCCTTTCCCTCACTCCTACTTAAAATTCTTCACTGACTTCCTCTTGTCCACAGGATATAAAGCTTTTTCATGGTCTGTTCTCTCCCACACGGTGTCTTACCACTGCCTCCCCCAACTTACCCTTCAACTACACTGAACTATTTGTAGTTCTATCGCGTTGTTTGCTGTGTGTTCCTCTGGACTTTTGCACATGTTTTTTCCTGTTCTTTCCCTCTTGGCAGGTTATCTCTATTCATCCCTTTTTCCATGATGCCTTCTATGGCCTCCTCGCAATAGTTAGATGTGCCTCCCATCTTCTATCATGTGTTTGCCTCCATCAGAGTACTAATCTTGCTTTAATTGTCCATCTACTTCCCTTCCTTCTTTGCAGTTTTAACCCTAGTGTCTAGACACTGCCTGGTGCATATTAGGAGCTAAATAGCTATAGGGAATAAATGACCCTGTGAATGTGTATCACATAAATGGCAAAAGCACACTTGTAAAAATTAGTTGAACTTGAACTTTAGGTGAGGGAAACATTAGAGAGGTAAGTGACAGATTTAAAGGGGATAAAGGACCAAAGAGACTTTCCTCCTTGTACCTCATGTCAAGGTCAGAGAGCCAGATGCTCCCCTATCTTTACCCTTTATCTTCTTTGACAAGGGAAAAACACCTGTCACTTAGAGAAGCCACTACTGACCTTGGTGTTGCAATTTCAAAGATGATATTAAAAACAAAGGATGGGCGGGGATGGGAGAAATAATTCTTTTCTGGTTTTCTTTCCCCAATTCAGGTGGAAAAGAAGTACAGACTCAAGTGGAAGAGGAGGAAAAACGCCCTAAAAAATACAGCAGATTCCCAGGCGGAAATTTAAGAGATGTTTTCTGTTTTGAATTGTTAATGTTATTTAAATAGATATCGTGAAACGAACAAGTGTATTACTTTATCCTGCAAGTTAAGAAAAAAGACAGCAAAGGCAAATCAATATATTTTCTAGTGGCAAGATCCCACCTGCCTTATTTATTGAAGAAAAGAGTGTACCGTTGCTAGTAACACCCACACATAAGTAAACGAAACACGATTATGCAAGAATCCAGGGAACGCCAACTAAAAGCAGCCTGGTATTGAAAAATAAATAGGAACGACTCCTTCCCTTGTAGCCACATGGACTTTCCCTTGTACCCCAGGTCTCCAACAGATTTCATTTCTATCTGGTGTGTCTTCAGAACTGTGGAGGAGGGGTCCTGGACTTGACAGGTGCTGAGCTTGGAGCCCACACTGGCTCCAGCAGTGCTTCTGGTTCAGATGACTCTTGGGGCCCATAACACTTCCAGCCCCAGGGAAACCTCTGTTCCAGATTTTTCCCTCGTTCCTCAAGGGAGTTCTTTTTTGCAAGAGGCTTTGGCTGTTCCTAAAGCTTTCTCTCATTTTGCCTTTGAAAAAGCATTTCATGGGATTGGAACATTGCAGGTTCCCCCCTCCCCCGCCACCCAGATGTTTCTGGTTCTCAGGATGTGCACCTGTGAAGTCAGGTCCCTTGGGAGAAATGTTTGAGTTTTATTTACAGCAGAGAAGAATGTGATCTTCACATGCAAATGTTCAAAATGGTCATTTTGTTCTAGGGAATCGACCGCAAGACCTGCGAGGGTAGAGGTAGCAGGGATTTGAAAGGAAAATATTAAGGTAAAATCATGTCATCATTAAATACATTTTGAGAGTCTGCTCTGGCTCAGTGGGACTGCTCTAGGTGCTGGGAATCCCTCAATGGCAAGAAACAAGAGAGAAGAAGAACAAAAGGGACAAATCTATTCTAGCTGGGGAAGGAGGTAGGGGGAGATGGACAATATAAAAAAATAATAGATCAACAAGTAAGTGTATAGTTTATTCGGTATAATTGTTCTGAACCTTGCAAGATCAAATTATACATTGAGAATCCTGTTTTTTTGCAGGATTGTCAGGTTGTGTCCTCACTTCAATGGGAGATAATATATGTCAAATGTCTTGCATAATATCTGACACATAGTAGGTGCTCAATAATATAATTTCCTGCTCTCTTCCTAGCCTGAGCTACTCATCCATGAAGGTGCTTATACACATCAAGAATATATGCTGTGAGACCTGCTTTTAGCAAAATGGGCCACTTAACTTCAATCTAGAGGAACTTTAGGTACAGGTGTGATGGGATATTATTCATATCATCAAAAGTTACTGTTAGTGGGGCGCCTGGGTAGCTCAGTTGGTAAAGTGTCTGATCTTGAGGTTCGTGGGTTCAAGCCCTGCATCAGGATCTGTGCTGCCAGCTCAGAGCCTGGAGCCTGCTTCAGATTCTGTATCTCCCTCTCTCTCTGCCCCTCCCCTGTGCTCTGTCTCTCTCACAAATAAATTTTTTAAAAATATTTTTTTTAAATGTTTTATTTATTTCTAGGAGAGAGAGAGAGACAGCGTGAGCAGGGGAGGGTCAGAGAGAGAGGGAGTCACAGACTGAAACAGGCTCCAGGCTCCGAGCTGGCAGTCAGCACAGAGCCCGACGCGGGGCTTGAACCCACGAACTGCGAGATCATGACCTAAGCGAAAGTCGGCAGCTTAACCGACTAAGCCACCCAGGCGCCCCTAAAAAATATTTTTTAAAGGTAGTTACTCACTTCACTTTAAATCACTTCCATAATAAATATAATCAAGAAGCTACCATTTGTCAAGCACAGCGAGAGGCAATAGGAATCCAGAAATTATGAGGCAATCCCTGCTGTCAGGAGCGATCAGATAGGGCAGTGGAAAGTCTAGAATAAGGAAGTGTAAGATAAACCCCAAGAGACAAATACAAATAAATTCCCTCGGGGGCCCAAAGAAGGAAAGGTTATTGATTACCTTGGGGGAGAAGAGAAGTATCAGGAGGGGCTTTCCCAGGTGGATGACCTCTGAGATGAGCCAAACAGAAGGGAAGCGAATTTGCAAGGGAGGGGAGGACGCCAGGAAAGCCTCTGGAGTGTCTAGGCCCCCTGAGTTGCCCAGTTTGCTTGAAACACAGAATGTGCAAGGGGCGTAGTGGGAGACGGACCTGGAAGTGGGGGTGGGGACCACAACATGAGTGTCTTCGATGGCAGGGAAAGGACTGGTATTTCGTGTGGCCACCGCTCTGGTACATGTTGAGACTTTAGCGATGAGAAACCACCTGACGGGCCATGCATCAGACAGCAGGCAGGGAATGGGAAGATCAGGTAGGAAGTGACCGTAATCAGCCAACTAAGAGGGAAGGAAGATTACAGGAGGGTGGTGGCTGCGGGAATGTACAGAAGGTTGAATCAGGAAACCTGATGATCCCATTTTACGGTGTTTGTCACACGTGTCACGGTTTGAAATTACTTTTCTCATACGTTCATGTGGCTCTGGTTGCCCCCCCCCCCCACCCCGCAGATTATAAACCCCACGGGAGCAGGGACTTCGTTTCTCCTCCTCTTCGCGGCTTCCTGGTGACTCCAATGGTTCCTGAGCCACAGCAGCGATTCAAAACACATGTGCTGAATGACCGCCTGACCAGTGTGGAAATAGAACCGATGTGACTTGACAAATGACCGATGCAGGACAGGTGGGGGGCAGAAGCGGTGAGACGCTGTGAGGAGAGTTTCCAGCTTGGTGTCTGGAAGAACACGGAACACACAGCTGGCCTGGTTTTCCACATATCAGCTTACTTCCTTCTGCACTTCTGCAGTGTATCTTTAAGAGGCGATTCTTTCCTTGCAGTGACTCTTGTTGTTGTTATCAATGTCCATTTGCCGCTTCTTTCTTTCATACCTAATCTTTCATTCCCCTTCTAATTTTCCCCCCAGTTTTATTAGATGCTTTTTGGTCAGAGGTTCGACAGGAAGTTTGTCTTGCATTTTTTTTTATCAAGAGTGTTTTCAAGGGAGGGGGTTTCTTCCCTCTTCCAGAGAGGAGGTCTCAATATTTTACTGATAAATTAATAGGACCCTCGGAGGTGTGTACAGCGAATCGGAAAGATTTACCTGCAATCAGTAAGAAAAGAATCTAGGGCTCGGCTGTGTACAAATTCCTGCATGTAAATAAAACTTTCTAGTTTTGATAAATATGGCTTCCAAGATGTACATTTTTTTTAAAACAAGGTAGCACATTTTGGGAGTTACTATTATATTAAAGGGAGAGAGGAAAGATGGATTTTCAAATCTGATAAGGAAGGAGAGGGCAAGTCATAGAAGACACCATCACAGAACTGGGAAAGATGGAAGGGCACATGACTTGTGGATGATTTTTGAGGAGGGAATTTGTAGTTTCTAGGAGAATGGGGGGTACAGAAGTTTCTAGGGCCAGGAATTATGGAGCCAGGAATTGGGTAGAAACAATTGGCCCCCGTCTGCTATGAGAAGATGATGTGGCCTTGTTCCACCTGGAGATCAAGCTAAAAGAGTCTCCGCAGAGAAGGTGGTGCCTGGGTCATGAGGACTCAGAGGAAGGAAAATACTGGAGGAACATTCTCTAAGAGGCATTCCATGACAACTGGCAGTGGTGTTGGTGCAAATAGCAGTGTTAGGAAGGAAGCTCCAGAAGCAGCAGCTGACCCAAGCCGCAGCAGCAGTAGGTATGTGCAGAAATCGATGGTGCTGATGAGTGTAGTAAGGAGAGTTTATGATCCCATCCATTCTCACATTGCACAGTTCCGAGGAGGGGGACACTCACATGGAGCTTATGTAAATGGGTTATGCCCCTGGTGGTGGCAGTCCCATGGACACTACTCTAGTAGTGACTAGTAGTCACCTAGCTAGTATCCCTCATCGCACCCCTTCCTTCCGGAATAGCGTGGCAAGGAGCACTGTCTACAGGGAGATGAACGTCTTGAGTTTTGGTGTTAGGATTCTTTTGGTTGCAAGTCACAGAAACTCAACTCAAAGAGCTTTAGCAATAGAGATGATGCATTAGCTCACTCCTGTGCATTCTAGGGACAGAGCTTGTCCCTGTTTCCATCTCTTGGCATTGCCTTCCTCTTTGTGTTAGTATCATTATCTCCTCTTTCTGAGTTTCCCCTGTGCTTTGTGTGTGATGGGGGCAGGAAGGGGGTGTGTGTGTTGTTGGGACCGGGGATGTGTTGGGGGTGTATGTGAGTGATATTTTCTTGGGCAGCCCCCCACCCCTGAACCACAAAAAAAAGTAGAGAAAAGCAGTTTCTCCTAGGGAAGGAATTTGGTTATCTTCTGGATTACAGAGATCATGAAGACCACAAATAAAACGTTCACGAGGAGGCTTGAATAGACTTGCTGGTGGGCCATTAATGATCACATCTTTTAAACTATATGCTGCAAATCACTTCCTTAAAACATCTGTCCTTCCTTGTTGAATTAATTCCATTACATTCTTAAAGAAACTCAACATGAAGAATTCTGTTTAGAAGTCTTCTTTCAAGGTCAATTTACAAATTTAATTAATATGGATTGGTAAGTGATTATGCAATTCTAGAAATGAATATTACTGGATTAAGTTGTAATGAGTGCTTTATAGAGAGAGTCAATACATGGTGTGTGTGTTCAGTCTTTGTCATCTGGTTCTAGTCTCTGTTTGGCAACAGCATTTTATACGTGGCTCTGTTAGCGCCGCCAAAAAACCTTGCATACTTCACAACTTGCCACTCTTTTCAAAGATTTAGTTAGAGACTGAAGCTTATAGCTCATGCTGCTGGATTCAGCTTCTAAAGTGAGAGTCTCATGGGCCTAAAATATCTCTTGTACCCACACATTTCCTGGTAGGCCAAACTTCACAAAATAAACATAGATGACCTCTCATCCATCCAGTCTTCCGGAAAGTTCAGAAATGATGCAACCTTTTTGGCAATATGACATGACACATTGCTTTCCTTGTGCGGAGCATGAACTTCCTTCATTCTGCACGACCCGGACAAACAAGCATTTGCATTAGCACTGCCCCGGATTCTGAAACCAATTCTCATCAACCTTAACAACACTAGACATTAAATAAATGGCCTTGGCTTGGGGAAGAATGAGTCAACATGAGACACCAGGGGAAGTCTCGCGGTTGCTTCATAGTGACATCTAAGACACTTGAGGGAGTAGAAGCTGGTTTTTCTGTCAATACCTTGGTTTCCTTTCCTTTCTTCATCCCCCCTGCATGCAGGAATAACAATGTCTGGAATCAATAGAGCGCTCTTCTTCTGGGAGGTTGAGTATTTTCCCACACGTGAAGCTGGCTGGCTGTGTGCTTGCCCTACGCAGCAGAGAGAGCTGTGAGATTTTCTACTGCTCCTCTGCCTGCCTCATTCGTCTCTGGACCACTTGGCAGAGCCTTGCTCTCCACTGTTTTTCTTCCTGGGACACGGCTTATTCTGGTTTCTCTTATTCAAAAAATAGAAACAAACCTTTGGAGGTTGATCAGTGGGCTATGTGCCTCTTTTAACCCTTTTGGTCATTACATCTAGTTTCTGCTGACTCCAGCAGGAAGAGATCTGTCCTTACTTGTTTCCCAGGTATGTTTGCTTTGTTTTGGTGCCTAAAGATTTTTCTTTCTCCTACAATTTCCCTATTGCTCTCTTTTCTCCAGTCCTCGCAGATCCTCCATGCTTTGTGGGGCACAGTGTCACAATTATGGGGTATAACTAGGCACATCCCAGTTAAAGAATTCTGGACAAAGAGGTGATCCCAAACTATCGTACTAATAAGATCTTTCACACTTTGTTCCCAACCTATCCTTCCAGCCTGTACTCCCTCTAATGCATCCCATATGACAGTGCTTCTCAAACCGGACAAAATGGAGAACCAGCTGTTTCATTTCCCATCTGTCAAGGTTGGATGTGTGGTCCTACTGTGCAAGGCTAGCGTGCGGCTTGGGTGACATGCCACTCGCCACACATGCTTGACCACACCTGGTTTATATCTTGTCCCAGGACAAGAGGCCACTGACTGAGCAGTGTCAAGTTGCCAGCGTCGCTATGGCCTACTCACTCATGATTTCTTTCCTTATATGGTCAGAGAATGGAACAAACAATCACAGTTCAGTGACCACACTTTGAGTAGCACAGCCATAGGGCTCTGTCCTCACCAGGCTCTGACAAGAGCCTGAACAAACCTTGGTTGGTATTGCTTCTGAACTTTGACCCTAAGTTTTCCTTCAGCCTGAGTGCCTCTGTTCCCCTACCTTTGTGTGGCCTGTCCCTATTTGTCTTTGAAGGCCCACGTTAAATTTTTTTCCTGAGAAATAACTCTCCTAACATATGTTTATCATTTTAATGTGTAAAGTTTAGTGGTTTCAGTACATCTACAGTTTTGGCAACTGGCACCACTACCTAATTCTAGAACATTCCTGTCACCCAACAAAGAAGCTCTGTACCCACTAACAGTCGCTACCTACTCCCCACTCCCCTCCAGCCCCTGACAATGACTACTTTATGTCTCCATGGATTTCCTTCTTCTGGACATTTTGTGTCAATGGAATAATATCATATGTAGCCTTTTTTGTCAGACTGGTTTCACCTAGTGTGATTTTTTCAAGGTTCATCCATGTTGTAGCATATATCAGTTCTTTACTCCTCTTTATGGTTGAATAATATTCTATTATACAGATATATCACATTTTGTTTATACTTTTATCAGATAATGGGCATTTGGGTTCTTTCTACCTTTTGGCTATTATGATAACACTGCTAGTAACGTGTACTACTTTTATTTTGGATACGTTTCCATTTCTCTTGGGTGTATATCGAGGGATAGAATTGCTGGGGTTGTATCATACCTCCATGTTTAACTTTTTGAGGAACTGTCAAAGTAATTCCTCCACATTGTTGCCAATGCTTTTTTTTTTTTTTAATTCTGGCCATCCTAGTGGGCACTATCCATATTTTTCTGCTGTGAATTCATCTCTGGCTCTTTCTCTTTCCAGAAAGAATCAACCCCCTTTTCCTTTCTGTTCTCACAAGAAAGAATAATACAGTAATAATAAGAATAGCTAATTTTGGAGAGTTTGTGGGTGTTATGTATTACACTAAGTGCTTTACATGTGTGAGCTTATTAAACCCTCTTATGATCTTTTGTGAAGCTGGTGTTCTAATATCTCCTATTTTATGGATGAGGGCACAGACAGAGAGAGTAAGCTGTCTAACATCCTGTACCTGCAAGACTGAAAGCTGGAATTTGAACTTCTGGACATATTTGACCCCAAAGCCGATGCTTTGAACTACTAGGCTTTTAATGGTAGAAACTATTCACATTAAAAATCTCTTTTTTAGGGGCACCTGGCTGGCTCAGTCAGAGGAGCATGCTACTCTTAATCTCGGGGTCATGAGTTCAAGCCCCACGTTGGGTGTAGAGATTACATAAACAAACAAACAAACAAAAAAATAGACTTTTAAAAAAGGTTTAAAAAAACCAAAACCTCTTCTTTTAGAGCAGGCCTATGCTGTCCAGTTAGACCTAGCCATGTTTCATTGGTAAAGAATTGGTGGAATGTTATCCCTGGTTTACTCAAGAGTATTTCCACAAAGTACAGTCAACAGTTTCACTTTTTCACTCAGGGTCTTGTATTTATACAAAATACAAAGTAAACTGTCCCATTCCAAACGCTCTCATCAGACCCAGCATCTAAAACCCTGAGGTGTCATCTGTTGATCCCCAGTCACTATCCTACAAATGGAGGTACTTTTTGATTTCATCTTTGAACCTGATCTTGAAGAAGACTATTCAGAATTCACTGAACACATATTTATCAACGTGTCTTTTCTGACTGACATGTGCCATCAAGATATTCTTTTCTCTCCACTTATTTTCTTTCTCTCTTCCTGGGAAATAAGAGAATTCAAGATACTACTTCACTGCTAGGAAAATGTTTGTCATTTTTTCCCTTGTGCTTATTTTTTCATCACCCATAAATCCTAATAATTTTGCTCCTGGGTGTCTCCCGGTGTGTGGGCATAGGCTCTACCACTTACTAGAGGTGTGTGTGTATCTATATCTGTATATACAGATACATCTTGCAGTGATCACAGTAATGATACGAGGTGTGTTTTACTATCGCTAATCTATGGTTAAAACAGTAGAAGTGTAGAAAGATTAAGAAATTTACCTAAAATCACACCTGTAATAGTAAATCTTGCAGTAAAGGATCTATTTAAGTTGTCTGATCACAAAACCCTCCCCTCCCCACATTTTAAAAAGCAACAGTTCTATAAATAATTGAAGAGCCTGTGTAATACACTCTCCCCTCCCCCTATCTTCTTCATTCCTGCAAAGCCTTCCCAGAAGGAGTTAATCACTTCCTTCTCCTTCCCGCCCAGGCCATGGTGTGTCACGGCATTTAGGATGCTGTGTTATAATTTGTTTGTTTACACATCTGCCTCTTTCTGAGGGCAGGGTCCAGTTCTTATTTTCTCTGTATCTTTAAGTCATACCTAAAATCTAAAAGGTGTCCAATCAATGTTTATTGATTTAACTATCTGTCACGGCCACATTTGACATGTACATACTACTCAGAACCCCAGGGGAAGACAGCAATGCACATCGCTCTGAAGCAGGAAAGAAGAAAGCAAGCTCATCAATTCCCAGTGCTTCTTGGGATAACCACGGACATACATAAATGCCTTTAGTTAAATGGGTCCTACAGGTTAGTGTGGGCTTTAGATTGGCACGTCTTCTTACCAGATACATCTGCCAAGATGGGTGAGTCAACGTATTTGAATGAGCATGCATCAACAACCTTTAAAATTGTTTTCTCAAGGGGGGCCTGGGTGGCTCAGTCAGTTAAGCATCAGACTCTAGATTTCAGCTCAGGTCATACTCTCACAGTTTGTGTGTTCAAGCCCTGCATTAAGCCCCAAGTCAGACTCTGAGCTGACAACGTGGGACCTGCTTGGAATTCTCTCTCCCTCTTTCTCTGCACCATTCCTCAAAAAAAAAAAAAAAAAAAAGTAGATTCAGTTCCCATCCTAACTCCTGAATTAGAATTTACATTTTAAGAAAAAACAAATTCTTTTCTATCCAAAAATGCTGTGGTTCCTTCTCATACCTTGGTTCAGCAGTAGGAGGTTGCTTATTCTGGTTGTGAATAAAGCTGGGGCAAAAGTACGGCGGGCTTTCTACCGTTGGTTCTGTGCTGACAATTCATTTTATTGTCCATATTCTTCTATACACTGGCCCATGACCTGATTCCCTTCTCTCCCCAACCTCTGCCTTTTTGTCAGTCCATTTCTGCATCTGCTTTCAAAGAAATATTTTTGGGGGTATGTGGCTGGCTCAGTCAGGGAGCATGTGACTCTTGATCTTGAGGTCATGAGTTCAAGCCCCATGTTGGGCATAGAACTTACCTAAAAATTTTTTTTACATTACCCTTCTCTTTTCATTACACATATCGATGGAGCATGTCCCTGTGAGTTAATGCAGTATCCCCATGAAGAAGGACATTTCACAGAGGTCAATTGGTGGTCATCTGATCACATATGAAGAGGAAAACTAAACCCAGAATCCAGATTTCTGATCTTTTCTGCACTAGTTTTCACTCTTACTGGTTGTGTCATTGTTATTGCTAAAGCTTCACATGGTACCCACCTCTGCCCCTAAAGTTTTGGAGAGAGACATGAAAGGTTTTCTTCTCACAGGACATTAAGGGAAAGAAATTGTGAAGAAAGCTGTGAAGAACCTCCACGATAGAGTCATTATTTGCCCAAAGGGCTAGGTTAAGTACACAGGAAAGGGTAGTCTTCCTACCTCCTGAGGGTGGACCCTGTTCATCTGAGGAGGCCATTCTCTGGCCATCCTTGAGATGCACGCAGGCGGTGACTTCATCCTTCTCTGAGCAAGTGTGGCTACTACTGAAAGGGCAGACACCCCCCAGGGAGCAGGCAGGCGGGCCAGGATGTGGGGAGGGTGATTCAGCAGGTAACAGCAGTTCCTTTCACGCCACCCTGAAGGAACGCCCTGAAGGGACACCTCAGACGAGGTTCAGGGGAGAGGCACCAAACTCTTAGTTGCCCGTGCTGATTTTCCTCAAAGACGAATTCTGTTTCTCCTTGTAGGAGAAAAAGCCCATATCCTGATTTGCATAAATCACAAAATTCCTTATGAATCTGATCACGGCAGTATGGATTCCTTTTCTTTTATTCTGAAAAGGGTTGATCATAAGGACCTCCCAATTTAATTTTCTCTCCTGCTAAAATATTGGGTGCTACAGGTCGAGGAGCCCCCATATCCATCCAGCAGAGTCTGGGGTCCTCAGCAAGTGGCTGTGACATGTGTGCTGAGGGAGGAGAAGAATGGCAATTTTTAAAGAATCTCTTCTTGAACTTCCTTAATCTACTCTGAGTTTAATATGCATAAAAATATGATGTGTTGGGGTGTCTGGATGGCTCAGTTTGTTAAGCCTCAGACTTCAGTTCAGGACATGATCTCATGGTTTATGAGTTTGAGCCCCATGTTGGGAGCCTACTTTGGATTCTGTGTCTCGCTCTCTCTTTCTCTGCCCTTCCCCCACTTGTGCATGCGTTTTCTACCCACCCCCATTTCTCTCAAAAATACACTTAAAAAAATATTATGTGTATACTTTAAATATAATTAATTAAAAAATAATAATAAATCTAATGATTGATATCTGAAAGCTTGTAACAGGGGTGCCTGGGTTGCTCAGTTGGTTAGGTGTCGACTTTGGCTCAGGTCATGACCTCATGGTTCGTGGGTTCGAGCCCCACATCAGGCTCTGTGCTGACAGCCAGCTCGGAACCTGGAGCCTGTTTCAGATTCTGTGTCTCCCTCTCTCTCTGACCCTCCCCTGCTCTCTCTCTCTCTCAGAAATAAATAAAACATTTAAAAAATTCTAATAAAAAAGAAAAAAGAAAAATAAAAGGAAAAAAACGAAAGTTTGTAATAAATAAAATTAATTTAAAATGAGTTGGTGTCCTTTCCCTTGCTGCTAAAACACCTGGAGCATAAGAACTGAAATGTTGTTCCCTTGAAGCATAATTTAAAGTGTGTTTTTTCCCTTCACAGTGAATATTTTTAGACTGGACATTAACATGCAAATTATATGGATTAAACTCTACCACCACCGCCTGCCCCACTCCTGCACCTTCATAATAGCCTGTGAAAAGTCAGACCACAAAGGCACAAAGACGGTCTTATTACTTTTAACCTTTGAGGAAAGCGGCTTCATCTACCACTCGGCGTCTACTTGGGTATCAGACTTACAACATACCTATGGCTCTGCCAGGCTCTGCCAGATCACACCCCCCCACACATGCCGAGGTGCTCTTTGGACTCTGCTATGGAGACGGCCTGGAAATTAATCACATAGACCGAGAAGGACAAAGAGAAAGGGAAAGGGATTTCTGAAATGTCAGGGACTCCCTCCTGCTCACATTTTCCTAACAGCTTGTCAGGGGCTTTCTCTGTGGCTCAGGAACTGGAGTTTCCCACAGGTAACCTGGGTATTCGGTACCTACTAGGGACCCCTGTTTTTCTCAGAAGCCACTTGGCGGGGGGTGGGGGGGTGTCACCTGATGTTGGCTACTTCTGCTTGAAGGCCCTGGGCTAGTTAGCGTTGGGCATTGAGGGAGGGGGGGTTTGGTGCTTCCTTGGTTCTTGGCTCCTTGGTCCCTTGGTCCCTTGGTTCAAGCCCCAGCTTCTCCCTGTTTTCTAAGAAAGAAATCTGATGCCTGGAGAATGCCCCTGCTTTAAAACCAGTTTTGGACTTTTCTTACCCACAGACGAAGTCTAAGTTATCTAGTATCCCATGAAGAGTCTTAGAAAACTAGTTCAGCCTTCCTTTCCTTTCTCCTTTTTTGACACTCATGACTTATGTGGCCCAAGGACCCTATATAGTAAGCCGGTCCCCTGAACTAGAGACACAGGCTCTCTTCCTGGACCACCCGCTCCACTGACGGTGTGTAGGCAACTTGTCCGTGGGATCCATTCACCTGTTAGCCTCTGCCAAGCTCCCTCTAGACTTGTTTAAATCTTGGGGCAGCTGGGTGGCTCAGTTGATTAAGTGGCCAACTTTGGCTCAGGTCATGATCACACGGTTCATGAGTTTGAAACCTGCATTGGGCTCTGTGCTGACAGCCAGCTCAGAGCCTGAATGCGGTTTCAGATTCTTTGTCTCCCTCTCTCTCTCTGACCCTCCCCTGTTCACCCTTGCCTCTCTCTCTCTCAGAAATAAATAAAACATTTTTTAAAAAATTAAAAAAATATTGGGGCGCCTGGGTGGCTTAGTCGGTTAAGCGTCCGACTTTCGCTTAGGTCATGATCTCGCGGTTCGTGGGTTCGAGCCCCGCGTCGGGCTCTGTGCTGACTGCCAGCTCAGAGCCTGGAGCCTCTTTCAGTCTGTGACTCCCTCTCTCTCTGACCCTCCCCTGCTGTCTCTCTGTCTCTCTCTCTCTTAGAAATAAATTAAAAAAACATTAAAAATTTAAAAAAAAATTAAAAAAATATTTACTGTGCCACTATACCAATAGAATATGATTAATTTCTTACATTTCTCAATCTTTTATAAGACTATGAACTCCCCCGGGTGCCGGGGTGGCTCAGTCGGTTGAGTGTCCAACTCTTGATTTTGGCTCAGGTCACAATCCCAAGGTTGTGGGATTGAGCTCTGTGTTGGGCTCCACACTGAGCATGGAGCCTGCTTGAGTTTCTCTCTCTCTGCCCCTCTCTCCCACTTCAGCACTCACACTCTCTCTCTAAAATAAAAAAAACAATAAAAAAAAAAAGATTATGAACTCCTTGAAAGCAAGGTGTGTATCCATTTCTCTCTGAATTTCCATCTTCCACACAGACCCTGGGGTGTTTTTGGGTACAGGAATCTATATTATACTCTAGTTGTGCCCAATTGGCCAGCCCTCCCATCTGCTCTGCCTGGGATTTCAGCTCCCTAGAAGGGTAGGAGTTAGGTAAGGTTGAATTTGTTTCCTACCTGCAAATTTGTTTCCTTCCAAGTCAAATTGGAAGGCAATACTGAAACAAAGATTGCTGGAGAAGGAGTCAATAAAATTGGATTCTAGCCTTAGCTCTGATACTAACTAGCCAGGCATCTTGAGAGAGATTACTTGGCCTCTCTGACCTTCAGTCTCTTCATCTACAAAATTAAGAATTTGTCCTGGGTGATGCGATTTTCTAAGGAATATTCATAGTTTCCTATGGGGCAAAAAAAAAAAAAAAAAAAATCCTCAAGGGGGGTTTGAGGAAAAGGCAAAGTGAAAAGGAGTTGATGTAGATTTTCAGACGCAAGGTGATCATGAAAGTGCCCAACACTGGCCTGTTGCACAGAGAGTCCTCGAGAGAGGTGGGATTTATTCCTCCCTGATGCCTTTATTTTTTATACCCCAACATTTTAGAAAACTCAGTCATACCCTGTTTGTTTCACTGCGCTGATCTAGAGGTTCATCTCCCTTGAGAAGTTCTTCCCTGCCCTGGTACAGGGGGCAGGCTTTGAAGAGGTGAGCGCAAAGTAGTGGGAGGTGCTCACAAATGGGGGGCCCATGATGGGTGGAAATGTGTCATCTAAGAGAGAGACACTGAAGCCCTAATCCCTGGTACTTCAGAATAGGACCTTCCTTGAAAGTAGGGCCACTACAGAGCTAATCAAATTAAAATGAAGCAGGAGGGTGGGCCCTAATCCAGTATGACTGGTGTCCTCATGAAAAAGAGAAGTGTGGGCTCAGAGACAGACACACAGAGGGAAGATGAGGTGAAGCCTCACAAGGGGAAGACGGTTCTGTGGCTGGAGTGAGCATCTACTGCAGGCCAAGGAATGCCAAGGATTGTTGGCAAACACCCCAAGCCAGAAGCAAGGAAAGATTCTCCCCTCAAACTGCCAGAGAGAACCTGGCCTTGCCAATGCCTTGATTTTGGACTGCCAGTCTCCAGAATTGCGAGACCATAAATTTGTGTTGTTCTAAACCACCCGGTTTCTGGTACTTGGTTACAGCACTGCGAAACAAATCCAGGATTCAGGCTGAGCTATGTGGGCCTCACAGAGGAAGAGCGGGACACTCGTGCGTGTGTGCACGTACACGCGTGTGTTGGGAAGATGTTGCTGGTGTGGTAAGGTAATTACATCATGGGCAGGTCGTGGGTGAGCTCCTAGGAAAGTCAGCTGACGCCATTTGTCTAAAATGACTTAAACCCATGAGCAGATTCTACTTATCCTTTCTCCCTCCCTTCTTTGCTCTTCTGTCTCTCCCTGCCTTACTGCAATGTACAAACCCTCCTTCACCTCCTCTCTGCATTGGCTCCTTTAAAAGGGACATTTTATTCTGATGTTTACTCAGAAATGTTAGTACTACAAAATCTGGCCCAGTTGAAGAGGCCTCCAGTGAGGGAGGGAGACAGGCTTCCTGCTTAGAGGAGATTTGGGGAGGTTCAGACCCTGGTGGCACCAGTAAAAGGAAGCCAACTAAGGTAAACTTCTTTTTTTTTTTTTTCCAGTTCGTAAATCCTCCTTGTGAAACTGGTATAATAGATGCTGTATAAGAACTCTGCTGAATTCCCACCTCTGGAATCTTCGGGGCGCCTGACATAACCCTCACCCTCCGCACGGTGGAGGGCAGAGAGGCTCCCTCTGTGTGCTTCTTCGCAGCTTTCCCCTGGATCTGGGTTTGGGCTGCTTGATTTGAATGGAGGATTGTTCACTGTAGCCAGTGACCGGTAAAGCTGCCAGTTCCAACACTTAAAAAATACAGTACTGCTTTTAACATTGAGCAGAAGGGCGTTGAAGCAAGGATGCAGGGGTTCCTTGTCAAACACACTGCCCATCTGTCCTGGCTCCCCTCGGAGGGGAGGGCCAGCACTTGCCCAGGCAGAGAGACAGTCCCCCGACCTCCACCTCCAAACCAGCCAAACTGGGGAAGGAGGCCCGCTTCATCTCTGAGCTCCTGAACAGATCATTTATTGGGCAGATTCAAACCGATAGTTCCTTTCCCATGAACTCACTCTCAAAGTCGGTATTTACAGAGTAGCTACGGCTGAGATGTGTGCCACGGACATCTGGTGTATGCTCCGAGTTAAGTGCCGTGAGAGAGAGATCCTTTCTGCAATGGAGGTGGCAAAGGCTGTTTCATGCTCTATGCGACTGGTATAGAAATGACACATGTAATTTTTCTACGGAGATGAAATGTAATTGTACGGTTAAATATTCATGTTTTAATTATTGGAAAGAAATACTTTAATGAACCATTATTGAAATATTTTCCATATAGAGTTAGGGAGGAAAACCCAAAGAATTAGGCTTTTCTGTACTTGGAATGAAATAATTTCATTGTTTGCTGCAACAGGAGCATTTTTCTAAAAGAATTGAAATGATTTGGTTGCCTAAGTGACTGGCCATTCCTGAGTACAACCGTGAGGAAGCCACGCTGCTGCTCTCGAAATTCCGCAGGCGCGTTTAGATACAAAGAGAATGGAGATTCCCTAAAGAGGATCACTTTTGTTTTCTTGGTAATGGGTAGAAGGCAGAATGAGATGCTCTCTGACTCTTCTCTGGAATTCAGACAATCCACTTAAGCAAAACATGGAGGAGGCATGTGTGGGGATGAGCACTGGGTGTTATATGGAAACCAACTTGACAATAAACTACTTAAAAAAAATGAAAAGCAAAACAAAACAAATCGAAGGCATTATTGTTTCCAGGTCCTCATGAAGTGCTGGAAAGGGATCTCATCTCTGCAGAACCCACCTATGCTAAGCCACTGGTAACATCCTTTGCAAAATGGATTAAAGTGTTAGGAACGGCTCTTCTGCCAATCTTACAGGCAAAAGAAACAGAATGGAGAAACAATAACTCTTGATTTTCTAGGTGAGCCCCAGTGGGGACAGAGGCAACATGATTATGAGTCAACAGGAGTGCATCACGGATGGGTCTCATGAAGGCAAAATGACAGGACCACAAACACACCTCACTGAAAAAGACGTGCATTTTCCTATTGTTCGAAGTATAATGAAGGGCAGGAAGATGGAGAATAATATTCAAGGCATCTGCAAAGGAAATGAGCCCCCAAATCTCCTTTTTTGGTGCTTCAGTATTAAAGGACACCTGCCTCATTCACCAAATAGGCGGGGTTTTTGCAGCCTTTTTTATGAGATCAAGCCTTGCAGTTCTGAGGAATGAATCACAGTCATTACATTTACCACAAAAATAACTAATTGAAGGAAGTGATTTACCTCTTTCTTATTTTATCACATTAAAAGGAGCAAAGATTACAAGTAAGATCTAATTCTTCTTGCCTTATTGATCATGTCTGAATGCTGACCGTGTTTTTACAAGAGAAACAATGCTAGGTTCTCAAATTCTCAAAGCGAGGAGGCCAGAATTACTTAATCAAATCTATAGTAGGAAGTGCAGAGCTGAACAATGCACTGGCTTGTGTGTTTTGACTTCATGGTCTCCATGGTAACATGCACGAACAAATTAAGAAAAATATGAGCGATTTGTCTTTAGGGTGGAACTTGCCAAATCTTATTTAGGCTAATTAGTTTTTAAATTAATGATATTTTAGATGGTTAAAATGTTTTTCCAAGAATTCTCATGCAAAAACTGTTGTATTTACTGACTTTGGTATAATTAAATGTCCGTATTTTTAGACTGAACCAGTTGCAGAATGAGAATTACTAACTTGCATAAATTAAAGTAGTAAGCATTTCAACAAAGGTTGTGTTGGTAAGAAGCCAAAACAACTGTTAAAAAGTTAAAATTTCAGTGCATCTGATTATTTGGCATCATGTGAGTCCCATTTCTTAAAAGATGGAAGTAGATTTTTAATTCAATATTGATCTTATTTTAGGCAAATCATACTAGTCTACAAAGACCGTGTACTCAGTGAGTGAACAGAGCACAATGAGGGGCAAAGCCACTGAAACCAAAGGGGTGTTAAAAGTTGACACTTGGAGGGGCCCCTGGGTGGCTCAGTCAGTTAAGCATCTGACCGGCTCAGGTCATGATCTTATGGTTCGTGAGTTCTAGTGTCACATAGGGCTCTGTGCTGGCAGCTCAGAGCCTGGAGCCTGCTTCAGAGTCTGTGTCTCCCTCTCTCTGCCCGTCCCCCACTCATGCTGTCTCTCTCTCATTCACACTTAAGAAACTTAAAACAATAGTTTTAATTAAAAAAAAAGTTGACCCTCGGAATATCGATGTCCAAGAACCTTATTCAACCTGAAGTATCTATTAACTGTCTTTTATCAACAGCCAAAGAGAGGTTATATAACCTTCTCAGTGCCATAGTTTAAAGACCATGAGCAAAAGGGTACAGAAAAGCTCAAGAACCTACCAGGTATCCTGGGGGTCAAAAACACAACCAGCACTAGAAATTGTGTGGAGTATGCGGGAGGAACAGGGGCCCTCCTTTTGCTCTATAAGACTAATATGAGGTTAGCTAGAGTTATGGAAAAGAGCTTGCTGAAGAGCCAAAAAAGAAAAAAAAAAAAAAAAACCCAGAAAAGTAGGGGTGCCTGGGTAGCTCAGTCTGTTAAGCATCCAACTTTGGCTCAGGTGTTGAGCTCACAGTTCGTGGGTTTGAGCCCTGCAGTGGGCTCTGTGCTGATAGCTAGCTCGGAGCCTGGAGCCTGCTTCTGATTCTGTGTCTCCCTTACTCTCTGCCCCTCCCCTGCTTGTGCTCTGTCTCTCTGTCTCTCTCTCTCTCTCAAAAATAAATAGACATTAAAAAAAAAAAAAGAAAGGCGAAAAACCTGAGCTTTGAGCACCTGCACAGAGTGTTTGCAATTGTTGTTAAATGTGTGAACACAGGGTAGCAATTGTTCCCATGCCACTGCCGCATGATCCCGAGAAAAGGATCAGCAGACAGTGCAGGGCTGGCATTATGGAAGAGGAAACAAATCTGCCCAAAAGAGAGAGAGAATTCCCTGATACTCCTGCAGGCCTTCCACATTTGGTCAGCGAGGAAGGCTGGAGGCCTCAGTGAAGAAGTATCCTGTGTATTCTACTATGAATACACACACACACACGTACACACACACACACACACACACACACCACACAAAGTTTATTCTGCAGTGTATTGTCATCGTTCTCAATTAATAAAACTTCCTCACGTTCCGAATTTTAAGACAATATTGTTAAGAGCACACAGCTGACCCAGAAGTCTTTGACAGCTTTAGTCAAGCTTCTGCTACTCAGAGCAGGCTAGCCACACGACACTGCTCACGGCGGGCACCGTGCGGACACCAGTCCTGCCCCGCACGGGGCTGCCTGCTGCTCTGGGCGCACACACTGAGCCCTGTGCCCTCGCGCTCCCAGCCGGCTCGCAAACCGGGAAACATTCATTCAGCAGATTGACGAGACTGCAAAATGAATCTTCTGCTATTTGTGATGAAGAGAAACGAATTCCTTCTTGTCACTTACGACAACAGCAGTTCGAGTAGCACTTAGAAATATAAACACATAGTTCAAGAGAGAATAAAGATTCAAAATGAAGATAAACTTAGTTATTGGTTCTCACTTTTGTACATTACCAGCACATATATCAGGAGTATTTTCTGGACTTCAGAAAAGACTTTTTAAAATCACCATGCTAAATCTAAAACTAAACAACAATGCTTCCAGAAGAGCACATAGAAATTTTTGCAGCCTTGAAAAAGTTATCTTAAACACAACACCATAACCCATAAAAAAGCAATAGATTGGACTTCATCAAAATGAAAGCAACTCATCAAAAGACACTTAAAAAAATCAAAAGGTAAGCTACAGACTGGGAGAAAATATTTAAATATGTATGTCTGATGGAATATATAAAGAACTTATACAATCCAACAATAAAACTCAATTTTTAAAATAGGCAATTCTTTCATTTTTTAAAATTAAAAAAATGTTTTAATGTTTTATTTATTTCTGAGAGAGAGGCAGTGTGAGCAGGGGAGGGTCAGAAAGAGAGGGAGACACAGAATCCGAAACAGGATCCAGGCTCTGAGCTGGCTGTCAGCACAGAGCCCGACACAGGGCTCGAACCCACGAACTGTGACGTGACCTGAGCCAAAGTCAGACACTCAACTGACTGAGCCACCCAGGTGCCCCAAAATGGGCAATTGCTTCATACAGGAGATATATGGATGGCCAAATTGGCCATGGAAATACAGTCAGTATCATCAGTCATCAAGAACATGTAAATAAAAACTACAAATGAAACATCATTTCACACCCATGAGAATAACTAAATTAAAACAAATTTTAAAGTTAATTTATTTTTGAAAGAGAGAGAGAGAGGTAGAGTGCAAGCAGGGGAGAGGCAGAGAGAGAGGGAGACTTAGAGTCCAAGCAGGCTTCAGTCTCTGAGCTGTCAGCACAGAGCCCGACAGGGGGCTTAAACTCACGAACCATGTAATCGTGACCTAAGTTGAAGTTGGACACTTAACCAGCGGAGCCACTGAGGTGCCCCTAGAATAGCTAACTTTAAAAGACTGACTTTACCGAGTGTTGGTGAGGATGTGGAGCAACTGGCACTCTCATACATGCTGGTAGGTATGTAAAATGGAGCAACCACTTTAAATACAGTCCCACAATTGTAAAACTAAGCATACGCCTACTCTATAATCTAGTATAGTAATTCTATTCCTAGGTATTTACCTAAGAGAAATTTAAACAAAAAGGTCTGTGAAAGAATGTTTAAAACAGCTTTATTCATAATAGCCTAAAACTGAAAATAGCCCAGGTGTCCATAAACAGGAGAATGGCTTAAATAAGTGTGGTATATCCATTCAAGGGAATACCACTCAGCCAACAACAACAAAAAGTAATGACTCCTTATACATGCAGCGTAAAATCATTACACTGAGTCAAAGAAGCCTTACTCCGAAGAATACATACTATATGATTCTATTTATATAAAGTTCTAGAACGGACAAAACTATTTTATGATAGAAGAAAATTCATAGCAGTGGTTGCATATGGTGAATGAAAGTTGGGATTAAGTGGGAAGAGGGAATTTTCTAGCTTGGTGGGAATGTTCTATATCTTGGTAAGAGTTGGAGTTATATATTCCTGAATTCATCAAAACTACACTTAAGATTGGTGGATGTCACTGTATATAAATTATATTTTAGGGACACCTGAATGGCTCAGTCGGTTAAGCGTCGGACTTCGGCTCAAGTCACGATCTCATGGGTCCTGAGTTTGCTACATTGGGCTCTGTGCTGACAGCTCACAGCCTGGAGCCTGTCTTCAGATTCTGTGTCTCCCTCTCTCTCTGTCCATCCCCTGCTCATATTGTCTCTCTCTCTTTCTCTCTCTTTCAAAAATAAACAATACATAAAAAAATTAAAAAAATATATACCTTAAAAATCTGTAAATGAATACTGAGTTCTAGTCAGTGAGATTCATGTTGAAGTGTTTAGGAGTAAAGTATACTGATGTCTGTGACTGTCTTTGAAATGCATTAAAAAATATAATGAATTGATGGGCAAATAAAGGAATAGATACATGATAAAGCAAATTAGCAAAATGCTACTTGCAGAATTTAGATGTTAGGTACTGAGAAACACTTACCCATTGTATAGCTTTTCCCACTTTTTCTGTATATTGGAAATTTTTCATCAAAAAATGTTGAGCAAAATATTAAGTTAAGGGCTCCTGGGTGGCTCAGTAGGTTGAATGTCCAACTCTTGATTTTGGATTAGGTCATGATCCCA
This sequence comes from Hyaena hyaena, assembly GCF_003009895.1. Classification (NCBI taxonomy): domain Eukaryota; kingdom Metazoa; phylum Chordata; class Mammalia; order Carnivora; family Hyaenidae; genus Hyaena; species Hyaena hyaena. Next base: position 2,604,541 of record NW_024080744.1, on the reverse strand, counting down.
GGGTCATGGAATTGAGCCCTGGTCATGGGATTGAGCCCTTCTAAGGCTCTGCACTGAGCATCGGATTCTCTCTCTCTCTCTCTTTCTGTCCCTCGCCCAATCCCCCATCTAAAATTTAAAAAAAAATTAACTTAAATATACACCTACCCTATGACCCAGAAGTTTCACTCCTAGGTACTCGCCCATATTAAGTGAAGCAATATGTTCACACAGAAATTTTTCCAAGAACATTTATAGCAGCATTCTTCATAATAGTTCTAAACTTGAACAACCCAGGTATCCATCAACAGGAGTGCGGGTGTGCGAATTGTGGTGTATGTATACACTGGAGTGCTACTCAGCAATAGAAAGGAATGAACCACTAATACATACAACAATATGGCTAAATCCCAAAACTGTATGTTGAGCCAAAGAAGTAAGAGACAAAACTCAGAATCAGGCATTCAGAACAGGGATTGCTTATGAGAGACAGGGATTCATTGGAAGGAACATGGGACCACTCTCTGGAGTGAAGGAATGTTTTATATCATGATTGGGATGATGAATATTCAGACTTGCACCTTGATCAAAGCTGGCTGAATTGTACACTTAAGATCTGCGTGGGGCATTTGGGTGGCTCAGTCGGTTAGGCATCAAACTTGATTTCAGATCAGGTCTTGAGATCAAGCCCTGCATCTGGCTCTGCCCTAACAGGGAGAAGCCTGCTTGGGATTCTCTCTCTCTCTCTCTCTCTCTTTCTCTGTCCTTCCCCTGCTTGTGCAGGTGCATGCTCTTTCTGAAAATAAATAAATAAAAACATTAAAGAAAAATCTATGCATTCCTGTATATAAGGTTTACCTAAGGTGGGTGGGGAGAAAGCTAGGGAAGAAAGGTCCCAAGTTGTAGGCTGAATTGTCTTTCTCTGTGTGACTACAGATGACAATTTAGAGGCAATAGAGAACTCTGAATAGAAGGGGGCAAATGTGACAGATTTCACGGAGGGAATCCAACTCTGAATAATGGTCTGTTCCTTGAGACACCCTAAGATAGGAAAAAAGACCCTCAATATTTCAAGGTGTTGTAAGATGAGACAAAATAGTAATATCTTAGTCAATTTGTGGACAATATAGATCTCAACCCCAACTTTAACTGTGCAGGATTATAGCCTCACTGGTACATTTCCCCTTTGTCTTAGGAAATGTACAAAGTTCCCATAGGGAAACTAGATGTCAGAATTGATGGATTGAAATCATCGCCCTTTAACTCTCCGCCCCCCCCCATCCCTTTCTCTGAGTGTATTTCATATAAAAGGCAAAGAAGGTGGGCTAGCTGCTTTGTTTCCTAGCTTTCAGCAGGTTGGAAACAGCAAATTAGAAATGGGGAGGAGACAGTGAAATAGCCAGAGGCTGTCACTCAGACAGCAAGTGACAGCTCACAGCAGGCAGAAAGGATGAAGCAAAGGAAGAAATATAAAAAGCCAACCTAAATACTCAAGCACACAACAGTAAGCGAGGGACCCCTGCAGCTCAATTTATTTAAATAACTCCTCAGTGCACTGCAGTGTTTTACAGATCAGTCTAAAGTCTTTTTTAATGTCCCAAAAGAAGAACCAAGGATGTGATGGCATCATTATACATTTTCTAAAAAGTCAAAGAATTGCTATATTTTCTCAATTTTTGATGCAATGTAAGTAGAATAATATTTAAACATTTTTGATTAGGGGAATAAACTCTACTTATTAAAAAATGCTTCTGTAAAATAACAAATAATATGCTTTTTACTTTTTAAGATTTTTGAAGGTTAACCCATCAAAATCATACGTTAGGTGGCAATATCTTAAAAAAGAAAAATAATAACACTTACCTCTGCTATCAAAGCTGAGGTCTTGAACTTTCTATCTCTGCAGACTTCTGAATTGGTGAATCGTCATCCCCATTATTCCATAAGGGTTTTATATATTGAGACATGTCTTGGAATTCCTTTCTTCTTAATGTCAATCATTACATCAGATCAGACCCTGAAAACTTTATAGTGGTTTTGTGAAAAGGGGATCCATTTTTTACTGAGCAGTGTGATGGAGCCAGCTCCTACTGAGTGGCGAAAGCCCATTATAGCATCTCTTCCCAAGATGAGTTCAGAGATTTCACATTACCAGCTTGAAAACAGCCACGGTGGGAGGATTTGTACCATGAAATCAAGAAACACTATCAATCAGTGTTATTTTCTTTTCTTTTCAGAGAGCTGGTTGCTAAACATTTACCAGCACGCTACTGGTTATATCAGATGCTTTAGATACACTGGATGGTCTTAGATTCAATCACCACCACCTGTGGTTCTTTCCTAATGAAGAAACGTAAATGATTACAGCTGGTCAGTCCTCAGCACAATTGACAAGGTTAGAAAGCTTGTTTTGTTACTTACATTTTATCGGTATAACGACAGTCCAGTTTAATTATTAAATTATGTGAACAATGGTGACAAAATAGATGGGAAATAAGCTAAGTAAAAAAGAAAACAAAGTTTATGGGGTCAGTACTATTATGAAATATGATCTAATAATACTTGCGTCAAGTATTGCGTCCTATCATCTGTAAGATCCTTAGAGGTCTTGGAAGAAACAGACAAGTAACTGAAGCAAATATTAAGGATTCAGGGTTCCTATTTAGAATAGAAGTGGATCCCAAGTCTTCACAGGGACAGTTTTTGTTTTTGTTTTTGTTTTTGTTTTTTAAATCAGGGAAGGTATGAGCCCTTCTATTATCTGGATATTTGATGCTCTTGAGACAGGCAAATTCATTTAAAGCACTCGACCAGTGAGTAATATTTGTGATTGTAAGGAATTCCTTAATGTCATTGCTTATGTAAATCCAACCTGATGACTCTTAAAACCTATTTGGGATTTGAGCTTTGACATGTGCTCACCTGTAGGCACTTACTATTTTTGGCTAGGTTTTATTGCTTTGTAACAACCATGAACAATTGACTAGGGCCAAAGCTGTCATTACAGGAAAAAAAATGTTCAAATAGCTTTTTCCATTCTTCTTTAAAGCTAGGAAAGGACTATTTATATGCTTTCAAAGAGATTGATTGGCTATTCACCCCAGTCTCAGATTTGATTCTGAAAAGCAACAGAGAATTTAGGATGATAAATATCTGTTTATCTAATAGATTCTGGTACTTACTGCAGTCAGTTCATCAAATTCTCTGAATAATTCTGTCCAAAAGCTTGAATTCACAAATGTTTACTGAGTGCCTAATATAAGCAAAGCACTCTGCTGGTCACTAAAGAAATGTAAAAGGATGGCCAAAATATGGTTCCAGCCTTCAAGAACTTTAATACATAGTGAAGAACATTCAGCATGTGATAAACAATCGCAAATTAAATGTTTTTTCTAAATTTTGAACCTGGGTGGCTCAGTCAGGTAAGTGTCGTACTCTTGATTTTGGCTCAGGTTATGATCTCACAGTTCGTGAGTTCGAGCCCTGAGTCCGGCTCTGCACTTAGAGCCTGCTTGTGACCCTCTCTCTTCCTCTCTCTCTGTCACTCCTCTTTCTCTCTCTCTCTCTCAAAAATAAATAAACTTAAAAAAATAAAATTTTTAAAAGTACCATAAATATTTAACTCTGAAGATAAGAGCAGACTATTTCATGTTTAGAAATATTTGAGAAAGTACTGGAATGTCTACTTTTAAGGGCAGGAGCTTCTCTATTATGGTTTCAACTGTGCCCAGTGAAGATTTATCAAGAGTATTTGTTCAATGAATCTTACTGTCCCTTTGTGTTATTTTTATAAACATGTATAGTCACTGAGTCTAAAAGTTAATAACTAAAGATCTCTGGGTAGGAGGATGTCAAATAAACTATCTTCTCTCCTAATAGTCTATTCTATTAAGTTTCCTAAAGCATTGCTTATACTTTTCTTCATTTTTCAATTTTAGCAGGACACTTGAATTTCATCTGAAGAAAAAAAGAATCAAAAGACTCGTCGTCATGTACAAAATAGCAATTCTACTTGTAAAGTGCTAATCCCATTACTTAAATGTTCTTCATTAAAATAACTTTATGCTTCCCAGGTATTAATAAATATTGAAATATATACAGGAAGGAGGAAATCTGAATTTCACATAAGTGTTTTCATAATTTGCCAACTTCCTTAAGTTGGAATTTTATCAGAAAAAAAATTGAGAAAACAGGAAAAAACTGAAGCCAAAAAAAAAAGGCATATTGAAATCAAGAAAAAAATTGGGTGAATCCCAAAAACGCTGTTTGTAAATTTGCCAAAACATTTTAAAATCTCATATGAGATTTCATTCCCCCTTTAGTGTGATTTATTTAACTCTAGCCCAACAAATGTGGCTGTGAACACAGGCACTAAATCTTTAATGCCAAAGTTGGCCCGAAGGCAAAAGCCATACTCCATTCTCTGGACTTCTGTGCTGCTGCACTGTCCACCCTCAACACACACCTCTACCTTCTCACTCCCACCTCCCTCCCCACTCACCTCCCATCTGTGGCAAGCCAAAACAGGTTCCTTGGAGGTAAGCCAGACTAGGTCAGGGCTAGTGATCCTTAAGAACCTGCAATACAGGGGCACCTTGGTGGCTCAGTTGATTAAATGTCCAACTCTTGGTTTTGGGTCAGGTCATGATCTAGCGTTTTGTGAGTTCAAGCCCTTGTTATCGGGCTCTGCGCTGATGGTGCAAGGGCCTGCTTGGGATTCTCTCCCTCCATCTCTTTCTGCATCCCCACCCCGACCCGGCTCTGTCTCTCGCGAAATGATTACATAAACTTAAAAAATTTAAAGAAAAGAACTTTCAGTACAGTGAGGCAATCACTTCACCAAACCGGGCCTCAGTTTCCTTACTTGTTAAAGGTGAAAATATCTGATCTTCCTGACTCTCACAGTTTTTCGGAGGCTCAAATGTCTGGATGTATGAGAAAAAGAAACATGAAAAGCCTTTGCAAATGTGGTTACTGTTTATTTCAGATTATCTAATTTCCAAGTACATTAAAGAAAGTTTAGGTTTATGAAACCACATTATTGCAGGGCCATTTCCCTTGGCTATACAGGGAAGTTCCAAAATTTCCCATGTTTCACCCATTAATTACGTTCGTTCATTAAGGACAAGGTTGAGTGGGTTAGTGGTTAGGTTATGGGACGAGGCATAATACTTCCTGCATTCTTATCTGACTTGGCCATTGTTTTGTTATTGCCTCAGGGAAAATCTTAATGCCGTAATTTGCTGTAAAAACAAATACACATCAGGGATATTTACTTTGAAAAAGGGTTATGAGACTTTGAATGGATTCATATAATAGGGCTTTCCACATGAATCTTGTTCTTTGGAGGCAAATTATACTGTATAATTCAAAATCAATAGGAAAGGAACTAATTTTAATTGAGTTTTACCTTGTCTCGAGCACTATGCTTACGTTTTCATTCAACCTTTACAAACTGAAAGGTGTTCAACATGATGGCCGTTCTCACAGATTAGGAAGTGAAGTCTCAGGAGTTTACCCAACCTCCACCAACTACAGGATGATGGCCTGCGATTCAAACTCCTTTCTCTCTAATGTGAAATCTCTCTTCCTTTTACTAAACCTCTGCTCCTCACAGTGTGGCCTGTGGAGAAGCAGCAAGGGAATCTCCTGGATCTAGTGAGAAATGCAGAAACAGGCTTCACCCCTCTGCCTACCTAACCACGATCTGTGATCTAGTCCAGAGTCCCACATTACAGTTTGAGAATGGTTCACTAGACCACCTGGCTGCTCCAACAGACCTCTGACATAATTGCTTCTCTTCACAGATGACCTGGTTTCTGGATGAGCCCCCAACACCCATCCGTACCCCCACACCCCTACACCAGCTCAAGCCCCAGGCAAAATTCTCTCTCTTTATGGCTCAGGTTTATTCCACTATCATAACCTCCCAGTATTGTTTCATAATGAAGTGCATATATGATCTTTTTTGTGGAACAGTATACACTGTATGAGAGCAGGCTTGGTCTTGGTCATCTTTGTACCCTGTGAACCTGTGATTTAAACTGGGGTTGATTGGGGCATCTGGGTGGCTCAGTCAGTTAAGCGTCTGACTTCTGCTCTGGTCATGATCTTGCGGTTCATGGGTTCAAGCCCCGCGTAGGGCTCTGTGCTGACAGCCAGCTCAGAGCCTGGAGCCTGCTTCAGATTTTGTGTATCCCTCTCTCTCTGACCCTCCTCTGCTCAAGCTGTCTCTCTCTCTCTCTCTCTCTCTCTTTCTCAGAAATAAATAAAACATTAAAGAAAACTTAAACTGGGGTTGATTAAATGAATAAATTAAGTAGCACTTCTTTAGCGTCTCAATATTTTTCCCTTTGTTATCTCTTCCCCAAATGTAGCCCCCAGTCCTGACACTCCTCACTCTGAGGGGCACAACTACTATCAGTTGGAAGAGGCACTAATAATTCGTGCAGTTTGGAATCTAATCCATCCCCAGAGAAAGGCTACCGTGTGCAGAATCTGAGTGCCAGGAAGCCGCCCCTGTCTTTGCCACCTGGAAGCCTCATGACGCTTGGCAAGTCCCTTCAATTTCCTGAATTTCCATTTCCCACCAAAGACAGGTGAAGTTTGAGTTCTAAAATACAGGAATTGTTCACCTATTACAGTCTGCTCTTTGCATTTCCATCACCCCCAAACCTCCCAACCCCAAACCTGCTCTTTATCCAAAGCCCTAAACAGAAAGGCAGGGAAAACCAAGGAAGATAAGTGTGTTTCACAACTGATCTTAAGCTCTGGGGCATTACTTCTTGGGTATGCTGCTTTGGGTCTGGTACCTACATGTCCTCTGCAAAAGCCACTGAATTGGCCAGTTCTGTGGGAAACTGTGTGCTGTTCTGGAAAAGTAGAGAAAGAGATACATGAGGGTACCCTCAGCACTCTACAGCAATGCTCTACCACCTCGTCTCAATGACACGGTTGGGAGGTGTCTCAGATCTTTGTTATTAATAAAGGTTATACGAAATTGAACTTTGCAAATGACTTTCTTTCTCTTTCTCTCTCTCTCTCTCTCTCTCTCTCAAGTGTTAGAGTGAATTCAAGTATCCCGTCCACTCTCACTATTTTTTATCACCTTGTGCCTTTTTTTACATGTTTATCTTGAGGGCGAGAGAACATGAGTGGGGAGGGACAGAGGGAGAGAGAAGGAGAATCCCAAAGCAGGCTCCACACTCACTGTGGAGCCGGGCACGGGGCTCAATCCCAGGAACCATGAGACCACGACCCCAGCCAAAACCAAGAGTCAGATGCCCAACTAACAGAGCCACCCAGGCTCCCCTCACCTTGTGCTTTTTTGAGTGAGAGAAGGAAGTGAGGTTATAGAGAGTTCTAAAGGAACATCACATAACCAAGACTTATCTTACCTCTGCCACAGCTGTGAAATCCAGATATGGCCAGAGGGTTGTGCGGTTCAGATGCATGTGAACGTCATTTCTCTCGTGTGCTCTAGGGGTTAAAAGGGTTGAGATGTGGTGCACTTGGGAATGTTGACATCATAGTTTTGCTGACAGAGAGTTTCCTTGTGAGGTTTTCATGGCCTGTTGAAGAAAGTAACATGTTTGGAACACAATGCAAGGCCGAACAAAGAGAATGGTTGGTATTTATTTAAAATGCTTTCCATTGGTAAGAGAAGATTTGATAGTTGTGGTTTTTCTGACTACCATTAGAACAGTGACTTTTAAATTATTTTGACTGTGGCTTACAGTGAGAAAGAAACTGTCTAAAGTAACCATGGAGTATGTGTATTATCTTTAGAGAGAGGTTTATACATAATTATATATGTACAGATGTAATGGTTTATATATATGTATATATAAATAAAATTTTAGTTTCACAAAATCATGCTCACTTTAGTGTGTTCATAATATTTCTATTCTATTTCAGTAACTAAAAAAGGCTGAATGCAATCCACTAAATTGATTTCATGACCATTAATGGATTGCAGCTCAGAGTTCAAAGATATTGCTTCAGAACTATCCTCATTTTACTGCCATGAACAGTTGCTTACTGCCAATTACTAAAAATGATCAATCTAGTGTCCTTTTCCACAGATATATGTTAGAGTTCTGGCCAACACACCATGACAGCTGCCTTACCATAGATGACTGGTTTGACCATGATAAAATAAAAACACACTTTCCCATTTAATGGAATTCAGTGAATTTCATAAAACATGTGAGCAAGCTGCTATTGTTAGGGCATTCATAAATATATTGCCCTATTTTATCCAAAATTTATAAACCACTATGCTATTGTGTTGATCAAGTCAGTAGAAAAGAAAACACTGTCAAGATAGCGCTATAACATGTCAGTGTACATTCTTTCTAAAAAAAAAAATGTTTTTTGAGGGAGAGATTGAGAGAGAGAGAGAGAGAGAGAGAGAGAGAAAGAGAGAGAATCCCAAACTGGCTCCATGCCATCAGTCCAGAGCCTGACTTGGGGCTTGATTCCCTGAACTGCGAGATCATGACCTGAGCTGAAACCAAGAGTTGGACACCTAACCAGCTAAGCCACCCGGCTGCCCCAGGTGTACATTCTTATTAACAAGGCAGTGGCTGGAATTCAGTGTTGGTTTTTTCTATGATACATAAAAATCCAATATAAAATATAGGATATTTCAAATTTTCAAATTCAAATTTTTCCCATCTATTTTTGCTTCATTGGGATTCCAAATTAGAGGCTAATGATTTTATTTTTTAAGTTTTAGAAGTTTCAAATCCTATGCCATCAAGACAGGTTTTTATGTGTGAAATATTTTTTATTCTTCTGAAACGTTTCTATACTGAAAAAATTTTTTCCATATTTTTGTCATTGGGATTAATTAACTATCGTTCTCAGGGTGATTTTCTTAAGTAAAAACAAACATTAAAGAAATGTTGCTTTACTTTTATTTGAAATGTGTTTCTTTTCTGGTCATTCCCTTAGAAGCCACTGTGAAATATAGACTAGTGCCATATACCAATTCTGACAAGTGGCGATCAGGAAACAGCTACTGCAGAATATCAGACAGACCCTGAGATAACTTTCTACAAATGCAACAAAGAGCTTTCTAGAGGTAGCTAGGCTGTTGTTTTGGAGGTATCACACGGTTTCTGCATTATGGGATGGAAACTGGATGTTGTGATTTTTCAAAATCAAGCTGATTTTTGCCCTTGGGGAAGAGCTGAACGCAGGAATGTAACCCAGTGCACCTGCTTAAGCAGGAACATTTTATTTTTTAATTTTTTAAAAAGCTTGCTTACTGTTTAGTAATCTCTATACCCAACGTGGGGCTCAAACTCACAACCCTGAGATCAAGAGTGGCACACACTATCGAGTGAGCCAGCCAGGTGCCCCATGCAAATACAATTTAATGTTCTGTTTTGGGATGTAAGCTGGGTGTGTTGGTAAGGCCCTACCCTGTGTAATTTGAGATATTTTTCTAACCAATATCTGAATGTAGACTCTTCTAAGAATGAGGATGAGGGCAGGTGACTCGGCAGCAGCGGGGAGTTGGAGAAAGAGAGACTAAGAGGGCACAAACCATGTATGGTACAGAGCACAGGTAGTAGTAAGACGATCACAGTGTGTGGGCGTTCTTCTTCTGGTATAAACCACGGAGGGAGCAGTGCATTGGCAGAATGGGGTGGGAGAACTAGCACGGGAGTACTAGTTAGACTTGGGCAGGGGAATATACGGGGTTGTTCTCTGGGAAATTTTCAAGTAATGGAGAGACCTTCTAATGGAGAGACCTTCTATGGACCTCATTTCTGGACATTTTGGAATAAAACGGTGAAGTCAGGTACATATAGATTACGTAGATAGTGTATTTATAGATTAAACAAGCATGGACACATCCCTTTGGTAATGTCACAAAGCATTTGCATAGGCATTTATTTTAATTAAATTGGAATAGTGATATCAAGAGATATCAAGACTGACCTTTGCCTTTCCCGGCATAGACACAAAGATTCACTAGCTAAATGCGAACTCATTGAGGAAGAAGCAAACTCAACTTCTATTTTCATGTGGTTTAGCAAAATAAGTCATTCTTCTTTGCTTGTCATCTTAGAATCCCTATTTCTGGTGGTCTCCAGAGTGATTATTCTGTAGCTTCCTAAAGACGGTATAGAGCTAGATGACTGGATAGAACATAAGGGTGAACTGTTGAGGATTTTGGAAGGTGGAGAAAAGATTTCCACCATCTGTTTTTCTCCTCTGTAAGCCCGATCCTAGAAAGCCTGGGAAACCCCAAGCCTCCTTGGTCCCCCCCACCCCCGCACTCACAGAACTCTCGGTTAACAAGCCACTTTGTAGCCAGGCCAGTCAATGGAGACAAAGCACAACAAAGTGATAAAGAACAATGGAGACTTGCAACTTACTTTCAAACAACTTGGCCACAAACATTAAAATAAGGAAAAAATATATTACATATGTATACGGATATTATGTATGGATATATGGATGTGTATATTTATGTATACATACAGAGAGAGTGTATGTGGCATGTTCAAGATTGGTCAATCTAAATTTAAATTTGTTGTATTAATTTTTCAACTTTTCTGCAAATGTGAAAATTTTCAAAATAAAAAGTGTGTGTGTAGGAGGAGTAAGAGTAACAGAGATGATAATCAGTACAGATGCCAAATTTAATGAGATTATTATCTTTAAATTATACAGTATACATTGTATGATGTTATGTAGTACCTCGCTTCGGGCTTTGAACTTAGGAGGGATTCACTTATGTTTTGAATGGCATGGATTAAACTGCTTGTAACAACGTGCTGAGAGAACCTCTTGAGAGTCCAGTCCCTTCTCCAGTGTCTGGGGCTGTGTGACTCCAGTATCCACCATCTCACCCTGAATGGAGGCCGAGGCTGAGGAAGATGTACTGTCCTCTACATTGGCTGGGCAGTGAGCTGCCCGGACCAGCATCTCCATCCCTGGGACCCTGATGGAGATGCAGACTATTGCTCTAGCCCCAGACCCACTAAGGCGGAATCTGACTCATTTGCACCTTAGTTTTGTCCCTGTTAGAATGAAAATGGACTAAAGCCATTTATCTGCATATCATGTCTCCATGATTGCTTCTAAATCAGTGTTAAATATATAGCCAAAAAAGATTTCTGAGGACTCAGTCTTTTTCTTTGCCAACAGTTAAAAGAGAAATGTTTTTCTAATCAAATGTAAGTAGCTTATTTTTTCAAAACTTCTCTTAAAATTGTGGGTGATAGTGATTTTCCACATGTGAGCTGAGTATCACCCACAATGACTCTGATCATGGTGACAGAACATTTTTAGATTATAGGTCATATGAACTGAAGGTTTCGTTAGCCCCGGAAAATACTATTCTAAAATAGAAAATGATACCAATTAGGATGCTTTAGTTTTAAAAATATAAAGCTATTCTGTGGGTTGTAAAAGTTTGCTAAAAGGTCTTCTTGACATTTATAATTCTCTTCCCAGTAGCCCTTTAACTAGAGACAATTTAAAAGTAGTTTGCTGAGAGTTCAAGAGTTTAGAAATGCTTTCCCCCCCCCCCCCCCTTTTATGATTCTGCAGTCTGTGTTACCATAGCTAAGGAAGGAGAGGAAAAGCAGCCTTCTCGTATCTTCTGCAGTCTCTAGTGGGGGTTGAAACTCAAGGCCTCTGTGGTGACCGCTTTAGGAAAAAGATCAGAGATGCAGATGCAGACTTGGAGATTTTAGTGATGTCCTTGTTAGGATGAATATTGTGGGCCTTCTTCTGGATAAATATGTCCAGTGTAATTATTAAACTTTAAAAATGCCAAAAAAAAAAATGTATTAAAAAAAAAATACCTTCACATTTGGAGCTCTGCATCTGGAAGCCTTTTTCTCCCCTTAGGAAATATTTGTGGCTCTTTGTTCCTGTCAAGGAGGAAAACGTGCTTGTAAATTTCACCCAAGAGAAAGCATATCTTTGCATCCACCACATCAGGAAGGAATAGATACAATCCCACAAACATGTGCCAAAATCTCCAGAAATTTGACCAAAGGCTGGGGGAGGGGGCTTGGGGGGAGGGAGGAGGGTGGAATTACGCAAGAAAAGCAACCCAGCCTGGCAGAAAATTTGCCAGCTGAGGAAGCTGTCTGTGCCAACCTTGGCCTCCAAGAAAACACTCCACCCTCTTAAAACTCCTAAGATGGCAAGGAAGGCAGTGCCTTCGTTGGCCATCCAGACTTCCCTGGACAAATGGATGCCCCCAAGAGCCGCTAAAGCAAACTTCCCCCTACATACTGGATATATATCTATATGCACAGGGGCCAGTCTGTGTGTCAGGCAGTTGCTTGCAGGATGAAAGGAGCCAGGGAAATCATCCCAAAGTTTCTCTGACTGCCTAACTGGGTGCCTAAAATTCAACAAGTATCGGTCCTTTCCCTTATAGTCAGGATTATGCTCACCCTAAAATTTCCCTTCTATGTTAAATAACCTCAGGGTAGGGAGGTGGCATCTCAGAGTTTCATGAAGACTCTTTTGTATTAAAACCTCAGGTCTTGTTCCTAGCCATGGGACCCCTAAGGCAGCGATTCAAATGAGATAGGGTGATTCTTTTGTTCTGCGGCCCACTCTTCCTTATTCTTACTTCTTAAGGGGGATATGAACTGTTTTTACATAACACAAAGTAATTTACTTTCCAGGTGAGGCGGAAGGGAAGAAAACCTAGATTAGATTGTTTATTCTCCCCATTGTTTGCTTTCTGACTGTGAGATGGGCTCCCCTGGAATTCCTTAGAGCTGCCCCACCTCAGCATGCCTAGAATCCAAGATTGTCAGAGTGGTTTCCCCCATTTTGGGGGCAAATCTACTCCTTGTAGGGGAAGGGCCCTGGATCTCAGCTGTTGCCTTCTCAGTTAGAGACAGAGCAGTACCTGGGGCCGGAGAGCGGACAGCGTGCCAGTCACTTTGCGTAGTTTAAACGCCCTCCCTTGCAACCCATACAATTAGAATACTTTATATTCAAATACTTCCTGAAGTGAAACCCTGTACTTTAACCAGAAGTCTCAAGGGAAGTATTTATTGCATTAATCTTAAAAAAACCACTCTTACAATGAATTAAATCTGTTACCTTGAATATTTAATTGCTGCCATACATAATTTTAACCATCCCTTCCAAACAATTTGTTTTCATTAGGAGGCTTAATGACCACCTCCCCTTGCCAGAATCACACTGGCCCTTTAAGAAGGAGAGGTTCAGTATTACCCCAGCAATACTAAACAGAGCTCAGCTGTAAGAGTGAATTGGGGAACCTTTGCTTTGTTGGTTTGAGTAGCTCAGACGTGGGGTTGAGGCCTGTGCACTTGAGGCAGGTGCACACACACCCCTTAAGGAACCTTCAGCTGGGAGGTCTGAGTGGCTCTAATTCCGACTTCCGGCTTCTATTTCAGCTTGCAGGCTCCTGACCTCAGGTTTCCGCAGGGTGCCGAGCGAGAGCTTTCTCTTACATCAAGCCTGGCGTGGCGGTGGAACATTTGAAAAGCATCTAGGACTCTGGAGAAAGTCTCCCTCTAGATAGTATCTCTGGCCCCTTTTGCCTCCTTGAAGCTTCTCTTCCTGTCTCCCGGGACGTCTTCTTCCCTCCTGAGATACCCCCCTGGCCTGCACTGGGGCCCCCAGCCCTGCTACCGCCGCTCTGTCCCATAGTCTTCAGAGACCACTCACTCCCCGTGCCTCAACCTCCTGGCCCCTCCCTGTCCTCCAGCCTTGCCTCCAACTCAACTTCGGCTCTGGTTCTTCCTTGCAAGCGTTATCATACCAACTACTATCTTGTGGCACTTGCAGTTTATAAAATACAGATAATTATGTTGAGCACTAACAACGCGGTCAGGATGGTATGATTACCCCCGTTTGAGCATAAAAACAAATGTGAGGCTCCGAGGATCAAGTGCGTTCAGGCTGAAGAATAACTGATGGGTTCGCGCCGTGCTGCGCTGCGCGTGGGACAGCTACCGCCGGCTCGGAGCAGGCGCTGTGGCTGCCTGGGCCGTGGCGTCGTCTTTAGCTGTCCCCCGGGCTTCCCAGGGTCAGCCAAAGCCCCCAAAGAGACAAGAGAAGGCTTCTTTCGTGGGTTCTGTTTTCTCAAGTACATTTGTCTATGTATTATATATGTAAGTATCCATGTTATCTCACCTGCGTTATCATTGTGTCACAGCCTTACGCCTGCTAGAGATAATCCAGTATCTCCTTAATAATCATTTCTAGGTGGGTGTAGTCATCAGAGAAGGTAGCGTCTGAGCCACAGCGAGTGTCTGAATCGGGTGGGGTGAACGGCAGCCGGGGTCCCCATTTTGACAAGGCCTCGCTTTGGGCTCTTGGTAGTCAGGAGGGCAAAAGAGTCTCCTCAGTGCAGATGCCTGTGGGGGAGATGGGGAGAAACGTGGGGAAAGACCTCTTTTCAGTCTGAGCATGGAGGAAAGGGGCGGGGAGCAGATTTTGAGGACCCTGATTTCCCAAGTGATTGATTCCCTGAGATTCCTGACACAAGCAATGCCAGGGCGGGTCCCGGCTGGAAAGATGTAAGGGAGAGCTGTGGACAAAGGCATCTCCTAATTTTGATGGAAAGGGCCAGTCTTCTTGCAGTGGGAAGCTTAAAGGAAGCCCAGCTCATTTGTGCCTTTGAGAGAGATGGGGGGTGGGGGGAGTTGGGGAGGGGGCATGAAAGCATCTCTCCCCCAGGGGAGCGGAAGTAGAGGCTCTTCACCCTGGAGGCCTGAGAGGAACACCTGGGAACATCATCCCAGACTCCTACAAAAATAACTTGGGGCCTCCATCAGGTGGGCAAAGACCTAGGTCTTGCAGCTATATAGGAAGGGGCTATCAATAGTTATATGGTAATATGGACCTCTATTACTGGGATCAACCAGCTCTTGGGAATTTTGAAGAGTCTCGACATAAATTCTGGCTAACCTTTCCGTTTTTGTTTTTCTTTTTTAAGTTTATTTATCTTTGAGAGAGAGAGAGAGAGAGAGAGAGAGAGCAAGCACAAGCAAGGGAGGAGCAGGAGAGTGCGTGAGAGAGAATCCCAAGCAGGCTGTGAGCCTGATGCCGGGCTCGAACCCACCAACCATAAGACCATGACCTGAGCTGAAGCTGGACGCTCAACTGACTGAGCCACCCAGGGGGCCCCCTTTCCATTTTCATAAACAATATAGCAACTGCACACTCCCAATTACTGTTTTTGAGAAAAATAAGTATTTATTTGTCCACATAACACAGCAGTTACTGGCAAATGTTTTTGAGGATGACTGCCCGTCGGGGCCTGCCAGCTTTTTAGCACAGGCGCATGACGGAGCAGTGCGTGGGCCAGCCCACCCTCTGGGGCCCCCTGGCCTTATAACCTCTGACAAAGTCCCCTGTGGAACAGAGACACTTAGGCAGGAGGCGGCGCTTGGCTCCTCCTGGGGAGAGCTGAGACAAAGAATGAGGGGAAAGTTAATTTTCTGCAAGTGTGTTTCCTCATTCTCTCTCTCCGAGGAGGCTGTCTTCCAGCAGGAAGATAAGGCTGTGTGAACAAGCAGCAGCAGCTGAGCTCAGCCAACTGGACGGAGTTCTTCCCTCTTACCCAGGGGAATGGTGGGCAAGTCTCTTAAACCCTGTGGAGGACCAACTGATGGTTAGACAGACGGCACTATCGATGGAAGCCAGGACCACGTCCCAGTTAAGAACTCTGTGTTCAGACTGCTCAGGTGTGAATCCCAGCTAGACCACCAGGGTGACCTGGGATCAAGTGTTTAACCTCTGTGAGCCTCGACTTTCTCATCAAATGGAGGAGTGGGTGACTGACTCGTAGGGTTGGATTGAGAATGAAATGAGGAAAACAGATCCAAGACCCATTGTTCCTGGCACATGTCATGCACGTTCAGTATCACGTATTACAGTGGATGTTTTTGAGGCACTTGTGTTTATTTATACCTGAGCTGACATTACTTTTTAACGGGTATTTATCTTCATTTTGTTACAAGTTGTTTTTCTTTTTGAGGAGCCATTCTTATCTTTTACTGATCTAAGACCCCTACTCCTAAACTTTTTGAGTTTATGGGATCTCTGCTTTGTGCTCCGTATGTGAGAACTTCTATTACGGTACTCATCACAGGGCATTTTAATGGGGTTTGTCTCCTTCAGGAAATTCTGGATTGCTTAAGGGCAGGGGCTTTGTTCCCAGAACCCAGTGCTTAGTAGGCTTTCATCAAATACTTGTTAGATAAGTGTAGAAGTGAATAGATATCCTTATCTAAAAGGAATTTTGATGAACCAGGAGAGGGAAGCTTCAAAAATTCTATTCTACCGTATGTATCAGAATATAAGTGGCCCAGTCTGAAGCCGACCTGTGGGCCAAAACAAACAGACCTGGTCCATGTTTTCTACCTCCAGCAGGACTGCTTGACTCTGAGGCTGTCCTTTCAGCCATTGGGCTGACCTGGAAGGAGCTCCCCCGGCCTCAGTATATTCTCTAAAGAACAAGATGGTAGCTCTTGGAATTGCTTTATAGAAAATGAAGAACTTGAATTGAGGACGGTCACTACCTCTGGAATTGAACTTGACTCCTCCCTCTGCAATCAGTTTTACTTCCAGATGCTCTCCCCAGGCCATCCCCTCTGCTCTGTTCTCATAACCCTGACTTTAGTTAAACTCCTCCTCATTTCTTGTCTGAAATACTGAGTCACCAGGCTTATTGGTCTCTTCCATCCCATCCCATTCTCCATAGTGCTTCTGAGGCCAGGGATCTGTAGAACAGATCTGTCGGCGTTTTGTCTTTCCCTCACCTCTCAGTGTTCAGGGTCTGTTTGCTCCCCGACTGCTCTCCTGGATAAAAGCTGAATGCCCTACTCAGGCTCCCTAAGTCTTTCAGAGTGGGTCTCTGCTTTCTGTCTGTTTTCTCCTTCTCTCGCCCTTCCTCCCACGCCCCTCTTCCTTTTATCTCCAGACATATTAAGCTACAGGATGTTCCAGAACAATCCTGTCTCTCAAGTCCATGTTTTCATGTCCTTTAGAAAGTAATCCTTGTCTTCTCCTAGAAGAGGTTACCACTCCATCAATTGTTAGACACAAGGAGGTACCCAGATCTTTCCTCCACTGTGGCAACAATCATATTGGATTATAATGAGCTAATTGCTGCATTTATTCATCTAACTTCCATTTATTTCTTCTCTTTTTCAATGCTGTTATAGTGTGCTTACCAACCACTCTTTGATGTTAGAGATACATGTATTCATAAATAAGCCAGGAAAAAAAAATCCTGCTTTCATGGAATCTGCATTCTAGTGGAAGAAAATGTACAATAAATATATGAGCAAATTATTTTCCAATAAAAATGTGATGAAAATCTTTGAAGGAAGTAAATAGGGTGAAATGTTGATTAGCTGGTGTGTGAGTGGGATTAGCTGGTGTGTGAATGGGAATCCGGGAAGGCTTCTCTGAGGAAGGTGATGTTAGAGTAGAGTCCAGAAGCACAATAAGAGGAAAGCTACACACAGAACTGGGGATGGAAGATGAGTTCCCAAGGAAGGATCGAGTTTGGCATGCTGGAGGAAGGAGAGAGGCCACTGTCCGTGGAGCATGGCCTGAATCCCCAATAGATGGTGAGCTCCTTGAGACCCCAAGCAGAATCTCATACCTTACCATAATTATAGGCTCCAGACTGGTGCCCAAAATGATAATAAGTATCTGAATGAGCAAATATGATTTTGAAATTATCTTTTCTTTCATTTTCCACACCAAAAGCTGAAAAAGTCTTTCATTTTTCTAGAGCTTTTATCCTAAGAACTATAGTAAAATATTCTTTTACCCCAGCTTTATTGAGATATGATTGATATCATATTATATAAATTCAAGATGTATGATGTGATGATTTGATATGTCAAAACGTGAAATGATTACCACAACAAGGTTAGTTAACACATTCGTCACCTCAGTTGTCTTTTTTTTTGTAATGGGAACATTTAAGATCTACCCACTTAGCAAATTTTGAGTGTACAATACAATATTGTTAACTATAATCACATACTGTACATTAGATCCTCAGAACTTCATCTTATAACTGAAAGTTTGTGCCCTTCGACCAACCTCTCTCTGTTTCCCCCCCAACATTCAGCCACTAGCAACCACCATTTGACTGTGTTTCTATGAGTTTGACTTTTTAATCCACATATAAAGGAGACCTACGGTGATGTCACCACATTAGAGCAATTCAGGAGAAATTCCCATTGAGAATCAAGGAGAAAAAGTAATTATTGAGGAACAAGTCTGAAAACTCTTCCAGAAAGATGCTCAGTGGGGAAAAATTCTTCAAACTAACAATCACAGGAGTGGAGGGAGAGGTTGGTTTATCTTAGAGAAGTTTTTCTTCAGAAGGAGAGATACTTCAGGGAATAAAAACATTGGCAAGGAAATTAAGGAATAAGCAAGCCATAAACATTCAAGACCTTGTGAAGCTGGAGTGGGAATAGGAAGTGCCTGTGAATCTCTATATAGTAGTGAATGAGGATGCAAAATTCATATCTTAATATGGGAAGTTCACAAAGATTTTGATTAATTAGAAGACAACTTTAGAAGGATGTGGCTAATACTGGAAAACAGTGGAAAAAAAAGGATGTGGTTAAGATATAATAGAGTCGAATTTTTTTTTAATTTACATATTTCACAATGCTTTATTTCTTGTTTGTTTAAGGTGTTTGGGGGTCAAAGGCTTTCCTCACTATTTCCAAGGGAATTTTTTGTTTGTTCCTGTATTTTGACAACGCATCTATTTATATTGATAAGAAGAACTACCTAACTAGACAGGTGATTAAGATGCATTTTAACCCCAGGGAGATTTTTTTTTAAATGTTTTTTATTTATTTCTGAGAGAGAGAGAGAAGCAGCGGGAGCAGGGGAGGATCAGAGAGAGAGGGAGAGACAGAATCTGAAGCAGGCTCTAGGCTGTCCACAGAGCCCTACGCGGGCTCGAACCCACGAACAGTGAGATCATGACCTGAGCTGAAGTCGGACGCTTAACCGATTGAACCACCCAGGCGCCCCAACCCCAGGGAGATTTTTATCCCATGTTATGCAGAACAAGACCAGATAGTCGTCTTCTCAAAAATGAAAATCAACACGGAATAGAGTCCGGAAAAGAAACCACAAACAACTCCCAAGAATGCAACTGATAATGGCTAACTCCATGGCCTAATCATGTGCTATTTTAAAATGATCAGATTTATCTTTATTCATGACAAATTCATTAAAATAAATTTATCCAACACTGAGGTTATTAAATGTTTCTTTATCTATAGCCTCCTTGGGGTATGAGCGCAACAGGAGTCTATGAAACTTTAGACTTTGGAGGGGAGGGGAGAATGAGTTCGGCATGGTGGCTGTCACTTAGATCTAACCCCAGGCCTAAGCCCCACTGGAATTGTATCTGAGGTGCAGAGAGAGAGAGAATCCGGGGTTATCAGGAAGAAGAATCCGGAGGGGCTTTAGTTTAAAACATGACACTGGGGCGAACAAAACTGAGTGGCTGCACAATGGCAAGAGAGGAACGAAATATTCTTAGCTACTTCCCAACACAACACTCTGAAGCTTTAAGCCTTGGCACAAAGGACTTTGTCACCTCCGCTGTGGCAAAAGGCAGGGGGACTGACAGACATGGCAAGAGGTACAGGTTGCCCAGTGGGTGATGGCCCAGCAGGAAATGCAGCCAGCAAAGGTAGACCCTCTGGGAGCACATGCAGGGTACACTCAGGGGCATCTAGAAGTGTTTGAGAGACACGGGCAATTGAAGTCCTGCAGAAGGAAACCGTGGAAAGTAGGTTAGGGGCAAATAAAACTTGGGTTCCCATGAATGTGACTCCAGTAGAACCCGCAGGCTGTGGAAGCCTGGGAAAACATGGATTAAATAAAATCCTGAGTTCTGTGTGTGGCAGAAATAAGGAATAATTGAAGTGGAATTAAAGAACAATATGACTTTGTGCAGTGTTCTTCGTATCACAAGTGGGTAGTTGGATGGAAAATACAGTGAGGCCACAATCCTGCCATAAGTAATGCATATGTTTTGACTGAATAAAAAGTGAATCCAAGATGTTACTTGGTGACCTAGCATCTCCAAGGAAACTTGTAAAGCAAATTAATTGCAGAATTTATGGTTGCAAGCACATTTCCCCCAATTCTTTTGGTTTCGTGTTTTTTACTCCCAAATCTTGTTAACTTCTAATATACTTGTGATGTGGAGTCTTTCTTAATGTAGAACACATTTTAATATTTCTGTTTTTGGCAAGATTTTACACAAACATGTTACTTCCAGAAAGTGACTTCAAAAGAACTGTTAATAGAAACACCTTTATAATATTCATTGGTGCTCAGTCTTTAAAAATATGTGGGATCAGCTTTTTAAAATTTTATCATTTGTAAAATTAGCACATTAAAAAACTTTTATCCTGCATAGTAAATATGCACCATGGAATTGGATAGTAGATAAAAGAGAGATGAATATTAATTTACAATTTTAGTGTTTATCTATTTTTTGAATTACAAAAAATAGCATTCCCATTGTAAAACATACAGAAAAAATTGAAACACATTAATAAAAAAACAAACCACAAAATATAATCCCAACCTGTTAAAGGCAACCAGTGCTAATAGGGGGGGTGTTTCTTTTTTCTATTCCTTTACACGTATTAAATATACGTATACAAAACCGGGTCCTATTGTATAATAGTTTTCATATCCTGATACATCTTCAGCAGCCATGTTTTCTTGCCACTTATTTCTCAAGTAGTTTAAAGCTATAATGACATTTTTTCTATTAGAAATAATCTTTATGTTATTAAAAGCCACTTGAAATATTCTTATCCCTGCTCATCAAGCTTAAGAATATAAATATTAATTATCATCTGTGTAAAATGAGAAATCTTTCAAGCTTTAACTGTCTCTCCCTACCTCACAATTTTGATTGATGTACTCTGGAAATTAGATGTAAATTATTATTGTTATTTTACATTATTAACTATTCTTTGGAGATTGATTTTTGAAATTTGTATTGTCTTCTAACCATTTTAATGACGTTTTCAAGCTGTCAGTCTAGGTTCAATTGGTTTCCTTTGCTTCCTATCATCTGTTTTTATCGTGTCATCCTCATTCTTGAGGTCTTTATTTTGATCCATCCCCAGGTTGGCTGGATTGTATCCCTAAACTGCAAGTACAGTACTTTCTGAGCACTGGCTAATGGGAGAATATTGGTCTTTCTTACAAATGATCTCTTGACTAAATACGTTGTTCTCTTCCCCCCACGAAGCTTGGAAGTTTGTCTTCTATTACCTCTGCTATTTGGTTCTCTGGAGGAGAAGGTGATGGACTTTCTTCCCTTGGGGCAGTGGTTCTCAACCCTGGCTTCACATTCAAGTCATTGAGAGAGAGATTTTTTTTAAACGTCAATGCCGAGGGGCTCCATCCCAGAATAATTAAATCAGAATGTCTAAGGATGGAGCCCAGACACTAGTATTGTTTAAAGACTCACCCAATGAATGATTTCAATACATGGCTGGGCTTGAGAACTGCTGCTTAAGACTTCAGCTGTTTTTTTTCTTGCCTGGATTCTTGTAGAGGCTTTTCTCCCCTTCTCCTTAAATCTCGAAATATTCAATAGGGTATGTCTAGGTGCCTGTGTCTCTTCATTACTGCCTGAAATCTTTAATTCCATAAACTCAGCAATTTCCCCTTGTTATTGCTTTGAATATTGCTTCTCTCCTATCCATTCTGTTTTCTCTTTCATAGACTCCTTTGAGAACTTGATTAAGTTAGATTCTATTCCCCCTCAAAATGGCCACACCATAAAGTTGCATATCACTTCACAGACCAACTCCTCAGATCTCTGTGATCCCGACATGAAAGCTCATGTCCCCATGATAGACTCCTGGTCTAAATGAAGGTCCATTGCTCACTATCAAAGAGCAGGGAGAGACATAAGCTCAGAAACTGAGTGGCTGTTCCCGCATACATATGAAGCCTGCTTGGGAAGGTGGCACTTCCACTGCTCTAGATTTGGTCTGATGAAACTTATTTAAGTTCCAAGGTTTTCAGGGTGCTCTGACAAGATGTCTACCATTATTTTCCAGTCACTTGTTCTTGCCCTGCAAGACTCATCAGCTAGCAGACAGCTAGAAAATCACTTGGCTTTTCTAGTAAGTACCCGCCTCTCCCATCTTCTAGGTTTTTACTTAGAAATTTAAAATACACTGGATGGATGGGTGAAGAAAGGGAGCATCACTCTCTTTAACACAAGTGTACAACATCCATCTCTCAATCCTGCCCATCTCCAGGAGGATTAGCTCCCTGCTCTCACTGTTTTCACTCTGTAGATATTGCTCCATTATGTTTAGACTTTTAATACAGGAAGAGAGAAATCTAAGAAACGATGATTTGGCTTACTTTCTGGATGAACGACACCTTTCTTCTGCTTGGATTCTCATAAGAATCTTTATTTTACCTTGAAATTCACACTTTGCTAGGATGCATCTTGATTTCATTTATTATTTTTTCCCCTAGTATCTAGGAAGCTATGTTGATCTGCAGATTAAATTCTACCTTTAGCTCATAAACATTTTCCTTGTTGGTAGTTTTAAATATCGCTCCTCTTCTATTTGTTTAGATCTTTTCTCCCAAACTACCATGATCCACGCAGTGGCCCCTCATCATTAGTGTTCCACGTCTGTTCTTTCTCTAGATGCACATTTGTCTTGTCTGCTTTCCCTCTCGTGTTGGCCCTAGAAAAATTCATCAAGCTTGCCAGCTGTATTCATGATACAGCTTTCTGCATCGTCAGTTCTCCTCCCTACGCTTCGAATGAAGTACAAAATCTCACAAGTACAGAATCAATTTCAAGATCCTTTCTTCCTTTGGGTCATGCACCCAAAGCAGGCTTCAGACCCTGAGCTGTCAGCACAGAGCCGGATGCAGGGCTCAAATACATGAACCCTGAGATCATGACCTGAGCTGAAGTGGAATGTTTAACCGACTGAGCCACCTGGGTGCCCCTGTTTGCTCTTTTTCTTTTCTTTTAAAACAATTTTTTTAATGTTTATTTTTGAGAAAGAGAAAGGCAGAGCACAAGTCGGGGAGGGGCAGAGAGAAAGAGACACACACACACACAGACAGAATCTGAGCAGGCTCCAGGCCCTGAGCTGTCAGCACAGAGCCCAATGTGGGGCTCGAACCCATAAACTGTGAGATCATGACCTGAGCCGAAGTCAGATGCTTAACTGACTGAGCCACCCAGGCGCCCCTAGCCAAAATCTTAAAAATATTTTTAGACCTCTTAAATCTAAAATGGAGATGGCTCCTCCACAACCTTGGGGAGTCAGGGCTATGTGAAATCCTGGAAAGAAAACTTCATTTCTATTATTTCTTTCCCTTTTTAACAGAAGTATAACCTACATATCATAAAGTGCATTATTTATATATATATGTAAGTATCTATATTTACCATTCCAATCTAGAGCTAGCTTACTTTCTACAATCCAGCAGGCCCCTTCCTACCCCCCTCCCAGTCACAATCCTTGCTCTTCTGTATTCTATTGCTGTGGATTAGGTTTGATGGCTTTGGACTTCACACACATATAATCATTTGGTATGTACCTGTAGCAGCCACATGTTGTGTCACTCAGATCACCCTTCAAGAGATAACCCATCACAAAGAGTGTAGTTAGTTGACAGTCTCCAGATGTATGTGTGCCTCAGCCTTTCGGGCTGTGGTCCTTTCCTTTCCTTTCCTTCTTTGTTTCTTTCTTTCAAGTATAGTTGACACATCATGTTATATTAGTTGCAGGTGTACAACATAGTGATTTGACAAGTCTATATGTTATGCTGTGCTCATCACAGCGTAGCTACCATCTGTCACCATACAATGCCATTCCAATACCATTGACTATATTCCCTAAGGGCTGTGTCTTTTATCCTGGTGATGCTTCAGCTTCTGAGTCAAGGTCATGTACTTCCTGGGTAGTACCCGTCAATGACTGAGCAGGGTGGTAGAAGGGCTTTCCATGTCTGGCTAGTGAGAGCCCTCTCCAAGGGTAATCTTTGTGTTGAAGCTGCTCACTGAGCTCGCCAAGATTTCCCCGGAGCTGCACTGGAGGCTGAGGCTCTTTCTACTCAGCTTGTGTCCTTTCTCTTCTAAATGTCAGGCTTAGAGCCTCTCCCTGCCCATTACTATTTCCAGCAAATCTTTTGTACTTCTAACTCAGTCTTGGCGTCTGCTTCTTGGAGTACACAACTGTCATCCTACTTTTTTGAGTCTGGCTTGTTTTGCTCAATGTTATGTGGAGACCATCCATGTTTTTGCATATAGCAGTACTTTGCTCTTCTTTCATACGGATATGGATATTCTAAAGTACATATACTTGTTCTGCTATAGATGCCTGGCTTCATAAATAAGCTGCTATGACCATCCTTGCACATGTATTTTGGTAGATACAAGCATTCATTTCTGCAGGGTAAGTATCTAAAGTAGAGTTCTGAGCCCTAGGGTTACATATGTTTCGTTTTAGTGGACACTGTCAAACACCTTTCTAAAGCAATTGTTAAAAATCAGTTTACGTGTCTGCCAACAATTTATGAGTGTTCCAATTGCTGTACATCTTTGTCAATACTTGATATCGTTAGCCTTTGGCTTTCCTGTTACTAATAATGTTCACACTTATCAGTCATTTTCTAAAGTGACTGTTAAAGCATTTTACCCATTTTTAGTTTGTTTTCCTATTTTATTCTTACTGATTGGTGGGAATTCTTTATATGGTGTGGCTATGAGTCCTTTGTCTGGTATCTCTATTGCAAATATCTTCTCCCAGTCTGTGGCTTGCCTTATTACTCTCTTAATATTGTCTTTTGACAAATATAAATTCTTTGTTTAAATGAAGTTCAAAGGGCACCTGGGTGGCTCAGTTGGTTAAGCATCTGACTTCAGCTCAGGTCATGATCTCATGGTTCGTGAGTTCAGGCCCTGCATCGGGCTCTGTGCTGACAGCTCAGAGCCTGGAGCCTGTTTCAGATTCTGTGTCTCCCTCTCTCTGACCCTCTCCCACTCGTGCTCTGTCTCTCTCTGTCTCAAAAATAAATAAACTATAAAATTTTAAAAAAATTTAAATGAAGTTCAATTTTTCAATCTTTTATTTTCTGGATAGTGCTTTTGATGTTCTATTTAAGAAGTTCTGTACAGGGATCATGAAGATATTATCTAGACTAGGAACTTTATTGGCGTACTTTTCACATTTACATCTATGTTCCATCTCAAATTAATTCGTATTGTTGTGTGAGGGTGGAGTCAAAATTGAAAAAACATATGGTTATCGAAATTTCAACTTATAAAGTTTTTTTCCTTGTATTTGGTGTAAGGGCTGTGCTACTTGACAGATTTTTGTGGTGGGCTTCCTAGCTAGGTCTTCCAGAGGCTCCTCCAAGCTCACTGCTGGCGTGTGATATATCCAGACCAAGGTTTCTAGACCAGTGTTCACTGCATCATCAAAGAATACTGCTGCTAGTGACAGCCTGCTGCCTGGGGGAGTCACTTCGGCCTCGCCTTCATGTCCAGCTCTGCAAAGGCTGGGAAGGTCTCCAACGCTTGGGGAAACCATCCAATAATATAACTATGGCCACCGTTCACAAGCTTTCTGCTCGAAACCTTTACTGTGGTGTTACCCTCAAACTCACACAGTTTTCAAGAGTGAAAAGGATCACTGATGTGGTCGTGCAGTCAGCCTCCAGGCCCCACCCCTCCAGGGGAAGGTTCTCCTTTGGTGTCTGGCAAATTTGGCCTTGGGTGTCTTTTTTAAATCTGGTCCCAACTGCACAGGATTTAGAAGAAATTCTTTTGAAGTTTCTGGCATTTGTATCGTTTCCTTCCCTAGCTTCCAGTACTGATTTAGGGTTTTGCATATTTTTAAGTTTTCTAGGTCATTTTAGATGGGACTGGGAGGCAGGTGGTTCAAATATGTGCCCTCCGTCTCCCATATTTCCCCTGAAATATAGTAAGATATTTTTTACTTTTAGTCTTGTGGGGATTGTGGAAAAAATCTGTATTAGTTCTAGGAGAATATATATTTATTATTAATAGTAAACTGTTTATTAATAGTGGCAATTAGAACTTAATATTCATTTATTTATACATTTGTTTATTATATAGTTTATTCCAGTTATTTTTCTAGGCACTTTTTGAGAAGTAATTGAGAGTGGGGCGCCTGAGTGGCTTAGTCGGTTAAGCATCCGACTTTCGCTTAGGTCATGATCTCATGGTTCATGGGTTCAAGCCCCGCGTCGGGCTCTATGCTGACTGCCAGCTCGGGGCCTGGAGCCTGTTTCAGAGTCTGTGTCTCCCTCTCTCTCTGACCCTTCCCTGCTCATGCTGTCTCTCTCTCTCGCCTAGAAATAAATAAAACATTAAAAAAAAAAAAAAGAGTTGCAAAATTGAAAAGTAATTGAGATTTGGCTATATTAAAATTTATATATCTATATTTTAAAATTATTTTTAATGTTTATTTTTGAGAGAGAGACAGAGTGTGAGTGGGGGAGGGGTAGACAGAGAGCGAAACACAGAATCCGAAGCAGTCTCCAGGCTCTGAGCTGTCAGCACAGAGCCTGATGCGGGACTTGAACCCATGAACCACGAGATCATGACCTGAGCCAAAGTTGGACGCCTAACTGACTGAGCCACCTAGATGACCCTCAAATTTATGTATTATTTATAAAACTTTTTATTGTACTGTGAGCATTCCTCCATGTTACTGATAATTTTTCTTTTATATATGTATTATAATCCAATTGTAAAATACCTTGTAAATGTGAACACATCTGTATTTGTTTGTACAGATAAAGGAAAAACTTTGGAAAGATATATACTAGACTAAACAGTTAGAAGTGAGGATGGTAGAGTAAGAAAGGGAGACAATTTCTTTTACTACATAAACTTCTTTATTTTTTAAATTGTTCCCCAAAAATGTTTTTCAAAATAAAAGTGTTATTTGTGTCTTTAATTTCTTAATTCAATGAATGTATCATATTTTATTATCCATTCCATTATGTTCCAATAGGTAGTCTATTTTTTTTATAGTATAAATGTCTCTATTGTTAAAGTTTCACACACATATGCACACACACACACACACACACACACATACACACATACACACACACACAAATTCCTTAGGATTTGTTTCTGCAAATAGAGTTACTCCTTAACATTTATAAGCCAAATACTCATTTTCCAAAAGTATTTTTTCATTTTCTATTTTACCTTTAGATCATAAAATAACCCCATAATAATTAGGTTTAGCAGTTTATAATAGAAAGCAAAAACTAACAGTGGCAAAAACAAACAAGCAAATAAACAAAGTCACTGTAAGAGCCACTTTAAAAAAAAGTTATCAGAAAATTAAAACAAAGCAAAACTAAGTGTCTAAAATACCTAAGGTTGACAAAGCTTCATATATAAGATTCCCAAAAGCCCTCATACTTTTTAAGTCTAGAGGAAGCAGAATGATACAGTGCTTCATGAAATCGTTAGGCACCCAGCTGTCTACGTGCCCCTGTGGCTGCCATTCCTAGGGTCACAGTATAATTGCTGGAGCTCTAGCTCTTCCATCTCCATCCGGCAGGAGGAAAGAGGAAGAAAGCTGCCAAAAAAATACTTACTGTCTGAGTCTACTTTCCTAAAGCATTGGTGGACTTTCAGAAGTCATTTCATATGGCTTTATTTCATAATGTAAATGTGAGTGTAACATAATATATACTACAATGTATAGTGTCCTATAAATATAATAAATATAATAAGTATAATGAATAGAGTAGAATAGAATAGAATAGAATAGAATAGAATAGAATAGAAATGTGTATATGGCTACATCTAGCTACAAGGGAGGCTGGAGAAATATACCCTTCTATTAGACCACAATGCTGTCTCAAGTGAAATCAGGATTTTGTGCCAAGGTGAAAAGGGGTGGTGAATGCTGTATAGAAAACTCGTAGGTTCTGCCACAGCACAGTATCTACTCATTCTACTCTCACCGTAATTGAATGTTTTCTGGGTTAAATTTGAGCTTTACTGTTGTTATTAGTGAGGTTTTATATTTATATGCGTACATACATGTCACATGTGGGGTTCTCCAGAATGCACATCCCAAAATGGAGATTTGTGATCAGGAACGTTCTTGGGGTCAATACCTGTGGGGGAGAGAAAGAAAACAGGACTTGACAGAGAGAGAAGCTGGGTTGAGGGGCAGTTTCACGAATGTCTCAGATGAACCGTGGGGGATTTTGATGCTCGGATGTCTTTTCAGGACTGTTCCACGTTAGGGCAAGGGAACAGGTTTTCATAACTGTGCTGCCCACCCATTGGATGAAGGGTGACTGAGTAAGGGGAGCATGGGTGAGGCAGCTTTCTTCAGCGAAGGCAATTTCCAAAGCTGGGGAAGAAAGTCCCTCAGTCCAGGACGATAACTGGGGGAGGGGCAGTTTCATTTCCTCTTTTGTAATTTGTCTCTTCACTCCCTTCACTTATTATCATAACATTAAATTTTTAAAAAGCCCCATATAAAACATCAATGTTCCTTTTATATAAATAATCCCTGCCCATCAAAACTGGACGCTCAAGAACCTTCTACCCAAATCGGACACGTTACCATGAATGCATCATTTGCTTCAAATTTCTCTTCTCTTATTTTTGAAAAAACTTTTTAATGTTTATTTTTTGTTTATTTATTTATTTTGAGAGGGAGAGAATGAGCAGGGGAGGGGCAGAGAGAGAGGGAGACAGAATCCCAAGCAGGCTTCATGCTGTCAGTGCAGAGCCCAATGGGGGGCTCAAACCCATGAACCATGAGATTGTGACCTGACCTGAAATCAAGAGTTGGATGCTTAACCAACTGAACCACCCATGCTCCTCTCCTCTTCTATTTTTGAAAACCATACAAACAAATATTATCCATAAAACTAAAGTTCTATCGCTAATTCTTTCCACTCTTTCTCTAGAAATAACTATTATCCTGTTTGTATCCCTCCCATGTATGTTTTTATACTTTTAGTGCAGATATGGAACAGATTAATTTAGTGCAGATACATTTTTACAACTGAATATATTACTAACATTTCAATAAATAATTTAATATCTATTAATGAAGGTTCAAAATCAATAAGAATAGTATTTCTAAGGGGCGCCTGGGTGGCTTAGTCGGTTAGGCATCCGACTTTCGCTTAGGTCATGATCTCGCGGTTCGTGGGTTCGAGCCCCGCGTCGGGCTCTGTGCTGACTGCCAGCTCGGAGCCTGGAGCCTGTTTCAGTCTGTGACTCCCTCTCTCTCTGACCCTCCCCTGCTCACACTGTCTCTCTCTCTCCTAGAAATAAATAAAAACATTTAAAAAAATTTAAAAAAAAAGAATAGTATTTCTAAGTAATATGTATACATTTTCTTGCAACTTATAACAAAAAGGAATTTCTTCATGAAACTACAACTGTTCATTCAATTCTCATTGTTATCCAGGTCCCTGGCTCCTTGTTAGAAAAGACTGAAAATCCTCTCTTGGCAGAAGCACCAAAGAGAGTGTAAGAAATTACTTTAGAGGTCAATGAACAAATCATATTCAATCTCTTCCACAGTGATTCTTCTCCTCAATCTCAGACCAAGAGGAGTTGGGGTAGAGGGGCAACCTGGGAAAGATGAGTCATTCTATATTTGTTAAAAAGGAAAAAAAAGAATTCACCATTAAAGTCATTGTAAACAAAAAAATTTCTACAAAGGAAACCTCAGGCCCAGATGGCTTCATTGGTTATTTTTACCAAATGTTTAGAGAATGGACCCAAATCCTTCACAAACTCTTTCAAAAAATGGAGGAGGAAGGAACGCTTCCCAACTCATTCCATGAGATCAGTATTGCCCTAAAACCAAACCTAGACAAAGGTAGCACAAGGAAAGAAAACAAAAGACCAATATCCTTTATGAATATAGATCTAAAAATCTCCAACAAAATACTAACAAAACCCAATCCAGCAGCATATGGAAAGGATTACACACTTCGACCAAGTCAGTTTTATCCCAGGAATACAAGGTTAGCTCAACATGTGAAAATCAATTAAAATAATACATCATATAAATTAAATAAAGGAGTAAAAACCACACAATCATCACAACAGATGAAGAGAAAGCATTTGAAGAAAACCCAACAATTTCATGTGAAAAAGCTTCAACAAACTAGAAATGAACAGGAACTTCCTTAACCAGATAAAAGGCATCTACAAAATACCCACGGCTAACATACAAGATAGTGAAAGACTGAAAGTTTTCTTTCTATGATCAGAAACAAGATAAAGATGCCTGCTATTACCACTTCTATTAATATTGTACTTGAGGTTGTAGCCCAGGAAATTAAGCAATAAAAGAGAAAAAAACCCAACCAGAGTATAAAGAAAGAAGTAGAACTATCTCTATTTGTAGACGACGTGACCTTGTCAGAACCTGTGAATTCAAAGTGTCGGTCAGGATTGGTTTTTTTATGTTTTCTTCTCCTCCTCCTCCTCCTCCTCCTCCCCCTCTTCCTCCTCCTCCTTCTCCTTCTGCACTTGCTTTTTGTTTTAATGTAGTTAAGAATAAAGATCAGAGGTAAATTGTTCTTCTGTTTGAGCAGGACTTGTAATGGCAGTGTCTTTGTCACCTGTAAACCTTTAGGGCACAGCCTGGAAGTCTGAGATTGAAGAAAGGAAAAGAGAAATGGCCCTGGGGAATAATATAAAGGCCTGTTTTCAGAGTTTATTTCAGGATAGGTCTTTGTAATTTATCAGAACATATAGGAAGTTTTCTCCATTTAATATGATTTAGACAATATGATCTCTAAGACGTATTGTTTACCTTTTAGAAGTGTGTGGGTGTGTATTTTACCCATAGGGCACACAAAGTCAAGACCAGGAGATGACAAAACTAAGAAATCATGTCTTCACCTGACCCTGGCAGAGAGAATCCTGCCAGGATATTGGGAAATGAGCTGGCAAAGGCCATCCTGGATTCCTGTTGTTCTAGATAACAACTTAATACTGGTTATTCTGGATGAAATTGCTCAGATTTTGAGAAATAGACTTCTGTTGATTAGGGTGTCTTATGGGTTGTTTTGGTTGTTGAACCAGATGGCAGTTCAGGACACACCATTGTGGCCAGGAAGTTGGAGTTTCTATGAGAGAATTGTATGGAGATTCTCATAGCAAGAATTGAAAGGTGACCTTTACTGGGAGAGAGAGGAAGTAGACAGGTGATCCTGAGACAGAAAAGTCAGACCTGGAACTGAAGTATGCCAACGAGTAGAACTCTGTGAGAAGTTTCCTTTAGTTGGACTCTGGAAACAGTTACATATTGCATTCATGGCTTTATCTTAGCTTTTACTTTTGAGTAAGTAATAAACACACCTAATACAAAATTTAAAAACTACACAAAGGGTATACAGGGAAAGGAAAGCTTCACCCACCCCTTCGCCCACAGACATTTCCTCTGATCACACTCAAACCTTGAATAGAGCAGCCTTGTTTAATGGTGCTCTGAGGACCTGAGGGTCGAGACAATGAAGAGAAGTGTAGCCTTGCAGCCCATCCTCTCCTCTGAAGGCAGCTTGGCAGTGGCAGCATAATGTGGGGTAGGATGGGAGGGAGAGAGCTGTCCAGGAGTTTGGGAGAGTGCTAAGCAGCAGGGTTGGCTGAAGCCCATGACATGGCTTGGAGGGGTCATTATACGCAGAGCGGAGGTGCAGGTTGCGGTGTACACTGACACTAATCCCATGTGAGGCTCGAACCCTCTGTCTCCAAATGTACAACTCAAAAGTGACCCTTGAAGGAAAGGAGTGGTGGGGTGGATGAGTGGGTAGGAAGCCTCCTTTTTGCTCGTACAAGAATGGAGTTGAGCCAATTGGCAAACAGCCTACATGTGCATCAGGTTAGGAACCAACCTGCTCCATACAAAAATATACACACAAATAATGAGCCTTTTGAGAAGGCAAGGCTACAACATTGTTTTTTGTTTTTTTTCCCCTACAGCCTCTGCCTTTTGTTGCATCTCTCTGCTCTTCCATTCTCCTTTCACCTCCTTCTCTCTGCTATCGTCACCCACCCCACCCCCTTATTAGACCAATACATGTACTTTCTTTATTACAGTTTCATTTATCTTTCCCCCAAGAGGAATGTCATTTGCATAGAAAAGAGAGTTCTCATTTGATCCTCTAATGATATAATTTTGTGTCTATTTAAGGCATGTCATTTAACCTTTCTGAACCTTAATTCCCACATCTGTAAAACTGATGACTACTTACACATTTCCCAGGCTTGTTGAATAAAGCAATTATAAAGCACTCAGCAATGTAAAAAAAAAAATGTAGAAATTAAGAAATCTGACAATTCCTGCTTTGAGCGTTTTGGGTGGTACAGACTGGGAAATCCCAGGCAATCTCTTGACGTAGGACACCTGGCCCTGGAGAAGACACATTCTTGGAGATTCTGTTGGAAGTCTACAATACCCTGTTTCTTCTGCAGAAGAAATAGAAGAAGAGAAAATGGGAGACTAAGACATGTGGCTTTGTGGATCAAGCCCCAAGGAGGACAGGGCCATCTCAGGGTGGCTGCTGATGCCAGTGGTACTATCTAAGAAATTGGGATTTGAGCTAGCCTCAATGTGGGGAAGAACAGTCTGGGACTTTGTGCTGAGACAAGAGCTTCGATGGGATCAAATGACTTGCCATAACCTTAGAGCACATTTCCTCTATGAGGAATAACCATATAAGCTTAAATCCCTGTAACCATGTAAGCCGTGTAACCATATAAGGCTAAAGTCAATGAGAAAAGGTTGAAATCAGATCTGTACACTGTATGTCATAATTTGGTGTGTAGGTGGTTTTTATTATTTTTCTTACAGTCCAAATTTTCAATAATTAAGATCGTTATATAATTAGAAAAAAATGTGTTAGAAATCATTTTATGATGGAAGCAGCCTAATAGACCCAAGTATAGAAATGGTAATATACGGCACTTTAGAAATTGTTAGGAAAAAAACCCAAATAAACGTCAATATGAGAATATGTCTACGGTATAATAAATATAACCAAACACAGGTACATGTATATACCTATATGTGTGTGGATACATATATATACATATTTATACGTGAACATATATGTATAACTATATGTAATGTATTTATATTTAAACACCAGAAGAAAGAATATACAAAAACACTAATAATGTTTTCTGAAGGTTTTTAAAGTCTGTGAGCAATTCTAAAACTTTTTTTTTCTAATATTAACCTTTCTAAAGGTTGTTTATCACTTCCAAACAAAATATAATAAAAATGATATAACTACTTTTTTCAGAATTCTTGGGGACCAGGGGCAGCTGTGAACAAAACAATAAATCCCGAGTATGAATGGGTGGTTGAGAATGCTGTGCCCCTGGAGTGGTGGGAATTAGAGGTGCCCTTTACCGAGAGCAAGGAGTTTGAGGCCAAGGCTCGAGGGTGCATGGGGTTCCTGCTTCTATCCTGGAGCCCATGGGGATGAGCTGCGCTGTGTGATCCACGATCTGATGAATTTGGGGGATTCATGTTGTTCTTCAAATGTATTTATATTTTGTAATACTCAAGACTTCAAAAGAATCCTGTTCAAAGATTGCTGCCTGTAGAGCAAAAAGGGAAAGTCCCTGTGGCCACGCTTAGGGAGAATGTGTTCTCCACCAGCTACAAAGGGGCTGCTGAAAGGAGGGGATGAATCTCACGGAAATGGAGGCAGGAGATCTTGACTCAGCTTTTCCTCTCCGAGCTGGAACAGGGTGAAGAGAAGCTCTGGAAGCTTCAGTGCTTTATTTTTGTCCTGGTTGCAGGCATTTCCCATCAGTGGTTGGGCAGCTTGGAGCAGTCGGGGAGGGGGAGGCTTAGAGCTCCAGGATAGCATGTCAGTAGCTTGGTCTGAAGCTACTAACTGTGCAGCTGCTAAATGGCCAGCATTCCCCAGCAGTCTTCAGTTCTGTCCAGTTTCAAATGACACCCAAGCTGCTCAACCTTCTTGTAGAAGCCCAGTCACTTTCAGACTTGAGGCTGAAGGTTTGAGAGCTCAATGTCATTCTCAGCGACGATTTTTCTTTTCACCCATCGTTCGCTAACTTGCTACCTCCTAAATAGCTCTTTCCTCCAGCCTTGCTTTTCCATTCCTGATATCACGGACTGAGTTGTTTCATGATTTTATGCCTATATCATCGCAATAACCTGGGAACTGACTTCCCCATCTCTGATCTTAGGAGGCCCACCCTCAAACTACCAGAGTGCTGTTTTTAAATAGATTTGACCATGTGGCTCTTCGTTGATTCCAGGATACAGTCTAAATATCTTACTCTGAGATTTAAAACCATCTATAATTTCTCCCTTTCCACATGTCCCACTCCATCTTTTACCAATGGCTTTATGTTCTAGCTACATAATATTACTTAAAGAGTCTTCTTTTCTTAATCTTTTTTTTCTCATTTCTCTCTCTTTTTCTTCTTTATCTTCCTTTCAACTTCATTTCTTAAAACAGTAAGAACAACAAAACCAATAAAGATGGGCAATAAAAATGAGAGAAAACAAAAATTCACAATCTGACAACCCCAACACAAAATTACTTTAGTATCATTTGATAATAATTTATTATTTATTTATGTGCATATTAATTCTAGATTATAGACATTGTTATTATTCCTTCTTTGAAGACAAAAACAAACATTTTCAGAGACAGCATGGTGGTTCTTATTTTTTTAAATAATTCATAAATTTCACTTACAGTTTTAATCACAGGTTAGAAGGTATGAGATTTAGTCCCTAAATGCAGGAAAGCAAGATACTTAACTTTCTTTACTTTGCTCTGACTCGGTATATTAATTTCTGTTTCCAACCCCATTCTTCTGGGTGTGGCGGGCACATAATTTCAGTTGATTCGCTACATTTCTCTCTTCTTTCTCCTGGGTCGAATCTATGTTCTTAAGGATCGTGCACTGAATCTTCAATTTCATCTAGCCACGTTGGCATCTTCTGAGATGTCCACTCCCCTTATTGTTCCTTGAGCATTGGTTACTGCCAGCCATTGAAGAAGCCACTGAGGAGACTCCCATAAAAACTCATGTGACCTCATTGGATTTCAGGACTCCTTCTGTGCCACTTTTGGGTGTAGGGAAATCATTGTTTGACTTTCACACCATGGCAGGGCTGGGGAACTGTGCAGGGAAGGCTCTCAACCATTAAACATGCCGCCATCTCTTCTCTGGGGCCTTGCCTCCTCTCCGGAGAGCAGCCTATAGAGTACAGGGTCCTGTCTCTGCAACCTAGTGGTATCTCTGCTCTCTAAGCAACTCTTTCAGTTCGTCTTTCCTGATCTTTTTCTAGTCTGGGTCTCTTCTGTTCTCTTTTTTTTTTTTTTTTTTTAAATTTTTTAATGTTTTTATTTATTTCTAGGAGAGAGAGAGAGAGACAGCGTGAGCAGGGGAGGGTCAGAGAGAGGGAGACACAGACTCTGAAACAGGCTCCAGGCTCTGAGCTGGCAGTCAGCACAGAGCCTGACGTGGGGCTCGAACCCACGAACCGTGAGATCATGACCCAAGCGAAAGTCGGATGCTCAACCGACTAAGCCACCCAGGCGCCCCAACTCTTCTGTTCTCTTAAGGGGCTCCATTCAACAATCTGAAGAGTCCCTTTCTCTGCTTAATGCTACCTTGACCTCTTCCTGAGATGACAAGGATCTAATCTAGTGCTTGAGCAGAGGAAGGGGTCAAGGCAGAAAAGGAAATACTGGGGAAAATCAATATTTCAAAAATACTCTTCTGACACAATAGCATAGATAATATTTTGTTTTCTGCTTTATAAATTGACCGTAAGCACGCCAAGTAATACCTAGTCTGGAAAATTATAATTCCTACTACTTGCCTAATAATACGTTACTTAAATTCCACATGGGTGTGGGATTTTTTTGTGTTCTTTTGGTTGCGAGAGGCACTTGAAGCTAGCTCTAATAGGGCTGGCTTCATAGAAAGGGCAGTGGGAGAGAGTCTCTGTATCGAAGACAACTTGAGGATCTTCAGCAGCTTCTTACTGCTGCTAGCAATCAGACTTTAGAGATAGTACATCAATTAGACACTTTTTGTTTGGGTTTCTATCCTTGTTTATATTGAACAAGGTTCTAGCGTAATGGGCTTCCCAAGCTCCAGATGCTTTTTGAAAGATCAGATATGTACCTTATGTCCTAAAGTAGTTCACAATTGCCCCGACGGCATCAAATAAAAGCATTTTGGATACCCAGGAGCTGAAGAAAAAAAGTAAAAAGTCTCAGTTCACTACGTAAAAATTTTAGTTTGCTGGCCATGATGCAAAATCTGGTACACTAGATTTTGAATCCAACTGTTGAAGTTCAAATTTCCACGGTACTTGATTTTGCTCGCATGTAATGTGTCATAATGATATGTAATATGATGGTACATATAAAATGACCTCAGATGTGGTATACTTGTTGGAAAAAGGGTGAGGAGATCAAGTAAGTTATTCTGAAGTAGGGTTTGCATAGCAAACACAGATTTTTCTGCCTTTAGATTGTGTATTTGGACTGGTGGAGATTGGTATGTGGAGAAGAACTAAAGCCTTTCCTTCTCTCCCATGCCCTCACCCCACCCCCTGCCACCAAGGGCTTAGCCACTGGTGTTAGATATAGGTTTAGAGTATCTGACAGATCTTACTTGCTATATGATCTTGAGCAATATACTTAACTTTTCTAAATGTTAATTTTTTCCTTTGAAATGTTGATAACCACACCTAACTATTAGGGTTGTTGTAAGGAGTAGAGAAAATGTGAAGTCCCTGGCTCATAGTAGGCACTCATTAAAGGGTAGCTATTACTAGTATTCTTATTGCCTGCGAAAGGATCTCTGAGCATAAATGGGATGATTATGAAGGAAAGATGAGGTTAAAAAGAAATGAACACCAACGACAAATCACTCAGCCTGTGATGACTGTCCTTTGGGGAGTTTTAACAGCTGATCATTGCTTGATTCCTTGATGTTTAGTCCCCTTCCCAAGGCCCTACAAAGTATAGTATGTCATGTTTATTAGTTTAAATGATTTTAGCCCCTTGAGATTTTAGATTTTGTAATACCCTTTGTGTTACTGAGGGTTCTCTGGGGAGTTACCAAATCAAGACTGTGATTTCCTTTAAAATATTAACAAAAATGTAAATAAATAAAGTGTCTTCCTCTTCCTAACATAAGAGAACATCTAATAAATGGCTGGCTTCATATCTTGGCTGACAACAGAATGTTATTTAATCCTTTGCCCTCTCTTCTATCTCACTTCTCCACAGCCCCCAAATAAGCACAAGAAATGAAAAGCTGCAATTCGACCTCAAAGCAATGCTCTGATAGGTCCTATAGATAGGACATTCCAAAGGGTGGAGTAGAGTGTGTGCTAGAAATAAAAAAAGAAGGAAAACCAGAGGGTGAGGACCAGCAACCATAGCCTTCGAGAGTAATTCTAAGACAAGAGACTGGAAGGAAGCCTGGAAGTGGGTGTGGGGGGTGGAGGGATGTGATCACGGGCATCAGTTCACCTTTTGCACACCCCTAATGCAGGTGACTTCACTCAGTCTCATTCTCAAAGTTTCTTCTCTTGAATGATCTCTCCAAAAGCATGAATGTCAGCTGCAGTCATAACTCCTGTATAAATGTCGATGTTAACTCTTGCCTGAGAGTATTCCAGCTCCCCCTGGAAACCAGGATTTCGCAAGAAACCTGAGTACCCAGCCCAGTCCTGCTGTTAATGGTTTGAGAGAGCTCCAGGAAATGATCTCTTTTAACCTCAGTGCCTTCATATGCATTATTTTGTTTAACACATTTTTGTGTAGCACCTACCAGGTGCAGGTATTGTGATTCACCCAGTTGATAAAACAGAACAAGAGACACCCGTACAAGCAGACCCAAAACAAATAAACAACTAAATGAAATAATTACAAATGATGGTGGGTCCATCAGAGAGGTAAAGAAAGAGCATTCAGGTCAAAGCAGCATGATGGACGGCCAGCCTGAGACTGACAGGGTAGGTGAGCATGAGGACCACCAGCAGAGGGAGTATGTGTGTGGGGGGGGGGGGGGGGGGGGGGGGACAAGGTGAAGTTGGAGAGGCTGCCCTGTTGGATGAGGCTGCAGACATGTGCAGTTATGGGGGGAGGGGCCAGACCATGAGTTTCATACAAAGAGAAGTGAGAAGAAACCCCTGGGGAATTTTAAGCAGAGATGAGTGATCCATGTGTGGTTTGTGAATATGTCAACATTCAGTTTGAAAATGCTACTATACTGACTCCCCTCTCTTAGTTCTTGGGCCCAAGTAGTCCTTTTAATAGCAGAGAAAGTTCTCTAATGTAAAGAGTAGACCCTGGATTAGAAAATCCCTCTGTAGGTACCTGCTGACCTGTCCCGCCACCTCTCCACCGTTTGCCTGGAACGTTTATCCCTCTACCATTGTAACATATCCCCACCTTTGAAATTTCTTGGCATTTCCCTACAAATCCCGCGTCAAGGTGTATGACTTGTATCTTACCGACTTTTGAGGAACCATGTTCCAACCTGTCTTCACTTCTCCGTAAACCTAGAGTGTCACCTGACTGAGGCTTCTAGCCCAGTGATTCTTCTCCATGAAATGATTTACTTTCCCATACCATTTGCTTGAGAACTGTGTGATAAGCTCCTTGTCAAGAAAAAGAGAAGGAATCCAACAAACATTTGGGTTGTGTCCTGCGTCTCCCACAAAGATAAAGTTGTTCTCTTCAAA
Source organism: Hyaena hyaena (assembly GCF_003009895.1). Taxonomy (NCBI): domain Eukaryota; kingdom Metazoa; phylum Chordata; class Mammalia; order Carnivora; family Hyaenidae; genus Hyaena; species Hyaena hyaena. The sequence goes on along the minus strand of NW_024080744.1, from coordinate 2,565,716 downwards.
TTATGGCCTCCAAAGACATCTTAAACCCTTCAGGCTTAAGTGTTTTAGGCTATCCAGTGAGAGCTCAGCAAACACCACATGGCGGGGAACCAGAACCACAATGTCTGCTTTTAAGCAATTTAACTCATGGGATCTGAGCAAAGAACGGGTGTTTCAAGACTCCATTTCTCACAGAGGCACATGTAATTTCTTCCCCATGCCTTAATGTAGGCTGGCAGTCTATTGCAGGTATGGTGCAGCTCTTGTGTTTTACAGACATGAGAAATGGGGGAGCGGCCCCTCTGATGCCTTTGGATTTTGTATGAGCTGCTGGTGCCCGAAGCCAACCCCCTCCTTCCAGCAGCTGGTAAACAGCTTTAAGATTTGGAACCTCCTCTTTTTGTTCTCTTCTGCCTGGAGAGCCATAAATTTCAGTCTCGTAACTTCCTCACAAACAAAGCCCATCGGTAAGTCAGTAAACGCTCAGAATAAGCATGTGAAGACACTCCATTACCTTCTGTCCCGGTGGCGGTGGTGGCCGGGCAAGGACCGCGTGGGGACCGCGCCTGCGCAGCACGCACAGGAAAACCGCGTTTTTAAGGCTTAGTCGAAAGCTGGATTTAGCATGCAACTGCAACCGGCAAGTTAGATGAAAGGCTATTTTCATCAGGTTTTCTACAGTTTGAACAACTTGGAATTAAGGAAGATTCGATTATTAGGTCAGAAATGAGAGCCCTCGCAATGCACAAACCTTCTTAGGATGCTTGCACTTAATTGCATAGGAGTCAAACAAAACAAAACAAAACAAAACAAAACAAAACAAAACAAAAAACCCAAAAACAAAAAACAACCATTTCTTTCCTTGCCTGTTACACTTATTCTCATCTTTTCTAAAAACTCCCATCCCATACTCTACCTTTTCTTGGAGGATTATGTCTAAGTTGAGGTTATTTTAAAATTCACTCTCTTCAGGATTATCTGTCAGGGTTTTTCCCCCTAGAATGTTTGTTAAGTCCTCCTGGCAAACCCTTACAGTCTGTTTTCCTTGAACCTACAAGAGCCTTGTTAACTGTGTGATACGGAGTAAACCAAACATTTGTGTGGTGTCTGTCTGCCTGGGAGATAAAGCTGTTCTCGCAATGAAACTCCTGGAAGACATCAATAACTCCCTTTCATTTTAGGCATTTCAGGAGAGTTGCCTCAAAAAAGAATAGGAAAAGGAAAAAAAAAAAAAAGAAAAGACAGTTTTACAAACTCTTTGGATGTGTGGAGAATCTCAACTGTGTTACAGTAAGATCATGAATATACTTTTGGGCAAACAAATGAATTAAAGAAAAGATTGATACAGAAATGAACATGTTACTAACATAACAATAAAAATTCTTTGAAGTAAGTTGTTTTTGACCAGTTTAAAATGAAAAACACTGATCCTGCTGGATTGAATGACACAGCCTCTTGGTGTTTCTATTTTAGTTTCACGTGTTGAATTTTTCTAAGAATAAAAACTGTTAATTCCAATAAATTAATAGTTAAAAAGAAACATTCCTTTATAATAAAGTTCTTAGTTTTTACGAAGGTTATGGAAATGACCAGGCCTAATTCTAGATTTTAACAGACGACTTTTCCAAATGTTGCAATACAAATGGTTATAATTCAATTAAAATTTTTTTAGTGTTTATTCATTTTTGAGAGAGAGAGAGAGAGAGAGAGAGATAGAACAGGAGTGGAGGAGGGGCACAGAGAGAGCGAGACACAGAATCTAAAGTAAGCTCCAGGCTCTGAGCTGTCAGACTTGGGCTCAGACTCACGAACCATAAGATCACAACCTGAACTGAAGTCGGGTGTTTAACCGTCTGAGCCACCCAAGTGTCCCTAAAATTCAGTTTTAAAGCCTTCTTCTATACATCTCTGAGTTTTGTTCAAAACTCATATCCAGGGTTATGCCAGTTTATAAACTGTTCTTAAAACCACAGTGACCTACAACTTCCCTTTGAGGATTGAAATGCTTTGCTTGAGGAGCAAAAGACATATTTTTGTGAAAAACTCTTACATTGGAGAACACAATTATTACAACAGAATGATTTACAAAAAGTAACTTTTCTATTGTTTGGGGAATGCTAGTTTTCTGTTATTCTCGGAAAGAGGCTTAGTTTCTTCATTTTCTAGATGAGAATCCCCCTATTTATAATATGTGGTGGTGGTGGGAGTCTCCTTCTGTGTGGATGTGTCAGGGGGAGGGGGGTGGCCAGAGACAGTATGACACAGTCAGTCAAGTCTAAGTCCAACTTGTGAGATAGTTAAACCTTGAAAAGCAAACTGGTGTCCCCCTAATTTAAATGTCCAGCAAGCTGAGTTGGCTATTATTTGTAAGCATATAGAACATGAATCTAAATAGACAGTAGGGGCTCTTTGGCATCTCAGCTCACGCTTTGGGTAATTTCCTAGAGGAAGCTCTTCATTGAAGGCATTCTCTTCCTTCCTTTTCCCCTTCTTTCCCCTTCTTACTTGCTGTCCACTGGCCAGAATCAAGGAGGACACTACAATGTATGCAACTAGTTTCCGCTGACCTGCAGCCTGTCTTGAATTTGAAATTAGATCTTCAAACTGATGCCATCAGCATTTTACCAAAATTCTTCACTGATTTGTAATGACCTAATGCAAATGATAAATGGCAAAAAAAATTTTTTTTGATCACAATCTAAGAGTCTTAGATTTAATTTCTGCACAAAGTAACTTGAAGGGTCCCCAAAGATATTTTCTTCCAATAGCATCGAAGCCATATTAAGAATGGGCCAGAAAGTCATTCTGGTTATTGCAAGGGTATCAGGCTGTGTCAGAGTAACATGAACTAAGTGGATTTTATTATTATTTTTAAAATTTTTAAAGTTTATGTATTTTGAGAGAGAGAGAGAGAGAGAGAGAATGAGCAGGGATAGGGCAGAGAGAGGAGAGAGAAAAAAACCCAAGCAGGCTCCCCATTGTCAATGCCTGGAGACCAAAGTGGGGCTTGAACTCACCAACGGTGAGATCATGACCTGTGTTCAAACCGAGATTTGGATGCTTAATCAACTGAGCCATCCAGGAGCCCCAAATTAAGTGGCCTTTAAAGCTCATTTGTTGGCAGGATTCTGTGGTTCTGAGACCCAGAGTCTTGGAATTCTCCAGAAGCAACCAGAATAATTTCTACAGCTTTTCCTAGTGCCCCAGGACAGTTAAAAGTGACCAGTACTCCAATTCATAAGCAGACTAGGGCTAAAGAAGGAAGGAAAGAGGGGTGGAGGGAGAAGGAGGAAAAATAAGTACAATAGAAGTTTGTGTAATGTTAAAGGCCAGAAAGAATGGCATATTTACGTCTGAGCTCTCTCTCCCCTTATATTTTACATGCGTGTGTGCATGTGCCTGAGAGAGGGAGAGGAAGAGAAAGAGAGGAGAGAAGGGAATTGGAAGAGTTGGCTTACATTTTAACTTTCATTTCATTTACTTCACACAGTCATCTTTAAATTAAGGCTTCTCAATCCCCCACTTCCTGCCCCACCCAGTGCACTAAGATCCAGAGCTTAATCCTGCTTGTCTTCAGGAGTCTGCCCTGACCACCCCAGGCCAGGACAGTTTGCCCCGTTGGCCTCTCACTTACTATTTGAACTGGCCATTTGGCTCACATCAATGACAGTCTGGTGGTGCCACTTATCTTGCCCCATGTGTATGTCTTATCTGGCCAATTAGATTCAGAGCTCTTAGGAGCAAGAGACACTATCTTTTGTTCTCTTGTTTTTGTCTTCTTTTTTTTAAACTGTATCATCCATGGGAGCTTAGCACAGTGCTTTACTCATAGTAGTAGGCAATCAATCAATACTTGTTAATTGATTCAAAATTTGTGAAAGTAACATGATTTGCAAGACCACCTTATTGGCCCCAAGAAGAGGAAGGTTTAACAATGGTCACACACCAACATTTTTCTGTATGGAGAACAACACTCCTGCAAGGTTCAAATTTGTGTGATTTCAGGTTGAAGATAATTCCACTTCCACTCTTGTCATAACTCCTTACATTTACTAGGCAGAATAGCTACCCTGGCTGTAGCATCCATTTCAAGTTACATATTTTACAAGAGAGAAAGTTGGGAGATCTGTGCCAAATTGGTTAGAGGGAAAGAGGAATCAGTTGCTGGAGTGGCATTATTTGTGCTTTCATATCCCCCTTCAATATATCAAAGCTTGCTTCTTCAAATTTCTCTCGAGAGCACCATTCTTCACAGTAGCCAAAGATCTAGTGAGGATTAATTCTCCTTTTTGTTATATTTTTGTCCGGATCATACCATTCAGTCTAGACTAGAAGACAGGGAAATATATATATATTTTTTTGTATCCTGGACAGGTTTAAAATAGAGTTTGTCACAACAAGCAGTAATTATGGAGCACTTAATATTTGTAAAGTGCTTACCAATCTTTTACCAGTTTGCCTTTGAAACAGCATTGTTGATGTAGGCTACTTATCTTCTGAATTTCCAGATGGAGAAAGGGCAGAAGGGTTAAGTGGCTTGCCTGAAATTTAATAGTATGTTACTAGTTCCACACACAATTCCTGAGGGGAAAATGTTATCCATGTTCCCCTTCTCATTTGGAAGGAAAAAACAAATCCTAGAACTACCTGTTATCTACTTACTGATTTGTAGGGTAGGAGAAGTATTTGGTTCATGGTTTTTATTTGTTAAGACATCAGAAGGCACTTTAATCAAATAACGCTGATTAAAGAAGTTTTGAGTAACATAGTGCATGAAGAAAATCATTTTGTGGTGTAGAGGCCCTTATAAAGCTACAATAAGACTTTGCAGCCCACTAGCGAAATAATCAAAACTTAATTTAAAAAGCTAATGACAAAGGTCTCCTTTGCTAAACACTTTTGTAGGCAATATGCTTTCTATTTTATTTGAGATGATTTTGCGCATTGAGAGAGGGGGTGGGGGGGTGGAGTCAGACTCCTGGTGTTGTGTGGAGAGTCTTGGTGAGGTGACTGGCCCTCACCGAATCTGTTTCCAGAGGCCAACCCCAGGACCCCTACTGACTTTTCACTCCTGAATTCAGTAAGTGACCTGGAATGACCTGGAGCCTTAGATGTCTTTTTGCTTTTCTAGATCTGTCCAGGTGATTCATAGATGCTTCTTTGCACACAGCCAGGGAAATCCATCTTGGGATGCTATTTTGCTCTGATTGGCTTCTTGTGCTGTGATTGGTTTCCCTCTTGGGAAATGGACTGCTAACTGAAGCGGTGCAACTGTTAGAAAAATGTATATTTATCGTAGTTTGTTACTATCCTTGCTCAGATATGCCTGGTTTTCAGTTTGTTGCTTACCCGGATGTGGAGCAGAGTTATATGTGTCTCACTTAGACATCACTGATGAAGCATTATACTGAGCCTGTTAGTATTTAAATACTTGGCCCACAATGCAAATAGAGCTAAAGAATCCCACCCTTTTCGAGTTCACCAACCCTGAATCATGTTGACCAGGTTTTAAAGGAATCTCCTCTTTGGTGGGACTCTGGAAAAGCTGGATGGAGAGTACACTATTATCCTTCCTTGGTTTCTCTATATATCAAGAAATGTTTTAGAAGGAAGAGATGTTTGCACACTTAATAAAGCCTCCACAGCTCAGATAGTCTTAACCTCATCGTTCAAATTGTTCATCAAGTAGGTGTTGGGATCTCCAGATATATTTGGAGAGAAAAAGGATCAAATCAAGCAAAACACAATATTTCAAAAGTTGCTTCTAAGGAAGAGGTAGGTGTCCTTATTTGAAGTAGCCAGGCTCCTTCATTCTCTGAGAAAAGACTTCTTGGCTACCTTAGTTAAGTAAGTTCACAATAATTCTTAGGATTTATGTGGAAGAAAAAGTAAAAGTTGTCTTCTGGCCTTCTGATAGCTAAATTTATCTTCTACCTGCATAAAGCCAAGTCTTTAGAGATCCAGCCTTCAATCTCTATTATTATACCAATTAAAGAGACTTTATAATGTTAATATTGATTTATTTTTGATAACTATAATTATTCTTTTGTCCACCCTTCCCACATGCCATTAAGGGCCTATTCAATTAGAGAGGACTTTCTTTTCCCTGGAAACTTAGAAATGAAAAAGTCATTTTGGAAGTGACACCCTAAAGCAATGTCACTATGATAATCCAAGGAGACTCTAACCAAAAAACACATTTCTTTTTCATTTCACTGCTGGCATGTTTATTACCTATTTATTTCAGTCTGTCTATCTCTGGGATAAGCCTGACATTAAAGATAGCTTTTTTTTTTTTTTTCCAAAGTGTATCTTTGGGTTGTGAGGAAGAAACCTGAGAACCTATGGTGGGGTGTTTGACTATGGGCACACTAATAAAAACCAGCATTTCATCTCCTTGTAACAGTTTTTTTAACTTCATTCTGTGAAGGGCCTGAGGATGAGGACTAGTTAGTTGGGCTTCTGCATTAATAGCAGAAAATAATAGTGGTTGACATTTATTAGGTGCAGACTCTATGCGAGGCAGCGAGACAACCACTTTACTTACGTGTAATATTCTGCACAATAATGCTATCGTAATACTAACACAAAGTCCATGGTAATACTAGAGTATTATTATCCTGAGTGAGCAGATGAATGAGACTGAGCTTTGGCTGGTTAGGAGAGTTGCATGTGGTCCCACTGTTCATGGGAAATACAACTGGAATAGGAACATGGGCAGTTTTATCCAGAGACAGGCCTTGGCCCTTCCACAGCTACATCTAGTGGCTCTGTGTGGGTCATCACCTGGGAAGGTCAGAGAACATCTTCCCATAAGTAATAGGCTGTGGTCCACTATTTGCTGAGTGCTCACTCTATGTAGACTATGAGAACTCATCAACTGGAGGGAAAAAAAAATATGTTCACAAATACTGTGGAAGAGAGTGGAGCTTAATTTATGATAAAGAATATATGCGTGCTGGTGGGCTGAAAGGATGAAGAGAGAAGGACAAACGGTTTTTATTTTGGCGGACAAAACTTATTGTTATCTCCTGAAAGCCTTGAAACTGCTGGTTAGGGAGGAAGTGCCAGCCTGCTAATCTCTAAGACTAGTGGTGAGGACGCATAATGGCGTCTCCCCACTCACTACCGATAAAGTGATTTCAGGAAACCATGAGGAGTTTTTAGCAGAGGTTGCCACTTTGCAGTCAGTGTTTTAGGAACCTCAAGAATGATGCAACCTTAGAGAAATTGAGATTTGAGAAATAATTAATGTCTTTAATGGATTAAATTATACGAAGAGTCAATGTACATATATATATTGGATATATATATGTGAAAAATTAATCTTAACCCCTTACCTCACAGCATACTAAGAAAGCAATTCCAGATGGATTATGGAACTAAATGTAAAAGGAAAAACATAACATTTCTAGAAAATAACAGACAAGTATCTTTGTGATTTTGAAATAGAGAATTCTTTCTTAAAAGGGGCGTAGAAAGTACTAACAAGAAAGGAAAAGAGTAATGTATTTATTAGACATTGATAAAACTAAGAGCTTCTGTCAACAAAAGGCATCATGAACAGAATAAGGTGAGCTCAGAATAGAAGAATATATTTGCAATGCATAGAACTCACAAATGACTCAGAGCCAGAATATTTAAAGAACGTCTAAAAATCAATAAGAAATAAAGCAGATAATCCAGCAGAAGAATGTGCAAAAGACTGGAACAGAGGTGTCACAAAAAAAGATAATCAAATGGCCAGTAAATATTATCCATCAGGGAACATATCCTTTTACTAGAATGGCTAAAATTAAGAGGACTGACAATACTAAGAGCTGACAAAGATACAGAGTAACACATTGCTTGTAGAAATGTAAGCTGGTATAATCATGTTGGACAACAGCTTGGCAGTATCTCCTAAAACAAGACATATGTATATCATATGCAAAAAGATTTCACTACTGCATATATATATAATTGAAATGCATTCAAATGTGTAAAAAAGAGATGCCCATAGCAGCATTATTTATAACAGCCCAAAACTGACCAACAACATGAAAATGGAGAAATGAATTGTGGGTATATTCATTCAATGGTATACTACAGAGCAAGAAAAAGGAATGTATTACCAACACATGCAACAAAGGGAATGAATCTCATAAATGTAATGCTGAGTGAAAGAAGCTAGACAAAAAAGAAAATATAGCATAAAATTATATTTATATGACGTTCACAGACAGGCAAGACTCACTGATGGCAATGGTAACAGAAATCAAGATAGTGTTTATGTAGTATAATCTCACCCACCCTGACCAATGCACTACCAATAATGCCATGTTGTCTCTGAAGCTTTACCTGATATTCTCCTTCTGCAATTACAAAGGAATATTGCTTGTATTTCTCTTTAGAATTTATATCATTCTTCCTTTCTTAGCAATTAGCTTCCTTTTCCAAAGCCTGTTTTCTTCTTCTCTCTATCATTGAACTACGTTATCATCATATACATACATACACTCTATCTCAGTTCAACACATATACTCAGATAATGATAAAGAAAACAAGGTTGAGATTTTTTAAGGATACTCTCAATAAATGTTTAAAAATAATCTTTTACCCTAGTATAACATATACATACTAAAAGTGCACACACATGTTAAGCATATAGACCAGTTAACTTTTCACAAGGTGAACAATCCCCTATAATGAACACATAGATCAAGAATAGCACTTCTGTAGTGCCCCAGCTATGGCCTCTGCAAAGGAAATCAAATTTCAAACACCAAATTGTTATGGCCATTTCTCAAAAGTAGGATGGGGCTTCCCATCCCAAATTTAGTTCAGATGTCAAGACTAATAATACCAGGCATATTACAAGATGATATGAGAAGACCTAACACATAGTGAGGCCTCTGAGGGGAGTAGGCATGTCTAAAAATGGCTTAAGAGAACAAGAAAAGGGGATTAGCCTGAAAGTTTTATAATAATTAGAAGATGGGCCAGAGTGAGCATTCCTCCATGTGAGAAGGGGCTTATATGATCTGAACTGGCCACCAGCATCAAAGAAAGGTGCACCTAGGATTTTTAAATCAGCTTGTGCAGATGTGGGACAGAAGGGAAGAGGGAGGGCATGAGGTTTAAAAGATGTCAGCAGTCCAACACCAAAAAATTGGGTCAGACATTTTATTACATGAAGACAGCCTACATTTATTTCTTACTCATGTTACTTGTCCATCGTGGTTTGAGTGGGAGCTTTGGTCCATGACATCTTTACTCTAGACTCTCAGAGCAATCATTATCTGAGACATTGCCAATCACTTTAGTGGAAAAAGAAAGAAAGAAAGAGAGAGAGAGAGAGAGAGAGGGAGGAGGGGGGAGGGAAGAGGGAGGGAGGGAGGGAGAGAGGAAGGAAGGAAGGAAGGAAGGAAGGAAGGAAGGAAGGAAGGAAGGAAGGAAGGAAGAGAATGAAGTTGCCCCCGGTGAGAGACTATGAGGTTAGAAGACTGAAGACTGAACTTTGGACAGCAGGTGTGTTTAGGGAGGGTGTGGAACTAGCAGAAGCTAGTGAAGAAAATCAAAAAGAATCTATCAGAGAAAAAGAAGGAGCACAAGCTGTAGGAATAGAGAGGTCCAAGAGAAAGGGGCGTGGCCCGGAGTGTCTAATGCTGCTAGGAGGACAGCAGGAGGAACTCCAAAAAGACACCATTGGATTTGACTGTTGATGACATTTTAGGAGAGAAGGGGGATTAGAGAGCAGGAAGATTGTGTCAAGAAAGGGGAAGAAGCAAATATAGATTAAACTTTTGGTAAGTTCGGGATTGAAAAGAAGGTGAGATACGTATGGGAAAATCACTTCAGAGAAAGGCAGAGTTTCTGGAAAGCTTAGCTGTATAACTTGGCATGCCATTTTATATACTTTCTTTAAGGCAAAGAATTTACTTAAACATAAATTGTGCTAAAATCCAACTACAGCTCTTGGTAAGTCCTAAAGCACATCCTCAGTTCCTTACAGGTGTCGCTGAGGAGAATTCCGTGAGGGTGGACATGTGACTCAAGAGGGAGCAGACAGGATCAGCCCCAGGCCCACGTCTGAAGTGACCCAGAATTCCTCTGCTGAGCTTGGAAGCTGGCCGAATGTGAGCTGAGAGCTGCCAGTGGTCATCTTTTCCATTACATGGGTTCAGCCTGAGCAAGGTGCCAACCAGCACTGAGGAAAATAGAGCGAGAGAGACAGAGTCTGGAGGTGGAAGCCTAGCCCCAGTGTGCCCCCTCTTCTGGCTGTGCCCAAGACGCCTCCTTCTAAGTCTGTGCTTTTCTGTTATGTAAGCAAATCAATTCCCACTTTTTGTTAAAACTGCTTTAACAGTTGGGTGTTCTGGCATTTGCAATGGAGAGTCCTATTACCTAACATCACCTAAAGCCACGCTCTACTCCAGTACCTTCGACATCAGGAAGAGTGGGATTTAAAAGAGATGAACATTTGTTAAAATCCGTGAAGCTGTGATTATGTGAGAAATTCTGAATAAAATTGAATTTGACTTTGTCTTTCCTTAGACTTTTCATGGGTTTCACTGTAGGAATAGGAAAAATGTAATAAGATAAGCATGAACTTTTGACTCATCAGTGTACATAGTTTTCTATGAGATATAGTTGATGGAGAGCATACGTGTCACATTATTTCGTTGCTTTCCTCAGAGTCTCTTTAAAAATAATGAAATTATCACTAACAAAAGGATAATTAACCTCTTTGATCTTTTTAAGGGAAACATTTTCCATCTTTATAATTGCAAAGTTCTAAAATCTCAAAGAATCTTTTCCCATACACATTGCACGAGCTGGAAATCCTTATTTGTTTTTTGGATTAGTTCCCAATTGACAGCGGATACAGCACCAAGATCTTTTCTCTTTTGTGTGGTATCAGGCAGCATCAATTTGTGAGTTGTAAATACCCAAACTCTGTCCTGAAGATTAGCCTTAACTAAATTGCCCTGGGCACAAGAGATGGGGAATTCTTCTACTTGTAGAATTAAAATAAAAAAAAAAAGAAAAAAGAAACTTTCAAAAGGAACAGGAAGAAGCTTGTCCATAATAAATCACCAGCAAGCAAGTGTTCTGCAGAGGAAAAGGTTGATATTAACAGGGGCCTCATTTTTCTTTCGGCAGAAAAGATCTTTCAGTGAATTTGCAACTGACAGCCTTGAAAACCTAGTCAGTGAAGAATTCGAATGCCACAAACTTGAGAAGAAATGGTATTGTGTTTTATATACTTGAACAGGCTTCTTCCTCTAATTGGGAGGTAGTTGCATTCGAATGTCCAAATCATCGACATTTGTAAGCTTCACACATGGGAGGCCCCAGTTCACTTTTTGTTTATATGTCAAGGAGTTTGACTAATCCATTTAATTATCAATGGGAAGAAAACATCAATGGGGCTAAAATTGTGGCATGACAAAGAGTTGTTCTCTGCACCCTGCATATAATTAAACAGAAATTTTTCTTAATGCATTATCATATATTAGAAAGGAAAAGGCAATGGCCTGGGGGTCGAAGATTAGTTCGCAGGCCTCCTCGCTTTTACTGCTGCCAATTTAGAAACATGGTTAAACAAGCTAATCTCTCTGGATCTCAGTTTCCTCAACTGCTATGGGCGGTGATTGGGGAGGATTCTATTGAGACTTTGGTTGATGTGCCAGTTACTACTGCTAGTAAACAAATTATCCCAAATTGACTGGAATAAAACGAAAACCATTTAATTGTGCAAACAGATTTTGTGGGTTAGATATTCATACTGGGCTCAGCTGGACAATTCTTTTGTTTCTCCAGGCAATTACTAAGGTCACTCGAAGGTACTCACCTGGCAGATGAGATGGTCTCAAGGGTTCAAGACAAGTTGAGTCACATATTTTGGCAGAGATGAGCTCAGGCTATTGACTGGAATGTCCATCAAGAAGGCATCTTCAGCCTGGTGGTCTTGAGGTGGTCAAATGTTTTACACGGTAGCTGGCTTCTCCCAGAGCGAGCATATTAAGAGAACCAAGTGGTTTCAACCTAGCCTTGGAAATCAGATACCATCATCTTCACCACATTCTGTTTGTCACAAGGCTGTTCAGATTCAATGGCAAATGCTATAGAGCCCACCTTTCAATGAGAGCAACATCAAAGAATTTTGCAGCCATATTTTAAAACCACCACACCTACTTGTAAGTTATTTCTCATTATTCTCCTCCAACAATGTGTTCATTCCCATATTTCTTTCTTTCCCTTTCTTTCTTTCTTCTCTCCTTCCCTCCTTCTTTCCTTCCATCCATTCATTCATCCATCAAATATTTTAGTCCCTTCTCTGGGTCAGACATAGTGAGTAGCCTACGGTAAAACTGAAGGCCCAAATAAACACAAAATCCCTGCCTTTATGGAGCTTATAGTCCAATGAGGGCCACACACACTAATCAAAGTCAGGCAAGTATAATTACAAACCCTGTGAAGTGCTATGAATGAAAAGCACAAGGAGCTCTGCGGTTCCACAGCAGAGAGATCTGGTTCGATCAGGGTGCAAGGGCGGCTTCAGGAGGAAGAAATGTTCACTGTGATATCTAAAGAACGTGTTGGCCCCACACAAGACTTCCTTCTGTTGCCCTGTAACCCCTAAGTCTCCTAATTTAGAAGACCCTTGTTTCCTCCTTAATGACTCTTTAGCAGTAGTTCATTATGGAAGTTTCATGTTCCATATTGGGTATGTATCCACCTCCTATTTGTTCTTTGCTTACCAACCTTTCTTGACTCCCTAGGGTTAGCTGAATAGAATCAGTAGGTTTAATGTGGCATTGGAGGTGTTCGATGTGCTTGCTCCAATCTAGCTTCCTGGCCTCATCTCTCTGTTCTCTTTGGACACCAGGCTCCAGCCACACCAGGCTACCTGCTCTTCCCAGAGCATGCATTCATTTTCATGCCTCTGTTGTCACTGACTCTCTTTCTGAGATGAATTTCTCCTTTGTCTCCACCACTAAAACGTTTTTCATCTTTCTTGCTCCAGATCCATCTCCACTAGGAAGGCTTTCCTAACTTTTGGGTATATTTACTCTGTCCTCTAAGTGTTCTCTGGCTTTTTATGGATACTTCGTTTCCATTGTGCTTTGTTAGCTGTTTTCTCACTGCCACTAAAATTTAAGATCCTTGAAGACAGGCTAAGAAATCATGCCTCTGTTCTCCAAAGTGAACATCGCAGTGCTTTTGCCACAGTAAGCGTTTAATAATTGTTTGCAGAATGAATGGATGGATAGATGGATGGATGAATAAGAATCTTTTTTTAAATTTATTTATTTTTGAGAAGGGGGTAGGGGCAGAGAGAAAGGAGGGCAGAGGATCTGAAGCAGGCTTAGTGTTGACAGCACATGCTTCATGAATTCATGACCCATGAGATGATGACCTGAGCAGAAGACAGCCGCTTACCCAACTGAGCCACTCAGGTACCCTGTAAGTATCCTTTTAACCAGGTGATAGGAGTATAAAGCAGAGGGTCCTGAGTTACCATTTTCAATCAGCATTTAGCACAGTGGGTAGTACTCACTATTGATATTTCATGGTAAGTAACTGTGTAACTTTCATATGTACATATTTCAAATATCACTGAACCTATTAAAACTCTTTGCACACAATGCTGGTTACGATTTTAAGCCCTTCTGCTGAATCATAAATTCTCTGGGGCAGAAACTGTGTCTTCCTTTTATTTGTGTCTGTTATACTCCCAGATGTTTGTTTTAGACATAAATCAGTGATATGAAATGAAAATGTTTGTAAACTAATAAAAGTTTGTGAACTATTTCCTAAGTTCACAAGTTATTCAGATTCTTTTCATATTTATTATATATATATTGCTGTACTAATACGTGAGTGTGGGTGCATATATACCTGTGTATTAAAACTTTGTGTAAACCATTTGTCTCGGAGATGCTATGAAGGAAATCGTCTTGGAAAGCAACCATACCTAGCAAGTCTTTGCTATAACTCAATAATCTTCCCATACGTCTCAAGCTTGCCCTTCAGTGTTGCCATTAAACAGGTGTTACCACTGTATTAGTTTGCATATTGCCTTTTATTAGATTTGAAGACGATGAGAATGATGATTATCTGTGCAGAGCAGTGTAGCCAAAGGGCTGGAAGGAGAACCGGGTCATAAAATGACAGATGGTTAGAGCTTGAAGGGGCTGGAAGACTAGTAAGTCCAGCTCATTTATTCTACGGAAGAGAAACTGAGATTCAAGTTCAAGGGCTCCACGATGCTGAATTTTGGAGAGTCCGACATAAAAACAAGAGACTTCCTAGATTAAGGGAAGCACAGAGTTTATTGATGGTTTTTTTCCTCAGAGGGTCTCTTGCAAACAGCACTGTTCCAGGACACACCTGTTGGATCCCAATCCGAGCTTGGTAAGCACACACTTATTTATACCACAGATGACATCATCCATCCATCTTGGAAGCCACAGTGCTCACTCCCGTTGGTTGTCAGCGGTTTCTAAGATGTCCCCTGGTTTCATTGACCTCTGTGTGTCCTGGAGCCTTGACCTCTAAGGCTCCCTGGTGCCAGAATGTCTGCAGCTGTAGGATCAAAGACCCTCAGGGGAAAAATCCACTCCTAACTGAGATGAAATGGAGTGAGTTATTAGGAAAACTAGCTATATGTCCCAGAACCCTTGTTCATCTGGAAAATGCTTGAACTGTATCCCAAATATAAACACCAAGCCCTAAGAGCTAAACACAGCATCAGCCAGAGACAGAGTCTCCTGCCTGCCATGGCCAGAGCCACATTCCACCTGCCCCCCTGATATGCCTGGCACATAGTAAATGCTTTATAAATAATCTGTGAAATAAATTGAATGAATGAGGCAGCATGTAATTAAAGATACAAATACAGCAAAATTGTTAAGCCTAAAAGATCAGGTGAAAAGTTATACATTTCAAAATAACGGGTTAGATATTTAAATGTAAGTCCTGAAATGGAATCTAAATTCTGTCTCCAGCTTTCTAGCAAGCAGAGCAAAAAGGGCCATGCAGTGGGCTTCACCTAGTTCACTGTGGAAGAGAGCACAGCATTACAGGGCATTACAATATTTTTCTGTCTCTGAGAGAAATGTGTCACGTGGGCAATCTATGCCACTATAGTGGCATTTTATGTCTTGAGGACATGTGACGTTTCTTCCTTGGTTGAGAGCCAAAATAATTGCTTGCAACAGTTTGGTAATATCCTTCCCAAATGGTGGTTGTCTGAAGTCTTTGCTTACAGAGAGAGTAACTCCATTTTGGTTGCCGTCCGCTGGCTGGCTGTAACTGCTATTTCTTCACAATCCTTAGCCAGGACCCTCTGTTTGAAGCTGAACCTCAGAGCATTCTTAAAATATTTCCTAAGCCCTCTTTACTTACAGATGCCCTTCCTCCACTAGTCTTATGGAGCTGGATGCTAGGATATTTTTACAGTCTTCTATACTTAGTATGGCTTATAATCCTTGGCCATGTTATCTCAGGCGCCCCCTTAAGAATCCCTTAACAAATAAAGTAACCCGAGCAGAATAAAATCCTTGTTGATTGATTGATCTGAGACTTGCATTGAACTCAGCCCAATCCTGCTTTTCAGCTCTCTGCTCTGCCTCTCTCCCATCGAGTGTGTCTATTCCATTGAGATATTTTCTCCCACTTATGGCCAAGCTCCATATTTTTCCTCTTGTTGATCGCCATATCGGTAATAGTGTCCATCTCCCCATCAGTGGTCATAAGTTAGATCTGAGCTTATCTTCTTTATGATATCTGCCAAACAAAGATTGTGAGAGTTTGCACATTTTAAGTTTGTTGTTTTTTGAAAAAAATGTTTATTTCAGAGAGAGAGAGACAGAGACAGAGACAGAGTGCAAGTGGGGAAAGGGCAGAGAAAGAGGGAGACCCAGAATCTGAAGCAGGCTCCAGGCTCTGAGCTGTCAGCACAGAGCCTGATGTGGAGCTCAAACCCACGAATCATGAGATCATCACCTGAGCCACAGTCAGATGCTTAACTGACAGCCACCCAGGTGCCCCTTAATTTTGCTTTAAACACTGGCATGTATTTCTTTTAGTTTTTTTTTTTTAATGTTTATTGATTTTTGAGAAAGGGAGAGAAAGCATGAGTGGGGGAGGTGCAGAGAGATAAGGAGGGAGAATCCCAAGTGGTCTCCTTGAAGTCAGTGTAGAGCCCAATTCAGGGCTCAAACTTACAAACTGTGGGATCATGACCTGAGCCAAAATCAAGAGTTGGACACAACTGACTGAGTCACCAAGGTGCCCCTAGTCCCAGAATTAGGGACCACACAATTAATTTTGACTCTTTTGTTTTATAGATAAGAAAACTAAGACCAAAAAAGGTAAAAAGATTTGCTTTTCAGTCAGTCCTTAGCTTGGAACATATTGAACCCGTGTAATCTTCATGGTGTTTATTTCTTTATCATCTGTGTTTTGTAAAGTAGGAGATTTCAATCTCTGAGTCACTGTCCCTTGTCCTCTGGTGGTCACTTTACACATTCTTTTTTTTTTTTTTTAATTTTTTTTTTAATGTTTTATTTATTTCTAGGGGAGAGAGAGAGACAGCGTGAGCAGGGGAGGGCCAGAGAGAGAGGGAGTCACAGACTGAAACAGGCTCCAGGCTCTGAGCTGGCAGTCAGCACAGAGCCTGACGCGGGGCTCGAACCCACGAACCGCGAGATCATGACCCAAGCGAAAGTCGGACGCTTAACCGACTAAGCCACCCAGGCGCCCCACTTTACACATTCTTAATCAATAATAAATTAATGAAATAAGTGAAATAATACATCATGGTTTATTTTATATTTTACTTCAACCAAAAAGAATTAACGAATTAACAAATAAATTAAGGTCATTTAAAGTAGAAATAAAATACATAAAGTATTTTAGCCATTGGTTATTTCATGGCCAAATTGACCACAGCTGAGTTTTTTCCTCGCTGTACCTCAGCCTTATCGTTATAGCATATTGATTACAAATACCTGAAAAAAATCTATTTCTGACAATTCTCTTCCTTAAAATATGTGTTTTAAATGCTATGATTTTAATTGTTTAATAAGGAAATTCAATTTTAATTTTTTTAATGTTTATTTATTATTGAGGGAGAGAGAGAGAGCAAGAATGAGTGGGGGAGGGACAGAGAAAGAGGGAGACACAGAATCCGAAACAGGCTCCAGGCTCTGAGCTGTCAGCACAGAGCACAATGTGGGGCTTGAACTCAAGAACCATGAGATCATGACCTGAGCCTAAGTCGGAGGCTTAACCGACTGAGCCACCCAGGTGCCCCTAATTACTATGATTTTAAAAAGCCACGATAAAGTAAAGAGTCTATCCATATCAGTAAGATCTTTCTTCTAGGAGGCCAAATGGTCAATAACAGTCTTGCTTATAATAAGCAGATTTATGGAAAGGAAAAACAATCAGTCTTTGCAGATCCACAAACAGGAGATGTGAAAAGTGTTCAGAACAAAAAAGGGGTCATCACTGAAAAATACAGGAAGCTTTGATCTTTCTCCTTGCCTAGAGCAAGGTGAAAGGGTAGAGTCTTCATTGAGTCTGATCTGTGTGTTCAGGTTAAATGACACTTTCAGCACGTATGGGCAAGCAGAAGGGTTACCCAAATGGCAAAAAAAATACAGGCTCCAGATCTTGTGACTCTACAAATATACCAAATGTAAAACAAATTCTTTTGTTCCTCATAAGTCCAGCTATAGGAAATAATGAGTTTCTTTCACAGGAGTGATTAGAGAGCATAGGAATGTAAATCTGTCACAGTAATACCCCCCCCCCCCCCCCCCAGCAATGTTGGACACTTTACATCCTTGCCCATGATCTAAGTTCTATACTTCTTTCTAGGCATGTTATCCTTCTGAGATTGGAGGCAATGATCCTTTGACAGACTTTGGAAACAGTTACTCACTTATGAAGACCCACACCTTTGAGAGAACACCCAGAGGGTAATGAAGGAAAGGTGAGACAACTCTGCTTGTGTGCAGACTCATCCTAAAGAAATGCACTAGCCCTTGAGATATTTGCCAATTTTTCCAGAGAGAGCACATTTGTGACTACAAGCTCTATCCAGTTACTGGGTCATGATTTATAGAAGCACTCCCAGTTTTTGAGCTCTATGTAAGCCGTGCCTCATCGCATCCCTGACAAGTATCCACCCAACTGCCACAAAGAGCTTAAAAAAGAGCTTAAATCTGTCTGGCAAACCTAGTGAAGTATCTAGAAACATTGCTTCCTGCATGTAAATCCATCATGGATACTAGGACTTTACATTTCTGGAGTCATAACCATTTTTTCTTTTTGTAGTAGAAACTTCTCCTGCTGACTCTCTTCTGACATAAAAGTGACTTAGTATTAATTTTGTTTTGAAATGGACAAAACAAGCACTGGGAAGCTGTTCTCTCATCATAGCTGCAGTCATTGCGCGCCAGATTCCATTAACTCCCGAGAGGATCCCAAGGCAGGGTGACAAGCAGAAGAAAAATGACAGAAGGTTCTAAGCCTGGACTCCTCATTCTGTTGTTTATGGGGCAGACCTGAGGTTTCTAGAAGAAGCATGTAAGGTAAGTCAAGGGAATCAACGCTCAGTGCCAGGCAGCACTCACCAGGCACCCGGCTGCTAGAGCTCACACAGAGGCAGAAACCTAGGGACTGAGTTACGAGACCACAGACGGAAAAGCAAGGACAGTTTGATGCAAAACCCCAGTATTGGTGCGAGCCCTTAAATTCGTCTTGCCTTGATTTGGGTCTCTAAATTGGTCTTAAGGGCCAGGGCAGTTCTGTCTGCATGTGGAGTCCAGAGCAGTGTCCACCGTATTGGGGACCATTAGTGCCAGTACAGTACCACAATTTAAACATAAAAGTACCCAGCCAGGCTGAAACCTTGCTCAGAGCTTCTACTCGCCAAGCCCCGTGCCTCAGACAGCCTGTGGGGGCTCATGGGCAGCACTTGTTTACAAGTCCCCCAAAATGGATCTCTATGCACTGGGGTGGTACTGGCAGGAGACTCATTTGCCCAGCATTCATAACCAGGCAGGTCCTTAAAGTTGCGCTTCTGGAGATGCCCCTAAAAGGTGTCACACCTACAGGGACTGAAAGCAGAAGAATGAGTCATCATTCAACTTAAACTTGCGTCTGTTACAAGACCACCTATCACAAGTGGTGAGACGTTTGTGTGAATGAGAAAAAGGCAGAGGTAGTATTGCTCCAGCAAGTGAGGGTTAACAATCAGAGAGGGAGTCAGTTTTAATTCCTGTTCTTCCCTTTGGCCAACATGTACAAGCGGCTCTGCCTAGATGTCACTTAAAATTTTTCTTTTAATTTTTAATTTGAGAGAAAGAGAGAGACAGAGAGAGGGAGAGAGGGAGGGGCGGACGGAGAGAGAGAGAGAGAGACTCAAGCAGGTTCCGTGCTCAGTGCAGAGCCTGGCGTGGGCCTCAATCCCATGACCCTGGGATCATGCCCTGAGCTGAAATCAGAAGTCAGATGCTCAACCGACTGAGCCACCCAGGTGTCCCTATGTCACCTTTAATAATAGATCTATAAACTGTTTTGTAAATGGCATAATTACATACATTTTGTTTAAAAGTGTCAATTGCTTTAACAATTAAAATATTTCACAATTTTTGTAGCTAAATTCTAGCACACCTTCATTTTAAATATATCAGGACTGTCACAAAATGGAAGTGGCTTGGCTCTGTCTCTCTCTCTCTCTCTCTCTCTCTCTGACCTCTGAGAAGCCCCAGCCAAGGGACAGGAGAGAGGGAGGCAGGAGCTGGAGTGAGGGAGGCCCGACACCTTCCTCTAGAGAGAACTGGGGCTGCCTGTCAACTGGAATCATTTTCCTGCAGGAAATGTTATTGCATCATCGCATTGCAAGAAAGTGATGTCATAGTGTGGGGCCCTGATCCACTTCCTGACTCTTAACCTGAGTCTTGTAACCTTTCTCAGCCGTACAGCACCCGGAGAAAATGAAACACATCGAAATGTAAAGGCCAGCGTGTCTCATGAAGGCTTTTGAGGCCCCAAGGTGGAGTTCACTTCTGCACATATATTAATGATCAAAAAAGTTTAGTTTGGGTGCCCCATCCCAGAGATGACGCGGGCCTAGTGCTTAGGAAAGGAAATGGAAAAGAAATCGCCTTCAGGATGTGTCTGAAATTTCTTGACAGAAACCCTTCCTTTTTCTTATCTTGGGTTTAATTAGCGGGATGATGCTAAATTCAATTAGGATGCATGGATTAGCTTTTGTTGTGACGATGCATTGTTGTTAAACTCTGTGAACATGAATAGTGGTCCCTGAACTGATATTTTAAATCTTACATATGGCATTTGTGTCTCCATGTCTTAGGATTGGTTACAACTCCAGCCTAAATGACATTATTAAGCTATTTCCTGGAATGTCAAGGGCTGAAATTGCCCTGTCAAGAACGACTCTGTTCTTTCAGGGATTTCAGAGAGCCAGGGCTCGGATTGCATTCTTGCTCTGTTATTATAAGTTTTTGCCTGGCAGGAAACCACTGGGTCGCAGATAATTTGCATATATCCAATGAGAGTGATCCACTGTTCTACGGAGGTTTTCAAGATTGCATGACAACACTGTGGAAGAATCTCATATGGGAAAAGGGGATTTTTTCCTCCTTTCTCTAAGCCCCATTTTAAATAGTTTCCTTCCCACAAGCTGATGTGTCCACATTCAAAGAGTCATAAGTAACCCAGCCTATTTTCTTGCCTTGGCTTCTGTCACTAGTCCAGTAATATTATCAGCCACACAAAACTGGAAACAGGCTGTTTTAAAGTAAAGGTGCCTTGTTCCTTCTGGAAGGCCTGTAAAGCAGACTTTTTTTGGCATGGGATGGCGAGTGTTCACTAAAAATTTAGTTCTCCCAGGCAAGAGCATAGTAAAATGTCTGCTCATTTCTTTGTGAAGGCAAGGGCAAGAAATAACCCCACATATTTCTTGAGAACTGAATATAATTTGTAACACATTCTACATGGGATTCCAGTTAGCCTAAAGCACTTGGTATTAGACTCCTTCACTTATGGATCAGTTTGGGATCTTCAGAACTGTGCGCATTTTGCTGATGACCAACGTTCCAGGAAGCAACCACTGGACCTCACTGGCCCTACGATTCATGCCACAGCAGCTGGTACTTTAATTCTTGATAAAATGCCCAACAGTCATCTTAAACCCTTTCAGAACAGAGAGGGATACAAATAAGAAAGTAGAATGGAAGTAAATAAATAAATAGCCAGGGTAGTCAGTACTGGTTGGAAATGCACAAATAATATTAAAATTACTTCAGGCTCTATACTGATAAGTCCCAGGCCCAGAACTAGACATCTTATAGCTTCTTAGGTGACAGAGAAATGTTTGTTCATTGCAGAGCTGAGGTCTAGGTGGACTAGAGGACTTCCAGACACCAACAATTGGTCTGTGTCTTCTGGAACATGTCGTTTAGCTTCTTTAAATATCATATTTTTCCATAGTATGTGTAAAATGTTATGTCTATTTGGCTCAGGTCATGATCTCATGGTCAGCAGGTTCGAGCCCCGCATCAGGCTCTGTGTTGACAGCTCAGAGCCTGGAGCCTGCTTCAGATTCTGTGTCTCCCTCTCTTTCTGCCCCTCCCCTGCTCATGCTCTGTCTGTCTGTCTCTCTCTCTCAAAAATAAATAAACAATAAAAAAAATTTAAATGTTATTTCTAAAATGTTCATTCTGTACTTGTGCATTCTCAAATGAATAGACTCCATTAGACACTGATATTCAAAGGCATCTAATAAATGTGTTGAATGAATCAACAACACTAGATATTGTTTTTGTGCTTAAGTTGTGTTCGATTTTCTGCTCTGTGATTTCCCTAGATAGTGTCATTGAATTCTCTCAGCAAGCTGGGAATCAGCTATCCTCATCAGTACCATCTGACCAGGGAGGAACTGAGGCCATTGCCTATCTAAACTGACAAGAGGGCCAGGATCTGAATCTGGGTGTTTTTTTATTTTGACCTCTCACCTGCTTTTCACTACACTTCACGGGTGCTCCTCAAACTTCAGAATGCATCAGAATCACCTGGAGGAGGGCTTCCCAAAGCAGACTGTTGGGACCCAGCTCCCAAATTTCAGTTCATACAAGTTCCCGATGATGATGGTGCTACTGGCATGGGAATCACGTTTGAGAACCACTGTGCTGTATCATTAAAACCTGTAGGCATAGAGATACGTAAGAATATATGACATAGAGAATATAAGAAGCAAATCTTTGGCCAGATTAAAAGAGACCTCTTATAATTTTTTAAAAAAGATTTTATTGTTGACTAATTCCTATACCCAATCTGGGGCTCAAACTCACAACGCCAGGATCAAAAGTTGCATGCTCTACCAACTGAAGCAGCCAGACACACCAAGGCCTCTTACAGCCATTCAACTGAGCTGTGTCTTCTCAATTGAAAGCCACTCAATAGCTGAATGGGGTTGCCTCTTGGGAATGGTTGAGCTGTCAGGGGTTTTTAGATCTTTGATGGGACATTTGATGAGAAGTTGGCCTAAAGGATCACTATGGCCCCTTCTTTTTTTAAATTCATTAACTAAATTTTGAGGGGGGTACAACTGGGGGAGGGCCAGAGAGAGAGGAGAGAGAGAAAATCCCAAGCAGGCTCCACACTGTCAGCACAGAGCCCAGTGCAGGGCTTGAACTCATGAACTGTGAGACTATGACCTGACCTGAAATCAAGAGTTGATGTGTAACAGACTGAGCCACCCAGGCGCCCCAGCTATGGTCCCTTCTGACTATGAAACTGTCATGAGTGCCATAGAAAGTCTATAGAGAAGCGAGGAGGGAGGCTCATTTTCCCCTTACAGGAGACGCTTCTAATTATGGCTACTATTCCGTGTTTTAATTGTGTTTGAAGGTCTACAGTTGCTTTGGTAATGGCAATGAAGAAATGCTGAGCAAAATGGTTCCTTAGTTTAGGTAACATAGGATTATAGGTTAATGAAAAACCAAATGCCCAGAGGAATTTAAAGAAAACATTCATTCACTGCAAATTTATATTTCAGATTTTAAAATTTCTATGATGATAAAATTTCCATTTAAAAAATCATAACATGTGAATCAGAAAAAAACAAGGTGAACAACCTAAAAGGTCTAAAATGTACAATTATCTCTCTCAACTTTCATTTTATAAGAACGCAGAGGAAAAAGTTTGAAGATGAAAATTATTTTGTAAGTATTTCAAAATAATGACCACAAATATAACAAATTTAAGAGGAACAGTGCTTCAGATTTATTGTCTATTCTTTTGACCCTAGGAAGAAAAAAAATAAAGTAGTGTTTATTTCTACAATTTATCAAAGAAAATAGAGTGTCACTTCTGACATTTAATTTAGCCTTTTTTATGTCACAGGAACCCAATGAAGGATGACTCAAGTAACAGCACCATGGTAGCACTTAAGGATTTAAGAGGAATCACCAGAGAGAACAATATTGGTGATATTGGTGAAGGGGGATGGCAGAAAGATATAAAAAAGAAATATATGTGTAATGAAATATCTGGCATAAGCATAAAACAGTTCAAAAGAACCATTACTTTTGTGGGCAGGGACTGTCTAAAGAAGTGAGGAATCTCTCCATTGAATATCTTCTTTGGTCATTTGTTATTTGTTTTGTCTGGTTTGGATTGGCTTGGGGCATTTTGAAAATTGACAGAAGGTTAAAGGGTTCTTTCTAAAATCTTTGAATGAGAGCCAAGAATTTAAATTTGATTAGAGGTAAGAGGAAGAAAGGAAACCTTCCTTGAGCAAGTATCAAGGGCCAAGTCCATGTAAGCCTCTTTGGAGTAATTACATCATTTCACTTTGCAACATGTGAGGTTGGTGTTATCTCTTAGGCTCAAAGTGGTTCAATATTGATTTGCTCAAGG
The DNA here is from genome assembly GCF_003009895.1 of Hyaena hyaena. Classification (NCBI taxonomy): domain Eukaryota; kingdom Metazoa; phylum Chordata; class Mammalia; order Carnivora; family Hyaenidae; genus Hyaena; species Hyaena hyaena. The sequence continues at coordinate 2,541,788 of NW_024080744.1, read as the reverse complement.
CTACTCAGAGGGTAGGTGACAGAGGAAACAATTATACCTCAAACTGTCTGAATTCAAAAGTACCATGGCTTCTCAGGATCTCCACATATCATAAATAATGCTGAAAGCAATTCTTCAATAAAGCACTACTCCTTGGTACAGAAATTCATATCTACTTTTCCCCTGTATTCCTTCCTAGAGATTTGTTTTGGATTCCATGACCACAGTAAATAAATTCCCACATGTTGTGTGAATTGCTTTTAAATTTGAAATATTCCTGACATTTCTTACCATGAGCTAAGATTCTAGCTCTGGCGAGGAAGACTTAAAAGTGACATCTAGGGGTGCCTGGGTGACTTAGTCGGTTAAGCGTCCGACTTTCGCTTAGGTCATGATCTCGCGGTTCGTGGGTTCGAGCCCCCCATCGGGCTCTGTGCTGACTGTCAGCTCGGAGCCTGGAGCCTGTTTCAGTCTGTGACTCCCTCTCTCTCTGACCCTCCCCTGCTCACGCTGTCTCTCTCTCTCTCTCCTAGAAATAAATAAAAAATATTTAAAAAAAAGTGACATCTAGTATTGCAACCTGCTACTCTGCCATATTTTGGCTCTCATACTCCCAGTCCCACCATTTCTGCTCCCTTTAGTCAGTCCCTGTCCTCAAGGGTCTCATATTCTTGGAGAGGAGCTACACACACATGAATGTCACATAGAGGAGCTTGGCTATCTTGAGTGTGAAGGGGAGCCACAGAAGGATGTAAAGCGGGGAAGTAACAAGAGCTCATTGGAACTTTAGAGAGTTCATTCTAGAGCCTGTGTGGATGATGCTTCTTAAGAAAGACAAGATTGGAAGCAAAGATGTCTGAGTGGGAGAAGATGGAGGGCTGAACCAGGGCCATCTGGTCAGTACAGAGAAAGGGAGACATAGTGAATAAATATTTAAGAGTTGTAGCTGCCAGGATATGGTGATCAGCTCAGGTGGGAGGAGTCAAGGATGACTCCAAGTCTCAGGCTTGTCCTGAGTGTCATCTGTGCTGGCAGCTGTGCTGGAGATACAGGAAGAAGAGCAGGTGTTGGGGCAAGGAGATGATCAGCACCATTATAAACATCTTGAGTTTGATGTGTCTGTGAGACACCCAGGAGAGTGTCCAGAAAATAGTCAGATGCAGGGCTCATTAGAGGCAAAGGGACCGGGCTATAGATTGGATGTGTAAGACATCAGCCCTAAAGTGATAACTGAGTCCACTAGCCTTTAAGGATTGAGCAGAGCAATGGAGCCATCAGACTGAAAAGGAGAAGTCATGGAGAAAGGAAGAAAAACAAACCAAATGGTGCATGGAAGTCAAAGGGGAGAGGATCTCATGGAGAAAGTGGTCAGTAGTTTCAAAGGTTGTGGAGAGGTAAAGGAAAACGCAGATTGAAAAGACTCCATTGGCCTTGACTATGTACAGGTTGCTCATTGGCAATCTTTGCCATGAGAGCGTCAGTAGAAGAAAAGAAGAGATAAATTGTTAAGTATGGCCTGGATTGAAACTGATCTTATAGCCCATGCTCGTCAGCACTAGGTTTATTATAAACTCAAAGCAAGCAATCATTTGTATCTGATACGTGACCAACTAAAGCCATGGAGTGTCCGGTGGCAAGCTTCTGTACCTCACTGGCTAGAACCCCAGGCAGAAGTCCTTTTGATGCCTTCTAATAATTCTTAAAATGGCTTTTTATTAATGATGAGATATGAAACCGTAAGTGATAATAGTAGGACTCACACATTAAATCCAAGGACGCTGTCTTGTCTCTCATGGTCAAGAAAGCCCATGGGCTACCTGGGTGGCTCAGTCAGTTAAGCATCCAACTTTGGCTCAGGCCATGATCTCATGATCTGTGAGTTGAGTCCCACATTGGGCTCTATGCTGACAGCTCAGAGTCTGGAGCCTGCTTCAGATTCTGTGTCTCCCTCTCTCTCCCCCACTTCCCTGCTAATTCTCTCTCTCTCTCAAAAATAAAATTAAACATTAAAGAAAAATTAAAAAAAAAAGAAACCTCTTTGCATCTTCCTGGGCTCTCCCCTTATCCCACATGCTAACTGATACTAAGTTCTGTTGATTCTACCTTCTAAATATCTTTCAAATGTTTCACCTCTTCTCCATGTCTACTAACACTACGTAATTCAAATCTCATAATTCTTCATGTGGGCTCTTGGTCCTTCTGGCCCAGGTGGCATTTCCTCTCAGGCCCTATAAGCCAATGGAGGACCAGAATATGTCTTGCTCATTCTTCTGTCTCTACCCTTTGAGGTTGAGCATGGTATATGGCACATAATATAGGTTTATTAAATGTTCAGGGGCAAGTATAAATGTATGTTGTATTTAGAGCTTTGGAATCAAATTCCTCGACACATGACTGGAGGAAAGTCATCCTAGTAAACGCAAGATACTCTTCTTGTCAGATAGGTACTAATTACCATCCAGTGCTTAGTAATTCTACTGCTTTAACTACCATCTTGCTATATTATCCACGGCACTAGGTTAGTTATATGAAATAAGAGAAGAAAAACATTTGGAACACTCATTTTGAAAATCAACCGGAGTTTTGAGTCCCTTACTTATTTGGTAAAATAACAGTAAGTTCTGCAACAGCACAGATTGATCTAGAGAGGATAATGCCAAGTGAATAGGTCTGTCAGAGAGAGACAAATCACCATACAATTTCACTCATATGTTGAATTTAAGAAACAAACAAATTAAAAAAAATTTTTTTAATGTTTTATTTATTTCTAGGAGAGAGAGAGAGAGAGACAGCGTGAGCAGGGGAGGGTCAGAGAGAGAGGGAGTCACAGACTGAAACAGGTTCCAGGCTCTGAGCTGGCAGTTAGCACAGAGCCTGATGGGGGGCTCGAACCCACGAACCACGAGATCATGACCTAAGCGAAAGTCGCTCAACCGACTAAGCCACCCAGGCGCCCCATAACTGCTAATCATGATTCTAAATAAGCATCTGGACTGGGAACATGCAGCTGAATGAATGAAGAGAAAATTTATCTTCTCTTACTTCTGTAATAGTTACCAAATCAAGTTCAATAATAAATATGGGAGGGATTCTCTGCATCTGAGATAGAGCAACAAGAGAACTTAATTGTGATATTAAGAGCAGGGGAGGGTCAGAGAGAGAAGGAGTCACAGACTGAAACAGGCTCCAGGCTCTGAGCTGGCAGTCAGCACAGAGCCCGACGGGGGGCTCAAACCCACGAACCGCGAGATCATGACCTAAGCGAAAGTCGGATGCTTAACCGACTAAGCCACCCAGGTGCCCCTAGATTCTGATTTTCTATTGACCAAGTTGAGGAGACCACATAAAGGAACTTGTGAGGAAGAAGTACAGGGGATTCTGACCACCTTGTGGTCCTGCATGAGGTTTTACTTGGATCTCCCCCAAGGGGATTTAGTTTCCAGAAGCACCAGAAAGACCTTAGTATAGCCCAACATGAGGTCTCAGACCTTTAGGATGACAGTCATAGATTAATTTATTTCAAAACACATTTCTACCGCTGATGATGCAAGGTACATCCGCTAGAAGATTTGGAGCCAATATATTTCTGCAGATTTGTCTTGTTTGGAGAAAGGGAGTTCTCCACTGATAAATATTCTGTTTTTTAACTGTTTCAAGGATTTACCTACATCTTTTATGGGAAGCAAATATTTCTCAATTCATTGAGGAAAAAAAATAAAACCATATCACATGATAGGGGGGAAAATATTTTCTTTCCCCTTTCATAAAAAAAAAAAAACCAAACATAACAATGAATAATGAAAGGAAAACAGAGGGAACCATTCCATTCCGTGGGGGAGGGGCAGAGCAGCTCCAGGGGACAGCTGCAGCGCGTCTGGCGTCCCAATTCTTTCCTTTCTCATCACTTTATTACTTACTGGACCAAGAATGTAGACAATTTCGGCTATGGTTGTTTTGCGTTTTAGTTTCTCAACTTAATCTTGTGTGGTGCTCCTTTGCCCCCTGCACTGAGTCCTAAGCCCACAGGGTCACTTCAGGGTGTTGCATGTAGCCAGGAAGCAGGGACTCTTATTCCCTTTCCAGCTCCAGCTCCTCCCACGGGGCCCTGGAAGTTTGGAAGGGCTTGTGGTCTTAGCTTGGGCCACCGTCACAGACTATCATAGGCTGGGTGGTTTGAACAACAAACATTTCTCACCGTTCTAGAGGCTGGAAGACCAAGATCAAGGTGTCAGCGGATTCAGCGTCTGGTGAGAATCCTCTTCCTATTTGGCAGATGGCCACCTTCCCACTGTACCCTTATGTGGTGGAGACAGAGAACTCTGGCCTCTTCATCTTCTTATAAGGGCATCATGGGAGCCAATCCCATCATGGGAGCCCTACCTTCCTGATCTCACTAAACCTAATTATCTCCCAAAGGCTCCACCTCCTGATACCAGCACAGCTGGGGTTAGGGCTTCAATATGAATTTTCCAGAGGCACAAACATTCAGTCTGTAGCACTCATATATCGCTTTTATTAAAATCACCAAACCTTTTATGCCTCTTTCAAGCATTTTTCACTGTGGCTTCAGTTGGGTACCGACTGACTGCATAATCGCACACCAGCACTGTGCTACCTTCAACCCGGTGCTGTCCGCTGTTAGTATCTTCCTCCCATATCCATATGTTAAAGCCCCACCCCCCGCTGTGATGTATACAGACATGAGTCATTTGGGAAATAATTAAGTTTAAATGAGGTCACGGGATGAGACCCCCACGATGGGATTAGTGTCTGAATAAGACGAGGACAGACTTCTCTGTCCAGGATCAGGCCCGGGAAGGTCAGTGAGGTGACTGTCCACAAGCCAGGAAGAGAGGCCTCACTGAAGACTGAAGACCGACCTTGCTGGAAACTTGAACTTGGGCTTCTAGTCTCCTGTGCTGTGAGAAAGAAATGTGTGTTGGTTAAGCCACCGAGTCTATGGCATTTTGTTGTTTTTTTTTTTTAAATTTTTTAAATGTTTTTTATTTATTTCTAGGAGAGAGAGAGAGAGAGACAGTGTGAGCAGGGGAGGGCCAGAGAGGGAGGGAGTCACAGACTCTGAAACAGGCTCCAGGCTCCGAGCTGGCAGTCAGCACAGAGCCCGTCGCGGGGCCCGAACCCACGAACCGCGAGATCATGACCTAAGCGAAAGTCGGACGCTTAACTGACTAAGCCACCCAGGCGCCCCTATGGCATTTTGTTATAACAGCTTGAACTGACTCGGGTGCAAGATGACTTCAATTCTCCTGCAGTGAAAAGGCACAGGGAAGAGAGAAACGATGAATGTGGTGATTCCTAAAGGACTGTTTGATACATTTCTGAAAACATGTTTTTGACCTTAAGAGAAAAACTCTTAGAAGTGAATATTTTCCATTGTGATATTGACTGTTACATATCTGGAAAGAATTGATTTTGTTCTCTAACACAATACAAGTATAATTTCCTCCAAATCTTCCTTTGAACTATCACTTTCTTCTCTTTTACAATTCTTCTTTACAATTTTCTTCAATTTTCACAGCTTTTTATTTTCCTGATATTTACATATATTTACACACATTCCTGTATCTACATCTACATATTTACATTCATATATGTATGAAAGAAGAGTGAATCAGCAGCATATTTTTCAGTATTTATTGTGGTTTTTAATAAATTTGTAATTTTGAATAAAATTTTAAAAATATTATTTATGTCTTTCAGCACATAGGGACCCTAACATCATAACTATCTGGAGGCTCATTACATGTAGAATCATCATGTAGAATTCTATATTCTCACAAGTGATTTTCCATTTCTTCTAAGAAAGTTATACATTTTATAGAATGTTGACAAACAATACATTATTTCACTGCTGGAAATTGTGCCTAATATTGCTGAGATTTCTACATGGGAACATGGGAACAAAGGTTTGCTCAAGCTGCATGGGCTCCTCGTGGGCTCGGGGAGACGGTGTATTTATTAATACAGAACCTCATATTCCATTATGTCAGCCACTCATCCTTGCTAATGAAACATGATATGCTGCCATTATGGATTAAGTGGTGTCAAGTCATCCAAAAATGCTCACCAAAGATTTGCTGCTTGTTGAATTTATTGAGGACTCTCACCCAAACTAGTGCTGCATTTTATGCAGATGGGAAAATGGAGATTCTGTCCAGAAGTGACTGGAAGAGAATCCTGTGCTAGGAAGAGAATTTTCATCAGAAATCTCTTGGGGGCATGTGTTAAAAATGCATATTCCCAGCCTCCACCCCCAGAGTTTCTGCCATAAGAGTAGGCCAGGATGAAGGCCAGAAATCTGATTTAATGAGAACCCTGGGTGATTTTGATGTTATTGATCCACTTTGAGCAACATGTTGTGGCTGTGTTGGGTCCTATATCTGGTTTAAAAATCACACATCTAATTTAGAAACCAGTTGTTCTGAGCAAGATGGGCAAAGGCAAAATTCTAAACTTAGAGAACTTTCCTTTGTTTTCAATTATTTTTCTTTCTTTCCAGACACTTCAGGTGGCTTCACTATTGGATTTCTCTGAGGCTAGCTTACCAAGCTCTGCATATATTTTTCTCATTCTTTCCTCTCTGCCCTCTATCCAATGTTAAACGTTGGGTGTCATGTCCAAAGGTGGTGGCCAGATGGCTCATTAGTTACCCATGTCAGGGAGTTATGGGTAGCTAATGCTATAATGTTCAGTTCTTGTAAGTTTATGTTCCTTTTAACAAAGGGCTCTAGGAAGTTGGGGATATTCCCCACAAGGGAGAAATTTCAAATACTAAACTTGTAGATGCACTGTCAGTATAGTAGAGGAGGTAATTTTGGTTTACTAGCTTCAACTCTCAGGGGGCCTTCTTGCAAAATCAACTCTATTCCTAAGAATGTACAGGATTTCCTTTGCAGACTCATGTCGAGGTTGAAGAGGACAAGACTGACCACAAAAGGTACTGAGAGTGCCAAGTTCTCGTCTTGCAGCTTTGCTGATTTGTGTTGATATGATCAAACCGGGAAAGAAATTGGCTAACATAACTCAAATTCACCTGACCTTAATAAAAAACTAACTTGAATCATAAAGCCAGTATAAGAGTTTGCAGTGGGAAATATCTCTTTCCAGGAGGAGGCTGTTCAACCCACAATGGAGTGACCCATATCAGACACAGGAATTTGGAATCAGAAATCACTTGTGCTGTTCTCCCAGTTGATCCTGCCCTAACCCTCCTGGAGGCCAGAACTATGCGTCTTGATGGTCTAGCGGAGGAAGGGGGATGCAGTGTGGGTGATGAGGGGGTCCAGGATAAATCTGGACTGTTAAGAGAAATAGCTCTAGGTTCTGAACCTAGCCCTTCTGCTCATGGCTGTCTGACGTTGTGCAATTTACATAAGTCTTTTTGTTTTAAAAAAATGTTTAATAGTTATTTATTTCTGAGATAGAGAGACAGAGCAGGGGAGGGACAGAGAGAGAGGGAGACACAGAATCTGAAGCAGGCTCTAGGCTCTGAGCTGTCAGCACAGAGCCTGATGTGGGGCTCATACCCACGAGCAGTGAGATCATGACCTGCGCTGAAGTTGGAAGCGTAACCAACTGAGCCACTCAGTTCTCCCAAATTACATAATTCTTTAGCTTCAGTCTACTAGGTATAAAGTGGAAAGTACACTGATACACAGTAAACATTCAGTTCATATTTCTATTACCTTCATATTATTAATATCCTTATTAGTCATCTTAGAAAAAATCAGAAAGGTAAATTTGATGTTGGTGCATATCAGTCTCTGCTGGAGTAGAAGTTGAAAGAGTGGAAAATTTTTGATTATAAAAGGTAAGGTGATAAATAAGAGAGACAGATTAGGTACTAATATCATTTTAGTATTTCAGGATGGAAAAAACTCGTTCCCCCTTTCTGGAAACCTGCATGTAATGTGTCTATTCCAGATAAGTCCGGCAAAAAGCTTGATGGGCACTGTCAGGGACACACAGAGCATGGCGAAGCTCAGGCACAGGTCAAAGGCTTGAAGCATCAGGTGGTATTCTTCATAGTGCTGTGGGTCCACACAAGCTGATGCAAATTTTGCATATGGAAAAGTGAAGACAACTGTGTAGCCAAGGTAATTGGTCCCTGCAATCCCTGAAAATGAGTAGAAGCAGTACAGACCCAGGAGAGCCGATTCCAAGACTATTGCAAAATGAAGTGGACATCCCATAATGGTCAGATTCACAAAGATGAAACTAGCTTCCCACTGAAAATAAAACAAAAACAAATTGTTACTTTGGTAACTAATTCTTCAAAAGCTTCTTAGCAACATGAAAAAAGAAAGTGCAGTTGGATATGAATCTCACTTAGTCTTTCCTATTGGGAAGTGAAGGAGAAATAGGTTACAATTTTTACTCTCTTCTTGAATCTACACTATGGGAGAATAACATATCAGCCAACTGGGCCAAAAACTAATTGAATTCCATTCAACAAACATGTTTGTTTATCTTCTATCATGTGTTGATAGCCAGTTTGCAATGGGAAAAAGATGAACACCAGAATCCCTGCTTTATCCTAGGATCTCGCTGATCAGGGCATGGTCCATGGTCCAGTAGCACTGACATCCCCGGACGTTTGTTAGAAATTTAGACTCTCATACCTGACCCAGATCTACTGAATCAGAGTTTACATTTTAACCAGATTCTCAGGTGAGTCACACTTATATTAAAATTTGAGCCATGGGAAGATCTACGATCAGATCAAAGTAGTCATTCTATATCATGGGATTGCTTTGCTCCCTATTATTGAAATGCAAACTATGATAGACTTTTCATCCTTTTTTTTTTTTAGGGAGAAAAGTAACAGAGACGTTGGAAGGACATCCCAAGCTGAGGAATTGAGACTTAAATATACACTATTAAAAACAGAGAAGCTTATAGATCCATTTACTCAAATTGAAATTTGGGAGCATTAACGTCAGTTCTGTCCTATTCAAATTGGAATACTTAAATATTTACAATAATTGCAGGAACTTGCAGAAAGTGTTGGGAGAAGAAATCAGATATAAATTATTCATTTAAGGGGTGCATGGGTAGCTCAGTTGGTTAAGCGTCTGACTCTTGATTTCAGCTCAGGTCACAATCCCAGGGTTATGGGATCAAACCCTGTATTGGGTACCATCCAAGCTGAGTGTGGAGCTGCTTGAGATTCTCTCTCTCTCTTGCTCTTGCTCTCACTGTCTCTTTTCTCCCACTTGTGCTATTCTTCTCTAAAATAAAAATAAAAATTATTCATTTAAAGCCTCATTTATTACTGAAATCCATCATAGTGAGGCATCAATCAGAAGGAACTCAATTATAATTGGAAATTGCATTCTCTGTGTTCCATCCTGAACCGGTAGAGATTTGACCTTCAAGCCTATTCAACCATCGTACTTGATTTCTCTATATTTACCAGGTATATCTTGGTCCACTCTTTGTGAGCCACCAGCAGAAGTATACCAGTCGTGACGGCCTGTGAAAGGAAAATGGAGAAATAACTTCCATGAGAGAATGTACCTCTGGAAAGAGTTCAATCTGTCTCACGGCTTGACAACTTTATTATGAACTAGAAAGAACAGCAAATGGCTAAATGGATTTATGACTCCGATCTCCTCCTCATCTGGGGTGACAATGAAGATAAGAAGCCATCAGTGTCATAAAGACATGATTCATACAAGCTCATTTTTTGATCTTCTGTGTTGCCTTTGCCATCACAATTATAACCTCCGCTACTGTAAGGTGTCACTGTAGTAAAAGCGTGGCTTTATAACCCCTGTCATATGTTTTATTTTGATTCATTGTCTATCATTCATCTTTCTACCAAATTGCTAAAATTACAAATGGGAGGAACCAGAAAGGAAATGTGTCACAGAACCCTGAAAACCTGCCCAGCAGCAGCATTATCTTTCACTCTTTGCTTTTTTTTTTGATTCTGCAGCATCAGCCTGATGGTGGGATGCAAGTATGTGATCTCTGTTTCTCAAGTAACAAGGATTATAATTAGAGTGAATGCATGGCGGGACATTAATCGTTCTGGGTGCACTGGTGTTCATCTTTTCAAAAGTTTTGTTTTGTTTTGTTTTTTAATACTCTCCCTTGAGGGGAAGAAGACCTAAACTGCAGAATGAAAATAGTGAAAGAAAGGAGGGAATGGTGTCAGGGCAATATATAATGGAAAAAAAAAATTCTGGGCTCATCTTTGATTCAGCTCTGGGTCTGATGAAGGAGAACTTTGTGGTCACTGAGCCTGGAAACCGCTTATTCCCGACCCATAAATCATTTGTTCCTGGTCAGGGAATGTTTTGAGGTTGAGAGAGAAACCCAGGAAGAGATGTGCCTGAAACCAGATATAGAATGAGAGCATGCCTAAAAGCAGTTAGGAATTAGGTTTTTGACAGAGAAATAAACATGTCTGTATATATAGTGTCAACAAATTGGGGGGGGGGGGAGGTGGGAATCAGAGCTTCTACCAATATGGTTTTGTGGTATATGCTGCTTTTGTAGCTTCTGTGTCCAGCTTGCTTTTTTTTTTTGAGATCCAGGTTTTCATTTTCCGGCATATTTTATTTTGAACGTCCGGCTTGGAGAATTCGAGAGCGGTGGGGGAGAAGCGTGCACACGTGCGCTCACACAACACTTCTCGTGCAGCCTAGGCTGAAATTCCAGACGTGGCATTGCCACACCATAAAACTCCCGTGGATAAAAACAGAACCATCTGTGGTCGAAAGGGGTTGGCTTGATTCTCAGGAGGAAAGTTTCCAAGGGACCCTGTGGAGGTTGAGCCAGCATAAATAGCACAACAAAACAGAATTATTAGGAGCGACCGAACACTGATGCTGAGCCGGGGCCAGTCTACACTGTCAGAGGCAAGGCGCCCAGTCGGCACGTCACTCCTCGGTGAGAGAGAAACGCTGGCGCAAGCAAGAGAAAAGCAAGGGGGACACTCCTCTCCCGGTGCAACTCCAAGGAGATAGCTGACATTACTAGACGCTTAGATTCCGGGTTGCCTTAACTACTTTGGCACGAGCCGTCTCTTTCCTTTCAAAAGTTGAAAAATGCAGGAGAATTGCCATGGACTGTTATTTCGGTTGTAGCAGCCAGCTTGAATTTTGCGTTGTTTACACAAAACTTTGAAAAGATCTTTCACGGAGCAGGCTGGTGTATGAATGCCATTCAGCGAGTTGGGAAACCCATCCTGCGGCCGGGGTGGCTCCGGGGACCGCACACCCATCTTGCCTGGTGCGCCCCCTCTCCCGCGCGCCCGCGCCACAGGGGACGCGTGAACTCCCAGTCGCAGCCTCCTGTTTTCTCGCTCGCTTTTCTTTTTTGAACTCTTGTATTTAGACATGGAAAGGAGAAAGAAGGGAAAAGGGAGAGTTTTGAGGGTAGGGAAGAGAAGCCAAGCCGGAAAAGGCAATGTGAGAGGCAATGTGTGAGATGCAAGAGCTGGGCACAGCAGGGCAGTCGGGTTTCAGGAGGGACCCAGGGGAGGTACCCGGGGGGTGGGAGCCTGGAGAGAAGGCCCAGTCCTGCACTCCGCTCCCTCTGCTCTTCCCGACAGGCTGGCTTCCTGTTCCACAGACGGTTCCCGAGACGTCACTTGGGTTTGCAACGGTAGCTGTGAACACTAGCTGTGAACACTCTGGTGGCATCGGAATTGTGAGCCCTCCTCGGATCTTTCAATTGCCCCCGTAAAGGACATAAGGACGAAAAAGCGAAAGGTTCCCAGAAGTAGAGGAAATGAAGGAAGCGGGGAGCCATCACAACAGTAATAAAAACATTAACAGGGATTGCTTTTTTAATTTATTTTGAGAGACAGGAAGGGAGACAGAGAATCCCACGCAGGCTCTGCGCTGTCAGCACAGAGCCTGACATGCGGGCTCAACTCAGAACCACAAGACCATGACCTGAGCTGAAATCAAGAGTCAGAAGCTTAACCGACTGAGCCACCCAGGCACCCCTAGAGGATTCATTTTTAATTTGGGCTACTTTATTCACTTATAAGCATCTATTGTGATTCTATGACCAGCAAGGGATGTGACAGGCACTCTGCAAATGGCATAATAGCAGTTAACATTTACTGAGCGCTTACTGTATGCCAGGCACCACACCAAACATTTTACATGTGATAACTCATTTAATCCTTATAATGAAGGAGATCTCCTACTTTAAAAAAATTATTTATTTGTTTATTTATTTATTTATTAGTTTAAAGAGATAGAGTGCATGAGGGGGAGAGAGGGGCAGAAGGCGAGAGAGAGAGAATACTAAGCAAGTTGCACACTTGGCGTGGAGCCTGACATGGGGCTTGATCTCTCCACCGGAAGACCATGGCCTGAGCTGAAACCAAGAGTTTGAAGACTAACCAAGGAGCCACTCAGGTGCCCTGATCTTCTCCTACTTTTTAAAACATGGAAATATAACAAGGGTCGATAACAAGCTCACCAAGTAATAACCATACACATGACGGTTCCAACTGACATTGGGATTTACAGTCCAGATGTGAAACTAATGTGCTTATAAGAATGTCCACAAAATGAAGCAGGAAGAGTGAGTGTTTTCTGTGTGAGAAATTTAGGGATGCCTGGGTGGCTCAGTCAGTTAGGTATCCAGCTTCAACTCAGGTCATCATCTCATGGTCCATTGGTTCGAGCCCCATGTCAGGCTCTGTGCTGACAGCTCGGAGCCTGCAGCCTACTTTTAATTCTGTTTACTTTTAAGGGAGAGAGACAGACAGACAGACAGAGCTAGAGCGGGAGAGTGGTAGAGAGAGAAGGAGTCACAGAATCTAAAGCAGGCTCCAGGCTCTGAGCTGTCAGCACAGAGTTTGACGTAGGGCTTGAACCCAAGGACTATAGGATCATGATTTGAGCCAAAGTCAAACGCTTAACCAACTGAGCCACCCAGAGTCGCCTATTTATTATTTTTTAAAGAGTTCACCTTTTTAAGTGGACTCTACACCCAATATGGGTTTCAAATCCACAACTCCGAGATCAAGAGTTGCATGCTCCACTGACTGAGCCAGCCTGGTGCCCAAAAACTTTTTTTAAACCTCTGTCCACAGTAAGAAATAGATTTTGCATCATGGCCAAGTTATAAATATATTACATGTCACCAAAATAATAACACTGTCACTATATGTGATACACTCTAGTAGTTTCTATTCTACTTTTAAAAAATTTTTTAATGCTTATTTATTTTTGAGAGAGACAGAACCTGAGCAGGAGATGGGGCAGAGAGAGAGAGACACAGAATCCAAAGCAGGTTCCAGGCTCTGAGCTGTCAGCCCAGGGCCCAACATGGGGCTCAACCTCACTAACTGTGAGATCGTGACCTGAGCTGAAATTAAAAGTCAGATGCTCAACCGACTTTTGAGCCACCCAGGCACCCTGGCCTCACCCCAGATTTACTGAATCAGAGCGTACATTTTAACAAGATCCCCAGGTGATTCATATGTGCCTTACAGTTTGAGAAGCACTAGTTTGGAGGGAAGGGTTGAATCAAAAGTCACACTACGTTTGAAATCGGGTTCAAAGCCAGGAAAGTCAGGAGAAGAAATCACTGCCTTTGGTGGTGAGATGATTTTGGGGAAACAAGCCCAGCTTACAGAAGTTTAGGATATCTAAACGGAAATTGGCCATCAGGTGTTTGCAAATTGGAGGACTGTTGAAGCTGTAAGAGATCTGAGTGATGGTACAATCAAGTCCCTTCTCTGACAGAGCAGGAAAATGGGGTCTGCACAGGTAAGTCTTGCCCACCTTTCTCCCAAGTTCCTATCTCCAGGCAGGCTCCTGGGTACAGCATTGCTGCTCGCCATTAACTAAGTCACTGGAGTGCCAAGCCCCATTTTCCAGGATTCAAGTAGAGCCCTGTCCTTAAGGCTGCATACTTTCTGACAGCTGATGCCTTTAAATAACCTAGCCAGAAAGCATAGGAAAACTGCTTATCACGTGCCTATCAGAGTAGAGCTGGGAGAGTTCTGAGGACCAATCTTTTGAAGAATTGAGAAAAATCTCAAATGAAGACACCAAACAAATATAAAGTACTGTACCTCTTATAAAAACTTATCTTTTCCAAGTCTTTGAAGAGATAGGGAGCCATTTGCAAAAGGAAATGTCAATAGGATTGAAGTGTACACATTGTGTTTCCAACAAAGGAAGATTCACTCTGCAGGCAAATTGAGAAGTGACCGGGAGAGAAGGTTGTGGCATGAGTCAGAGACCTTTTGAAGTGGACCCTGAACAGACAGAGCTGTGTGCCTCACTAGGAAACACACTAGGAAGAGAAAAAAAAATATCACATTGTTCCAAACATAGACATTATCGAAAGAGTGAGCTCTCTTATTGCTTTTCTTCTCATGATGCTCTTCTTCTCTCTCATCTCATGATGATTTTGTCCTGCTTTAGTGTGAGTACCAGCTTCACTTTTAGTCTTTGTAACCTAATGAGAGTTCAACAGTATGAGGAAGTTTGTACGACCTGAACATGAGACTCATTCACTTATGCAATCATATTTATCAAACACCTAGTATGTGACTCACTCTCTTTCAAGTTCTGGAGGTACAGCAGTAAACAAAATAGAAAAAAAAAGTCCCCACTGTTGTACAAATATACATTTTGTTGGTGGGGGTATAAACAAACAATAAATAAGTCCATTATGTAGTATAGTAGATGGTGATAAGGGCCATGGGGAAAAGAACAGAGCAGGGAATAAGAGATTGGGGATGCCAGCTGTGGGGGGGATTTACAATTTTATTTTCTTTACTTTTAAAGTTTTATTTATTTATTTTGAGAGAGAGAGAGAGAGAGAGAATGAGCAAGCAGGCGAGGGGCAGAGAGAGGGAGAGAAAGAATCCCAAGCAGGTTCTGCATTGTCAGCACAGGGCCCGACACGGGGCTCGATCTCTGGAACCGTAAGATCATGACCTGAGCCAAAATCAAGAGTCAGATGCTTAACTGACTGAGCCACCCAGGCACCCCGAGATTTACAATTTTAAATAGGGTAATGAGGGTAATGAAGGAAGGCATCAATGAGGAAGTGACATTTCTTCAAAGATTTAGAGGAAGTTAGGGAATAAGCCATGTGTGGGAGGAGGCTCCAGGCAGAGAAGAGATAGTGCAAAGGCCCTGAGGCAAAAACACCCCTTGTAATATTTGAAACAACAAGGAGCTAGTGTGATGGCTAAGGGAATGGAATGAGCTAAGGGAAGAGTGGTAGGAGATGAGGTCTCAAAGCTAACAGAGTATGGATGGAGAAGTCAGCCACTCGTCAGGGAATGGAATGGGGAAGTGAGCAGGCAGCAAGAGATTAGGAACGAAGCATTTGGATAGACATTGGGCACTGAGGATTCGGGGCAGGTGGTCCCCAAATATGCCACTTTGAATTATGATTACTTTGAATTAAAATTACTTAAGTATCAGTTGTCCCAAGAACACTGACTCTCTTCTGTCTCCCTGAAATCAGGGAATGAATTCCCCATGTGAAGGGTACCCTCCCCGTACCTGGAGAGAGACATTTCCCTCGCTCAGAGCATAGACAAAAGGCATGGTATTAACTAGCATGTGTATACAGCTTCAAAATTGGCAAAGCTCTTTATTACACAATCTCTGTTCAAATTTGGTCATGCTCACTGAGCATCTCAGGGTTAGACAGTTTCACATGGACTCTGTTTACCTGCAAAATTCCTCATGTTATAGGAAAAAGCAGTGAAGAACTGGCTCAGTGAGGGTCCTGATCTTGACCGTGTACCAAGAATGTCAGAATATCAACATTGAACATAGCTTCCATCTCCCCAGATCCTACCTTTCGGATTCCAATTCCCTATGCTGTCTGTCTCAAAATCAAATGGCCACCAACTAGCTGTGTGCTGGGGACAGACTTCGTCATTTCTCTGGGTGTAACTGATAAAACAGATAATGGTGTAGAATAAGCCTATATTCAATAGTTTATGATCCTAATCAAATATCAGTGTCTGTTGAATGTTCTACGATAGGCTGCAGGGATAGGCAAAGAATTATAAGAAAGGAATACAGAATTGGGTGATAATTACAGTTTTATTCAACTTGAGGTAAGTTCTGAAGTCAGAATTTAAAAAAAATAATAAAGTAGAAAATACCAACTCATTTTACACAGAAGGTAAAATGTTGTTTTTTGAAACTGTTTGTTCTATGTTCTATGTATGTATCAAAATCTATCGATTTATCTAGAGAGAATTATATACACGCATTTATGCACATTCTAGGTCCTGGATCTAAAATGTTTTTCTTACTCTGGGTCATCAACAAAAAGTGTGGAAGCTGCTTGAATAAATGTCACTGTCATTTTTGCATTCTGGCAAATGTTTAATAACTATTTCTTGGAATGAACATATGGTTTCAGGTAGGAGATGGGGAAAAGAACAGGCTGGCAAGACTGGGGAGGTAGATGTAAAAGAATGTATTAAAAAAGAAAAGAAGGGGTGCCTGGGTGGCTCAGTTGGTGAAGCGTTGGGCTCTTGATTTTGGCTCACAGCATGATCTCACAGTTTGTGGGATTGAGCCCTGCAAACAGGCTCTGTGCTGACGGTGAGGAGCCTGCTTGGGACTCTCTCTCACCCTCTCTCTCTGCCCCTCCCCCATTTGCTCTCTCTTTCTCAAGATAAATAAATAAACATTTTTAAAAAATTGAAAAAAAGAAAAGAAAAAGGAAGACATCATCAAATTGTTTTTTTGTTCAGTCCCACACTCTCACCATTCAGCTTTCTCTCATCTACTCACCATCCTTAAATTCCACTAGATAGAGTTTTTAAAAATTGAGACCTTGGTTGTTTTTTTTCCCCCATTGGCAACTCAAGCATGTAGTAGGTTGTCAATACATATTTACTTAATAAATAGATTAAAATGATCTTTTATAGGGTCTTGCTTTTAGGTGATGTCTCAGTTAAAGTTTGATTTTTTTTAAGACTTGAAGTGTTGCCTCTCCCAAAACTGACGACATTTTAATAGAAAACTCCTTAAGATCAAAATGCTTTAAAGTCTAATTCTCTAGTCTCTAAAGGTGAACATCATGCATCACGGGAAACAATGAGAGAAGGATTTGTTACAAGACTCTAACTGCTCTTAAATCATACCACCATGAAAGACACCTAATTCACAAGGCTAGACGTATTCATTTCTTTGACCCAGAGGGCTCAGGCACCAGCCTAATCCTTCCTTTGTGCAGTTACTCAAAAAATAGTCATGGTGCACCTATTTGGTGCCTACTTATACTGGCACATGCACACTTCCTAATGAACTATGAGGTTAGTGAAGTACATCACCCAACTTCCTGAATTATTTGCGGTTCAAACAGTCACATACAAAGAAAAATGTGGGAGAACTAAGATTTGGGGCTTGCAAATCCTTGGATCATGTCAACACACCGGAGTGTTTCTAGTGAAAGCATCCGTCTAAAAATTATTTTATTCTCTTCTCCATTGTTTTACATAACCTTTTATGGTTTATATGTTTTTTCTAAAATTTAAATTTTAGCAGCACCTGGTTGGCTCAGTCATGAGAGCATGTGACTCTTGATCTCAGGGTTGTGAGTTCAAGCCCCATGTTGGGGGTGAGGGGGATAGAGATTACTTAAAAAAAAAAAAACTTAAAAAAATAAAATTCAAATTTCAAAAGATAGATGCCAATTTCTCAGAAAATCAGGGTGAGAAGATTAAAATAACTTTTTAAGAATTTCTTGAACAGCATTTCATCTTAGTGCACATGATAGTATATATGATAAAATGATATTAAGAAAGATCCTACATTTAAGAGGCAACTAGTAGAAATACATGTTCTACAGTAAATTCTAATTTCCTGTAGAATTTTGACATCTTTGTATTGTTGCAAAACTTAAAAAGGACATATGATTCTTTTTTAAAAAATTAATTAATTTTAACATTTATTTTTGAGAGAGAGAGAGAGAGAGAGATAGCATGAGTGGGGGAAGGGCAGAGAGAGAGGGCGACACAGAATCTGAAGTAGGCTCTAAGCTGAAGCAGGCTCCAAGCTCCGAGCTGTTAGCACAGAGCCCCATGCAGGACTTGAACTCGTGAACCATGAGATCATGACCTGAGCCAAAGTAGGACACTTAATTGACTGAGCCACCCAGGCACCCCCACAAAAGACATGTTATTTTTTTCTTCTTTCCCTCCCCTCTTTCTGTACTCTCTCAATATACATAATAAAATATTTTCCTACCAAAGCTCCATTCCAGATGGGACAAGCAATCCAGACATTCCATCCTGTGAACCAAAGCTTGTAAGAAAAGACAAGGAAGAAAGCAAGAACTCCAGAGAATACACTGAGGGTCCCCAGGGAAATGAGAATTCGGCCAGCAGCCTGGTATAGGTTCTGCATCTTCCTCTGTGACTTGGGTCCTCGATCTCAAAGATGTTTTGTTACCAAAACATGAGGGTATGTCAGGCCTCAGTAAACAGAAGTTTCTTGGAGACAGTAGCCATGACACATGTGGACTGTTGATCGACTTGGAAACAAGCTGCTATTTGTTTCACCAAAGATAATAAATTGTAATGAAATAATCCTTGACATAAATTTGATGCAATACATTCTAATGCTAGTTTGCCGAGAGAAAGAAAAAGAGAGAGAGGGAGAGGGAGAAATCATTCCTTGTTTTGGATTACGGCCTCCATTCCCTTCATTCTGCCCTGTCGTGGGGACTGCCCGCTTCCTGGCTTAATCAGATTCAAAGGCTTGCTGACTGAGCTAATTGTTTCTCAACTCAACCTGCCTGGTGGTTCCAGCATAAAGCCAACATCCTTTGTGCACAATGGATCCACATTCCCAGCACAATTTCCCACAAAACAAAGTAAAAATAAGCACTCTGATCACTTTT
This sequence comes from Hyaena hyaena, assembly GCF_003009895.1. Taxonomy (NCBI): domain Eukaryota; kingdom Metazoa; phylum Chordata; class Mammalia; order Carnivora; family Hyaenidae; genus Hyaena; species Hyaena hyaena. The sequence goes on along the minus strand of NW_024080744.1, from coordinate 2,522,918 downwards.
CATTACATTTAATTTAAGTGATTTCAAGCAAACACAAGACCTCTCCCCATTGTTCAAAGTTCAGTTCTATTACCATTATTTTTGAGGTTTTGATAAAGGTTTTTGACATGGTTTCATTCCCAAAGAGGCATATACTTCATCATGGAGTTCTGTCTCATTTTCTTGAAACCAGCTTCATTGTAGTTATTTTATGATTAATTCAATTATCAAGTAGAGGATGGAGGTGGAAGTGTATGCGGCTGTAAAATGCGCTTTGAGGAGTAACTTATTAATTGAATAAAATACCGACCTCCCACCATTCTTGAATCCAATTCAGTTCAATAATTAGATGTTGGGCTTATGCACACTGAAGTGATTATAAAAGTTTATCTCTTAATTTCTCCCATATTTGAGGAAGTGGTAAGTATTTGCTTTTGACTAATAGGACGTGTTTGTTTCTCCTAAGATAATAACCTGAAAACACAGACCACTTTCTGAAGATATCTGAATAATTTTCCTGTTCTATATTAATACCTTTTCATTTAAATGAGATGATGAAAAATAATTTTATGAGTGGAAATGCAGTGGTTTAGAACATGGATTTTGGCATGAGACAGAGCTAGGATCCATCATCTGCCACGTATGTGACCTTGGGCAAGGGCAAGTTCCTTCACTTTCTGGGTCTGTTTCTTCACATGGGATTAAAATTAGTGTTTATCTCGCCGGGTGCTGATTGAAATAAGTAAATGAGCCAATACATGTAAAATGCTGATCATTGAGCTCTGCATAGCAAAGAAGGTTAGTTATTTACCTGTTACTACGGTGGGCGGTCCATCCTTGGGGTTCCTTCAGCATGGGAGTCTCTACTGTTGCTTTTCTGCATCATCGTACAGACATTAGGTTTCACTCTTCCTGACCAATTTGGTAAAAGCTCCCAAAGGACCCTTCCATGTATGGTGAGGAGGGAAGCTTCTTTGATTCTCTGCTTTTTTCTTTGTCTTTTGGCCTTTAATAGCTGTTCCACAGTGTCACCCACATTTTGAAGCCGTTGCTTTCTTGGAAATACGGGATCCGGGAAACCTGCTCAGGCTTTCTGCTGTAGCTGTTATTTCCCATATTCTCTCAACACCACAGGAGTATATTCTCCGTCTTTTTTTCCTCATGCCTCTAGGTAAGTTCCTCTCAGTGTTCTAAGAGCCCTAGATGTATAAAGTGTTCGCAACACCTAGAATTGTGTCTAGCCCAGAGTAGATACTTCATGTACATTTGTTGAATTAATGAATGAATACTTCAGACCTTCTTGCTGTGCACTTGGGCCCTGAGGGTCTGCCCCCCAGCATAGAGGTAAGTGTGTCCACTCTACCAACTGTGTGCTAATGCTAGTGTTGCCCTTGCTCCAGAGGAAAGGGGTCTGGGCTGAAGAAAGACTTGTTTGTGTTAGTATTTGGTTTGGGCTGTTTTGACTTTTTTCCTTTACTTTTTATCTCAAGGTTATGCTACATGGTATGTCAATATACTGTGGGTCAGATCACTCTCCCCTGTTTGCGTGTTTGGAAAATAAAGACTGTTGAAATACTCATGTTAAACAGTACAAAGATGGCAAACAAAGAGAATATTTTTTGTTTTAGTTTGGGGTTTTTTTTTTTAGGGTTTATAACACCAACAGGCTAACTCTGACATTGCCAGTGTGACTTATAAACTTGAATTTATTCGTGACTAGAAAAATTGCTGCTCTTTAATGTGACGAAGGGACAGAGGTAGAACCAGGGATTTCTCACTGTGTGTTTTCCCAGCCACACATTTCCTCAGGAATCTACCCACACCAACTTCCTTAAAGCAGCTAATTAGAAAGAAGAGAGTGTAATTCTGTTTCTGACCAGGGCTTCCTCTCAGATCGGCCATATCTTCTGTGTTCCCAGCGTCCGCAGCCAGCAAGGCTCACAGGCTGCCTGCCCCCTCCTGTTCTCCTCCAGGGTCCCCTGACTCCTACTTGGCATCACTGGAAGGCGGGTGTGCAATCTTCTGTGGAGTCAAGGTCTTTGCTGGCTACTCTACAGACCCTACTTTCCCCCTCACCCAGGGGGGTCCAGCCGACTTTGCTCAGAAAAGAATGGCAAAAGTTGTGCCAAACTCCTCTTCAGTCCACCTTTGCCACAAAAAAAAAAAAAAAAAAAAAAGAAGAAGAAGAAAAAAATGTTACCTAGATCCCTTCAAAGGGGTGGGATAATGTCAGTGATGCTGAGGGAGAGAAGTTGATTTGGACATTCTCTACCTCTTTACATATGAACCCTAGAAATAGCACTGCATGCATATTGGGTTTTTTTTTTTTTAAGTGGGTCCCAAAGTTACAGAAGGGGGTCTATGTTTGCCAAGATGAAAGAAAACAGACTTGCAAATGAGATGAAATTAAAATGCTTTACTGGGGCACTGGGTGGCTCTGTTGGTTAAGCATCCGACTTCAGCTCAAGTCATGATCTCACAGTTCGTGGGTTCAAGCCCCACGATGGGCTCTCTGCTGACAGCCAGCTCAGAGCCTGGAGCCTGTTTCAGATTCTGTGTCCCCCTCTTTCTCTGACCCTCCCCTCCTCACACTGTCTCTCTCTCAAAAATAAATAAAACATTTAAAAAAATGCTTTACTGTCCCAGCAGCTTCAGATTTTTAGCTTCATTTGTTGACATGTTGGAGAGGGAGCTCCTGTAGCAGAAAGAGCATGAACTTGGACATCAGAAAGACCTGGGTTTGATACTAAGGATTCCATCTAACATATACAGAAGGAATGAAAAAATTAGAAAATTAACACTCCGCTATCCCCCTTGTGCTTGTGATTGCAGCACACTGGAAAAGGATACTTTTACAGTGGAGAATATGGCAGTCACCACCTTAACCAAGTGATCAAGCTTTGTATCACCAACGGCACCTGAGTGGCTCAGTCAGTTAAGTGTCTGACTTGGGTTCAGGTCATGATCTCACAGTCCATGAGTTCAAGCCCCATGTCAGGCTCTGTGCAGACAGCTCAGAGCCTGGAGCCTGCTTCTGATTCTGTGTCTCCCTTTTTCTCTGCCCCTGCCCTACTAGCACTCTCTCTCTCTCTCTCTCTCTCTCATAAATAAAATAAAAAAATAAAAAACATTAAAAAATGAAAAACTTTGTATCACCAATACCAGGACAGATGGACATCAGTGCCTCCTGATATGATGCAATGGAAGTCCACACCATCACCTGCATAGTGTTTTGGCTTGAATCTAATCACAAAGAAACAATCAGACAAATTCAGGTTATGGAGACATTTTACAAAGCAGTAGCCTGGACTCTTCAAAACTGTCCATGTCATGAAAGGTAATAAAATATTACTGAGACAGTTGGGAAAATTTAAATATCCATTTAATATTGGATAACAGTGTATCAATGCTGAATATTCTTGGGAGTATGAATGGTATGATACTTAGGTAAAAGAATGTCTTATTGGTGACACTAGTTAAGATAGTGTTCTTTATGCTTTTTATCAACTTTTCTATAATTCTGAAAGCCTATAGAAAGGTCTAACTTGTACTCAGACGTATGGCTACACTGGCTCAGTAATTCTGGACAATACTAATGAATGCAGGTCACAGTGTAAGGACTGTAAGGCAAAATCTACTGTCTCCTTTCAGCACCAATATGGAACCCGTCTTCTTAGAATAGGGACAATGGAACAGGTATGTTAGCTTACTGCTCATGCAGAAGTCATGATGAGTATCTTTTATATACTCTTCTGTCTTTCCATCTATTCTAGTTTCTTAACTGGATTAAAAACATTTCTAATGATTATTCATTTCCTTCTGATTTTTACTAGCCATCTGACTTCAACTTTGAGTGAACCTTCTCTTCTCATAATGGCTTGGGGTTTAAGGAGAGCAAAGTTCAATTTTTATCATCCCTAACTGGGAATTGTCAAATTTAAAGCCTTCCAATCTGCAAGATGTTCGGACCCATATGGAGATTTGTGCATCAACTTGTACTTACCTAATTTAGATTTTATCTGCCTTTTGTATGTCTGACCCTCGAATGTGTTTTGAAATCATCTGGAATTTATCAGAATTTTCCCATGTTTTTGCAGAGCAAAACAACTTAAGTGCGTCGCCGGCAAACTTGTGCAGCTAGCTGTCAGTTTGCTCTCCCGAGCCTTGCAGCTGCAAGGAAATGCTCTTATTGGCAGACTTGACCTCGCCAGGCGGCCTCCCACAGGCTACTGTGGAGATGGTCTGTCTCTTGGAAAGGCTGCTTCTATCTTGTTTAATCATGGAGACAGAAGAGCCACAGACAGAGCTGAGATTATGGCAGCGGCTGTGATTGATTGGCGCTTTGGCCACCAAGGAGCAGGGAAGAAACTAAGAAAACAGGAAGAGAGAAACAGTGGGGGTGTCTGGGGAAGAGAGGTGGAGAGAAGACAGAGAGGAAAGAAGGACAACAAGAGAGGAGTCAGAACATAGAAGAAAACATTCCCGGAGCCAAAAACAGCTTCTTGCGTCACTCACAGATCCAAAGCCTGGGTCTGGACAGAGTTGATTCCGGGACAGAGGAGCGATGGAAGCCATGGGCCATTCATGTACATTTTATAAAGGATATTTGTAGGGCGGACAAAAGGGAAATAAATAGAGAGAAAGGGCAAAAGATCAGAATGAGAGAGAAGGCACTCGATGCATCCTGAAATGTTCTCAGATTATGCTTGCTTTTAAGTTGCTTTTAGGGACAGACCCTGAAATCCTATTAGACAGGAAGTATACACTCATTTAGTGCCTTCTCTTGGCATTTATGAAAAAGGAAAGAACTAAATTGCTCTGTGAGAAACTCAACACACGTTTGGATTCAATTATATCCATGCAACAGGAAAAAGAGAAGGAGGAATGGTGAGGGTGGATTTGCTACATTTGTCATTATTTTTCCCATTTTACAGATGACAAAGCTGAGGTTCTGAGATGTTAAATAATAAAGGTGACACACCTAATCAGCATTGAATCCTGGTTTTGAACCTATGAATGCTTGACTCCAAAGCTGGTAATTTTTGTTTTTCAGTACCAGGTTGGTGTACAGATGTATACTACATCTTTTAAAACATATATGCATATGTGAAAATTGAACCATGAAGTCTACCAAAGCAAACAGGGCTGTACTCAAGCCAAGAACATAGTAGGAATGGAGATGATGCTGCATATACACAGAGGAGACAGTTTTGGAACTGCTACTTCTACTCCCAGTTAGAGAGCGAGAAAGAGAAGGAGGGAGGGAGGGAGAGATTCTTCATGATTTCATTATACAATTAGAACAAAGGGGAGAGAACTAAAACCAAAGTGTCATGTCTGTGTACCAAGTAGAAGTCCGACGTTCTGTCTAGAGCATTGCTAGGCCTTGTTTTCCATTTTTTGGTGCTGCACGTGGGGGCTCTTGCCCTCAGTGTGGAGATGATGGTTGTCGCATGCATTGTTCCCAAATGTCTGGTGGAGGCTAAAACGAATGAATAAGATGGGAGGAGCGTAATGCAGTAGAGAGAGACCATGGCTGTGACCTTGAGTAAATCAAAGCCTCTCACAATCTTGATGTCCTTCTCAGGAACATGTGGAGGTTAGACTAGATAATTTCTAAGATTCCTTCCGTATCTAAGATTCTGTGTCTTGAAAGAAATCCCAACGGAGCTAAACTGCCTGCATGGCCAAAAAGCTTGTCTCTAAGGCTTTATCAGTAAAAGTGCTATCTCCTTGAGGGCTGGGAACCACCAACTGGATCCACCTCTGTCTGGTATAAGCGAGGGGAACAAACCAAGCACTGCACATTGTCTATTGGCCAATTGGATTCTTGGCGGGGAGATTTCACCTAGAGTCCCTCTATGGAGGCTTCGCTTTGCCCTCATGGCACACCAATAGATAGCCATGGGGCTGGCATCCACCAGCTGGATAATTAATAGCCTTTGAGTAACAAATTGGTGATCTCAGCCCAGCTCTGGCGATTGTGTCATAAAATAATTAAAACTGGTTAACCAACACAGCAGAGGCCAAGAAGGGGAAGGATTGAAGGAGCATAAAGCCAAATCATTCTTCTTTTCCAGCTCCTTGAAAAGGGATGAAAAGGTAGGAAAGAATGGTTAATATTTGAAGCCATGGAGTGCCTGGCTTAGATAAACGGATGGATGAGAATTCATTGAGGATCTGGACAGGTAGAGAACTCAAAGACAAATCCCCACCCACTAGCTGAGAGTGGCTAGGTAGGGTGAACCTCTCTAAACCATGATTGGCCAGGAAACAAAGTCCTTACTCTCTTCTCCAAGCAGCAGTTAAAATATCAGGAACCTCAGTTTTCTGTATGCTCATAATATAAGAAAGTACAGTGAGCTAAGGATGGTACAGACAATTGATTCTTCCCTCAATTCATCCAGGTCTCTGCTCAAAAAGTGCCTCATCACAGACCTTTCTCATCAATCTCTTTCCCCATCCCTCTACTGAGCTTACTTTTTACCACCTGACTTTATTCTTCATAGCTCTTGCCTTATTTGTGAACCGTGTATCTTCTCAACTAAAATGAACCAAGAATATGAGCCAAGATCAATACCTGGCCCATAGTAGATGCTTAGGAAGTACTGATGGATAAATTGAATGAATGAATGAATGAATGAATGAAACTGCTTTTTATCTAGACCATTTTGCTGAGAAAGCTTGCTCCTCAGGGCTTCACTTAGAAACATTTAATTTCCTGGTACCTTAAATCTCTCCGTCCCCTCTCCACGAAAATCCACGCAGAAAGACAAAGAAAATCTTCTAGGTCGACTTGCTCAGCTGTGAGACTACACTGCAAGTACATGTGCAATGTATGTGAATATATTGGAGAGGTGTGCCCATTCTGGGATTATTTTAGCCTTGCTCTACCAGCATGTGACAAAGTGCCACATGACTCTGTGTTAAACAGAGGAAGACACAAGGTCACAGACTAACCGCGTGAGTCTAGCAAGAACTTCCGCCTCTGGGAGAAAGCTCTAATGTGCTTTTAAATACATGGTGAAGGCAATTTTGAAAGCGGCTCATGTTCGCAGTGATCTATCTACTTGAATGATCTTTATGCATCCCTGTATATTCAAAGGTTTTATTGGCTTCTTTATATGACTACTTTTCATAGATAACAAGTGTCTTCTACACTGTAGAAAAATGAAATAGCAAAGATATAAAAATTTGTATTCACGAGAATTTGATGATACAAATTTATGCTTGTAGTATATTTCCATTCAGATGATATCGTGATGTCTTTTGAGATAGGATCACTGATAAACTATGTGCATCCTTTTGACATAAGAAGTTGGGTAGCAGAGTATAAACATATAAACACCAACTTTTACCAGATGAGGCTATCACTTGGGTATACAAAGGCTCACATTTTCTTTTCTCTTTTCAACAACGCAGATACCCTGCCCTGGTTTTTATTTATTTATATATTTATTTTCAAGAGGAGAAAAGGGCATGTCTAGATGCTTCCCCATCTCATTGTCCCAGTATATAAGCCTTTCTATTTCTTCCTCATGATCCACACAAAGCTAACTGACATAAAAGATAAAAGCTAGGCCGAAGCAAGCCTCCTTTACCCAATGGACAAGTTCACTGAAAGGCATGTGGGGCAGTAAGAATGAAAAGTACATGGTGATGACCCAACTAGAGAATTGCAGAATGGAACGGGACCTGAGAGATAAGCCAGCCCATGCCTGTCATTTCCCAGGTTAATTCCACCGTCAAAATACCAATACAGAAAGCTGTCTAAACTGCAAACTTAGTGTAACATTTAAGAAGCCAGTTGTGACCACTGATCTTTCTGCTATATCTACATTTAGCACTAGGTGTTGCTCTACTGCTATTTATAGACCAGATTTCTTTGATATGCAACAGGAGCTGAGCCTCCCAATTTTGAGATCCCTTCTGCAAATGCTGAGTTTTTAAGATGCTACCCTGCTAGTAATTGATAATGCTTCATTGAACCAGCTTCATTCAGTACGGCATATTGAATCCACTGAAACAGTCATTCTGCAGAGGAGCGATCAATACATGCTAGGGAACGGCTACTCCAAAGTCAAATTTTTCAAATTGTCCTAATTCAAATATTTACTTAAACTCTGTTTTTATATTATGTGCAATACAAGGGGAATGACATTGTTGCTGTGTGTTTCCTGGAACTGACTGTCTGCTACAAGGCCACAGATAAAGTTTGTTTATAGAAAAACAAAATATATAAAAAAAGTTTAGCACTGTTCTATTTGGAGCTTAATACTCCCACACATACCAAGGGGGAGAAAGGACAACTCTCTAGAACCTTTCTTTCCCTAGGGCAGCCGAGGACAGAAATGCTTTAACTCCCTCTAGTGACTGATGCATCATTACTTAGATTAGTCAGTTCTTCAGGCTGAATGATAATACCCCAAGGAGAAACAGGTCCTGCTTTAAGAGTTTCGTACTGTAGGGGCGCCTGGGTGGCTCAGTCGGTTGAGTGACCAACTTCAGCTCAGGTCATGATCTCACGGTCCATGGGATCGGGCCCCACGTCAGGCTCTGTGCTGACAGCTCAGAGCCTGGAGCCTGCTTCAGATTCTGTGCCTCCCTCTCTCTTGACCCTCTCCTGCTCACGTTGCCCCTCTCTCTCTCTCTCAGAAATAAATAAAAATATTTAAAAAAAAAAAAAGAGTTTCATAGTGTAGGAAGAGGGCAAATTTTCAATTCACCTTTAAGTTTTTAAAGGGAATACAATTCAGCTAGGAAATATGAATCTTTGACATCATTACTCAGTTGTTTAAACTTGGATAAATTTGATACAAGCTCCACATAAACGTTCAAGTTCTACAAGTCACATGTTATAATCATCTAATACTGAGATTAAAATTGTCTGGATATACGCAACATGTTGCTAACCATGGTTTTTTTGTTTTTCGTTTTTTTTTCATTTTGGTTATCTACCAATAACTATTTGTGATACCAATAATCAGGCAATGATACTAATAACAGTCCTAGATTTTTAGCTGAAAGGAAAGTGGAAGAAGGAAGCCAGAGTGGAAGCATCCTAATCCCATTACCAAGCTTAGCACAGTGGGAGAGAAGTAGTTAACACAAAGTTAGCTGCTAGGATCCATAACATAAACTCTTGGGTCTAGTCCTAAAGAGAGAGTTCCTTCCAATTTTTATAGTTCAGGCCTCAGGCTCAAAAAACTAAGGGCTTGGCTGAAGTTTGACTTTCTTATAAAATGTTCTTTTCAAGCTTTCTCCCCAGCACAAATCAGCCTTTTTTTTCCCCCGAAGATTCTATTTCCTTTACATCCTTTGAGGATAAAACTATGCTTTGTGGTTTTTAGACCATATTCACTTAGGATATTTAAAAACAGAGTGAATTCTACTGTTTCTTCCAATTCTCTCTTCACAGAGGCTCTCCTTTCCTCTCTCCTTATAGCATCAATGATCACATGGGGTAGTATCCACTATTATTTTTGCACTTCATTTGTTACGCTCCATATGAAAGATGGGCAGCTTTTCAAAAGAGATAGGTCAAACTCCCGATCCACATTCTTGTAAACTTGGGGTAAGAGGTGTTTATGTGTTAGGAAAATTGTCTATTTCCTATAAAAGGGAGGGACAGAAGAATTTTTGAAAGCGTCCATTTTGGAAACCATGTTTAGTGAGTGGCAGGAAGGAGAGGCACAGTGTAGTAGACTCTGAGGAAATTTCTGCCACTTTTAGTCAGACCCACTTCTGTGTGTACCATTTATAGGTAAGTCAACTGGCGTGTATGTAGGAGATAAGAAACAGTAAGAACTATGGAAATAGACTTATCATTTACACACACAGACATGCATACACAAATCACAGAATGCTTACCCTTTGTGTTTTTTTTTTTAAGTTTTAAAAATTTTATTTATTTGGGGGGGGTGCAGAGAGAGAGGGATAGAGAGAATCCCAAGCAGGCTCCATGCTGTCAGCCAAAGCCCAATGTGGGATTTGAACTCATGAACTGTGGAATTAAGACCTGCGGTGAAATCAAGATTTGGATGCTTAACCAACGGAGCCGCCCAGGCACCTCTTTTTTTCTTAATGCTAAACTCACCAAAGTATTTTTTAAATGCCATTGTATGAGCTCTTCTAATGGCATCTACTAATCTCTTCCATCTTTTTTTAAAAAAATTTTTGTTAATGTTTACTTATTTTTGAGAGAGAGACAGAGAGAGAGAGACAGACAGACAGACAGAGCACAAGCTGGGAAGGAACAGAGAGAGGGAGACACAATCTGAAGTAGGCTCAGAGCCCGATGCGGGGCTGGAACCCATGAGCCAGGAGATCATGACCTGAGACGAAGTCAGATGCTTAACAGACTGAGCCACCCAGATGCCCTTCCCATCCTTTTTATTGTCTAGGCAGGTTACATTTGCATAAGTCCAAAAAGGTGAATATGGCTCCTGCTTTTGCTTAGAAAATTGTTTCCAGCCTAGCTTAACAATCTTTATTTTAAGTTCATTCCAAGAGTGAGACAAAAATCTCTCCTCCAAAAGGAAAATAAAAGCCAAATTCCTATGCTTTTGCCTCATTTCATGTTTTATTATTCTATGTCTCCTAATAATACATTCTGTAAATATTGAAATGGGCACATGTTCTGTGGACGGGGAAGTGAGGCTATGCAGTTAATGCAAGTCGCCATCTCCAGACGACGTCCATTTTAGGCCATGTGCAATTTATATATCTTTCCTCCTTTCTTGATATACAAAAATTTTAAAAAACCGTGAAAAAGATTATAGAACCCAACTATATGTATTTTGAGGTCAGTGAGGTTAATGCTCCCAGCAAGGACAGACCTGGTCTGAACTGAAGCCTGGAGATGTGCTTGCTGAGGTCCACAAATGAGAAAATGTAGTGCTGAGGGCAGACCATATTATTGCAAGGTGCTAGACTAAAAAGCTTATGAAAGTCTAGAAGCATTATTGAAGTCTAGAAATGTTTGTGTACAACCAGCAAGCCCACATACACTGTGAAGAAGTCATTGTATGTGTTTTTAATAACAGCAATAAAAAGTTTCTCCAAATCTGCTTAGCTTTTCCTTGTTAAGTCTGAGTTAAAGACAGTCATTATGAGAAAGATGTTTCAAAGAGCACTTATACTTTGGTCAAATGAAAGAAGTATTTGCAACATAGGTTTAATTATGTTTTGAAAAGTATGATAATTTTAGTTTCTGGCAAAATTTGTATTTATTCCTTAGAGGAGATTTGCAACTTTTTGGGATGTACTTTAAAAAAGTTTTTTTTTTTTTAACATTTATTTATTTTTGAGAGACAGAGAAAGAGCATGAGCAGGGGAGGGGCAGAGAGAGAGGGAGATACAGAATCCAAAGCAGGCTCTGTCAGCACAGATCCTGATGTGGGGCTCAAACTCACGGACCATGAGATCATGACCTGAGCTGAAGTTGGACACGTAACTGACTGAGGCACCCAGGCGCCCTTTGGGTGCACTTTTAAGGGAGCAAAAGTCTTCCTGTTGAAGAGTCACGTTAGAGTCTTCAAAATTTGGAATGAGCATTCCATAGGTTCCGCCTATCCTAAAGGTGGTGTTTGTAAACAGAGGACCTACCTCTATAGCACAAGTGAGTTACCTTTTATTGGCACTTTCTCACCATGAATGATAAGGGAATATGCTCTTTGAGGTACATCAGTTTTCCCTTCAGATTTTTTTCTGAAATATTTCAAAACACTCTGATTCCCTAGGCCATACCATCTTCCTCTGACTTGACTCCCTCCTGAAGAATTCAGCAGGAGAACCGTCTCCTGTCTTCCTTGAGGAGTCTGCTATACCTGCCACACAGGCTCCCCCACTCATTTCCTCCAGCTGCCTCTAGGCAGCCCTGGGCCCTGGGCCTTCACTCAGCAGCTGATGTGATGCTCCCGCTGCTGCCTGTCCTTGGCAGATAGTCGGAGCATGGTCTAGCACATTATCTTTGGACGAGGACTCTGGCCTTGACTCTCCTTGCTTGGGAGTTTTCTTCCTCAGGGGCTCCTCAGTGGCACACAAATACAGCTGGCCCTGGAACCTCCCTGGGCTCGTCTCAATTTGCAACAGTTTAGGCTGGTCTGGGAGCCCTCTGTTAGATAAAGATTGGGCTCTTCTTCCCAGTCATCAACTGCTTTGTGTTTAGTACTGTTTGACTCTATTGAAAGATAGGAAGGAGGGAGAGTGGGAAGAAAGGAAGAAGAAAAGAAGGAAAAGAAGAAAGAAAGAAAAGAAGAAAGAAAGATAGACAAAAAGGAAGACAAAAGGAAAGAACGATAAAAAGAAAGACAAAAAGAAAGAAAAAGAAAAGACAGAAAAAAGAACAGAAAGAAAGAAATTTTAAAAGGATAAAAGAGAAGGACTAGAAATGAAAATCCTAAGAGGTATATGTTTCCTTCCTGTAAAAAGTTTGTTCCCTACTTGGTTATAAGTATTCATTGCTAAATCCACTGCAGATTTTATAATAAGATGACTAAATCAGAGCGCATATCTAGATGCCACCTTAAAGACTTTTGGCAACTGTCAATCAATACCAGTCAAGCTAGCCAGGAAGCTCCTCTTCCGGGAGATGTCATTGTAAAGAACACGTTCTCTGCCTAGGGCCAAATCCAGGTTCATGGTCTTAGCAAATGAGAGTAGAAAACATCTATCCATCAATCTCAAATTCAACTGTGACCTGGACTTTAGAAACCAGCTTAGCTTTAACAATTTTTGACAGTCCTTGTGCAATATTTTGCACAAATACACTCAATGGGGAGGAAGTTACAAGTTAGGGAAATTGCAGAAAGGTATCTGTTCTTTAGCTGATCTTAGTATTGGGTCCAAACAAGTGCGTGGACTTCAAGAATACCAGCAGCCATAGTACTGGTCCACTGGCACTCCCAAATTCTCCCAAATTCTCTGGGATGAAGAACATCTCTCCTTCCCCCACACCCCCGCTCAATGCAATTGGGCCTGTAGGGCACAGATATACAAGTAATGGAGGTTGCCACCTAATCAGAGAAGGAGGAATAGGCCTCACCTTGTTCCAGGGGTGGCATTTTCATTAATGATACTTGACATCATGGTAGCTTTGAGCCAGATTTTCTCGCAGATCTTCCTGAGCCTGCAGGCAGCTCAAGTTCTCGGTCTTGTACCTTCTCTCTCTCCGGTCGCCTCCCATCCCAGAGGTGGAGAGAGGACTTGTTGAACTGGACACGTAGCACTGCTTGGTATCTCAGTGATTTAACCCACACTCCTATTCCTCTGAAATTATTGTGAATCTTGATTCTGATATTTTTCCCTGTTTCCATCTGCAAATTTAATAGACACAAATTTATTATTTCCACGTAAGCTATTAGATGAAGCTCTGTGCAGTCTTGTGGCAATTCATGAAAGGCACTGCTCCAGGTTGAGAATCACACATTATAATAAACACTTTTTAGAGATTATTCAATCAATTTTGGTTCCATATAATAAAATAATCAGAAATACCATGTATATGCATTCTCCTGATTTATCCACTGAGTAGCTCTATCCAAATATTATATCAGGTTTATTTATGATAACTAATTCCTGGGGAACTCTTGCTGACTCATTGTGACTCCTTCATCTGAGAAAAACACTAATATCCATGAGTAGTTTTCTGTTTATAAAAGTAATAAGTGGCTCTTTCCAAACAGGTTTTTAAAATAAATGCATTAAAGAGAAAACAAAAGCCACTTAAAATCTCACTACTTAGCACTGCAAACAGTTTGGTTAATTTCTTTTCAGCTTGCTGTCTCCCTGTCTCCACTCTATCTCTTGTTCTCTCCCCTGCACGCATCTTTCAGTCCCCTCCACCATTCACCCTGTTATCTTCTCTTCCCCCCAGCTCAAAGAATTGGACAATAGTCACCTGGTACTTTGAAGGGGAAATGGGTACAACAAAACCAGAAAAAAAGGGTAAGAGAATTTTTACCCTTAATGTGAAAAGCTGCAAGACTAGCTGTAAAATAGAAATGTCTGCCTGCCTACTTGCAGATTGGATTTTTTTTTTTTTTTTTTTGAGAGAGAGAGAAAGCATGCATGTGGCTGGGGAGGGGCAGAGAGAGAGGGAGAGAGAATCTTGAGAAGGCTCCATGCCCAGCATGGGGCCCAACACGAGGCTGGACCTCAGGACAGTGCGATCATGACCTGAGCCAAAATCAAGAGTCAGACACTTAACTGAGCTACCCAGGCATCCCTAAGAGTATTAGTGAACAGGTCAGAGGAAGTCAAGGAAGGCTGAGGTGTAGACTTGGAGATATTACAGTCACCAAAACCCTAGATCAAGAGAACACAGCCTCAGCCTATCATCTGCACTAGGGAGCCACGTGGGTGTCAAGTCAGTGCCCAGGTGGTCTTGTTGATGTCCAGTGGAATCTTCCAGTCAATAGTGACCAGCCAACTGTCTTGACACTGTGCTCTCTTCAATGGCTTCAATAAGATCGGGGGAGCAGATAACTTTCATTAGCATAAGGCCCTGTCTGTATTAAATGACACCCAAGTAAAACCATTGTCCTCTGCCCTCCAACATATATGTCTAATCTGACATATGAACCAGAAGCCCAGTGTAAGAAGACTGTTACAACATCTCCCACTCTGAAGATAGTCTTTCTTCTTTCATCCATCAGAAGAAACTTCCGGGGCACCTGGGTGGCTCAGTTGGTTGAGCGTCCAACTTCGGCTCAGGTCATGATCTCATGGTTTGTGGGTTCAAGCCCCGCATTAGGTTCTGTGCTGAGAGCCAGCTCAGAGCCCGGAGCCTGTTTCAGATTCTGTGTCTCGCTCTCTCTGACCCTCCCCTGCTCACGTTGTTTCTCTCTCTCTCTCTCTCTCTCTCTCTCAGAAATAAATAAAAAAACATTTAAAAAAAAAAAAGAAGAAACTTCCATGCCATTCTCTCCCTGCTTTTTCCTCATTCTTCTTCCCTAGCATTTCTATCCATCAGCTGGTAAAGGTCAGTCTCTTTATCTGCACGTAAGTCATGTCTACCTCTCTGGGTAGTGTTAGGCTGTCCCTCTCTACCCTTGCACAGTACCTATTTCTGGTCTCCATTGTAACACTAATCTCTACAGCAGCACAGTAACTTTATTTTTAAGTTTATTTATTTATTTTGAGAGAGACAGCAAGTGTAAACAGGGGAGGGGCAGAGAGACAGAGAGGGAGGAAGAGAGAGAGAATTCCAAGTAGGCTCTGCACTGTCAGCATGGAGCCTGACACAGGGCTGGATCTCAAGAACTGTGAGATCATGACCTGAGCTGAAACCAAGAGTCAGATGCTTAACTTACTGAGGCATCAGGCGCCCCAGCACTGTAACTTTTCATGATCTAATCTGGGCCTCCCACTAGAATGTGAGCTCTAGGTTAGGGATTCTATTATCTTATTGTCTTCCCCAACTACGCTAAGTGTTTAGCATAGGTTCGGTGTTCAATAAATTATGACTGAATAATTCGTTCATTTTATCTAGAGTCACATTTTTTCCTTGTTGAACACTTGGACACCAGTTTTCCTCTTCCAGTCTCCTGGTGATCTCCATATTCTTCCTGACTCTTCATTATCAAGCACAGGGTGTGCAATTGTAACTACAAGGTTTTTAGTGGCCTGGAATGTCAAACACCTAGGTTTAGAAAGTGGAACTTAGAAGAGCTAAGAGTTCTCTAGGAAGAGAAATGTTCTTTAGGAAATAGTCTTAAATTTTTTTTTAATGTTTATTTATTTTTGAGAGAGAGAGAGAGAGAGAGACAGAGTGCAAGTCAGGGAGGGGCAGAAAGAGAGGGAGACAGAATCTGAAGCAGGCTCCAGGCTCTGAGCTGTCAGTACAGATACCAATGTGGGCTCAAACCCATGAACCATGAGATCATGACCTGAGCCAAAGTTGGATGCTTAACCGAATGATCCGCCCAGGTGTCCCTGAAATAGTCTTTTAAATTTGAACTACGTATTTATCATGAGTCTTTTTATTCAGGGCTTGATTCTTTCTTTTTTATTAATTTTTAAAAAATATTTATTTTTGAGAGAGAGTGTCAGAGCATGAGTAGGGGAGGGGCAGAGGGAGAGGGAGACACAGAATCTGAAGCAGTCTCCAGGCTCTGAGCTGTCAGCACAGAGCCCAACACTGGGCTCAAACTCACAGACTGTGAGATCATGACTGAACCAAAGTTGAATGCTTAACTGACTTGGCCACCCAGGTGCCCCAGAGCTTGATACTTCCTAATAAAATTATTACTCTTTTGAATTTTGGGTTCTTCTTTCCATCTATTCCATCTAAACTTTGGAAGGCCAAGAAACGTCAAGAACATTCCTTGAAAAGTCTTTTGCTATGTAATCATGTCAAAATTTCTTTAGATGTTTTTTGAAATCTGCTTGTCTAATGTTTAGAGTTTGTGTGTGAGCATATTCAGGGTTCCCAATTTTGGGCTTGTTGTAAATGCTAAGAAAAAAAATAGACACTTTCTGATCTTAAATAGACAACCCAACTTTACAACTTAGGGAAGTAGAAAAAGAAGAACAAACTAAACCCAAAGTTAGCAGGAGGAAGGAAATACTTTAAGAGCAGAGATAAGTGAAATAAAGACTAAAAAAACAATGGAGAAAATCAACGAAAACAAGATTGGCTCTTTGAAAAGATTAACAAAATTGAGAACCTTTAGCTAGATGGACTAAGAAAAAAAAAGAGAAAATCCAAATTACTAAAATCAGAGATGAAAGTGGGAACATTACAATTGATTCTGCAGAAATAGAATTATAAGAGAGTACTATGAACAATGTACCTCAAACAATTGGATAACCTAGATGAAATGAACAAATTACTAGAATCACAAAACCTATCAAAATGCAAAATGTGATATAATATAATACATATCAGATATGATGGAATACTATTCAGTCTTAAAAAGGAAGGAAATTCTGCAATATGCTACAATGTGCATGAAACTTTAGGACATTACCCATGTGAGGTAAGCCAGACCCAAGACAGTGCTCTACCAATTTGGGGCTTTGTTCTTCTTTTTCTAATTAATTTGGATATAAGGCTGGATTGTTTATTTGAGATTTTTCTTGTTTCTTGAAGTAGGGCAGGATCCCTATAAACTTCCCTCTTAGAACTGCTTTTGTTGTGTCCAAAACATCTTGGAATGCTGTGTTTCTATTTTCATTTGTCTCAAGGTATTTTTAAAATTTTTTCTTTGATTTCTTCATTGGCCCCATTGGTTATTTAGTAGCATGTTGTTTAGTCTCGATGTGTTTGTTTTTCTCTAGTTTCGTTTTTTTCTTTTTATTGATTTTTAGTTTCATACCATTGTGGTAAAAAAAAAAATGCTTGGTATGATTTCAATCTTCTTACATTTTTTGAGACTCTTTTGTAGCCTAACATGTTTTGGAGAACATTCCAGTTGCGCTTGAAAAGGATGTATGTTCTGCTGTTTTTGGATGGAATGTTCTTTATAGACCTGTTAAGTTCATCTGGTCTAATGTATTGTTCAAAGTCACTGTTTCCTTATTTAATTTTCCATCTGGATGATCTATCCATTGATATAAGTGGGTTGTTAAAGTCCCTACTACTATTGTATTACTGTTAGTTTTTCCTTTTATGCCTGTTAATGATTGCTTTATGGATTTAGGTTTTCCTAATGTTGAGTGCATAGATATTGTTATATCTTCCTGCTGTATTGATCCCTTTATCATTATGCAAGGCCCTTCTTTGTCTCTTGGTAGTGTGTGTTATCTTATTTATTAAAACATTTTAAGTTTATTTATTTATTTTGAGAGAGAGAAAGAGAGAGAGAGAGGGAGAGGCAGAGAGAAAGAGAGAGAGAGAGAAGGAGAGAGAGAATCCCAAGCAGGCTCCTCACTGTCACTATGAGCCTAACACAGGGTTCGAATCTATAAACAGCAAGATCATGACCTGAGCCAAAATCAAGAGTCATGGATTAATCAACTGAGCCATCCAGGCACAACTGCTAGTTTGTTTTGAAGTTTATTTTGTCTGGTATAAGTATTGCTACCCCCACTTTTTACTAGTTTGCTTCTATTGTGTGAAATCTTATTCCATCCTTTCACTTTCAGTCTGTATGTGTCTTTAGGTCTGAAGAGAGTCTCTTGCAGGCAGCATACAGATGGGTCTTGTTTTTTTTATCCATTCAGTCACCTTATATCTTTGATATAGAACATATAATAGGAGAATTTAGTCCATTTAAAGTAATTATTATTATTATTAAAAAATTTTTTAAGGCTTTAAAAAAACAGCATGAGCAGGGGAGGGTCAGAGAGAGAGGGAGACACAGAATCTGAAGCAGGCTTCAGGCTCTGAGCTAGCTGTCAGCACAGAGCCCGACGCGGGGCTTGAACCCCTGAACTGTGAGATCATGACCTGAGCTGAAGTCGGACGCTTAACCAACTGAGCCACCCAGGCACCCCACATTTAAAGTAATTATTGATAAGCATGTACTTATTACTGTTTTGTTAATTGTTCCTGGTTATTTTTGTAGTTTTTCCCTGTTTCCTCCTCTATTGCTCTCTTCTTTTGTGATTTGATGACTTTCTTTAATGATATTCTCTGATTCCTTTCTCTTTATTTTTTGTTTATCTATTATAGGTTTTAGTTTGTGGTTACCATAGGGTTCATATATAACACGCTATAGACAGCAGTCTATTTTAGGTTTTAAGTCACTTTAGTTCAAAGCAGTTTTTAAAGCACTATGTTTTTACTCCCCCCACCACATTTTATGAATTTGATGTCATATTTTACATCTTTTTTATTTGGTAGGATACAACTAATTTTATAGAGATATAGCTGATTTGACCACTTTTGTCTTTTAACTTTCATCTACGCTTTATAAGTGATGAACCTTTACTACGTGTTTGTTTTTACCAATGAAATTTTTTCTTTCATAATTTTCTTATTTTTTATGGCTTTTTCTTTTCCACATAAAAAAGTCTCCTTAACATTTCATGTAAGGCGGGTTTAGTGGTGATAAATTCCTCTAACTTTTGTTTGTCTGGGAAACTCTTTATCTCTCTTTCAATTTTTTTTTAAATAGTTTATTGTCAAGTTGGTTTCCATATAACACCCAGTGCTCATCCCCACAAGTGCCCTCCTCCATGCCCATCTCCCCCCTTCCCCTCCCCTCCATACCCATCAGTCCTCAGTTTATTCTCAACATTCAAGAGTCTCTCATGATTTGCCTCCCTCCCTCTCGCCCCATATTTCCCCCCCCTTCTTCTCCCCCATGGTCCTCTGTTAAGTTCCTCCTAATCCTCCTATACGTGCAAGCATATGGTATCTGTCCTTCTCTGCCTCACTTATTTCACTCAGAATAACACCCTCAAGGTCCATCCATGTTGCTACACATGGCCAGATTTCATTCCTTCTCATTGCCATGTAGTATTCCATCGTATAGATGAACCACATCTTCTTGATCCATGTGTCCATTGATGGACACTTAGGCTCTTTCCATGTTTTGGCTATTGTTGAGAGTGCTGCGATGAACATTGGGGTACATGTGCTCCTATGCATCAGTACTCCTGTATCCCTTGGGTAAATTCCTAGCAGTGCTATTGCTGGGTCATAGGGGAGTTCTATTGTTAATTTTTTGAGGAACTTCCACACTGTTTTCCAGAGGGGCTGCACCAGTTTACATTCCCACCAACAGTGTAGGAGGGTGCCCATTTCTCCACATCCTCGCCGGCATCTAGAGTCCTCTGATTTGTTCATTTTAGCCACTCTGACTGGCGTGAGATGGTATCTCAGTGTGGTTTTGATTTGTATTTCCCTGATGACGATTATATTCTCACACCATACACAAAAATAAACTCAAAATGGATCAAGGACCTGAACGTGAGACAGGAAACCATCAAAACCCTAGAGGAGAAAGCAGGAAACAACCTCCTTGACCTCAACCGCAGCAATTTCGTACTTGACACATCCCCAAAAGCAAGGGAATCAAGAGCAAAAATGAACTATTGGGACCTCATCAAGATAAAAAGCTTCTGTATGGCAAAGGAAACAATCTGTAAAACTAATAGGCAACTGACAGAATGGGAAAAGATATTTGCAAATGACATATTAGATAAAGGGCTAGTATCCAAAATCTGTAAGGAACTCACCAAACTCCACACCTGAAAAACAAACAATCCAGTGAAGAAATGAGCAGAAGATATGAACAGACACTTCTCCAAAGAGGACATCCAGATGGCCAACAGACACATGAAACGATGCTCAGCGTCCCTCATCATCAGGGAAATACAAATCTCTTTCAATTTTGAATAATAACAGTGCCAGGTAGAGTATTCTTGGTTGTGTTTTCCTTTCAGTCCTTTGAATATGTCATAGGGCTCCTTCTAGCCTGCAAAGTTTCTGCTGAAAAATCAGCTGACAGCCTACTGGGTGTTTCCTTGTATATAACTAGTTGCTTTATTTTCTTTACTTCTTTTGAACAGATTTTAAGTTATTCATTGTTGTCTTCAACATTTATATGCAAAATTTTGGTGATACATATGTAATTTGTGTAAAATTTAAAATTTACATTGCTAGCCATATGCTGTATTTGGTGTACAGCTAGCTGAATTATATAAAAACAAAACTCAAAGAAAAAAAAGAACTTTGTATATTCTTCATTTTTAACTCTTGAGTCTAAGTTGCATTTTAACATTTATTGCAAAGGGCAATCTCTGTTAAGTGCTAGCCTAAAGCCTTCTTAAAGTTTTGTAAACAAAATTATGAGAAAAGATTCCTTGGTTTGTATATATTCTATTTTAACCAATCTATTTTCATAAGGTTGAAGCTTATAGAAATTATTTTATAGTGATTAACTGAAATAATAGGCTGAATGTAAGATATACTCTGACTACCAGTTATTTATTACCTATAAATCAAATTTCCTAGAGCAAACATTAAACTATACAACCCAAACAAAATAACTGGACTTAAAATTTTCTGAAGAGAAGAAAGTATGTATGTATGTATTTATGTATTTATAAATAAGAAAATTTTATTTTAAAAATTGTTTTAAATGTTTTATTATTTATTTTTGAGACAGAGAGACAGAGTGCCAATGGGGGAGGGACAGAGAGAGATAGAGACACAGAATCCAAAACAGGCTCCAGGCTCTGAGCTGTCAGCACAGAGTCCCATGCAGGGCTCAAACTCATGAGCCAAGGAGATCATGACCTGAGCCAAAGTCAGACACATTGGTTAACAACTGAGCCACCCAGGTGCCCAAGAAGAGAATTGCTTGAATAAAATATTTTGGTAAATGCAAGCATCCTCCCACAAGTTTCTATTGAAGTACAAATAATGTGAGGAAAACAATATGGCATCCAAACATCAGCAAATAATTGTAGAAGATGCATAAATCAAATTGTGGGCAAAGGTAAGAAACAAGTGTTAGAACAAATTCCACAGTGTTCAAGGCTTGCTATACAGTTGGAGGAAAGATGAATGTTTCTGTAATGTCTGGGCTTCTGTTGGATTCTGCTTTAATTAAATGCTAACAGTAATGTTTGAGTTTTATTAAGCACTGGTAATCAGCAGAAGTCATACTGCCTGCTTCACTGGAATATTTTGGAAATGGGGGTGGGTGCATTTTTGATCAGCAGTGATTGGGTACCATTTACTGGCATGTAGTGGGTGCAGGCCAGCGATGCTAGCAGTCTGTTGTGTGTGGAATGGTTTTGTACAATGAAGAGTTGTCCTTTGTCTCACATAGGTCTTACTGGACATTTGCATAGGTAAAAAACCTGGTAATTATCTGGGCCTAGAAACTAAACTCTGTTTTATGTATACATTCAAAATATTGCTTCCCCTTTTTGCATTTTTTAGAGAATGTAACCAGTGTACAAATTGAGGAAGAATTTTTGGAGAATGTAACCAGTGTACAAACTGAGGAAAAACTGTTTGGAACTTTGCTAAGAGTTGTTTACCAACAACTTTTGTTCACCAAACAGTCATGAGCTGATTGAACTCATTTGGCAGCAAAACCTGACCTGAATTGATTTGAGGCTATTTGGAAAATTATGTCACCCATGGCAACACTTTTATCAGTTGTAAGAGTCACATTCAAATGTCAATATAAAGAAACTGTGTTGACCCTTCCCATTCAAACTGTCCAGCTTTAAGGGGACCAGTAGCACTATAACCACTCATGAACTTACTAGAATTGCCCCGTCCTAGACCTGTGAAATCAGAATCCATATTTTAACAAGAGCCCAGGTGATGTGTATGCACATCAAAATTTGAGGAGCAATTATATAGCAACAATTATATGGAAATTTGTCTTAAATAAAAACATATAGGCAATACCAGCACTGGACCCTTATATCTATGTCTTCTAGTGTGGTTTGTCTGAGAATTTTACATATTGAGAGATCGCCTATTTTATTATAATTTACTTTCTCTTGCTTCTCCTTTATTGTCAATACATTATACATAGTTTTCCGAACTATGGATTCCACTTCAAGATAATAAAGGGGATATTGCCATAATAAAAAGGGTGTGTTGCTGTGATAGGGCTGAGGGCTACTGAATAATGGGAAGATGTACTGATGAAGAAAAATACATTCCCAACATATATGAATTCCTTACCCAAAAAAATGTTTTATGGAAAGACAGTGTCAATATAACCACTGGTGGAAGAGATGCTTTGTCTATTTGGATTCTGGGATAAAGATACAGAGATAGCTTCAAAAATAAATGTATTTACTGCATCATTCAGAAGCAAGAAGCTCTTGCTGTAAAGAAACTGAAGCCAGAAGTGTACACATTGCTACAAGATGTTGCTGATAGAGATAATAGTATAAAATCCAGATCTTTAAACTATTATAAGCGATTCACTGTTCTTGGTAGAGATGATGAGTGATGTTGAAAACATTTTGCATCATGGACAAGGTCTCCAATTTTATCATACATGAGTGTCTTTCAGAATTGTCCATTTTAAAGGAACTACATGTTCTTAGTTTTAAAAACACTTGTGTTCCACATTCTGTCTTTTCTGTGGTAACAAGTGCCTAGCAATTCTGGGATAATACAGTGAAATTTTAAAATACACTGTGCCTTCAAAATAAAAGTGCTACTTTAATGGTAAGTGGGAGTTTCTGCTTTTGAAGGAAACTTGGGCTGTGGTGTGATCATAATGATAGGAGACCTTTGCAAAATGCTTCCTTCCTAACTGATTGATTTTAGAAAATCAGTCACATCTGCCCACTTTGAAAAACTTGGAAGTATACATTACTAATTCATTTTAAAAACTTTCCTCCAAATGACTTCAAATGGGTCTTAGGTCCACTTATTGAATACATTTGTTAAAACTATAAAAATGCAACATCTCTGATTAGTTGGCAAAAAAAAAAAAAAAAAATAGTGTTCCCTAAGATAGTGAATGAATTGGTGAGACCAGGAAAAGGTTATTGACTGCAGAGTCTATTCATTTCTGTTTCAATTCAAGTCCCTGGTGCCTTACCTGCAATTCTAAAACAAAAAATTTTGAGAACCAGAAGCTTTGCTCATAAGTCATATGATAACAAAATCTGACCTGCATTGACTGAAGGCTTTTTATAGTCTTTATTTTTCCATGCAGTATGCTTACTCACATCGTTTGATGCAGAAATACAAAATGTTCAGGTATGGGGTGCGGTCCCAGGCCTTGCTGGGGGAGCAATGTAATATATGTCATGTAAATTTTCTAAAAATTGATAAAATTCTGAGTATCCTAATTTTTTCTGATCCTAAGGGTTTTGGAGCTGTGGGCCTGTGCAGATTCCCAGCAGTGAATATGAGATGAGTAAAGGACTGGAAAATAATTTTGATGTAATGCAGGGGTCCTTTGTATGGTATTTTAAAGTTAAGGATCTAAGACTCTGGAATTTGTTTCCTGAATTTTTGTTGCTATAAGGATAGTGGAATTATATCTTTGGGCAGAAGGCCTGTAAGTCAAAGTTAGCTCGTAAGCCAAATAAATTGCCCTAATAAAGAAATCAGCCATCCATCCATTCCACTTTGTCCTTACAGGGAAGTTCTGATCTGGGGAACATCTCAGCTCAACTGAAGCTGTGAGCTCAGAGTGTTTTGAGAGACGCTTTTCCCATATCTGAGGTGTGAGGGTGGGGGTGCGGGTGGGGTCTCGACTGGCCTCACAAAGTAGCCTAAGACATTAGTTCCAAAATACATTTTTGCTTTGACAGATTGTACAAGTGTGAGAACCTATACCAGCAACAGTTTAGAGTGAATGCCCATAGGATTGCATTTCTATTGGAAAATGAAAAATGATGCAGGGAGATGAAAATGTTTCCAAACTCCTTAGCTGTTAGCAAACGTTTGCCAAGAAAACACTTCCCTAATTCTCTGGAGGTTCTAAAAGATTAGAAGGCACATGGGCAGGGGACCAAGTGACTCTCACCCTGGGAAGTTTTGTCTTTCTTACTATCACTAAAGAAACCTTTTATAACAAGTCCTTCTATTTCTATTCTAAGTAAAACCATTTGCTGGTATAGCAAACATAACTTTCTAAATCTAAACAGAACTAAGAAAGAATAAAACCAAACCAGTGTTTGTAGAAATATTTTTCTTTAAAAAATGCAAAGAATGGCAATTATAATGGAATAGAATGGTGTCTGAAGCTAGATGATTTTGAGACTGAAGGTGTCCTATCTGATTTCAACCAGCACTGAAGTCAGGAAACTAAAATGCTGATTTGGTTGTATGTTTATTTGGGTGAAAGCTGAGTCAAAAACTTTATGGGAAAGAAATCTGTCTGTAATTTTGAAATGGGAGTATGTATGGTACAGGAACTGGTGGTAGAAATGAGTCCTATAGGCAAAATTGCAAGAGCTCAAATTTATTTTCACAAACACAGAGAACGTTTGCCTAGCTGAAGATAAAAATGCAACAGCAGTGTAATGAATTGGTCCCACTGCTGCCTTTACTAATTCACCTCCTCATAAACTGATACCCCTGCCAAATAAGGCTCATATTGGTCTTCCTGAGTATTGGTTTCTTTGCTGTCTATACCAACATGCAGAATCTGACCACTTCCAACACCTCCATGCCTCTCACTCAAGTCCACCCTTGCTTAGATGGTTATTTTGTCTTTGAGCTTCTAGCCTCACTCCCCCCAGCATGCAGTCTATTCTCCATATAGCCATCACTGTGGTCCTTCTATAACAAGTTAGATTATGTCGTTCTTTGGCTCGAAGCTTTCCACATCAAGTAACATTAAGTTCAAACTTCTTCCTTTTAGGAACTTGCTCCCCGTCGCCTCTGATTCCAGTTTTATTACTTGTCTCCTTGCTCATACACTCTAGTCATCTTTGTCTCCTTAACCCTTGAAAACACCGAACACATTTCTAGCTCACCATCTCTGTACCTCGTAGTCCCTCTGCCTAGATGCTCTTTGCCCAGAGAGCTGATGGGCTTTCTCCGTTTGTTCTGTTCCCAGGTTATCTTACCAGAGAGGCCTTCACTGCCAATCTCCTCCTATCCCACCCCGGAAGCTTTTTCCTTTACCCTGGTTTATATTTCTGCATGGTACCCATCATCTCCTCTGTATTTCAGGTCTGTCTTCCTACAGAAAATCAGAGGCTTCTTCTGTTCATGCAATATCCTTAGCTACTATAACAGTACCTGCAGCATAGTGGGTTTCCAGAATGTATGCATGGATAGATACTTAAATTTGATGTTAAGCCTGAAAATCAAAAATACAGGAGTATGTTGGATAAAATAGCTTTGAAAAAAAATTTTTCTTTATTATGGTTTTCTAGAGCCATTGCTTTCTTGAGATCATTTTTTACTGTACAATTTATGGATTTTTTTGAAACCACATACAGATGTTTTATAGTTATTTATTTTTATATGGTTATTTATTTACTTTGAGAGAGAGAGAGAGAGAGAGAGCGAGAGAGCTGGGGAAGGTCAGAGGGAGAGGGAGAGGGCCAAAGAGAATCTCAAGCAGGTTCTGTGATGTCAGCACAGAGTCTGAGGGGAGGCTTAATTCCAGCGAGATCATGACTTGAGCCGAAATCAAGAGTGGGGTGCTTAACCCACTGAGCTACTCTGGCGCCCCTCCAGTTACTTTAATACAATTGTAGCAATCAATTGATATACACTTGTTCTAAACATTCACTCTTTTAAATTATTTTGTATGTTTTCTTATTTAATAATCATGCTACCTCATATATGTACATATCCATATACATATATATGTATACATGTACATATACATACATATATGTATATTTGTATGTACAAATCCACGAAAATGAGTACTATTTTAAACAACAAGTAAACACTGAAAATATAGAGATATTGTAAACATGTCATTAGACTTATTGAATGACTGTTGGATAAGAAAATCCTTCAAAGGGCCTGGCTAAGGGTAACAGAGAAGATTCATCCCTGTTTGGGGCTGTAGGTGTCTAATGTGGCCCCTTTTGAAGAATCAGGTAGTAGACAGCTTAATGTTATTGGGAGAAATTATAAAACATTAATGGTTCACAGAAAGCTAAAATGAAGATATAGAGACACAAAGCTTTATATACTTTGGCAAGATGCACTCTGTTCCTCATTCTCTCTTGATATTTTTGGCCACAGCCATGGTCATGTATTTTTAAATTTAATTAATTAATTAATTAGGTCATGTGTTTTTTAAAAATTTTAAGTCTTGATAACCACACTGTTCTCATCTTCCTGTCATCGTCATGATGGCTGACTTGATTTATGTCAGCAGGTGATCAAGGATAAAATATCTTCCTCTGTATTCTGTGTTTTCAGAGTAGATGTGTGCTGTGGTTAATTAGTATTAATAATTAAATGTTTACAAATTAATAAACGAAGTGAGTGGTTGATAACCAGGGGACTGGCAGGTGGACCGAAAGACACAGAAGTCACACAGGTTATGTGACTGAGGACTGCTGGGGGCAAACAATGGATGCAGACCCTTGATTGTCTGAAAGAAAAGGCACTGGGGGCTCACAGACTTAAGGCAAGGCTGGGAACAGCAGATACTGAGGAAGTGCAGAGGTTAAAAACAAAAAAATCAGGAAGTAGGAAACTGTTTCTCATAGGGTCACCCGAGTCCGGGCAACGCTGTTGCTGGGGCTGCAATTGCCTTTGCTCAGTGAATCTCATCTCAAACATCAGCTGCTCTCTTGTTCGGTCCACCTGGCCTTTGAGGTAAATGAAGTGGTGGTGGGAGGGAGGAAGGATCTGCCCTTTGCTTTGGAGACTGCTGCACCCAACTGTCCTCTTGCTGAGACTATATCCTATTTGGGGAGGGCTAATCCTCTAAAAGAAAACAGATCTCTCAGAAAAGATGATAGATGCTGGGCATCCCCAAATGACCTAGATGATTTGAACAGCAGTATACATATAAAAAAACACCATCAGGGAAAATCTGGGGGAATGCATTGGTAAGTAAATTTTAAAGAACAATCTATAAATAATATGTGTATTAGTAATCATACTTTACCATGTATTCTATAAGTAATATACACACACACACACACACACACATAATATGTTTCTATTAAATGCATTAATGCAAACTAACAAGAGCAATAATATAAAAACCAGGCAATGGACATAAATATATCATTGTCAGTCAACAGCACAAATAATAAACATGAAAAAAAGTGTTCATCATTATTGATTATTGAATGAGTCCTGCTTAAAACAAGATATGATTTTCATCCATCCCATTTTCAAATATAAGAAACTAATACTTAATAGTGGAAGGTGTTTTCACAGCATCTCACAGATCTTTGAAAATGTTCATAAATGTTGATCCAGTAGTTGCACTTGTAGGACTCTATCCCAAGAATTTAGATATCTCAACAAAGATTGGTATTTACAATGTTCATTCCAGAATGTTTGTAAACTGCCTCAAAGTCTCGAAACATCCTAAGAACCATCAGTAGGTGAACAGATGAAAATAAATGATTGGAATATTCTTCAACCATTAAATATCATATTTACAAAATTAGTGACAGTAAAAAATAGTGAGACGAGGAGGATTCTAAATTGTACCGCATGATGCTAATTTTGTAATCAGTATTTGTTTAGGTATAGAAAATGAACAAAAAAGAAAAGTACCAACACACAGTGGGTATGTTGGGGGGTTATAGGTTATTTTAATTCAAAAAATTTTGTGTTCTGTTATCTCCGAAACTTTGTATTTTTGTAAAACAGACATGTGGGAATTATAAAAATGGGCATATATTACTTTTATACTGAGAGGAAAAGATGCAAATTAAAGAGAATTTAGAATTTTGATAAAAATGTCAGACGTGTATCCAGATGGATATATAATAGGATTTTGTAGTCACATTTTCTTGACATCTCTGAAGACAGGCAAGATTTGGAAAAAATAATGGCAACAACGAACAATCAGCAAACCTCTCGGGAAAACAGAAATAATTACATACAGAATCATACTACACCTAAAACTTCTCTTTGGCAGTCCATAGCATATGCTTTTCTATCAACAACATATGGCCTTTTACTATTTGATTCCTCTAGCACAGGGAAGCAGAAATTCAATTATTGTGAGGGCACTTAAATAATTTTATTTCTCATTATAGTTAATAGGAAGACCTATTGTGGTAGGTTAGTGCCAAATGTTCTAATGATGATACTTAGGAATTTGGGCTGCAATTTTATAGCCTGCTGCTTCTCAATCAAAAGCATTACGATTTCTAAAGACAAGCTTGTAAGAGTGCAGTTAATTGTGTGTAGAACACTTACCAAATCATCTGTGACTAATAAAACTTGAGAAAGAAGAGGAGGAAAGAGTATTCAGCCTTTCAGTAACATGCTTGTCTAACACTTGCCAAACTCTTCTTAGGCAATTCTCTGTTTGCTCAGAGAGCCATGTGTTTAATTGTAAAAAGCTGTCAGTATCCTAGGATTTAAAAGACATCAATCATTTCTGTCAACAAGGAAAGAGTGACGGCTGCGTGACTCTTCTATCATTAGGAAAAGATGTGCTCAAGAGAAAAAAATGTGGTCTAGGGAGGGATGAGCAACTATAGGTTACAGGAAAAAAGAGTTCCAGACTGCAATTTCACCCCTCTCCCCTTCTCCTGGGCTGGAATATGACATTTTTCACTTCATGTGGTTCCATGTTTGCAGTAAGAAATTATGTAACTCAGCCAGACTCAGCTTTGCAATAGCCACTAAGTGCTTTAAAGTGGCCATGGTCATTAACAGTTTGGTGTATGCGGGGGCGATTGTTCCTTGGCCTTGGCAGAATGCAATATAATGTAATGAGGTTGGAGGTGGTCTGTATTCAAAACCATATTCCAAAAGGCCTGGTAGTCAAGCCACAAGATAACTGGTCCTCTTTCTCTTAAGATTTTTATTCTAGGTGGACTAAAAACATAAAAAAAATCTGTATTTGAACAGCTCCATGGGTAGACTGGGAATTTTCCATTTTATTCCCAAACTTATCATTTTATGTTAAGATTTCTGAATTATACTCAGCTTCAGTTTTACACACATTGAGACACAAATTCCAGTATTCTGTGTTCTAAGTTGGGTGACCTTAGGCTGGATACTTCACTTTCCTGAGGCTCAGTTTCCTTATCTATCAATTTGCAATAGCACCAATCTAGGAAGTTGAAAGAAGGCTTTCTAGGTAATGTCAACAAGGCTTCCATGTCTTATTGTGTCACCTCAAGCAAATTATTTCATCTCTTCGACCCGCGTTTCCCTACCTGCCAAAGGCCACTCGTGGCTACCGGCTGCGGTAGACGAGGGAGGATAACACACGCAAAGCTTCTGGAACGGCGCCTGGGCACTTGGTGGCTTAAGAGCACCTGAGAGTCATAGCAATAATGCTAGTGAACATTCCATTGGTTGATAAGGTTGGGTCGCGAAACTTCGGGAGAAGGGAGAAGAAGAAACGGGGACGAGGAGATCCGGCGGCCCTCCGGAGCCCTTCGGCCCAGCCTCGGCGGCCAGCCTGCGCCGCAACGCACCCGGACCCGGCGCCGCCTCGCCCCACCCCTGCCAGGCCGGGGCGAATCCGGGCGGCGAGTTCCGGGCGGCGGCGCAGCGCAGGCCCCCCTCAGGCCCTCCCTCCTCCCGCGCCTCCAGCTGTGCCAGCTGCGCCCGAGGCCCGAGAATCCGCCGTCGCCGCGCAGGTGCCCGCGGCCGCGCTCGCCCTCCAGGTAGGAGCCGCGCCGCGGCCGGGCGCGCCGGGCTCCCGCGGGCGTCTGGTTTCCGCTCCCCTCGCCCTCCGTCCCTCCTCCCGTCGGCCCCGGGCAGCTGGCCGCTCCCCGCCCAACTTGGACGGGACCTTGGCAGAGGCGTCTGTTGCAGGCGCCAGAGCCCGGCGGCCCCGCGGGACCGGCCTCCCTGGACGGCCCGGGGCCTCCTGTGCGCGCCTTCGGGCCCAGTTCTTGCCGAGGAGACGCGGACAAAACTTCGGGGAGTGCTTTTGTCAGCGCGGGTGCTGCCTGCAGCGCAGAACTCCGCGGGCTCCGGGAGAATTGGGGGGGGGGTGCCCTCAGGGTGCACCGCGGGGCTCGCAGGTGCACTGAGGCTGGTGCCCCGGGTCCTTTTTCGCGGTTCGCGTGCGCCGTGGGATGGCGGGGATGGCGGCGCGAGGGGACCAGCATCCCGGACCAACCAGGAAGTGCTGCGCGCGGAGGCTTAGAGCCCAGCCTGCCAGATGTACGGTCCCGGGCGTGTGGCCGCACAGCTGCTTGCTGTGCGCCCACGAGGTGATGACGCCGGGGTGGGGCAAGCGCAAGGGCCCAGGAGCGGGTTGTGTGTTAAAAAGGGCTTATTTTTCTCTCTCCAGCTCAAGGTGTTTGGGACCTAGGTCTCTGATACAGGAGCCGGATGCTCCAAGCGTTGAGTAGGATTTTGTGACGCCCTTCAGAACTGCCCTTGTACAATCAGTCCAGAGCTACCGCCACGCCTATATTTGCTTCTTCTCCAAGTGTCAGTTTATTGCCTGCCTGCCTTCCTCTGTGAAGTACTAAATCCAAGTAGATGCTTAAGGACCACAGGATTTCAGTGTTTGATCATTCCTAGGTCTTTCTCCAGAATGGGAGTTCCATTAACTTTATCTGCCGGGTCTGCCAATTTCAGTTTAGATAACCCCCTGTGGGCCTTCCCAGGGCTTTTGGGAGACTAGGTACCTAGAGACTTCTGTGATTTAAAAGGGCTAATTTTATGGTGGTGGAATGAAAGCGTAAAGAATGAAAAGAATCTACAGCTTGAACTGTTAACACACTACATTTACACATTGCCTCTTTGAGTAAGGATCTCTTTCAGTATTAACTGTTTTGTTAACTTATATACAAGTGAACTTCTACACAGGCTTTTAGCTTGAATTTGTATACAGCCTTTAAATGTTGTTTGGGGACCTTTCAATTACTTGTGTGAGCTCCAGTCTGTCTTTCCAAGATCCAGTAGAACACACAATCCATATAAAAAGCATGAGTAGTTAAGGATTTGAGGAAGAGGTGTCTCTACCATTTTTGTCCCCAATCAGAGTATTTATGAATCACAGTGTTAAGTGCCATGTAACTCTCATAGAGGTTAGTTGATCTGCTTAAAACTAGGTAGTGGGAGACCCTTCTCCTTGTCTGATTAATTAACGAGTGTATGTTTCGTTAAAAATTTTTTTAAATGTTTATTTATTTTGAGAGAGAGAGAGAGACAAAGCGTGAGTGAGGGTGAGGGGCAGAGAGAGAGGGAGACACAGAATCCGAAGCAGGCTCCAGCCTCTGAGCTGTCAGCACAGAGCCTGACTTGGGGCTCAAACTCAGCAGCTGTGAGACCATGACCTGAGCTGAAGTCCATCGGATGCTCAACTGACTGAGCCACCCAGGTGTCCCAGCAAGTGTATGTTTCTTAATGAAAATTGATTAGGAAAATCATTTACCTTTAGCCCTTAGAGTTTTTTTAAATTTTATTTTTATTGTGGTAAATACCCAACATAAAAATTGCCATTGTAACTATTTGTAAGCATACAGTTA
Organism: Hyaena hyaena; assembly: GCF_003009895.1. Taxonomy (NCBI): domain Eukaryota; kingdom Metazoa; phylum Chordata; class Mammalia; order Carnivora; family Hyaenidae; genus Hyaena; species Hyaena hyaena. The sequence goes on along the minus strand of NW_024080744.1, from coordinate 2,490,935 downwards.
GTAGCATTAAGTACTTTCTCCTTGTGCTACCATCACCACCATGGGTCTACAGAGCATCTTTTGTTATTCTCAGAGGGGTTTTCAAAACATTTTGATGACAGCGATTGTGCTTCAGGCTCTAGATATCTCACGAATCGAGGTTTGAGTTCCTTCTCATGGCTTTGCAGAAATGCACTTTTTTCCTTAGAATTTATTTTGTTAGCCTGTAATTTTTTTTAATATAATTTATTGTCAAGTTAGCTAACATACAGTGTAAACAGGGTGCTCTTGGCTTTGGGAGTAGATTCCCATGATTCATCACTTACATACAACACCCAGTGCTCATCCCAACAAGTGCCCTCCTCAGTGCCCGTCACCCATTTCCCCCTCTCCCCCCTCACCCCCTCATTCAGAATGCACTTTTAAAGAGGGAAGGTTGAACAGCTACAGCCAGTTGGTGTTTAGTAAATCTTATCACCATCAGGACAGATCTGACATGGAACTATTTAAGGATAAGCTGGTGAGCTATTTAAGTTTGCAATAAAGGTATTGTGAAGTCTAGGTATCCAGAGGGAGAAATCCGTGAGGTGGTTAGTTATTGATAGTTCTTTCCCCTTAGTTCCTCACAGAGAACTGAAATACTTTGGTCTCCTTTAGCAGTGCAGTGGCCTCTATCAAGGGTATGCTTGAGCTCAGATGGTGGCACCTTTTTGGTAAGTAGAAGCAGTTTTGGCCAAGCTAGCTGTTGGGCGTGGCAATTTCTTCTGCCCTCCAGGTGTCTACTGAACAATCATGCTCGAGGACTCAGCACAAAAGATATGGCTCTTTAAACTCGCAGTTGCTCTGAGTCATTGTATTCAGTAGACAGCTGTCACTGTGCCTGGCCTGGTTTCGTGTTTACAATCCTTTAAATGTTAGCACCACACAATAAAATGTATTCTCCAGCTGGAGTGTGGATAAATGTTGTTGCAGGGTGAAAATGAGAAACTTGCAACCTAAATTTCCGGTAAGCCTGTGACTTTTCTGATTAGAAAAGGAACCGAATACGTCATATCTTTTGCTGCAGTGGGAATGCATTCCAGTGCAGTGTAAAATCTGGATCCCAGATGTTTTAGTGTTGTGTTATTAAACAATAGTGTATATTATGTAAGAGTTTCATAGTGTCCCAGGGTTTAAAAAAATTTTTTTTCCTTTCTGTTGTGAAATTTTCTTAGTTTTTGAATTTATTAAACACACACTGCAGGGACAGAATAAAATGATTTATTTATTTAGTCAGTAGTTATGTAGAGCCTACTATGTGCCAGGTGCTAGTCTATGCATTTTACAAACAGGAACATGTTTAATCCTCAAGATGACCATGTGAAATAGGTACTAATATCATCTTCATTCTATAGATGAGGTAATTTGAAGCCCAGAGAGATCATATAGCTAGCATACGGCAGAGCTGGGTTTCCATCTCTGGCCTGAACCCAGAATTTGGGCACTGCTGTCTCACCAGTAAAATATAACCTGAAAATCCATCCTCCTAACCAATAAGCTTTTTTCAGGTTGTCATATTCCTATCTTGTATTTGTCCTTAGGGAGAAATAATTTGACATAATTGCAATCAGGGTGTAACTCAGAAAGTCGGTTCAGCTCCCTTAGTTTTCAGAAGAGGAAATTAAGGTGGAGTTAGGTTAAGTTCAGGGCTGGGAGCCTTGGGGCAGAGTCCTGGAAATCTGTAGGGCTAGGCCTTACTTCCTGATTGGGAGGACCTTGGGATAGGGATCCTGGGAAAGCCTGGAGAGGCCAGCGTTTGTTTGGGGGCAGGGCTGTATTTGCCAATCGTGGGGGAAATGCTTCAGTATTTTAATAATCATTTTGACCATCCTGGAGCTAACCTGCTCAATTAAGTCCCAAGTTATGTACGGGGTGCACAGAGCAGAAGCTTGTGGCCAGCTGTGGGCCGCGGGAAGTCTTGCTGCTTAGGGCTTCAGATCCCAGATTCCTTCTCCAGTTGCTAGTGATGCTTGCGGCCCTGGGCTTCCCTCTGCATGAGGGGAATAGTTTAATCTGTACTCAATCATTTTTTGAACTTTTTGGATCTTGAGTTGGGAACCTTTGGAAAGCCTCTGACGCACAAAAGAAAATCAGCCAAGAGCAATATGGAAATAAAAATAACTTCATTTAGTCTGTTCTTTTGTTGAGACACACACACACACACACACACACACACACACACACACACACATCTAAGGGCAAAAACTGACAAAGTTTGCACCAAGAACAGGAAAATCAAAGTTCAGTATTCAATAGTGATTTGTTTCAACGTGGGCTTTTGTAGACAGTACATTTGGATGAAAGAGAATAGCAATAAACATAGGAAAAGAAAAGTGGTGAGTAGGGAGGGAGAAACAAATGAAGAGAGGAGGAAGGGAAAGAGGGGGCACAGAAGGACACTGCGAAAACCTTGTCAGTTCTTATACAAGGCTGTGTTTTGGTGTGTTACCTCTCATGCCCTTGGAGATGCCAGATGGAGTTGAAAATTATCTTTCCTTTGGTTTATGATGAAGTGACTTTAATGTTGCTTAAAACCATTGCTAATCAACAAAGGGTGGGGATGAGATACCAGGGGACACTTCAGCCTTTGTTTGGGATCTTCATACCAGTCCAGTCCATTTTTCTTTATACACGTTGGTATGCATGGGTTTTATATAGAGCATGATATTGGAATCACTAGGTTTGTAATCTTTTTCTTTATTTCCTGTGCTTCCCATGAGAAGGTAAGGTCCTTGGGACCCTAGACTGTATTTTTGTCATTTTTTGTGTCTCTAGTGTCCATTATGGGGAAATAGTTGTGAACTGAATGAAAGGGTGCATTTAATAGATGAAGGAAACTGGTGTGATTAATTTTATTCAAAATATATAGATATTTCCAGAAAAGAAAGTTTTTATGCCTAATATTTTACCTAGTTATTTGTTCTCCTGTGCCGTTGAACTACTCTTAGAAATAAATTTGTAGATGTGGGGCAAACTATTTGTGGAATTTAGCATCTGTGCTCATTTATTTGGTCTTAATTTTTTTTTCAGTGTTCTCTACCCAAGTTTTGATGTAAGAGTCCTTTAAAATTTAAAGTCCTTTAAAGAGGTAGCAATGGATTGGGATGGGGGTTCCATGGTTTGAAGCAGGAAAACAGTTCCAGATGGATGGGGGAGAGGTGATATGAATATGCAGAACCCAAAGTGGGAAATTTGAGAAGTGGGGCTAAGAGCAGGAAAAACAACAAACTAAAGGTAAAATTTGACATTGTTTTAAAAAATCTCACCATTGTTCCCACTTTGGAGTCCAAACCTATAAGCTAAGGTAAGGGTTCAGGATTTGGAGATGAAGGAGATGAAGTATATTTGTGATGCTAACATGATTGTGATGCTAAAAAAGAACAACAACAACAAAAGCAGAGAAGGGAGAGGGGAAAATCCAGCCAGAATCCTATTATCCTAAGGAAAAACCATCTGTTGGGAGATTGCAGGGTGATGGGCCAGTGACTAAGCAAAGCAGGTCTGTGAGGCTTGTAAGGCACAGCTGGGCTCCACAAAGTTTTCACTATGAAAAATAACGACTATGGGCCTCAGCCTAGGGCCAGAGAGCTGGGTTTCAGATCCTGAGGACACAAGAACCCTGTGGCCTAAGACAAGTAACTTAAAAATCCTGTATGCCTTAGTTTTCCCACTTGTAAAATGGGGATAAAAATAGTACCTATCTCATAAGATTGTTTTGAAGACTGAAGGAAATAATGCCTATAAAATGTTTAGCATAGAGCCTGGAACATAGAAATGGCACAGTAAATGTTAGGTTCCCTTCTTTCACACATTGCCCTCCCCTCTCTGTCCCTAATTGTGTAGGAGTGACATCCATAATTAACCAAGCAAATGGGAATTGCTGCTAGAGTAGATATGGAGATGTGGCCCTGTGGGAATATGACTGAGGAACTGAGGAAGAAATTAATTTTGCCCAGGAGGAAATCTTGACCGAGAGTGGGATTCTGTGAGACCCAGTGATGAAAAGCAGTGGATAGATTTCTGACTGTAAAGCTGGTTACAACTAGAGAGAATGAGCTGTATTCCTTTGATAATTATTCTTTTGGATTGTATGTAAAAAAAATTTTTTTAATGTTTATTTGAGAGAGAGAGAGCACAAGCAGGGGAGGGGCAGAGAGAGGGAGACACAGAATTCGAAGCAGGCTCTAGGGTCTGAGCTGTCAGCATAGAGCCTGACATGGGGCTCAAAATCATGAGCCACGAGATTATGATCTGAGCTGAAGTCAGACGTTCAACTGACTGAGCCACCCAGGCACTCCTATTGGCATGTAGGTTTTGATGTTACTTAGAAAATGTGATTTTTCTTTTTCTTTTTCTTTTTTTATAAATAGTTTTTTAAATATTTATTTATTTTTGAGAGAGAGAGACAGACAGAGCATGAGCAGAGGAGGAGCAGAGAGAGAGGGAGACACAGAATCTGAAGCAGGCTCCAGGCTCTGAGCTGTCAGCACAGAGCCCAATGCAAGGCTTGAACCCATGAACCATGAGATCATGACCCGAGCCGAAGTCGGATGCTTAACCGACTGAGCCACTCAGGTGCCCCTGAAACTTGATTTTTCTTAATCCCTAAGTGTAGCATGGCATGTAATAGAGGAACCTTGATTTATTTAGTAGAAGCATAGCATTTAACAGGAGAAACGTGATTCATTGCTCTTTACCAATGAGTATATGTATAGAGGTGTGTTTTTAGTTTTATTTTTTTTTAAGTTTATTTATTTATTTTGAGAGAGAGGGAGAGAGAGAATCCCAAGCAGGCTCCATGTTCAGCACAAGCCTGACACAGGGCTCAGTCCCATGAACCGAACCATGAGATCATGACCTGAGTCAAACACTTAAATGAGTCACCCAGGCGCCCCTAGGGGTGGGTTTTTATAATGTATTTAGAATTAAGAAGAACAGAGTATACTCACAAGGTAAGAGTGAACTAGCTCATGCTATGTTGGAAAAACACCCTTCTCATCATATTTTTCCCCCCATCACATTCTTGAGCTTCACATTATATGGGAAGAGGGCATTGCTGGCAGCTTTATATTTATAGCGGTGTGGGTGATGCATATCCACACAAATCATGAATGGAAGCAGAGACTGTCAAGAATCTCGACCAGCAATTTTCACACTTAAAAAAAGTTATGGGTATTGTTCCCCACTCTCTAAGAACTGCTTTTTGGAATGAGCTCTTTTGTGAAATCCCAGTATGTAAAATACCCAAAAGGAGAGCTGTTCTAATTGACAGTTTCTAGATGGGAACAGTCAGCTGGCTGCTTCTTCCAGTCTTCCCTCCCTGAGTGCCACCTGGCACCAGCTGGCCTCAGCTCTGGAACCCCAGGGCTCCTGGAGCAGATGTGAAGGCACAGCCGTATCCTTATGGTAGGGAAGGGAAGACTAAGACCCGAAAAGGGGAACGGAAAGGAAAGGCAGTGGGCTGTTCTTTCAAAGCTTTTGCCTTCGGTGTGCTAGAACTGGCTCATACTGAGAGCTGATTTTTAAATGTCCCAGAATTTTGTGAGCCAGTTGTTAAAGATGCCATTATTATTATTATATTATTTTAGAGAGAGAGAGAGTGAGTGGGGGAAAGGGGCAGAGGGAGGGAGGGAGAAAGAAAGAGAATCTTTTAAAAAATTTTTTTAAAATGTTTTATTTATTGTTGATAGAGAGAGAGGGACAGAGACAGAGACAGAGACAGAGAATAAGTAGGAGAGGGGCAGAGAGAGAGAGAGAGGGAGACAGAGAATCCTATGCAGGCTCCAGGCTCTGAGTTGTCAGCACCGTTCCCGATGTGGGGCTTGAACTCACAAACCATAAGATCATGGTCTGAGGCAAAGTCAGACACTCAACCGGCTGAGCTACCCAGACACCCCAAGAGAGAGAATCGTAACAGGCTCCTCACTCAGCACAGAGCCCAGTGTGCAGAGTTTGATCTCATGACCCTGGGATCATGATCTGAGCTGAAATCAAGAGTCAGATGCTCAACTGATTGAGTCACCCAGGTGCCCCTAAAGATGCTGTTATTAAAAATAAAATTAACTAAGATTTAAGTTTTAAAATTACATTAAATACATTATATTGAAAACAAAGGTAATAAACACCACAAATCCGCACTTACTGATTATATTTTACTAAATCTACTGTTATTTATGTCCTTGAAGTTATTTACATCTGGTGATTCTGTATGGCAGAAATACTGTAACTATTGTCCAACTCTTTTCAAAATGCATATTCAGTGACATCATGTTGGGAGCCTGAAACTGGCCACAGTGGGAATATTTACACCCTGGAAATAGGCAACAGTACAGTTAGGGCTTCTCCCCTGCTCTCAGCACACCACTGGCTTTGCCCCTGTGGAGCAGTGAAGTTTCTTCACTCCCTCCTTCTTTCTCACTGAGACCAAACAAATGTGCTCAGTTTTTTCCTGTTGTGATGGTTCTGAATGGACATGCAGTTGGAGGGAAAGAAATACACCGACTTACACAATGTTCTTATCTGTCTTTTCTATTAGCTGGCACGGTTATGATCGGTTCCAAACATTTTAGATTGCACCTGCATTCAATGTAATCCTGGATTCTATTCTTTTGCAGAGGTAGGATTCTTCTGACTCTCCGCTATTCATGCACTAGTACCTTCTCTGCCCCATGTCCCCCCCTACCCTCAATCACAGTCACTCTAAGGTCTGCCTAAACAAAATCACCTGGGAACTTATTTAAACTCAGATTCCCAGGTTCTATCACATACCTACTGAGTTGGGATGCTTGGGGGAGGGCGTACTCAGTGAGTTCACATTCCATGCACCTGCTTGGCCCCTACTGTGGGCCTTTGCTGCCCAGCTCTCATGTCTCATGTGCTCTGTTTAGTGTCTGGTCAGTTGGTCTGCTGGGCTCTGGCCACATGGAGCCTTGAGTTTTATACTTGGCCTCAAATTCTCATTCTATGAAACAGCATTCAGAGGCTGACTCTTTGCCCCATGAAGCTGTTCGTCAGACCAGGGCCTGATTCTCAGAGTTCAGTTCTGTCGGGGCCTGGATTCCTGGCCGGGGAGAGAGCTCTGTGTAGCACATGAAGGCCAACAGGGGAGTTGTGGGTGCTGGTTTATCTCTAGATTAAGCTTCGCTTTTGATTTTCTGAACTACAACTGCCCATCCTTTGGGGTTGTTGGGAGGGTTCTGTTTCTGGAACACACCTCCACCTGGGAGCCTTTGTATGGCACTGTTCTCTCTGCCTGGAGACACCCTTCTCCTAAGTCCTTGCGTAGCTTGTATCTGTTGAACGTTTAGGTTCAAGACAAGAAGTTCACATACCTCCCTCCAAAGGCTTTCCCTGACCATGAAATCTGCTTCCCCACTCAGTCTGCGTTGCTTTGCCCAATGACTCATCCATCTTAGCCCTTATTATGGGTTATTTTCATAAGCACTTACCCCTATCTGAATTCTTCTTATCTTGTTTTCTTGAATATGGAGTTTTCTAGGAAAGAATGTAAGCTCTGTGACAGCAGGGCCTTGCCTGGCAGATAGTAGGTGCTCACTCATTGCTTGCTGGATGAATGCCTCTCCAAATTGCTATATGAGTATATAATGTTAGTGTGAATCCGGGCTTCCCGGATGGCTTGACTGCTCTCCTAATTGTTCTTTTCTGAACCTGCAGATGTTATCATGTTCGCGGCAACGATTCATTGTGGGGATATGACTGCCATTTGGAACAAGGGTCACTCTTGACCAATGGGAAATAAAATCTGTAGCTTTCTACGTGAAGGTCACCTTTTATTTTCAGAGAGCTTATAGAGAGTTGATTCAGCTGCACCCGTTTGTCCTGTGGGTGAATGATCTACGACAGAATGGAGCAATGGAACATAAAAGTGATGTGAAGGAAGCCCGATCAATTTTGGGAAACTCCTGCTTCCCCTCAACATTTTTTTTTTTTTTGACCTCTACCTGGTGCCATTTGGGCAGAGTGATGGGAATTAGGGCTGTGCATCACTTTGTATGACACCAGGAAGCCAGGAATCATGTTGGAGAGGTTTGTCCTGTCCCGTGTCACCAGAAGACACTGAACATCAGGCTTGACTGGTGCCGAGGTAATTTTTGCAGATCTCTTGCCAAGAAGGCAAATGGCGTTGAGAGTGAAAGCCGTCAGTCACCCTGTGTTTGCAGTGGCTCCGGCTCCTGCTGGCATTGGAGAACTTACTAAGCAGAGTCCTTTGATGCCAACAGAGTGCTCAGCCTGTGCTCGTGGGGTAAGATGTGGTTCTGCCTGCCTGGAGCTTGTGGTGCAAGTCATTCAGTCCACTGAAGGCACGGCTGTCCTGTCACCCGGAACGGGATGGCGTTTGGTAACGATAACATGGTCCAGGTTTTCAACATAGTGGTTTTCAAACCGCTGCGTGTTTCAGGGGCGGGCTAGGATTGGAACTGGGGTGCGTTTGGGATGCAGAGAGCAGGGTTCCGGAGCTTCTCTAAACCCCACTTTCCATAAAAGCATCTCGTTAAAAAATAATTTTGTTTATTTTCCAATTAAAATAATAAGCTTTTTGTTCCAGATTTACAGAAAAGTTGCAAAGATAGTGTACATGAGTAAACTGTGGTTTCCTCTGTTATTAACATCTTACATTGGAGTGGTACATTTGTTAAACTTAAGGAGCCACTGTTACTGCATTATTATTAACTAAAGTCCAAACTTTAATCAGATTTCCTTAGTTTTTCCCTAACACCCTTTCTCTTTTTTGCCTTCTCTTGGAGATGATTGTTTCTCAGACTTTTCTGTGTTTTTCATGACATTGGCCATTTAAAGGGGTACTGATATTTTGTAGAATGTCCCTCAGTCGTAACTTTTATGATGTTGTTTTTTTTTTTCCTGATTAGACTGGGATTATGGGTTTTGAGAGGAAAGCCACAGAGGTAAAATACCATTCTCATCACATTGTGTCAAGGGTCTGCACTCTCTCCAGGACATATCATGGCTGATGGTGATTTCGATCACTTGACTGAGGTAGTATTTGTTAGGGTTCCCCATCACTAAGTTACTCATTTTCCCCTTTTCAGCATTGAACCCTTTGGAAAGAAGTCACTGTGTGCAACCTGCACTATTGAGATGAAGGGTTATACTCCATCTCCTGGAGAGGGTGGTAGCTGCATAAATTATTTAGATTTTTTTTCTTCATGGAAGATTTATCTTTTCATTCCTATTTATTTATTTATTTATTTATTTATTCATTCATTCATTCAATTACTTCTCTATATCAGTGTGGACTCAGGGATATTTGTCTTATATTTTGGATTATAATCCAGTGCTGTGTTATTTACTTATAATTGGTTGTTTAAGAATCTTATTCAGATAAATAAAATCCTGTTATTTAAAAGAGCTAGGAGGCACCTGGGTGGCTCAGTTGGTTGGGCGATTGACTTAGGCTCAGGTCATGATCTCGTGGTTCGTGGGTTTGAGCCCCGCGTAGGGCTCTGTGCTGACAGCTAGCTCAGAGCCTGGAACCTGTTTCAGATTCTGTCTCCCTCTCTCTCTGCCTCTCCCCTGCTTACACTGTCTCTCTCTCTCTCTCTCTCAGAAATAAATACAACAGCATTAAAAAAATAAATAAGAGTGCTAGAACCCTATTTTTTTTTTAAATCTTTCCCTCTTTTTATTCCCCCTTAACAATCCTATTTATGTATTTATTTATTGGGGGCAGTAAAGCACAAATTGTCACATAGATTTTTCTTATTTTTTTGCAGGAGTAAGGTTGAAATAGAAGTATTTTAGGTGTTTTTTGGAATGGTGGGGGTCAAAAGGCATCTTTTCCCCTATTGTATAATGAGTTTGCACTCAGTACTTTAATTTATTGCTGAGATCAACCATAGGGAGATTTGTAGTCATCTGTCTTTTAAAAACTCCTTAGGAAGTGGAATAACAAACGGGTTGAAGAATAATGTGTGGCCTTCCCATCTCTTTTTCTTTAGATTCTCCTTAAATAGAAACTTTGAAAAAGGCTACTCAGCATCTTCTCACCCTTACCTCTGGAAGAATGGTAGACTTGTTACAGGAAGCCTCACTCCAGTCTTGCATGCTTTCTGTTTTCTAAAACAAATCTCCTATGCACAGCACTTTTCTCTGCTAAAGAATAAAATTAAATAAGTTATACATAAACCTATATATCACCTCTTTTTGAAGCATCTAAAAGGCTAACATATCCTAACATGCTTATTGACCTGGCTTAAAATAAAGGAAAAGCATCCTAAATATATTTCATTCCCTTTACTTCTTTTAATGTTACAGATTTTCTTGTGTATTTCATTCATCAGTTTTGTTCTAAAATTCAGGGCTTTAAGGTATTCTTGTTTCTGTGCCAGTTCACACACACAGAAGTACTTTAGAGAGTGGCTTTAGTCGTAGGCAAGTTCTCCTTTTTTAAAAATCAAATTGTGGGCAATTATATGTGGAGACCAGATGACCTCGCCATTTGGACCAGGTATTGGTTAGTGGCTTAGTGTGCACTGGGTTACCCATGTGGCTCCAGGGCTCTGATGCCGCGTTGAGGACTCAGTCTTCCTACAGAGGGTATGAGGCCTGTCTCAGCATGGCTGACCCTATAAGTGGCCAAGTGAACTCAGGCCTAGAGTCAGTTCCTAGCAGGGTCAAGCAATAGGCCCAGAGCTGGACCTTGACATCTGGCTAGAGAGGCATGATGGGCTTACTGCTGCAATCAAATAAAGAGGAGCAGTATTAATTTAGAACATATTGAGAAATCATTATTGTATTGCATGATAATTAAGCACAAGTTAAGCATAAAGGATAAGCACTTCGCTTGATTGACTATAAGTAGAATTATTTTAACACAGTGGGGCGCCTGGGTGGCTCAGTCGGTTAAGCGTCTGACTCTTGGTTTCAGCTCAGGTCATGCATGATCTCACGGTTTCATGTGTTTGAGCCCCCTGTCAGGCTCTGTGCTGACTGTGTGGAGCCAGCTTGGGATTTTCTGTCTCTTTCCTTCTCTCTTTACCCCTTCCCCATTCACACTCTCTCAAAAGGCATAAATAAACTTAAGAAAAAATTTAAAAAATATTTTAACACAACCAGATCAGACATTCAGTTTCTCATTCTTTCTCATCAAACTGGTGCCCTTAATAATACTGTCTTTTTCTCCATTTTTTTGTTTACTTACTAAGTCATAGACCCTTCATGTGATTACTTCTATATAGTAAAAGGTTCCTTACACGGTGATTTCCTAGGGCCAAGGAGCTAGAGAGGCTATGAAATTTGTCTGTAACTAAAATGGCCATGTGCTCAATGAGCAGGAATGACCAGAAATGATGACTATGATTTCTCTTCTTTGTCATGGCACACAGAGCAAGTGTGGGGCAGGGATGGAGAGACACTGTTTCAGATAAGGCCTGGGCTTCTTTAACCTGGGAGTCTCTTCACCATGGCCCCCAGAGCTGATGTGCAAGGGAGGTGTCACCTCCCCAGGACAGGGAGGCTGGTGACCCCTTCAACTGAGGGTCTTTAGGCCCTGAATTAGCCTGTGGCCTCACCAGCCACCCTGGAGCCTCAGAGGTTAGGCTTGAGGACATTGTTTCCCAAAACAGAGGCTTGGTTTTCTTCAAAAGGTAGATCCGCTGCTTAATGCTGCAAAAATGAGGTTAGGATTACATTAGCGGGGGATGTTTAAGTGACGGTAATTCACTGAGCACACTCTCATCCTTCAGCTCTGCAATGCCTCCTACAGCACTGACCAGTCCTCTTTGATCTTATCCAACCCACTTTCCTGCCTTTGCTGATTATACAGCAAAAGGACAACCCTACTCATGGGTGGGAGAGGGTTACCTGGGTCCAGTGGCCTCAGCACTTTTCCTTTCCCTTTAAAGTTTCTTTAGGTTTCAAGTTTTCAGGAGTGAGTGATACTTCCATTTATCTATCGTTTTACAAGTGAGTCATGAAAAAAATGGAAAATGGGTTTTCCCATGTGATGGCTCACATGACAGCCATCGCGAAACATAAGGAAGAATGGCACTTAAGGAGAAATAAGCCTTTAAGGATTTTAAAGATTGAAAGAAAAAGAATCAGCTCTCAAAAAAGGTAGCCTACTACAGTCAGTTTTAAATAGGAGGCTCATCATGAATAAGTGAGAAATTTAAAAACTTACTCGCATTAGTAAATGCCAGCTTTTTTCACATGAGTAAGATATTTGCAGATGTTTTGGTCAAAAGCTGCCTACTTAAAAAAGTGCATTTATTTATTTATTTTTTTTAAATTTTTTTTTTTTATGTTTTATTTATTTCTAGGAGAGAGAGAGAGAGACAGCATGAGCAGGGGAGGGTCAGAGAGAGAGGGAGTCACAGGCTGAAACAGGCTCCAGGCTCTGAGCTGGCAGTCAGCACAGAGCCCGACGCGGGGCTCGAACCCACGAACCGCGAGATCATGACCTAAGCGAAAGTCGGACGCTTAACCGACTAAGCCACCCAGGCGCCCCTAAAAAAAAAGTGCATTTAAAAGAAAGATAGCTACAATATGATATGTTTTTAAAAGACAGCCTTCTGAGTCTGCCTCTAAAGCCATTCTGTGAGCATAATTTACTTTTTCACTGTCCTGCAAGAGGTTTGAGTACACAAATTCAGTGTCTGATTGTTCTCAGCTCCTGCAGGATCTTTCTAGTCATATAAGCAGGACATCTCTAAGACAGCCTTCTTGACCAGCTCCCCTAACTCATCCTTTTGAAAAAGTTACGGACTGAAAATGACCTGATTTGTTAATTGTACAATTTGTCATTCTTAGGTAACTTAAGTGCGTTTTCTACAACACGTGGTGTTTATGCGTGAACTTAATGGTCTGTATTCACAATTACAGACTGTGGTCATGCTGGAAAGAACTCTGGTCCAATATTCATGACACCCCGAGTTCTGGTTTTGTCTCTGCAACTGACTTAGTGTGATCCTGGGCAATTTATGTCCGGAAATTCCACTAGTGCTCTTGTTTGTTTCGGGCCCTGCCTCCAGAGCTGGGATGAATGAACTGCAGGCCTAGTCACTACCCCCGGGGGATTTACGGTCTAGTTCAGAGGCTCTCACACTCCACCGCTCATCAGAATCCCCGGAGGGCTCATCAGAATAGAGTGCTGGGCCTCACCCTAGAGTTTCTGATTCAGTAGGTCTGGGCTGGGCAGAAAATTTGCATTTCTAACAAGTTCCCAGATGATGCTGATGCTGCTGGTTTGGGGACCATGATTTGAGAACCACTGATCTAATGGTTTCGCTGACACATCAGCAACCACAGTTCAAAGATTAATGCTGTGAAGTAAGTACAAGTAATGTGGACAACAGGGTGTGGAGAAGTGGGTCAAAAGATGAATGAACAAATAAGATCTAAGAAGACCTGATGGAAGCGAGAGAGGTCCAGCAGGATCTTGGCAAGTGGATAAAGCCTTGACAGGTAGGACGTTTTGGGGGATGGCACCAACCCGGCCCTTTGATGCAGGGGGAGTGCAGGATGTGGGTGGGAGCTAGGGAGAGTCTAGCGTAGGTGGGCTGAGTGTTGGCGTGGACAACAACCAGAAACAGGTGGAATTGAGACTGAGAGGATGAGAATGAGAGAGCTGGAAAGTTAAACTAAACATGATTTTGTTTTTCGGATCTTGCCCGCAAGGGATCAGCATGATCAGAGCCATGCGTAAGAAGGGCAACTCTGGCATTGTGATGTATGGCTTCAGGAAAGACTGTGGTTTCAGGAATTACTGGAGCAGCTTAATCTCCAAGCAGGAGTGGGGCTGGAGAAGAGCGTGAATGCGAGAGGAATACAGTTGTGGGATCGATCTATGCAGAAGCCATAGACGTGGTAGTTAATTGGCTCCTGGGGATGAGGGAGATTGAAAGGTCAGAGAGACTGAGGATTCAAGTCTGAGCTGTTGCAGAAGAATGAGAATGGCCGGATAGAGGCCTCAGGGAAAATAGATGGGATAAGAAAACAATGAACGCGTGGAACCCTGGTTTCTTTAGGAGGGCGCTGGACCAGATGCTTTTAAAGGTCTCTTTTTGCTTGATTGTAATCAGTGTTTCGGTTGCTCATTGTCTGAGCATCACAGAATTTATTTGTGTGAAAAGCTAAAGGCCTGTATGTAACAGGCACTAATTAATATATTTGCCGATCTGGTTGATCCCAGATAATCATTGGCTCTAAACTATTTACATCTGTAAATAGTCTTCTTTTTGAACTTAGTTTTACTTATAGTTTTCAAAGTATGTCCACTTACTCTTCCTCCTATTTTATATACTGTGCATGTGGGCATTTTCTTCTTGTGATTCTATGTATATATTTTAAATACCTATACTAGATATTTTAAAACTTTTTGGCTTGTTCTCCTATTATAATAATCATGGCATATATTTGCGCACAAGCCTCTTTTTCCTCTGGATTATAAACTCCTTTTGAGTAAAGAACATGTCTGATTCATTTTCGTCTCTCTCACTGCGCTCATCATGAGTGAGTGTATAAAGGGGCCAGCAAATGTTTGAGGAACTGAACTGAACCACTTAGTAAAAGTCAATTACTGTCTGTTTCTTTAGTGAGAGACAAATGGCTCAAGCAATAAAAAGTAGTAGTTTAAAGGGAAATGGAAACCCATGTATTTTGAGAGGTTGAAAGAGGAAACGATTCAGTAGACTTTCAGGACTAGAACGTAGATATTCATGGACCCTTTAGGAACCAGAAGCCCACACAAACCAAGACAGGTTTCAGTTCAGTCTTAAATGAGCCATTGAAAACCTTGGGCCGGACCTTTCTATCCTGGGTCTCAATTTCTTCACTTGTAAGGTTGTGGATATAGTAAACTGCAGCATTTTATGCCTCCCTGCATGCCCTTAGAATCCTAAGCAGAGAACAGCATGAGCAAAGCATCAGAGATGGAAAAGAATAGGCGTATTCTTTGTGGCCAGAGTGTGACATGCTAGGAAATGAAGCGGGAGAGGTTGCTGGAAGCCCTGTTTCAGAAGGGCATTACTGCTCAGATAGGAGCGCGGGCTCTATCCTATGGGAAAGTCTGTGTGAAGCAGTTTAATTGGGAATGCTCTCTGGGAGCAGGAGTGAGGGACCAGGGAGAGCCACACCAGGAAGCAGGCACTGTGGAGTTGACTACTGACAGAGGCAGCTGATTGCTTGAGTCCAGGGGACCTTCTCAGGTGTGGTCTTATGAAATGTATGTCAGCACAGCTCACCTACAGAAGGTGAAGGGAGAAGCTTTTATCGGTTTCTTGTCTCCCATTGATTAAGGGCAACTCCACTTGTCCAGACTGGCATGCCTGACCGCCCGGAGGGCTCTCACGGGCACCTCATGAGGAGGCATCAGAGAACCCCGGGCTCGAGGGGTCCTGCCAGGTCTTACTCACATGAAGCTGGCCAGGTTCTTCATGGGACTGGCTGCCATGACAGTGTCAGGAACACAAGGTCAGTTTGAGAGGATTTGAAGCAGAGCATAAAAGGCAGCCAACCCAGGGAGCTGTGGAGGGATTTCAAACAAAGGAACCATCTAGTCAGATTTATACAGTGGTGTGCTGGTCAATGTGTAACAACCAGCTGTCCAGAAAAATAACTGTGCATGTGTGTATACATATATGTGTATATATGTCTGTTTTAAAATTTCCTCATATAAAGGATGTGTAGCACACAATTTACAAATAAATAATAACACATACAATTTCCTTTATCATAAATTTAGCCAAATTCCATTTGGCTAATTGAGTCTGATAGGTTTCTGTTGGTTTTCGCTGAACTCTTGTATTTATAGCCAACGTATGGTTATAATTGATAAAAGAGGGTAGTTGATTTTTTCCTGTTACAGCATGGAATAAGATCAAAGTGAAACAATGGGGGCATAGCCCAGAACTTCACTTGGTCGTTAAGGATCTTTGTGAGTTGGGTAGTATTAGAAGAATTATTTCCTTAACTCTTCTTTTAATTCACACCATAGCTACATAGGCACCACATATTTTATTAACATTTTCTCCATCAGTTTTTTAAGCCTAGACAATCAACAAAACAAAAGTCAAACTATGATTTATAGGGTTTGTCAATGTCCATGTGAAAACCCTCCCGTTACAGCCAACTTCAAGTTAGGGGGAGAAGATGCATAGAAGCACATTTCATGGTCTGTTCACATATGGGCAAAATAGATCTAAATAACCTCAAGGTCATAGATATTAGTGAAATGAATCAAAGTAGTCAAGAAGTGATACGTTTTGGGTACTTACTATCTTTGGGTTTAATATAATTTATTTCACTGTAAGTTTATATAATTTAGCCTTTCATAATTGTTATATTTAAGAACTGATTCATAACGTTTTTGAAAATTTACCAATCCGTTCCCGGGAGCCTGGATGAGCCTGTCTAGCACACGACTGGAATTAATAGTTTTAGAAGACCACTTTGGTAGCAATCTGTAGAAATGCTTTGAAAGGGGGTTCAGGGAAAAAGTATCTGAGCTATAGTAGGTGTGAAAAGCAGAACACCGACTTGGGAAGTGTCTTCTGATTCTGCCAGCATGAGGAGTCAACTGAAGTCAGGTTTAATAGAGACAAATTTTACTGGTCTGTGTTCAAACATGGATATGTAGGACCTTTACTAAGTCTCCTCCAGGTACTGTTGGAATCTTAGATCTTACCTGTGCTTACAGAGCCCATGTTGGGAGCCTTCTACTTTGGCCTCTTTTTTGATGACCATGGGCCAAAAGGATTTGGGGATGAGGCCTTACCCCTGCCACGGCTGTGGGTGCCTTCCTGGAGCCTGGGATCCATGCCGAGGAAGCCATGTGCCAGGCCTTGTTTTCCTGTTTGCAAATCTGAGGGAGAAGGTGCTAGAAAGATTTTGGAAGCTGCTGTGTGCCTCACATGGCTTGCATAAATTTGTGTCTGGGAGCCTGAAGTTGCTGGGTGTATTTTTTGTGACTCACAGAGACAATGGGGAAGACTACCTTCTGCATTGCTTCCCCCAGCTGAGGACTGCAGGCCCTTTTCCCCCTCCTGGTTTGGCCCCTGGAAGTCACAGTGGTCTCCCTGTCCAAAGGCCCCCTTCTTCCCTTGCAGATTAGCTGGTTCAGATGAAGAAGGCCTGAAGGACAGGGGCCCCCTGATCCATCCACATTCCCAGAGTGGATGAATTTCGTTTTGGGGTCATCCAGCCCCCACTACTCTTAGTAGAAAAATAAGGTAGAGTAGATGCAAGTGTGGAAATGGCTCTTGGGTGCATGGTGGAATCGGTAACTGACGTGTGGAATATGGGGGGTGTTGCTGGTGTGGTCGGGCTGTAGGAAAGGGAAAGAAGATGGATTGAGAGGTGAGGCAGATTTTGATCGTGTTCAGTTTTGAACTTGATTAACTAGGTGCCTCTGGAAGAACAAGTTCAGTGGGTTGTGGGCGTTTGGGAGAAGGAGAGGAGAGGAATGGCGATATTGAGTGTAGTAAAACTGGTGAAGCCATGATGGAGACAAACACCTCTCCTGTGAGAATGGAGAATGAGAGACATTGACAGGTAGACTCGCCAGAGCTCAGAACCCTGAGGAACACCAGTGTTGAGGAATGGTGTCAGGGGTGAGAGGCCCCATAACCGGACAGGGAGGAATGTCCAGGGAGCTCTGAATGGAAGGAAATGGCACAAAGGAGCTGAGGCACCACTGTTGGGGCTCACGCTGGGAACAGTTTGGCCCATTGTGTTCACACTTACAGTTTCCCAAGTTTATCTATTCAGAGTTATGATTATGTTAACTTGCCTCCTTTCCTCCCTCTAAAAAAAGGAGTCAGAGACTCTGTAGTATCATAAATGACCCAGGGTCAGGAAGACATCTGACACTTTTGCACCATGTCAATACTTTGATCTGGCCTTTTATAGTCTGTATGATGAGTAAACAAACTTACTTTAAGCTAAAGGGAAATGTCAACTTTTTCCTGTTTGATGTTTCTTGCTGCGTTTTCCATATTAATCACTTCATTTCCCCTTGGTCACAGGCCTGATATTTTTTTTTCTCATATTTGTCAGCCGCCTGGTATGTCAGGCAGGTTTTCACCACGATAGAGCTCAAGCAGGCAAGGCTACCACCAAAAGGCTACCACCACGTCCTTGGTGGTTATGTTCATGAACATCCCGAAAGCCCAGTGCTACTGAACTGAATTATAGGCTTTGAAATGACCATGTGGTTTCCATTCAGCAAAAAATCTACTCCAGACATGTTCAAGGGTTGTTGGTTTGGGAGACATTAGATGACTCCAACACGAAAAGGCAGAGCTCATCTAAAGGGATAGTAGAGTGAATTTTCTACATCACAAATCTGTTGAATAAGTGGATTTGGATGTGACCACAGGCTTGCCATATGAAATTCTACTCTATGGGAATTAAATGTAGTGGCTTTGTGAAGACATTTATTGCAGACTGTGAAAACTTTCTCATATTCTTTGGCTAGAGCATAGGAGCAAAGCACAGAGAAATAAAGACGGACTTCCACTATAGCTGTTTGTCTGCTCTAATCCTCTTAAACACTAGTGTGTCCCCATGCACATAACGGAGGAATTAAATATAGCTATTCCTTATAATCATCAATATGAATGTGTTAGTTTACTGCTCTGGGAAGAGGAAAACTGGAGGGAAGAGTTCCTTGGATCAGGTAGGTATTGTGTTTAGGTACAAATATCAGAACCCAACCCCCCCCCCCCCCCCCCCCCCCCCCCCCCCCGTAGCAGCTTTACTTGCCCTATAAAAGCAGTCTGCAAGCAAGCAGTTATGAGCTGGCATGATGGTTGCAGGCACCTCCAGCTGGTGGCTCTCTCTAGCTCCCCAGTCTGCCCTTTCCAGGTTATGGCCCTTGTCCAAGATGGCTGCTGGAGCGCCAAGCCTCATATATACCTGGCAGGCAGAGAATGGATTGGGGGAGATGGGCCTGCTGTCTCATTCCTCAGAATTTCAGCACTTCTGCTTATATCTCATTGGCCAGAGCTGAGCCACACTGGCCTACCTGCAGCATTGGGTTTAATCCACTCCATCTCTAAATTATTGAAAAATTAATTCACCTCCAATCTTCTGTTCTCCCATTGTATGAGATTGGGAGAGAGCTTATGGAGAGTAAGATTCTTTAGTTTCTTTCTGGATGATTCCATGCCAAGAGGATTCCTCTGTGCCTTCTCAATAGTAGTAACTCCAATATCATGAATCAGTCAAGGTTTATCATAGACGTAGAGCTAGTAGGTTATATGGACTAAGGGATTTATTATAAGGAATTGGCTTACTCACTTGTGGAACTTGCTAGGCATGCTTAAAACCCATAGGTTTTGAAATTCTGCAGTCAAGACAAGTATATCATGAGCAGGATGGAACCCCTAGAGCAGGAGCTAAAGTTTGGAGTCTCTGAATTCAGGAAGGGTTTAAGCCTTTTTTTTAGAGCTTTCAGCAACTTCCATCAGTACCACTCAGAATTTCCTTTGACTAAATTCAACTTATTACATACCTTAATTACATCCGCAAAATCCCTTCACAGCAGCGCCAAATTAGTATTTGACTGAATAACTGGGAAAAGGTGTGTGTTTGCTTCAAAAAGGCTGCTGCCTCCCTTCTTTCCTCTAGTGTTCACGAGAAACTATCCCTGCTCACTGACTCGTGCTGGAAACATACAAGAAAGATAATTCTGGGGCATGTATTTAGGCTAGCCAAGTAGACACATCACAAAGCCATCATATGCCATAATTTAATTGTCACCCAGAGGGAGAGCTGGGGTGTTTCCTCATTTCTGATATTCTGGAAGAAGGTGGACTGATATGATCATTGGTGGCTAATGAGAGCCTGGTATTGTGCATTTTAATTATTTTCCCTCTCTGTTTATCATAGATAGTTAAGAATTTATTTTTGATGTTTCATTAATCTTTGAGGCTCATCAGCCATTGGGAACACATCAGAGTTAACAGAACTTAAAATTTGCTTTTAAAACTAATGGCAAGATGTCCAATTTTTTTTTCATAGCACTAATTATTTTCTCAACTGTACTTTTTTGTGTTTTTGTAGATAGAGATATGAATGGTGCCTTTCATTTTTTATTCAAGCCAATAATAGCTTTTGTAACTAACGGAAAAAGTAGTAGCATTGCAGATTTGTTGACACTGATCAGACTCAGGTGCTTATTAGTGTTTTATTAGAAGAGTCCTCTATATTCTTTTGTAAAATAATGGCTCTTTTTTTTTTAATATTTTTATTTATTTCTAGGAGAGAGAGAGAGACAGCGTGAACAGGGGAGGGTCAGAGAGAGAGGGAGTCACAGACTGAAACAGGCTCCAGGCTCCGAGCTGGCAGTCAGCACAGAGCCCGATGCGGGGCTGGAACCCACGAACCGCGAGATCATGACCAGAGCGAAAGTCAGACGCTTAACTGACTAAGCCACCCAGGCGCCCTTGTAAAATAATGGCTCTTGATATACGGTTGACATACTATAAAGTTCACCTTTTTAGAGTATGTGACTCAGTGATTTTTTAGTATATTCACAAAGTTTTGTATTAATCACCACTAATTCCAAAACTGCTATATTCTTTTTTTTTTTTTTAATGTTTATTTATTTTTGAGAGAGAAAGAGACAGACCATGAGCCAGGGAGGGGCAGAGAGAGAGGGAGACACAGAATCCGAAGCAGCCTCCAGGCTCTGAGCTGTCAGCACAGAGCCCAGCACAGCACAAACTGTAAGATCATGACCTGAGCTGAAGTTGAACGCCCAAACAACTGAGCCACCCAGATGCCCTTGCTATAGTCTTTAATATTAAGTATAGATATGAATATCTTTAGACCATGAAGAAAAACTTAGTTCTGTTATCAGATTTAAATTCACTTGAGAAAAAAAGTTGGTGATTTTTGGGAAGAGCAGATTGCAAATGTTTGGGCTTAATTTTGTGAAAAGAATACACATAAGGTCTTCATTATGGGATTTTCTACCAAACTTAAGTATATTATTCCCTCAGATATAATTCAAAATTGGGGCTTTCATTCATTTGTTCAGCAAATATTTACTGAACTTTACTCTGTGCCACGCGAGTGTCCAATGAGACTTTCTCAGAAACCTGTGGCCGGGTGAGTGGAGGGATTGGTAAAGTCCCTGCGAGCCCAAGAGGCACGAAGCTGCCGGTGCTAGCATCACCCATGTGCAGAGATTTCATAACTGTGGATTTGCAGGAGGGAAGAGACTACAGGTTTTGAGAACACATCTGAACATTCCATGAGGAACCTAGGTCTTCTTAGGGGCTGGTTGGTGTAACAGCAGATGGGAACAAAATTACTAAGGAGTCTAGGAAGTGGACATAGATTCTGAGAAGTGCAGTGAATGTCGCTGCAGTTAGTGAGCTGTGAATTGAAGGGTTCCCATTGCAGTAATGGTTTACACCCTTCCTTCCTTCCTATCCTCTATTGACACATCACCTATCAGAGAGGCCTCCCCTGACCGTGTCTCCAAAGTAGGACTTGCCTTGCTCCATCGCTTGCTCTGCTATTTCTTCTGAGCTCTATGTTGTATGTTTGCTATTGCAGCCCCTGTCCCCACTGCTGCTAACGATGACAGCCCTGTTAGAGCAGATGCTGCACTTTGTTTGCTGTGCTCTCTCCAGTATAACATCTAGTACCGTGTCTGGCACATAGTGCCGATAAAGATTTGTTGCATGCATGAATGAAGGAAGGATATAAAAGAAGGTGTGTGACTTACAAACCTCCCAAAGGTCCCACCTCCTAAGTCCATTTATCTTTGGTGGTTATGAGTTTGGGGGGGACACAAACAATCAGACCACAGCAAGACTTTTCTCAATGTGGCAGTCACGTGGCTTTACACACACGTCTTGTCTACCTCGCTCTCTCTTTCTCTGCCCCGCACCAGGGTTCTCAGTGCCAGACCAAGCCATGTGTTGTCTCTCACTTGAGGGCTTTTTGAATAAGATGCCTTTCCTTCCTTGTCCACTTACAGATAGAAACATCCCATGCCTTTTTGGAGTCTTACTTGACCACCCAATTTCCCTGCATACTGGATCACTTTTGCTCCCTCAGTTGTTTGCACAGCCCTTTTATGCACAGCCTTGTGGGTACACTGTATACTTCCATTGTTGGGCCACAATGGCAGCCTCCTCCATGAGTTTCCCAGCTTTTTGAGGACAGTGTCTGTCTTACTCATTTTTGAATGTCCAGTGCCTAGCAGAGTGCATAGCAGAGAGTAGGTATTCAGGAGATACTGGATCAAAGAAAAAAAAATCAGATAAGCAGTCTTTTTTTTTTTTTTAATGTTTTATTTATTTTTGAGAGAGAGATAGAGACAGTGTGAGCAGGGGAGGGTCAGAGAGAGAGGGAGATACAGAATCCGAAGACAGGCTCCAGGCTCTGAGCTAGCTGTCAGCACAGAGCCTGACACAGGGCTCAAACCCATGAACTGCAAGATCATGACCTGAGCTGAAGTCGGACACTTAACCAACTGAGCCACCCAGGCGCCCCACAGGTAAGCAGTCTTGCTAATGGATGCAAACCAACCTCTGTAAATGGCCGCAGAGAATTTAAGTGCAGACAGAACCTTGGACTTGGCAGTAGAAGTATATAAATAGAACTCGAGGAAGTGAAAGTGTCCTTGGTGGTGATGTGTTTTTGTGTCTGTGGAGAACCACAGATAAGCCAGTGGGTCAAAGCTATTTTTGTCCAGGACTGAATTGAGTTCTATCCTCATTTTGACAGTACTTTCCTGGGTCAGTATTGAGGAGACTTAAAAAGTTGTTTTAGAACTATTCAAAGAATGTGTAATCAGAGTTTGTTATTTTGTTCTATTTGTTGTTCTGTTGTTTTGGTTTGTTGGCTTTTGTTCATATTTGGGATGTTAATGAGAGGCAGCCTGTTGGAAAAACAGAGGCAAGCTAGCTGTTTGGTTTCCTAAGGTACTAAGTGAGTGAACTCAGCTGTATGAGTGGCTGCAAACTCCTGTGCATTAAGGGAAAGTTCATCCCTGCCACCTCCCCAGCGTGGTCAGCATGGGGGCCTGGCCTGGTTTCTCAGCAGTTGGTAAACTGATAATCCTATTTTTTTTTCAATTTTTTTTAACAATTTATTTATTTTTGAGGCAGAGAGAGACAGAGCACGAGTGGGGAAGGGCCAGAGAGAGAGGGAGACACAGAATCCTAAACAGGCTCCAGGCTCTGAGCTGCCAGCACAGAACCTGACGCAGGGCTCGAACCCATGAACTGCGAGATCATGACCTGAGCTGAAGTCGGACGCTTAACCCGACTTAGCCACCCAGGTGCCCTGGTAAACTGATAATCCTGTTTCTGTCTGTCAGCCACCTCCTTACTTTCAGGGCTGTAGATCCTGCTTCTGGTCCTCACGCAGAGAAAATGCAGGTGTACTCACAAGCACAAAGCTTCCTTTTATTCTTTAGGCTGGCAGGCATAAAAATTTTAAAAATACTTTTTCTCTTTTTTTTTTAATCCAAATTAGTTCTTTTGTTATCTGAATTTCATTTGATAATGAGAGAAAAGATATTCTCTTTTCCCAAATGAGAATCCAGGCACAGTGAATTTGTTGCTTCATTGAAAGTATCTGCCCTCACCCTATATCAACCTGTTTATACTGGAACCACCACTGAGCCCCTCCCTGAAATATACACCCTACCGGGAACATCAAACACCACATCCACGACTGCCATGCCATGGACACTAAAAAGGGACAAATGTCCTTAATTTTATTTTCTGGGCATGTTGACATCAAATATAACGTGTAAATATACTTTAGATTCCTTTCCTGGTACATATATTCGTAACATTCTCACTTAGGTTACTATTAGGGTTGTGAGGTTTTTCTTGGGTGCTGCATTTTGTCCTCAGTTCTTGCCGTGTGAGAGAAGCATCAGCCACTTGGAGGCAGCCAGGTATTTATTTAATGGGGGAAAAAAACCCCAATCCAGGAGGAATTGCCAAAGAAAGTAATTTGATCTTAAGAAGAAAGGGTAAAAATACTCAGTGCAGATAGACCATTTCAACATAACTAATTTGGAAAGTCCGTCTGTGTTGAACACAGATGACCATATTCTAAGGAAGGAAATTCACCAGACAGCCTAATTTACTGTATATAGAGTCAAAACCCTAGCCAGGTTCCTATTAGTAGGTACACAATCCTGCAGCCTTGGGCATGTCAGAGGGAGACCAGCAGTAGAAATGTAGACTGTGCCATGAGAATTCAACTGTGAGCTTCCCCGGGGCCAAGACCACATTTTTCTCATTCTTTGGGGTGTGCTGGGTGCCTAGATTTCTGCTGGAGACGTGCATTTGATGACTATTTGTTCAGCAAATGGCTGGATGGATGCATTGGCTGAATGTATAAGGAACAAAGAAAGGGTGGACAGAGGATGGAAGATTCAAAGCAATGATGACCTATTAATGAAGGGTTTTATTAGCAGGAGACATAACCACAAAGCAATGCGTGTATTGGAAGACATATTTGCCTGGCTAGAACTTTTGCACAAGAGACCAAAATTGGTAGGGAAATTCCTATGTTACCTATTCTAGTTGAAATTTTGTCAGGCTGAGCGTTGTATTATATATGGGTTATATGTATGTATGTATTAGACTTGTTCATTTGCATTTTGAGTATGTAATCAAACATCACAGAAGCTCAAACACCACGAATGCTTAAATTATAATTTTTATGGTACCATTCAACATAAATTTATGATTATAATGTTGCTTTGAGGCATAAGAGATTCTGAAATGCCTTTTGAATTATTAAATAATATTTAATTATATTAAGCATTTTTTAGCGTTCTTCTTTTTAAGAAAAATTTTTTTAGTGATCTATTTATTTTTGAGAGAGAGAGAGAGACAGCATGAGACGGGGAGGGTCAGAGAGAGAGGAAGACACAGAATCTGAAGACAGGCTCCAGGCTCTGAGCTAGCTGTCAGCACAGAGCCTGACACAGGGCTCTAACCCACGAACTGTGAGATCATGACCTGAGCCAAAGTCAGATGCTTAACTAACTGAGCCACGCACATACCCCTCGTTCTTCTTTACCCTGTTCCAATTCCTTGAGAATTCAAGGCCCAAGAAACTGCTTACATGGCTCAGTTGTGGTCAGTCTGACCAGCTGTTTGAGATCGGCTCCAGTCTGGTTCTAGCTTCCTGAATCTTTTCTTTAGCTCTGTGGCTTCCAAAATCCACTATCATTAATTCAGCCAGGGGTGAATGAATCCTACACTTCTGCTAGAAAAAACTCCCTGGGGACTGATGAAGACCAGGATACTGTTTTATTTATGTAAGAAGTTATTATTTCTCTGTAGTTTATTGGTAGTTAGCATGTTCTTCTATTAGGAGAATGTGCCCTGAAACCGCATTATGGTCACAAGGGTACTTGGAGGGTACAGAGCAAAGGGAGCCTGATGGCCTTAATCCTGAAGCACCATTTCCACCTTAGAAGTTCAATCCTGGAAGCATTTATTGAGTGTCTATTCCATGTAAAGGAAAGAGAACCATAGCTGTTGAATCCTTTCTATGCAGCAGGCATTGTGCTTGGTGCTTTTCCACACTTGATTTTAACATGCTTGTGGCACTTAAATCGCTGTGGAATACACAGGGCTGAAGGAAGCAGCCTCTATCCTTAAGGACATTCTAGACCTGTGTTGTACAGTTTGATATGGACATGTGTGGCTATCAAGCACTGGAAATATGGCCAATCCATACTGAAGCTGTTCTACCTGTAAAATGTACACTGGGTTTCTAAGATTGAGTACAAAAGAAATGTAAAATACCTCTTTAATAATTTTTGTATGGATCACATGTTGAAATGACTTAGTATTTTGGATAAATTAGGTTAATAAAATGTCATTAAGTTATTTTCACCTATTTATTTTTACTTTGTATAAAAGCTTTGTTTATTTTGAGAGAGAGAGAGCATGAGTGTAATTGGGGGAGGGGCAGAGAGAGGGAGAGAACCCCAAGCAGCACCATGCTGTCAGCACAGAGCCTGATGCAGGGCTTGATCTCACTGAGCCACCCAGGCACCCCTCTTTTTACTTTTTAATGTGACTACTAGAAAATTTAAAGTTACATATGTAGTTCACATCTGCGACCCAAACTGTGTATCTGTTGGACAGTGCTATTATATAGGTGAGGCACATACATAAATTGTTGGAACCTCATTTATGTTGGGGTAAACTTTTTGGAGAATAATTTGGCAGTAGCCCGCAATTAAAAAAAATTTGGATCTCTGAGTTAACTTACCATTGATCACAGAATGCTGAGGTTAAAAATAGGCACGCCCACCATTGTGTTGAACTTTTCCTTATTAGTCCCTCTGAAACGCTTATGTGTATTGTCAATAGCGTTTATTGATTGGTTATTACGCCAGGCACTGTGGGAAGCCTTCTGAGTCCAATACAAAGATAAATCGTGAAGAGTTCCAGATTGAAATATTAGATGATTCTCTGTAAGGGGGGAGATTGTATAGGTGCCCAATGGCTATGATACCAGATACAACTGGATAGGCACCTTTGAGGTGTGGATGCAGAGCTGTGGCAGTTCCAGGGGACTGTGGTTACCGTTTGACTTGGAGTCTGTGTTTGAGCTGGAACTTGATGTGCATGGGCAGAGACTGGGCAAGTGGAAGGGATGGTCCACATAGAGGGCACAGCAAGAGCAGAACATCAGAGGTGAGGCAGGAGGCAGTTCCCATGCCTGGGACGTGATGTTTGTGCAGGGGGTTGGTAAAGGCCAGGACTTGAATACTAGAAGGCCAGACTAGGGAATCTGGACTTTTTCCTGTAGTGCTTAAATGCCAGTGACTGTGTGGTGCCCTAAAATAGTTTCCAGAATACCCAATTCGTAGTCCGTCTAAAATTCTGAATGCCTGGGGGTGGCTGGGTGGCTCAGTCAGTTAAGCATCCTATTTCAGCTTGGGTCATGATCTTATGATTTGTGAGTTTGAACCCCACATTGGGCTCTGCTCTTAGCACAGGGCCTGCTTCAGATCCTCTGCCTCCCTCTCTCTCTGCCCCTACCCCGTTCATGATCTCTCTCTCAAAAATAAACAAATATTAAAAAACCATTAAAATTCTGAATGGCTGAAATAGTGATAGCATCTTTTTCTTTTGATTTTTGAGAGTGAGGTGACAATGCTTAAATGTTTTTAAAAAAATTATTTTGAAAGAATGGCTTCAAGTTTAAGTCCTTCACATCCTTCTAATGTGGTATTTATTTTTAAAGTAGTAAGTCATTCTTTTTAGGAGTGGGAAATATAAGACAAGAATGGATGTGTTAAGACACAGGAGAATAGATTTTTCTCTCATAGCTAGTTTGTTGAGATGAAAAATCATACCAACTCTTTTTTTCAAAAAAAATCTTTTAATGTTTATTTATCTTAGAAAGAGAGACCGAGTATGATTGAAGGAGGGGCAGAGAGAGAGAGGAAGACACAGAATCTGAAGCAGACTCCATGCTCTGAGCTGTTAGCACAGAGCCCGATGTAGGGCTCAAACTCACCAACTGTGAGATCATGACCTAAGCCAAAGTCTGTTGCCCAACCCACTGAGCCGCCCAGGTGCCCCAAAACATACCACCTCTTTATCTCCTATTTCCCATTCCATTAAAATAAAGAACATTTCTTTAAACATTATATTAGAGCAAATGTGGTAAAATAGTCCCCAAGAGTCTTAGAAAGACCATATTGTACACAAATTGTCCAAGCACAGAGAATTGTAGAGGCCAGAGAACGGAAGACGCTGGAGAGGGTTACCGTTAGGAGAGTAGACATAGGACTCCGGTGTCTGAGCTCCAATCCCAGCTCCACAATCCACCAGCTTTTCTGCTCACTTCTCATTTCCCCAGATCAATGACTTTTACCTCCAGCCCTCGACTGCTACCTTTTTGCTTTCCATCAATGGCTGGTGGTCTACCTTTCCCCTTCTGCTCAACGTTTTCATCTTTGGTCTGTTGTGTTCCCTCTGCCCTCACTCTGCCTTACTCTCCTGGTGAAAATCCAGAGTTTGCACTTTGCTCCAAATAGCTGAGTGTACCTGGGAAATACACACATACAGACACACACACACACACACCGCTGATGGCATTAAACTGATCACTCTGCCCCCTCGAGTGACACTTGGCAACCCTACCACATTCCCCGGTAAATTCATTCTCTTCCTCTCCCAGTGGCCATTTCATACCTTTGCCTCTTTGCTCAAACCTCCAACACCCCCTCCTCTTCTCTCTCTCTGCTAATGATGCTTTTGCTTATTTCACTAGGAAAGTGGGAGCAGTCAGAAGAGAATCATTTCCTCTCCCCACTGCCGAGTCCTGCATTCACACATAATTCTGTCCTTCCCCCCACTCTGCCGGGGCTGAGCTGTGTGTGCTCCTGGCTGTGGTCCACCTTACCCCCAACCCACCAGGTCCCCTGCTCTTGCCCATTCGGAACTCAGCTTCTACAAGATTCTTTCCCCAGCTTCATCAATGTCCCTCTTTTCACTGGGTCATACGTTTTATTCAGAAATTCTACAGTATCTCTCTTCAGATACCCCTTTTATTATTTATTTTTAAATTTTTTTAATGTTTTATTTGTGAGAGAGAGAGAGAGAGAGAGAGAGCAAGCAAGTGAGTGAGAGCATGAGCAGGGGAGGGTCAGAGAGAGAGGGAGACACAGAATCTGAAACAGGCTCCAGGCTCTGAGCAAGCTCTCAGCACAGAGCCTGATGCGGGGCTTGAACCCATGAACTGTGAGATCATGACCTAAGCTGAAGTCAGACGCTTAACCGACTGAGCCACCCAGGTGCCCCTCAAATGCCCCTTTTAATCCTTTGTCTCTCACCAGCTTTCCCCCACCTCTCTGTTCCCTCTTAAAGCAAAATTCTTTTGAGTGAGTTGTCTGCTCTCACTGTCTCCATATCCTTACCTTTTACTCTCTCCCTGCCCAGAATTTCTATTATGAAGATTTTCAAACATAGAGAAAAGTTGAAAGAATCTTGAAGTGAATACCCCTATAACCACCACCTAGATTCTGCAATGAATGTTTTGTCTTATTAGTTGTAACACATACCTTTCCATCTGTCTATACCCCTATCCTTTCATCAATCCATCTTATATTTGGGTACATTTTATTTATTTAAAAAAATATATATTTAAGTAATCTCTACACCTAGTGCAGGGCTGGAACTCCCAACCCTGTGATCAAGAGTCACATGCTCCATCGACTGAGCCAGATGCCCCATGTTTGGATACACTTTATTTTATTTATTTTAATGTTTACTTATTTTTGAGAGAAAGACAGCACGAGCAGGGGAGGGTCAGAGAGAGAGGGAGATATGGAATCTGAAGCAGGCTCTAGGCTCTGAGCTGTCAGCACAGAGCCTGACGTGGAGCTTTGAACCCACAGATCATGATCTGAGCCACACAGGTGCCCCTGTTTCTCATTTTCTTATTGATGAATACCTGAGCTGTTTCCAGTTCAGGTTATTATGAGTAAATTTGCCATGAACAAACACAAAAGTTCTCTGTGGGTATGGGTTTTCTTTTCTCTTGACTAAACACTTAGGCATGAAATTATTGAGTTATGGGGTACATATATGTTTAGTTCTATAAGAAACTGCCAGAGCTTTTTCTAAAATGGTTGTATTGTCTTACACTCATATCAATAGCATATGAGAATTCTGATGGTTGGTTCTACATTCTTGCCAGCATTTGATTTTGTCCATTCTGGTGTATATATATATATGTAGTGATGTTTCATTGTGCTTTTTATTTAAATTTCTTTGATGAATATTAACATTAAACACTCTTTCACGTGCTTACTAATCATTAGTTTATCTTCCTCTGTGAAATGTCCCATCAAATCTTTTGCCCTCTTTTTCATGTATTATAATCCTTTTCCAGGTATATGATTTGCATATGTTTTCTTCCAGCCTGTGATTTACCTATTCATTTTCTTACTGGTGTCTTTTTGAGAGAGAAATTTTTACCTCTGATGAAGTCTCATTTTTTTCCTTTTGTGTTTACTGCTTTCTGTGTCATATCTAAAAGCTTTATAGTTTTAGCTTTAACATTTAGGGCTGTGATCCATCTGAAATTTTTGTATATGGTGTGAGGTTGGGGGTGAGATTTATTTATTTTTGTCCTACAGGTATTTAGTTGTTTTAGCATGATTTGTTATAAATTCTTTCATTTTCTATTGGATTTCTCTGTTGATAAAGTTCAAATGAGCTTGTAAGTGTGGGTCTGTTTTGAGCTCTCTGTTCTGTTTCATTGGTCTATTTGTTGATCCCATGTCAGTATCACACTTTTTTAAAAGATTTTTTTAAATGTTTATTTATTTTTGAGACACACACACACACACACACACACACACACACACAGAGTGGGAGCAGGGGAGGGGCAGAGAGCGAGGGAGACACAGAATCCAAAGCAGGCTCCAGGTTCTCAGCTGTCAGCACAGAGCCTGATGTGGGCTTGAACTCATGAACTGTGAGATCATGACCTGAGCCAAAGTTGGATGCTTAACCAACTCAGCCATCCAGGTGCCCCAGTATCACACTGTCTTGATTACTGTAGACTCACTTGTCAAAGTCTTAAAGTCAGGTAATTTAGGTCCTCCAACTTTGGTCTTATTTTTTATGATTGCTTTGCTTATTCTAGGTCATTTGCATTTCTGTAGACATTTTAGAATCAGCCTGTCAATTTCTACAGAAAAGTGAGATGTCTGTGATTGGGATTGTTGAATCCATTAGATCAGTTTGTGAAGACCTGACAATAATATTTAATTTTTAAATCCATGAACCTGGTATATCCACTTATTTAGGTTTTTAATTTCTCTCAGCAATGTCTTGTAGTCACATTCTCATTTGAACCCACTCCATTTAGGTTTTGGGGCCAGTTCCCCTGAAACCACACTTTTCTAGTAACCAGTGACCTCCATGCTGCTGTATCTAATGGCAAGTTTAGTCGTCCTCTTCATTTCTCAGCTGCCTTTGACATAATTGATTACCCTATCCTTAAAGCATTTTGTTCACCTGGCTTCTATCTCCTCAAGCTTTCCTGGGTTTCCTCCTATCTCACTGTCTGCTCTTTTTTGGCCTCCTTTGCTGTATCCTTCTATTCTTCCTAACATTTAGATGTTAGAGGACTCTGGGCTTCAGTCCTTAGACTTCTGTGTTTACCCATGCTCAGTTAAATGGTATAAATGTTATTTAAAGCCAACTGACTCCCAATTTGATATCTCAGTTCAGAATCCCAGACTTATAGACGCAAACCCCAGAGCTATGTATACAACTCCCTACTGATCCTCATTTGGGTATCTAAAAGGTATATCAAACAAACTTAATCCATGCAAAATGGAGCTCTTAGTTTGCCCCTGAAATGTATCGCTCCTCTTTACTCTCCATTACCCACTGTGTTGCCAGCTCAACAACTGGACTTTTCTTCCTGTTGTTCCTATGCCAGTCTTAGAGTTTTCCTGGTCACCTCTTTTTCCTTTATACCCCACACAGAAGACCGACAACCCACACCAGAAAATGCTCTTGGCTCTATCTTCACAATATACCTTAGATCTCTCTATGCAGCCATCCTTCTCGTCCAAGCCACCAACATCTCCCCCCTGGCTTAATGCAGGATTCTCCATAGTAATCTTCTTTGTCTCAGTCTTTTCTTTAGCCACACAGCTGGAGTAATGTTTTAAAATGTCACAGCATTTCACTCCCCTGATTAAAACTTTTCAGGGCTTCCCCATTGTATTTAGGGGGGAAAATTGTGCAGTGGTTTACAGAGCCTTATGTGATCAGACCTCCCTGTTTGCTCTCTGACTTCATTCTCTTCTGTTGCTCTTTCTTTCACAGCACTCTGACTACAGTGGCCTTTCTGTTGTTCTTAAACACTCCAAGCTTGTTTTGACTTCAGGGCCTCTGCTGTTTCGGTTTCTTCTGCCTAGAATCTTTTCCCCAGATAATTCCATGGCTTGTCACCTTACTCCATTCAGATCTCTGCTTAAGTGTCATTTCACCGGAGAGGCTTTTTCTGACTACCTAAGGAGTGTGCCACCTACCTCATCACTTTCCAGTCCCTTACTCTGTTTGGTTTTCTTCTTAGCACTTAGCATTGTCTTGTTTGATATTTATTTGTTGATGGTCTTTCTCTCCTAGTAGAATACAGCTCCCTGAGGATATGGGATTTCTTCTTGGAATCATTAATGCTGTTAGCTAGGCCTGTCATATAATAGGTGCTCCATAAATATATGTTGAATGGATGACTGTGGGCAACTTAAGCTTGCTGGTTCCATTTTCTTCATTTGAGAAATGTGGAAAATAATGGTATCTACCTCATAGGGCAGATGTGAATGTCAAATTAAATATTGGATGTAGTAAGATAGTATCAGGATAGTGTTGGCTATTATTATAATTACTATTTAATAATCTAAATGACTTAAGTCTCCTAATCGATCAACAAATAGATATGAATGCCATATAAGGCAGTATTAATCTGCCTTATATGTACTAATTTGCCATTATACAATGGTTGATTTTAGAGGTATAACCTATGATCCAGTTGTTGATCACTTAGTTGGAGAAAATAGCTATAACCACATGAAATGCTAAATGCCATATGATATTTAAATAACCAAACCAGACAATAGAAATGTCATCAGGCATGATTAGTTTTCTAATTAATTTGCTGCTGATCATTCTAGGTGATTAAGTAAGAACAATGTGTTTTTTTTTTGTTGTTGTTGTTGTTGTTTTTCCTAAACCAGGATGATCTGAGAAGGTTTTATGGAGGACATGGGTTTGAGCTGCCCCAGGAAGAGCTGGACAGGATTGTAATCTTTTGTTGGTCATCAAGGGGAAGGGCATCACAGGTGTGGCAATGGCACGAAGCCAAAGGGGAGGAAGAATATAGGGGGTTTGAAAAATTGAATGACCCATTGTGACTGGTGGAAGAAGTCTAATGAAGAAGCTGTTTGAGAGCAATGCAAAGAAAAGAGGGCGGGAAGAAAAGCAAGTGGCTTGAGGCTACAGCCGCTGTACAGGGTACAGGAATCCTTCCTTCCTAAGATTGGGGAAGCTAGGCAGGAAGTGCATGTGTGTGGCTAGGAAAGAAGGTAGCCTATCAGGGGCTTGTTGCTGCCAGATTCAGTCCCTCCTCCCCCTGCAGTGCAGGTGGCCAGGGAGTTACCCTCTGCGGCTCTCACCATGGATGGCTGTGCTTAGTCCACGTGTCCATGCACAGGTGGCAGCGGGAGGGCTCCATTCTTCCGTTCCGGGGTCTGGAAACCAATTTTGAACTGTCTTTTTTACTCACAAGAATTCCCATTCTGGTTTTTAGGTGATGTGAGTAGAAGGCAAGTGACCATTTTTATTATGGCTCCTTATTGAAGAAAGAAAGAATAGGGAACTTAGAAATTAAAGGCCCATCAATAAACATAATAGTTTATGTTTTTAAAAAAATGTTTATTTTTGAGAGCAAGAGAGAGACAGTGTAAGCAGGGGAGGGGCAGAGAGAGAGAGGGAAACAGAATCTAAACACAGAATCTGAGCTGTCAACACAGAGCCCGACGTCGGGCTCAACCCATGGACCATGAGATTATGACCCGAGCTGAAGTCGGACGCTTAACCGACTGAGCCACCAGGTGCTCCATAATAATTTATGTTTTAACATGCATGTTAAGAATAACTTGTTTTTCAAAAGATCATATTATATTGGCCATATAAAGCCACATTTTTAAAAGGAAACACATGCATTGTATGAGAAGGGCCAAGTCATCTGTGAATTGATCACGTTATTAAGAAAATAAAGATAGGTTATTTAATCAACTAGGAGAGAAAATCTGCTTTACTGATAAAATTTTGCGTAAATTGCAGTAACCATGAAGGGTGTTTGTACCCACACCTTAAGTTTCTTATTACCATATTTTAGAACAATTTGTGGCAGTTAAGGAAATGGCCCTATAAAAGTAAAAGAAGGAAAATACATAAAATATAGACCTGAGCACGACAGATGCTGCAGAATAGGGAATGGATGTGAAGACAGTAGCGATGTTGTTGTTAATGCAGCCCTGGCAACACGCGTCACAGATTAAATAATGAATGCCAGTTAGTGGGCCCAGTGAAGAGGGAACAGAGAGGGTATTGTTTCGGCTTGCCTATCTAATTTCAAACTAATTGCTTAAGTACAAGCTTCTGTTCTGGTTATAGCCAAAGGAAAATCGAATGGTTGAAATATTATAAATTTTGTCACTCACCCTGGATCACCAATCAGAAGTGAATACAAGAGCTTTGAGCAAAGAATTCAAATCAGTTGTTACCCTTGCCTGCAGATGGAGGCCTGGGGAGAAGCAGGATCCACTCAGTCGGCTCTGTAGTCGCTATTCTTCCTCTCTGGATCGGGTTCTAGCTGATTTGATACAAGGGATGGACTCTCGCACACTCTTCTGTGCTCAGGACTGTGGCCCCCATAGAGCAGGTGGTGGATTCCAAGGCCACACCACCCCCACGTTCCTCTCCCGCTCCCCCCACCCCCCAGTAGTGGTGTTGTTCTGGGCTTTGGACTCTCTGAAGTTTCAGGCAGCTGGGATAGACTTTTCCTACTCTGGGTCTTTGTCAGGAGCTACTGAGCATGCGAAAGCACTTCTCTGACACAAATGAAAGAATGACTTTTTTTTTTTTTTTCACAAATAGTTTATTGTCAAATTAGTTTCCACATAACACTCAGTGCTCATCCCCAAAGTGCCCTCCTCCATGCCCATCCCCCCCTCCCCCCCACATCCATCAGTCCTCAGTTTTTGAGAATGACTATTTTTATATACTATTTTTAGGGTGTGGGGTTCGTGGAGGAAAGAGCACAGCAAGTCAGAGGTCCCGGGTTGAATCCTGGGTCATCTCATACCAGGGCCCCCCTTTTCTGAATTCCTTTTCAAAATATCTTCCTGTGGTTTTTTTTCTTTTCCTCCTTAAATTGGATAGATGTTCTTTACTTTTGCATGTGTGTGCCATGGGACACCTTTGACATTCTAGTGAAGTTAATGAATCCCTTTTCAGGGTAAAGTTTAAGGCATCAAATGTCTAAACTTACAAGCATAAAATTTGAATGCAGAGGATTACAAAGGAAGCCAAGGATACAATAGAAATACAGTTATCTGTAGACCAAAAAATCTGTAGCATTGTCATATACATCCTTTCCTAATGCATTCCATACCAAGAACTGGTGGCAGGTCTAGAAATTACTATAATTTTGAAGTAGCGATGAGTGGAAATGTTACTATGAAGTATTTGCAATAACTGTAATGTGATAGGAAGATATTTTTGATTTCTACTTGTGATAGGTCACAGATACGGCAAATTCTAGCGTGGATTGTGGCCTACATTAGTAAAAGAAGGAAACCCTCAATTTCAGTTGGAGATTAGTAAAAATTAGTATGAAAATTTCCCCCACCTACATCCTGAATTCTGTTCGAGATCCTCCGAAACCCCTTGCCTTAAAACTTCACCCTGGGGGTGCCTGGGGGGCTCAGTTGGTGAAGCAACCAACTTTGGCTCAGGTCATGATCTCCCGGTTCTTGAGTTCAAGCCCTGCATCTGACTTTCTGCTGTCAGCACAGAACCTGGAGCCTGCTTCACATCCTCTGTTCCCCTCTCTCTGCCCACCTCCACTTCTCAAAAATAAACATTAAAAAAAAAAACAAAACCCAAATCCTTCACCCTTTACTCTTGTGGCAGGTGCTCTTGGGGGCAGACCCAGTGCGCCCTCTTGTCGCCCTCCAGCTGCAGCTGTCTGTTCTCTGCAGTGCCTCCTAGATGTGCACCTCAGCCTCCCAGCTCCCAACTCCTGGGCTCGTCCGTGCCCCCTTCGCTCCCCTGCTCCTCCTCCTGGGTTCCCAGCTCTCTGTATGGCCATGACAACCAGCACCTGGCTCAGGCCCCTGACCTGACCTGAGCAAGGGAACTGGCAAGCACCGCTGCTGCCTGTGTTACTGCCCCAGCCTCCTTGGGGAAGCTTGGGGAAGTGTTAACTTACACATTTGAAAGCACCTGTCTGCCCTTCCCTTAACCTGGAGTGTCTTCTTAGTTTCTACCCCCCAGCCCCCACAAGACTTCACTCCTTACTTTATCTTTCCAATGCACACATCTGGTCGCTTTCTGGTTTAAACTCTTTTTTTTTTTTTTTTTTAAGGATTTTTTAAATGTTTGTTATTTTGAGAGAGAGAGTGCGCACCTGCAGAGGAGGGGCAGAGAGAGGGAGACAGAGGTTCCAAAGCAGGCTCCACACTGACTGCAGAGAGCGCAGTGAGGGGCAGCAGAGAGCCTGTTGTCGGGCTTGAACTCAAGACCAGCGAAATCATGACCTGAGATGAAGTCAAAGCTTAATGGACTGAAGCACCCAGTCGCCCTATGGTTTAAACTCTCTTGGTGTCTCTGCCTCTCTGATATGACATGAGAGGGCTCTTGTGTCCCTTGAAGCATTTTCTTTCTTTAAAAAAATTTTTTAAAATGTTTTATTTATTTCTGAGAGAGAGAAAGAGAGAGACAGAGAGAGAGAGAGAGAGAGAGAGAGAGAGAGACAGTGTGAGCAGGGGAGGGTCAGAGAGAGAGGGAGATATAGAATCAGAAGCAGTCTCCAGGCTCTGACCTAGCTGTCAGCACAGAGCCCGACGCGGGGTTCAAACCCACAAACCATGAAATCATGACCTGAGCCAAAGTCAGAGACTTAACTGACTGAGTCACCCAGGCGCCCCCCTTGCAGCATTTTCTTCTGCTCCCTGTGGTCCCTTCAATGGCCTGCTCCCATTTCCCCCTTTTCTTCGGAAGCCTGAATGGGTACTTTCTGCCTGGGGAATCCCTTACCTGCCATTTAGCCTTCCTTTCTAGGTTCTGTGGCTGCTTCACTGCAAGGCCTTGCCCAGTCTGCACCATCAAGAGCACTGTCTAGAAAGCATTTCTCCTCTCCCATCTCTCCCCCTCCCTTGCAGCTGACCAGAGTCTGGCATGGTTTCCCAAGTGGCATGCACTTGAGAGGACAGAATTATTAAACTATGTGGTTAGGAGCACTTCAGAGCCAGACTGCTTGGGTTCCAATCCCACCTCCACCAAGGGCAAGGTACTTACCTTTTAGGTTCCTCAGTTTTCCCATCTGTAAGTCTGGTATAAGAAGACCATGGTGTGGGGGGAGAAAACAGACAGTGAATGAGATTTAAATGAGTTAATACTTGTAAAGCAGTTTAGAACCATGCCTACCTTGTAGGCAGAACTTAACTATTAGCTATTAGCTTTAGTTTCAGTGATGTGGCTTGGGCTTATTTAGAAGTCCTCTCCTACTGGGGGTGTCTGAGTGCCTCAGTTGGTTGAGTGTCTGACTCTCGATTTTGGCTCAGGTCATGATCCTAGGGTCATGGGATTGAGCCCCACATCGGGCTCTGTGCTGAGAGTGGAGCCTGCTTGAGATTCTCTTTCTCCCTCTTCTCCTCCTCTCCCTTGCTCACGTACTTTATCTCTCTCTAAAATACATTAAAAATTAAAAATAGTCACATCCTACCATACTTTTATTTTTTTCTGGGTTTTTATTACTCTAGTGTAATTTGAACACAAGGATTTATTCTTCATCTCCATTGAGTTTGATATTGTACATTGATTTTGGCAGAAATATTTTATATGAGACAAAAGGAAATATATTTTTTTAATGTTTTATTTATTTCTAGGAGAGAGAGAGCGTGAGCAGGGGAGGGTCAGAGAGAGAGGGAGTCACAGACTGAAACAGGCTCCAGGCTCCGAGCTGGCAGTCAGCACAGAGCCCGACTCGGGGCTCGAACCACGAACCGCGAGATCATGACCTAAGCGAAAGTCGGACGCTTAACTGACTAAGCCACCCAGGCGTCCCCAAAAGGAAATATTTTTGACTGTTAGGAAAAATCTTAGGGATACAGCCTTTTAATAGAGTGACGGCCACTGTCCCACCAGTACACAGCTGGTTAAGTTGGGGGTGTATCCATATTTCTTACATTTCAGAGATTATGTTGATTGCATTTTTCTTGCAGCTTTTTGGGTAAAGGAGATATCAACATTATATATCAGAGGATTTTTCTGGGAATGTAAATCATTGTATATATTTGCAAACCAGAACTACCAAAGAGATGCTTTTGAGTGTAATAACTTTTTTTTTTTTTTTTTTGCATGGGTATTTTCATATCTTCAAGAAATATTCTGGTCTCGTGTGTGTGTGGGAACTTTCCTTGACCCTTACTGTACAGTTATATTGTATGTGACATCAACGTACCCTTATACCATATCCTTTTCTGCCTTTTTTTGTTTTTCTTGCAGCATCAAAGTCGCATTTCCCTTGAAATTTAATCGTTCCAGGCTTTCCTAGGTTTTGCCACCAGGTGGGGTTCTGGCTCCTTTTTAAGGCAAGGGCTGCTCTTCTAGAGGCCAGTTTTCTCAACAAGGTGATGGTCTTGACCCCCACATTCTAAAGAGACTCCAGGAGAGACCGTTGACCTCATCCGGGAGTGGGTGGGGCGCGCTGGTGGGCCATGTGTGAGGTCTCAGGGGGTCTCCAGGTCTTTTATGCCTGATCTTGTGTTTATATGCTAACGGCTTATGTTGCACTGGTTTTGAGACTTGATTTTACCAGCAATACATATATAAATCTGTTTAGCAGCAAATGAATCCAGGGTTCCTCGGAATATCTGGTCCGATATTATGGCTTAGAAGAAACAATAGAATTAGAGAATCTTGACCATTATGTTAAGTAGGTTTTTTTTTTTTTTTTTTAAATCAAGTTGAAGTCATGGAAGCAAGAGTAATGGCTTGCTGAAACTGTTCTTGGAGTTGAAAACTAGGGGTAAACTATGTATATGGTACTGTGAACACGTTATGTTAAAAAGAAGAGTGTGGACTTTCATTATTTCTTGAGCAATGTGCTGGAACATTATGGACTGTTTGGAGATAGAAATGCCTTAAAGAAGTGATCAATTGCACTTTTCTAGAATGAGAAATAAATGTACATTTCTTAGTTTGAAACTGTAGTGAGACATATTAAGTTCCGTATTAAACTATAAAAAATATGACTACCAACAAATCTTTTGTCTTGTGAACATAACCTAAATATAGATGGTAAAACTGAATTATGAGTGATTTTCAGATTTACAAACCCCAGGTGGGAGTCCTACGTTAGAATGATCCTCAGATGGTAGCTGTAGTTGAGGCGAGCATAGCATCATATACAGAGATACTGAGTCACTGTGCTGTGTGCCTCAGACTCATGTAACATTGTACGTATATACTCATGTAACATTTCAGAGATTATGTTGACGGCATTTTTCTTGCAGCTTTTTGGGTAAAGGAGAGGTCAACATTATATATCAGAGGACTTTTTAGTTAACTATACTAAAAAATTAAAGTTAGAAGGTTCTTTAATAAATATTCCTCTCAAACTTAAGTTGATTTTTAGACCTTAGTAATTAATGAGATTTTAGGCTTCTTTAACGCTACCCCTCAAAATCTGAAAACAGTGTGTAACTTTGATTCTCAGAAACAGTAATGTCATGTGTTCCTCTTATGCAAAGTGAAATTGCAGTGCTATATGTTACACTGTTTCCACCACGAGCTTCATTTCGTGGCCCTAATGGGGGGCAGACTGTATTCCTCCTGTTTAAAATAAATGAGTCACTTTACTACAGTGTCTGAACAGAGAGAAGGGAGTCAGAGTTCTCTTTAAGTTTGTGTGTTACGGATTTCTTAGGCAGCAAGTTCAAAACTGAAGCCTGAAGTGTTTGCCCATTGTGTATGTGGGTTTTCTCACAGCAGCCCAGTGTCTATTTAACATATGGGGAGTGGTTTCAAGTTCATTACTGAAGCTTATAGGCTCAAGTGCTTTGTGGGCTTGGCTAGGACTTAAGTTGCCAAGTTCAGAACAAACTGCTTTCCTTGTGCTTGTGGATTCCCTGAAGTCTGAATCCTCCTCTCTGGGCTATTCAGCTGCTTTGGAGATTAGTTTCATAGTAAAGATTCTTTCTGTAAAGCAGTATGGAGTGGCTACTTTCACAGGGGCACCAGGTTAGTAAATAACATTTTGGACTTTTCGGCTGCATAGGTCAGATTTTCTTTCTGTACTCACGGTGGGCGGGTGATGATATGACAGTCAGCATTTGTGCCGTTGCTGTGTTCTTGTAGAAAATAATGGGAGTTCGTGGAGGTTTGGAGGTGAGGATTCTCCTTATCACATGTGTGTTGTTTGACGCTATTATACACACACGGAAGCCAGGATGAAATGGCATATATGTGCTGGATTTGTAGTCTAGAGATTTGGGCTTGTTTGTAAGCATTTTCAGTTCCCTTTTCCGAATTCCTTTCTTTCTGTCCTCCTGTTAAATCTTCTAGACGTAAGTGTGATTTTATACGTGGTTGACTGTACTGTTTTTGAACATGAGGTGGCCTTGTGCTGGACTCCGGCTAGCAGGGTCGAGCCTCACACCGTGTGCAAAATTGCCTGATGCCCGCTTTTCCCTTGGGCCTACTTTGAGTTACAATGAAGCAGCATGCCATTTTCATTTTCTCTTTGAAAAGTCTGGCATTTTTCTAGAATGTCTCATAAAATACCCACATAACTATTGATGTGGGCACGGTGTACAGGTGGATAGCGGTCACTGTTTTCATTCTCAAGTAATTCCTCACAATCCGAGACTACTTTCGGAGTAAATCTGATGGTAAAAATGGAGTGTGCCTTGTATTGCTAATAGTAATAAAATGAAATTCAGTAAATAAGTACCGAGCGAGTATCTTCTTTAATTTCATTAATGGAAAGACCTAGAGAGCAGTTTTACCTTTATTAATTTGTCACCAAAGCAATCCAGCATGAAATTGTTCTGCATGAGTAAATTGGATGATGTTTTAAAGTTTGTAACACTCTATAAAATATTCTTGTGTTTATGTTATTTTAAGTGTGCTTTGGTTCAAATAATGTGCTAGTGTTTTTAAATAATGTGACTATGCCTCTGTTATTGCCCATTTCTTCTGCTCTTCCCCCCTCCCCACCCCCACCTCCCACGCTGGGAAAATACAGTGTATTAGAAAGGACCTGTTCTTCCCTGTTCTCCTCTGTGTAGAAAAAAATAAAGTTGAGGGAGAAGGCAGATAGAAAAAGGAACTTTGAAAAAAATCTTTCAGGTGACACACTAAATTTTAAGGCTCCTGCTTCCTGGAGGATCACAGTTTCCATATCTGCTGAGGCTGAAGTTGTAAAGTTATGACTGCCTGACATTTCAGGATTACAAAATTGACTGTACTTTATAACCCCAAGATACAATTGTACAGTTACATATAACCCATGCCTCTGCAGGTCTTCTCTTAATAGCAAATCTACCGGGTCATTTTAGCTTTCAAAATAACAAAAAAGCAAAGATTACTATAACTTGCTTAATATATGCTTTTACTGCATATATGTACTATTTATTATACTATTATTAATTATTAAATGCCCTTAATTTAAAACGTAACAAGGACTTTTGTCAGCATGATTATCGCTGCCCAGTGATTTTCAAGAACAATGTTAAGAACATTTTGCTCACTGATTACTTATTTATGCTTAATCAGCATAGATACTTGTCTTCAAAAGCTCACATGAAACTCATTTATGTCTGCTAGATCTGTGTTCCCAAGTGCTTCACAGCCTTTCATCGGGAGAGGATAACCAGACAAATACCACTGAGTAGAAACACAAATAAACAAATGTGGCAAAGTATAGGGGAAACTCCCTGAAGGCCAGATTTTAGGGTTTTCCCAAAGAATATCATGAAATTTCCTTCAAACATGGGGGGAGGGGGGAAGACCATACACACAGTAAGGTGTTCGAAATCTGTAATTTGAGGATAAAGTAAGTAAATCATATTCCTGATTCTAGGTTTGGAACGTGCGCTGTAATTCTTGTTCTCATCTTGCTGTACTGGTTTAGTTTTGTTACAGCTCTGCCTTTTGCCTAGAATCAAGCAGAGACGGGTATTTTTCTCATTCCATACCATCTAATTTCAAACGAAGCTTTGATTTGATTAATTTTTATCAAACATGCTTTCTTGTTGGTATTCAAAGTACTCTGGATGTCTCATAAATCTCAGCTGGCTTATGAACCTGGCTGATAATGCAGAAGCATGTGATCCTTATTTTCTTTTAAAATGATTCAGAGCTTCGAGGTTGGAGACAAATCCTTAGGCAAACCGTTTCAATATGAATTGGCCCACACCCCACACACTGGGAGAACTGACTGGCAGTAGAAGACAGGCACCCAGAGCAAAGAAATGAATACATGGGAGTAACTGTGATGTTAGAAGTCGATTTTCTGACTGCTGAGCCTTGATAAATCCATTCATGGCCCGAGTGGCTCTCATTCTCACCCCTCATCTGGATCTTGGCAGTGCCTGTTTGGGGAGCTGTTGGCTCTTGGTCTGTGGGCTCTGGCCTCGGATTCATAGCCTTTTTCGTGCCTAACTCCCAGGTCCTTGCTTCGCACGGCTCACTGACAGTGACGATGCGCGCAAGTCCTGTGCTTGTGTATCAGAAAGTGGGGAGGACTGAGGTGTCACCCGCCCCAGGCATTCAGTGTTTAATAGTGATAGGGAAACTGACTTCCTGGACACGTTTTACTCCCAAGGCTGATCCGACTGCCCACAGACGTCTCCATCCAGTTCCTTCTTTCTTTCGGAAAAACCCAATTTAAGTTTTACAGTCTGGCATTTCTTTCTTTTTAAAAATGCACTTTTGATATATTTTTTAAATGTTTGTTTTCGAGAGAGAGACAGAGCACGAGCAGGGGAGGGGCAGAGAGAGAGGGAGGCACAGAATCTGAAGCAGGCTCCAGGCTCTGAGTTGGCAGCACAGAGCCCGACACGGGGCTTGAACTCCTGGACCATGAGATCATAACTTGAGCC
Source organism: Hyaena hyaena (assembly GCF_003009895.1). NCBI lineage: Eukaryota > Metazoa > Chordata > Mammalia > Carnivora > Hyaenidae > Hyaena > Hyaena hyaena. The sequence goes on along the minus strand of NW_024080744.1, from coordinate 2,448,001 downwards.
AAAGTTGGACACTTAACTGACTGAGCCACCCAGGCGTCCCTACAGTCTGGCATTTCTGGAGGTAGTGGATATAATAGTCATAACAGGAGCGGTAGAGGTAGTGGTAGTCATAATAATATCATAACAATAACAACTAATACCAAAACCATTTCCTAAGGGCAGTCCTTGTTCTGAGCCTCTTCTCTGTTTCTCACAACAATCCCAAGAGGCCAGTTGTCCTTACTCTCATTTTATAGTTGAGGAAACTGTCCCAGGAAAGTTCGGTCATTTATCCCCAGTCATAGCTGGTAGCAGCAGTAACAGTGTTGTGCCTCAGAGGAGTGCCCGAGTGGGAAGAAAATTTCATATGAGAAGTTTATGTTCTTGGGAGATATGATACGATATTTGTTATTAATGAGAAGCAAACAGGTAAGCTCCGATATCTGTATTGCTCCTTTTTTTAAAAAATATTTTTTATTTATTTCTGAGAGGGAGAGAGAGAGAGAGAGAAAGAGAGAGAGAGACAGATAGACAGCGTGAGCAGGGGAGGGTCAGAGAGAGAGGGAGACACAGAATCTGAAACAGGCTCCAGGCTCTGAGCTGGCCGTCAGCACAGAGCCCGATGCAGGTCTTGAATCCACGAACTGTGAGATCATGGCTCGAGCCAAAGTCGGACGCTTAACTGACTGAGCCACCCAGGTGTCCCTCTGTATTGCTCTTAAGACCCAAAGATGCTCTTGTTGACCCACTGTCAACTAGTAAGGCATGTCATTTGTGTTCTGTCTCTACTGGGTGGGAGGTGGGCTTGTACTCTGTTTTCTTACCTGTTCTGCTGATGACCAATGGCAACATACAGAGTTTGCCCATGTCAGTAAACGAGACCCAATGGCATCCAGTCCCCATGGAGAATCAGCTCACAGCATTGAAAATTCTTTTCGCTGTATACTTAAGCTCATCTTAGAACTTCTGAGACTTTTAAAGGCTAAAGCAATAAAACTGCTAAGGCTAGGAACTTGGATCTTCTGATTGTTTAACTTTAATTTGGCCTGTATGAGTGTCCTCTTCATTCCTGCCCAGTGTGATTTCCTGCTGATAATCAAAACTCTGGTTATTTTGTCAGTCCTGGAGGCTTTCTGAGGCTTAGTGGGAAGCCAAGAACATGAGACAAGTATTTCCTTTAAAAACGTAAATGTGCATTTGAAAGTGTTGGGCAAATAACTTACTCTAGCTTTTGCTAAAACTTAGACATGTCACAAGTAAGTTTGGAGTCCTTGTTTTTAAAAATTTTTTTTTTACATTGATTTATTTTTGAGGGCAAGAGAAACAGAGTGTGAGTGGGAGAGAGGAACAGAGAAAGGAAGACCCAGAATGTGAAGCCGGCTCCAGGTTCTGAGTCAGCACAGAGCCTGTTGTGGGGCTCAAACTCACAAACCGTGAGATCATGACCTGAGCCGAAATTGGATGCTTAACCAACAGAGCCACCCAGACACCCCAAGTTTGGAGTCTTTAACAGTATTTAAAACCATAGCCCATAGATTAAGGAACTAAGTTTAAGGAGAAAAGAAGGAAAGAAAAGAAATCAAACAATGAAAAATCAGATGTTTGGATGGGGAAGCACTTTCTCATTCTAAAACCAATAGAAGAAATCACAAAAGGAGCAGAGTAATAGATCAGAATTTTCCAGGTAGGAGTGTAAAACATTTTAAGTACAAAAATACTCACTGAAGCATTACTTATTATCATAAAAAGTTGGAAATACTCAAAACATACAGTAGAAGAAAATTTTATGATGGACCTTTACGCAACTATTACAATTTTGCAATGATATGAAAAAAGTGTAATAGCAAGTGGTGATGACAGATCTTTAATTTAAAACACTCAAAATTAAACTATTTGTGGATCTGGGTGGCTGGGTGGCTCAGTCGGTTGAGCATCTGACTTCAGCTCAGGTTATGCTCTCAGGTTGGTGGGTTTGAGCCCCACGTTGGGCTCTGTGCTGACAGCTCAGAGCCTGGAGTCTGTTTCAGATTCTGTGTCTCCCTCTCTCTCTCTAACCCTTCCCTGCTCGTGCTGTCTCTCTCTCTCTCAGAAATAAATAAATAAAACATTAAAAAAAATTTAAACTATTTGTGGACCACATACTTGGCCCTATTTAAAAGTTACCTCTCTTGTCTGTATTATGCTTAGGGCAATAACAGAAATAATGGTCCCCTTAAGTTAATAGGGGTTAAGGGATTATTTTGAATTTGGGACTTTCTGGTAATTTGTATTTTCCTTTCTATATATACTTTTCTGCATATTAATATTTTTTAACTTAATTATATTTGAAAAAGAAAACTATGGAGAGAAAAAATTGAGAACAAGATGTACCAAAATTTAATTATAGGTGAACATCACCCATACTCTTTTTAGGGTGGTGGCTTTAAGAATGATTTTAATTTTCCTCAGTTTGTAAATCTAAGAGTTCCTTTAATAAGAAATTAATAGTCTTTATAATAAAAATTAGTGTAGATTACGAGTGACAGGTTAGATGAGACAAGATCAATTTTTATAAAGGACAGGATAATTTTACTTTGGAGAACAATTATTTTGCTATATTTATGCATTATTTTTAGGAAATTGCCTTTTTGTTTTTATCGATAAGCTTTACAATTTTAATCAGTGGTTATAGCCGATGCACTTATAAGGTAGAAGAGTTTATTTATTAAGGGATGTGGAAGGAAACTCCCTTAAATACTTGAAACATCAGTCTAGGAATGACACGTTCATGGATTTCCATTGTGTCCCGAGAACACTTTCCTCCTCATTTTATACCAAAGCCTAGAATGATTGAGTCCCAAAGGCCATGAGGTTCTAGTTGACTTGGCGTCTTTTGGGCCTTTTGAAGTCCTTTGATTCCCCAATTACTGCTATTTCTAATACTCCATTCTGTCTACTTAAAAACATTTTAGTAATAATGAATGAATATTTCCATTTTTTCTGGTTTGGTAAAAATCAAAAGCTAATACCATTCAGCACTTACTACCTAATGACATTTGAGAAAGAGGCTGAAGGCCCATTACTGCTTCCAAGGAAAACTCATCAACTTCACAGGCATGGTCTTTATTTTCATCGTTGTTTGAACATTGTGTTCTTGGGTAAGGCTTATTTACTACACATCTGGTTTTCATGTTTATTCTGGAAGACAGCAGCCACATGGAATGACTAGAGAAAACTTGATACTGAACCCTGGAGAAGTATTTTCTAACAGCTTTCTTGACATTTATTTATCACAGGGTTAACCCCTTAAAGTATACAATCCAGTGGTTTTTAGTGTATTTACAGAGTTGTGTAACCATCACCATAACGTAATTTTGGAACATTTTCATGACTCCAAGAAGAAGCCGTATGCTCACTCCCTTGCTCCCATTTTTTCTCCCTCAGCTCTAGGTAACCCATATTCTACCCTAGGTTTGCCCACTCAGAATATTTCATGTGAATGGAATCATACATTATGTGAGGAAGCTGGACATCTTAACTTGATGCTCAAAGACTGCTTAGGTGAACATGATCTGGTTACTGTATGGGCCCATTCTCTCAATAGTGTCCAGAGGCGTGAGGTTGAGACAAAATGAACTAAACATTGTCACCTGTTTATTAGATTAAGTGGCCTATTTGTATTTTCTGGAGTCCCTATATTCAAGATTCCAATGAAAATCTTCTGTAATCAAATTTAAAAACTATGTGGGAGTACATACCCATTAATATGAGGTTGTTGTTGACTGTGTTGCAAAATTGTGAGATTATGCTACTGCTTACTAGTTGGGACCTTGAGTGAATCACTTGATTTCACTAAGACTTTTTTTTTTTTATCTATAAAATATGGGTTGAAATATAAATGCTTCCCTTGTAGGGTTCTTGTGAGAGTTAAATAAAATAATGTATATAAAAGGCCTACTATACCTTGATGCTTCATAGGTGTGAAGTGAATGTTAGCTATTGTTGTTTTCAGTGTCATTTATAATAAATTGTAGAAATTTATTTTCCTTTGCTTTTTAATGACTACATCTATGCCCTCCAGAGGATTTGAGTTGGCTTACTAGAATATTTGCATATCATTAAATACACACACAGATACACACAGGAATGAAAGAAGACCAGGGCTGATAAAGTTAGTAGAAAGATAATATTAGAAGAAAGTAGAAGAATGGTAATGGGAGTGCCCAGGTGGCTCAGCCAGTTGAGCATCTGATTCTTGATTTTGGCTCAGGTCATGATCTCATGGATTGTGGGATGGATTCCCACATTGGGCTCCATCCTGATGGCGTGGAGCCTGCTTGGGATTCCCTCCCTCTCTCTCTGCCCCTCCCCTGCATGAACACACATGCACGCTCTCTCTCTTTCTCTTTCTCGCAAAATAAATAAACTTAATGGTAATGATAGCTAACATTTAGGTAACAGGTTTTCAGTGGGCATTTCTATAGTATCCTTCCTGGTGAGCCGAGGGAATAATGCCAGATCGGAAATGGATAGAGATAATCCAAGAGAGCTTCAGGCTGGGAGGGACCTTTAATGTTCTCTAGTCCTCCTTCCAACCCCATGCATGATACATTGCCATTGATGACAACGCAGTGTAGTGTTGGAACTCACAGTGTAAAGGTGAGTGTATCATCTCACAATGTGTATAGCAACTGTTTATTAAACATTTCCCATGAGCTAAGCTCAAATTAGAACCCAAACTCACCCCAAAGTGATATAATTATGATGTATACTTGCCTGCTCAAGGCAACTAGTTTCCTTGTTAATTGTTCCTTTTTTACAATGTTCTTATACATATTAAACTGCAGTGTGCACTATCCTAGCGCCCCCTCTTCCAATTTTCATGGTACCTTCTATGTGGAGAAGCAGACACCTAATCAGAGAGTCCCCCTGATATCGGAAGATAATGATCATTCTCTTGCTCAAGCATGTGGGGTTATTTTTTCTATTCTTTAGATTACATAGTCTAACACACTGCAACTATTCCTTTTCCTTGCAATGTGCCTTCTTTTCCAGTACCTCCAAAGCAGTTCTTCAAGATTCCTTTCCATGGTGCCTTCCCGGCACTCACCTTCCTCAGTCCCTGGGTTGAGCACTTCCTCCTCTAGGCTCCCACCACACTCCTCTGCACACTGAGAATTAGCTCTTAAAAGTCTGTCTGCTCCCCTTGGACTGCGAACCTCTGCCGGGAGCTGTTGATCTTTGTGCTCCTAAACTCCACTCTGGCACCCAATATGTGGTGATGGCTCTGTACAGTGGAAGAGAGAATTTTGATCTTCTGTCATATAGATTCCTAACTAGATCTGACTTTACAGCGCTATCAATTATAGATGTCTTTGGACTAAAAGATGTGTAGGTAAACTTTGATTAACTGAGGGCTGAGGTAGAAAACCAAAAAGCCATGACCTGTGGCTTCTCTAAGACCCAAAGTAGCATCACTTTGGGAAGCAGTATGAAGGTTGGTCTCAGTTGGTTCCCATGCCCTTCACTTTCACTTCGTAAAATTATCCACCTATTGCCTGATGCAAGCATGGTGCTTGCTTGTGGGATGGGCAAGGCTACTACCCTCACCTTTGCTCAGAGATTTAGATAAAATGATGATGACATTGACAGTGTGGTTGAATCACAAAGTTCACAGTAAACTTAATACTGGTATTCAAGTAAATGCTGATAAGAAGGTACAGAACACTGGGTTTCAATTTGAGATTATAGTAGTTTTTCATAGAGTATGGAGTTTTCCTTAAAGCATGGGTAGAGGGTGAATTTAAGGGAGGGAAATATGTAACTGGGACAATAAGGGAGCTGGCCAGTCACTGGAGGAAAGAATGTGGATGTCACCAAGAGTTTGACGCAATTCAGAAAACCAGTCTGTCTTAAATGGATTCATTAGGCCCTAACTAGAGCATTCTACATGTGGTAGGCGAGGTGTGGGTGTTATCTGATCTTAGAGTTGTGGAGTGCCTACTCTGAGGGCTAGACTTCTCCACCATGTAGGCCCTGGAGCCCTGCCTCTTGCCATCTGCATCTGAATTTGCCAGTCTTCTCTATCCACACTGAATCTTTGCCTCTTGTGTGACTTGTTACAGTACCAGGCAACCCAGTGTGAATGCATCTTCTCCTTTAACTTTTTGCCACTTTTGTGCTAGTTTTTCCCTAGTCAGTGGAGTCCATGCTGGTGGAAGCCTAGGGTGCCATCGCTGCTCTCAGTGGTCTCCAGAGGTCTGGCCTAGGTCTGGAGGAGGGAGACCGAGGCATAGGATTCTAGAGTTGAAGTGAACACAGGGTGCAGCTGTAAGACCTGGAAGGAGGCTTTTCTGGAGAGTGCTGACGTGGTGCCCTCTGGGCACTGATGGTGCACTTCCTGTTTTAGGAAGCTTCCATTTCCCAAGGCCCGTTCAGTCCCAGGTAGCCCGAAGTGTTGGGAAGTCCTCCTCTATGCTGACGTGACAAAGGCCTCTCTAGAATAACCATCCTCATGTTCCAGCTCCATTCTCTGGAACCACAGAGGAAACATCTCCTTACACCCACCGGCCTTGATATGGTTTTTTTTTTATATATATTTTTTATATATTTATATATATAAATAAAAAATATATATATTTTATTTATAAATATTTTATAAATATTTATATTTATTTATATTTTTTATTTTATATATTATTTTTATATATATTTTATTTTATCTCTATGAGAGAGAGAGAGAGAGAGAGAGAGAGCGTGAGCAGAGGAGGGTCAGAGAGAGAGGGAGTCACAGACTGAAACAGGCTCCAGGCTCTGAGCTGGCAGTCAGCACAGAGCCTGATGGGGGGCTCGAACCCACGAACCGCGAGATCATGACCTAAGCGAAAGTCGGACGCTTAACCGACTAAGCCACCCAGGCGCCCCCGGCCTTGATATGTTTGAAAGACTTCTCATTGTTCAGCCTAAAAACAAGATTCTTTCGACTGTTTCTCATACCATGTTTTTCAGACTCTTCTCCAACACTGGTCCCTATTCTCTGAATTTCTGTGGTTTGCCTTTGTTGTTCTGTGGTCCTCAAATTGAATTCAGTACTCCCAACTGTGGACTGACTAGCAGGCTGGGATTATCGGCTCCTTTCCTGGATACCCTCTTCTGATCATGTATCCTAGTAATGTATGAGATCTTAAAAACAGCAATACATTTTTAAAAAAGGTTTACTTTTGGGAGAGAGAGAGAGAGTGTATGTGAATGTACTCGATGAGTAGGAGAGGGACAGAGAGAAAAGGGGCACCGAGGATCCAAAGCGGGCTCAGCACTTACCACAGAAAACCCAATGCAGGGCTCGAACTCACAAACTGAGAGATCATGACCTGAGCCGAAGTCAGATGCTCAACCCACTGAGCCACCCAGGCGCCCACAAATAGCAATATTAATGTGCCATTTTTGGACAGTTATTATTTTGGAAGGCAATGTGCCAAATTGCCTTAAATATCTCACTCAATCTTCACAATACTATGGTCAGCATTACTATTGTATTTCCTTGATTTGAAGACGCTATTAATGGCAAAATACACCATCAGTTAAATTTCAGCTTTCCAGGGGAAAGAGAGGAAAGAAAATCCCATCACATTGAATGGAGATGTAAAATGCGATAGTCATGCCAGTTTCAGTAAAGTTAAAATGTGTGTGTGTTGGGGAAGGGGGACAGAAAGTCCATGTTAGAATCAAGGAACTGTGGTATTTTCAGTCTACAGGTAAGGAGACTGCGCTTAAGGAAATTGCGTAATGGGCCACAGTCTGTAGGAGGGAGAACTGGGGTTCAGGCCCAGGTCTACCGACAGTAGTGTGCGTTCCTACCCTTCACACTACTCCTGCCCAAGGACTGGAAGGTGAAGTTAGCTCATCTCCAACTCCTGGGGGTTTCCTCACAAAACAGCTGTCAATCTAAGCAGCCCAGCCTGCACTTGTACATGTATTTCAGCCTAAATGCAGATGTCTGCATCTATCTTTGGCGGCAAACAACTTATGCATTCCTTTCCCCATATTTTAGTGTGTGTTGACCACATAAAAGCATATAAATGTTTTTGTGGCTCTACAGACATATTACTTCGGTATGCCTGAGAGTGGTGTGCTCATTGACAATGCTACCAGCAATGTGGGTGGTTTAGCACAGTTGTAATTTTTTAGTACAATCCACTACTGGTCTCATTGGGCCTGGGAATTTGATTCTGTTTGGGAAACTCATGTATTTGATTGTCCCATGGCTCCCTGAAGCCCTCATCCTAGACCGACTCAGGCCTGTGGGCTACCCTGGCCATGTTCCTTTGTAGTTAATATGTGCTCCTCTGTTTCTGTGGCCTCTGTACTGGGCTCTGAGTCAGAATCCCTGGGGGCAACACTGCATTAAACTTTTCCTGCCACTTGCCTTCTGTCTGCGCATGCTCACATCTTTCCATTTCCTTTATTGTAAAATCCTGTGTTATTTGATATGGTTTATAGAAAATATCTGAATCCAGAGGACGATCATGACAGTAACAGAATAAGTGGGTTCGGAATTAAAAGCACTTCTTTTTATAGCTCCATTGTGGTTGGAGGAGGAATATCTTGCAAACTTTCTAAGAGATATCTGGATGACTAATTAGCAAGAAATCCATTCTAGTTGTTCCAGTTCTTTCCAGACAAAGACAGGGAGGAAATAGAAAATGTCAAGAATGTATAATTGAAAGTTTTAAGGAAAAGAACCTGTCTTGGAGATTTCAAATGACAGAGAGGATAGAACTAAAGAAGAGAGAATTCCTATCTGTCTTAAGTGTAGTCTCTTAACTCCTGGAAGTGTAGATTTGTCTTTTTTTTTTTTTTTAAGTTTATGTATTTATTTTGAGAGTGAGCAGGGGAGGGGCAGAGAGAGAGAGAATCCCAAGCAGGCGCCACACTGCCAGTACAGAGCCCCACATGGGGCTTGAACCCACAAACCATGAGATCATGACCTGAGCCAGAATCTGGAGACAGACAGCTAACTGACTGAGCCCCCCAGGTACCCCTGGAGGTGTAGATTTGTGACTAGCAAACAGCTTTATGTTTTAAAAATGGGAATAAAGAAAAAAGTCAAATATACCTTAAACCGTTTATGAAGACCACTTTTAGTTATGTGCATGGCTTTCCTATGTGGAGTTATTAGGCCTTTGTTACTCTGTTTAATCAGGTAAGAAGTATTGAGTAAACGTTAACTCCATCAGATGCCTCTATAGATTTTGACTCATAGCCCAACAAAACTCACACCTATTGTGAGAGGACAGTTACTGTCCTGTACATCTTGGCTAAAAATACAAACTGCTTTCTGTCTAAAAATGAATGTGTACCACTTAAAAAGAAAACCATATACCATATTGAAATAATTCAAGTTGAAATCAAGTTTAAACTCAAATTTGAGTTGACTTTAGAGCTGTGCTCAAAAAATGTGATAAAGGTGCCTTGATAAGAAGTGCCTCCTGGATTGTGAACGAAGGTGATTATAATATATAAATCTGGAGCCTTATCAACCCACAGCACAGCTCTACTCTTTGCCTGATGAGCGATTCAGTATTTGCCAAAGACTTGGTGTGTTTTTATTTGCTACATGGCAGATACTTCTAAAGACACAGGTTTGGAAATTTTAGAAGGGAGTGAGACTATAGATATACTCCTTATAGGTTGAGCTTTTGCCTCTGTTATCAGTTCCCTAGGAGCTTTATAGATCCTTGAGAATATCTGTGGGCCATTATGCAGGTGAATTAAAGTCTTGATAGAGTCACAGCAAGCTGGTTTTGTTCTCCCAGAGTATAACCCTTCTGCCATATTTTTCTTCTCAGAACTTCCTACTTCCTGTCATTAAAATAAATACATAGTTTTGGAGTAGTCTAAATCAGTGTCTTTCAAACTGATGTCCATATGAATCCCCTGGGTATCTTGTTAAAATGCAAATTCTGTTTCTGGGACATGGTGAAGATTCTGCCTTACCAACTGTTCACAGACCGCACTTTGAGTAACCAAAATCTCAAGGTGTTCACCGTCCATGCTCCCAGGGAGACAGGTGGTGGGAAAGGGTGGGTGATAAAACACATATTACATGGAGGAGCCTCATACGTTCATTACTGACTATGATTATTTTGGCATGTGCCCGGCTGAGTTCAGAGAGACAGCAGTGCACCTTATTGAGAACCAGTGCCCTTATTGAGGGGCACCTGGGTGGCTCAATCAGTTGATGGTCAGACTTTGGCTCAGGTCATGATCTCATGGTCTGTGAATCTGAGCCCCGTGTTGGGCTTTGTACTGATCAGCTCAGAGCCCAGAGCCTACTTCGGATTCTGTGTCCCTCTCTCTGCCCCTCCTCCACTCATGCTCCATCTCTCTCTGTCTCAAAAATAAATAAATGTTAAAAAAAAAAGATACTTGTTGGAATGAGCACTGGGTATTATATGGAAACCAACTTGACAATAAACTTTAAAAGAAAAAAAAAATAGAATCTTGGGACCTGAAGTCCTCCCTCTGCCCTTCGCTAGGTGAATCACATGAGCACATTAATCTCTCTACACCTCAGTTTCTGAATTTGTGGTAGACAGATAATATGAAAACCTAGGTGTAAGGTTATCATGGTGTTTAAAAGATATAATGCATATAAAGTACTTAGTAAGTGCTTGCTATTAGTGGTAATAATTCAGAAAGCATTTATTGAATACCTACTGCATGCCTGGCATGTTGAGATAGGTATATAAGGATCAAAAGGCAACTCTTTCAACTGGGATTGAATTGGTTTATTTGGGAGTCTCTGGAGTTGAGATTATATCTAAAACTTTTAACTCCCAGTCCAGCGCCCTTCCTGTCCAATGCTTTCTGTGTGCGCATTGGCTGTTTCTTATGATGTGTAGCCACATTAAAACAAATCTGGTTTCAGACAACTTTAAGTAAGTGGAAGCCATACACTGACTCTTAGTGGCTTCAACATGGTCTAACTTTTAAAACTGAAAGTGAGTCACATTTGGTTCCTTGGGTTTGCACGGGTTATCTGTGAGGAAAGAAATCGAAGGATAGGTTTTTGTTTTGTTTCTTATCAGCTGAATTGTTTTGCTTGATCAGCAGGAAAGGAGTGATATCAAAGAATAGGCATCATCGATTTCTATGGAGGTGGATCAAATTCTGAGCATTCATCTGCCTTCCATTTGGCATCCACCTTTTAATGTGATTTCAAAAGGACTTTGTCTTTGCATGAACTAACTTGTTTTTCTAATACAGACCTTTAAAATATGCACCCTGCCTCTTTTGCAACAAGGCAGCGCAAATGCTGGGTTGCTGGGAGCTGGGTATTTTGGTCTGTCTTTAGTACCTTTCTTTGTGAAGGAAATGATCACTGTCTCAGAATTTATTTTTTTTATCCAATTGTTTTTTTAGTTATTGAGAAATTCATGCTTTTTTCTGAGCTTACAATTGTGTGTGTGTGTGTGTGTGTGTGTGTGTGTGTGTGTGTTACATACTTTTGTAATTTTTTAAAAAGATACTGGTTTGGCAGAAACTTAACAGTGTGATTGTTGTGTTTGTAAAAGCACTATCATCTCACTGAGCAGTCTATAGATGGTGAAGACAATGGAATTTGAAAATATTCATTGTAAGCATTGACAGATTGCTTTCTTTCAGTGCTTTGACAATGTCTTTTTCCTTTGTGTCTTTCTGTTTTGTTTATACGTTTATCTTATAACAAAAAATTATCTTTTTGTTATAAGAAATGTGGAAGTGATTTTGTACCAGCTATTCCTCTATAGGATCATTGAAAATTACCTGCTCTTCCTTTGAGTATTGGTATATGTTGTTCGATTTCTTACAGCTCTGCTTATTATTCCCGTGTCTTTGTAGATTTTTAAAAAAAGTAACAGCTTCATTGGGCTATAATTCACAAACCTTAAAATTCACCCACTTGAAGTGCTTTTAAGTTTTAAGTGGTTAAGTTTCACCTACTTAAGTGCTTCAGTTTTAAGTATATTCACAGAATTGTCTTTGCAGATTTTTGCCAGTGTATTTTTCTTTCCTCTTTATACTGTGTAGCCCAAACCCCTTCATATTACCATTCTGTTAACGACTTTTCTTGCTACTTACAGTTTTGGGCATATATAGGTACCCTGACGATGAATACTAAGAAGTGACATACTTAAGGCACTTCCTGATCACATTGTAGCTTTTTACTAACTTTATATTAGTGCCATTTTCATGATGAATCATAAGTTGTCAACTATGTCCATGTGTTACTAAGCCTGGCATGTTTCTCGTTACTCCTAGATCCTTCCTTCCTGCAAGCCTCACCCTCCACCATATCCAGTTTGCCTTGTTTACTTTAAATATTGCATTGATTCTAAAATGTGACCGAACCGAACTGGGATGGTCCCATTAAGATTTCACACAGCAGAAACTCCTCTGGAAATGGTTGCTCACCATAGTAACTGTATAAGCAGAGACAGTTTTCTGTTCAGCCCAGTATCTTTTTTATTTCTGAAAGAATATCATTGTCTGGCTGGCTAATAAAAAAGTAACCAATTGAAAGCAATGTTACTTATCCCACAAAACTTGATTTTGGATAGTGCAACTTATTATTATTGACTGCTTTTTAGCTCCAGAACTTCAGCATCTAGAGGATTTGATAGGAGATGGTGGGTAGAGACTTTAAGAAAAAGTCTAAATGTGTTAATCACCTGCCTAGACCCTATGCCCAGCTACACAGCACCTTTTTTCATTTCCTTAAACCTGCCATGATTATGGATGTAAAATCTAGTCATATTGAAGAGATATTTAGAATTTGGCGTGACTTATTAATTGATCGGATATAGAGCATTAAGGAAAGATACTTGCTGCTAAGGATGAGTTCCAGAATTCAGTTTTTCCAGAATTCAACTGAACAGATGATATTTCCAGTTCATCCAGAAAGAAAATATTGGATGAAGAAATGTTTTGGGATTTGGAAGATGATGAATTCCTTAAATTTTTTATGTTTGTTTATTTTTGAAAGAGAGAAGGAGAGAGAGAGAGAGAGAGAGAGAGAGAGAAGCAGAGCATGAGTGAGGGAGGGGCAGAGAGAGAGGGAGACAGAATCCAAAGCAGGCTCCAGGTATCATCACAGAGCCTGATGTGGGACTCGGACTCACGAACCGCGAGATCACGACCTGAGCTAAAGTCTGATGCTTAACTGAGCCACCCAGGCACCCTGGAAGATGATGAATTCTAATTTGAGCATATTGAGTTCATCCAATGGGGAAGTTCATAGGCAGATGGATCTATAGTTCTGAAGCTTAGGAGGAGGAACAAGCCTGGAAGCAGCTCTTGAGAACCCAATAGTCACATTGGTGACTAGGAATGCAGAGATGGCTTTTGCCTTCAAGGAGCTCCCAGTCTTCCAGAAGAGGCAGAGACATGGACTCTATGGAAGGGAATGTACTTAATGGTGGTATCACTCTGAAACCATCGAAACACTAAAGAAAGGAAACTTTGGCATGTATTGTAACTTAGAGGTGGATAGAGTGGAAAAGCATGACCCCAGGACCCTGAAAAGTACTAGCATATAAACATTGAACAGAAGAAGAACCGCTTCAAAGAAGATTCCATCTTGGTGGCTGGAGAAGGAAGACCCCTGGAAGAATGTGGGAGCATGAAAGCCAAGAGAAGACATGGAGTCAGGAAGAATGGAGTGCCGGGTTATGCACCAGGAAGTTAAGAGAAAACAAGCACGGAGAGGTGTCCTTTGGGTGGTACAGTATACGGGTGGTTACAAACTTTGGTGAAAGCTGGCAGAGTATGGAGGTAGAAACCAGGTGCTGTAGGTTGAAGGATGAAGGATGAGGGAGGAATGATGAAGTACAAGGAGCAAGTAGACAACTTTGTGAGGGAGTTTGCCTCGAAACAGAGGAGAGCCAGCAGGATAGAGTCAGTTTAGGTTGGATCCAGCTGAGGCGGCTTCTGCACCCATGTTTAAAAGCCTTGGGGCTGGGTGGGGCGGGGTGTGCCTGGGTGGCCCAGTCAGGTAAGCATCCAACTTCAGCTCAGGTCATGATCTCATAGTTCATGAGTTCAAGCCCTGCATTGAGCTCTCTGCTGTCGGTGCAGAGCCTGCTTCAGATCCTCTGTCCCCCTCTTTCTCTGCACCTACTCTGCTCATGTTCTCTCTCTGTCTCTCTGTCTCTCTCTCAAAAATTAAAAAAAAAAATTAAAGAAAAATAACAACCTTGGAGAGGGGGCCAAGAAAGCAGAGAGTTGGATTGGACCAGGGTTCAGATTTTCAGGTGATTGCAACAGAAGGGCAGTGGGGCCAGCAAGGAGACGTTTTCAGCAGGAGAGGAGTTAGCGTCGTGGACCATGTGCTCTCAGCGGGATGCACAAGGGTGTGAGGGCCTGGCACAGGCTTCGGGAGCAGGAACAGCTGGTCCGAGGCGCAGTCGTGGCTGGGTGTCAAAGGTGTGCTTGGATACGAGTTGCCCTCGCTGCCGTTGCACCAAGATAGATGGTGGCCTCCTAGTTTTAATAACGAGTGAGTCACAGGGCAGATCTGTAGCCATTTCATCATGAGCCCTAAATTTGAGATGCTTTGCAGGTTTGGTGGAAGAACATGATGCCACTAGTCATATGTGTTCATCCATCCCACCAGAGGAAGACGGAAATGGTATCTCTATTGTCCTGGCTATGTTAGTTCTCTTTCTAGACTTCCTATGTTAAAATTAATTAAAATCTGCTTATGCCCCTTCTAATAAGTAGTTTGGTTAGGCGAAAGGCATGTAGAACGGTTTCCAGATACCAGGTTTTGATGAGGAGAGTTTGTAGAGTATTGTGGCCCTCTGGATATGAAGATAGTAGCTTACAGGGAATGGACAAAGCAGGGAATGTGATGTTTAGGAGTCATGATACGAATCTCAGACCTACTACTTCTACCGTATGATCCTAGTCAGACCTTTTAATTCTTTTAAATCATTGCTTCTTCAGCTGAAAAGAAGGTAAAAAATAATAGTTTGCCTACAGAATGAGGATAATCAAATAAGATGTATATGTGAAAAATGCTTTGTAATCTGGAAAGCAGTGTGTACTAATTTTGCTCCTATTAAGACCTGTTCTAAGTTATTATTCATATTTATTCATTCCTCACTTGGTCTATGATTACTGAGAGTCCAGAAGACACTAGGAACTGGGAAACTGGAGATGACCTCTCCCTTCAGGGAACTGAGAATCTTCTAGAGGGGACAGAGGCCAAGCAGAAGAGAGTGTTCTCTGTGGACTCCCCTAAAGGTAGAAGTACTGAGGAGAGGCATCTACAATAGGGAGGCTTCCTAGAGGAGGAGGCACCTGCGATGAGCCTGAATGCAGAGTTAATCAGGCAAAGAAGGAGAGTGGAGGAAGGCAAAACTACAGAGGGAGCAGCCTTTTGGGACCCTGAGAGGTTGGAGAGCACGGAGCATATTGGGCTCAGTCTGGCTGAGCAGGGAAACATAATAGCTTCCATAGCTTGACTGTGAAATCACAGCAAAAGGGAAGCGAGACGTGGAGGGGAACATGCATCTAAACGAGGCACCTGAGGATGTTTTAAGTGGTAGTGGGAAGAAGCATGGGAGAGGTGAGGTTGATAAGGGAGTTGATTAATGGAAAGGAGGGTTTGAAAGAAGCCCAGGCAGGAGAGCTTGGTGAAGTGGGAAGAGGGGCCGTCTTCTGGGGCTTCAATGGGAAGGAGGCAAATGCACTGAGTGACGTGAGGAGTAATGAGAGGGTTCCTTCCCTAAGGCACCTCTTTTTCACAGTGCAGTAAGATAGGTGAGGTCATTTTGTATTCCCAGAGCCCAGCATGGCGGGTGCTCAGGACATTGTGGTTGCTGAGTAAATAGCTGCCGAGTGAATTACCATCGTTCTGGCTGCTTGAGAAGCCCCGCAGACCGAGCGGCGTGACTGGAGAGCACAGTGATGTGCCAGTCTGGCTAGCACACTCTGCCTGTCGCCAGTGCACTCAAGTCGGGCGGCCCCTCTTGCACTTTCCCATTGCTCATTAGCACTGATGCGATCCCTGTGCTTTTGATCTTCAGGGATGTTGCAGAATCAGGCGTCACTAGAAAATTCGGTTCCTTAGCGACAGCCACGGGAGTGATGCTTTCTTGAGCAATCCCACACTGGTTCTTTTCCAGTGAGGCTGGCAGCCTGTCCACACCTACTGAGCCGAGTCTGGCTGCAGCTGAGACCAAAGCAGTTCATCCCGCCTATCTGGTCGTCCTCCTTACACATACTGGACGTGGTTCAGAGTGCATCATGTGGAAACAAGCTGCCTCTGGAGCAGACTTGTGTGAGCATGCAGGGGACAAAAGAGGCCTGAGTTCTAGACTCCCTCTGCTTTCTCTGTGTGACCCTGGGCCTCTGTCTTCTCAGTGCATTGAAGGAGGTTGGACCAATTGATTATAATGATCATAATGTGTACTAGATATCACTGACCAAGTTGTGTATCCATCGTTTCATCAGTCCAGAGATTGTTTCCTCAATTCTTACTTCGTGTCTGCCACGGAATACATGTGCCACAGGTATATAGAATCAGATGGCATTAGCTTCTCTTTCTTCTCAGATACATGCACGCATGCAAAGTAAGACTGTGTACATTGATAGTGTAATTTACTTGTTCATTCAGGTCATTTCTTCTTATGACCCAAGATAGATCATACTTGATTTCTTTCAGAAATGGCAAGGAGCTTGAAACCCCTGGAGCGAGAGTTCAGAGGAATTGAGAGGCTTTACTGAGGCTCAGAGGAGATGGTGGCTGTGCTCCCATAGTCGCGCTTGCCACAGCGCCGTGTCTAGAGAGTCTGTACACAAGTTCAACTCATGGTCATTCAGGGTCTCCAGGGGGCTTACGGCTCAGGAAGAATGAAAGAGACACAAACAGATAACTTCACGTTAGCAAAAGATGTTGCATTTGTGTGATGGCAACCAAAGGAACAGCAAATGTGCTAAGTTTTCTACTTTCCATAGTTTGGCACTTAGGAAACATGTCTGTTACCGGGTTTTGTTTTTTCACTTCTCTTGGCTATAGAGTGTCAGTGCTTGATTGATGTACCTTTCTCATTAATGTTACTAATAGTGAACAGTAATATTTATAATTATCAATTAGGTATTGAGTTCTTACTCTGTGCCGATATACTGGGTTAAGTACTTTATTAGATTCTATTAGATAAGATTAGTCTCATTTCATAGATGACAGAACTGAGGCTCAGAGAGGCCCAGTAGTAATAAGTAAAGCAAGAGGTTATTGTTTATAAGACTCATACGTGGCAGAGCCAGGTTTAAGAGGCTCTGCACTTTTTTTTAAAATTTATTTTGAGAGAGAACTTGAGCATGGGAGGGACAGAGGAGAGAGAATTCCGAGTAAGCTCTGTGCTGTCAGCGCAGAGCCCGATGAGAGGCTTAAACCCACAGATGGTGAGGTCATGACCTGAGCCAAAATCAGGAGTCGGATGTGTAACCAACTGAGCCACCCACGTGTCCCAAGAGTCTCTGTTCTTAAGCCAAGTGGGCTCAGTCAGGGGGTGTATATTGGTTTCAGATAAACCAAAGGAGTGAGGATAGACCATGGAAAATTAAGGAAGAAAGGGGTCTTGTGACAATGTGAACCTGGTGGATTCAAAGTTTTCACTTAATTTTTAATTTTAATTGACTAGGTTTGTTTTTGTTGTTGTTGTTCTTTTTGTTGTTGTTTGCTCAGAAAAGAGTTTTGATTGCTTACCATGCACTCCTGTGGGGATGACTCAGCTGCCTGTTTCTAAGAGTTGACAACATCACGTAGGACATGAGACGTGCCCCCAAACCTCTGAGATATAAGTGCCACCAAAAACTTAGAAACCGGATGATGTAAAGCTTAGTCAAGAGAGATATTGTCTCTGCCTGCAGGGGATGGGTTGGGGAGAGCCTGCAAAGTTTCAGCAAGAGGAAATGTGGAAAGTGTCAGCAGGCAGAGAGGTGGAGGAGGGGACAGTATTTAAAGTGACAGAAGATTCACAGGTGGGGAAAAGACCAGGGCCAGATGTAGAGTTTTGTGCACAGTTATAATTCAAACACCCAGGTAACCACTACTCAGATCAAGAGAAAGAACTGTGCCAGCCCCTTCAGAAGCCGGCCTCATATGCCCCATCTCAGCGCCAGCCCCCCAACCCCCCAAATAATCACGATCTTTGTATTTCTATGGTTTTATCACCAGAGTGTGCATCCCTAGACACTAGGAATTAATCGTGCTTGTTTTATCATTTTCTTACTTGATATGCATTTTGAGCCCATTTTAATCTACAGGTTCTCTTACATCCTTTTCTTTTCCTTATGATTTTTCTTTTTTTTCTTTTTAATTTTTTTAATGTTTTATTTATTTCTGAGAGAGAGAGACAGTGTGAGCAGGAGAGGGTCAGAGAGAGAGGGAGACACAGAATCAGAAGCGGGCTCCAGAGCCCAACGCGGGGCTCGAACCCACGAACTGTGAGATCATGACCTGAGTCGAAGTCAGACGCTTAACCAACTGAGCCACCCAGGCGCCCCTCCTTATGATTTTTCTTGAATAAAATCTTGGGCTACTTGACCTATAGAATTGCTCATGGTCTGAGTGTTGCTCATTGTATCCTCATGGTCAGTTCAATATGCCCCTTGCACTTCCTTCTGTAAATTGGCAGTTGTCTCCAGAGGCCTTATCAGATGGAGGCTGGATCCTTAGGGCCCATTTGGCCAGACTGTAGCAAATGAGTAGAACTTGAGTAGGAAGTTGGGCTATAAAGGCATTCTGTGTAGAGATCAGAAATCCAAATGCTATAATTGTGCTCTTAGGCTGTGTATGGTCCAACTCCCTTTTCTCTCTCTCTCTCTCTCTCTGTGTGTGTGTGTGTGTGTGTGTGTGTGTGTGTGTGTATGTATGTGTGTGTAGGGGTCAGGGAAACTAGGAGGGCCACTTTGTAGGCTTTGGAGCCAAGGAACAGCATCTCACAGGTATCTTTTCCAGCCACGTACCTACATGGAAGTGATTCTATTGGTCACAATGTTAAAAGGGTGGACTAAGGAGTGTCTGAAATCTTGGAATAATATGCAGGTGGTTGGATGTCTTTGTCTATAGTACTGTGCTGTAGAGTTGCTAAGAATTTTCTAAAAATGCTTATAAGCAAAACTTATGTGTTAGGGAATGGTAAGTTCATAGTATAAACACTTTTGTTAATAGCATACAAATGTTATAAGAATAAGTCTAGAGAGAAATAGAAGTCTTAAATCAAGAAGAACAAAAAGAGCAAATCTAACTAAAAGAAACTTAAGGTTATGTTGAAAGAGCAGGAAATTTGTCATTTTTTCATCATCATTTTTTCCAGACGGCTTATTGAAAACTACTGCTGTGAGTAGAGTTTACTTTTATTATTTTTTAAAGTTTATTTATTTACATAAACCCAACATGGGGCTTGAACCCATGGCCCTGAGACCAAGAGTCACATATTTTGCCGACTGAGCCAGCCAGGTGCCCCTATCATGAATAGAATTTAAATAGGGTAGTGGTCTCACAAGTACTATTTCTTTCTTTTTTTAAAGTTTATTTACTTATCTTTGAGAGAGACAGAGTATGAGCAGGGGAGGGGCAGAGAGAGAGGGAAAGTCTCAAGCAGGCTCTGTGCTGTCAGTGCAGAGCCTGATATGGGGCTCAAGCTCATGAAACTGAGATCATGACCTGAGCTGAAATCAAGAGTTGAATGCTCAACCGACTGAGCCGCCCAGGTGTCTATCACAACTATTATTTCTTGGAAGAACTTTTGGTGTCCTTATTATCCTTGTGTTGCATTTAAAAAGTAAGAAGGTGGGGCACCCGGGTTGCTCAGTTGGGTTAGCATCTGACTTTAGCTCAGCTCATGATCTCATAGTTTGTGAATTCAAGCCCCACGTCAGGCTCTGTGCTGACAGCTCAGAGCCTGGAGCCTGCCTCAGACTCTCTGTCTCCCTCTCTCTCTGCCCCTCCCTGCTCATGCTCTGTCTCTGCCGGTCTCTCTCTCAAAAATAAACATTTTTTTTTTTTTAAAAGTAAGAAGGCTAGTTTATAATAATAGCTAATATGCGCATGGCACTTACTTTGGGCCAGATATTATATTTTTACCATTTTATATGTTAACTAATTTAATCTCACAACAACCTAATAAGGTAGGCATTAGTATTCTTCCCATTTTATGTATTGGAAATTGAGGCACAGAGAGGTTAAGTTACTTGTTTAGGTTTATACAGCGAATAAGTGGTGGAATGGACATACAAACTTCGGTAGCCTATCATTCACGCCCCACCTCTCAACTAGAATCTAGGTGGGGGCTGGGACCAGTGGCTCAGGGGTTTCTCTGATACGGAGGCAACATGTCTGTTTTCAGTCTGAAATATCTGTTCTCCTTAATTTCAAGAGAGCTCAGGAGTGAGCCCTGGCCCCACTGCACACTGTAGACAAATGACCCAACACGGGGTCCCTCTCCTTTCTTCTTTGAACCTTGATTTACTCACCTCTGCTGTAAAAGGGATAATGATACTTCTCTTATAGAGTATTCTGAAGATCAGTGAGATCAAGTATTGGAGAAATGTGTTAAAAGAAGTAAATGCTAGGTTTGCTATAATTTTAATAATACACATTATCATCTTTACTTACATATTTTTGAGGAACTTGTGTAAAGAGCTTCACTATATTTGAAATATTTGGATTTCTACGATAAAGAGAGGGGGCTTCCTCATTTGAAGTGTTAGATTACTTTGGTGTTAAGGAGAGGACATTTTCAAATGAACCAATTGAGGCTTTCCTGTTTTAAAAGTTTAATTGAAACAACTTTAATAACCCCTCCAAGAAGGCAAACAGCAAATTTAGCTTCAGTTTTGATGACTGATTTTCCCTCACCTAAGCATCACTTATCGTTAACAATGGAAGCTCTATCTTTATAGATAAGAGCCATGGATCATCAAGGCTCTTCTCAGAAGTTTAGGTACCTTAAAAAAGGCCAGGTTTGGGGTGCCCGCGTGGCTCAGTTGGTT
Organism: Hyaena hyaena; assembly: GCF_003009895.1. Lineage (NCBI taxonomy): Eukaryota > Metazoa > Chordata > Mammalia > Carnivora > Hyaenidae > Hyaena > Hyaena hyaena. The sequence goes on along the minus strand of NW_024080744.1, from coordinate 2,426,998 downwards.
GAGCATTCAAGTCTTGATTTTGGCTCAGGTCATGATCCCAGGGTTGTGGGCTTGAGCCCCGCGTTGGGCTCGTGCTGACTGAGCATGGAACCTACTTAAGGTTCTCTCTCCCTCTCTCTCTCTCTCTCTCTCTCTCTGTCTCTCCCTCCCTCTCCCCCACCTCGCCCTCCCTCTGCTTCTCCTTTTCCCTCTCTCTCCCTCCCTCTGCCTCTTCCTCTGCTTCTCCCTCTCTCCCTCTGCCTCTCCTCTCTCTCCCTCTCTCTCTCTCTTCCTCAGTAAAATAAAATAAAATAACGGCCAGATTTGCTTTTTTTAGTTCCAGTACAGGCCCATTTAACTTTATCTTCTTAGCAATGATGTGGAACCAGTCCCCAAACATGGCCACCATTTGTGCGTGCCAACTGCTGGTTTTTAGGGAAATCAGATTGGAGTTTACAAATATACATGCATTCCCAAGGGTGGAACAAAGCACTTCACAGTATTTTACGTATTACCTTGTTAGTGGGTCCCCAGCATTGGCTGAATAGAGAAAAAATAGTGAATTTTATTTTTGCAAAGAGTATAAAAATGATTAGCCAAGATTGGATTTAAGGACATTAGTAAAATGTCACTTATATTTGATAGATTTTAAATCTGTTTTAAATGAAATATTTTAAAAATACAGATTAACATTTAGGAAACAAACACCTATGTGCCTACAACATCCAGATTTAACAGGTTTTATCATTTAGACATGTATCCTGAATCAAAATAAGAAGCAAAGAAAATGTTACTGGTATATTAAATCCCCTTGGTACTCCTTCCTAATTGCATTCTTTCCCATCCTCTCTCTCGAAAGGTGACTACTCTTCTGAACGTTTTGTATATTATTTCCTCAATTCCTTTTATGTTCTTCTTCTGCATATATCAGTGGACAACATATAGAACTGTGCTGTGTATTTTTTAATCTTAAACAAAAATTCTAAGTTGTCTTTTTTTCACCAAACTTTGTGTTGAGATTCATTCATGTTGATGCATGTAGTTCTGTTCCATTTATTTTGTCTGTTTTATAATATTTCATTAAAATATGATTATTCATTCTCTGATATATGGACATTCTCATTGTCCAATTTTCTTTACTGTGAACAGCACTTCAGTGCTCATTCATAAGGTATTTTCTTACATAAACTCACCCATCATTGAGTGTCTTGGGGAATATATTTAGGGAAATAATTGTTGGCAGTAGGCTATGACATCTTTAAGTTTATTGCCATATTCCTTTCCACTGGGTTATTTTACCTCACATTTCTATCAAGCAGTGCATGAGAGTTCCATCACCTTACTAACACATTATAATTTCCGACTTGCAAAAATTTTCCTAATTCAATGGATATGAAAATGTGTCTTCCTGTTTTAATATGACTTCTCTGATTACTGTAAAGTTTAAATGTGTTTAAAGATTCACTGTAAATTTAGAATTCATCCCCTGTGAATTGCCTATATATATTCCTGGTCTATTTCCTGTTGGCCTTTGGTTCGTCTTTTTAAGTATTTATAAGAGTTCTTTATATATTCTATGTACAGCTTCTCCAAATTTGGGTTTGTTGTTTAATTTTGCCATTTGCCTAAAAGAAGTTTTAAATTTGAGTGTAAATTTATTAGCTTTTCCTTCATGGTTTGTGCCTTTTATGTCTTGTTAAGATTCTTTTGTGACCCTGAGATCATAAAAACATTTTTCTGTAGGTTAATATTTTTCTTGTTCACATTTAGGACATTAATCAACGTGGAAATTATTCTTTTTTTTTATTTTTTTTAATCTTTTTTTACAAATAGTTTATTGTCAAATTAGTTTCCACATAACACTCAGTGCTCATCCCCAAAGTGCCCTCCTCCATGCCCATCCCCCCCTCCCCCCCACATCCATCAGTCCTCAGTTTTTGTCAGCATTCAAGAGTCTCTCATGGTTTGCCTCTCTCCCTTTCCCCCACCATTTCCGCCCTTCTTCTCCCCCTTGTTCCTCCGTCAAGTTCCTCCTAATCCTCCTATACGTGCAAACATATGATATTTGTCCTTCTCTGCCTGACTTATTTCGCTCAGCATAACACCCTCAAGGTCCATCCATGTTGCTACACATGGCCAGATTTCATTGTTTCTCATTGCCATGTAGTATTCCATGGTATAGATAAACCACATCTTCTTGATCCATTCATCTGTTGATGGACACTTAGGCTCTTTCCATGTTTTAGCTATTGTGGAGAGTGCTGCTATGAACATTGGGGTACATGTGCTCCTATGCCTCAGCATTTCTGTATCCCTTGGGTAAATTCCTAGCAGTGCTATTGCTGGGTCATAAGGGAGTTCTATTGTTAGTTTCCTGAGGAACCTCCACACTGTTTTCCAGAGGGGCTGTACCAGTTTACATTCCCACCAACAGTGTAGGAGGGTGCCCGTTTCTCCACATCCTCGCCAGCATCTAGAGTTCTCTGATTTGCTCATTTTAGCCACTCTGACTGGCGTGAGGTGGTATCTCAGTGTGGTTTTGATTTGTATTTCCCTGATGAGGAGGGATGCTGAGCATCGTTTCATGTGTCTGTTGGCCATCTGGATGTCCTCTTTGGAGAAGTGTCTGTTCATGTCTTCTGCCCATTTCTTCACTGGGTTGTTTGTTTTTCGGGCGTGTAGTTTGGTGAGTTCCTTATAGATTCTGGATATTAACCCTTTATCTGATATGTCATTTGCAACTATCTTTTCCCATTCCGTTGGTTGCCTATTAATTTTCTGGGTTGTTTCCTTGGCTGTGCAGAAGCTTTTAATCTTGATGAGGTCCCAACAGTTTATTTTTGCTCTTGATTCCCTTGCTTTTGGGGATGTGTCAAGTAAGAAGTTGCTGCGGTGGAGGTCAAGGAGGTTGTTTCCTGCTTTCTCCTCTAGGGTGTTGATAGTTTCCTGTCTCACGTTCAGGTCCTTTATCCATTTTGAATTGATTTTTGTGCATGGTGTGAGAAAATGATCTAGTTTCATTCTTCTGCATGTTGCTGTCCAGTTCTCCCAACACCATCTGTTAAAAAGGCTGTCTTTTTTCCATTGGATATTCTTTCCTGCTTTGTCAAAGATCAGTTGGCTGTATACTTTTGGGTCCACTTCTGAGTTCTCAATTCTGTTCCATTGGTCTAACATGGAAATTATTCTTATGGGAGCTGTGAGATAAGAACTAATTTTTATATTTCTTCGTGAATTGTGGTAGCATTGTTTATTAAGGGTTTATGCTTTTTGACTAATTCTTTTCTATGCCACTCTTGTCCTACACCAATACCTATATATGCATAGGTTTGTTTTGGGGGTCACTAGCTGTTTCTCTGCATCTCTTTCTGTGTTAGTACCATACTATTTTAATTTCTTCAGCTTTATAATAATTCTTTTTTAAAGTTTATTTATTTTGAGACAGAGAGATGGAGAGAGAGAGAATGAACCAGGGAATGACAGAGAGAGAGGGAGAGAGAATCCCAAACAGGCTCTGCATTGTCAGTGCAGAGCCCTTTGTGGGTCTTGAACTCATGAAGATGGTGACCTGAGCCAAAAACAAGAGTTGGACGCTTAACTGACTGAGCCACCCAGGCACCCCTATAATAATTCTTGATATCTGGTTGGACAAGACTTATTTACCTATTCTTAACTGTTTTATCTTATGAATTTTAGGCTCATATTGTCAAGTCCTCTGAGAAGTTCTTTGGAATTTGAATTAGTAGATTAGTTTCTGGAAAAGTAACATATATTCATTTATTTGGTTCCATATTTATTAAGTTTTAGGATATAATTTCACTGTCATATTGCCTCCATTCATTTCTGATGAGATTTTAGTGGTCCTTAGTATGGTTCTCTTAAACATCCTAAGTCCTTTTTGTCTGGTTGCTTTTGACATCTTCTCTTTTCTTTATATGCTAGCAGCTTGGCTTTATTGTGCATAGATGTGATTTTCTTTGTATTTATTCCTGCTTGGGATTCACCAAATTTCTTCAGTCTGTAAATATATTTTGTTTACCAAATTTGATAACATTTGTGGCCATTATTTCTTTAAGCATTTTTTCCTCCCTCATTTTTTTTTCTAGCACAACTTTCTGGGCCTCAAATTACATGCATGTTTGATCTTTTGATGTTATCATGTAAGTCACTGGGGCTTTGCTCATTTATTAGAAACCTCCCTCCTCTTCCATCTGTCCTTCAGATTGGATAATTTCTAGTGATCTGCCTTCAATTTCACTGATCCTTTCTTCTGTCATTGCTATTCTGCTGTTAAGCCCATCCAAGAATTTTTCTTTTTTCCTGTTGAGATTTTCTGTTTGTTCATTCACCAAAAACATATTTTCCTTTACATTCTTGAGCTTATGATAACAGTGGCTTTAAAACCCTTATCAGCTGATTTTTAACATCTTAGAATGAGTCTCCATTAATGATAGCCTTTTCTTTTCAGGATGAGTCACATTTTCCTGTCGCTATATCTCTGTCTAATAATTTTTGGTGACGTTATGACTGAGATATTGTAGAAACTCAATTCAGTTCTGTTCAAGAGGTTCTTTGGTTTTTGAGTGGGTGGTTAATTTGGCTGGACTTAAACTCCAAACTCTGGCTTTTCATGGTGGGCAGCTACAGAAACCTCTGTTGAAGTCACTTTGGAACTATGTTAGTTGATTTGGAGTCTACCCATACCTGTATGGTTCAAGGGTAAGCCTGTGCAGAATTTGACACTCCCCCTCTGTGGCCTCCCTTTCCAAAGTTTCCCACTTCACTTCTCAGCTGCTGTGAAAGCCAGGAAGCTTGTTGTCTGGCTCTTCAAGCCAGGAGAATTATGGATTTTCTAAATTAGTTTTAGTCATCCAACCTGGCTTGGACTTAGTCTGCCTTTAGACAAAAGTTGTGCCATTCCTTTCTTCCAAACATAGATTACTTTCCAGTTCCTGCTTCTGTGTGGTTGTTCTATAGCCAGTTATTTTTCATAATTGACTTTATAGTCCTTATCTGCAGGATGGCTGATCTAATAGGAGCTACACCTTCATCACTGAAAGCTAGAAATTGGAATCCTGGATCTGTTTGATATGAGGTTTCTCATTTTGTAGTTACCTCAGTTCCATGCAGTTTCTGCCCAGGGCTGCCGGATACAGTTCTTCTAGTCTCTTTTAAACAGACAGTGTAACTCTTTGAGGCTCTAGTTTATTCAGAGAGTCTTGCTTCCAGGCTCCTGCCTCCCGTCGTCCTGGGGTCATGTCTCCTAACATTCATGTGGGGACAGAACTGTAATAGCTCTTTTATCCAAGACCAAATCCCCTGGGCTCCTTTGGCTTCAGATCTAGCATACTCATCTGACTTTCATTTGTTTCTTCATCCTTGGAAGCTGTAGGTTTTCCTTCATTATTGCTTCTGTTGCTGCCTTAGCTTTTATCCTTTACTAAGTATTTTTAAAATATGATTACAATTTATTCAGCAATTCTGTGTTTGTAGTGGGAAAGGGGCAGCTACATTGGCTTTATCCATTTTGTTTTCAGACATTGGTGGCAGTGTTTTCTATAGTGAATGACATCAGACCATCCTCAGAATTCAATTCTGACTGCTAGTTCTTGTCCTCAGGAGGGAAGTGGGCTCTGATATGGGTACAGGGACTTGGTCAGAGGCACAACTAACACTATTTCAGCATCTGGTGTAGCCCCCAACTCCAAGCCCCTCACTTTATATCATTTAATTTTTACAGTTCTTTACTTCAAACAGTATTACACCCACTTTATAGATTAGGAGACTGAGACTTAGATGTAAATCACCTGTTTCAGCATGAGGAGAGTCAGAATCCAGGCTGTTTGACTCAAAATCACATACCTGCAGTGATCCTCTGCTGCCTCCACAGACATTTTGTGTAAGTATGTGGATGGGGGGAAATGAGGCTTTGCTATGTTTCTCAGCAGCCATGACAAAATTTGAGGGCTCATTAGCACGGGGGAATGTCTGGAGCAGTCTACACACGTGTGTTTGCCAGCTCCATTCTTCTTATTGGAGAGATTCGTGGCTTATCACCGAAAATGCTTTGTTTTGCCTAAATCCAGAAGGAAGTTGTTTGTCTGCTCCTTTGGAGAGAAGTGAAAGGGAGGAATCATGTAAATTTAGACAGCTGGAAAGAGCTTTAATGATAAAATCTACATGAGGGAATGCAGGTTCTTTCTGAACGGGGCTGCCATCAATAAGATGCAAAGACCAGTTTTAAGAAAAAACAAAGCAATGATAGTAGAAAATCGTAATGTCAAACCTTTGAATTCATAGTTTAGCTTCTTAATCAACATGTGTTCTTATCAAAAGCAACATGTAGTCACTAAAACCAATATTTAATATTTCGAGCCAGTGAAGGAAACATTCCCTTAAAGCCATATTTTATCCTGGAAAAAGGATTTATTTTGTTCATATGCACCCACTGAATCATTGGTGGTCTCAGCCTACCTTAGTGAGAAAACGGTTTACTTAGAGTTTTTCAAGGAGGATATTGTTTGTTCCTATAAATTCATGTGTAGTTAGCTTCCTCTCCTATGGACCCATCACAATATATACATATTCTGCTCTTGGCCATAAAAAATTGATTATTCATTTAACAACAAATGGTGTTATTTTTAGACGTCTGATCACTACTTTTAAGCAACGTTTAGTATCTTTTTATTTTTAATAAAGAATTTTCCCTGTGGGATCCTTATTGATTTAAGCCTATCCAGTGCTTATACAAAATCTCTCACATACACTTAATAAACTTTGGAATTAAGAGGGGGCTCTCCCCTGTTTTCTCTCCAAATACAAATGTTTATATGTATATTGCCATTAAAAGAAGCAGGAACAAATCTTACTTAGGTGTTTGCTCAGAAGTACCCTTGGGATTTGTGGTAGGTTTTTATCTCTTGGACGGGGTTGCTTAGAATGTATAGTTTTCTCTGGCATTTGGTGATGCTGAAAGAGGAGTCTTTCTTATAATAATATAGCTGTTGTATCAATTTCAGTGTTTAGATGAGGAAACTGAGCACTAAAGTGATTTTGTCCAGGTTAGTCAAGACAATAATAGGAGCAAACTAGGCAGGTGTCTCCCATCAGGTTGCTGTATGACCTTGAGCAAGTTATTTAGCCTGTCTGTGCCCTCAGTTGCCTTGTCTATAAAAAGGGGGCTAGGAATAGTACCCTCTTCATAGAGCTGTTGTAAGGGCTGTGGAGTTAATGTGGGCGAACCACCTAGATCACTGTCCAGCATGAAAGCACCATGCAAGTTTACTTTTGATTATTACTGTTAACTTCAGCACAGAATGGATAACTGCAGGAGGCAGGACAGTTTATGGTTCCTGTTAGCTTCAACACTACCCTAGTCCAAGTTTCGTGGGTAATAGATTTTGAGCTAAGGTTGCATGGTGGGCTTTTTCCAGCAGCAAGAGTGAGGGGAGAAGGGAAGAGAGAGGGAGAGAGCATGTAAGGTGGTGCATTACCTGGCTGGCCATAGCTTCACGAAAAAATGAGCCAGTTGCTCATCACTAGAAAGCTTCCAGCTTGGCTGTGTGGCACCCATGTGCTCAGTGCAGTCAGGCAGGGAGGAGAGCGGAGGGCATGCGTCCAGCAGCATGTTAACTCCCCTGATCTCATGCTCCCCCTGCACATACACACAACTCCCGAGGAGCCTGGGTTCCGGCTCGAGTGTAGCACTGCTGCCTCTGAGTCCAGAAGCCTGAGGGTGAGCCAGTGTCTCTGTGGGTCTGGCCAGAAGTGGGTGGAGCTGGGGTGCCGGGGCCACAGGGACTCCTCATGGACCGCGTGCTGTGCGTGCTGTGCGTGCTGTGCAGAAGCCCCGCCCTCAGCCTCAAGGGGGCAGAGGTGGATGGTGGTGCAAGGAGAAGAGGGGAGAGTGGCAGTGATGTGGAGCTCTGTGGCAGAGGCTGAGGAGGCAGGCACTGTGGAAGCATCGGGTGGCCTCTGCCCTGGGTCCAGCCTCGCCACCAGCTCTGTGCAGCCTCAGTAAGCTGCTGTGGCTCCATGTCTTCGATTCTAAGTGAGATTATCATGAGGATAAGAAGAAATAGATGTAATGTGCCTTTAGTGCTTGGCCCAGAGGAGACACTAAATAAACGACAGGCAATAAATACTTTCTTATCTACCTATATTTGAAAGAGATATCACTTTCCCTTAACACTTGTGTTTGCCTCTAGAAATAAAACATCTGCTTGAAATCAAAGATGTGACTGAAATGAACGAAAGGAAGCTAGTACTACAGCAAAGGGGGATATTTAACCCTAGGACATGTCAACGGAAATGACCAAGAAAGCTTATGGCAGAGAAGAGAGGCCATCCAAGGAGGTCAAAGGATTCAGGGAAAATCCTGCGAATCAAGAAATGATTTTCATGCAAAAATTGGCTTTATGTTATTATAAACTTGTTTTTGTTTTTAGCGAAGGAAGGGGGAGAGCATGTGATTTCCCACCCTTGTCCCGTGGACACAGGGAGTCTAGATTATATTTAGCACCATCATCTGCAATCATGACACCTCAGGGAGAATAGCAGTCAGTGTTAGACCAAATGGAGGCTGTGATAGGAAACCAGGGAAGAAGGAGAAGTAAATGGGAGATTGCTAGGCTCTGGGGGCCCCTAGGTCAGATCAGATCTGAAACTCAGAGGGAGCATAGTGTTTGGGAATCAAACATCTGGTTCCCGGAACCATAGAAGTAACAGCAAGTCTGGACTCAAAGGCTATGCATGAGAGAAGGGACTGTGATTCCACAGAGCATCTTCTTTTCCTGACATGGGTGCAAGCGGAACACGGAAGCAGAACAGGGGTGTGGCTTTCGAGTCAGCCAGAGCTGTGCTGAGGGCTGACTTACTGCCTTGCTGACTTGTCACCTTGGTCAGCCTGTCTTGTTATCTGTAAAGGGGGACTAGCAACTGTACCTCCATCATGACCTTGTGAAGACCTGTGAAAAGCCCTTGATGGAAGCCTGGCACACAGTTAGCTCTGATAGCAGTTCACGGTCTTATTTGCTACTGCTTCAGCAGACTGTGTGTTTCTTGCAGGTTATATTTCCTCTCGGAAGGCTTTTCCATCTGGGAGTGTCTGTGGTATATGAAGGAAGTGTCTTTGTTGCATTCACTGCATAACCTGGAGCTGACAGGTTTCTCTGTAGATGGCTCACTGATTAAATCATTTAATCAACAAATATTGATTGAGCCAGGTACTCAGCAAGGTGTCACAGGTAAATAGTCTGGCTCTCATCCTCCCCCACCTTAGAGTTTCCTCCTCATCTGGTGGGAAGAAGGACGCATCAGCACATCAGCTCACGATTGCACATCAGTGGAAGGGCTTCTTAAACTAACGTTTCAAAAAGGACATCCATGAACCTATGAAAATATATGCAAAATACTGTGTGTCAGGATATATTCATTTTTTTCTGGGGTTGGGGGTCCATAAATCTCATCAAAGTCACAAAGGGTACTGGACCCAAAAGGGAGCAGGAGCCACTGCCACAAACACAAGGGACACAGTGACGCCTCACCAGCCAGGGAGAGGAAGATGAGGCCAGGGAGATGTGCAAAGAATGCATTAATTGGGCTTGACTGCTTAATGCCTGGTGATTGTTTTTTATTCAGGAAGTCTTGGTGGCTTCTCTACAAATGCGGGAATTGAGTCCAGTAAATTTCAAGACTGATTAACTGGGAAAGCCCCATTCTTAGAGGAGCCCAGCCAGAAACACAGTTGCTAGATGGTACATTAATTTGAGAGCTGACTAAGAAATGAAAGGCAGGTGATTTCCTAGCCTGTCAGCCCTAAAAAATATTGAAATGAAAGAAACTTTCCTAAGGTTAATTTTCAGAGGCTACCTGTTAACAAAATTAAAGGGAATATTAGCAACCTAATTACTTTTGCCTGTAGATGTGTGTGCATTATGACACTGTCCCCTCAAGCATCCTGAGGTGGGAAGTGTAGGTGGCACTCTTTCCATTTTACAGATGAGATGCTGAAACCCTGGAGGCTGTTGGTTGCCCAGGTTACACTGATAAAAAAGGTAGAACAACCTTGGTCATCTGGCCTGTCCCCTCCACCACTGACATTTAATTATCTGCCCAAGGTGCATAATAAGTCCTCCATTTATATTTGTGGAACTAATGTTCTTTTACTAAAAAAAAAAAAAATCGAAGATCCAAGTAAACACCGAGAGTTGTTTTTTGTTTTTTTTTTTTTTTGATGTGTTATTTTCTCAAAATATATCATCTGGAATGTAAACTATGATAATATCATTTACTTTATTCAAAGTCAGCTCAACTAAAAAAATATTTATCCAAGGTTTACCGTGTCACCAGAGATTGAGTTTAGTACTTGAATCCACATTTATGATGTTTGCATTTCAAGGAACATCGGGTCAATTCTGTACAAATCATTGCTATATAATGTGTTTTGGGGGGTTACTTAGTATGGGTCCACCAATTAATTTCATCATAATGAAAAATGGCAAAACAAGAAATCCCCATGACTCAGTTTGGTTTTAAATGATCTAATTATAATTCATTTCACACTCAAACCTTATGATACGGTTCTTGGTTTGTAAATCCATTGAATTTATTTTTCTTAGTAAGCACAAATAATGTACTGGAAAAAATATGGGGAACTTTGCACGTTCTGTTAGAAAGGGAAACAAGAAGTAAATCAGTTACTGTCACAAAATGAATGTTAAGTTTTTGGGTTATTGTTCCTTTTTGAATTGTTTTATTCTATAAGCATGTAAAATAGGAACAAAAGTCTTCAGTGTCTGTCCCTCCTGCCAGCCCCAGTTCTACTTCTGGCTGGTTAAGTAGCTGGACTTTGGAGCCAGATCGACCAGGGTTGAGTCCAGCTCCATCACTTCCCAGCCACACGGCTCTGGGCAAGTTGCCAATCTAAGCTTCTCATCTTAAAAATGAGGGTAAGAATAGGACTCAGCTTCTAAGGTTATTGTGAGGATTCGGTGAGATCATGCAAGTAATCTTCTTGAAAAGTGGCTGGCGCTTAGTATATACCTAGCAAGTATTAACTAGTGTTAGTATTTATTTTAATATTATTAGTTATATTTGATAGTATTGGATTTTGGTGAAGGCATTGTTTATGTATATACTATGAGAAAGGAAAATATCTGCTTCCTTCGATGTCCTATTTCCCAGTGATGTTGAAACTTAAGATCAGAAAAAACTCTAGAGTTCTCTGATTTCACCATTGAATAACAGGAGGTAATTAAATGTTCCCTGCAAAAAATTTTAATTCTAGTATTCAATACCAGAAAAAAAAAAAAAAAAACGAACCCTATTTACTTCCTGGATAGAGATGCAAACAGCAATAAAACACAGCTGCTGTTATCACTCCATTGGCACCATCTCTGCTTGGTACCAAGAGAGATAATGATCTTGCAGTATAATTTTATAAGGAGATAACAAAATCAATTACATTATCTCAGGGGTAAACACTGAAGGCCTTATCCCATTGCTGGTTAAGATGGGCTGTAACTGTGGCAGCTGCTCACCCAGCATCACAGATTATTTTAGATGAAAGAAAACATGGGCTAATAAATTAAGATTTGACAACATAGGAGTGTAGATGGCCTTACAGTTTGATATTCAAGAATGAAACCAGCAATACAATTGATGGATGAAAAGTCAACACAAAGCAACCATGGACATGAGTGAAGACAGTGATAGACAAACAATCCGGTTCATTTTCCATGATTAACTTGTAAAGTTTTCACAAAACCTTGAAAAAAATCTGCAAACTGTTTGGATCCACTGAAACTCCATGTGATCTTATAAAATATTATGAACCACAAAAATAAAAGGCTAAGAAGAAATATAGGAGGCTGTCGGGATATGTTGTTTCTATTAATTGTAATGACCGTAGAGCTAGTAGGATCCCTTCCAAGGTATAGTTAATTGAAGTAGAGAACATCTTTTATTGTTATGAAATTTAACTTCATAGACAGGATTAATTTATGGATATTCAACCCATTAAATAGAATCAATAATTATGAACTTCTGTAACCAAGTCCATGAGATTTCAGGGCCAGACAATCTGCTTTATAAAAAAAATGAATTCAACACTGACCCAAGTTTCGTGATCTCGGGCAAGTTACTTATCTAAGTCTTTCAGAATAATCATAAATACCAAGTAGTATCGTATTAAATAACTGTGCTAAAATTGTACTTATTAGCACATAATGATCAGTTGAGTATAAATGATAAGAGGCTTCCATTCTGCTTTTTTTCTCACTCAAGTTTTTCATAAATTTATGTCTTCTTTTCTATTTGAAAAAGGATTTTTATTTTACCTTGCTCCAGTGACTCTGTACTGTTTATTCCCGTTTTTTTGCAGTGTATAATTATTCTGGTCTCTGTATATCTTAAATTTAGCATGCATTTTAACCCTGACACTCTGTCCAAAAGGAAAGACACTGTAATAACCCTTGTTTTCCTTTGCTATGCTAGGTAAGTTGGCAGGGTTAACCATAAGACTGTTCAATCGATGGAAAAGGGCTTGCAAATTCATGAGTAGCAATGATATGATGTAATTTCTTACTTGTTTTTCCTTGTCTCATTTCCTTTAAGTTTTTCATTACCTTACTTTAAATAAAGCAAAACTTTGCTCATGGTTGGCATTTAATAATTGAGAGGGAAGGAAATAAATATTTTAATTGTGACCAGCGGCAACAAGCTCCTTCGTGGAAGCTGAACAGACAGTTGTTAAATTATGCAGATTAGGAAGCATCTGCCTCCTGCTTCTCGTATTCATATGAAGAACTAGTTGGGTTCATTTCTTAGGTTAAAGTAAGTACATTAGAAGGCGAAGCTGAATAATACATATAGCATTTTTTAATCTACAGTTAGGGTTCTAGTGTTAAAGGGACCTTAGAGATGAAATGGCTCAACCTCTTTAGTTTATTACCAAGAGGAGTTAGCAAGGACCTGAGAGGGTAAATGGGTCATCCTGAGGTGTTGAGCTTCAAGCGGAAGTCATTTCCTATTCTTCCCATTTAAGTCTTGCTTGAGAGCACTTGTTTTACCGAAACTTCCATCTGTTCTAGGGACACTTACATATCTACCAAAAATGTATGGGGAGATAATGACTGTGGCTGAGAAGATCAGCTTCTTAAAAACCAGAGAGACCCGGTTTTCAAATCCGCTCTTCACTACTTACTAGCTCTGTGACCTCGTACACAAGTTACCTAATCTCTCTATGCCTCAGTGTTTTTATCTGTAAAGAGGTTGATAAACTCCTGTCATCTTCAGTAGAAATAACAAAAACTTCATAGATTTATTATTGATGATAAACATGATAATGTATATAAAAGACCGTCACCAAGCCTGGTGCATACGAAGTGGTCAGTACACATAAACTGTTATTATAATATAAATGAGAAGTGGGGAAGACAGTTGAAGAGAAGTGTTGGAGGCAAGGATAGGCCTGTGTTTTGCTAATAGCGGACCGCTGATGTAGCTGCAAGCTTCTTCGTAGCCAACATGGAGAAAGACACATGATTGATTATGTAGTTCACAGGGGACTTTGTCATACTAATTCTATATATCCAGCCAAGCCAGAACCACATTCCTCCGATTTTCTGAATTTCCAAACAAAATCTCTTTCTACCAGACATGGAGGTATAGGTTACTGAGACTTGATGAATTACAGTAAGGGCTGTCCATGTTTGGCCAAGACTCTCTTAGCATTTCCCACAGAGCCCCCCAGCTTCTTGATCACACTTGTAGGAGAAAACCTGGTCAAAGGTCTTCTACTCAGCACATGCCATTCTCAGGAAAGCCTTGGACCTTGAATGAATTTGCTTATACCCCTCACCCGTGTCAGAAGCTCCTTAACCGCAGGGACCAGACTTACTCACCTTTACTTATTTCCTCAATGCTTCCCACAGCGAGTGGCGGATACTCAGGACATGTTTGTGATTTGCAGAAATGAATGAACATGTGTGATTGAGTTGCTGGTATGAAAACCCTGCTGGTTTAGGACTGGCTGTAACAGAGAGATTATTTCCAACAATATGAACTTTTTATCCAGCTCTGAGGATGGCGCTCAAGGCTTAAGCCTTAGTATGTTAAAGGAAAAATAAAATCTATATGAGTATGAACTCTTCTTCCCTGGGTAGTGATGTGTAACAATTTGTGTTATTAAATGCCAAAATGAGGAAAAAGCAGTTTTCTTCAAAAAGGAGGGAAGTACAATTTGAGCACCTCCAGTATCTTTCAGAATAGGTAAGCTAATCAATTACCTTTCAAGACATGTATATTATTATAAGTCATGTAAGGTCATGGCGTGAACCTCATATTTCAAAAAGATAGTATTTACACTTTTCTTGGGATATCACCAACAGAGGAAATGTGGAAAGATTATGCTATCATGAAAATGTTTTAAATTTGCTTATTGATATTGTAAAATTCCCTAAAATTTCTTTAGAAAATATTTAAAGTTGCTTAATTTTATATGATATTTTTTCCATGTGTTTGTTAGAGTTAAGAATCAATTCCTTTTTTCTGAATAACCATTCCCAAACCAGTCTCCCTGGAGTCTCCTCATTTATCCAAGTTAATGAAATTGGATGAAAGCTATGTTGGCCTTTATTCAATACAGTGTCTCTCTTTCTTACTTGCTCGTGATTAAGGCTCTCACTCTAATTTAATTTACAGGCTGAGTCCTTTAAATGTTAAACAAGAAAATAAATGAAGAGATGTTTGGGATAACTGGTGCTCACACAGAGCTATTTGACTCGTTTCCATGTGCTGTGTCTAAGCCTGGATTCATATTGTCGAATAGGGTTTTATTTGACCAAAATAATAAATTCTTGTAACCCCCTTTTCTCCCCAGCGCCTTTGCTCCTACCCTGTCCAAAGCCAACATGTCACTGAAAAATGAGCCCAGGGTAAATACCTCTGCACTGCAGAAAATCGCTGCTGACATGAGTAATTTGATAGAAAATCTGGACACTCGGGAGCTGCACTTTGAGGGAGAAGAGGTGGATTACGATGTATCTCCCAGCGATCCCAAGACCCAGGAAGGTAAAGACTGGTGGTCTGAGCCCGAGGAGAGTTTATCAGGGTCGCCTGGCAGAGCGCAGATTGGAAATAACCAGCAAATGGTTGATCTTCCTTGATGATATCCTACCCTGGGCTGAGGCCATTTCATTAGCTCTTTTCTTGTTGTAGCCGGTTAGGATTCTTAAACAGATGCCCGTGAAAGGCAAGTTGTGCTAATGTTGTGTCTCCTTGCAGTATCATTGTATCCTTGCAATAACTTTATTTACTTGTTTATTTTTTAGTGTGTATTCCTTTCTCTGCTGTTTATAAGACTCAAGGATTTAAGGAGCCTAACATACAGACGTATCTCACCGGCTGTCCAATAAAAGCTCAAGTTCTGGAAGTGGAGCGCTTTACGTCTACAACACGGGTCAGAGCATTTATGGACTCACCTCGTATTTGTCAATGTATACCAACCAACACACTATTTCATTTTCCTTCCTCATAGCTACGATAGGTTTTTAGCTTTTTTTTTTTTTTATTCACTTGTAAGTCCTCTTCACCTCTCAAGTTTTTGCTTTCCATTTTGTCTTGATGCTCATATGCCTTTTTCCTCATTCTGGAAAATGCTTTATAAAAAAGTCGGTATTTAAGGCAATTTTTATGTTTAATAAATTGCTGAGTGCCTCTCCTAGTCCTTCTCTTTCCTCAATTTTCTGTTTAACATGGAATCCTGGGGCCTAGACGTTTCACCTAGAATGTCACCTATAAGCCAAGGAAAAGTTTAGCTTTCTTAATTCTGGTTTAACAAGAAAATAATGATGCTACCCAGCTCTTGGGGAGAAAAAAAAAGCCAGGATGTTGAGTCGGCCGGTGTCCATACCCAGAGACAGTGCTGAGAGAATACTGCTGGCATCTTCTGCCGCTCTCTGATCTGCTCCTGGCACCTGTCTTTTAGGTCTGTTCATGGGGCCTGAGTGCTGGAAGGCATCTTCCATGAAGATGACTTCATCAAGCAAAGTGTCGCTCTTTGGTTTGGAGTGGACTGGGTTGTTAGGGGAGCTGCCTGTGCTCTGGTACTGACTGTATATCACAGTTGTCAGGTCTGATAAGTAGAGGACATGGCTGCAGGCTGGTGGCCTGTGTCCCTTCGGGTTGAGCTCTGGCCATGGCAGACTAAGGCCACCTTTACTCCTGCCTCAGGGGAAGTGTAGAATAGCCTTTCCCCAGAGGCAGGTTCTGCCTGTCTTTCCTCCTTGTCTCTTGCAGGGTGGCATGTGCTGCCGGGGTCCTGGTAGCTTTGCTTAGAGGTCTGTGCTGACCTACCTGTGTGTGTGTTCTGACTCCGAACACCCACCTTTATGTGTAGCCTTTCCTTTCCTTTAGGCTCTTTATATGAGTGGAGTCTCTATGTCCCTGATCTACCCCTGAGCACAACACACTCAGAAATGTCTCTGAGATGGCCTTCGTCTTCTTATTTTGCCTACCAGCTTTTAGACTGAGAGGGGCTACACATGCTCAGTGGGTTAAATGCACAGACTCCAGAGCTGAACTGCATGGTTTAAATCCTGTCTTTGCTCTGTGATCTCCAGCAAGTTACTTAATCTTTCTGTTTCTCAGTTTTCACATGTGAATAATGGTGAATAATGGGTGTAACAGTGCCCACCGAATGGATTTCTTATGAGGATTTAATAATAATAATAATACACAACATTGTGCAAGGATATTGCAGATTGTATTGTTTTGGTTTTTTACAAATATTTTATTTATTTCTGAGAGAGAGAGACAACATGAGCAGGGGAGGGTCAGAGAGAGAGGGAGATACAGAATCTGAAGCAGGCTCTCTGAGCTAGCTGTCAGCACAGAGCCCAACACAGGACTCGAACCCACGAACTGTGAGAACCTGATCCGAAGTCAGTCGCTTAACCAACTGAGCCACCCAGGCGCCCCAGCAGATTGTATTTTTGGGAAGCAAGAACGTTCTGTCCTTTCAGAGGGCCTCCTAGCTGGACTAAGACTCAAATTGACATGAGACTGATTAACAGGAGAAGATCAAATTTAACTTCGTAAGTACAAGGGATCCACACAGACGTGGAAATTCCAAAGACAGGCAAATCCCGGACTTCAAAGGGAGAGCAAATGTTTGATAACGAATGTTTACCGGACCACTTGGAAACAAGGACATGGAGGACTTTGATCAAACAGGCCTTGCTAGTTCCTCCCTGTCTACCATACCTGGCTCGTCATATAATGTAGTTATCTGTGGCCATGGCTCTCCGCCTGGAGCAGGTCCTCTATCTCAGTTCTTTCTGGGCAGTTGAGGGGAGGAAGTAAAAAGCTTTTCCTGGATCTGCTGGGTTTTGATTGTTTAACTCAAAATAATCTTCATGGCAAAGTGGCCCATCTTGGGGTGGCCTGTTCTTGGCCCTTATAGTATTACATACGCATACACTGTATGATATTACGTATTATTATTAATAGTAAGTGTCTCCTAAAGTTATTCACAAAGATAAATAAATATCCAAGACACCAAACCAGGGACTTCTCTGTGCTTGGATTCTTCCGTTAGTCAGGTGAGTGTGGTTTAATCCTATTCTAGTCTGAGTCTGTGTGAGAAAGTGTAGGGTCATCTTTTTTTTTTTTTCTTTTTGTATGTTTATTTATTTTGAAAGGGAGAGAGAGAGAGCGCGTGCACACACGTGCGTGCAGGAGATGAGCAGAGAGAGTCTCAAGCAGGTTCTGCACTTAGTGCAGAGCCCGATGTGGAGCTTGATCTCACACTGTGAGATCCTGACCGGAGCTGAAATTAAGAGTCGGATGCTTACTGACTGAGCCACCCAGGCGCCCTGCTAAGGATGATCTTTATCCTACTTTGTGTTTCGTTTACTAAGAAATAACTAAATTCATGCAGTTTAAATGTGATTCCAGGTGAATAAAAATACACTTTTTCTAATTACTGAATACATTTTATGTGCTAGCTCAAGGCAAGACATTTCTCTTTTCGTTTCTATGACAGCCCAGTGAGGCAGGTGTTATCCAGGCTCCCTCAGACCTTCCATTTGCCATCCTGTGGCCCCTCATACCCTTTCCTACCCTGTGCTCTGCCCCTCAGGGCTCTCTGCTTTTGTCCTCTGGTAGGGCCCAGACACTAAAGAGCCCAGATAGGAGATTGGGGTCACCTTGGGCTGACCATGTCCCCCTTGACCAAAGGTACCCCTTTCCCCAAGGCAGCCATCTTTACATGGTTCCCTCCTTTCTATTCCAGTACCTGGTCTTGCCTCTTGTTCCTTCAGGACTAAGGATGCCTTCAGAGTCCCAGGTTACTGTCCTTTCTTTATGCTTTCCTTACCGCTATCACGTCTTTATAATCAGTCCCTTTATTAAAACCCTTCAAATTATTCCAGTTCCAAAGAATTCCAATAATTCAGCTGGGATGTTGTCTGACAGAAGTGACACTGGGTTGGAGCTTCGCAGCTGGTTGGCTGCACCGAAGGGTTTCAGACCTTTAAAATCTTCAAGAAGGATGTGACAGCCTGTTTTCATTGTATCATACCGCGTCACAATTGCTACGACGTTTGGTGTACAAAGTCTTGGATTTATATGTGAGGGATAAAATTTGGCATTTGCAAAATTTTCTAAGTATTCTGTTTTTGTAGATTGGCAAATAGAATCCTAGGAAGTATAGTAGCTTGCCTAAATTGTATAATTTTTCTCATTTATTTGGCTCATCTTAAATTGAGCATTTTCACTTGAATGCAAAGATTCTAGCCACTCAGAGTTTTCCTGCATTCTTCTCTGTGAAACATGTTGGAGGATGATGGATGTAATGTTGGCCAAAGTAAAAGGTAGCCATATAAGATTGACCCACAGAACCGTTTTTTTCAACTTCTAGTTATAGTTACTGTCATGAAGCCTAACTAGAGGCAAAGAAAATGCTAGATTTGAATATTTACCAGTTATATGGTTGGATTCCAGACTTAGGAGCACAGGTTGCATTGATACTCGTGCTCATATTTTATATTCTAAAGCATGGCCACTCTGTGTAGATGCAAAAGTTGGCAAAATAGGACTCCAGCCCAGGAATCATGCATGTGGTTGCAGACACCAGAGCCTGGATAAATAAACTAGCAGAAGAGACGGTTCCCCTCTCTACCCCCACCATCTTTGGTGCCTAAATCTTCCAGGAAGGGCCAGTGTCCTTTGGGTAGTCAGAGTGCCCACTGCCCCTACACACCATCCTCCTGCCCATGGAGCTTCCTTCAAGATCTCCTCTGCTTTATAAACATCCCTCAGTCTCCTGACACTTTGTACTGTATCAAAACTATCCCCCAGGCCTGTTAGTTCTTCTGATTGGAAATAATTACCAAGATATATTTGCATTTTAATGAGAAATATTTTTAAATTTTTAAATGGGGATTCATTTTAGTTAAGTAATTGGGAAAATATTTTGTGCATAGGAAAGTCTTTGACTTTCTAATCATCCTGTACCTTGCTGGTCACTGGTGGTGCTGGACAGGGAGATGTTGTAGACAAGGATGGACCTTGGAATATGTTTCAGAAGGAGAAGGCATTAATGTCATCTGTGCAGGATGAGAAGTGGGCTAAGATCATGCTCCTGGAATCCATTTCCTCCAGCTTCCCACTGCCTCCAGTGTTCTGTTCACCGTTGGTACTTTTGGATGAGCAAAACTACCCCTGATGACTAATTAGGGTCTTCACTCATTGTTTCCTTTACCTGATTTCTTGTTTCAGGGCTGTGTGTGTGTGTGTGTGTGTGTGTGTGTGTGTATTTGGAGCAATACGGTTTGTGGAAGTTTGTCTTTGGTGTGATTCAGAATTTGTCCTATGTGTATTATGTACATAATATATATATGATATTTAAGGAAATTTTATTTCTATAATCAGTTGTTTTAGAAAACATTTTGTCTAAGTTAGCTATTGTTCACTGAAGGATTTTAGACTTTCTTGTTATCTAAAATATCAATCATTTTTATTGATCACTCTAGGTACCAAGTATCAATCTTTACACTATTGAATTAACACATGGGGAATTTAAATGGCAAGTTAAGAGGAAATTCAAACACTTTCAAGAATTTCACAGAGAGCTGCTCAAGTACAAAGCTTTTATCCGAATCCCGATTCCCACCAGAAGGTAACTTTCAAAATTAATTGCAAACTTATCCCAGTAAACAAGCTGGATGGAAAGAGTATTTTATCGATATTATGGGTTAACTTGTCCATTGTTGGAGGATATTTTCTATTAAATACGCTTTTCTAAAAATAACATTTAAATGAGAGTAATATTCAAAGAATAATCTAATAAATGTTTCCATTCTGTGTGTGTGTGTGTTTAGGCACACATTTAGAAGACAGAACGTCAAAGAAGAGCCTCGAGAGATGCCAAGTTTGCCTCGTTCATCTGAAAACATGATCAGAGAAGAACAATTCTTCAGTAGAAGGGTAAGCCCTTTCAGTATTCTGCTGATCAGAATATAATTTTCCAATGCTGTAGGAACGTGGCAGCTCCTGGGAGGTGAGGGGGACCTGGCTGCAATTTTTCCCTCTCCCTGATTCCTCACTCAGGCTAGCTGAGCATCTTTGGAACTTGTTAGGCAGCCATTCTTTCCCAGGTCAGAATGGCAGTGCTCAGAATGGGTGCATTTCCCAGAAGAGGAAGAGTGTTCTACGAAGAAGCATCTTTGGACTGGTTGTGAGTCCAGCTTGAGCTCACCATTGAGGGTTTTGACATCTATTCTCTTAAAAGCATTTATTTCTATCTCTTTGCTCCAGACTTCATAGTAGATTGTTCCAAATATATGTGAAGTCTTATTTCCAAAACATAAGTGGGGCCCTTGGGGTCAGAGAAGAGTAGGACAGAAGCCCCCGGAGCGGGTGCTCTGCCTCAGAGATAACGGTGCCACACAGGGTAGAAGATGAATTGTTTTTTAGTAGGAAATTAACAAGGAAATGTCAGTTCTGTTTTGTAAGCTGAAATTTTTAGGTCCTGAAAGGGATATTTGACTTCTCCTTTGTATAGCTGTCATCTTGGTTAAAATATTTTTCGGGATCTAGGAATAAATATTTTCCATGATACCTGGACATATAGAACTCTACAGTTTGGGGTTACTGTGTGCGTTTACATGAAAATGCAGCTGAAAATGAGAAGCGGTGGCTCTAACAGTTAGTGCTTCCACACATCATCATAGTCGATGTGATTGACATTACTTGCCCGCACTTGACCATATTTGAAATCAGAGTACAGTGTACTAGAAAGTCTCTCTCTCTCTTTTTTAAATTCCCCCCCTTCCCCCCCTGAAAAGCTGTTAAAAGAAGATTGCAATATATCTACCAGTAAATTTGGTGTTGAAATTAAGGAAATTGAGGTTTTTGATAAAATCAACAAATGCCTTAAAACCGTCTACTGTGGGCAAGTCCTATTGCTAGTAACTATGGAAGATTAAGAGAATATACAGCTTGGGCCTCTTCAATAGTTTATAAAAGACCTAAGCACGTGAAAAGTTAAATAGCAAGAAGGAATTTAAATAATGCTTCAGAGGAACTATGGAAATAACTCCTTAGTGCTCTTCAAGATGCCTTGTCCAGTGATAATATGAATAATTGAATACATTGCAGAAGTTAAGATTGGATACTGATCACACCATTGTCACTGTTTAAATTTTTCTCTAAGTATGAGGACGTTATCTCTTATCTCCTATATTTGTGTTACAGAAACAACTGGAAGATTATTTGACAAAGCTACTAAAAATGCCCATGTATAGAAACTACCATGCAACAGTAAGTACTGTTCAGTGACTTGAATTTTGAAGTACTTCATAAAAGCATAAATTGTCAGCTAAATTTAGGGTCATTTAATTAACACAAGTGCCTGTATCCACTTGTGCATTAATTAGTCCTTGAGTTAAAATTAATGAAATGAATGCAAAGTTGATTTGACAGCAGTAATCTAGTTTATGGTGATGCTGTTTTAAAAATATCAAATATAAATCGATGTGTCTAGAACAGTAGATTTAAATGAACTTATAACACTGCTTCAGGCTAGATTATCTAGAAATCAACATCCCTTTCTTCTCGGACTTCCAGAATAATGCCCCAAAGCATTTCTAACCCTGAAGAAAAGAACAACACTGAGTGTAAGGGATGAAAACAGCTGAGCAGAGTTGAATACCCAAGGTTAGACAGAGCGTCCGGCTTGGTTGGCCATCTGATTGGCCTGCAATGCTTCTAAAAGAGCATTTCTTTGATGTGAAAGTGAGAAACATGGGAAAAGCTAGGGAGAGAAAAAACTCCCAAGAAATAAGAGAAAAGAGATGGTGGGGCTTAGAAGCAGCCGGGAAGCACACAGCTGGCAGGCAGAAGGGAATGGGCTTTCATAGATGTTCTCAGAAAACAAGAAGCTCACCCTTTTAATGGCTTTGAAGGTGGGGTGTTTTTAAAGGGTTAGCCTTCAATTATTCAAAGGTCCAGGTAACTGAGAAGGTATTGGATTATTGTGCTTTTGTGTCTGTGTGTGTATACACAGTACAGCTGTGGGGTTGAATGTACATATGTGGTGTATGTGTAGAACTTAAAAATAGACAGATGTGGCCTACGAGATGTGACCTCTAGCTTAGAAAATGGTGTCACATAAACAGGGAAGCCATCTGTGTATTCAGGAGAGCAAACGAGGGCACCTTGACTCTTTGGGGGTTTCTGGTGACTTGCTGCACTCTTGCTGCCTGCCAGAGTATTGGCTGGAGGCCGGGACGTGCACCTGGCTGGTCCCCTTTACACACAAGTGATCCAGGGCTGAGCCACAGTCCACCTTCTGTGGCAGCTTGCACTGTTATGTTTGATGGCCTCGGAGGAAGGAGCGTCTCTGGTTTCACAACCCTGGAGGAGTGTTTTCCCAGGGAGACCAGCAACATGGGTCCAACCAGAGGGAGAATCTCAAGAGAAGGATGGTTGGAGGGACTTCTTCCCTTCTTGGACTCAGGAATGTACATGTTTGAAAGAGGATAGTGAGAAGGATATTACTGCTATTATTTACAGTTAGTTAGCTGCTGTTGTTACTGCTCAAAATGCTGCTTCCTCTTGTGTTCTCTGATACCACATATGCTGTTTTCTTTAACAGAGATTTATTTAAATGTGTACTAGTACCAGCATGCAAAACTTTCTATTGTTTTCCTCTTCTGCCTGCCTGTGACTTCACTTGTACTATTTCTTTGGGCTTTGAACCTGTGATGGCTGAGTTTAGTCTTTCCCTTCCATGTATAGTACTACATGTTGGATTCTAATGCCGATTAAAGAATTGTAACTTTTTTTAATGTTCATTTTAATTTATTTTCCAATCCTAAAAATTTTTCCAAAGTTGAACCATATTGTATCCAGAAATTCTAGAATGTCTTCTAAACATTTCCTCTGAGAGGGAAAACCTGGTGACAACTGACCTAATAAATGTCACGCCACATTTTTGATGGCTACTTATTTACCCCAAGAACAGTATTCTCCAAACTGATTCAAACTTTTTTAAGATATAATTTGATCTATCTTAATTTTCTAACTTTATTTAACTTTCATGTAATACACTCTGGCCTAGACACTAGATTTATGGGCTTTTGATTCATATTTATGAAATTAAATTGGCTTCTTTGTATCTTCTTTGGTAATTGTGAGAACTATTAAAATTCTTGTCTATTAAATCATATTAAAAGTTATTTTTATACAATTTTATATAATTAATTTATTTTTATAAGTGTAAAGCAAACCTGTTAGAAATTAATTTGGGTTTTTAGGCCAGAGGTCATGGATTATAGGTTAAGGGGTCAGATAAGATCATGTCTCAAATTTCAATAAAATTTCAGTGAAATTAGACATGGACAGATTTTCATATTTTCATATGGTCATTGATTAAGTTGGTAGTTAGATAAGTAACTTTTTCTCCAGGAGAATGACTTAAAAATTTTATTAATGTTTATTTATTTTTTAGAGACAGAGACAGAATATGAGAGGGGGAAGGGCAGAGAGAGAGGGAGACACAGAATTCAAAGCAGGCTCCAGGCTCTGAGCTGTTAGCACAGAACCCGATGTGGGTCTTGGACTCATGAACTGTGAGATCATGACCTGAGCCAAAGTCAGATGTTTAACCAACTAAGCCACCCAGGTGCCCCAGAGAATGACTTTCTAAAATTCTTTTTATCCTCTTTGAGGTTCTGGAAAACAGAATATCTTAGGGTTTTAGTGGATTTAACATGAGATAGTTCCCTCAGAGATTTTTGGTAATTCATTCTGTTTTCTTTACTCGTTTGTAAAATAAGGATAAGTGTATTTGGACTCTCTTCAAGGCATAAATATGTTTTTAAAAAAAGAGGGAAAGACATGTTTACTCAATTAACATACAAAATCTCAAACAGAATTCCTTTTGTGTTCTAAATTTTATTAGTGCTAGCTCTAGCACTGAACCTACTAGCTGGACATTTTAATTAGTGACTGGAAAATGCTTAGCTTGTATTGAATTTAAAGTAAGAGTCATTAGGAGCAGTAAATGCACTATTTTCCTAGCTGAAGATTAAAATCTAGAAGTGGGGATGCCTGGGTGGCTCAGTCAGTTAGGCATCCGACTTCAGCTCAGGTCATGATCTCATGGTTCGTGGGTTCGAGCCCTGCGTCTGGCTCTGCTGACAGCTAGCTCAGAGCCTGGAGCCTGTTTCGGATTCTGTGTTTCCCTCTCTCTCTGACCCTCCCCTGTTCAAGCTCTCTCTCTCTCTGAAATAAATAGAAACGTTAAAAAAAATCTAGAAATGGAACGAGATGAATAATTTCCAAGAGAATGGTCCTAGGTTGATAGAATGATATTTGTAACTTCCAGTAAATCATTTGACTGTTGTAACTCAGATTCCTTACCTCTGAGAGTCTAATTTCAAGCTAATTCTCTGTTGGAAAGAAGGAATCTGAAGACAAACATCCTGTAGATTAATAATACTGAGTTCACCCCTCCCTTGTTTTGTAAGATGAGTGAATTTAGTTTGAGGGAAAAAATGGGTAGAGATGAATAAAGATGCACACGGTGTTTCCATGCCAACAAAGAAGCTGTTCTCTTAAACAGCTGAGTCAGCAAATTAAAGGAAGTGTCGTCTTTCTCATGATTGAATCTTAAGAGTTGAGAGAGTCCAGCCTCTCAGTTTCCTCCACGGGTGAGACATCTTCTCTTTCCTCTGGTGCGTTGTTAACCATCTGACCTGGAAGGCAGTGTTTCCTGGAGTAGTTGAGCCTACCTCCTAGCCTCACCATAAAGGCCCTGGTCATCCCAGGGCTTTTGACTCTCTTCTGAGAATTTCCTACTTAGGCACTTGCTGGAAGTTTTGCTACCTCAGGCATAAAGGGGGCCTCTGAACACCTCCCTTCTCTTCAGTACAAAGATGAGGTAGAGATGCAGGATATACATGATTGCCAGGTAATTTCCAGGGTTTGTTGTTATCCGGGGGTCAAATGCTTGTCCCTTGTTATTGGAAGCTTTCTTTCCTTGTTTCCCTAGTGTTTAATTGTACTTTTCACAAGTTCCTTAAAAAAATATATTGACTAATGCATTATTCAAAAGATCAATAAGCCCTGTGGAATATTGTCCAGCTAAACTGATCATTAATTCATGTTCTTGAGAATCTCCTGTGTAAATAGAGAATGGAATTATTTTCACTAAAGATGCACTGAGAAGTTTGGACAACACAGTCTTTGTTAAATTTCAAAATGTGTTATTGGTGTTTGCTCTATTTTTGTGTTTATTTTTGAGAGAGAGAGAGAGAGAGAGAGAGCAGGGGAGGGGCAGAGAGAGAGGGAGGCACAGAATGTAAGTAGGCTCCAGGCTCCGAGCTACCAGTAAAGAGCCCCATGCAAGTCTTGAACTCACACACCACAAGATCATGACCTGAGCCAAAGTCTCGGACGTGTAACCGACTGAACCACCCAGGCACCTATTAGGGTTTGCTTCTAAATTGACAGTGACACATTGAGTTTTAATCTGATAAATCTATATTAAAACATATATTGCCAGCGATTTTCTTTTTTGTCTATAATAGGGCTAGTTGTTTCTTGAAATCTTCCCTAGTGATGAAGATAATTTTAAATTTTATATTGGTGCACAACTTCAAATTTTCTACATTACTAATATATATATTTTTAATTTACATTTAGCAGTTTTATTATGATATTCTAAAGTTATAATTTTGTAACTCTTTCAAAGAATACTTCTGGTTTCAACTCTATGATAAGAGCTATATGAATAAGAACCTATCCAAGTATTAGATAGTTTCCTTGATTTTTGCTTTTCATTTTCTATTTTTCCATTTACCTGTAGCTTTGCATAAATTAGTTACACCGCTGTCATAGTTCCTTCCAATATAAACCAGGATTGACATTTTCTCTCTATTGCCTAGAGATAAAATGAGAAGTTGTGGTTTAGGGTTTTAAAACAGTTTGGATTCTATGCTCAAAGTCTTCTAATAACTTATTCATCATTACATTTTCCTATTAGAAGCCTTGCCACAAATCAGATAAAAAATATACTGAATCACCATGTTTTATATAAGAAATGAAACATATAGACTTTATATAAAGTCTTTATAAAAAATTTAATGTGAGGATATGTTTGATCTGGGGTTTCTAAGTCTTTCTGAATTTTAAATACTTCCTCAAATAACCCTAAGAAAGAAATGGAAGCATTTAATTGGATAAGGACGGACAGCAGTGAAAGATTGGTATTTTTTTCTTCTAAGGTTACTAATAGATTATTTTTCATCATATATACAAAACTTTAAAGGAAAACTTATATTTTGTTTTATTAATCCCATTGACAAGCCTAGATCAAATGCCATTTCCTCTGAGGTGTCACATCAGTGAGGGAGTGGTCACCTTCCCACCATAACTACTTTGACATGTAATTGTTGTGATTCTTCCCACAGAACTATGTTGATGTGGAGTGTTTTTTCCATGTCTGGTCTCCCCTCTGCTTCCTGACACCAGGAGCATATCTTTTTTTGACTTGGAATTTTCTGTTAATGCTGTTACTGACATGGTCTACATCCATTGGTAGATCTGGGTTTACTATGACTGCTTTTAAAGAGAATACTGTAATTTGGAGTAAAATAATGTGTAATTCTAGTTGTTTCAAGGAATACGTAAGTTAAAACTCCTATATACGCTGAGAATCACATAACGTTCTTGGTTTTCTCCTCTGCACCTTCATGGTTTCATCTAACACTCATGGGGAATGGCTTACAGCTTTTGCAGCTTTGTTTTGAGGAAACTGACTGGTCTGACCTAATTCTGAGTCTAACCCTTGCTAATTATATGATATTGGACAGTTTATTTAGCTTCTTTTTTTAAAGTTTTTTTCTTTTGAGAGAGAAAGAGAGAGCACAAGTAGGGGAGAGGCAGAGAGAGAGGGGGACAAAAGATACAAAATGGTGTCTGTGCTGGCAGCAGAGAGCCTGACATGGGGCTCAAACTCACAAACTGAGAACATGACCTGAGCCGAAGCCAGACATTCAACCAACTGAGCCACGCAGGTACCCCTGGGCAATTTATTTACCTTCTTTCTCTACTCCAGAGTTTAAAAAAAATTTTTTTTTAACGTTTGTTTATTTTTGAGAGAGACAGAGACAGAGTGTGAGCAGCGGAGAGGCAGAGAGAGGGAGACACAGAATACAAAGCAGGCTCAATGCTCTGAGCTGTCAGCACAGAGCCTGGTGCGGGGCTCGAACTGACAAACCATGAGATCATGACTTAAGCTGAAGTTGGCCACTTAACCAACTGAGCCACCCAGGCACCCCTCTACACTAGGGGGTTTTTAATCTGTGGTCCACAGACCAAATCAAGCTCACTACCTGTTTTTGTATGGTCCATGAGCTAAGAATAGTTTTTACATTTTAAATGTTTGAAAAAAATTTTTCAAAGTGTAATATTTTGTGACATAAAATTATATTAAATTTTGTGTTTTAGTATGCCTAAATTAAATTTTAATGGAATGCAGTCATGCTTTTTCATTTATGTATTGTCTATGGCTGCTTTCATACTACAATAGTCAGTATGCGATTCACAAAGCCTAAAATTTTTTGTCTGACTCTTTGCAGAGAAAATTTGCCTATTCCTGTTCTAATCCTCAGGTCCTCTTCTGTAAAATGGGAAAAATAGCCCCTATTTCAGAGAGATTTGAGGCAATGTGTGAAAACTGTTTAGTACAGGGACAACAGATAGATATTAAGCACTCAGTAAATGTTAACTATTGGTGTCATTATTGTAATATTTATAGTTTTTATCTTCTCATAATTTATATAGTAAAGATGGTCCTAAAATTCTCTTCCTTTTCTACTCACTGAAAATAGAATTATTTTTATATTATTGTTACATAAAATTCTTTTATTTCATTCGTATTAAAATATTCTGGTATTCCTGATGTCCAAAGACCTCCCCAAAGTCACCTCAATCTACCCTGCCATTTAATTTTACATTACTGTCTTCCTCTTACTCACTGTAGCCCAAATGTACATCCAAAGAGCTCTTTACACCTTCCCTGGTCTGTTTCCCCCTTCATCTCCCATTTCCACATGCCAGGTCTGATCCACCATTCAGAACCGGACCCCAACATTGCTGCTTTCACACACTGCTGTTATTTCTGTGCACACTCTGCAACACAATCCCCCTTCCCCAGTGATGAAAACACAGAAGACTTTTGGGAGTAAATTCTCTCTTCTCAGTTTTCTTGAACATACTGTATTTGCTTCTGAGAGCACATGTCACTTTCCTGGTTGTGTTTTAATTATGTACACACTTCTAATCCGTTCTCTTTCAGAGATGAAAATGGGGCAATGCCATTGTTTTGATCTGTGTAGTCCCCCAGACGTGTTTACACATAGCAGTACCTAATGCATGTGTTTTTAAAATGTGTAAGTTTATCATCTTCTTTCTGATTTTCTGAAGTATGAATTTCTGGCCTCTTTTCAGACAGAATTCCTTGACATAAGTCAGCTGTCTTTCATCCATGATTTGGGACCAAAGGGCATGTAAGTTCCAGCGTTGCATCTTGAAGAGAAGTATAAAAGTTGATAAGCATTACCATTTGATTTCCCAGCATGCCATGGTGACAGAGCCTACCTGGCTTTACTGCTCGCTTCTTAACAGAGTCAGAGCCACTTAGGGACTTTATACACAATGGTACCTTGCTATATTGAACAAGGGTATCAACTGCTCCACCCACTTTTTTCTTACAGCCTCTATGTCCTCTGGCCCAACAGTAGGAGTGTTTAATACAGGTACCAAATATGAAATATGGGAGAAAGCATTAGAAATATACTGTATTGTATTTTGGAAAGAGCTTAAAAGTTCTCATCACAGGAAAAAAATTTATGCCTGCATGTGGCGATGGATGTTAACTAGACTTACCATGATGATCATTTTGTAATATATACACATGTTGAATTAATGTGTTGTATATCTGAAACTAGTATAATGTTGTATGTCAATTGAAAAAAAAAGTCAAATATGCCAGATCCCTTCTTTTAACAACTTATGTAAGTTAGCTGTTTATCACTTGTTTTCATGATTAAAAATAATACTGTGTAAAATTTATGTTAGGTAATATGATTGGAATTTACTTGTTATTTTCCTTCATAATGTGAGAGCTTGATGTTATAAAGAGCTTAGCATCTTGAGTTAACAGCATTGTTAGTAATTGGTTTTTTTTCTTTTGTTAAGCCATAAGTATTTTTTTAATGTTTATTTATTTTTGAGGGGAGAAAAGGGAATCATGAGTGGGGGAGGGGCAGAAAGAGAGGGAGAGAGAGAATCCTAAGCAGGCTCTGAGCTGTCACTGTGGGGACCAATGCAGAGCTTGATCTCATGAGCCATGAGATCATGACCTGAGCCAAAATCAAGAGTCGGATTCCTAACCTCTCAGCCACCCAGGGGCCCTAAGCCATTATTATTATTATTTCTTGTCCTGTCTTTCAAAATCAAGATATTTCTCTTTCCAAAGCTCTCATCGCTGTGCTCTATTCCTTTGGTACGGTTTGGTCCTAGAAATATAGGTGAAAGGATGGAGAAGTCC
This sequence comes from Hyaena hyaena, assembly GCF_003009895.1. Lineage (NCBI taxonomy): Eukaryota > Metazoa > Chordata > Mammalia > Carnivora > Hyaenidae > Hyaena > Hyaena hyaena. The sequence goes on along the minus strand of NW_024080744.1, from coordinate 2,396,895 downwards.
CTGGGAACATGTGGGCGAGCACCTGCAATGGTCCCAATGTGAGCTGAACCATTCCTGTGTAGGCATTTGGCGGTGTTTGGGGTCCTTTTTAGTTGACACAATGACTGAAGGGTACACTCAGCATTTGGAGCCAGAAGCAGGGATGATTAAGGTCCTGAGTGTGTGTGAGAGAATGTTGCTGCCCCCAATCAGACAAGGTGCTTTTAGAGATTGCTAGAGTATCCAGCCTAGTGAATGTGACATTGAGCAATTTGAGAGTGAAGGTGGGGAGGAAAGTCAGGTGAAAATGAAACAGTTTACTTAGCCCCAAGTTGCGAGGCTGTATCGGTTAAGTGTGAGTTGGAAATTTGAAGATGCTTGGCTAACTTGATTTCTTTTTCAGCGAAGGTATGATAATGAAAAGATCTGGGGGACACAGAATACCAGGCTTGAATTGCTGTGGTCAGGGAAGAGCCTGCTACCGCTGGTCAAAAAGGTAGGACTTAGCACTTTTGTGTGTTTGTTTTAATAAACTGGATATTTGGGAAGGTTTCACATACCAGTGTTCAGTTATGAATCAATTATATATCCTTTGAAAATCACAGCAGAGCAAATTTTAAATTATTTTAAGTTCCAGTCTTCAGCATCCATTTAAACATTCAAACTCAAACCTGGACTTGTAGGTGGAGTGTGCAAACTTTATTATATATGTAAAAACCCAGTGGACCACAGAACTCCAACATTGGTCAGCCAAAGAACATACTCAACTGGCCAATAAGCACAAGTAGATATCTCAACATCACTAATTCTTTAGGGGAATGTAAATCAAAACCACAGTGAGGTCCAACTTCACACCTAGTAAGATGGCTCTCATGAAAAAGATACCCAAGAACAAATGTTGGCAAAGACGTGGGGACATTGGAGCAGTACTACATTGCTGGTAGAAATATAAATGGTGCAGCCACTCCAGAAAACAGTGCAGTAGTTCCTCAAAATATTAAACGTAGGAAGTGAGATTACTGGGGCATATGGTAACTCTAGGTATTTACCCAAAAGCATTGAAAAAGATATGTCTGTATCAAAACTTGCAGATGAATGTTCTAGCCGCATTATTCAGAATAGCCAAAAGGTAGGAACAACCTAGCTGTCCATCACCTGATGGATGGTTAAATGAAATGTGGTATATACATACAGTGGAATACTACCTGGCCATATAAAGGAATGAAAAAGACTAATGGATATGGGATTTCTTTCTGGGTTGATGAAACTATATAGTTGTGCAACTTTTTTAATATATTACAAGCCACTGAATAAGTATTCTTTTAAAGGGTTTTACAGTATGTGAATAAAATGTTTACAAATTTTTAATGGGAAAAAAGGAGAAGTACTAATACATGCTATATCATGAATGAATCTAGAAAACATTATGCCAAGTGAAGAAAGCCATACACAAAAGGCCACATATTATATGATTCCATTCATACGCTATGTCCAGAACAAACAAATCTATATAGAGAGAGAGAGTCTGTGAGTGGTTTCCAGGGCTGGGAGGAAAGGACAGTGGGAAGTGACTGCTAAGAGATATGGGGTTTCTTTTGGGCGGTGATGATGTTCTGAAATTAGATATTCATGATGGTGCACAACTTTATGAATATACTAAGAACCACTGAACTGTACACTTAAAAATTAAACTAAAAAGAAAAAAGAAAAATTGGTCAGACTTCAGGGATGATAATTTTAGACCTACATTTGTGAGGATGTGTACTGTACACTTAAAAACTAAACTAAAAAAAAAAAGAAAAATTGGTTAGACTTCAGGGATGATAATTTTAGACCTACATTTGTGAGGATGTATATTATGGTAAGTGTGATATAGACAGAGAATGTTAATTCATATCCTACCCAACCAAAGACTCCTGTGGATCAGTATTCCCATCTGATTCTTATTTGTGTTTGCAAAGCATTTATCACAATGTTTTGAATATAATAAACAATATTTATTGGTTACAATAATAATTTACTGGAGTTTTGGAAAAATATTGAGAAGTATACGTTATTTCCCCAACCTTGAAAAAGATATATGAGCTCAAGTATATATATATATGAAAAATATATAAAATAATATATAAAAAATAAATATAAAATATTTACCTTTATACATATCTAAGATACAGTACCAGCAAAAAATACTGTTAAGTAAGGCTCTTATTTTTTTGAGCCTTATTTTCATCCTTATTTTGAAAGGATGGAAGAAGTTACAAGGAAAAGATCAAGAGATTGGACTAGAAAAAAATTGAAAATTTCTATGCTCTGGTTAGACAATTTTACTAAAAGAAGTAATATACTAGAAAATATGTGTTTTCAGGCAAACTGCTGTCACTCGCATAATCACCCAGTAGGACCCTGGTACAGAGTCCTCCTGAATGCTCCTGACGCTCATCAGCTTTGGCCGAGGTGGCTGCTGGGTGCCAATCACAGGGTTGCAGAGGGCAAGCCCTTGGGAATCCTTGAGGACACTCTGGGCAATTAGGGTCTGCCTGCCTGTGTGCAGAGCTGAGTGGAAGCGTTCACAGCCCCCAGAAGCAGCCCTCAGCCAAGAGCTGGCAGGAGTCCGTCCCCTCAGCCCTCCGATGGGGTGGTTCTGCCGCAAGCCCCGCCCTGTCTCCGGAGTCCCCTGGCAGGCTTGCAGCCCAACTGCCCACTTAAAGTACATGCAGACACAACAAAACACAACAAATCCTTGATGGCCCTCTTTCTGCCCTTCCTTCCCGTCCTTCCCTGCCAGGGCTCCTAACTCCCTAAGATGCCCCGTTTTCATACTATTTTTACTTACATCTTTGTCTCAGAGTTGACTTGTGGGCCAACCCAACCTGAGACATCTCCTCAGGAAACAGAAGCCTTGGTCTGGTCCATGCCGTCAGTTATTGAGTGCCTAACGTTTGCCTGGTTGTGCTCTAGCTCTTGTAAAAAACCAGCAGTGACCAAGACAAAGTCCCTGCCCCCACAGAGCGTTACAAGAGGAGCAATGAAGGCAGTGACGAAGTGGATAAGCAGTGTAAACGTTATCTGTGCAGCACGCGACCAGAGCTTCTTTGAAGGGAAGCGAAGGCAACAGGATGGTGAGGGACTTGAGGATGGGAGAGGGTGACTTTAGCTCCAGATGTCAAGGAACTGCTGTTAGGGTTGTAAGCTTCATGAGAAGGGGCGGCCAGAAAGGATGGGAGCCAGACTTTTATTATATAAAAGAACATACCTCCCTCACATCTTAAACTCTGTCTTGGTTGAAGCCTGATTTAATCCAATCTAAAAAGATATGATCCTCCCTGGGGTGAAATGTGTCCTCATATTAAATGGTGTAAATCTTTCCATGAAGATTGAAGCCTTGGTTTCTTCATTAGTAAGTATTTCCTGAATCACATTTGTGGGATATAAAATATCAGTACCGAAGAAAATGATAAGATAGAGCTGACATTAGTTGAGAAATTTTCTCATGGTAGGAGCTATTGGTATCTAAATAGGTATTACTTTTAAGGATGATGCACTCATAACTTGCTCTTTTTTATATTTGTACCCATAAAACGCATTCTGACCACTTTCTCACTTCTGCTATATTGACAAACCAGATAAAGCAAACAGGGCAATTAAACTTGCAATCAGTTCTCACAATGACCTTGTCTCAGGGACAAGCAGAAAGGAAAAGGAAAAAAAAGACAAACAAGACAAACATTTCTTCCCACAATTTAAAACACCTGCTTTAACAGCTTTTCTTTTGAGCAACTTCTCTGCATCTGGTAGTGGAGCAGATGAGAAGCATCTAATCTTAAATAATGTCTGAAGAGAAGGAGATGTATAGATTTTAAGAAAGAAATGTAGCACTTATTTTACTGACCTTTGAGCTATACCAAGAACTCAAGAGGCACTAAACAAGCAGAGAAATAACTTGAGGTAAGTGTTATGAAGAAGCTAAACATGAGAAGCAGTGGAGTGGGGTGGGCTGGGTTGGGTTGGGGACAGCTTTTTACAGTTGAGTAGCTTGGGAAGGCCTCCCTATGGAGAGATGTTTAATCAGGGAGTTGAGTAACAGGAAAGGGGAGGCCTCCATGGGAGGATCTAGAAGAAATCATTTCCAGGCAGAGGAATAGCAAATGTGGAATCCTCAAAGAACAACCTTGGCAAGTCTAGGAATAGCCAGACCTAGGAGGTAGGAGAGAACAATGGAAGGTGAGGCTGAGAAGGTCATGGCTGGCTCCTGTGGTTTGGCCACATTTGAATGTCCCAGCAAGCAGTGGCCTAGGCATGAGGATTCTTGTTAGAACAGACTATGATCTCACTTACTTTGGAACAAGAATGTTTGTAAAAGTGCATATTTATTGGCGTGAGGCATGGTGCTGAGCTATGTACATGAATCATCTGCTATTTCTCACAGACGTGTCTGAGCTGCTCTTATCCCCATAGTATGGATTTAGATCTCAGGCTCAAGTTCACACGGTCAGGCAGTTGGCAGAGCTGGGATCAGAGCCCGGGGAGGATAACTTGCTGGTACTGTCTCCTAAAGGCTGGCTAACCAACTCCCCTCTTGACGCATATTCTCCTATTAAAGGAAAAAAAAACATATATTGACAAAAGAGAGAAAGAAATCAGAAGAGTTTAATGAATGGCATAATTACGAAGAACTTTATATAAAGGCCAGAAGTCAATTTACCCTGATATCTAGTGATGATTAAAGAGAATTTGGTACCAAAATAGAAATTATTATCTTTTGCACTCAGCTTTTAAGATCCAGCTGTCATTGCTATGGAGTTCTGTATGTCCAGGCTGCCACCTCTTGGAGGGGTAGGGGAGGAATGCACATGGGATGCCCCAGGCGTGGCACCCTCAGGGCTGACCAGGCCTCTGGCCCCGCAGTACACCAGCCATCTCATTGTCATTGCTGAGGAAGGTTGTTTATAGCCTGTACAGAGCCTCTGTGCAAATTAGAGAAAAGTATCCATTTCTGCGGGAAGCCACAGCCTACCTCAGAGCCCCCTGCTCAGGGTGTGCTGGTGCAGGGCACATCAGCACAATGGTACCTGGTGGCCAGTTCCTAAAGGCATGCTTTCCTTGTTGTGCCACCAGCCTCTGCCTTCAGCAGCATTTCTGGGATTTGTTTTGCAATGCCGACCATGGGAGCTGGTACATCTGGATAGGGTCATCCCATCGTTATCCCACACTGTCGTCTGTGCGTGGAGCTCTGTCGAGAGCCGGCTCTGGACCCATTTCTGTATCCTGGGCTTCCAGGAAGACAGGTGCACAGGTCTGCGATGGTTGGCTTTCTTCTCAAATTGGCAAACCTGACCCTGGGGGGCTTCAAAGCCTGTGGCTCCTTCCCAGTCGTCAGCATAGCACAGCAGTCTCGTGGGCCTGTGGCGTGCCATGTGCCCGCTAACTTGTACCACAAGCCAAGCTGGGACAAGGGACTGCCGCTAATGAAGGAACTTTAACAGATATGGGATCCATCCACTCTCTTTTATCGTTAACTGAGTTTTATCGACAGGCAAGCCACATGTCTGCATTCGTAACTCAGGCCCTCAGAACCACTGAGTCCTCGATTATAACATGGCGAGCGCATTTATGTTGAGCAATGTTGTGAGAATTCTTATAAAATGTGTTATTTTGGCATTTGCTGACAGTCATTGAGAATATTATCCATTATACTATTCAGTTGCCTTCCATTAGATCCCACATGAGAAACTTGTTTGGAATCTAATTTTTTGGCGGGGCGGGGGACACACCTTTTTATTTCTTTAATTTATTCACTGGGTAAGAAAAACCAGGAAGCTCAGATCCACCCTGGCATGCCAATACCATAATTATGTTAATGTTGTGGCTAGGTATCTGCTTTTCGTGCCCTTGATGCTTTTCCTTTTATTAACCATATCCAATGTATGTCCTTTACTGTACATTATCCAAGATCCATCCCATGTTTTTATTGGGTAGGAGCCAGCATATATATTTAAAACAACAAGTGAATGAAATGAAACTATGTGGAAACTAATGTAGATTTGTCTGTATTAAATCCCAATTATAAAGCCACTAAATCATAATGTGGTTAGCAGTTTCAGTAATGATTTGTTATAGATTACCTTTAGATGCTGACTTCCCGTGTCAACAAAAATGTGTACAACATTGTGATTCAACATTTATATACATTATAAAGTGCTCACCGTGATACGTATAGTTACCACATCCCTTTTTTATGGCTGAGTAATTCCACCACGTTTTCTTTATCCATTCACTGATGGACACTTAAGTTGCTTCCATATCTCATCTATTGCAAATAGTGCTGCAATAAAATTGGGGTGCAGACTTCTCTTCAAATTAGTGTTTTTGTTTTCTTCAGGTAAATACCCAGAAGTAGAAATGCTGGATCATATGGTATTTCTGTTTTTATTTTTTTTTTAGGAACCTCCATACTGTTTTCCATAGTGGCTGCACCAGTTTACATTCCCAGGAGTAGTGTACCAGGAGTCTTGTTTTCTCTTCGTCCTCACCAACACTTGTTATTTCTTGTCTTTTTGATAAGACAAAAAATTCTGTAGCCACAGAATCTGCATTTTTAACAGGATACCCATGTGATGCAGATTCACAGCCAAGTATAAGAGGAGTTATTTTATATTATTATAGTAGCTTGCCAACCTGCACATTTCGTTCCTCTTTATCCTTCACAGCTTTCTTTCTGAAATACAGTTACAATGATATTATCATCCTGTTTCTTGCCAGGGCATGAGGATTCTCTTATTTAATAAGAACCCTGGTGTGTGTGTATGTCTGTGTGTGTGTGTGTGTGTGTGTGTGTGTGTGTTAAACACAGATTGTCAGGCCTTTTTAATGGATCTGTGGTGGGGCCTGGGAATCTCAAGAGATTCTGATGGCAAAGCATTTTTAGGAAACACTGGTTCAGTGATATAAAATCAGCCTCCTGAGCATTTCCATCAGACCCTCCTCAATATGGCCTTTGTCTCTTTTCCTGTCTCCACTCATTTGCTCACTTTTCCTTACTAAACTCCCTGAGACCATAGCCTCACCAAACTCCCAACACATGCAGCATTCCCCCACCTCACTGCCTTTGTCAACTCTTCCCTTAATGTGGGATGTGCATCTTGACACCATGTTTTGGGCTTTATTTAACAGGTTCCTTTCTGGCCTTGCTCCGATCCACATCTTTGGGAGGGTGCCTCTAGCCCTTTCTCTTAGAACTAAGGACTCCCTCCTCCTTACACCCATTACCTTTTCATTTTCTAGTACCTAGTTCGCACCCCACTAACCTAGTAAGCTCTTTGGAAATCTCTGTACTATTTCCACCTCTGCCCTAACTCCCAGCTGATCACTGTATTTTTCCACTATGAAGCTCTCAAATATATATTGAATGCATACATACTTTTGAGAGATCATGTCCTATTGAACATCACTTATCAATAGTCCTCAAAACCACAAGTAATTTGAAATTTTTTTAGTTTATTTGGTTTGAGAGAGAGAAAGAGCAAGAAAGAGAAAGAAACTGTGCACAAGCAGCGGTGGGGCAGAGAGAGAGGGAGAGAGACAATCCCAAGCAAGTTCCAAGCTGTCAGTGTGGAGCCCAATGCAGGGCTCAAACGCACAAACTGTGAGACCATGAGCTGAGCTGAAACCAAGAGTCGGACGCTTACCCGACTGAGCCACCCAGGCGCCTCAAAACCACAAGTCATTTGAAATGAAAAACAGTATGTGGAGTATTAGGTGCTCACTGGGTTATTTTCAAAGGATGATTTTTATCTGCTGAGAGACTTATTTGCCTCTTTTATGATAGTTTATTGTAGCAAACATTTTCCCAGTGCATTTCCATTTCTGCAACAGTTCGGGCCGCTGCTGTACACCCTGCACTCACCACCTGCTGGTGTTAAGGGCATTCTTTCAGGCTTTGTCATTAGTGTATAAAAAGCTAATGCAGCACTTTGAATTGCTTGCTGCTGGTACTTCTTACGAAAATATAATAGACTTCCCATTAGCTTTTGTTGTTGTGTCATGGTGATTTTTAAAAAAGAAATCCTCCATGTAAAAAATTATCTTATATGTACGATCTGCTGGAGTGTTTACCTAGTTTGTCATAATTTGTTGGTTTTGTTTCAATAATTCAACACAACTCTAAAAATACTTATTATCTTCTTACAGGTGGTTGATAGTGAAAGATTCCTTTTTATTGTATATGAAACCAGACAGTGGTGCCATCGCCTTTGTCCTGCTGGTAGATAAAGAATTCAGAATTAAGGTGGGGAAGAAGGAGACAGAGACAAAATATGGGCTCCGAATTGATAATCTTTCCAGGTAGAAATTTTAAATATTTTAAAAAGATTTCTCTTAAAAACAAAGTTTTTCTCCCAATGTTAAGTGAAGAAGGAGGTAAAATCATTTAAATGTTAGAACATGGTTATTTAGAACTCATCTTCAATCAAAAATAATGAAACTGCTTTTCTTTCTATATATATGTTTTTAAAGTTTTTAATGATTTATTTATTTCTGAGAGAGAGAGAGTGAGAGAGCAAGAGAGAGCGTAAGCAGGGGAGGGTCAGAGAGAGAGAGGGAGACACAGAATCTGAAACAAGCTCCAGGCTCTGAGCTAGTTGTCAGCACAGAGCCCGACGCGGGGCTTGAACCCACAAACCACGAGATCATGACCTGAGCTGAAGTCGGATGCTCAACCGACTGAGCCACCCAGGCGCCCCTCTTTCTATATATTTTTAAGAACTAACTCTTTAATGTGCAACAGTCAGAATAAATAATCCCATGTATTGATTTGTGCTTGTTTTAACAGATTGCACGCCTGTTAATAAAATTCACTACTCAATAATACGAATTTACCAAACAGATAAATTAAGGAGTAATAGTTTCACAGTTTTAAGAAATAAAACTTTATAAATTGATATCCTTTAGTTAACATAGAAATGTGATTTGATTTACAAAAATTCTATTTACACATAGATTTTAAGAAATCTCTGGGAAGGATACTCAAGCATACATTTACTATAGATTTTATTAGTGAGTGTATGTGTGTGTGTTGATAAATGTTTCTTTCTGGAAGACTTTGGCTATAATATGTGTTGTCATTTCTCTATAGATACACTTGGCTCTATAGTTCAGCCTCATGTATATGAATATATCATACATGTATTTTTCTCTGTGTTCACACATTGACTATATACATACACATGCACACCCTTTCTAGTACATATTGGTGTGTGTTTTATGTGTCTGTGTATGTATGTGTAGAAGGTTTAAGATTATCCCCCTCACAGCCTGATACAACTCTAGGTCATAGTAAATACGTACCTTTATGCACATTAGCATGAAGGAGTGAGTAAATAACTTGGAAATTTATTTTTGCTATATTGCTATATATAGATATATAGTTTAAAAGCTTGCTGAAAATGTTTAGAAGTCTGCTTTTTTTGATAAAAGGAAGATACTCTTTGCTTAAAATTTGCAACCTGTGTTTGCTGCAGTACAAAAACAAAATGGCACATGTTTAATTGTTAAATTTTTTTAAAGAGACAGACTAGAGAGTGATCACTCTTTCCCACATTTTGCTTTTCTTTGAAGGACACTTATTTTAAAATGCAACAGCTATAGACATGCTCGGTGGTGGGGAGGGGCTATAGAAGAATTCATCCAGAAATACGGTACCAACTTTCTCAAAGACCATCGATTTGGGTCCTATGCTGCTATCCAAGAGAATACGTTAACCAAATGGTAAGATCATTTTGCTCTAAGGCTGTTGAGGTAGTCTTGGTATCTAATATAACAGTGGGTCTAAATTCATTTAGAATCAATTTTCGAGGCTGTGGCAAGGTATTATGCATTATACTTAACAAGGGCCTTTCCTTATAGGACTACCTAAGCATAGATTAGTTCTCCAACTTTTGTTTTTAAGATTTTTAAAGTGAGCTTGAGACAGTGGCTTTAGATTTTGAAGCTTGATTTTAAAAGCTTAACTTCGTACATTTTTAATGCTGCAAATGAAATGTTTATTTAATTTATTAGCCATAATTTAAGGATGAGAACTTACTTGCCAGGGATTTCTTTTAAATAAAAAGTGTTGCGTAGCTTTCTGCCCATGGATTGGAAACTGGTCTGTTTTCAGTTTCAGAAGAACAACGGTGTGAGTTCAACAGCATTAAGAGAATTTATCCGACTCATGATAATGAGGCCAATTTGTTGTGCTTTTGGCAGAATCCGGTCACTTACTTCTGTCTACTTACTGCACTTCCTGCTAGTAGACAGAATGTGGTATTTTCAATGGTTGGTTTTTAGTTATGCAAAGTAAACTGGTAGCTTTGTAGAAACTCAGGCAGTGGCTTCATCTTTCACTTTGCTGTAAGATAGGTTTGCTTTTTCTTTCTTTCTGTACAACAAAAATAAATGAAACAAACAAACAAAAATCCTTGTTTTTCAGGTACGTTAATGCCAAAGGATATTTTGAAGATGTGGCAAATGCGATGGAAGAGGCACAGGAAGAGATTTTTATCACGGATTGGTGGTGAGTATTTTTCTGTGGCGATTTTGTCCGGAGATCTCTCTGTTTAGAAATGTAAAACAGTTGCGCTGTTCCAGAATCGTACATTATGAAAACCAGCAGTACCTGTAGATGGTCTGGCCAGAGTCTCAACCAATGAACTGGAATAGCCTTGGCTGAAAGGTCTTTTCAAAAAACTTGGCATCCAAATATATCCTGAAAATATTTAGTTTTAACAATTTTGGTTTTGTCTTTCCAGTTTGAAGTAGAGGCTCAAATATTCATTTTAGTAAAGATTATTTTGCAGTGCAAACGCAGTTATACAAGTGAGAGAAAAGAATCTTCCTTCGGTGCCTTCCTCATTCGGCATCTCAGTCCCCAGATTTGGTGAATATCGTTCTGGATTGTCCCTTTGGAGCTGGAAGAGTTCCATTTGCCTATTACTATTTAAATGTCCTCGGTATTGACTAGGCTGCTCAGCTTTTTTGGAGATACATCAGATTTCAACTGTTTGGCCCCCTTTACAAATCTTCACAAGAGTTAGGATGCTTCACAGAACCACTGGAAATCTCACACCGGAAACTCACTTAGCTCTTGGGAAATTGTTCTCTTGGAGTTGGTGTGCTTGATAGTTTGACTTTAGCTACAGTTATCCATCTGCCTGGACAGTTAAAACCCATTGCAGGTGCCAACATTGACTACAGTGGAAATGAACCTGTCTAGAATGTATTCTCCTTCTAAGAAGTGAGTTGTTGAAATGTTCCTTATTTTTCCCCATCCTGTTTCCTTCCAAATGCTACTTTTCACGTCTAAACTGTAAAAATATCGTCATAATTTATTTTCTCCTGTTTTTAGATTTTGGGGGCAAGGAAGAGGAATTAGGAAAATGAACTCATCTTCTTCTACTCTTTTTTGTTAATTTGGAAATCTGTAATTCTACAGCATGCTTTCCCAATCTGGGCACTATTGACATTTTGGACCAGATAATTCTCTTTGTTATGGGAGGTTGTTCTGTGCATTGTGGGTTGGTTAGCACCATCAGCAGACCTGGTTTTTATGCTTTAGATGCCAAGCAGGTCCCTATTTTGTGATAATGTCTTCAGACATTGCCAGATGTCCCTCAGAAGGCAGAGTTCTTCTTAGTTGAAAACCGCTGATCTAGGGTCGATGGATAAACTGTGTGCGGGCACCCGGGTGGCTCAGTTGGTTAAGTGTCCAACTCTTGATTTTGGCTCAGATCATGATCTCACAGTTAGCAAGTTTGAGCCCCACATTGGACTCTGCTGGCAGTGCAGAGCCTGCTTGGGATTTTCCCTCCCTCTCTCTCTTGCCCCCCGCCCCTTCTGCTTATGTTCTCTCTCTCTCAAAATAAATAAATAAACTTAAAAAAGATAAGGTGTATGATGGTCAGCATCATGTCTGTGAACCTATTCATTCTCATGTGTGTAGAGGAACTGAATCTTGGCCTTTATAGTCACATTTTGTCTCTTCACTCAGTTACCATGAATAAGAAAGTTTCATACTTAGGAGCTATTTCTTTGGTTGAATATTTTATAAACACTTACACAAATAAATTCAAGCTTAATATAGTACTCTATTCCTTTAGAAAATATTTCTGAAAGCTTGATGAAGACATGAAAGAGACTGAAAATAGTTTTTCCATTGAGCCTATATTTTCATGTTTTATGCAACAAAATAATATTCTTTTGAAGGTTCTGAACACTAAAATACAGGCTCTCATTTAAACATCTAAAGAGTTGGAGCCTTGAATGTTTTCTACTGTCAGCAAGAAAATAAACCAGGTTATTTCTTTCCTATGACTGTCTAGGATAACATCCTATTACCACACTCTCTTTGAAATAAAACCTTCATTGCAACTTCCCTCATGACAGGTGAAGAAAGTTCTTGCAATGCAAGTATATTGCAAAAGACAGCATCAGAAACTTAACCAATGGTGGTATGTCTAGATCTGAGAGAGTGAAAAGCATAGGTAGAAGATTCACATGTCCTGTAGAAGCTTCTGATCCAATTCAAGAGCTACCATATGCTTTTTTTAAAAATGTCTTTTTATTTATTTCTGAGAGAGAGAGAGACAGCATGAACAGGGGAGGGTCAGAGAGAGAGGGAGACACAGAACTGGAAATAGGCTCCAGGCTCTGAGCTAGCTGTCAGCACAGAGCCCGACGCGGGGCTCGAACCCACGAACCGTGAGATCATGCCCTGAGTCAAAGTTGGACGCTCAACCGACTGAGCCACTCAGGGGCCCCAAGAGCTACCATATACTTAAATGAAAACCGAACTAATAGATTTATAAAATAATTCATGTGCAAACAAGGGTAGATATATAGCCAAATGAGAAGCAACTTCAGAGCTTCTAGTGATTAGTTCTTTTGTTCATTAATTCATTCAACCCCCCAGGCATTCACTCATTAACTGATTCACTCATTCTTTCCAGATCTGTTTATTGAGCACCCCCTCTGTGACAGGTACCAAACTCGTATATAAAGATGACTGAGAAGCAGCCCCTACCCTGGAGCAAGATAGAGTCAGAAGTTAAACGGAAGACAACAGATGGGGGAAAACTGAGTGATGAGCGCTAAGATAGCAGGAGGCTGTGAAGAAGGAGGGAGCCCTGAGGCGGGATAATGATGACTAAGTCTACAAAGCTTCACCTAAGAGAAGGCCGGCCTGGGGTTGACCAGATGAAGATAGGTGAATGTTTTCAACAGAGGGATAGCCAGGACCGAGGCATAGAAGCATGAGAGTGCATAGTGACGTTGGAGGAGGGTAGGGGTTGTGTGGGGCTGAAGCATAACATCTTTTGGAATGGTGGGTGGAGACGGCACCCGAAAGATGAGTCAGGGGAAAATTATGAAGGGCACTGGCGGAGCTGCTAAGGAGTTTGCACTTAGTCCTGTGAACACTGGGAACCACTGACAATTTTGAAGCATGGGGATTTTAATCAACTTTGTTTTCTAAAAGGGGTAATTCTACTAATTGTATAAACGAGGAATTAAACATTGGTTCTGGAGACCACTTGGCATGCTGTTGCTATGGTCCAGGAAAGAAATGGTAAGGGTCTTTGCTCAGACCACCTTAGGGACCTGACAATTATAGACTTGGGGAAAGTCTTATCTTTCTAAGGGGTAGTTTCTAAGGCACAAAGTAACACTGACAAGAATAGTTACCATTTGTTCAATTCTTATAAGTGCGAGGGGTATGTTATAGCTGTGAAAGGGGAGACTCATAAAGGGGGTAAGGAAACTGCCCACAGTCACACCGTTGGCAAGTGCCATTGCTGGCACTGGCTGGGCTCCAGGTGTGTCTGCGGTAGTGCCCTGTGTTGTGGAGCTGCCTCTCAGGGAAGCCTGCTGCTCAAGTGGTATCTGAAGTTCCTTTTATTTTTATTATTTATTTATTTATTGAAGTTCCTTTTAGATCCAAGATTCTTTGTGTGCAGATTGAATTGTTTTTGAGGTACTAAATACATTAGTAGTCAGATTTAGATAGATTTAGTTACGAGAAATTTTCTAAAGAGGTAAATTGTGAGGTAGGTTGTCTAGTTAGAAGAGATAATGCGTCATTAAAGAACCCAGACTATCTGAAAACTAAGAAGAGCTCGATGTTGAAGGTGTCCTAAGAGATAGTCTCCATATAATGATTAGTGAGCATTCTCCACCTTGTGTATCTGGATTAACCACAAGAACGTTTGTTTTATGTCTTTTCTGTGCTTGGTGTGGTTTCAAGGACTTAGCTCTTCAGTGTTCATTGGAGTATGTCCTCAAAGGAGGTTGGACACCAAGAGGTGGCGACAAGCTCCCTTGCTACATTGCTAATTGCCCCTAGGACAGATCTGGAGAGCCTGGCGGAGCTCAGATTTCTTCTCGATGGTGGTGATTATGATGCATCAGGCATGTGCGAGCAAGCATGGGAACAATGGCCTGTGGGGTCTTCCCTGTGGTGGGTTCTCTACGCAACCTGTCAGGGGGACGAGAGCGAGAGCAAGGGGGGTCTGCCTCAGCCTCTCTGCTGAGCCTGTGCATGAACCGTGCAAAAACTGATAGGATGAGTTAAACTGAAGAATTTTAAAAACCAGATTTTTTTCAGGTTTTAATTTTAATTCCAGTATAGGTCATGTACAGTGTTATATTAGATTCAGGTGTACAATATAGTGTTTTAGCAGTTCTGTACATTGCTCAGTGCTCGTCATGAGGAGTGTACTCTTTATCACCTATTTCACCCATGCCCCCACCCTCTTTTCCTCTGGTAAGCATCAGGGTGTTCTCTACAGTTAGGAGTCTGTTGTTTTGGTTTATCTCTTTTTTTTTCCTTTACTCGTTTGTTTTGTTTGTCAAATTCACCATATGAGTGAGACCGTAGGGTAGCTGGCTTTCTCTGACTGATTTATTTCACTTAGCATTATACTCTCTAGCTCCCTCCATGTTGTCACAAATGGCAAGATTTCATTCTTTCTTACGGTTGAATAATATTCCATTACACACACACACACACACACACACACACACACACACACACACCCTATTCCACATTTTCTCTATCCATTTGGCTATCGATGGACACTTGGGCTGTTTCCATAATTTAGCCATTGTAAATAATGCTGCTATAAACATAGAGTTGAATTAGTGTTTGTATTTTTTGGGTCAATACCCAGTAGTATGATTACTGCATTGTAGAGTAGTTCTATTTGTTTATTTTTTGAGAGAGAGAGAGAGAGAAAGAGAGAGAGAGAGAGGTGGGATTTGAAGCAGATTCTGCACTGAGAGCAGAGAGCTGGTACGGGGCTGGAACTCATGAACCGTGAGTCAAAACCAAGAGTTGGACACTTAACTCACTGAGCCACCCAGGCCCCCATATTTTTAACATTTTGGGGAACCTCTATACCTTTCCACAGTGGCTGCACCAGTTTGCATTCCCACCAACAGTACTCGAGGGTTCTCCTTGCCAACACATGTTATCTCTTAGGTTGTCGATTTTAGCCATTCTGACCATTGTGAGGTAGTATCTCATTGTAGTTTTGATTTGCGTTTCCCTGATGATGAATGATATTGAGCATCTTTTCATGTGTCTGTTGGTCATTTGTATGTCTTTTTTTGAGAAATGTCTGCTCATGTCTTCTGCCCATTTTTAAAAATTGGACTCTTTGTTTTATGGGTGTTGAGTTGTATCAGTTCTTTATTTTTGATACTACACCTTTCTCATCAGATATGTCATTTACAAATATCTTCCCCCATGCAATAGATTGCCTTTTAGGGTTTTTGTTTTGTTTTATTTTGTTTCTTTACTTAAAACTAGTTGTATTTATATTCCACTATGTACTCAAATCCTGGTTTTCTTACAAACTTTCTACAGGATGTTTTTTAAACAAATTCTTCATGCTGTGTCTTGACTATGTGCTCATGGAATTTCAGGGAAATAGTTTTGTGTGCTTCTATAGCTTAATTTGTACTAAAGGGATGACAGATGGTCACATGCAGTCCGTGTGGGATTCTCACATGACATGGGCCATCCATCCCTCTGATGCTGAAGGTGATGCATCTGTTGAAAGAAGTGATCATAGATTTGGATTACTGCTCTCTGCCTCTTCCAGTTTTTCTGTGTTATCATCCCATATAATGTGGACTCTCATTTCATGGAGTAGAGTCTCGTGACTCTAGGATTAGATGCCAAAATGCTCCTTTGAAGCTTAGGAAAGTCTGATTTTCCTGGCCGATTTTCCCAAAATTCTGTCTCAGTATATTCATTATTTACATAATAGTCAACTCTAATAAATTCTTGCCCTCAATTGGTACATGTAATTGGCACAACTGTTAAACCTACTGCATCTGCATCTGGAATGAGTCTCAGATTAGGTGCCTCAGCCAGAAATACAAACACATGCCGTCCTGCGGGAACAGGGCCCACTAAGACAGAGTCTAAAACATAATCATATTCTTCACTTTCTGCAGAGCCCACATAGAGAGTTTTCAATTCCAAGTCTTCAGACAGGTCCTCAATGCACTACAAGGAGTTCTCGAACTGGAACGGGTTGTAGGAAGAAGGATTATCCAGCACCAGTACATTGTTCACTTGAACCTTTGAGAAAACAAACAGTGGGAACGAAGGGCTTCATGTGGCACAGTAAGGTCCAGTGTGCAGCTGCTAGAGACAGTGCAGACCCTGCCCTCCAGCCTCTGCCCCCCGAGTTGTGCAACACTGACTTGAGAAACGTTTTTCCTCTGTTTATGATACCCCAGCACTCCACAGTGTTTTATAGCTTTCCTATTTTACTAAACTACAGCCCCCATTTGGCTGCACCCAAGCTCTAACCACTCCCCCCCCCCCCCCCCCCCCCCCCCCCCCCCCCCCCCCCCCCCCCCCCAGGCCTCCAGTGAAGGTCTCACTGGGGAGCAAATGGAGTCCCTCTCCCAGAATGGATGCAGAAAACTTCACTGCAGCTCCACCTGCTGGTGCGGATTAGGACTCGTTGCCTTTTAGTTTCACTGATGATTTTTTTTAGCTGTGCAGAAGCTTTTTATTTTGGTGTAGTCCTAATAGTTTATTTTTATTTTTACTTCCCTTGCCTCAGGAGACGTATCTAGAAAAATGCTGCTAGGATTAATGTCAAAGAAATTACTGCCTGTGCTCTCTTCTAGAATTTTTATGGTTTCAGATCTCATGCTTAGGTCTTTAATCCATTTTGAGTTTACTCTTGGTGCAAGAAAGTGGTCCCGTTTCCTTCTTTTGCATGTATAGCTGTCCAATTTTCCCAGCACCATTTACTGAAGACTGTCTTCCCATTTTATATTCTTGCCCCTTTGTCATAGATTAATTAATTTGTCATATAACTGTGGGTTTATTTCTGGGCTCTGTCCTGTTCCACTGATACACGTGTCTATTTCTGTGTCAGTACCATATTGTTTTGATTATTATAACTTTGTAGTATATCTTGAAATCTGGGGTTGTGATACCTCCACCTTTGTTGTTTTTTCTCATGATTGGTTTGGCTGTTTGGGGTCTTTAGTGGTTCCATACACATTTTAGGGTTGTTTGTTCTAGCTTTGTGAAAAATGCTGCTGGTAATTTGATAAGAATAGTATAGACTTTTTGACCATATTATTCTTCTAATTGATGAGTGTGGAATGTCTTTCCCTTTCCTTGTGTCACCTTGAATTTCTTTTATCAATGTTTTATAGTTTTCAGAGTATAAGTCTTTCACCTCTTTGGATAAGTTTATTCCTAGGTATTGTATTATTTTTGGTACAATTATAAATGGGATTGTTTTCTTAATTTCTCTTTATGCTGCTCCATTATTAGTGTATATAAATGAAACAGATTTCTGAACATTGATTTTGTATCCTATGACTTCACTTTATTCATTAGTTCTAGTAGTTTTTAGTGGAGTTTTTAGGGTTCTCTATATGTGGTATCAGGTCATCTGCAAGTAATGAAAATTTTACTTCTTCCTTTCATTTTCTTGTCTAATTGCTGTGGCTAGGACTTCTAATCTATGTTGAATAAAAGTAATGAGAGTAGACATCTTTATGTTGTTTCTGATCTAGAGGAAAAGCTCTGTTTTTCTCCACTGAGGATGATGTTAGCTGTGAGTTTTTCATAGATGGCCTTTATTATGCTGAGGTATGTTCCCTCTAAACCTACTTTGGGGAGGGTTCGATGTTTTACTTTGTCAAATGCTTTCCTGCTCCATTGAAGTGGTCATATGGTTTTTATACTTTCTGTTGTTAATGTGATGTATCACACTGATTGATTTGCAAATATTGAGCCATCCTTGCATCCTTGGAATAATAAGTCTCATCTGATTGTGGTGAATAATTTTTTTTTAAATATATTGTTAGATTTGGTTTGCTAATACTTTGTTGAGGATTTCTGCATCTGTGTTCATCAGGGATATTGGCTTGTACTTCTCCTTTTTAGTGGTATCTTTGGTTTTGGTATCAGGGTAATGCTGGCCTCATTGAATGTATTTGGAAGCTTTGCTTCCTCTTATATTTTTTGGAATAGTTTAAGGAGAATGGGTATTAAGTGTTTGGTAGTGTTCACCTATGAATCCATCTGGTCCTGGACTTTCATTTTTTTGGTAGTGTTTTGATTACCAGTCCAAATTTGTTGCTTGTAATTGGTCTGCTCAGATTTTCTGTTTCTTCCTGGTTCAGTTTTGGAAGACTATGTTTCTAAAAATGTATCCATTTCTTCTAGGGTATCCATTTGGTTGCCATATAATTTTTCATAATATTTTCTTATAACCGTTGTATTTCTGTCGTGTCAGTTGTTACTTCTGTCTCATTTTTTATTTTATTTATTTTGGTCCATTTTTTTTTCTTCATGAGGTGGCTAAGGGTTTGTTAATTTTGTTTATCTTTTCAAAGAACCAGTTCTGGATTTCATTGATTTTTTAACTGTTTTTTTTCAGACTTAAGGTTATTTGGTTTTGTTCTGATCTTTATTATTTTCTTTCTTCTACTCATCTTGAGTTTTGTTTGTTCTTTTTTTTTTTTTTTTTTACCTAGTTCCTTTAGGTGTAAGGTTAGATTATTTATTTGGGCTTTTTATTGTTTCTTTAAAAAATGTTTTTAATGTTTTATTTATTTCTGAGAGAGAGAGAGAGACAGTGTGAGCAGGGGAGGGTCAGAGAGAGAGGGAGACACAGAATCTGAAATAGGCTCCAGGCTCTGAACTAGCTGTCAGCACAGAGCCTGACACGGGGCTCAAACCCATGAACAATGAGATCATGACCTGAGCCTAAGTCAGATGCTTAACCGACTGAGCCACCCAGGCACCCTAGCTTTTTCTTATTTCTTGAGATCAGCCTGTATCACTATATGCTTCCTTTTTAGAACTGCTTTCATTGAGTCCCAAAGATTTTGGACCACTGTATTTTCATTTGCATTTGTGTCCATTTTTAAATTTCTTCTTTGATTGCTTTATTGACCCATTGGTTGTTTAGTATCATATTGTTTAGTCTCCATGTGTTTGTGTTTTCTCCAGTTTTTTTCTTGGGATTTATTTCTAGTTTCATGCCATTGTGATTAGAAAAGATACATCATATGATTTCATATATCAAATTTAAGAAGATACATCTTCTTAAATTTATTGAAGCTTGTTTTCTAATGTGTGATCTTTTCTAGAGAATATTGTGTATGCATTGAAAAGATGTGTATTCTGTTGTTTTTGGATGGAATGCCCTGTATGTATCTGCTATGTCCATCTGGCCCAATGTTTCATCAAATACATTGTTTCTTTATTGATGTTCTGTTCAAATAATCTATCCATTGATGTGAATAGACTGTTAAAGTCCCCTACTCTTATTGTGTTACCATTAATGTCTCCCTTTCAGTCCATTAATATTTGTGTTATGTATTTAGGTGCCCCAGTATTGGTGTGTAGGACTGATCCCTTTGTTGTTATGTAATGCCCTTCTTTGTTTCTTGTTACAGTCTTTGTTTTAAAGTCTATTTTGTCTGATATAAGGATTGCTACCCTGTTTTTTTGTTCGTTTTCGGTTTTTTTACTTCCATTTGCATGGTGAATGTTTTTTCATCCCTTGGCAGTGGTTTAATTCTTAGTTCAATTCTCAAACTTTGGTATAATATTTAGGATCAAATCCATGGAAGGGCATCTTGGGAGTGAGCTAGAAGTTCATAATCGACTTAAGAGGGTTGCTTTCCTAAGCTCTGCTTTCTCAGAGATCTCTCTACTACTTTTAGGTTTGCTGTAGCTTCTCCCCACCTCCCAGTTCTTCAGCTAGAAAGGCGGGGCTTTATTTGCCTGCCCTGCCACCCACTTTCTGCAACGATACTTGTGTCCAGAGCCAAGCAATGGATATTTATTTACATTGTCCTCTTGGCACTGCAGCTTTTCTAGGTGGAGAAAAAAGTTCCAATCCCTCAGTGTTGTGGTGCCCGTGAGCCCCTTGGTGCCACCTGAACTCCTCTTTTCTGCTCAAGCCTGAGGTAGAGGACTTCTACCTGAGTTCTCTGTACCTGTGCCACACAGCCTGTTTCCGGTTCTCCTTTAGATGGGAAAAAAAATGTAAAGTCCCCAATGGTTAGATGGTCCATCAAATTCTGCTCTTCCTGAATTCATGAACATCTCTCCATTTAGTTAGATCAGATTTAATTTTTTTCAGCAATGTTTCCAGGAGTCTCTCTTTATCCATAGTTTTGCTTTCTGTGGTTTCAGTTACCTGAGATCAACAGCAATCCAGAAGCAGATGACTCTCCTTCTTACCAATTGTCAGTAAGTGATAGTGGCCTAATGCTACATCACGGTGCCTACATCATTCACCTCACTTTATCTCATCATGTAGGCATTTTACCATGTCATATCATCACAGGGAGGGGGAAACGGTACAATAAGATATTTTGAGAGAGGGAGAGACCACATTCACAAACTTTTATTACAGTTTTATGTACAGTTTTACTTATTTTATTTTTTATTACAGTTTTATCTCAATTAATGCTGTAATTGCATTTTTATATTAGTACTATTGTTAATCTCTTACTCTCCCTAATTATAAGTTAAACTTTATCATTGGCATGTGTGTATGGGAGAAAACTGCTTATATAATGAACTTTGCTTATCTATTAGTTGCTTAGTGAAGATCCTAAGATAATGATTCTTGTAAGTCATAAGTCACATTGCTGCTTTTTCCTTGCCGGTGAGACCATTGTTGATACTTTGTTTAAAGCATGAATACTAGTCTTTTACCTTTTTATGCATTATCCCCAAACTGAGAGTTCCTTGAGAACTATCTTAAGATCCTCCAAAGCATCTAGTAGAATGTTCTGCATACAGGGTACACAAATGCTTGTAGGGTAGAGAATGATAAAGACTTCATTGCAGGGTATAGCATTATAAGTGGCCCCCAAACAGAAGATCTCTACGTTCATAATTAATGTGTACATCAAAAAATGGCATGACTATATGTTATTGGGCATCTCTTACCTTCCGTGAATAGGCAATGCACAATAATGCACATTTCTACTAAAACAGACCACTTTTGAATTATTTTTAGATCTTTTGTTAGCAACTGCTGCATTTTTGTTTCTCATTTGGACTTAGATGACCCCTGTGTTCCTTTCCTACACTAACTTATGTATGCAAGTATTTATACTGCACACACCCACCATTTGTCTGTTTTCCTATTTATCTTAGGCAGTGTGTATTTCCTTTAGGTACTTTATCTTTGCAGCTTTATTTTTCTTTAATTGAAAGAAATAGAGCATTAAAATATTTTTTAAATCTCTTCAGCTCCTTATAACCCTTTTGTTTTCACATGCTCGGAGGACTTTTCTGGCAAGGTAATATTCCAGCCTAATATTCTATAAGGCTTTAATCCTTATACAATCTATTCTTGCTCCTCCAGGTCTAGCATTTCAGCAAAGTTTCCTTAGTGCACATTTTTTGTCTGTTTTTCCTCATCATAGTGTAGTTACATCACATACAGATTTATCTCAGACACTGACTTCAGATCTCACCCTTAAGGGGGGAAAATGACTCTACTGTTCTTTTAGCTGCCTTTGGCCCTGCTAAAGATAAGAGGCCAGGGATCCAGGTTTACACTGGAAAAAAAAATGTCATTTATCAGCAAGTAAGTTATCAGCAAACTTACCTTCTTCCTGCTCAGAAAACCCCAGGATCCTATGCACATTGTTCCTTAGTAGAGAAAGTCGGTTTTCATGTTTATCAATTAGAATACTCTTGGCTTGGATTAACAGAATGCTTAACTAAAGGTGGCTTACACAGTGAGGATTTATTTGTCTCATTTAATGAGAAATCCAAAGTTAAGGAGTCCTAAAGTTGGTGAAATGGTCTAGTGATTTCAGAGTTCTGGTTTTCCCTTTAGAATTTCAATATGGCAGTACCTGTTGAAGCATCGTATCGCCAACAACATCTGTTGTACAGCTACTTTTCCTAATGTGTGTGTGTGTGTGTGTGTGTGTGTAAGAAAGAGAGAAAGATCAAAGAGGAAAAGCTTTCCCATTAAACCCATGTGTGCCTCCTCATATATCTCATTGTCCTGAATTGCATCACATTGTGCTCTAGCTGGACAGGAAGCTGGGGAAGCAAATCTTTAATATATTTACACTGGATAATGTGGGAGGTAGACTCTAAGAAAGAAGGAGGAAAATGGCTGTTGGCTGGATAATCACCAGTTTCTTCATATGTGTATATATTTCCATGTGTAAGAGAGAAATCAAATTGATCTTTTACTTTTTTTTTTTTTTAAATGGCTCAAGGCTGTTGTTCCCAGGTGAAGTTAAATGCTGAGTTTTTTCTCAGCATTTAAGAGTCTCTCATGGCTTGCCAACTGAGGACTGATGGGTGGGGGGGGAAGGAGGGGTGATGGGCATGGAGGAGGGCACTTGTGGGGATGAGCACTGGGTGTTGTTGGAAACCAACTTGACAATAAACTATATATAAAAAAAATGTGAACTCACTGCAGAACTTCTGGTGACCCATCACAGTGGAGGAGGAGGATGGTGGCATTTGGGCCTTTGCTTCCTGTGGCATAATCAGAACTTTATATTTTGTTTTTTGTTTGGAGCATGTAGTCTGTTTACATTCAGAGTGATTATTGAAAACTGTGAATTTAGTGCCATTGTGTTACCTATAAAACTGGTATTTCTGGTGATGTTCTCTGTTCCTTTCTAGTCTGTTGCTTTTGGTATTTCTTTCCCACTCAGAAAGTCTCCTTTAATATTTCTTGCAGGGCTGGTTTAGTGGTCATGAAGTCCTTTAGTTTTTGTTTATTTGGGAAACTCTTTGTCTCAGTTTCCATTCTAAATGACAGCCTTGCCAGATAAAGATTCCTTGGCTGCATATTTTTCCCACTCAGCACATTGACTATTTCCTTCCACTCCCCTCTGGCTTGCCAGGTTTCTGTGGACAGATCTGCTGCGAACCTGATCTGTCTTCCCTTGTAAGGCAAGGACTTTTTTCCCTTGCTGCTTTCAGGATTCTTTCCTTGTCTGTGCATTTTGTGAACCTGACTATGGTATGTCTAGGTGATGGCTGGTTTTTGTTGAATTTAGTGGGCGTTTACTGTGCTTCTTGGGTTTGGATGTCTGTGTCCTTCCCCAGAGTAGGGAAGTTTTCAGCTGTGATTTGCTCAGATAAACCTTCTGCCCCTTTTCTCTCTTCTCTTCTTCTGGGACTCCTATGACATGTATGTTACTACATTTTAAGAAGTCACTGAGTTCCCTAAGTCTACCTTCATTTTACTTTTTAAAAATCTTGCTTTTGTGATTTCAGGTTGAGTCCAGAAATCTTCCTGAAACGCCCAGTGGTTGAAGGAAATCGTTGGAGGTTAGACTGCATTCTGAAACGAAAAGCAGTACGTATTCCAAACCTTTGCTGGTGTAATGTTTTAAATGTTTCTTGTCTCTGAAATGCCTTTTTTCCCCAAAGCCCTTCATATATAAGAATAACTTTTTTCTTTAAAGTTTGACAAAAAGTGGAATACTTGTGGTTTTCAAGTCTATTTGTTCTGTTTTTTTTTCCTGTTACTCTGCACTACATAAATATTTTAGCCTAATTCAGAGCATGGATTATATTAGGAACTCTAAGTTTTGATTTTTAATCAGTTATGGGCAGTTTAATTTTATAGGCAAAAAATTATAATAAGATTTTATCATTGAATAATAAAGGGTGGAATGAAATGTAGCATTTTATTTTTTGTTCATTATTCTGCCATCTGATCAAAAGACAAAGCCATTAAGAGAATGATTTCATTCAGATAGGACCAAAATAATGTAGAAGAATATCAAAAAGAAGGACACTAAGAAAGTAAGAATTGGTGTTGCTTTGGTTCCAATTTTGGAACAGTTCATGGTAAAAATGTGAAATTGTCTCTTCTCCAGTTGACCCTATAGATTTTGGGTGAGTATTGAGTATATTCTTTCTGGTATGAAAAGTAAGGAACTGAAACAGTATAGGCTCATTCATATTTCTAATGAATGTTTGTATATACTTGGCTCTCAACCAAGTTAAATTAAGTTGAATTAGAATAGATCTGGATTTATTATTATTCATGTCCAAATTAGGAAGTGCTAGCTTTTTTTACTATTACTTGAAATTGTCTTAATCTTTTTATTCTATTATTTTTTTAATGTTTATTTATTTTTTTATTTCTGAGAGAGAGACAGAGTACGAGTAGAGGAGGGGCAGAGAGAGAGAGGAAGACACAAAATCCAAAGCAGGCTTCAGGCTCTGAGCTGTCAGCACAGAGCCCAGTGCAGGGATTGAACTCACGAACTGTGAGATCATTACCTGAGCCAAAGTCAGACGCTTCTGACTGAGCCACCCATGTGCCCCTTTATTATTCTATCTTTAAATATTCTAGCATAATTTGTAGATCCTGGGTAATTGGGGGTAGGATTTTTCTGTTTCTTATAGTTGTGACTTACTTCTTCTTTCCTGTTTTCCACATTCCCCTATTGCTTTCCCCATTTACCCATCCCTCTTCTTTCAGTGCCTTACGCCCCCCCCCCCCCCATGCCTTTAAGATCTCTGAGGATATCCATAGATATAGTCAGACCTCACTGGTATTGATGGAAAAAGAAGTTGATAAGCTTTATTTCAGATACATGTTCTGCCAAACAGCATTATTTTTATGTCTAACCTAATTCATTGCTTCAACAGAATTTCATTCACAAAATTGGAAATTCTGTCCTCAAAAGCATTACTTGCATGTTCATTAAATAATTCAGCATAAAGTTACTGAGTGTCTCCTATGAGCCAAGTACTACAGTAATTACTAAAGATACCATGTATGTGAGTAGGACTCCATTCCTGCCCCTGGAGGGCTTGCTGGAGGACTCATGTCCCAGATTTAGTCCTAGCCTTATCAAACTGCCTTCTATATATTGAATGGGCTATAACTTTCTCCATGTTTCTCTTCATGAAATAGCATCTTTCCCATCTCTCGCAAGATTTCATTTTAGTTAAGTTGTTACAGTCTTGCCTAGCAATTGTCAACCTTCCTAGTCAATCCTCTATTCATACTATGTATCCAGGACTTCACTGTTGTAGGTTTCAATCAACATGTATTTGTTGAGTGCCTACTATGTGCAGGGCACTTGACATCATATGGGGAGGTACATAAATAAAACACATGATTCCTGACCTGAAAAAGCTTAAAACCCTGTCTATACAAGAGTCAGCTGGGTACAGAGACAGTGCTGAGATTCAAAGGCAAGGGGGAGACAATTGGGTAGCTCTGGTGGGAAGTCCCTCACAATAAGAGAAGTTTAGGGCATTTAGGATGGGCAAAAAAAATTTAGATGAAAGGAAGAAGTTTCTAGGTGTAGAAAATGTGGTGAGGAAAGATTCTGGAGGCAGGAATTCCCAAGCCTTTGTCAGTCACAGTAAAGTGACAAGGCTAATTACACCTGAGGGTTAGCTTAAGTAGGATGGGGGGTCAGGCCAGAAAGGCAGTTTCAGCCAGATGTGCAGGCTTGTGAGCCAAGTCAGTGATTTGGACTTTATGGAAGAAAGTAGGGGCGACTAGGGAAGGGAATCAGGGGGAGGAGCGATGATCTGATCAAAATGGTGTGTTAGGAAGGTGAATCTGGCAGTGGGAGAAAGTGGGGAGAGCTTGGGTTTGATTAGCCAAATTCTAGCTGACTTAGTGTGAGGTCCCTATGGGACATTTGAGTAAATTCCAGAAAGCTAGTAAATGCCTCAGCAAGGCTTAGGAGAAAGAGTCTAAGGATACTGCTGGCCTGGCCCTCCATGTTGTGTTAGGTCTCATGTGTTTATTTTCCCCTCAGGCTACTGTCTAGTTTATTTTTCTATCACTAACATGGGCTTTCTTTGCTTTCATGGCCCATGAACACCATGGCCAAGTAAATACTATTGCCTGATAATGGTGCTTCATTTCAATTCCATCTGCTTCGTGAAACTTGACATTTCTAAATTGCACATAATGATTTTAAAATTTTCCTAAGGAAGGGTGGCTCAGATGGTTGAGTGTTCTACTTGATTTCAGCTTTGGTCATGATCCCAAGGTCATAAGATCGAGCCCTATATCAGTTTTCGAGCTGAGCATGGAGTCTGCTTGGGATTCTGTCTCTCCCTCTCCCTCTGGTCTTCTCTCCTGCTCATGTGCGTGCTCTCGCTCTCTCTCTTTCTGTCTCTCTCTCTCTCTCTCTCTCTCTGTCAAAAGAGAAAAACTTCCTAAGGAAATAGTAATACTATTAAAAATTAATTTCTTGGTGGTACATTTGGTGGAATTGCTCTTCCTTAATTGAGCTATAGCATATTATTTTGGTCATAAATTTTTAATACCCAAATCATTCTAAATTGTTATTTTCTATGCTTACAAACACCGTTTCACCTAAAGTATTTAGTTTCTGAAAGCCACTGTCTTCACAGAGTACTGGATTGAAAAAAATAACATTTATTCTTACATTAATGGGTCCCAGAGACCCACAAGGTTGACTAAAATAAATACTTTTTTTCTTCCATCTCATCGTGTAGATTTTGGGGGAGGAAATGCAAACATCTCTTACAACAGCTGTTTTTAGGGAAGAAATACAATATTTTGTTTCTCTGATGATAGCCAAACTGATATTTTCCTATTTCCTTTGCCTTTTGATAAGCAGTGTTACCATTTAAAATAGCATAAGCCAACCTTGACTTACAGGCTGATTATATCTCAAGTCAGCATCTCAGGGTTTCCCACAGGTCTGCATTGATTGTCCCAAGACTTGAAATAAGGTGCATCATAGTTATGGCCACTGTATTAATGTACCCAGTGTGTATATTTCAACCTTAGAAATGTGATAATTCTTTTTTTTAAATTTTTAAATGTTTATTTATGTAAAGTTAAATTTTTTCTAATTTTTTAATTTTTAAATTACACACACAGAGTACGAGAGAGGGAGGCACAGAGAGAGAAAGGGAGACATAGATTCCTAAGCAGGCTCTAAGCACAGAGCCTGACCTGAGGTTCAAACTCATAAACAGTGAGATCATGACCTGAGTTGAAGCCAGATGATTAACCAACTGAACCACCCAGATGCCCTAGAAACATGGTATTTCTGACGAGACTTGCACTGAAAAAAATCTTCAAGTGCAGCTACCTGGAGACCTACAGAAATGGGTTTAGGTCCTCAGGGGCGATTTTGTTGTAAGGCAATTTCTTTCTGTCCTGGACCACAAGGCACATTCTAGAGTTGCAATCAGTGATCATTTAGGAGGGAAAGATGTTCAGGTTTGTCAAATGAGATAATCACATCTCCACACAGGAAAACCAATCAGGATCTTATCAGGATGCTAGAAGGGCATGTGTGGGAAAGGAAGAATAGATCTTCAACCTTGAGGACTGTGCTTCAGATAGAACTGGTTCTAAAAAAAGGCATAGGAGCATTTGTGCTTTCTCACATTGCTTTACGTTGAATGGCGAGGATGTGAGTTCCTTTTGTCCTTTACTTTTCATTTTCCCCAAATATCACGCAGAAGTCCTTGACAAATGATAAAGTTGGTGATTATCTTGGAGATGCCTGAGTTAAGCTGTTTTGAAGCAGGGAACAAACGTGGCTGCATTTAGAAAATATTTTGACCACAGTACTTTGAATAATCAGAGAAAAAAATTGGCTCAAAAAAGTCTCTTTGATTTCAACTATAAAACTTTGTATTTTGTATATGTAAGGCTCCTAAAAATTCCTACTGTACATACTTTTATGTCTGCTCTACTCGATTCAAAACTAATTAGAAAAGAGGACAGAACTTTCAACTTTTGAAACTCCAGTTTTATGAAGTTTATTCTGTGTTTATAGTGTGACGTGTATTCTGTTAACCTTTGGGTTACATGACTTTAGTAGAGATAAGAAACATGACGTTGCATCGTCCCCTCAAGGCATCCTTTTTTCTACCTGGCCTATTAATACTTTTCTTCTTCCTCTCTAAACAAAAAGTAATTTCCCCTAGGGTCATGAAAAGGCATTGTTCAAACATTGGATGCTTCTTATGTGTACTTCTTCACACTTCTTCAAATGTGTACTTCTTAAATTACAGAATTAACATCACTCCTTTATTCTTTTCTAATTTGGCTTTCATTTTGCACAAATATTTGTCCTATTTTGTGTAAGTCTGTATGATAATGACCTGGCAAATGCCTTCATTGTCAAGAAATGTTTTTCCTTTGCCCTTTGTAGTTTGGCGTTTATGATAGTGTTGTAATACCTTGACCAAAAGAAGAATTTATTGCTTTATAATCACAGAAATTTTGTCACTAATTAACTGTTCATTGTGATATAGATGTAAGTAAATAATTGTAAACCAGATTACCTAAAATGAACTGTTTTCTTCAATTACTTCCTTATTACTTCCTTATCTTTTGTATATAAGCTAAAAAGACTTGAAAGTCTCTACCCCATTTCCTTTGGAGTTAATTTATTTCAATGAGAAAAGGTAAAATATAGAAGAAAATGTCATATATTCATAAATGGAGGATAATAATGTAATCCATTAGTGTTAACATCTCTGATATTTAAAAAATCCATTAGTTATGCAGGTCAATAGAAAACTGTTGACCAGAGTCAGGAATCGGGCCAGGGTCTAAACTGCAACTACTATCCTTAAAGAGGAGCAATGTCATAAGCCGAAGAAGCAGAATTTCATTCATTTAAAATAAATGAATCATGATGAAAGATGTCAGGTATAATGTTTTATAATTTGGGTTGCACTTTTGGGTTTTAAACTTTATACTATATCTTTCAATGGGAGGCTATTTTGTGTAACTGTTATTCAGTACTGAATCCTAAAATACCCAAATAGCTGAATATATGTGAACAGTGGAAGGAAAAAGTAATGTGCTAGCTTGCATTTAGAGCTCTCCACCAGTGGTTCATTGCAGAGCACTCAGCACTTCAGCGGCCAAACTATTAGAAGTTAATCTCTTCATTTCTTGCCTACACTTTCACTACCTTATTTCTTTACTCTGGTCTGTCCTTAAGCACTTGGTTGCAATAATAGTTGCATAATTATAATTACTAATAAGCAACTGAAACTATACTTATTACTAATCCTATAATTACTAATAAGCAGCTGAACGTCAACTCTTAACAAGAGAAACAGGATGACCTATATACTTTTTATCCTATTTTTTTTCAGGGTCAGAATGCATTTTATAGTACTTATATTTACTTTTTTAATTTAAATTTTAGTTAACATACTGTGCAATATTGGTTTCAGGAGTAGAATTTAGTGATTCATCACTTAACACACAACAGTGCTCATTACTACAGATGCCCTCCTTAATACCCATCACCCATTCAAATTTCCTTAATGCAGCTCAGAACATATTTATAGTATGATCCTCCAAGGATGTATGCACTCTTTATACATTATACCAATAAATATAGTGTTAGTATTTTGAAAAAAATGTAAATGCTTATTTATTAGAGAGACAGAGAGACAGAATGCAACTGGGAGAGGGACAGAGATAGAGACAGAGACCTAGAATCCAAAGCAGGCTTCAGGCTCTGGGCTGTCAGCACAGAGCATGACATGGGGGTCAAACTTACAAGCCAGGAGATCATGACCTGAGCCAAAGTCGGATGCTTAACCAACTGAGCTACCCAAGCACCCCTTGAGTGTTAGTATTTTGAAGGGATGTATTCTTATAAGGATTTAGGGGCCAAAACATGCTTCATAATATTGGCAGACCACTATTGGGGAACTATATATCTATTTGGTGCACTCCAAGATTTTGTACCCTGCAACTTAAAAATATTAGCTCCTATGTTACTTCACACTTTTATCGTGTTGCAAAAATAACCAATTCTTATAAATTAGTTGTGTTCAACCCAGTTGACTTCTTAAATTAATGACTCAAATTTCCATCATGAAGTATGCCTAATTACCATGGATTGTTAATTTAAATTGTAACTAAATTACTCTTTGTCACTATAGTTTATTAGATATGCCAGTGTCTCTAATGCTTTATAAAGTACTGCACCATGTACAAGTGCTTGCCTTTTATCTCTGGGATTTTACATTCCTAGGTGTAGGGGCGCCTGGGTGGCTTAGTCAGTTAAGCGTCTGGCTTTGGCTCAGGGTCTCACGGTTTGTGGGTCTGAGCCCCATGTCGGGCTCTGTGCTGACAGCTCAGAGCCTAGAGCCTGTTTCAGATTCTGTGTCTACCTCTCTCTCTGACCCTCCCCTGCTCACACTGTCTCTCTCTCTCTCTCTCTCTGAGAAATAAATAAAACATTTAAAATTAAAAAAGAATAAATGCCTACGTGTAGATACATTATCCAATATGTATGCAGTATGTTTCAGAATTGCTTCAGAGCTGCTGGATATAGAGAATGCAAATTCAAATGTTGCAAGGTGCACAGCAGTATTCAGGATGCAAACCTAAAAAGTAAAAAGATTATATAAGAAGTGGGAGCAAATAAGATAAGAGTTTCCTGGAGGATTATATTCTTAACTGTATGTTGATGAGGAGACTGTGTGACTGGACAGGGAGAAGAGGAAGGACATTGAGGTGTGGGGCAATTTAGCTAAATCCTTATCACTATCCAGAACTAGAGGAGAAAATGTTAGTTTTTATACTATCAGCTGTTAGACCTTGTTTTTTTTTTTTTTTTAGAATATTGCATTTACTTATTTATTTTTTATTACAAAGTTTATTTATTTTTGAGAGAGAGAGAACATGTGAGAGAGGGAGAGGCAGAGAGAGAGGGGGACACAGAATTCAAAGCAAGCCCCAGGCTCTGAGCTGTCAGCATAGAGCCCAATGCAGGTCTCAAACTATGAACCAGGACATCATGACCTGAGCCAAAGCTAGACACTTAACCAATAGAGTCACCCAGGTGCCCCTATTTTTTTTTCAATTTTTAAATATTTATTTATTTTTGAGAGAGAGACAGAGCATGAGCAGGGGAGGGGCAGAGAGAGAGGGAGACACAAAATTCAAAGCAGGCTCCAGGCTCTGAGCTATCAGCACAGACAGCCCCGATGTGGGGCTCAAACACGTGAATTACAAGATCATGAGCTGAAGTTGG
Source organism: Hyaena hyaena (assembly GCF_003009895.1). Taxonomy (NCBI): domain Eukaryota; kingdom Metazoa; phylum Chordata; class Mammalia; order Carnivora; family Hyaenidae; genus Hyaena; species Hyaena hyaena. The sequence goes on along the minus strand of NW_024080744.1, from coordinate 2,365,356 downwards.
ACACTTAACCAACGGAACCACCCAGGCACCCTAACATTGTCTCTTTGATAGTTAATATTAATAAAAATGTTATTTACATAGCATGTTCAGGTGTATCCAGCACCTTTGATTTAATTTGACCTTCACAATGGCCTTGCTTGTCTTCTTTTAAGTCCAGGGTCTAAGGTTGAATCGATGTTAATTTTGTGCTGCTGCTAAAACTCAGGAATTTTTGAACATTAGGGAAACTTCCAAAGAAGTCATTTCATAAATAGACATTAATGATGTGATTATGGGTTACAAATGTGAATCACATATTTCTCTTTGAAGATAAAGAAATGTTTTTTATATAAATAATTTTTAATAAAGAAAAATTCTATTAAAATACTCCAGAAACATTTAAGGGCTATTTAGTATGGTTTATTGCCATCAGAGTTTTTTGTCACTGTTATTTTAATTGAAGTGTAATCAAAACCACCCAAAAACTCTAATCCTATAACATGAATCAGGCCAACACTTTCCTTAATGTTGTGTAAATGTTTGAAAGTGTCCACAGGTATAAGACCATCAGACACTTTTAGCTGATAAGCTTACCATTTCAACCTTTTCAAATATCGACACTGTCTCTTGCCGTGACAGGTCCTAAGAATAGAAAGGAGATAACTTTTTGTTACATGTGTGTCTTAATATACACTTATGTTTCACCTTCTTGGGTTGCATTTTTCATTAAATATCTTATTAGTCTTGTTTATAGAAGAAATTTTATAATACACAGGAAGGGAAAAGTAAAGAACTACTTCCAGAAGTTCTCATTCCTCCTTGTGTTCTGTCTTGTGACAGCAAGAGGGGGTGAGAATCTTTATAATGCTCTACAAAGAAGTGGAACTTGCTCTCGGAATCAACAGTGAATACAGCAAGAGGACTTTAATGCGTCTACACCCCAACATAAAGGTAAGAGTTTCATCCTTCTGAATAGTCTTTCTTCTGTATTATTCTGTACTTTCAGATGTGCTTTGCTTTGAGCAGTGGTAATTTGTAGAATTCCCTAATGTGCATTTTGAATAAATAGCATTGGATCCCTCTCAGAAATAAAACAAAATACTTTCTTATACTTCTGTTATTGATGGAGTCAGCAGAGTTCACATTTCTGTTTCTCTTAGCCTGATAATTTGGCCAGGAACACACCTTCTGGAATTGTTTTAATATGCATGAGCTCCGTCAAGTTCCCATGGTCCTCATTAAGATTATCCTGGAATGTCTTAGATGTGGTCTCCCTGTGACGTCCCTTGAATGCTTGTAGCAACAAAGAGCTCATCTAGGATTTAAGAAGCTTTTTCTTAATAGCGTGTTGTATAAAAAACTAATTAAAATAAATAAACACAATAAGCAACTTTAAAAAACCTATCTGATATTTACCAAAGACTTAAAGCCTATCAATAATTATTTCCAAGTCATTGAGATACATCAAGACATACGAATTAATAAATCTCCAGCAGGTTTTCAGTATATAACAATTATGTATTTTTATTTGCCTAAAAAAAGATGTTCCATGTAAATAGTGATCAAAAGAGAGGAGTGGCTATACTAGTATCAGATGATATTATAATAGAAAAAGTTTATAATAGACAAGGAATGATATTATATATTATTAGAAGTTTTTTTTATAATGTTTTATTTATTTCTAGGAGAGAGAGAGAGAGACAGCGTGAGCAGGGGAGGGTCAGAGAGAGAGGGAGTGACAGACTGAAACAGGCTCCAGGCTCTGAGCTGGCAGTCAGCACAGAGCCCGACACGGGGCTCCAACCCATGAACCGAGAGATCATGACCTAAGCGAAAGTCGGACGCTTAACCAACTAAGCCACCCAGGCACCCCTATATTATTAGAAGTTTTAATGCAGCAAAAAGATACAGCAATTATAAACATGTATATACCTAATAATGACCATCAAAACGTATAAAGCAAACATTGACAGAATTAAAGGACCAAATAGAAAATTATACAATAATAGTCGGGCACTTTAATATCCCAATCTCAATAATGATTTGTATATATACACCCTGGAGTATATTTCAGTCTTAAAAAGAAAGGAAATTCTGATGTATGCTAAAACATAGGTGAACCTTGAACACCTTATTCTAGGTGAAAAAAGCCAATCACGAAAAGGAAAATATTGTATGATTCTATCTATATAAGATACTTAAGAGTAGTCAAATTCATAGAGATGTAGAATGGTGTTTGCCAGGGGTTACAGGGAGGAGGGAATTGGAAGTTATTGTTCACTGGATATAGTGTTTCAGTTTTGCAAAATGACGAGTTCTGGAGACACATAATGGTGATGATTGAACAATATGAATGTATGTAATGCCACTGAACTGTCCATTTAAAAATGGTCAAAATGGGGCACCTGGGTGGCTCAGTCAGTTAAGCGTCCGGCTTCAGCCCAGGTCATGATCAAGCTCCGCGTCAGGCTCTGTGCTGACAGCTAGCTCAGAGCCTGGAGCCTGTTTCAGATTCTGTGTCTCCCTCTCTCTCTGACCCTCCCCTGTTTATGCTGTCTCTCTCTCTCTCTCTCTCTCTCTCTCTCAGAAATAAATAAATAAAAACATTAAGAAATTTTTTTAAATGGTCAAAATGGTAAATTTTTGGTTATGTGTATTTTACTACAAACAAAAAATGTAGGTTACTAAGAACTTTGGTAGTCTCCAAAGTTTTTAGAATGCTTTACTTAAAGATATACAAAAATAAGATAGGTCAGTCTGGGATCATTTAAAGAGATTTCTCTTTAGGGCTGCATGGGTGGCTCAGTCAGTTAAGCATCCGACTTCAACTCAGGTCATGATCTCACAGTTCATGAATTTGAGCCACATGTCAGGCTCTGTGTTGACAGCTCAGAGCCTGAAGCCTGCTTCAGATTCTGTCTCCCTCTTTCTCTGCCCCTCCCCCACTCATGCTCTGTCTCCCTGTGTCTCTCAAAAAATGAACATTAAAAAAATTATTTTTATTTTTTTATTTTTTAAAATTTTTATAGTTTTGAGAAAGAGAGAGAGAGAGTGAGAAAAAGAGTGCACACAAGCTGGAAAGAGGCAGAGAGAGATGTAGACACAGAATCCTAAGTAGGCTCCAGGCTCTGAGCTGTCAGCACAGAGCCCAACGCGGGGCTGGAACTCACAAGCTGTGAGATCCTGACCTGAGCCGAAGTCAGACGCTCAACAAACTGAGAAACCCAGGTGTCCCAAAAAGGTTTTTAAAAAATAAAGAGAATTCTCTTTGAAAGCAGAATAATAGCTTCTCAAAATATTTTTCAAATCAAGAGCTGCCAAAGTATGTCTATCCCTTTATGCATATGCTTGCAATTTCAACTCAGTGGCTGCCAAAAAATCAATAGATCTATTAAAAATTTTCTCAGAGATAGATGTTGGTTAAACATTTTTAGGGTTTTTTGTTGTTTTTAAAGTAAGATCAGGTATTACATAAGCCTTTGAGGTGGAATAAAGGAATCAGCTATTACATTAAGCTGACTTTTACTGAAATATGTGGCCAAATTTCTATTTAAATGGCAGCTGCCCCTAAATGTGGTATGGGGCAGGGCTGGTGGGGAGGCTTAAAAAAGTAACCAGGAATCGTCTTCTTGCAAACATGGACAATGAAATTAGAAGTTTGGTGTATACAGAGCATATTCTGGTGTTTGAATTATAAAAAATGCTATTCAGGGGATAAAACATCTGCTTTATTATGAAGTGAAGAACTTTTTAACAAGTTCACTACATGTGGGTTTCCTTTCCCCTCCAAGGTGATGAGACACCCAGATCATGTATCCTCCAGTGTATATCTGTGGGCTCATCACGAGAAAATCGTTGTCATCGACCAGTCTGTGGCCTTTGTGGGTGGGATCGACCTGGCCTATGGAAGGTGGGATGACAATGAACACAGACTCACGGACGTGGGCAGCGTGAAGCGTGTCACCACAGGGCCATCTCTGAGTTCCCTCACAGTAAGTAAATCCCCCCTTTACGGAACTGCATAGAAGGGACATGATTTGTACGTGTTAATAGCATAACTGACTGGTTGGTTGCCTGAGGGGTAGCATATTCGTGGATGGACAGACCTGGTTTTAAAGACCACCTAGCAAGTCTGTAACTTTGCATCTCTTAATCTCTTCTCTTGTAAGAGAAAACAAATCCAATAGAGCATTTTCTAGCTCATAATTAACTCCTATTTTCCATTTAAACAAAAAATTCATTTCCTATTTGGAAAAAAAAAGTTCATAAACAAAAATGTGTATCAGTTGAACCTGAAGTTAAATAAGCAGCCTTACTACAAGCACCTGCCAAGGTTTTTGAAATCTTTCTGCTTACACACATGCAGAAATAGGATAGGTCAGTCTGGAGTCATGGAGGGACTTCTTTTTGAAAGCAGGAGATTAATAACTTCTCAAAGTACCTTCTAAATCAAGAGCTGCCAAAATACCCGTAGGCCCATATCCACAAACAGTACTTAGTGGTTCAACTTTGATAGTTGCCAAAATATCAATACACTTATTAAAAATTTTGATGGGCTCTGTCTTATCTTGCTACTGGATTTATTGGTGACTTTTCTCGAAAAAAGTAAAGATTTAGTGAATAAGTAGCAAGACAAATAGTTGGCAGTAAAAGAAGCACTCTTTTAAAGTGACATTTATTGGAGGAAGAAATTCAGTAGCTCAACACTGAATATAACTCAGGTACTTGTATTTGAGATAAAAAGGTTAACTGGTATGAAATTTCAAGAATTTGGTCTGCTGCAAGGAGGGATCTACAACGGAACGCCTGGTATTCCTTTGCCAGTATTTAAGCAGCTCACAAGAATCCTCCACTGCCCTGTGGCTGACCTCACACATTGTTTCGTGTCTATCAGACCATCATGTGTGAACTTGACACTTCAGCTCAACTAGAATTAAAGGGTCACATTGCTGCACATCTTATGCAGTATCTTTTTTTTTCCCCCCTCAGGCTGAAACAGCAAAGTCCATGGAATCCTTAAGCCTTAAAGATAGAAACACACCTAGTAACAAGCAGCCCGCCCTGAAGAGCGTTGACGATATGGATTCAAAACTGAAAGGAATCGGAAAATCCAGAAAGTTCTCGAAATTTAGCCTCTACAGACATATCCACAGGCACCACCTGCACAACGTGGACAGCATCAGCAGCATTGACAGTGCCTCCAGTAAGTCTTGGCCTTTCTAGAGTTTATCTTGACAATGTTCTGTTCTTTCATGGCCAGACACTGTAAACCAGTTTTTAGACCTGTCTTTCTGTAGTGGAATAATATGAATAATGCTGAAAAGTGGCTGTATCAACCTATTCAGTATCATGCCATTTTGTGGCTTTGTTTTCCTCATTTTAGAACAAATTTATAGCTTTTTTTCATCCAAGTGGTCATTACAACCACAATTCATACTTCCAATGATAGCAGGATGTCTAAGCATTTCTAAAACAATGACCAATTATAAAGAAAAACAGAAAAGTATTAAGCGTCCTTAACTTCTCATAGAAGAGTTTCCTTTCTCTTCCCATCCAGAGATATATGAAGTTTTATCTTTGAACATCAGATTTTCTACATCAGAATTTCTTGCAAATTTACTGTTCTTTTCAAATTTGTCTTAAAGCTCTACGATTTTCTGTTGCACAGAATTTGTGACTGGTTTTATAGCCTTGCCTAGTTTTAACACTGATCGAGCCTACTTTTCAGTGTATAAAATTTGATATATATCTATTTTTTTGTTAAAAAAAAAAAAGAACTCTCAACTTTCTCCAGGTTATTGTAACCACTGTAGAAGTCGTCAGAATTTAATCCATGGTTTTAAACCCCACCTGAAACTCTTTCGCTCTTCCAGTAAGTCTGAGCAGGGGCTCACTAGACCTAACGTTGGTAAGTGATGTGTGAAGCCGCAGACTGTCCTTAGGCTTCAGCTTTTGCTGCATGAGCAGAGTGAGTGTGTTTCTGGATTGGCTTTCTGTTTGCACAGTTTTCACGCCACATGTATTATTTGAAATTGTTATCTGATAAGCTTTTGTAAGAACTAGGTATTTGAATAAATAGGGCCTAAAATGCGGTAGTGGGGATGAAGAGGAATTTGGCAACGGATCATGTAAAGGGACAAGTAATGTTCATAATGAATGGCAACCATAGTAAAATCATAAGCTAGAGTTTATTGTGTGCAGACTGGCTGTTACTGCCCTAAGCCCTGGTGGTGCTCAGTGGTAATAGTATTACAGATTTACTCCCTTTTACAGATGAGGAAATTCATGGTTAGAGGTGAAAAGTAACTTGTACAGTGATGTTCCTTCCAGCTTAATCAGCCTTCCAGAGCTCATAATTCAGATTTGCGATTTAGCAAAAATGCAGATTACTGCATCATTAGGTTTTGGCTGGATTCCACGGCCACGGTTCTAGGGTAGTACTTAGAAGACTTAGGTGGAGCCCAGCTACCATGGCTGGATATGGGTCACTCGCTTGTGGACCCTGGTGTTTCTCAGGGGCTCCAAAGGGGTATACCAAGCGAGTGGGCCCTGGGCACTGCCACCTCTGTTGGTACTTACTTCAGCCAGGAAAATTCTGCTTATGTATATATCAAAGTTCCATGTGAATTTGTGTTGAAAAATTAAAAAAAAAAAAAAGCAAGGTTCTGCTGTTAATAATAAAAGGAGTTTAAAGAGCACAGCTCTACATTTAAATTATGTAATGATTTAAACATATTGTCTCATAGGACTTGAAACCTGAATTAAGCACAGAGTTACTCTTCATGAGAAATCTGAAACTGAATATTTGCTTGAGTTAATAACTTCCTTTCCTGAGGATATAAACTGGATGAGCTTCTTACTTCAAGTCAGTTTCACTTGAATGCAAAAGACCACGATGACCTGGGCTCCTAGTGAACCTTAATGGCGGTGTATAGAAATTAGTGTGGACCCTATGTGCACTATCACTATGGGTTAATTAGAAAATGCACTAAAAGGAAGATCTAGAGAGGGCTCTGTGCTGAGAGCAAAGACAATGCAGGGCTCCAATCTCACAAACCTTGAGATCGTGACCTGAGCTGAAGTCAGACGCTTAACTGACTGAGCCACCCAGGTGCCCTGGTAGATGTTACATCTTAAGGCACATATATGGGAAATGCCAAAAGTGTTTATTTCAGCATGTCAGATGTAGGTGTGGAATGAGGTAAATGCATAGAGGTCTACCATTTCTTATTCAAAATTCTAAGGGTCAGATGTGCTTCAAAAGTTAGAAGATTCCAGATTTTAGAAAGGTAATCCAATACCTATACTCTATATTATGTTATACTGCTTGCAGGGTCCAGGAAATGCCCTGTAAACAGATCATTTATATTTGTGCAACACCAGGTGGGACAAATAAAGATTATAATCCCTTGTCAGTTCAGGTCTGATTTTGCTAACACATGAGCTGTGAGAAAACATTTGAATTTTCAGAGCTTTTGAGCTTTGGAATTATGGTTAAGGGTTAGTAAATTTTGTGTATAAATTGGATTGGTGGGATAGATCTGTACCTGTATATGGAAGGCTTTGAAGGTCAGGCCGTGACACTGAACTTCATCTATTAAATGTTGGAGAATTCCTGGGAGGTGAGAAGTGGGGGTGGTATTTGGAAGAGATGGGTGGTGGTAGGGTGGAGAGTTAGTTTTACTAAGTTACAGTAGAGACACAGAGAGTCTGACTAGCTTGTCCTGGGAATGAAGTGAATGGGAGAAACTTTTTCCAAAGGAAGAATCAGCAGAATTTCAGTAGGATTTGGGAAGTGGTGATCGGAGGTAGGTGGAGAAGAGAGAGAAGAAAAGAAAGGAGCCAACGTTGATTCTGAGGTTTGAGCTTTAGTAACTGTGAACAGAAAGCAGAAATCACAAGGAAGACTTGATTTTGTGGGAATAATAATGATCCTAGTGTTAAAACACATGATTTTAAGGGTTGGTGGGACAACTGGGTGGAGAAGGCTAAGTGAGGCGTTGGAAGGGGCTGTAGATCTGAGAGCCAAAGGAGAAGCCAGAGCTCGAGGAGCATGCTAAGGAGAAGGTTAGGGAGAACTTTGTGAAGGAGGAGGCACTAGGAAAGAAGGTCAAGAAGGGGGGGTGGTTTGGAGTAATGGTGTAGGAGATGCAGCCTTGGCAGCCAAGAGACCAGAAAAAGAAGAGAGGAAGAGTCAAAGCCAGAAGAAATGGGTGAAGGGCAGGAAGACACCCTTTCCATGAACTTTACAGCCAGTGTCTGGGCCACTGATGGAGGAGGATTGCAGAAAACTGGCATGAAAACCTATGTCAAAGACAAGGCAGGTGAAGTTATAAAATCAACTGGGAGCCAAATACAGACTGAGGAGGGCCCTTCAGGTCAGCATTGCTGATGTAAAAACCTCTCTTCCTGCTTATAGGTGCTCATGCACTTCTGAGCAGTAATCACAGCAACTATGAGTCCTTAGCTCTCTGGCCTTAATATTTCATTCGTATTTGGGGAAGACTGACTTATTCAGAATAATGTAGGCCATGACCAAAACAAAAAACAGATTTGAATTATGAGCAGGTTGAATCCAATCAGTACCAGCACAATTTTCTGAGACAAGAATTTGCTTTGTTTTGTTTTTCTTATCATACCTGATTGTTAGGTGAAAGTTAATTTTTAAACACATGTATGTGTATAAATGTTAAGCTTTAGCTTATATATATAACATTATCGTATATATATTTTTTAGTCTGGAATTTGATCCAAGATTTTATTTCATTCTTCTGTTTCCTTTCTCTCTTTTTTTAAAAAAAATATAAAAATGCCATGTTTACTCTAAAGATTTTACAGGTGAGCAAACAGACTGCCAGTACTTTGGCCTTTCAGTCTCAACAAAGCAGGAAAATAAATCACTGAGAGAAGTCAACAGAATGCTATTTTTTTTTTAAATGTTTTATTTATTTCTAGGAGAGAGAGAGACAGCGTGAGCAGGGGAGGGTCAGAGAGAGAGGGAGTCACAGACTGAAACAGGCTCCAGGCCCTGAGCTGGCAGTCAGCACAGAGCCCGACGCGGGGCTCGAACCCACGAACCGCGAGATCATGACCTAAGCGAAAGTCGGACGCTTAACCGACTAAGCCACCCAGGCGCCCCGGCAGAATGCTATTTTTAACATTATTTAGTTTTGTTAACATTTAGTACTCGAAGACATTTTTCTTTTATAGATTATTTCAGTAACCTTTGAAGGCTAATTACTCAGTTTGAGGTAGAATATTATCAGTGTGTGTGCTGATTGTTTAAAACCCTTTGCTCTGCACGTACATATTGATTGCCTACAGAATGCCAGGCGCTCCACCATGCAGTGAAGGCACACTCCCCACCCTTGAGGAGCTGACACACGAGTGCGGAGCAAGCATCCGTACACAACTACATCACAGAGTCAGAGGCACTGGGATGCGCAGCTACTGATGGTTCTATGGCGGTTCTAGTGGCTGCCTCTCCCTTCTGGGATCTGGGAGGTCCCTGTAGGACAGGTGACAGCTATTGCGGCTCGGGAAAGGTGTGAAGTTGAGGATGAGAGGGAGGGAAGGGCATTCCGGACCAGAAGGAATAATCTGCCAACCGTACCAAGACATAACACATCACACCTGTTGAAACACTGAGAAATGTGGTTTGTGCGCGGGGCCTGGACTGAGGAAGAACAAGACCCAGACTGGGAGATTGGCACCAGTTTAGGAAGAGCTTTCTGTGCACACTCAGCTTTTAGGACTTGACTCCCCGTAGGCAGGCAGCAGGTGATCTTAGAATGCTTTCAAGGCAAGAGTCTGCATTTTAGAAAGACAGTTCTGGGACATGTGGTGGTAGGGGGCCAGTCCACTCCTCTCACTGGTATGTGCTACCATTTATTCATTCAATGAATAGTTTTGCATCCAGCGTCTGTTAAGTGCCTCTTTTGTGCCAAGCGCTGCTTTGTGATTTGTAGTTCTACTTGTCTTCCTGCTTAGTTGTCTTTGTGGCCAACATATCCCATAAATGCACAAACTGTTTAAGTCAGAGTGTTCATCCTTAAGTCAAATGGTCCCAGCAAAGCTCTTTGTGAAATGCTTCAGTGGGTTGTTGCTTTTGTGCCTTATGTGATCATAAGTTCTGTGTGTTCTTGTGATTTTTATTATGGATGTCATTTATGATATTGGGAGTATAGAATGTTAGAGCCCAAAGATCTTAGATGCCATCTAGGCCAAATTCTCCCTTTTGCGTAAAAAGAATTTCTGACCCAAAAAGATGAAGCTCAGTGCCAGTCAGCTTGACAATTCCAGGGCTGGAACAGGGGCTGTGTGCTGATTTGAGGTTCTTGATTCCAAGATGCAAAAGACAAAATTATGTATTGGGTGTGCACCATGTTGGTTGAGGAGAGCCAAGGGCATGACTTCTTCATGGCCTCTACATCTCATGTTTCTCTGCCTGACCCGGCTTTACCGCTCTCCTATAGTCCCACTCAACAAGTTCTTTATTCATGATTATCTTTGTGATCTGTTCTTCAGTCCTCTAGTAGATGGGGAGAAGAACATTGAATTTCATGGTCAAGTAATGCACCTGGTTATAGCCCCAACTACCCACTAATGGTAAACTCATACGGATTATGAAATCTTGCCCGCCCACATCCTCAGATAGATTGAACACATGCTTCACTAGTTCTGAGGCTTAAAGAGAACAGTTCAGAAGTCTCTAGGCATTTAATAAATGAGAGGTGAGCCTCCCTCCCTGGGGCCCACCTGAACACAGTCTCTGCTGCCTTCACAGACACCAGCTCCCTCCGCAGTTTACAGACGGGCATGGGAGAGCTCCATGGGGAAACCAGGTTCTGGCATGGAAAGGACTACTGCAATTTTGTCTTCAAAGACTGGGTTCAACTTGATAAACCTTTTGCTGGTGAGTACCGTGGTAGTGGGTGGCTGCTTGTGTTTTCTCTTTTACTTGTCAGCATCTCAGCAAGTACGCACGTACAAGATGTGAGGTCCTTTGTTCTGCTTTGTTTGTTTTGAATATTTGCTAAAACTTTGGAGATTATGATCCACTCATATACATAAGGACATTTCCTTGTAGTCATAATAAGACAGGAGCATGAAACATAACTTACTGTTTGAGACCTCCAGGTTCTATCGAGGCTTATTTTGGGGGTAATCTATAATTCTGCAAGAAGTGATGCCTTCCTTTGATCTCCTCTTCTGCTTATCATCCTTATCTTCCGGCATTATAATGACCCATTTCCAGATTATCACTGTGCTTACATGTCTAAGAGACGAGAGAGACAGAACTGTATACACAACCTGAGGTTATTTCAACAGGATCTAAAAAAAAAATGTAATATTAAGCACACAGCCTTAGATAATTTACACCAATTCACATCTTGCCTTGACTAGTGATTATCTTGTACTAAGTGAAATTGAAACATATTGGGGGAGGAACTTGGGAGACTGTGCTCCTCAATGTAATAGATATTATGTTTTCCTTGGCTATAAAGGTATTGTTCCACCCCAACCAAGTACTATATGCACAGTGAACATTACCATGTTTCCTTTACATATTGTGGGTGGGGTCAGTGCTGGTGTCAGTGTGTCAGTGACACTGAAGTTAGTGATGACCTTGCCTGGGTCACCTGGGCAGATTTCATTGACAGGTACTCCACTCCCCGGATGCCATGGCACGACATTGCCTCTGCAGTCCACGGGAAGGCAGCTCGTGACGTGGCACGTCACTTCATCCAGCGCTGGAACTTCACGAAGGTACACGGATGGTTTTATCATGATTCAGTCCACCTAAAGAGAGCCTGGAAGAGGAGAAATCTAGCGGGTTGACAAAAAGGGGTTGCAGTGGCCCATCTGCTCTGGAGTGCCTGGTTGCCAGAGGGCCAGGGTCTGTGGGCAAAAGAAAAAGAAAATGTCCCTGAGCATTCACACCACAGGCAATTCAAAGCGCAGAGAGATAGATAGTACTTTCAGGGCCTATTGTGATCCTTTTAACATTTTTGGATACTCAGTGTTGATTAAGCATCCAGTCTGGATGGATGGTCACCTAGAAGGCCGTTGTAGGGGGACAAGGGCCTTGTTTGGATGAGAGAGCTCGAGCTTTCAAGTCCTTCGGGTCTTGGTGTTGCACTGGGTTCATACTGGCCCAGACTTCTGGAAGGTGGTTCTGAGCAAAGGGAGCAATAGAATGAGAAGTGGAAGTCATTGTCCTTTTGTCCAGACTGTCATCTTTAGTGTGCCTTCATTACACTGAGGAATAACTTAAGTACCTATATCCAGGAATCATTAAGCTTCCATTTTATTTGCTATAAATTATGACAAGGCCTTAGTCTCCTTGATAATTTGGGACAAAATTATTTTATCAACTGCTTAGAGTCTCCCCTTATTTTTCATTTACATGAGCTTTCATTTATATAAACTTTATAATCTCTTAGAAATAATGGAAATATTTTTAACCAAAATTAAGGGGGCATGAATAAATAAATGAAGGGATATTACTTTTTTTTTTTAAATGTTTTATTTATTTCTGAGAGAGAGAGAGAGACAGCGTGAGCAGGGGAGGGTCAGAGAGAGAGGGGGCGATACAGAATCCGAAGCAGGCTCCAGGCTCTGAGCTAGCTGTCAGCACAGAGCCCAACGTGGGGCTTGAACCCACGAACCGTGAGATCATGACCTGAGCCGAAGTCGGATGCTTAACTGACTGGGAAGGGATATTACTTTTAACCTGCTAGTATCTGTGATTGGTTTGTGGATTTCTGTTACTTGTGTACTCTGTTCCTGGCAGGATAAATTCGTAAACCTCAAAACACTTTTTAAAAAGTATACAACCTTTATCACAACCTTTTTTGGATACTTAAGTTAAAAAGGTAATTCAACAAGGTAACTTATTTGGACATTGCTTCTAATAATTCTAATAAAATGGGAAATAATTGAAATGCAAATGAATAGGAATTTATTACATATAGTTCTATATCATTTTCTTATGAAGTTATTAAAATATATATATAGTTATACACTGCTGTGACAAGATATCTACCACATAGTAAGAAATCAGTTTACAAAAAAAATACAATTTTTGGAATTATATACCTTTATAACTCTAGATGATACTTAGGCTTCCCTTAAAAATATAAACCAATACATGCCCGCTACAAAAGGTAAAAAAAAGAAGGGAAAAAGGAGTTCTCTGCTACTGGAAAATGGAAAGAACACAAAAAGAAGTAATCTATTGCCTCTTCAACTAGAAACATCCACTGTTAACATTTTTCTTTTTCAAATGAATCTTAATTTCTTTTATAATTACAAAGTAGGGAAGAATGGTGCTGTTTTCTCATCTGTATCTGTTTTTCTTCTCCTGTTTTTCTTCATTTTAGATAATGAAGTCAAAATATCGGTCCCTTTCTTATCCTTTTCTGCTTCCAAAATCTCAAGCAACAGCCCATGAGTTGAAATATCAAGTGCCTGAGTCTGTCCATGCCAATGTGCAGGTAAGTCTGGCCTTTCTTTTTCACCAAATGCTTGTGGGTAAACTTACTGTTATTAGATCAAGTGTCTATTAGGTTGGCTTCATATTTTTCAGAGAGTGCCACTCCAAAGCAAATCTGAATAGGCCTTTGAAAATTTAGTATTATATTTCCTATTTAAAATCTATTCCATTTATTCTCTTTTGAGAACTCTTTTATAAATATAATAAGTACACATTTTTCCTTCCTCAGCACTTGTTATATCTGTCACTCATCTTTTATCCTACACTGTAGAGTATTCATCATTATCTTTACATGTCCATCTCTTATTTCACCTGTATTATCAGTTTTGTTAGTGATACACTCATCTCTTTTCTGCCTCTCTTCCTCCCACGTCAGCTGTCCTAGAGTCTTAACACATGGCAGGTGATTGATAATTTTCTTAGCTGATTCACTTTTATAACTGAAATGTAAAACAATCATTAGGAAGCATGTCCCTTATGAGAGGGTCTCACAGAAAGCATGTGCATTCTTTTTTTAAATTTTTAAAAAATACTTATTTATTTTTGAGAGGAAGAGAGACAGAGCACGAGTAGGGAAGGGGCAGAGAGAGAGAGAGGAGACACAGAATCTGTGTCTTCAGGCTTCAGGCTCTGAGCTGTCAGCACAGGGCTCGATGCGGGGCTTGAACCCACGAACCGTGAAATGATGATCTGAGCTGAAGTCAGACACTTAACTGACCGAGCCACCCAGGTGCTCCAAAAGCATGTGCTTTCTTAATCTGTATAATGTTTCATACATAAATTGTAAAAACATCAAGTGCTCAAGAAACTTATATTTTTATCTTTTTGTTTCTTTTCTTTTTTTAATGTTGGATATTATCACTGGTGGGTTGCAGAATGACTAAAAAGGCTTCATCAATCTGGAATAACTCACCTACACTTACAAAACATGTTTAAAAGTTTCTTTGTCCTTCATTCATAACATTTGCTATCAAGGGTCTGGCTTTGGTTTCCTCAAAAATGTATTAAGTTTACATGTAAATTAAGAAATCTTTATGTCACAGGGATTCCAATAAATGTGTTCATAATTGGAAAATGAGGAAATAAATTAATAAAGAGCCATAGAAAAGGCTAGTCAAGGAAGAAAGGCTTGTCCTCTAATTCCTCCTGAAGTGACTCTAGCAACCTGACATGCAGTAAACCTGGGACTGATACCAGTTAAGCACCAGCAATGTGGCTGATACTTCGTATCTAAAAAGCTAGTTATAGTTCAATCTAATTTTAGTTCCTAATTAACCAAATGCATTTTAGAGGCTCTTTTAAAAGGACATGGGATTTGCTTAATGGAGGCACATAATTTTACCACATACAGTCTAGCCATCTCAAGTTACAAATAGGAAAATTAAGGCTCAGTGGGGCTATGAGACTTATCTAACGTCACCTGCTCCTGGTCATCAGTCAAGGTGGACCTTGAAACCCTGCTCTGGTCCATTGTTACCTCGGCTCAAGTATCTTGAGAACATCAGGGGCAGAGCCTGGATGGGCCACCTTTGCCATTGCCTTTTGTTCAAGGTCATCACTATCAGCATCAAAAGTATTGTTTAAGTAAAGATCCAGCAATCTGCCACTGACATCACTAATGTGGATTTTTAGAATCTGGACATGGATTCTAGTGAGTATGATTATATAAATGAAATGCCTAAATCAGTTACTCTACTATACAAGTAGAGGTATTTGTATCTAAGGAATAAGAAGACATTTCAGGCCATAGATCAAATAATAGAACAATCAAAAACGTAAGCCACTCAGGAGAAATACCTATAGCAAATATTTAGTTACCCCAGGCTACAGGAGGCAACTAATTTAAACTTAGAGGCACATATATATATGTGTTGATATGTAAGTCAATGAATATTTTATGAGCCTGTTTAATTTTATTCTACTGGGAGGGAAAAATTACCCATGCCATAAGATAGAATAGGAGCCTCCATGTTAAGAAAATAAGAGAATTTAATTTAAGATTTGAGACGGCATTAAAATTGACTCAGTGATCAACTTATCAAAGTCAGCAGATGCTAATTACGCATCTGTTAAAAAGGAATTTCTGGGAATGGTACATTTTTGTGATCAGCAAAGGAAGTTTTTCCGATGTTGTGTACACATATATCTTCTACTATCTCTTGTTAAAGCCCTGCTTTATATATTCTCATCCAGTCCCCGGCAAGGTAAATAAATACCCTGCATGTCCACTCTATAAAAGGCCTCTCTTAAGTCACCATCTCTGATTACTGGATGTGGTGTTAGAGAGGGGGCTGGATCCCTGATATCTCCTGATATGCTTATATGTTCATCCTCAATCTGCTCTGGTTGGCCTGGACTCAGAAACCTGTAAAGCCAACTGATTTGAAAGGAAGTCTACCAAGACTTACTCATGAATTCATTGATTCAGTCAACACATGTTTACTAAGTGCCATCTGTTTGCCCAGTGAAGTCATCAATGCATACTTGAGTGCTGAGGAAGAAGACAAAAGTTCTCTGCCTCTGGAAACATAGTTTGCTGGGAGAAAGAAAGCTGTCACATTGAAATACTCAGTTAACAATGCTACGTGTGGCCTAGGGCTAAATGCCAGCTTGAGAGTTTGTGAGTAAGAGCGAGAGAACCTGGTGGGATGTCTCCTGTAAGGAATACGACTGCCTGCTCGTCTATGGGGGAAACCAACTGCTGCAGGCCATTTGCTCTTGAAGAGGCAGTTAGATGAAGTTGAGACAGCATAAGGCCAGATTAGGGATGCCATGGACTATTGGTCTGGTTCATTTGGACCTGATCCTGGAGGCGTTAATGAACTTTGGAACTTTTTTTTTTCATCCAGGAAGAAGCATGATACAGGAATGCTTTATTGAAAATTAACTTCGATCAGAATTTTGCTGACCCAGTTTTACCTTGGAAATGCTAATAGCTATCCACAAAAAAACATTTCATGGACAGATACATTTTTGTAGATTTTTCAAGCCCAGGATTGCTTAGTGCCTTTGTTATGCTGATGTGTAGCATGGAATCACCACGAATGAACGTGCTATGAGAAATTTCCCAAGCTGAATTGACAGAGGGTCTCTCATTTTAACACACGTCTATTTCCATCTCTCTGAACAAACATACTTTAGGACCTAAGTTTTTACATATGAGAAACTTATACTAGAAAGAGAGAAGTAAGTAAGAGCTTCGACTAGAAAGAGAATGGAAGCAAGGAGACCAGGAAGGAGGCTGTGACTGTAATTGTAGCATATACAAAGTTTGCATATGTAAATTCGTATTCCTTTTCTTAAAAACAGCCCCCCCCACACACACACACACAATTTAAAGTGTTAGAACTCACAAAACCTGGGTCTTTACTGGTTGCCAGAAGGTGTTTTTCAGAACTGCCAAAATAAGTTAGAGTGTGAAAGCACTGGGCACACCCAGGCAGTGCAGCTTTCTGAAGTCAGGAAAGTCTGAGATGACCAGAAACCGAAAAAAAAGAAATGACCCTGCTCCATTTCTCCTTTTCTTTAAAGTACTGACCACGGTGTTGTTTCACTTCACATTATTTACTGGCTCTAAACATCATTCATCTTGTCTAGACATTATTGTTTTCAAGTCATGAGCATATAGAGCTTAGAGGTCAAAAGCAATAATCTGACCAAATCCCCGATTTTCCAAAGAATCCAGAAGGGAGCCAGGAGATAGGACCTGGTATGAAGTAGACAACTTGATTTTTTTTTTAATTAAAAAAAATTTTTTTAACTTTTTTTTTTTTTATTTTTGAGAGAGACAGAGCATGAGCATGAGCAGGGGAGAGGCAGAGAGAGGGAGACACAGAATCCCAAGCAGGCTCCAGGCTCTGAGCTGTCAGCACAGAGCCTGATGTGGGGCTCGAACTCGTGAATTGCAAGATCATGACCTGAGCTGAAGCCAGACGCTTCAGCCACTGAGCCACAGGGCTATTCTTTCTTTTTAACAAATCTTAACATGATTTCTAACATAGTTTATTTTTATTTTTTTTTTTAATGTTTTATTTATTTCTAGGAGAGAGAGAGAGACAGCGCAAGCAGGGGAGGGTCAGAGAGAGAGGGAGTCACAGACTGAAACAGGCTCTAGGCTTTGAGCTGGCAGTCAGCACAGAGCCTGACGCGGGGCTCGAACCCATGAACCGTGAGATCATGACCTGAGCGAAAGTTGGACGCTTAACCGACTAAGCCACTTGGGCGCCCCTCTAACATAGTTTATTGTTCATAATATAATTTAGAGACTATAAGCTTAATTAACTCAAAAAAGAGCAAGGGGATGGAGCAAGGGGAAGAGGTAGAGCCTAGAGTCAGTGTGCAAAGCCTAGCTTTGCTACATGCGAGCTGTGCAACCTTGGGAAAATTACTTCACATCTCTGCTTGCGTTTTCTTCATCAATCAAACAGAGATCATAATAAGCATCTGCCTCATAGGGTTGTGGTGATGGCTAAATAAGCCAACCCATGCAAAGCACTTCGAGGAGGTGCACTCGTGTGGGTTATATTGATACCAGCTTCAGTCTTCAAGCTTTCCCTTGGGTTTTCAAGAGTTTGGAACAAAGAAATTTACGTTTTTCTGGAGGAGTCACTAGGCTAGTTCTGGATACAAAATCTTCATACCATATGTTTATTGAAGGGGAGAGAAGAGCATTTGACATAAGAAAATAGATAAATAATAGGTACTATTTATGTTTTTTATTTGAAAAAGGGAAACCAATTATTTAATTTTTTTAACACACAACCATTGGCTCCAACCATCCTTGGTGATTCCACACCAGCCCTGATACAGCTGTTACAGAAGGCTTGACACAGCCTGCCCTGGAGACTAGAGCCAGGCCCACCCCCACCGACACACTTTCTGCTACTGGGGGAAAAAGAAAGTCATCCAAACCTGAAAGCTGACTTCAGCAACTTCCACCAACACTTTTAGAATAAACTTGGGTGTTTCCCCTCAGAGCTGGGCATTCTCAAAAGCCTGCCAAGAACATTGAGAGAAGACAAAGCCGGAGAAAGGCGTGGGGCTGAGAATTGGAGGAAAGAAAGTTCTGAAACCGCTTATGCATAGACTGTATAAGGGAACTTGTTTTCCCCCTGAAAAGAACAAACTAGAGTCCTGAATGCTATCACTGCCACTCAAGGTAAATGACCTAGACAGAAGACATTCAACATGTCTATTAAGGTAAAAGAAAAAGCCTGATGCCAAATTGGCATCAATATGGAATCAATATAGGGAACAGTCTTTTTTTGTTAAATTGGGCAGCTTATTCCAGAAAAGCCATCCCTTAGATAATCATTGTGGAGAAGTCCTGCCAAACTGAGGGAAATAATTCCACTGGAGTTATATCTTTGATCTCTTTGTCTGTTAGAAAAAATTAAACTGAAAAGAAACTATACAGGCAAGTGTGAATGACATCCAAATTAGATCACTGGAAAAATTTGTTCCTGCACTTGGGGAGAATGGCCAAATGAATCCCCAAAGGGTGTCAATGTAGGAATCAATGTAGATTTCAAAGGGCCACAAGATGTTTTGTATTGTGAAAAAGTAAAGTAGATAGGTGAGGATAAAAGAAAGCCACTTAACTTACTTCTAAGGCAGTTTCCTAACATGGAAGCTGTTTTCCATTTATGGACGGGGCCTTCATGTAGTAACACTTCTGTGCTTGCTACTGGACAGGAGAAGCCCCTTAAATGGAGAGTGTTTACTCCCTGTCCAGCACTGTCCTGAGCTTTTGTGGATTATCTCCTTCAATATCAGAAGGAAGAGCCTGACAGTATGAGGCAGATCCTTGAACAAATTCCTATTTCTTGGTGCTTCTAGTCTATGCTCCTCAGTACAGACTGGCAGAGTGAGGCCCACCAGTCTGAGTGCACCCCTGGTCTCCTGACTGCATGGAGGCCAACCTCTGCTTGCCTATGAAAGTGCTCTTGCCCTAGCAATCTCTGGTCCGTGACTTACTTGGGAGCTAAGGGAAATAAAGAGAAATTAAGATATGTGCTGAATTTATAGGGAAGAAAGGCATAATAGTAAGAGAAAAGCAACTTGGGACAATTACTAAGGAAGTTTTGAAAGTTTTCCTTCAAGAAGAGAATTCTGTAGGGGCGCCTGGGTGGCTTAGTCGGTTAAGCGTCCGACTTTCGCTTAGGTCATGATCTCGCTGTTCGTGGGTTCGAGCCCCGCGTCGGGCACTGTGCTGACTGCCAGCTCAGAGCCTGGAGCCTGCTTCAGATTCTGTGTCTCCCTCTCTCTCTGACCCTCCCCTGCTCACGCTGTCTCTCTCTCTCTCTCTCTCCTAGAAATAAATAAATTTAAAAAAAACCATTAAAAATAAAAGAAGAGAATTCTGTATATCAATCTGTATATTCAACTTGGGCCCACTGTATATAAAGGAGTCAGGGCTTGTGGAGAAAGAGGTTATCTATCTGTCTATCTATCTATCTATCTATCTATCTATCTATCTATCTACACAAAGTGATTCAACCATTAGGTACATTGCTCAGAGCTCACCATGGTAAGTGTGGTCACCATCTGTCACTCTACAACATTAGTACAGTAGCATTGACCATATTCTTTATTTCCATCTCTGTGACCTATTTATTTTATAACAAGAACTTTGACCTCTTAATCCCCTTCACCTATTTCACTTGAGAAGGCTATCTTTAAAGTTAAAAAATAGGACAGATACAATGGAAAATAACTGGGTCTAGTTACGGTTTTGAGGCTAAAACATAAAATTAGAAATATGCTCTTTTTATACACTTTAAAATTGTGTATTCAAACTTGAGGTTTCAAAGGTGAGGGTTAGATTTGATTCTCGGTATATACTTGGGGTAGGGAGTAAGATGAAGCCCATTTCTACATGTGTGAGCAAGGGTTTGAGGCTTGTCTCAGTTACACTGGTTAAAAACAAAAACGCAGGACAAGTTGGTCAGATAAGAAAAAGGGGAGAATAAATCTTAAATTTAGAACAGAAGGGGGCACCTGGGTGGCTCAGTCGGTTAACCGTCCGACTTTGGCTCAGCTCATGTTCTCATGGTTCATGGGTTTGAGCCCCACGTCAGGCTCTGTGCTGACAGCTAGCTCAGAGCCTGGAGCATGTTTCAGATTCTGTGTCTCCCTCTCTCTCTGACCCTCCCCTGCTTACACTGCCTCTCTCTCTCAGAAATAAATAAAACATTAAAAAACAAAGCAAAACGGAACGGAGTCAGTCACGAAGTGTTTGACCTATGTGGCTGTTTATAAGCTTTCTAGACCGTCAAACATTTAAAGCAGTTAAGTTGATTTGTAGATCACCTCAGGGTCCCTGGTTCAGGGGTAGAGGCTGGACCAAAGGGAAATCTGTATTTTTAGTTTTTTTGTGTGTGTGGTGATAGATTTTAACTAATTAGAATAATAGTAAATAAATAGTACTCCCAAGTTATTTTTACTCTGTGTTACTTGAGAAGTATGTTCAAGTTTAATACAAAATGACGACTTTTAAAAATTAAATGCATTTTCGCTGTGAAAAAATAATACAAGTTTGGACTCCCACAATGGGAGTAATGGTAATGTGGAAGCCCCCTGAGGAGGGGGGGCAGGCTCTGACATGCTGAGGTTTAATAGGCATTAGGGGGCTCCCCTCCACCTTGCTTATGCTGTCCTTCATGGTCTTCTTTTGGCCTACAAACGTACTTATTTTAGGGGTACCTGGGTGGCTTAGTCAGTTGAACATCCAACTTCAGCTCAGGTCATGATCTCACAGTTTGTGAGTTTAAGCCCTGCATTGGGCTCTCTGCTGTCAGTGTGGAGCCTACTTTGGATCCTCTGTCCCCCTCCTATCTTGGCCCCTCCTCCACTCATACTCTCTATCTCAAAAAGAAATGACCATTAAAAAAAAAACAAATATATTTATTTTAAACATTTAAAGCCCTCCATAAAGGGAAACATTTATTGTTACCTTTCACAAGAAAGATGGCAGATATATGACCTGCCTACTTGGCCTTCATGGCAGCCATTGGCCATCACCCTTAGCTTTCCTCCCCAGCATGTCTAGTTCCAAGGGAGCCTCTCTTCAGCATAGCTGTCCAGGAAGCCACTTCAAATTAGACTTGAACGCTATTTGGCATTCCTAATTTCTATCGTATGTTAATGGGTTTATTAAATCTTTGAATCAGGGCACATTTTGAGAGTGAAAAAGGAAAGAAGAGTATAAGATTTCGAGATTTGAGGGGAAGACAGAAATCACCACCAAGGATGGTATATAAATTTTGCCTGGAAGTTTTCAGAGGTAGAAATCCTATACATCAAATATATACTACATGCCACATTCTGTACTTCTTTGTGTTTGTTATGCCATTAATTTCCTTACCCAGTAGCTGTGGGGTGTCGAGGTGGGAGGGAATAAGTCAGAGAGAGAGAGAGAGAGAGAGAGTTCAGTTGTACAGTGGAGGAAACTGAGCCTCCGTGATATTAAAATGACTTGTTCAAGGGGAAAGAGCTAGTAACGGCAGAGCTGTAACACAGATCTCCAGAGTTCGTATCTGTCCAGTATACTCTACAGTTTTATACATCGTTCCCAGCAGAATCAGATCAGTATGTGTAGCATAAGAATCTTCTCAAGGTAGCCTGCATTTTTAGGGCTATGCCCCTTAGCAACAAAATTCAATATAAATTTGAGTGGACTAACAAATAAAACTTCAATATTGTGTTATTTCTACTGATGGGCAATAATGTTCCTTAGAGATTATGAATCAGGATATTTTCCCAGTGTGAATCTTATTTATTTATATTTTCCTTAGAGGTTTTTTTTTAGTTTTTTTGGGGGGGGTTGGTGGGATTTTTTTTTTTTTGAGGGAGAGAGAGAACAAGTGTGAAAGTGGGGACAAAGAGAGAGGGAATCCCAAGCTGTCTCCACACTATCAGGGTGGAGCTTGAACTCATGAACTGTGAGATCATGATCTGAGTTGAAATCAAGAGTCAGACGTTTCACCAACTGAACTACCCAGGTGTCCCCATTATGAGTTTTCTTTTGAGATATTTGCCTGTTGCTGTTCACATTAAATTTTCCAATTGTGCATTTTCATCTGATAAAATTTAAGTGTTTCGAGGAAAACTATTTTGTAATAAATACCTCATACTAAATAAAGGAATAACATTTTGAGGATAATACAGTCAATGATTTAGTGAGTACTAGTTTGAATTTAATTAGTGTTATAGAGGCTATTTTTTAAGCTATTGATTATATCAAGAATTTTACCATCTTTTATATATAACAGACATAAAACCAATTATGTACTGGATTGCTTTATACATTCCTAATAATGTGGAACAATTCTTTTATTTTCCATTTCAATTGACCTCATGAGAGTTTCAATATTCATTTCAAATCAGGAAGAGCAAATAATGATTCTTCTGCAATGTCATGCTACTGCTCAAGGAAGATCAATTGTTAAGTTTTTATTGAACACTACTCTATGCCCAACATTGTACTGCAGTCATAGTTAGAATGCTGGAAAAGAGACCAACAATGGTTCTTAGTGCTGAAGGTTTGCATGTCTTCCAGTCCGCCCTCCTGTGCACGGTCATGTCAGAGATAACTCTTCAACGTGATCTGCCACAGCTCAAATGCATCCTCTAATGTTCTCATTAGTAATAGCAAACACTTATATACCACATACTAGGTAACAGGCCTCCTGCACATTTCATAGAAATTCATTTCATCCTCTCTAAAATCCTATAAAATAGATGTTCAACTGAACAGAACAGAAATCTGAAACACCAGGAGTTTGAGAAACTTTACCAAGATCAAAGCTACAAAGTAGTTGGGCTAAGCTTTGAACTAGGTGATCTCACTAGGTATCAGCATACTTAACAAATACTCAGATACCTGAGCTGTAAGCTCTTAAGTAATCCAAGTAGGAGCAGGTGAGTGTCCGAATAGAGGGAGACAGTATGACTGAGAAAGCTGAGCAATGAAGAGATACACTAAGAATCAGAAAGCCAATTAAAGCCACAGTCAAGATTATATCTCTAAATGAATCTATTGGTATTTTAAAATGTATTAATCTGAGCACTGTCTCTTGGGGGAAAAGGAATCAGCACATTATCAAGTCAGAGCTAGGATGACCATATCACATGACTCAAACCAGGGCACTTTGGAGAGTAAAAGTGGTACTATTAATAAATAGTAATTGTGGAACCATCATGGAAAAAGAATACCAATGGTCACCCTACTCATAGGTACCAAAAGAGGTACTTTTGAACAACTCTTGGTAGAAGCCATACTTGGTGGTGTCTAATTTTGACTGAAAATAATCCTGGGTGGAGGAAGATATATTCAGGACTTGATTCTAGCTGGGCTCCTTCCTTGTAGATAATGTCCAAGGACCAGTTTCCCAACCACCTACTCTCCCTTGGCCCACACGTGGCACCCAGGCCACTGTAATCATTCAGTTGTGTAGACAAAGAAGAACAGATTTCATTCTATTAATATATCTGGTGTCATCTCCATTGTTTACCCATTTCTGATTGCTGCCTTACAGTTGCTCCGCTCTGCTGCTGATTGGTCGGCTGGTATAAAATACCATGAAGAGTCCATCCATGCTGCGTATATCCATGTAATAGAGAACAGCAAGCACTATATCTATATAGAAGTAAGTCCTGATCATGTAAATTGGTATGACAACCTGCCTTCCCATAAATGGCTCACAGACACTGCAGGGTCCCCAAACTCAGGATCTGCTATGTTAATCGGCCTACGTTGAGATGGGAATTCAGGTAACCTGAATTTTTACCTCCTCAGCATAATTGACATTCACATTGCAATTTCATTAACTCAGAACTCTAATAGGAACCCCCCAAGATCTTATTATTAAAATGTATAACTTACTATATTATTAACCAGAAATACCACAAATGGATGAGTACATTCTTATTTGTCTTGAGTTGGAAGGTCCAAGTGTAAAGCAGGAGCTGCTTCAGGAGAGCACACACAAGAGGAAGTTGTGAAAATGGAGATGATTGGATGCTACTGGCTTAGATGCTACTGGATATTAGATGCTACTGGCTTAGATGCTACTGGATATTAGAATAGGGAGAGTATAGGGAAAGGAACATAGAAAAGGAAGATGTGAGAATATTGAGGGCATGTACCACCTTTTTCAATCCTCTATGAACTACTCTTCATTTAAAATTTTTGTCAGATCCCAGAGTTTGTGTTCAGAGAATAGAAGAAAATCTAGAGACACCGGGTTTAGATTTAAATGAACTTAAAAGTAGATATAAAGCTAGCTCAGAGCATGTGGGAAATCCTGGGAAAAAAAGTTCTGATAGTGTAAAAGTAAATCAGAGCACATCTCCTGCCTTTATTTTAGCCTTATCTTTCCCATTGAACATTTTTTTTTTTTTTTTGTAATATGTAAAGGAGATGAGTTTCCCAGAGAAAATCATCCTGACCCTATATTCCTTCCCCTTGAGTCTGGCCCTCTGCCTTTCATGCAGTGACTACGCACTAAGGGCAAGTAGGAAAGAATTAGAGCTATATTTATTTCACAGGCCTGGAGAAAGAGAAGCTGATTAAAAATATTAGCAGGCCAAATGCAATACGGTATCCTGGATGAGACTATGCAACAGAAAAAGGACTCTGAATATCAAAGTCTGGAGCTTTGTTACTGTACTAATACAAATAGTTACTGTACTAATACAAATAGTGTTATTAATTTCAACAATTATAATAACAATATAAGATATTAATGGCTGCCTCACCCATCACCCAGAATCCTTTTGCTTTATCTCTTTTTAGTAGCATTAAGTCAGCTTTTCTTATTAATGCTATCACAGCCCTAAATGAGGTCAGTAATGCCATGTGGCTACACATGGTTATGGACACAAACCTGGTAGTTAACACCTCTAGCAGAGGTACGTGGTTGGGATTTACCCTGCTCTCCTCACAAAAGAGCAGGCCATGACACGTGGCCATGTTTACAGCTGAGGAATGCTAAGCCTCTCTGTAATATGAATTCAGAAAAACAAATGTGGTTTGATTGCCACTGAAATTTTTATTGTTTGATGCCTTAAGGGGAAACACATTCTCAAATGATTTCCGCACAATGTCTTCTGGTAAGTTTGTGTTATAGAGGCAGTTTACAGACTTCTGTACTTAAGTATAAAAACATGTAAACTAGTAAAAGCAGTGATGTTGCAAAGGGATGACAACCATAGTTTGAGTCGTTGCTCATATGTCTCTTTAAGATGATCTGCAAAGATTACTTTGTCTTGATTAGACTTAAAAATCACAAGTATCTCATAACAATGTATGTAAATATGTAGTAGTGGTATTTATACCGAATTACTAACATTCCTTTATATAGCAACTAAATCTTTTATACCATTATGATAATAATGTCTTGCCCCAGTTTTTAGTAAAAGTTTTAAATAATATTTTATAGGCAAATGAATCGTACAGATTACTCAAAGCAAAAAAGGAAAGTTGTTTCTTTTTCCATTTTATTAATTTATTTTATATATGAAACATACTTGTGAAAGAGATTTGAAGCTACTTAAAATAGATGTTCAGAAAAAATAAGAAAGGCAAACAAGTGAAACAAGGCAAGAGCAGATACTAGGAGGTAATAGAGGATGGGTGGAGAAAATCAGACCATGATCCTGCCATCTATCCTGCTAGAAAGGTAAACTTAGCATGAGACAGAATGTTTACCTGTATAGGATTTTAAATCATGAGCATTTACACAATACTTGTATTTGTAAACCTGATATCCCTACTGATTAAATTTGGAATGTAAATTTTAAAAATGTAAGCGACAAAGAATTCAGATGATGAAATACTAGCATAGCCTCCCACTTGACTGAGGTATTAGATGTGGGTATAGACGTACACGAAACCCAGAGTTGAGATGAGGCTTCTCTTATTCTCGACATCATTTACTTTCCTAAATGATTTTAGTAATAAGAACATGTCTGCTATGTGAAATGTTTTTTTTTAATATCAGTGTAGTGTCTGTTATATAGCACACTGTCCTTATATATTTACTACTAAGATAAGAAAGACTTATAGGATTACTCTATTTCTCGTAGAACCAGTTTTTCATAAGTTGTGCTGATGACAAAGTTGTATTCAACAAGATAGGTGATGCCATTGCTCAGAGGATCCTGAAAGCTCACAGGTAATGTTTTAGCAATTTGGTAAAAGTAGTTACTGCAAATGATTCTTGCATTTACTGCTAAAATGACTTTTGAAGGCCCATTTTAAAATACTGTCTTTTGCTAGCAGGCATAAATTGGGATCAGCTAGCAGTAGGTTATTGGTTCCTTGAGTCTGATTTCAGTGGCTGAGAATTTTGAGTCCATTTTTGAAAGAATCTGAATTCTTCCAGGGCACAGTCATTTTTTCCTGGCCAGTCTCTTTCCCACGCCGTTAGACTTGTGATTTATTTAATGGCAGACGGTTACTGTGTTCACTTAAAAATCAAAGCAAAATAGTCATCATATTTTTCCATGAGTTATATTTAAATTCTGGTTACCCTCTGTCCTATTTCTTCAGCTTGGGATTATTTTTAAAATAACAATGTTATTAAGGTATTATTCACATACCATACAATCCACCTACTTAAAGTGTACAATTCAGTGGTTTTTAGTATATTTACAGAGTTGTGCAACCATACCTAATCAGTTTTAGAACATTTCATAACTCTAGAAAGAAACCTTGTATCTGCTAGCAGCCACTACTATTTTCCCTTATCTTATCCCTGTGCAACCACTAAACTATTTTCTTTCCCTATAGATTTGCCTAGTCTGGGCATTTCATGTTGAATAGAATCATACAATATGTGGTCTTTTGTGACTGACTTCTTTCACTTAATTTAATATTTCCAAGACTCATCTATGCTATAGGATGTTATCAGTGGTTCGTTTATATTTATTGCCAGGTAGTATTCCATTTTCTGGATATACCACATTCTATTTATCCATTTGGGATGTTACCACTGTTTCACTATTATGACTAATGCTGCTGTAAACATTGTGTATTAGTTTTTATGCAGACATATTTTTATTATTCTACACATAGAATTGCAGATTTATATGGCAATTCAATGCTTAACATTCTGAGAAACTGCCAGAATGTTTTCAAAAACAGCTATACCATTTTATATTCCCATAGTGTATGAGGACTCCAATTTCTGTATCATTGCCAGTAATTACTTTCTCTTTTTTATTATAACCATCCTTATAGGTGTAAATGATATCTCATTATGGGTTTGGTTTGAATTTCCCTAATGAATGATGTTGAGTATTTTTTGTTTGTTTATTGGCCGTTTCGTGTATTGTCTCTGGAGAAATAGATACTCAAGTTTCTTGGCCATTTTTTAAATTAGGTTGTCTTTTTATTGTTGTGAGAGTTGTTTTATATATTCTAGATATAAGTATCCTATCAGATTTATGATTTAAGATTTTCTCCTATTCAGGCTATTTTCTTTTTTGCTTTCTTAATACTATCTTTAGAAACACAGAATGTTCTCGTTTTGATAAAGTCTAGCTTATCTGTTTTTTCTTCTATCTCTTCTGCTTTGGTGATGGGGCTACAAATCCACTGCCTAACCCAAGACTATGAAGATTTTACACCTCTTTCCTTCTCAGAATTTTACAGTTCTACACCTATGCTTAGATTCATTCTGAGTTACTTTTCATACATGGTGTGAGGTAAGGGTCCAACTCCATTCTTTTGCATGGGGCTATTCACTTGTTCCAGAGCCATTTGTCCAAAAGACTGTTCTTTCCCCACCAAATTGTCTTGGCTCCCAGACTACTTCTTTTTATGGCCGATTTTAGTTCTGTATAGAAGCAGCAGAATACACAAATAATACCATTACATTTTATTATTTCAATTCAGTAAACACTTGCAGTAGAGAATGTTAAGTGCATACACATTTGGGAATTAAAACATTTTTGTACTTCCAGCAGCACAGTACCTGAATATCCTTTTCTCACATAATATGTGGGGGCTTTTAGATCTAAGAACATTTTAGAACAGTAACTACCAGTATTTTATGTGATTTATAGTTTAGATTTATACTCTTATGAATCTTCACAAATACTCTCGGAAGTAGATATCGTTGTTGTTATTGTTGTTGCTGTCCCCATTTGTAAAGTTAAAAAACTAAGATTCAAGAGGTGACGTGGCTCGACTAAGCCACTAGCAGCAATAGGCAAAAATAGCTTTGAGCATAAGCCTTCGGGCTTCAAAGCCAATACCTTCCCCCATACCACATAACTTCATTTCATTGACAAGTAGGATTTAAGACCCCTTCAGGGTTGCCACAAATTGAGTTAAGTGGAATGGGCTTTTGTTGTCCCCTCTTCCCATTAAACTAGCCATCAGGTATAGGCTGACTTGAGGAAATGAACATGACCTTGGGTGAGGCAGGTCCCTTTCACCAAGGAGGGCAAATCCTAGCGAAGGACTTCACTGTGAGTGAGTACTCAGTATCCAACACTCTCCGTGGTAAGGGAATGTTGTCTTGAACCCATGGTGAGGGCATTTAGGCAGCACATCACAGTACTCACCACATCCTGCAAGGTATGCAGTAGATCTCCCCTTTGACTACACGTCAAGATCACCCTTGGACTTTTACAAAAATCTAGGGAGCTGGACTCCTTCCAGGCTTGCTGGGTCAGAATTTCCTGGAGCAGGGCCCAGGCACTTGCATTTCATAATTGTCCACCAGTAACTCCAGGCAAAGTCCAGATTGCTTAGTACTCCCCTAGAACAGCACATATAGCCATAAATATTAATGATGATCTGTGCTTTTACAGGTGACCTCTATCTTTTGCCTTCCCATATACTTTTTTTTCAAGAATGTTACCATGGGA
This sequence comes from Hyaena hyaena, assembly GCF_003009895.1. Classification (NCBI taxonomy): domain Eukaryota; kingdom Metazoa; phylum Chordata; class Mammalia; order Carnivora; family Hyaenidae; genus Hyaena; species Hyaena hyaena. The sequence goes on along the minus strand of NW_024080744.1, from coordinate 2,335,997 downwards.
TCTGTTTCTGAGATGACTTAAAATAGTCTTGTTTACAGTTAAGCATACCCACACACACCAAGATTTCTTGCATCATGGCCAGTCTCTCAATTCCATGGGTCAATTTATGTCTAATTTACAAAATTAAATTATCCTTCTGTTAACTCTTGCATTTCATTGATGCAGGAGTATCCACTTTATCTATAAAGCACATATGACAAAAGAGAAAAATATTTTTTTTTTAAGAAGTTAAAATAAGTCGCAGAAATCCATTAAGTTGACAAATGAGCTCACTGGGCTGAGCAATGAGTGATGAATATTGTAGCCGTAATCAACTCATAAGGAGACTGGGCTGAATCTCAGCCTCACTCATCCGAGTTATTAGTTCCCTATAGTACATGTATTGATAAGCACCTGCAAGATTTGTTTCTAAAGGGTTTGGGAGCCTGACAGGACATTTTTCTTTAGCATATTAATTTGTTTTCAAAAATCTGGACTTCTTCTAAAATCATAGTATTTCAGGGCTGTAAAGAACTTGAAGATATTTTCCTACTGAATATTTCCCAGTGAGCCTATGAGCTGCCTTTGAAAGGAATAGGGCTCTGTGGTGAGAGAGCACTGTAAGGTAGCATCTGCTGCAGGTTGTATCTCACACTTGGAAGTTCACAGAGCATATTAAAGATGCAATTTCAAGCCTCCTTTGTAGAAAACAGGCCATGAGTCCATTGGATTATGTGTTAACTGTGTGTTATTTGCCTCTGATGTCTCAATGGTCTCCCTTTCTTTGACAGCCACATTTCAGAGGGTGTGTATGTTACACGTAAAACTTCTCATGGATATGCATATGTATACTGGGAATATATTTTACATTTTCCCTCTTTTCTGTATCTCCACATTATTGTTCATCTCCTGTGTTAATCTAACTGTGGAATACGTTTTCATTTAACAATTTCAAGTCTGTGAGCTTGCATTCTTAGAAAATGGAGAGGTGAAATTTAGAAGCTTATCTTGCAGCCTGTCTGCAATGGGACTTCCCACTTTCACTGAGGGCCATGGTATATCTGCCCAAGTTCACCCCCTTTCTTCCTTCATTTTCTTCTCTGTGCTCTACTTTCCTGAGACTCAGAACTTTCCTGTGAGGGTCACATGCCTAGCAACAAGTATAATTTGGGCTGTTGGAAAAAGAATAGAATAAAGCACAAAGCAGATGGAGGGAAATGACAGTCAGCATTCAGCCAGGCCTGACCAAGGAACACAGGCTCTCTTCCAGGTCCCTCCCACCCTGGAAAGATCGGAGTCTTTTAATTGCCAACTCCCTCAACTGGGCTGAGACTTTATTTTTCTGCCAGTACTGGAATCCAGGGAACACCAGTTCCCTGGAGTGAGTTCTCTGCTTTCTTCACTTCCTTCTGGTTCCTTCTCAACAGCCATAATTCTTCGCAGAAATACATTTTTGCAAAGCCTTTGTGCTCTGATCCATGACCTAGAGCCTCAGAACATTGTTCATCCCACGGTGAACCAACAGTAGCTATGGTTCTCCGCAGAAATCAAAAGGTCTGCTCTAATTAGTAAAACTGTCTTGGCTCCCAACCCACTGTAAGCCCGTCTTTAACAACTCAAATCTGACTGGAGATCAGGGAGAAGAAATCATAGTCCATAGTCTAAGGTCAACTGGTTTATACCATATTTGAAGAAGCCAAGAGAAAGAGCTAGAACTGACTGATCTAGGTCGAAATTTTATGTGCCCTGAATGAATTGTTCCTGAGGATGAAACAGTTTTGCTTCTGGAAACTTGACATGCATAAGTCTGCTGCCTTGACCAAAAGGAAGTGAGGGGGTGCATTTTGCACTGTTATCAACACAGAGTTGATACATACAATGAAAATAGGCAGTGGATTTAATGCCTCCGCATTTTAATATTAAACTGCATTGAGAAATACACTCTTAAACTACATTGGAAAGCACATAATTTTGTAAGTTGTTCAAATTCTTCATGCTTCCTATAACTGTAGAGCAGTGCTTTGCGCTTTGCCCATGAGTGGGTGGTACGGGGAATGTTCTTCTGGGGAATTAGAAATTATTTGGGGACCAGGTGTCTGGGGACTTGGGTTCCTTTCAACTCTGTTGTCTCCACCTATGTGACCTTTCGAGCATATCAGTTTGCCTTTCTGATGCTCTGTTTTATTCACTAACAAAACAGTACCTGTTCTACCCAGATCATATGTATGGATGTGCAAGCACTTTGAAAACCAGAACATATCAATCCGCATAAGAAATTATTTCCAGGAAATTCATCTTCTGGAAATATGCTAGCTCACCGTACGGTTAAGCAATGATACAGAAGCACAATACTCAGATAAGCTGTTCCAGAAGTACTATTTATGGTAGAAACAGAAATGGTTTGATTAAAGTGATGTGTAACGTGCCTTATTTTAAATTGTTAGATAGCCACTGCTGGACAGGTGAGTCTTACCTTGGTTTTCTACCTCTGCTGCTTGTTCATCCTGTGACAAGTAGAGACAAATTATTCAACACTATTCAGAGGGGTCCTGCCAGGAAATGACAGCTGCCTTCTCCCCGGAATCCATTTTGGGAGTCTTTACTATTGATGCAATAAACATCCTCCCTCAGATATAAAGTAAGGCCCTCAGTAGCATAACATGAATGCAGTTTTACTTTGCTTTACTTTTAGGTACTATTTCCTTATTCCCTTTGAAGGTGTACAGGCTTTATCATTGAAACCAGTAGTTGTAAATTGAGTAACAATGTTACCAAGTAGTTTTTGAGTCTCTACTTCCGAGGTGCTTTGCATGCATTGCTTCATTTAATTTGCACACCTACCTTATGAAGTGGATGCATAAATTTTCCCATTTGACAGAGGAGGCAGTGGAGCCCAGTGAGATTACATAACCTGTCTGAATCAGTCACACAGCTATCGATGAGTGGAATGGAGACAGACCATGTCTCTAGGAACTTCAACTTGTGCTCTTCACCGCCCAGCTATAAAACTTCCCTCATTTCAAGGGAAGTAGAAATGTTCTAGTATGAAGCCTCCCAGGAATCTATGAGAGAAACTTTATTTTAAAATAAAAAAATCAGGGGTGCCTGGGAAGCTCAGTTAGTTAAGCATCTGACTTTGGCTCAGGTCATGATCTCATGGTTCATGGGTTCGAGCCCCGCATCGGGCTCTGTGCTGACAGCCAGTTCAGAGCCTGGAGCCTATTTTGGATTTTGTCTCTCTCTCTCTCTCTGACCCTCCCCTGCTCATGCTGTCTCTCTCTCTCTCTCTCTCTCAGAAATAAATAAAACATTTTAAAAAATACAGAAATCAGGAATGGTTTTTTAAATAATTGCTTGATAGATAAAAAGTTCTTTGGCTTAAAGAAAAGTCTGCCTCCTACAATTACCATATCCTATAATTTGTGTACCATGCTGGGTATGTTTCAGAAGTACTGTCTAAAAGAAATTTAAGCTGCGGTTATAATAAAAAGAACAAAAACCATGTAGATTAAGTATGCTGCTGGCTGGTTTCACATTTTTTTTTCCTTGCGGGCTAACCTCCAAGCTTTGTAGGTTGGAGCCAGAGAAGACAGGAGATCATGGCAGGAGAATGTTTGATTTTGATCATTTAACTCCTTTTATTGGATTCCAAAAATTATATACATGGCAATCTCAGAAGATAGAGAGATGTTAAGATTACCACAGGGCAGAGGTCAGCAATCCTGTAGGGTCTTTTTTAGGGGTAGCTGAGGGACCTGCCTGTCAAAGTTTATCAAGTCGAGAGTGAATTCTTAGACATGCTGGGCTAACCTTCAACATCCTTACATTTAAAAGCTTGTGTTTCCAAAAGATAAGCCATGAAAATAATTATATATGTGTGCGTGCACACTGTGTATTACGTCATAATCTATAAAGTTGCACATGTAATATGCAAAGTCACTGCCACATAGGGCCAGCATTTCTCGTAGATCAGCAATGATTTTAGTCAAATCCCTCATTTACAGATAAGAAAACTAAAGCCTGGAAAGGGCTACTGCGCTTTATAAGATTTACCAAACACACAATAAAATGGGTTATGTCCCAACCCATGCAGAAGGCTTCATGTAACCATTGCCACAATGGTATAATGTTCTCTCCACGAAAATACTACGCCCCAAACACAGTCCTTAGTTCTGACAGCATTCACGGCTGCAAAATCTACACTGATATGATTTATACCAGCTCTTGCAGTTTATAGCAGTGAAATACGATCTATAAATTCCAAAGTCTGAAAAAACAAAGCATCTCCTCACTAGAGAAGCATGATGAGCTCCTTGGGGGCCTTCCTCCAGGTCCTGACACCCTGCTGCAGGCAACCCCACTTTTCCCATGGCCCTCCGTGATGAGGAGGGAAGTGGGGTTGAAAGAGGAGGGGGTTTTTCCTGAGAGACAAACAAGGAGGGAAATGTACAGGAGAGCCATGACCATATACGTGGTGAATTAGCACTCTGATTTTAAAGGCGCAGGCAACATTACAGCAGTCACAAAAATAGAAAGTGTTAAAGATCCCACACTCTCACCACCCCAAAAATTCACTTTTTACTTCCTTATTTCCTTTTTGTTCATATTAATATACATGTATTTTTCTGTTGAGTTGTAATTTATTTCTTTTTTCTGTAGATTGAATTTCAGTTCCAAATTCCATTTTCACACAATAGAAGGAAATTTAGTTTAGTCACGTCCTGAAATGTGGACAAATTCCGCGATTCCTTGCTATTTCTGCTCTGTACACCATCAATCAGGTGTTACCTGGCCTCTTCTCCCCTCTCCTCCCCTCCCCGACACACCCCATCCTTGGAATGGATGGTAAGGGGCCCTGATCTTTGAGAAGAGACTTCCAGCCCTCAGTGTTGCTGTGTCTTGGGCCTGTTCTGGAGTCTGCTTACTGTGACATAGGGGCCACCACCTTCTCCTCTCAGACCTGCCTCTCCTCTGCTTCTCCTTTGTTGCTGCCACATCATGTGGGCTAGTGGACCTTTCTCTGGGGTTCCCTGAGAAGCAAGATTATATCTGACACTCAGATCCTCATGGCTCCCCTATCCTGTTGAAAGGTGATGAGGTCTGTCTTGTTCTCCCTGGAATTCTGCTCGATGATAAAGGACAGGATCCTTGCCCTGAGTCTCACTCTTATTTCTTAATACTCTTGGCTGAGCATAAGGATCTCTACCCGGTCGATAGGAGTTGATATCTTGTGTCCTGTTTCCTTTGTGAGAGTGCCATCCTAGGGGCAATGCCTGGTTCACATCTCCAGTCACAGGGTGGGGGAAGGTACCACATTTAAGGGACAAGTTATTTCCCATTTCCTAGTATCAGCCTGCCACATCTGTAATTGTCTTGTAATTGTAACTTTGCATTAGGGTCATTTTAACACAGTACTGGCAGTATTTTGCTAGTCAGTCATAATAGTGGTCATTTTTAGTGGCTGCAAAATGTTCGCTCTTTGAGTGGCTGTAACATAATTTAGTTAACCACCCTGCATTTTTGGACATTTCCAATTTTTAGATATCATACACGGCACTGCTATAAGAGTTGGTGAGGCTTGAAAGAAAACTTATTTTAATCAAAAATCCAAGAATGCAATTTTATAAAATTGTCCTGAACTGCAGCAGATTAAATGATTGCTTCACACATGATGGCTTGTAGCCCACTAGCTCTTCCCTTGTTTTCAAGATCATAATTAATTCTGCCCATTAGGGGTTCAGGTTCTTGCTCTCCTTTGCACCACCCGGATTTTATGAGGATGCAGTGCTTTCCTGGCAGCTCAGAACTGTTTTCTTCTGGAGATTGCATCCAGGAAGGAGAGTGGAGATAATATTGAGTAGATATTTCTCTTCATTGGCCTAAACTCAGCCACAATTTTATGGTTTGAAATTCAAGAGCCCCCTTTTCTACAGCAGTGAAAATCTAAGTCATTTCTGCTGACTTGCTGAACACAGTTTAAAAATTTCATCATTCAGGAAATTTCAAGAACTACTGCATTAGAAAAAGGCAAAGACCCTGATATGGAGCTAATACAGTCCCGAGGACAAGAAAATGTGAATATTTTGATTCCTATAAACTAAATTTGCAAAAATATTTTATCTGAAGATAAAAAATTTTTTTAAATGTTAATGTTATTTATTCTTGAGAGAGAGAGAGACAGCATGAGTGAGTGAGGGGCAGAAAGAGAGAGGGAGACACAGAATCCAAAGTAGGCTCCAGGCTCTGAGCTGTCAGCCCAGAGCCTGACACGGAGCTCAGACTCACAAGCCATGAGATCATGACCTGGGCCAAGGTCAGACACTTAACCAAGCTGAAGATAAAATATTTTATTTTATTTTTTTATTTTATTTTTTACAAATAGTTTATTGTCAAATTAGTTTCCACATAACACCCAGTGCTCATCCCCACAAGTGCCCTCCTCCATGCCCATCCCCCCTTCCCCCCCACATCCATCAGTCCTCAGTTTTTGTCAGCATTCAAGAGTCTCTCATGGTTTGCCTCTCTCCCTTTCCCCCACCATTTCCGCCCTTCTTCTCCCCCTTGTTCCTCCGTCAAGTCCCTCCTAATCCTCCTATACGTGCAAACATATGATATTTGTCCTTCTCTGCCTGACTTATTTCGCTCAGCATCACACCCTCAAGGTCCATCCATGTTGCTACACATGGCCAGATTTCATTCTTTCTCATTGCCATGTAGTATTCCATGGTATAGATAAACCACATCTTGATCCATTCGTCCGTTGATGGACACTTAGGCTCTTTCCATGTTTTAGCTGTTGTGGAGAGTGCTGCTATGAACATCGGGGTACACGTGCTCCTATGCATCAGCATTTCTGTATCCCTTGGGTAAATTCCTAGCAGTGCTATTGCTGGATCATAGGGGAGTTCTATTGTTAGTTTCCTGAGGAACCTCCACACTGTTTTCCAGAGGGGCTGCACCAGTTTACATTCCCATCAACAGTGTAGGAGGGTGCCCATTTCTCCACATCCTCGCCAGCATCTCGAGTTCTCTGATTTGCTCATTTTAGCCACTCTGACTGGCATAAGGTGGTATCTCAGTGTGGTTTTGATTTGTATTTCCCTGATGAGGAGGGATGCTGAGCATCTTTTCATGTGTCTGTTGGCCATCTGGATGTCCTCTTTGGAGCAGTGTCTGTTCATATCTTCTGCCCATTTCTTCACTGGGTTGTTTGTTTTTCGGGTGTGGAGTTTGGTGAGTTCCTTATAGATTCTGGATATTAACCCTTTAAAAGATAAAATAATTTAATACTGACATTTCTCAGTATCCTACTGTGATCTCCATTTGATATGGATATGATATAAGATCTCTGTTTTGAGGTCATCTCTGCCCTTATAAAACACAATGATAAAAGGGAACCATGTTTACAACAGAATCACAAACCCTTGGTGTTCAAGACCAATAATACCACTCCTAAATGGTATTCATGTTTCATAAATGTGAAAAATGACTTGCGTGGGTCAGCAGACATAGCAAAATAGATACTTTGAAATAGTAAAAAGTTAGAAACAATTTACATGCCCATCAACAGAAAACCGCTTTTAATATTATAGTAAAGATGTATGGGGAATACTGTATCACTATTATCAAAAAATGGACCAGGGCAGTGGGTGGCTCAGTCAGTTAAGCCTCTGACTTTGGCTTAGGTCATGATCTCATGGCTCATAAGTTCGAGCCCCGTGTCGGGCTCTGTGCTGACAGCTCAGAGCCTGGAGCCTGCTTTGGATTTTGCGTCTCTCTCGTTCTCTCTGCCTCTCCCATGCTCACACTCCATCTCTCAAAAATAAATAAACATTAAAAAAATTTTAATGGATAAATCTCTTATTTACAGATATATAAATAGAAACATTCATAAAAGTGTTTATAGTATTCTAGCATTTGCATAGATGAAAAATATATATATATATGCTTATAAATTCATAGACTATTTCTGAAAGAACCTGGAAGGTAATAGGAGTTGCCCTCAAAGAGGGGAAATAGGACCTGGGGACAATGGAGAGAAAGAGAATTTTTTTTTCCATCATATAATCTTCTACCTCTTCCTTTCTGTACTATGAGCATGTATTACCTAGTAGTAAATATAGTTTATTTGATGATTCCTCAAGAAATTAAACATAAAATAACTGCATGGCCAAACAATGCCATTCCTGGGGATATTCCAGAAGAACTAAAAGCAGGGACTGAGATCTATATACCAGTGTTCACTGCAACATAATTCACAATAGCCCAAAGGTGGAAACAACCCTGGTGTCCATAAACAGATGCCTGGATAAAGAAAATGTGCATTATATATGTGATGCAATATTATTCAACCACAAGAGGGAAGGAAATTCTGACACATGGATGAATCTTGAGGATGTTATGCTAAGTGAAATAAGTCATACACGAAAGGACAAATATTGTATGATTCCATCTAGAGGAAATATCTAGAATGGCAAATTCATAGAGACAGAAAGTAGATTGGAGATTATCAGGGCTTTCCAGGGAGGGGAAACATGGGAGTTATTGCTTAACAATCACAGTTTCTGTTTAGGGTCATGACACATGACAAAGTTTTAGAAATAGAATCATGATTGTTGCACAACATGTGAATATAATTAATAATACTGTATGGTATACTTAAAAATGTTAAAATGGCACATTTTGTGTTATATATATTTAGCATGATAAAAATTCAAATAACATGTAATTTAAAGAGAAACTTAATGTAAGCTTTGCAGCTTGATCTCTTCTCTATCTGAGGCTTCACAGGAACAACCATACTTCCAACCCAACCCCATTCTCCCAAAGCAGATAATTCGAGTGCATACCGTGTGCAAGGATCCTCTATGGGGCACTGCCCAAAATAGAAAGATATGTGGATATATGCCCTGTGTTTCAAAAGAGCTTATCACATAGCCTAGGCAGCAGATGCATGTGTTACTAAGGGTAAAGCAAAAAGGGTGTAAAGCGAAAAGGGTGCTGAGTAGATATCCGTGCCATGTGCCTTGGGAGTCCAGAGGCAGGAGCAAACCAGCTTTGACTGGAAGATTCAGGATGACTTGACCGAGGAAGGTGCCTTTTAGCTGTCTGGAAGGGAAAAGTGGAATTCTATGGGCAAAAAGGATATTCCAGACTCAGAGAGCAGGTGAGCCAACCTTCCTTAGTAGAGAGGTGCACCTCAGAGCAAAGGGCAGTGGTCTGGCACTGGACAGTGGGTCTCTCAGGATCCTATGGAAGGTGATTCTGGAAAGGCTGTTGAGGCCAAGTAGTGTCAGTTTTTAAGTGATTTAACTTATTTGGACTTTTAAATACTGGTGATGGGGAAATAGCTTAGGTATTTTTTCTGTTATTTCCCCACTATCTCTTTTACCATTTAAGGCTGTGAGCCTCTTACTCTTATCAGGCAGAGAACTTGAGGCGTTTACATTCTTTAAAATTCATTTTTTCCAGCTCAAACTATGTTTGCCATCTAGTGATTAATCCATGCCATTGCAACAATTTATTTCAGATGCCTTGATCATCAGCGATGAGGTTAGTCTCCCGGGCCACAGACCCCATTGTGCTGGCTATCATTCCTGCCCTGAACTTCACCTTCCATGAGCCCTGATACATACACTGGTGTTTGGAGATATTGTAATGAAATCTGACCCCTCACAGAGTAGTAGTAATATTCACATGAGAGAAAAATGTAGTTGCTTTGAAGAAAATGAACCTTAGAAATGAAATTTTAAGAGAAGTTTAAATAGCAGCATCTTTATGTGAATATGGATCTTCCAGATCTATGGACAAGATTTCTTAACCACAATAGATACCATAGCCCTTTCCAGCTTCCACTTCTTCCTCAGTATCCCATAAATGGAGGCAAGGACTTTAACAGCGTTGCCTCCAAATAGTGATACGTATTTGAAAATGATTCTCCAATTTTTTTTTACCTTCCAAATGGAGATCTAAGTAAGTAGCCCCACGTCCTTCCTTTATTTGTTCCAGTAGTAAAGGCTACTGTAAGAGTTTTCTTTCAAAAGCTAGACTCCATCAGTTGGAACAGTGGGCCAAGAAATGATGAGTTATATATGCAGAGGTCTTAAAAATTGTCACTCAAAATTCTTGAAGGGCCCAGGATAACATTTTGCAGCAGAACCAGTTTTCAGAGCTGAATGAGACTTTCTAAGCAATGATGGTACAGCTTGTTACACATAAAACTACTACGATGATATATTTTTCAAAACTTTGTGATTACCCTCACCCCACCTTCCATGTGTTCAAGCATGAGTTGCTTCCAGTAGATTTTGTCCTAGGAAGAATTATGCTATAGACAGTGTAGACTTCCCACTCTACTGCCAAGTTCAGCTGATTTTTCAGGTTGTTATGAACTGTTACCTAGATAACAGCTTCTGGCCGCCAATCCAATGGCACCTTCCAAGCCCTGAAATGTGATAGAATGTATTGTAGGAAGCCATTAGCTCAATCTCTAAAACCATGTGAACTGCCTAGCTATATCATTTTTTGGTGAATCACTCTGCATCTGACTTTTGTAGGGAAAGCCAGAGATACCGGGTATATGTTGTGATACCACTGCTGCCAGGATTTGAAGGAGACATTTCAACGGGTGGAGGAAATGCTCTGCAGGCAATAATGCACTTCAACTACAGGTGCCAAAGTTCTAAAGTCGTCTGTTTTCAGCTTTCTATCAGTCACGCATGTAAGCTGGTGAAAGGAATGGAAATGTTTCTCCACATCTATTCAGGGAGTGTTGAACAGATGAACACTTTATTTTACTTTTGAATCTTGGCCTGTTTACTAGTTGATAAAATTCAAATAGAGCCTAAAATCATAAATGGCAGGCCTGGGACACATGGAGAATATAAAAAGAACTAAAATATAAAGCTTTTATTCATTGCCTACATGCAAGACATGCATATACATAGATCTTATAAATGGAGACAAAGACTTAATATATATATATGCATACACATACATATGTAGATATATATTTATGTATGTATATGTACACACATATGTATGTGTGCATATGTATGTATGTATTATATACGTATAGACTTATATATAATATTTATGTATAATAATTTAAAAATGATCTTTAAGCCACCACATAGTTACTGAGCTTTCCATATTATTTGAAGAAAAAAAATTAAATTTCCATGTGTTTGTTTATCATTCTTTAGGTAGCAAGTTTTTCCCCAAGGTTGGTCATGGTAGCCTTTGCCAGAAAATGAAGTATTCTTTACTATCTTCTGGAATTTTAATTCTATTCTTGCTACCCCATCTTTGTTAAAATTTTAAGTAAAGTATTAAATCCTGTTGTCGATATTCTAAAGAGAAGAATTGCCATATTTACTTAAAAAAGACCTGGGAAGCTTCAGACTTGGCCAGTAGAGAGTTATGAAGAGGGTTAGAAGGTATGTCTGGTGAGCAGACAGAGAGGGAGTATAGAAAATGATGGGAAGGCACCCCTAACATTCTGTCTGGGTCACTTAGCTGGAAAAGAGAATGGGAGTGAAGAGGTAAGTGAACAGGCCTGGGCATGAATCCCAGCACCCAGTTAATAAGCTCTGGGACCTAAGATACCAGAGAACCCTGCTGAACATCGCATTTGTGAGAAGTCAAAGCAAGGACAGGAACCTGGATGTTTTCTTTTAATATCCCTTGTTCTTCAGAACCACCTGCAATTTCCCACCTTTCTAACCAAACTCTTTTATGAGGGAGGGGCCAATGAGGCCTGGCCCAGAACCCCCAGATAAAGTTGCAAGAGTTTGGTCAAATTAAGGGTAGGGGCTTACATGCCTTCCTGCTGCCCACCCCTCCGGTCCCCTCTGCAGGATCTGAGGGTCCTCTAGACACAGTTTGTGGGCACCATTGTGGTGATTTTTTTTTTTAATCTTCTTGTTTCTTACTGACTGAACTCTTTCTACCAACCAGGATTTCAAGTAAAGATTTTTTTTGTTTCTTCGGGGGTAATTTTGCCTGATTACAGTATGAGAGAACTTTAAGTATGCTTTGGGCTATATATTTTGATTGAAGATTTGCCCATTTCTAGTATTATCTGATTTATAACATGAAAAACAAAGCTTTTCAAGTATTTAAGGCACTGACATAATGTTTAATTGGATTTTATCCACTTCATTTGCCATTCTAATATTATTTTTGGAATATTGTCAATTGTAATTATTTTCTGTGACTATTTTCTTGGGTTTGAACCAGCTGAATGAAATAACACGCTTGGCTTTTGTTCAGCAGCTAAAAATCTAACCTTTTATTATGCAAAAACATCTCTATTTGCTGGCTTCATCTTTAAGAATATCAGTATTTCCCAGGGATAACTGTATTTTTAATTACTTTTATAGAGCAAGCAGATGGAACTTGGAATGTTTTGTCAGTCATTATAATTCATTGACTATTATCAGAGTTCTGAGAAATGAAATCATTAGCGGAGTCAGTTATCTGCAACTATATTTTTCACTTTCAAGGCGTTTGCCGACTTTGCAGAGACAGCCAAGGTGCATAGTTTCTCTAACTCAGAAATTACTCTGCTAAGTCTTTGCCCTTTTTACCTCTGAAAGTAATGTGAGTCTGTAAGTGTTCTCATCTATTGAGTTATTCTAAATTTATCGTAGCTGTCACCAAATTTTCTAAGAGAGAAAGTTCATTCATAGCCCATCTTTTTAAAATAGCATCTCTTTCTGCAATCTAATGTCAATTTTATGACATTTCCATTTACCTACCTCAAAACAACCTGTCCCTCAGTACCATTATGAAAGTGATATCCAGGTGGTTTTTTAGCTTCTTAAAAGTCCATGTAGCATCTTCTCATAAAAGCACTCATTCTGTTTTTACTTGGGGGTTAGGACTGTCTTCACAGATATTGCAATTGGGATTGGTTCCTTTGAAACCTCTGTAATTATTTCTCTCCTTTCCATGTGTTCAGAACCATGTGCAGAGGAGAAAATTCCATCCTTGGGCAGTTAAAAGCAAAGCGTAAGTAACAGCTTTTATTTTCCTCCACAGTTGTCTTTGGTGGCATATCCATAATCATTAATGTTTTCATAGTGTGACTTTGAAACTCTTCACAAGAGGCAGCCCACAAAATGTTTAACTGAGTCAATCACTCATTCTCATTAAATTGCCCAGAGCAATATTCAAATGAAGACGTCACAACTTCAGATGCATCAGTAATGAAAAATAAGAGTATTTTCATTATCTATAATAGTTATTTTGTTTTTTGTTGTTTTTTGTTTTTTTTTTTTTACAAATAGTTTATTGTCAAATTAGTTTCCACATAACACCCAGTGCTCATCCCCAAAGTGCCCTCCTCCATGCCCATCCCCCCTCCCCCCCACATCCATCAGTCCTCAGTTTTTGTCAGCATTCAAGAGTCTCTCATGGTTTGCCTCTCTCCCTCTCCCCCACCATTTCCGCCCTTCTTCTCCCCCTTGTTCCTCCGTCAAGTTCCTCCTAATCCTCCTATACGTGCAAACATATGATATTTGTCCTTCTCTGCCTGACTTATTTTGCTCAGCATAACACCCTCAAGGTCCATCCATGTTGCTACACATGGCCAGATTTCATTCTTTCTCATTGCCATGTAGTATTCCATGGTATAGATAAACCACATCCTCTTGATCCATTCATCTGTTGATGGACACTTAGGCTCTTTCCATGTTTTAGCTATTGTGGAGAGTGCTGCTATGAACATTGGGGTCCATGTGCTCCTATGCCTCAGCATTTCTGTATCCCTTGGGTAAATTCCTAGCAGTGCTATTGCTGGGTCATAGGGGAGTTCTATTGTTAGTTTCCTGAGGAACCTCCACACTGTTTCCCAGAGGGGCTGTACCAGTAGTATATGACCCCTTTTAATATAGCATTACTCTCATGTGCAGGAAACATAACAAGCTTTTAAAACATGCAAAAAACAGAAATGTAGCCAAAATGACAAGATGGAGGAATTCTCCCCAAAAGAAAGGTCAAGAAGAAATCACAGCCAGGGATTTGCTCAAAACAGATGTAAACAATATATCTGAACAAGAATTTAGAACAACAGTCATAAGACTACCAGCTGGGCTTTAATAAAGCATAGAAGACACCAGAGAAACCCTTGCTGCAGAGATCAAAAATTTAAAAACTCATCAGCATGAATAAAAAATACCATAGTTGAGATGCAAAATAAACCAGAAAGAGTGACATCAAGGATTGAAGAAGCAGAGGGGAAAATAGGTGCGATAGAAGATAAAATTATGGAAAATATGAAGTTGAAAAAAATTGAGAATGGAAATTAATAGTCACAAAGGGAGATTTAGAGATCTAAGTTATTCCATGAAAAGAAACAATATCCGTATCATCGGAGTTCCAGAAAAAGAAGAGTGAGAAAAAGGGGCAGTTGGTGTATCTGAAAAAATTATAACTAAGAACTTCCTTAATCTGGAGATGGAAACAGGGATCCAAGTCCAAGACGCACAGAGAGCTCCCTTCAAAATCAACAAAAATAGGTCAACACCACAACATATCTTAGTGAAACTGCCAAATTACAAAGCTAAAAAGAGAATTCTGAAAGCAGCTGGGAACAAAAAGCCCTTCACCTACAAGGTAGACACAAAGTCAGTAGGAGGCCTGTCCACTGAAACTTGGCAGGCTAGAAGGAGTGGCACAGATATTCAATGCACTGAATAGGAAAAATATGCAGCCACAAATCCTTTATCCAGCAAGGCTGCCATTCAGAATAGAAGGAAAGATAAAGACTTTTTCCAGACAAACAAGAACTAAAGGAGTTCGTTACCACTAAACCAGCCCTGCAAGAAATTTTAAGGGGGACTCTCCGGAGGGGAAAAAAAAAAAAAAAAAAAAAAGATGACCAAAAGCAACAAAGACTAGAAAGGACCAGAGAACATCAACCAGAAACATCTCTACAGGTAACAAAATGGCACTAAATTCTTATCTTTCAGTAATCACTAAATATAAATGGAATAATTGATCAAATCAAAAGACATAGGATATCAGTATGGATAAAAAACGAGATCCATTATATGCTGCCTACAGGAGACTCATTTTAGACCTAGAGACACCTGCAGATTGAAAGTGAGGGGATGGAAAACCATTTATCATGTTGATGGAGGTCAAAAGAAAGCCAGAGTAACCATACTTACATCAGACAATCTAGATTTTAGAATAAAAACTGTAACAAGAGATGAAGAAAGGCATTATATCACAATTAAGGGGTGTATCCATCAAGAAAATCTAACCATTGTAAATATTTATGCCCCCAACTTGGAAGTACTCAACTATATAAATCAATTACTCACAAACATGAAGAAACTCATTGATAATAACACCGTAATAGTAGGAGACTTTATTACTCCACTTATAGCAATGGACAGATCATCTAAGCAGAAAATCAACAAGGAAACAATGGCTTTGAATAATACACTGAACCAGATGGACTTAACAGATATATTCAGAACATTTCGTCCTAAAGCAGCAGAATACACATTCTTCTCAAGTGCACATGAAACATTCTCCAGAATAGATCACCTACTGGGTCACAAATCAGCCCTCCAAAGGCACAAAATGATTGAGATCATACCATGCATATTTGCAGATCATCACGCTATGAAACTTGAAATCAACCACAAGAAAAAATTTGGAAAGCTCTCAAATATATGGAAGTTAAAGAACATCCTACTAAAGTATGAATGGGTTAACCAGGAAATTAAAGAAGAAATAAAAAATACATGGAAGCAAACAAAAATGAAAACATGACTCTGAAAACCCTTTGGGATACAGGAAAGTTGGTCATAAGAGGAAAAATACATTGCAATTCAGTCCTGTCTCAAGACCAAGAAAGGTCTCAAATACATAACCTAACCTTACACCTAAAGGAGCTAGAAAAGGAACAGCAAATAAAGCCCAAAATTAGCAGAAGGGAAATAATAAAGATTAGAGCAGAAGTAAACGATGTAGAAACAAACAAACAAACAGTAAAACAGATCAATGAAACTAAAAGCTAGTTTTTTGTCGGGGCGCCTGGGTGGCTTAGTCAGTTAGCTTTCTGACTTTGGCTCAGGTCATTATCTCACAGTCCATGGTTTTGAGCCCTGCTTTGAGCTCTGTGCTGACAGCTTAGAGCCAGGAGCCTGCTTCAGATTCTTTATCTCCTTGTCTCTCAGCCCCTCCTCCACTCTCACTTTGTCTCTCTTTCTCTCAAAACTAAATAAACATTGAAAAAAATTTTAATAAATAAAATAAAAGCTAGTTTTTTGAAAAAAGAAATAAAATTGATAAATCCCTAGCCAGACTTCTCAAAAAGAAAAGAGAGAGGACCCAAATAGATAAAATCATGAAGGAAAGAGGAGAGACCACAACGAACACCAAAGCAATGCAATAAGAGAATGCTATGAAAAATTATATGCTAACAAACTGAACAACCTGGAAGAGTAGGAAATTTCCTAGAAACTCAGACACTACCAAAACTCAAACAGGAAGAAACAGAAATTTGAACAGGCCCATACCAGCAAAGGAATTAAATCAATTATCAAAAATCTCTCAACAAATAAGATTCATGGGCCAGATGGCTTCCCAGGGAATTCTACCAGACATTTAAAGAAGAGTTAATACCTATTCTTCTCAAACTGTTTGAAAAAATAGAAATGGAAGGCAGGCTTCCAAACTCATTCTATGAAGCCAACATTACCTTGATTCCCAAACCAGACAAAGACCCCACTAAAAAGGAGAATTACAGGCCAATATCCCTGCGGGACCTGGATGTAAAAATTCTCAACAAGATACTAGTAAATTGAATTCAACTATACATTAAAAGAATCATTCACTCTGATCAAGTAGGATTTATTCCTGGGCTGTAGGGCTGGTTCAATACTTGTAAATCGATCAGTGTGATCTACCATATTAATAAAAGAAAGGATAAGAACCATATGATCTTCTCAATAGATGCAGAACAATCATTTGACAAAGTACAGCATTTTTTTCTTGGTAAAAGCCCTCAAGAAAGTAGGGATAGAATGAACATACATTAATTCATAAAAGCCATATATGAAAGACTGACGGCCATATCATCCTCAATGGGGAAAAACTGAGAGCTTCCCCTCTAAGGTCAGGAACATGATAGGGATGTCCACTCTCACCACTTTTGTTCAACATAGTACTGGAAATCCTAGCCTCAGCAATCAGACGACAAAAAAGAAATAAAAGGCACACAAATTGGCAAAGAAGTCAAACTTTCATTCTTTGCAGATGACATGATACTATAGATGGAAAACCTGGGAGACTCCATCAAAAAACTGCTAGAACTGATACCTGAATTCAGGAGTCACAGGATATAAGATCAATGTACAGAAATGGGTTGCATTAGTATATACTAATAATAAAGCAGCAGAATGAGAAATCAAGGAATTGATCCCATTTATGGTTGTACCAAAGACCGTAAGATACCTAGAAATAAACCTAACCAGAGAAGTAACAGATCTGTATGCTGAAAACTATAGAAAACTATGGACTCCATCATCAACTTATGTTTGGTTAAAAAAGGTGTAGCATATATGTATATAAAATGGAATATAAAAGAGTGAAATCTCGCCATTTGCAATGACATTGATGGATCTAGAGTGTATGATGCTAAGCGAAATAAGTCAGTCAGAGAAAGACCAATACCATATGATTTCACTCATATGTGGAATTTAAGAAACAAAATAAAACCAGCAAGGAAAAAAAAGAGTGAGAGAGTAAGAGAGGCAAATCAAGAAGAGACTCAACTATAGAGAACAAACTGATGGTTACCAGAGAGGCGATGGGTGGGAGGATGGATAGAATAAGTGATGGGGATCACTTGCTGTGATGAGCACCAGGTGTTGTATGGAAGTGTTGAATCACTAAATTGTACACTTGAAACTAATATCGCACCTTATGCTAACTGACTGGAATTTAAATAAAACCTTTACAAAAATGGCACAGGCTCTTTTGAAAAGCAAATTAGTAGTTCCTTATAAATTAAACATAGAGTTACCATGTAACCCAGCAATTCTGCTCCATAGTATATCCTGAAGAGAACTGAGAATATATGTCCACACAAAAACTTGTACATGAACGTTTATAGCAGCTTTATTCATAATAGAGAAAAAGTTAAAATAACCCAAATATCCACTAACTGACAAATGTAGAAACAGAATGTTTATATCCATATAATGGAATATTATTTACATATAAAAAGAAATGTACTCTTACAAGCTACAACATGGATGAATCTTGAGAATGTTATGGTAAGTACAAAGAAGCCAGACACAAAAGGCCACATATTGTATAATTCCATTTTTATGAAATGTTTTTAATAGGTAAACCTATAGAGTCAAGAAAGTAAATTAGTCATTGCGAGGGTGTGGAGAGAGTAGAATGGGGTTTGACTTCCAATGGGGATGGCATCTCTGTTTGGATTAATAAAAATGTCTTAAAATGAGATAGTGTTGGTGATTGTACAGCTTTGTGAAGGTACTAAAAAAAAAACCCACTGAATTATATACTTTAAAGGAGTGGATTGTATGGTATGTGGATTTATAAATGATTTGGAAGCTTTAAAAATAATAAATTAAGCTTTTAGTATATGATAATTTAAATATATACTCGGTTGGGGGGTGCGGGGCTCCTACATAATTTGTCGCTAATGATCTGCTCAGTCAACTCTCTGGAAACATGAGACATCTTTAGACATGGGGCGTGTACATCACCAATAATAAATACTCTCAAGGTTGTATCTCATTGCGTCTAGGACAGGGAAGATTTACCAGAGCATTATCCCTGTCTCTGTCTCAAATGGCTTAAAATGAAGATGATAATGAATGAATAAGTCTCTAAAAGAAATATTGCCAAAAACAAAATCGGGAAAGCCATTCAGTGCTGACAGTGACTAGTAAATATGCAACAGTGAGGTTATAGGAGAATAAAAAGTCAGAATAAGCCTATTGTTTAGTTTCTTGACCATAAAAATGCCTGAGCTTATTATAAAGCATTCCTTTGGCCCTGGACCCTTTTCCTGTCTTTGGCTATTCAGGGGAAAAATTGGATTTTAACACAAGAAGTAATTTCAATGCTAAGCCCTCATATGAAAAGATTTCCAAGTACCCTGGGAACAAGTCAAAATCAGGCATCTCAGTGGGAAAAATGTTCACACTCTTAACATAAAGAACAGATTAATTACATAACGCCCCTTTCTGAGGCACAATGTTATATTGTTAGTTTTGTTTTTGTAAATGTGTAGTGGGTTTTAAACACATGAACTAGCTAATCTCTAACTGGATAAATAACTATAGTTCTCTACTGTTTCAATTCTTTAGAAATAACAAAACTTCTGCTATGAATATGTTACAATTCCTGAAAAGAAAACCAGCAGCTATTAGTGTACTATAATTATCATATACAGCAATCTTCAGGGATTTAGTGTTTAATTTAAAGCATTACTTTATCATTTTTATAATTTTTTGTATTATGACATTTCAGCAGCCAATTTAATATAATTTAACACAAGGTCTAGAGGTTTTCAGTCAGGATTAGAAATATGCCTATATGGGGGCGCCTGGGTGGCTTAGTCGGTTAAGCGTCCGACTTTCGCTTAGGTCATGATCTCGCGGTTCGTGGGTTCGAGCCACGCGTCGGGCTCTGTGCTGACTGCCAGCTCAGAGCCTGGAGCCTGTTTCAGTCTGTGACTCTCTCTGTCTCTGACCCTCCCCTGCTCATGCTGTCTCTCTCTCTCTCTCTCTCCTAGAAATAAATAAAACATTAAAAAAAATGCCTATATGAAGTGCTACTTTTTTTTTTTAATTCTTTATTAATTTTGAGACCGAGAGTGGAGGAGGGTCAGAGAGAGAGAGGGGGAGAGAGAGAATCCTGAGCAGGCTCTGTGTTAACAGCACAGAGCCCAATGCGGGGCTCAGACTCACACAAGTCATGAGATCATGACCTGAACCAAAGCCCAAAAAAGCTTAACTGGTTGAGCTGCCCAGGCGCCTCACAAGAACTACAACTTTTTAAGTAGCAAAAGCCTATAACAACTCTTGAAATCCTTTCACAAAGCTTTCTTATAAACATCAAGAGTCTGTTGTATTGAATTTCCTATCTTTTGATGGTACATCTATACACCAAAGTTCCTAACAGATATGTCCTAGGGCCCTATATAAACCTCCAGATGCTCACATACCCCCATGACATATAATTTGGAAACCTCCTGATACTTTTCTATTAATGGCTTTATATTAATGCTTCTACATGCCCCTGGCTTTCTCATTCTTTCCTCGAAAAGTACTTGTTTTATTCAGCATATCCCCACACTACCAGTAAACATTGTGAACTTTGTCCTGCGAGCAGGGGAGAGGGGCAGAGAGAAAGAGAGAATCTAAAGCAGGCTACACAGTCAGTGCAGAGCCCAGTGTGAGGCTTGATCCCACAACCCTGGGCCCAAATCAAGAGTCAGAGGCTTGGGTGCCTGGGTGGCTCAGCTGATTTAGCGTCCGACTTCGGCTCAGGTCATGATCTCATGGTTCATGGGTTCGAGCCCCGTGTCAGGCTTTATGCTGACAGCCAGCTCAGAGCCTGGAGCCTGTTTCAGATTCTGTATCTTTCTCTCTCTCTGACCCTCCCCTGCTCATGCTCGCTCTCTCTCTCTCTCTCTCTCTCAGAAATAAATAAAACATTTAAAAAATTTTTTAAAAAGTCAGAGGCTTAACTGACTTGAGTCACCCAGTGCCAAGCCAGTTTTCTTTATAGAATACAGTACTGGCCAAAATAACTTTTTCTTTTTTTCACATGGCATGTATGGTGGGATCATTCACATCTTAGATGGATGCCCCCACTTCACTTGACAGGCTACCCTGTATTAATCTAAAATGTCCTGGGCCCCTGGGTGGCTCACTTGGTTAAGCAGCCAACTCTGATTTTGTTTCAGGTCATGATCTTACAGTTTGTGGGTTCAAGTCCTACGTCGGGCTCCATGCTGACAGTGTGAACCCAGCTTGGGATTCTCTCTCTCTCCCTCTCTGCCTCTCCCCTGTTCATGTCCTCTCTCTTTTTCTCTCAAAATAAATAAATAGATTTAGAAACACATAAAAATGTCCACTTTCTGGCTAGCATCCTGATCTTTCCTTTTGGGTTCTGTTACTGGTCCTAACCTTAAGCTTTCTTATTCTGTAAGAGGCATTTTTCACAAAGAAACAAAGTTTTGATCACTTCACAGCAGTTATTTCAGAGGCAAGGATGAATGAAAGTAGTATGGACAGTGGGCTTGAGGCTCTCCCACTTAATTGATATGTTGCAGATACTTTCCAGCCTTGCTATAGAATGGCACAAATCTGCACCTTCAAAAATTACATACTATTACATGTCTTAAACCTTCAGGCTGCTAAGCTAGTCAGTATCACTAATCTTTTTAAATTATTTTAAAATGGTTTCAGACTTACAGTAGGTCTTCCAGAACTGCCACATACCCTTCATCCTGATTACCCAAATGTTAACCTGTTACCTTCTTTGTTTTCTCTTTTTTTGGTAATAGATTCGTAGACAGGTGTCTTTTTCTCCTAAGAACCATTTCTTATGATACATAGAAATCATATGATATGATATCATATATATATATATATATATATATTAGGATATATAAGTTATAGCCATAATGCCCATTTACCCCTAAATACTTGAGTGTGTACTTCTGAAAAGAAAAAAAAGACATTGAAAAAAGCAGGTAGAGTTCCATTATCAAAATTGATGAAATTAACCATTGATGTAATACTATTATCTTACTTATACACCTTATGAATTTTGCCAATTGTCCTACTAGTGTCCTTTATAGCAAAAGGGGGTAAATGTTTCCTTCTGGTTCAGGAGACATTCAGCAATCATGTGTTGCAATATAGTTGTCATGGATCTTTATTTTCCTTTAATTTGAAATCATTACTCAATCTTTTTTTTTTTTTTTTTTTAACGAGTGGGGGAACATTGGTGATCCTGGTATATTTAAAGTGTAGAAACTCATTATTTTGTAAAATAGCCTTCAGTTTGTTTTTATCTATTGTTTCCTCATGATGAGATTCAGGTTGTGAATTTCAAGCAGGAACATTGCAGAAGTGATGTGTTCCCCTTTGTGCACTGTATCAGGAGGAACGTGATATGGGTTTGCCCCATTACTGGTTGTATATTGGTTTGTATTACTGGTTCTAACTTTAACCATTTAGTGAAGGTGGTTATCTACCAGGTTTCCCCCCTATAAAATGGCTATTTTTCCTCTTTTGATTAATAAGTATTTTGTAGAGGGGCATCTGGGTGGCTCAGTCGGTTAGGCATCTGACTTCGGCTCAGGTCATGGTCACACAGTTCATGGGTTTGGGCCCCACATCGGGCTCTGTGCTGACAGTTAGCTCAGAGCCTGAAGTCTGTTTCAGATTCTGTATCTCCCTCTCTCTCTGAACCTCCCCTGCTCACGCTGTCTCTCTCTCTCAGAAATAAATAAAACATTAAAAAAAATAAGTATTTCGTAGAAAGCACTTTGAGCCTATATAAATATCTTCTTGCTTTTCATCCAGCATTCACCCACGGTTTTTAGCATACATTAATGATTCTTACCTGAATCAATTATTACTACATGATTCAATTATGACTACTATGATATTTGCCAAGTGCTGATTTTTTAATCTCATCATTTCTTCTATATTTATTACTTTCCTTTCAATTTCTTACTTGGAATTCTACTGTAAGTGAAGCTTCCCTTCTTCCCCATTTATGTATTTATGTATTTGTGTTGGTATGGACTTACAGATTCCTATTTTATTTTGTGAGTGTAATTTTAATGCCTAGCTTACACAGGGTTGGCCAGTGAGTACCTCTATAAGCTGGCTTATCTATGCTTTTAATATGTTCCCATCAGCCTTTTTTTCCCCCCTTGGTGGCCCAAGAAGAGTTCTATAGTTACCTTATATAGTCCCAGAATTAGCTCTAGAGTCAGCCATTTCTCTAAGAAACCTAGATTCTTCTAATGGAAAATGACATTTAAAGACCAAAATCCTGGTGCTAGAAATGATCATTGCTACTGGGATGTCATTGCTTTAAGACCTATGGTATACACATTACCTATCTATCACCCATCGATATATCTATTAATCCATCTGCCTGTCTCCATGCTAAGGCTTCCAATTCCAATTCCACACCACAGAGTTCCTTCTAGACATCTCTCTTTATATTTTTAAAACATTTTTCTCTCACAGTGAGAAATCTGGCTCTTGTCATATACAATGGATGTATTTATTTCCTCAAGCCTAGAATACACAGAAAATCATTTTAGAATTGCTAGCCCATACCACTGTGGAAAATGAATCCACCCCCAGAATTCAGTATTTGTTTATAGTTCTCTTTGTCCTTAGCTAAGGGTGTATACTCAAATGTTCGTGTTCAAAATTTACTTGGATTATGTTATTATTTTGAAATACAGTTAGATTCATTTGCTTCAGTCTGTATTCTATTTTAGAGGCCTTTTTCTATATTTTTCTTGATTTTTGTGTTTGTGTGCAATATACTTCCAATAATCAGAACCACAAAAATGGCTTAGATAAAATACTTAGATGAATGTCACTTCCCCATACTTTCTGTCAGTTTCCTCCCCACCCATTTTTTCTATCCTATTTCCCTTACATCCTCTCTCTGTAGCCAATTTTTTTCAGTTGCTAGGTTATTCTTGCAGTGTTTCTTTTTGTACAAATGAGCAGATATATGTATATGTTTTTACTTCTCCCATATCAATTCATAGAACTATTCATTCCTTTTGACGTCTACATGGTCTTCTATGTATAGATTTGCCATGGTCCGTTCAATCATTCGCTTCTGGGTGGGCATTTAGATTGTTTTCAGTATGTTTCAGTTACAGTTATGCAGTGAATAACCTTGTGCATATATATTCTTAATTGTTGGAAGTGTACATTTAGGGTAAATTTCTAGGGTAGAATTGCTAATCCTAACTGAAATAAGTCAGTCAGAGAAAGACAAATCCCGTATGATCTCACTCATAGGTGGAATTTAAGAACTAAAACAAATGAGCAAAGGAAAAAAAAGAGACAAACCAAGAAACAGACTCTTAATTATAGAGAACAAACTGATGATTGCCAGAGGGGAGGTTGATCAGAGGATGGGTAAGCTATGTGATGGGGATTAAAAAGTGCACTTTATCATGATCTAAAACTAAACAAAATAAAATAATTTTTAAAATACACTTTTTGTTAAATATTGCCAAATCATCACACACATACACACCCATTTGTATCAGTTTGGTTTCTTGCCACCAGTGTGTGACACTGCTTCAACCCAGTCTCACTGACAAGGTATGTTATTTTTGGCCAATCCCATAGGTAAGAAATGGTTTCTCAGTGTCGTTTCACATTTCTGTTATGAGTGAGGAAGAATATCTTTTCAAATGTGTCTTTTTGTGTGTGTGAATTTGTTTATGTCTTTTGTACATTTTTTTCCATCAAGATTTTAATCTTTTTCTCCCTTCGGTTATTAAGAGTTCATTATATGTTTGGACCTCTTAGCTCTTTATCTGTGATATATACTTACTGCAAAACCTTCTCCTGCTTTGTCACTTTTTTTTCCTTTTCTTTTCTTTTCTTTTCTTTTTTTTTTTGCTTGTGATATTTTGTGTCATGTGGTTTTTATGAATCTAGCCAAAGTTTACTGACGTATTTCTTGTATTGTCGCTAGGTAATCATAAGACTTCCTTACACTTAGGCTATGTAAGAATCCACTCTGTTTTCTTCTAACACTTGTATTGTTTCATTTGCTTGCATTTCTATCTCTGGTCCATTTGGAGTTTATTCTTGTGATTGGTATGAGGTATGTATATAATTTTTCTTTCTCAAAGAGCTATGCAATGATACTAACCCTTTTGTTTATAAGCCCTAGGTCTTTATGTAAAAGTCTTTGTCATTTGAGATGCCACCTTTATCATATGCAAAAATTTTATATGTGCCTAGGTCTATTTCTTGACTTTGTGTTGAATTCATTGGTTTAATTGTTTTTTATATGCTGGTGTAGCATTGTTTTAATTATACAGACTTTATAGTATGTGTTAATATCAGATAGGGCTAATGCCCCCTCATAGTTTTTCTTTTCCAAATTTTTTCATAGCCATTTTTAGATGTTTATTTTTCCATATGAACTATAATATCAAGTTTACTAGTTCCAAAAAACAGGTTGGTATTTCTGCTGAGATTATGTTAAATTTGTAAGTTAAAATGGACAGAGTTGGCATCTTTTTAGTGTTGAATCGTTCTATCCCAGAAAAGGTGTGTCTTTTTATTTGTTCAAATCTACTGTGTCTTTTGATAGTGTTTTAATTTTTTCTTCATAAAGATTTCTTACTCCTACTGATAAGCTCATTGTTTATCTTTGTGTTTTATCTTTTTTTTTTTTTTTTTTTTTTTTTTTTTTTTTTTTTTTTTTTTTTTTTTTTTTTTTTTTTTTTTTTTTTTTTTTGGTAAGCAACATTTTCTCTGATTTTTTTCCTCTAAATAGTTATTGTTTGTGTGTATGAAGGCTATTGATTTCTATATGTTAATTTATATCCTGTTATCATATTTAATTCTTTTATCATTTGAGATAGTTTTATCATTAATTCCTAGGTATACTATCATATTATCTGGAAATGGAGATGGTTTTACTTATGTGATTTTTCTCATCTAAATTCATTGGCTGATACCTTCAAGGCAACATTAAATAGTACTGAAGATATTATACACACGCACATATATTATATGTGTATAATAGGTATATTATATAGTTTTAAGCATGTTAAGAAAGTATTCATTTTCTGCTTTCTTTATTATTTTTATCCAGAATGGATGCTGAATTGTGTAAAAAGCTTTTCAGCATCTGTTATAAAAATCATATGATTTTTCTCCCCAGATTGATCAATATCATGTTTTATATTAATGGATGTCCTCATATTGAGCAGACTTGCACCACTGGAATGCATCTCACTTTGGCATGGTGTATCATTTTCTGAATATGTACCACTAATGAATGTCAAATCCTTAAATGACAAAGCTCTACAACATTGTCACTCAAAACCAGAAACCCCAAACAAAGCCAGAAACCTCCAAAAGAATGCTATCCCCTAAGGCCCTTACTGGATTATAGATTTCTAGTTGACTCAGGACCTCTGGGGAAGGTTTCCAGATTCTATTTCTGACAGGTCTTCACAGAGGCAGTCTGTATGCACACTGAGAACCATTGGCCTACCTTATTGTTCAATGTGAATTTTTTATGGGAAGTTACTGCAAAAATGTATTTACTTTAGCAAGGAATTTTCTCCATGATTCCTTTAAAAATCTGCTTTATATCTTAAAATTTTAGATCATGAGCCAGCTGCAGGAAAATTAATGATACAGAGCTAAATTGATAAAGCTAAAAATATTAGCTGTCACCTGACTATCCATTTATCCGTTCACTCATTTACTCACCTTCTTTTAGCAATATGCAAGGATAGGGATACAAAAATGTATAAGACCTCCTTAACAGTAGAAGAAATGGGGGATTAAATGAATGTTTGTAAAATAATACATTAGGTGTATGTTAGAAATATTTTCCAGGAATTTTGTGGGTATGATAGGCTTTAAAGAGGAAATATTTCTTTCCTCTGGGTCAGAGAACAGTTCAAGAGGAGTTGATGCTTTAGATGAGGCATCTTTCCAAAATAACATTAACAAATGGGGAAGAAATTTATTTACAAAAATCTTACATATATGAATCTTTTTAGGAATGCGTCTCTTACACATGATGTACTAGTATACCAACACATCAACTCTTGGCAAACAAAGGTACAATATTACTTACATATATAAGGAAAGGGTTATCTGTAAATATACCAATCTCTCTATATAACCTATGAATGAATTTCTTTCCAAGATCCCCAGATTTAATAGAAATACTGAGTAACATCAACAAAATAATAGAAAGCATCAGTAATACGTGGAAACTTCAGTAAACAGAACATGAACTCCCATTGTTTCTCTTAGGATGCTTCAGATTCCCTTAAAGAAAAAAATATATATTCTCTTTCTATTAGAATTTGTGATGGTTTGGTTCCACTCCATTTATTCTTAGTATAAGACTTTCCTTATCCAGGACAACTGCTGTGTGGGAGAAGGACCCTAAAAGTGTGTGACTAACATTCATGCCAACATAATGGTTATGGGTTGGCTTGGCATGGAATACATTTCTTCTTACCACATAAATGGCCATCATGCGATGAGAGGGCAGCACTTTAAAGTACATGCTTGGTACCACTTGCTCTGAAGAAAAGTCTCCAAAGCCAAATGTAGTTAGGATTCTTTCATTTCCTAATTTTAACGATTTAGGAGGAGTGTTGTTCAATTGCCAACATTTTTATTTACACAAAGTCTATAAAATTTAACTGCTGCTCTGTGTTGAAAATACTACAAACTATGTATATGTCAAGTAGTTTGGGCATAATATTTTTGCCTCTGATTTAAGCTGCAGCAGGTGTCAACCAAGATAGATGCAAACATGACACTCAAGTCTTAGGTTATCTACTCTGGCTCTGCTTTAATTATCACTCATTAGTCATTGCTTGCTAGATCATTAAAATAAAATGTTCATATTTGATATGTTTTTGGATTGCCTCAGAAAAAAAATTTATAGCAAGCACTCCAGTGTGGATTTTTAATGCATAGCCATCCATATTAATAGTACAAGATTCTTCTGATAGCAAAAATAGACCCTGAGTGAGTTCTGATATTACACACACACACACACACACACACACACACACACACACACACACACACTATACAATCTATTATTAACCACCTATGTGATGAGTATATTTGTTTTGAAAAACAGTCACATGTAATGTGCCTTTATTGAGCTAGGTCATATTCATTTTAATACTTTCTTTTTTACTTTATAGTTGGCAATCAGTGGATAAATTACATATCATTCTGTGGCCTTAGAACACATGCAGAGCTTGAAGGAAACCTAGTCACTGAGCTCATCTATGTCCACAGCAAGCTGCTAATTGCTGATGACAACACTGTTATTATTGGTAAGTACACGGTCTATAATTGTGTTACTTGCTGGTTGACTTACTTCATGCAAATATCCTTCTTTCTCTTCCTCCCAAGATTCCTTTGCAGTTGAGAGGGACTGTTACATGATATCTAAAACATTTCTAAGCAGTCTTTTCACTTTTGGCCTTTCTAATTATCCCTGTTTTCATCTGTGAAGAAACAAAGGCACAGAGCAACTAAATAGCCATTGTGCAAATTACAATATCCAGAGCAGTGGTTTAACTCAGCAGTGCAGTAATCAGCCATTCTCATTAATTCTTTATTACCTTCTTATTTTTATTTTGAATCTAAGTACCTAGATTTCAGGGGCTGGAGAGGAAGACATGGGGAGGGAATATGAGCAGCCCAACTGTCCATTGACTGATGCATGGATAAAGAAGTGCCACCATATATGTATGTATATATGTATGTATGTATGTATGTATGCATGCATGCATGCCATGGAATATTTTGCAGCCATAAACAAGAATGAAGTGAAGTCTTACGGTTGCAACAACATGGATGGAGCTAGAGAGTATTATGCTAAGTGAGATAAATTAGAGAAAGAAAAATGCCATATGATTTCACTTATGTGTGGAATTTAAGAAATAAAACAAATGAACAATGTGAAAAAATGAGAGAGAGAGGCAACCAAGAAACAGATTCTTAACTGTAGAGAACAAACTGATGGTGACCACAGGGGAAGTGGGTGCAGGGGATGGATTAAATAGGTGACAGGGATTAAGGAGTGCACTTGTAATGAGCATCAAGTGATGTATGGAAGTGTTGAGTCGCTAAACCATACACCTGAAACTAATTATACTGTATGTTAACTAACTGGAATTTAAATAAAAACTTAAAAAAAATTCCAGGAAAAAATTTATAAAATGTAGTTTCTCAACTACAATAAGATATTTCCCTATTCTTTGAGAAACTAAATGTTGTAGAGTGTTTTGAAATCTTTTGGCAGTAAATATGCCTTTTCCATCTCTATCCTCCATTGAGGGGAAAAAACTCCTCATATCTAGGAATAATGAGATTGTCTTCTCTGGAATATGATTTGAAAAGACAGAAAAAGTAATTCTGAAACCAGAAAATATATAGACCACAGTGTGGTGATACTTACATATGTGTAGACACACACACACACACACACATTCTTTTAATACTTACACAGAGCATTTAGAAAAGTATCTGTGTCTTCTCTCTGTTTCTCTGTCAGGATTAAAGTTCATCAGGGATTTACTGACTCTCCTATTCCCCCAGTGAACAAGGTTTCTCGTATTTTCCCAAAGCTACTCTGGCCTTCCTCTTCAGAAGTCAGTCTCAGAATATTTTCATAATAAATTTGACAATGACAGTTGGAGAGGAAGAGTACTGATGTTTGCTGAAATGGAAAAACAAACAAACAGAGCCAAATAAAATTCAGTTGATTTCTTCGGCAAGATTTCAGAAGTCTCGAAGTAAAAATTGATAGATGTACATATTTTCCTTTTAAAGCTCATTTTGGCTTTCAGCATGCTTTACTTTAAATAAAAATGTAGATGCAAATTAGTTTGCAGTAATAGAACTAATGATTAAGTAGATTTGTTGAGTTTCTTAGTTGACTTATTTTCTAGAAAGTTCTCTGAATTCTCAAAGGCTACAGTTTATTTAGGCTAGCAATAATTGATCAGTCTTGCACATAATTGTTATCCCTTTTCTTGAAACCAAAGTAGTGGCCTTGGGAGTCTGAAGAGGTCTTACTTACTAGTCTTCAGGGGCTGGATTTTTCTCTTTCCCCAAGGCCAGAACAGATTTCCCCATAGAAAAATCCAAAGATACTTTTGTTTTCTCTGTCTCAGGGGAAACTCTAAGAGAAGCAGGTTTGTTGCAGCTCTAAATTCATAACACAGAGAACAATATTTCAAATTCTCAGAAGGGAGTTTGAAAAGTAAGGTTGAAAATATCTTACAGGTGTTAAGCAAGCATTTAAAAGCTTAAAAGAGGTTAAAGTTGCCTGTGGTTAAATTTTCTAACATGGCAAAAGTATGCCAGTGTTACTGAACAATGGACAGAAGAAAAACATCCAATTTTTATTCTCACGTTTTCCTTACAAGGAAATACTTGATTTCCTGCATTACAGATCTCTTCTGTGCAGAACTTTAATAATCTCTTGCCCTGGGTGCCCTGCTGCTCATAAATTTGTGACCAAGTCCACTTTTCTAATCCATCTTAATATTGGCAGTTAACCAAACTAACATTTTGTTTGCTTTCCTAAACAGAACAAGGCTATCCTTAAGTAGAATTATAATATCTTGTTGACTAAATGAAATGCTGTATATGTGTGTGTGTGTGTGTGTGTGTGTGTGTGTGTGTGAGAGAGAGAGAGAGAGAGAGAGAGAGAGAGAGAGAGAGAGATCTACTACAGAGCACAATGGGGAGATATAAAACTTGAATTAAACAATGCCACTGCCCCCACAGAGCTCAAAGGCTAGAGGGGAGGGAGGTATTCTTTCCACCCAACACCAGAAACATCAGAGTGAGTATCACCGAGTGGGAGTAAGAGGGTCCAAAGGCATCAATGAGGTTGGTGGGTGCGAAACTATGTAGAGGTAATGAGTATCAGTCCTTAAAGGACAGGCTTGAGAGTGGCTGATGAAAGTCTGTAGTTGAATGGCTGCCTTAGGAAAGAGGGTTTACATTGAGCCTAATCCCATAGATCCCAACCCTGGCTGCCTGGGGAGCTTTAAAAATATAAATCAATACGGCGCCTGGGTGGCTCAGTCGGTTGAGACTCTTGATTTCAGCTCAGGTCATGATCCCAGTGTCATGGAATTGAGCCCCATGTTGGGCTCTGCACTGAGTATGGAGCCTGCTTAAGATTTCTCTCTCTTCCTCTCTCCCTCTGTCTCCCCTACTCTCTCTCCAAATAAAATCTATATATAAAACTTAGGGAGAAGTTTATCCCAAATCTGCAATTTGCTTTAAAATGGATCCCCTAAAAAAGGTGCATTAGTGGATAAAGGGAGAGAATGATACTGGGGGGAAATGCTGATGTCTGGTTCCTGTTTCCAGAAATTCCAGGATTAATTGGTCTGGCTTGGGGTGTGGGCATCAAGGTATTTTTGTTTTTCTTTTTGGCACTAGTATTTTTAAAAGTCTCCTGGGTGCCACTCACATACTTTCTGAGCTGACAACTTCTGAACTGGAGGAACAGGGAACACAGTGGGTAGAAAGTACTGAGTAGTGCATTTGGACTCCATAGAAGAATCATGTTGAATTGGTGAATTAGTTGTCTGTGACTGCTATAACAAGCAATCACAAACAATGGCTTAACACAGTACAGATTTATTACGCATCAGTTCTGTAGATGAGAAGTCCAACGTGGGCCTCCCTGTGCTAAAATGAAGGTTTCAACAGGGCTACTTTCCTTCCTGGAGACTCCAAGACAGAAGCTAATTCCTTGCCTTTTCCAGCGCTAGGGTCTGTCAGTGTACCTTGGCTCATGGCCCCCTTCCTCAGTCCTTGGAAACAGCAACTTTACATCTCTCTGAGGGTTCCCAAAAGCCTCAGGCCATACTTCTCTAACCGCATCTCCCTCTGAATCTCCTTCACTTTTAAATACTCTTGTGAGGGGCACCTGGGTGGCTCAGTTGGTTAAGCATCCAACTTGGGCTCAGGTCATGATCTCACAATTCATGAGTTCGAGCCCCACGTCAGGCTCTATCAGCATAGCCAGCTCAGAGCCTGGAGCCTGCTTTGGGTTTTCTATCTCCTTCTCCCTCTCTGCCTCCCCCCTCAAAAATAAACATTTAAAAAAAGAATTAAAAATAAAGACTCTTGTGACTATATTGGGCCTACCTGGATAATCCGGGTTCATCACCATGCTTTAAGGCCAGCTGATTAGCGACCTTAGTTCCCCTTTGCTGTGCAACATGACATATTCACAGGCTTTGGGGATGAGAACATGGCCATCTTTGGGGACCATTATTCTGCCTACCATAGAAAGATTCACAATTTCTGAAATGAGACACTTTTTAAAACACAAACCAAAAAGGAAAAGGCAGGGGCACCTGGGTGGCTCAGTCGGTTAAGTGTCCGACTTCAGTTCAGGTTATGATCTCACGACTCGTGGGTTCGAGCCCCACGTTGGGTTCTGTGCTGACAGCTAGCTCAGAGCCTGGAGCCTGCTTCACATTCTGTGTCTCCCTCTGTCTCTGACCCTCCCCTGCTCATGCTGTCTCTATCTCTCTCTCTCTCAAAATAAAACATTAAGAAAAAGAAAGAAAAGACCGATAAACCCAAATGCATTAAAATTCAGAACATTATTCAATAAAAAGCACTATAAAGAGAATAAAAAGATAAACCATAAACTGAAAAAAGGATATTTGCAACACAATATTCACAACCTATAAAATACTATAAATCAGTAAGAAAAGATAACATCCAAAGGAAAATGGGCAAAGGAATTGTATAGGCATGTCACCAGAGGATGTACTTGAGACCCATAAACCTAGGAAAGATGTTCATCTTCATTAATATGACACAAAGAACAGCTTTTAAAAATACTATTTGGTAAAAATGTAAAAGTTGGGCAAGCCAGGTATTGACAAGGCTGTGGAGCACCAGGGATACCACTCCTATGGGACACTGATAAACTCCCACACACGCACACCAGGAAATGGTTCGCTACCTAGAGCATTAAGTGTGCATCGTAGAAAAACACTGAAAACAACCCAAATGTCCATTGACAGTAGAATGAATAAATAAGTCCTGCTGTGCTCATTCAAGGAAAATAATGCATTGAGATTAAACACAGATAAATTCTGAAGGCATAATTTTTTTAAAATTTTTTTTTAATGTTTTATTTATTTCTAGGAGAGAGAGAGAGACGGTGTGAGCAGGGGAAGGTCAGAGAGAGAGGGAGTCACAGACTGAAACAGGCTCCAGGCTCTGAGCTGGCAGTCAGCACAGAGCCCGACGCGGGGCTCGAACCCACGAACTGCGAGATCATGACCTAAGCGAAAGTCGGACGCTTAACTGACTAAGCCACCCAGGCGCCCCCTGAAGGCATAATTTTGAATGAAAGAAGCAAATCGCAAAAGATTATCTATATGTGGATACATTTAAATTGTACATATATGTTTGCATATATTCTTTGTATTTTACTATATTTCACAATGTTGCAAATACTTACTAAAAGCAGACTTAGAAAAGGTCATTCTCCAAAAACTGAGTGGTTGTGGGGCACCTGGGTGACTCAATCGGCTATGCAGCTGAGTCTATTTCGGCTCAGGTCATGATTTTACGGTTTGTGAGATCGAGCCCCAAGTTGGACTCTGTGCTGACCATGTGGAGCCTGCTTGAGATTCTATCTCTCTCTGCCCCTCCCTCACTCATGCTTTCTCTCTCTCTCTCAAAACAAATAAGCCTTAAAAAAAAAAGATTGTAGAGCATTGTAGATTAGTAAATTCTTTCACATAGTCTTACTTAGTTCTCACAAGAACCCTACAAGATCTCTGTTAGGATCTCAATTTATGAAAGATCAAATTAAAGCTGGAAGAGCTTAAATGACTGTGTCCAAATTAATGCTGGGCCGACTGTGAAGCCCAAGGATATGGCTACAAATTTTGCAGCATAATCAAAATGTTTTGATGGTTTCCACCTTACAGAGCTCCTGTAGTGTTCCCAAATTTCTGTGAAGTGCTTGCTCCATCCTTTCTTTGTCACCCAGGGTACCTATGGGACCGCCATTCACATCCATAGTTATCATAGATTTCCCTATTAACTACATGACAATATTACAGCAAATGTCAGTAAAATCTCTTTAGAAAGGTCCAGCTTTTCATCATGTACAACATGCTACCATTTGGGCTCAGAGCAGGGCTCCTATCACCTTACACCCTGACTGTCCCTGTCACAGAGGGGAGCCCCTGCTCCTCTTCAGTCCGACTGAAGAGATGGAGTCTGCTCCATGTCTGCAGGAGCAGAGGCCTGTGTGACGAGGGGAAGAGGAAGAGAAAAGTATCAGGTTCCTTCCATAGTTTGTAGGACACCTCAAGGATCCACAAACATGAATCCATAGGGATGAATGCAGAAACACGTGCTCGGGTTTCTGGATACATAGCAGAGGCGTGGAGAAAGTACAGGTGGAAGTGATATTAAAATACTTGCCCTTCACATGTGAAAGTCAACATTCTCAGCTCATTTGGATTTAAAAATAGAATGGAAGGAAGTTGACAGAAGCTGTTGGCATGCCGCACAAGTGAGGCAAGAGAATGTTAAACCCAGAGCCACTAATGATAATCCATGTTTGAGAGTGGACTCTGTAGACTGTGAGGCTACTCTGGGATTTTGACATTCCTAAGTATATGATCATGTGTTAAGTAATCAGACTCTACAGAGTCTGATTCTTAAGTCTAAAAGCTGACTGGGCTGAACTGGTGTGTCTCTTCTCTTTGTGTGCTTAATGATTACATCAATTATTGAGCCAACAGATGAAAAATCTAGCTAGAACTGTGTGAAACAATAAGGAAAATGTATTATTCCACACACCAGATGGTAAGAAAGTTGGCTACTTCAGTAACTTGAAGACCCAGAGTTTTTCTTCATTCTACTCTGCTGTCTTCAACTTGCCTGCTTGTCCCCTGTTGGTTATAAAATGGCTGCAGCAGCTCCTGGAATCATGGCTTCATCCAGCGTTTAAACCAAAATATCCAAAGGCTGGAAGAGACTACATTCCAGGCTGGTGTCTGTTTATAAGAAGGAGATAAACTCTCTCAGAAGCCCCTGTAGGCTTTTCTTCATGACACACTGGCTTCAGTCGTGTCAAGTGCCCATTCCTAAGCGGATCACAGGCAAAAATCATGAAATTACCATGGCCGGCTTAGACTAATCAAGACTCATGTCTGGGTTAGGGCGGGCCTCCTCTTCCTAAAACTCAGCATCTCTTGATAACCTGAACAAAATTAAGGTTTCCTTAGCAAGGAAGAATTGAGTGGGGAGGGCAACTGACTGTGTCTGCATTGACGAGAATATTTCCATGTCACTGATTCTCCTTCTAGGCTCTGCCAACATAAATGACCGAAGCATGCTGGGGAAGCGTGACAGTGAAATGGCTGTCATTGTGCAGGACACGGAGACAGTCCCTTCAGTAATGGATGGAGAAGAGTACCAAGCTGGCCGGTTTGCCCAAGGACTCCGGCTGCAGTGCTTCAGGTGGGCCATCTAAAGCTGTGTCCCTCTTACATGGCTTCACTGTGGTGGGTGCTGGAACCCAGCCCCGCCTCCTGCCCTGAGCTCTATCATCCCCAGATTCTTTGTCTAAAACAGCACCTTCTAGAGTACGGGATGGGAATCACCAGTAGTGTTAGAAATGACTTTATGTGGGGCATAAACATTTTCTATTTTAATCTTTTATTATTATTTTTTGAGAGAGAGAGAATGAGTGGGGGTGGGGGACAGAGGGAGAAGGAGGGAGAGAACACCCAGTGTGGATCCTGACATGGGCTCGAACTCATGACCCTGGGATTGTGACCTGAGCCGAAATCAAGAGTCAGATGCTCAATCGACTGAGCCACCCAGATACCCCTGTTTTTATTATTTTTATGTGTGATTGAGAAAAATAGCATTTTAAATTTATTCATTGACTTAGGACCAGGCTGAGTCAACCCATATCGTGTCTATTTAAGTTTTTTAAAGTAAGTCCATTTTTAAAAATTGTTAATAGTCCCAATACTACAAGGATGTAATAAAAACTATTAAAGGAAAGTGTCAGTGACTACTGATGGTGAAGTGTGGAAACTTCAGTTCTCAGCATGAAAGATTCCTTATCTCCTCCAAGAAGATGGAGTTTTAAACTAATCTGTGGTCAAGCAAAGAGAACACTGGGCTGGGAAGCAAGGGCTGTGTGCCCCTAAATGAGTCTTTTCATTGGGTTAATGTTTCTTAGAACTTTCTAGGGCTGGACTCTAACTGGTCTCACCCCAGCCCCTTTAGTCTTGGTGGTCTGAATGATCCTTCTAGAGCCTAGCTCAGATCCTGTCACTCTGCTCATGGTTGATGGAAGACCCGGACCACTCTCTCATCCCAAGGCCTTTACAGTAAGCCCACAGTTTCGTGATTCTTAAGCTGTATCTTCCAGGATGGGTTTTCACTGTGGCCTCCACAGTAAGATGTAGCGAGTGTTCCTGATTCAGCTTTAAGCTACTTGGGGAAACCTCACTGCACAGCACGCTTCATAGCACTGCTGTTTTAAGTTTTCTGGCATGAATGGTTGAGCTTGGAAACAGGTTCACTTGCACATAGGCGCATAATGAGTACTTCCCTCCCTGCACATACTGGCAGCCACTTCCTTCATACCTAGTGGTCCAGATTCTGGCTTTTGAGAAGCAAGATAAGTTTCAGTTCCAGAGACAGGTCATTCTGCTCCTCTCTGTCCCAGAAGCTCAGCAAATCCATCCCTCAAAATCTAACTCTCAATATTCCTTCACAGTTTTTATTGCTTTGTTACTGTTTTACCAGTAAGATTTTTTTCCCAAACCATTGATATTTCAATTAGCTTCTAATGTTAACTTGTTTTGTTTAGTGGGGAGGAGATTAAAATTAGTACCCTGTTAATCAACCCATTGATTGCCTAGTGCCGCATATATGAGGAAGCAAATATTTCCTCATGTAAGCTAGAAATAAATGTCTTTTCAGTTTCGTGAGAACTGAAGTATTCTCTTCAAAGTGGTGAGCTTCTTTATTACGTTCTAATGTATAACTACAAAGGTGTAGGTGGTTCTGATTACAAATTATTTTTGTTGTAGAAAATTTGGCAAGTACAGTGAAGCAATAAGAAAATTAAATGGCTCAGTAGGTTAAGTGTTCAGCTCAGGTCATTATCTCATGGTTCTTGAGTTTGAGTCTGTCAGCAAAGAGCCTGCTTCGCATCCTCTGTCCCCTTCTCTCTCTGCCCCTCCCCAATTCGTACTCACTCTCTCTCTTTCAAAAATAAACACTTAAAAAAGTTTAAAGAGAAGAAATTAAATTTATCTGTAATCCCACTGTCCAGAGCTAGCAACTTTAACCTCTGCTGTATAGCATTCCACTTTTTTCTGTACACATATATTACTATTCTGTATTTCTTTTTAAAAACATAATTGGAATCTTACAGTCCTATGAAGTTCTTTATTATTTAAATAATGCTACACACACTTTTCTGTGTCATTAACTATTCCTCTATAACCTTTACTGATGCATTGTATTACATCATATGAGTATGCAAGTAATTCCTTTACATAATAATACCTCATAGAGAGGCAGGTTTTTCACAGATATAAAAAAGTGGTACAGAGTTGCCTGGCTGGCTCAGTCATGGAGCCCGTGACCCTCGATCTCGGGATTGCGAGCTAATGCCTCACGTTGGGTGTAGAGATCACTTAAAAATAAAATCTTTAAAATAAATAAATAAGGTGGGTATTTTCATAGATAGCATCTGACTTACCTTCTTAATTGTTTCCTTAACTAGATCCTAACTGTGGAATTTCTCATCAAAGGGAGTGCGCTATTTCCTTTACCCTCTAACTTCTTGCTGTATCATTATTAATGCTTTAGAGGGCTCCTTCCTCCTGTCTTTACCATCACTGAGTTCTATTATTTTATTTAATCTTTGCCAATTTATTGGAGTTCAAATGGAATTTCATTATTTTAATTTGCATTTTTTGAGGGTTTTAAAAAATGTGTTCATTAGCCATATTGTTCTTGTAACTGTTCTATTGGAAATTACCTAGCCTATTCATGTCCTTTGCCCATTTTGTTGGAATGTTTCCCTTTCTTTGAATGATTTATGAGTAATGTAAGTATATAAGAGGCTAATTCTTTTGCCACATTGGTTGCAAATCTGATCTGTCAATTGCCTTTGAATCATATTTTGAGTATTTGGGGGAAACTTCTATTCTATTAAATCTAACAGTTTTTTCCCCTCCTTTTCTTGTATGCTTAGAATGGTTTCCCCAACCCAAGATCAAATACTATATGTTCTTCTAGTTCTTCTTTGATACGGCTTTTTACATTTAACCTCTGCAATTTATTTTACTGTAAGAAATGGGATAAGGACTCTTAACTTTCCCCCCAACCTACCAATTGACCCAGAACTAAATAATGTGCAGTGCTCTCTGCCTCTCTTACATCCATTATCTCCTTAGGATATACCGTATGGCTCTAAACCCTCACTTTACCTCTGATTTCTCCATTACATGATAATGTAGTTTGTTTACTTGTGCCCACTGCTTTAATTTGATCTGGGCACTTTAATGCTGCTTCTTGCCACCCCACTTTCCAAATCAATAGTCTTTGGCAGAGTAATCTTGGCTACTCTTAAACATTCACTCTTCCACATGAACTTGAGGATTACTTATTCACATTCTCGTCAGGTTTTTTGTTGAGGACACAGTAGATTTATAGTGGACATACTCATAATATTGAGTCATCCTATTGAAGAACAATGTATAAGCTTCAGTTTCTTCAAATTCTTTTAGAATATTTCCTTAATGAAGCTCTAGGATTTTCATTACTTTTTTTTTAATATTTTTTAATGTTTTATTTATTTCTAGGAGAGAGAGAGAGACAGCGTGAGCAGGGGAGGGTCAGAGACAGAGGGAGTCACAGACTCTGAAACAGGCTCCAGGCTTTGAGCTGGCAGTCAGCACAGAGCCTGATGCGGGGCTCGAACCCACAAACCAGAAGATCATGACCTAAGCGAAAGTCAGATGCTCAACCAACTAAGCCACCTAGGCACCCCTAGGATTTTCATTATTGAGGGGCTTTGCTCTTCAGCAATCATTAGAGATTTACTTTGACTTTTTAATGCTGATTCCATACATTTCATGTTAAACATATTCTTAGGTGCTTTTATTTTTCTGAAAATTTTCAAACTCTCCTGGGGAAGCAGTTGTTCATGAAAATGAACAATCATTTTCATGTTGCCCCAGTGGCAAACACAGATAATATATTATAAAGCACCACAAAAAAACCCTTGTGTCCTTGTGTTGATTTTATTAGGAAATGTTCTCAAAGATAATATTGGGGCCTAGAGCATAGCCATTTTCTCACCAGAAAAAAAAAAAAGCAGCTTCCATCCATTTTCCATCTGGGTTATTTTTGAGTAGAAATAGAGAGACACATTTCAATGTGAAATCAATTCTAAATAGAGTCAAACATCAGGGTACTGCACTGAATGTCACAGCCATGTGCCGAACAGTTCATTAAGTTCTAGAAAATTATCCAACTTTACAGATGTAACCATCACTCAACAGGAACCATTATCCACACAAGTGGAGTTCAGAATCATTTAAAGGGATAGACACAAGGAATGGAAAGAACGGGAACTATTTTCTGCAGTTTCCCTCCTGTCCCACTGATGCATAAACAAACATTAAATAACTCCCATGATACACACCAGCATTATATCAGATTAGATTTCTGTCAAACCTTAGTCCTCAAAAGAATATCCAGAATACTCCATAGTAGTTTTACTGTGCATTTTAATATAAATTGCTTATAATTAAGAAACTGACAGGGAAAATAATTTATTACCAAAAACAACCTGTCATAGGAGCCTGTGTGGCTCAGTCGGTTAAGTGTCCAACTCTTGATTTCAGCTCAGGTCATGATCTCAGGGTGGTGAGATCAAGCCCCGTGTCAGGCTCTGTGCTGAGCATGGAGCCTGAGTAGGATTCTCTCTCTCTCGCTCTCTCTCTCTGCCCCTCTCCCACTTGTACGCATCTGCACATGCACTCTCTCTCAAAGTAAAACAAAAAAAAATCATTAAAAGTGGTCTGTTATAAACTTATTTAAATACATGTTCTCCAAAACAAGCTCTTAACTGCTAACTTGGCAGACACATTGTATCACCTCTTGTTTTAATTTAAAAGCAAAGTCACAGAAATATTCTTCTGGGTAAGTTTTCAGTGGGTGATATCTGATCCATATCAAAGGTATTATTGTAAGTATATATTGTCGTAACTTGCCCTGTCTTTCAATGTGATGCAGCCACATTTTGCTTTGGACTTAGTGACCAGCCAGCATCTGTGTGCAAATGTCATCCCCTAGATCCTTTTTTCAGAAGTTATTCCCGTGTAGTCTGAAGAAGACATTATTTGAGATAGAAACAAAATTTTGAGGTTATAAAACCCTAAAAATCCTGGTGAGCCCACAGTGCCCAATCCATTTCTTTTATAGAATTTTTACACAGTGGGAAAAATGCAGACTGGAACTAAAAAGAGATGTCTCTTTATCCCTGTAAACCTGGCTGAGCTTATTCAGAAGTTAATAATGTTGGAGCTGACTGGGGAGCATATGCACAGATACAGCGTGTGTGCCAGAACAGCCTTTCTTGAAGTCGATTCCAATCCCAAAATTTCTCCTGATGAAATCATCATACAGATTCACAAAGTATTCTACATGATGAATAAATTATGTTCATTGTAAAATTGTTCACAATAATGAAAAGTGGGAAACCATCCAAAAGGTCATAATAAAATAATTGGTTAAAGAAATTTCACATGATGGGACTTTGCAACCATTAAAGTTGATGACCCAGGGGCACCTGGGTGGCTTAGTCCATTAAGCATCTGACTCTCAACTTAGCTCAGGTCATGATCTCCTGGGTCATGAACTTGAGCCCTGTATTGGGCTCTGTGCTGACAGCACGGAGCCTGCTTGGAATTCTGTCTCTCTCTCTGCCCCTCCCCGACTTTCTCTCTGTCTCTCTCTCAAAATAAATAAAAATTAAAAAAAAAAAATTTAAAAATGATGATGTAAATTACATTTATTTATATACAGAGAGGGTTACAATAGATGACCTCCACACTGTTGAATCCGATGGTCAAATCTTGTCTGAATTTGACACAGTTCTCCTTGATGTACTTCGTGTGGTTCAGGGACACAACATCCTTGCTTGTCTCCAGGCTCACTGTATGTTCTTCCTTTTCCCCACGATGAGGCACACCAGGTCCTATACTCACCCCTTTGGTAAATTAAGTTAAAGTCCCACAGCTTTATGAATATAAGTATAAGGACAATACTCAAATTTCTATGTCCAACCAGGCCCTCTCTCCTAAACTCCAGATTCGTTTCTCTAGCTGCCTACTTTGCATAATCATGTGAGTGTTTCATGGGAGTCTCAACAGGTTCAAAATCGAATTCCTGGTCTTCTCCCACAAGCTGGTGCTACCAACAGAAGTCCCCATGTCGGCCATTGGCAACTACATTCTTCTGTTGCTCAAGCCAAAACCCTTTTTTTTAATTTTTAAAAAATTTTCAAGGCTTTTATTTTTTAAATTTACTTTTTAATAGTTTATTCTCAAGTTGGTTTCCATATAACACCCAGTGCTCATCCCCACAAGTGCCCTCCTCCGTACCCATCACCCCACTTCCCCTCCCCCTGACCACGTCTGCCCTAAGTTTGTTCTCAGCATTCAAGAGTCTCTCATGGTTTGCCTCCCTCCCTCTCCCCCACTATTTCCCCCTTCCCCTCCCCCGTGGTCCTCTGCTAAGTTCCTCCTAATCCTCCTATATGTGCAAACATATGGTATCTATCCTTCTCTGCCTGGCTTATTTCACTCAGCATAACACCCTCAAGGTCCATCCATGTTGCTACACATGGCCAGATTTCATTCTTTCTCATTGCCATGTAGTATTCCATGGTATAGATGAACCACACCTTCTTGATCCATTCATCAGTTGATGGACACTTAGGCTCTTTCCATGTTTTGGCTATTGTTGAGAGTGCTGCTATGAACATTGGGGTACATGTGCTCCTATGCATCAGCACTCCTATATCCCTTGGGTAAATTCCTAGCAGTGCTATTGCTGGGTCATAGGGGAGTTCTATTGTTAGTTTCCTGAGGAACCTCCACACTGTTTTCCAGAGGGGCTGCACCAGTTTACATTCCCACCAACAGTGCAGGAGGGTGCCCATTTCTCCACATCCTCGCCAGCATCTAGAGTTCTCTGATTTGTTCATTTTAGCCACTCTGACTGGCGTGAGGTGGTCTCTCAGTGTGGTTTTGATTTGTATTTCCCTGATGAGGAGGGATGCTGAGCATCGTTTCATGTGTCTGTTGGCCATCTGGATGTCCTCTTTGGAGAAGTGTCTGTTCATGTCTTCTGCCCATTTCTTCACTGGATTATTTGTTTTTCAGGTGTGGAGTTTGGTGAGTTCTTTATAGATTTTGGATACTAGCCCTTTATCTGATGTCATTTGCAACTATCTTTTCCGATTCTGTCAGTTGCTTATTAGTTTTATGGATTGTTTCCTTTGCCATGCAGAAGCTTTTAATCTTGACGAGGTCCCAATAGTTCATTTTTGCTCTTGATTCCCTTGCCTTTGGGGATGTGTCAAGTAAGACATTGCTGCGGTTGAGGTCAAGGAGGTTATTTCCTGCTTTCTCCTCTAGGGTTTTGATGGAAAAACCCTTTTTAAAAAATTTTTAATGTTTTCTATTTATTTCTGAGAGGAGAGACAGTGTGAGCAGGGAAGAGTCAGAGGGAGAGGGAGACACAGAATCCGAAGCAGGCTCCAGGCTCTGAGCTAGCTGTCAGCATAGAGCCCGACATGGGGCTTGAACCCATGGACCATGAGATCATGACCTGAGCCGAAGTCGGATGCTTAACTGACTGAGCCACCCAGGCACCCCACTAAAGCCCTTTTTTAAAATATTTTTTCAATGTTTATTTATTTTGAGAGAGAGAGAGACGGAATGTGAGTGGGGGAGAGGCAGAGAGAGAGGGAAACATAAAATCCAAAGCAGGCTCCAGCACAGAGCTGTCAGTACAGAGCCTGACATGGGGCTCAAACTCACAAACTGCATCATGACCTGAGCCGAAGTCCCTGAGCCAGAGTCCCTGAGCCAAAGTCAGATGCTTTATCGACTAAGCCACCTAGATTCCCCAAGCCAAAACACTTTTAGACATCCCTGATGTTCACTTGTTCTCATATCGTTACATTTACTCTGTCAGTAAAACCTAGTGGCTCTGCCTGCGTCTCCACCTCCCAGGCCACCGTCACGTCTCACCTAGACTACTGCAGGAACTCCTAAGTGGCCTCCCCGTGGCAACCCTTGCCCTTCAGAGTCTGCTCTCAGTGCAGCAGCCATGCTTTCATATGCCAGTCAGGTCCTGCCACTCCTCCGCTCCAGTGTCTGCAATCTGTCCCAGTTTCGCTCAGTGTAAAATCCAAAGTTCTTCTAAGATCTATTTCCTTACTTCTGTTTTCAATGTAACACTAGCCCTTTCGATCTTTGAACCTATCAGGCATGTGATAAAGGGCTTTAGACTCAGTTTGAAATACAGCTTTGTTAGTAGTATGTCTCCAAACTTTAGCTTCCCATCTGCAAAATGGGAATCATATACCATCTACTTCACAGGATTGAGGTGTAAATGTTTTTGGGGAAGTTTTGTGGGGGGGTTGTTTTTTGGTTTGTTTTGTTTTGTTTTTTACTCCAGGGCCTTCTATAAACCCAGGGATTTTTATCATTTTCAAACACGACTTCTAAAACTTAGCTTGCATTGCTTGAGAATTTCTTGTTATTTCTAGTCCACTGTTTATATATGATCAAGCCAGACAACATCTAGTATGTGGCTTCTTTTTTGCCAGGCTCTCTGAGGATATGAGAGTAGCCAGGTCATGTTCTCTTAGAGAATGAACATGCTAACAGTGGAACAGAGAGACCTGTTAAAAAAAAAATGTGTAAAGGACTGTAGGTGTTCTGATAAAGCATAGATGAAGGACAGTGGGGGAGCAGCAGAAGAAGGTTCATGTTTCTGGGGACTGAGAGAGAAAAATGTGAGATGAGAGAAGGGGGAGCTATGAATCAAGGGGGAGCCTTGCACCCAATCCTAAAAGGTGGTAGGTGGGGTCAGGCACACAGGAAGGGAGGGGAACACTCCCTGAATACTCCCATCTCATGCTTTTACAATTTTCATTCCTTCTTTTTAAGGATGACTATTTATTCATTGTTGATCTTACCCATTAAATTTAACTTTACCCAAAAAGGCTCCTTCAGTGTCTTTTGTATTCATTTCTGTACCCTAGAGTTTGGCATTGTTCTTGTCCCAAGAGAAGGAAGGAAGGGAGGAAGAAGAGGGAAGGAAAGGGGGAAGGAGGGAGGGAGTAGAAAGGGATATCTCATTGTGGTTCAGAGCACAGGTCTTGGAGTCAGGTGGTCTGGAGTCCCAAGTCTACAGCTTACCAGTTGTATGACTTTGAACAAATTACTTACCCTCTATGTGCCTTAGTTTCTTACTTGTAAAGTGAAGATAATAATAGTTGCTTCTTTATAAAATTATTGAGGATTTACTGAGACAGTTCTTGGAAAGGGCTTAGCGCATTTGCTGGCCCATGTTTTAAGTGCTAAC
Organism: Hyaena hyaena; assembly: GCF_003009895.1. Taxonomy (NCBI): domain Eukaryota; kingdom Metazoa; phylum Chordata; class Mammalia; order Carnivora; family Hyaenidae; genus Hyaena; species Hyaena hyaena. Next base: position 2,291,502 of record NW_024080744.1, on the reverse strand, counting down.
CCTATCCTCCAAGGTTCGCACCCCCTTAGGTCAGAATACAAGGATTCTTCTGCAACTAAATTAAGTCTTTCTGTCTATCCAATAGTTCAGACTTTTAAGCATCATAACAACTTGGGTTTTGTTTAGTTTTGTTTTGTTTTGCACCTAAGGTTTTACACACATACACACAGTTTTAATGGCTTCTTTGATTTTCCCTGAATTACATTACTATTAGAAACAATGCCATGAGAGAGTCTTGAATGCTGAGAACAAACTGAGGGCTGATGGGGGTGGGAGGTGAGGGGAAGGGGGGTGATGGGCATGGAGGAGGGCACTTGTTGGGATGAGCACTGGGTACTATATGTAAACCAACCTGACAATAAACTATTTAAGGAAAAAAAAAGAAACAATGCCTGCAGCAAACTTCTTTGTCTCAGTTACTCATTTCAGAGGCCTCTTGTATTTCAGGGTTGTCCTTGGCTATCTTTCTGAAGCAAGTGAAAACATTCAGGATCCAGTGAGTGACAAATTCTTCAAGGAGGTATGGGTTGCAACCGCAGCTCGAAATGCTACAATTTATGATAAGGTGAGGTTTGCATATCACCCCCACCTTTTTAATTGAATCATGTCACAAAGGCACAGCATTATTTCTGCATATTATTGGGACAGAGTATTCTTAATGAGTGTAAAAAACTGGTGCATTTCCAAGTTGTAATAAAATACCTCTTTATAGATATTGAGAAACAGAGCCAAAAAGTATCATGGATTATGGTTTAGAAGACACATTAGTGGCATTCTGATCCCTTATCTGACTCTGGGATCCTATCACGAGTGTCCTTAGCAGGTGATTACCCAGCCTTTGGACATGTCAAGTGACCAACAGAAGAGAGGCAGATGGGATCCTAAAATGAGTCAGACCAGGGTTCAATCCAGCTCACCCACTTGCTGTTGTTAAAACTTTGTGTATAGTGATTTGACTTTCTGAGCCCTCCTTTCTTCTTCTATAAACTGGGAGGGATAGAGTGGTTATGAAAATAAAGAATAGTCTTTTAAAATGTAGTTAGCACATAGTGCATAGTAAATGGTATCCGTCCTTTTGATGAAACTTATTAATAATGAAACACGTCCTCTGTTGGACAGCTCTCATTTTGGAAGGGTGTTTTAAAACCAGCTCCATATGTTAGGGAGGCCAAATGTATCTTTTGGTGAGTTTCATCCATGGATTATGATAAAAAATGTAAACGAGTTAAGAGGTGTCCAGCAGTGGAACAGGTTACTTCATGAAGTAGCCAGCTTTCTGTCAGAGAAACTATTCAAGCTGAGATCCACTGACCATCTCTCAGAAACTACCTAAGAATGTGTTCTTCTTCATGACTTCCTGAGTCCCTTCTAGCATAGAGAATTCATCATTCCTAATGGAACATGACAATCTACGTAGCCTACATTTCATACTGAGGACTCAGGGCCACTCGTCAAATAGGTCATGTGCTTGGAGTCTTTTATAATGTAATTTTTACAATGCAGTACACAGCCTTGTTTGGCTCCTGGATTGGGGGAATGGTGGGATAGAAGCTATAAGAAACATTTAGGGAATAATAGGAAACATACGAATATAGACTACATCTTAAAATGACTCAGAGCTGATTTTCTGAGGTGTGAGAATATTATAGTTATATAGGCACATTCTTATCCTTGATACATGCTGAAGTATTCAGAAGGGAAGTATTCTGATACATGAAGCTCGTTTTCAATTAGCAAAAGAAATGTACAGTTGATAACTTTAATAAAGGTACAGATATGAACATTTTTGAAAATAAAAAGCTAAGAGAAAATATAATATGCAACTTTCCACTTAGACCAGAATCTCCAATAAAATTCAGGGAATTATTATCCATGTTATCCAAAAACTTAACTTTAATGTGGGATAACCAGTGGAATTCCTGTATTGCTAGCTTGACTTTATCCTGAGGTCAATGACTTGTGTAGATTATATAGAAGGATCTATCTGTGACTTTTTTTTTTTTAATGGAAACCAATCTAGTAGTTTCTTTGTAGAAAATAAGAGAAGCAATTCTTCAGTCGGGTCTGTTCTGTAGCATACAACTAATATGTGTTTGATAAAGCAAAGATTTTATCTGTAAGAATGAGTATTTTTCCATAAAGTGGATATCTTTTCGTTTAAACTTATGACTTAGTTTCTTCCCATTTGTGTTTTAATCAGGTGTTCCGGTGCCTTCCCAATGATGAAGTACACAATTTAATTCAATTGAGAGACTTTATTAGCAAGCCCATATTAGCAAAGGAAGATCCCATTAGAGCCGAGGAAGAACTGAAAAAGATCCGTGGATTCTTGGTGCAATTCCCCTTTTATTTCTTGTCTGAAGAAAACCTACTGCCTTCCGTTGGAACTAAAGAAGCCATAGTGCCCACAGAGGTTTGGACTTAAGGGTTGTATTCGTTTGCAGCTCAAAGACTTCCGCTGTACATACAGTCACTTTCTGGAGACCCTCACAGCCAAAGCCGGCCCCCATGCACTCCTGTATCCAAAACATGGGGACCCTTTGGATTGACTGGGCAGGGCTGCAGTCCTACTGATATAAGGACACTGAATGTCAGGCAGGCTTTATAATTCTTTGTGCTTTTCCTTGTGAAACAGGGACTGCATTCTTAATGGTAGCATACGCTCGACAACTTAAACGTATACTCAAATTCCATGATGTACACCAAAATGCATTTCCTTTACTAACAAGCATTTACCTGTACCTGTGATCTAGGTGGCCAAAAATTGTCTAAACCTCTTTCTTCTCCTCTGATCCTCATTTATACAGCTGGTGACTGCTGGACCTGCCCTCATTACGTAGTGCAAACAGACACTGTTTGAGACATTGTTTAATAATAGAAGATGTTGTGAGGCTGCTTCCAGGTTCTTCAAGGTTACTTGAGAGGCCCCTGCCCATCTGGTCCTGAAGTCGTAGTGTTCACCCACCCAAGGATGTGGGCCTATTCCTTTTCAGTGACTGAAGGCACAGGGCCAATGCTGTGTATATAGCAGCCCATGTTAGGCACTTCTGATAACATTGACACTATAGATCTTAATGCCACAGAGGAATAGGAAGGAATTAAATTTGGTTATTGAGGCAGAGATTTCACTTTGCCTCCAAAGGCAATGACAGATATGTTCTTTTGATAGGGCCTACCTGATCGAATTTGAAAACATAGGAAGGATATTTCATTACATAGCAGCTGATAAAACTCGGAGCATGCAGCCTTCAGAGGCCTCCAAGGTGTCAGCAGGGATCTGGTTCAGACAAGAAAAGAAGATTTCTTATAGTCCTATAAAATGTCCTATCATCCTTAGCAGCTGGATTGATTGAAATTTGAGTTTCTGCATTTCCAAATCAGACCAGTGAATGCATTTTGTCTTTCAAGAGAATCAGAGGCTTCATAACTCCTACCACATTAATAAGTAGTGGCCTAACCTATTTGACATTCAGCTCTCCAGCTATGTTATCTTCTTTAAGAAAAATTAATTGATTCCAAAATATGTGCTATTTAACTTGCATTATTCAATATACATTAACATTCCACCAGGCTTCCAAAGAGGTTAGGATCTTTATTAATTCACATTGTCCTATTCTATGAGTTGTTCTGGAAACCCATTTTTCCTTTTTGAAAATTAGCATACCCTTTGGTGCCTCATAGCCCTAATTTTACAGAGCAGAACTAGTCTTATAGCCTGAAGAGCTGATGTAGGTTCACAAAAGGCCTATGCTCATCAAACATGGTGTGGGGGCATTGATCACTCATGTATGGATTACCTGAGCAGAACCTCATATGAGCCATTCTTCAAAGAAGCAAGGACCCAATCCATTTTAATGGAGCTAATAGGCCAATGGAAGAGGTTAAATAGGAGCACAAAGTCAATAATCTGGGTAGGTAGGAGAGAGTGTCACACTCACAAATGGATTTCGCAGCCAGAGAACATTTCACCAATGAGGTAGAACTATGCTCTATGAATAAATAATTTCCCAGATAGCTGAAAATGGTGAAAAATGACTTCATTGTATAGCAGCTGTTAAGTAAGACATTTGCTATTTATGAAGTTTAGATCGGCATTAAAAGTGTTAAGTGTATATGGAATACCTAAGGATTTCTTGTAGTTTATTTTTAAATATTTATGTAACCTGTATAACAGTCAACACACTGGCTTTTGATTTTGTGCAAAATGCTCTTTTAACACCATGAAAAATAAAAACCTAAAAGCACCCCTTCTCTTATAAAAAATTCACATAAGCCAACCTCTCTCCATTTTATAGATGAGGAAACTGAGGCCCAGATTGGTTGAAGGACTCACCTGAGTTTCACTCAACTGAGAATGATGGAGGCAGGACTAATGAAATTGCCATGGTCCATTGCTGGTCTCTCCCTTGACTTCATCATTGTCCAAAAGCGAGGAGATGCAGTCAACAGATTTGAGGCAGGATATGTGATATGATGTACTTACGAGCTCTGCTGTCTTCCCCTGCTTGAATGTAAACTCCACGGGGCAGGGTCTTTGCTGTGCTTTGTTCAGAGTGTATCCACAGAGCCTGGAACAGTACTTGGCACATAGGAAGTGCTTAGTAACTGTTGGCTGAATAAACGAGGTTGAGGGGAGAGCAAATGAAATGACAGATTTATGGAGTCTCAGACAAGAAATCTTACTGTTGGTTTCTGTGGCAAGTTTTCTTTCCCCTGCATCTTCTCAAGGCAAGACGTTCATCCACAAAGATGGGAGGCTACCAGCTTTCCTTGGGTGGATCTTATGGAAGATTCCACGCAATAATTGCCCATTTGCAATAGTAAGTCATATAGTGCACATTCTGCAAGTCTCATGGGGTGTGGACACGAAGTGTATTGCATGGCCTAATTACCTATCATCCTGACACCACTACTACCTAATAGAAGTTCAAATACTTTAACATTGCAATATCTGATATAAACTTTAAAATGCAAATGATTCGAAGCCTTGCTCAGCATTTTATGAATCTGCTTGACATTTTAAATTGACTGTAATCCTCGAAAACACCTAGAAATGCTGCACCCAATACTCTGATAATCTCGGTAATAATTTCTGTTTTCAACAAGGAAATATCCTCTGACCATACAAAAGGAATGGTAGAAAGTAGAATAGCTAGTAAAGCCACTCAGATTGTCCAAGCTTTGTTGTTGGAAGACACTCTACATAGCAGGGCTGGTGCAGGCATTTGTTCTGCATTAAGTGTCCACTCAGTGATTTGCCCTTCCTTGGGATGTTCTTAATTCTCAGCTCTAATGCATCGTGCAGAGGCTTGGAGAGGTGGATATTAGACAATTGTGTGGCACATTGTAACACAAAATACTGGTTTCATTTTACTAGCACCTTTGGAGGAAAATTTCATCTATAGGTAGTCAAACACATGAGGAATTAATCTCTCATGTAATAACTTGGGCAATTGTAATATATCATGAACGAACAGTCTCCCAGATGAAAACAGCAAGATGAGAAGGCTTTCTGCAGAGGTAAGACTACAGGCAGAACAAATCTGTGTAAACTTGAAGAACCTGCACTTCTGTCTGCGTCTCCTCACTCCTTATTCCTTCAGCCTCTGTCCCCATGCAGAGCCACCCCTTTATTATGTAAACATTTTAGAGGACAAGGAAAGGGTTTCTGAAAAAAAAAAAATTAGGCCTCTACAATGAATCTTGAGCTTAACTTCTACTTTTAAGTGACTGACAAAATATTATTATTTTTTAGCAGAGGTAATTGTTCTTTTTAACATCCCCAATCTGATGTGGCACTTGAGCATTCTCTGATGTTTGTCACCCTGTGTAGCAGGGGTAAAGAGGATCCTTCACATCTTTTCATCTCTCTCTACTCTCTCTTGTGTAAAATGAGCAAATGCTAAAGGACTTTAAGTGTGCTTAGGAATACATTTTTTTATTTCCTTGCAAGATCCTCTGAGACCAATTACTACTGGCAGTTTGGAGATTTAAAATGGATAAGCCTTGAGAAATTCTTGAATCTAGAAACTCATTGGAAAGGGAATTCATCAGCATCTCTCAAAAAGTTGCAGGTGAAAAGTCAGGGAATTTGCATCATTTTTAGGGGGGTGGGCAGGTACCATAAAATGATTCCTAATGGCATTCAGTTCACATGTGAGACAGTACGGACTCTGAACTAAGATTGGAAGCATTCAAGAAAGGAACTAAACATTTTATCACTAAATTTCCTATTGGTTATTTTCATTTTTCCCTAATAATACTATTTTTAATTTTTAACTTAAAAAAATAAATACAAGATAAATGAAAATTTGTCATGCTGATCATTTGGACATTGTAAAGTCAGAAACTTGGATGGCTATTCAACCAAAATCCAAGCTTAGTTACTCTTTCCTATCCCCAAGCAACTATAATTGTTTACTTTATTCTAGATAAATGCACATAGGTGAATGTCACCCTAATTCTGCTCCCCACTAGGAAATAGAACATCATGCCCTCCTAATGTATATCTACTTGGATCCTTCACACAAAATAGTTTGGGCCAAAGGTACTGATCTTCTCCTAAACTGTTCTAAAACTTCATTCCGAGCTATTGCAGTTGGAGCACATGTTACTAACACAAAAAGACAAATACTTGGCAATGAACATCCATTCAGAACACTTGGATGTTCTGGACAGAACTCAGGCTCCCAGCCTCATCTCTACTGCAGCACTTGGCAAACCAAGTGGGGGCCTCCTGTTTTTGTAAATAAAGTTTTATTTGAACACAGCCATGTCCATTCATTTACATGCAGTCATGGCCAAATGATCCGCAAATCCTAAAATATTCACCATCTTTAAGAGCTTATTGATCCTTCCTCTAGAGAAAGCAGAGAATATCCAGAAAGGGTACCTCAACCAAGCAGATTTGGATGAGTTTGAATCTCTTCCATAACAAGGTTTTCAAGTCCCTATCCCAGAGCCCAGCATATGACAATGGATTTATTCTAAGAACAAGGTCAAGTCCTTTCAGGTATAAAATCACATAGTTTTTGGTTCTGGAAAGAGACGTTGTCAGCTAAAGCAGGCTTCTCCCAGCTCCCAACATGGTTGACAATGTTTGTAACTAAAGTGTTAAAAAAAAAAAAAAAAAAAGGAGGATAGATAGGCTGAAAAACTTGTATTGAATGAGAAATGTGAACTCAGGAGACTCAGTTTCCCCTGAATTTTTCATCTGTGAAGCATTGGAAATAATATGTGTATCCATTCTCTGCCTCACAATCAATGCTTTCTCTGCCTGGTCCCTTAACTGCTTTTTTTTTTTTTTAATGTAAATACTCATTAATTAAATAATTAAAATTGTGAAATCAGCAGTGTCTCTTTATTTGAAAATCAGATTCCTCATTCTGCACTGGGATTTTTAGAGCCAGGGTGCCACAAGTCTGAGCTGGAGACAGAAATGAGTGTCTGTGGAGCCCTACCCCACACCCCAGTTGTGGGTCCCCCTGAAGGTCAGTCTCAGAGTCGCAGCATCCTCTGCGACCCCCAGGCCTCTGTCACCTATGAGGTATGATGACGTAGTGATGTGGCTAATTTCTTTTAAAAGACCAAAACAGGGGTGCCTGTGTGGCTCAGTTGGTTGAGCATCTGACTTCGGCTCAGGTCATGATCTCACGGTTCATAGGTTCAAGCCCCACATCAGGTTCTGTGCTAATAGCTCAGAGCCTGTTCATCACATTGAAGGTCTCCTGCCATTCCTTTCTGGCCTGCCAAGTTTCATTAGATAGGTCTGTCACCACTCTGGTAGGTTTCCCTTTGTATGTTAGGGCCCTTTTCTCCCTAGCTGCTTTCAAAATTCTCTCTTTGTCCTTGTATTTTGCCATTTTTACTATGATATGTCTTGCAGAAGATCGATTCAAGTTACGTCTGAGGGGAGTCCTCTGATCCTCTTGTATTTCCACATTTACTTCCTTCCCCAGGTCGGGTAAGTTCTCTGCTATAATTTGTTCCTGGACTCCTTCAGCACCTTTCCCTCTCTCTTCCTCTTCTGGGATTCCTATGATACGAATATTGTTGGGTTTGACCGTATCGCTGAGCTCTCGAATTCTTTCCTGTTCCTGGATCAGTTTGTCTCTTTTTTTGTCAGCTTCTTGTTTTTCTATAATGGTGTCTTCTAAATCACTTATTCTCCTTTCTGCCTCTTTAATCCGTGCATTGGAGCCTCTAATTTATTATGTATCTCATTTATCGCATTTTTTAATTCTTCATGCCTATTTTTATTTTCCATTCTGTCTGTAGCCATAGTTTCTTTGATGTCCCCTATGTTTTTTTCAAGCCCAGCTATTAATTTTACCATTATTATTCTAAAATCTTGTTCAGTGATGCTGCTGATATCTGTTTTGAGCAGTTCATTAGCTGTCATTTCTTCTTGGGGTTTCTTTGGAGGAGAGGTCTTTCGTTTCGTCATTTTAGTTAGCTTTCTGGCTCTTGTTGGTTTTAAAGACCTGTTACGCTTTCTATTTCTATGAGCGCTGCTATATCCAAGAAGACTCTTTGACTTTCCAGGGCCTATCCTTTCAGAGAGTGTTTTTTGAATGGTATCTCTTGGTCTGTCTTGTTGGGACCTTGGTTATTTTATTTTCCTATTCGTAGTGATATTTGGGATTCTCCACCTTGTGTACTCTGGCTTGTTTCTTGAGGTAGCCCTGGAAAAGAAAACAGACAGACAAACACACAGGGAGCAGGAGCGCACAAACGCACAGGCTAATTCAACTAACATGCAAAGCGAGAGGGAAAACGAAAAAGTTAAGAGAAAAGACGGAGCAGGGAGGGCGAATAATAGGGAGTATAAAATACATAAAAGGGTCAAAAAGGGGAAAAGAAAAGGAAAAAAGAAGAAAGCCGATGGACAAAGAACGGCTTAAAGCATATACCTGGATTTCCCAGCTACAGTTAAATAGCCATGTGTATGCAGTGCTGGTTGAGGAGCATAGAGAAAGAGAGAGAAGACAGGGCAGGATGAGGCAAAATTGGAAATAGAATGAACAGGCAGAAGGGATAAGAAGCTTTTTTCAAAGAGGTAAAGGGTAGAATATGGTTGGATAGGTGAGAGAAGGGTGCTGGAATTATCCAGAGAAACTATATAGTCTAATTACTCTTGAGAGAAAGAGATGAAAATGTCGGTAGGTGTAGAATTTACATTTACAGAATGGACTCGTTGTGATTGTTTAAGCAAGCCGGCGACCAGAGTTAATCAGGTCAGTGTTCTGGGGAAAAAAGAGAGAAAAGAGAAAGAAGAAGAAAAAAAGATAGAGAAAAAAAGGGGGAAAGAAAAAGGAAAAAAAAGAAAAAAAAGGGAGGAGGGCACCTCTCAGGCAGGGATGGGCGTGGCGGGATCCAATGCCTCAGGCGGGAGCTCTGCCTCGGCGGTTGTGGGGGGAGAGTGACGGTGCTCCAGTCCCTTCTTGAAGCAAGCGCTGCACCTCGCTTTTTTGGGCGTGTAAACTCCCCCTACCGGGGGCGCAGCCGAAGTTGGTTGCACGCTTCAACCCAGGCCAGTTCCAATCTCCAAATCCCCGTCCGCGCGCCCCGCTGAAATTGCCTGAGACACAGCTTCCCAGGCAACCCCCTCGGGCAATTCCAGGCCCCCTGCCGAGCTCTGGGGGCGGAGTCAGAATCGCTGCTTCCTTCTCTGCATCGGGCTGGCGCGCATGGGCGGGGGCTTGCCTGCCGGGTGCTCTGAGCCCGAGCCCGCTGGAGTGAGGAAAACCGGGTCCCTCTATGGCTCGTCCCCCGAAACACGAACTCACAGGCTAATATCCCAGTTTTTAGTTCTCTGCCTTCCCTCTCGAGTTCCAGCCAGCCAGGGGCGCGGATGCCCGGTGTCCGCGTGGCTCTTTCAGGGTCCCCAGCCGCCCAGGAGCTACAATGGCGGCAGGCGCGCCGCTACTCTGAAGTCCAGCCGCCAGGAGCCACCACAAAGAAGCAGTTTGTGTGCTCAGCCCCCGGGACCAGTTGGCGTGAGGGGACCTGGTGTGCAGGTATTTGGCAAGTATGGTCTTTCTATGCACCGAGCAGAGGTTTTTCCCCCCCGAGCAGAGGTTTTTCTGTTTCGGACTCTCTCCTTTTCACCTCTCACTCCTCGTAGAGGGTAGAGGGGGATCGCCTCCCACCCTGGAGTCTCTGATCCCGGCCCGATTTTATCTTCCCCGGTTCGCACTCACGTTAGAAGCTCTCTCAGTGGATTCTGCGTCCTTTTTCTCCCAATCTCTCAGGTTTTGTAAGGTTTCCAATGGCTTCAGATCTTTTCTGTGTGATGTATGGGCTCAAGTGCAAGTACGGAGCTCCTTACTTCTCCACATCTTGCCCCCTCTCTGCTAATAGCTCAGAACCTGGAGCCTACTTTGGATTCTGTGTCTCCCTCTCTCTCTGCCCCACCCCACCCCCCAAAAAATGAATAAACATTAAAACTTTTTTAATTAAAAAAAGACCAAGACAGCTTCCAATCAGCACATATTGAGCAAGGCCAGGGGGAGTGCTGGGGTGCATCAGGGAACAAGTCAGACCTTCATGGTGGCCCTTCATGGTGCCCATTTTCTAGTGGGTTGTGAGTGCAGAGTCACTTCCATTCTCAAAACAAGAAAGTGCACTTGGGTGCAAGTGTGGCAATTCTACTAATCTGGAAAAACACCAAAGACTAGAGTGAAATAGTTAGTCTTTGTTAGTCTTTGAGGACAGCAGAGTAGGAACCAGGAAAGATAAATATTACTACTGCCAACAAATAACTTTGTTAGCCAGAGCTTCTTCTAAGCACTTTACACTTATTCTGTAGCTTTGTAGCTCCATTCCCAGGATGTGGTCATGGCCCTGACACTGCTCTTCAAGGCTTTGGAGACTTACATACAACCCCCATGTGCATGAGGTATAGGTGTGGGACTGATCAGCAAACACCAGTGGGAAAAGCATAGGCTTCAGCATTTAAGAGAGCTCACCCCAAAGCTCTACCCTGCCACTTGCCAGCAGTGGGACTCAGCAAATAACCCTCTCTAAAGTCTTCAAATGCAGTAATATGGCCTCAGTCAGGGAGGCCAATGAGATACCTGGGTAAGAGCGCTATGCCCCTCACTCAGTAGGTTTTTTCGCTCAAGCTACAGCAGATGCCTTTCATCCACTCTCTGAAAGTGAGACCAGCCTTCGTGGATGGAGAGGACAACACACGCCATGCCCACATCCATGGTCTGGCCTTCTTTCACACTTTCATAAGGTAAGAAAATGATAGTAATTTCCAGATCATTTTATAATGTAAAAAAATGTTGAGTCACTATGATGTGTATTTGAAAGTAACAGGATATTGTATGCCAACTATACTTAAGTTTAAAAAAATAACTAAGAGCCTAAATGTACATGAACTGATGAATGGATAAATAAGATGTGGCTTATATAATACAATAGAATACTACTTGGCAATGAGAAAGAATGAAATTCTGCCATTTGCAGCAACATGGATGGAACTGGAGGATATTATACTAAGTGAAATAAGTCATTCAGATAAAAACATATCGTATGTTTTCACTCATATGTGGAACTTGAGAAACTTAACAGAACACCATGGGGGAAGGAAAGGGAAAAAAAAGTAGTTACAAACAGAGAGGGAGGGAGGCAAACCATAAGAGACTCTTAAATACAGAGAGTAAACTGAGGGTGGATGGGGGCTGGAGAGAGGGGAAATGGGTGACGGGCATTGAGGAAGGCACTTGTTGGGATGGGCCCTGGATGTTGTTTATAAGTGATGAACCACACGAATCTACCCCAAAATCCAAGAGCATACTGTATATACTGTTTGTTAGCCAACTTGAGAATATATTATATTTAAAAAATAAATAAAAATAACCCAGAAAAAATAAAATAACTAAATATAATACTAATTTCTAAGTGGAGGTTCTAAGCTGGAGGGAGGGCAGAGAGAGGTATCTAAGGGGGGGAAATAATAGGTGGCTTTTTCCAAATTCCTATCATGCTTGCATTGTTACTCTTCTACATGACAGAAATAAACCAAAAGTCATGAACTGATGTCCTCCAGGCCAAAGAGGGAGTATAGTTTTCTTAACTTTGTTTCCGCTTTTATTTGGAGAATGATGGTCTCTATTATTTGAAATCTTGCTCTAATCCGAGGCAGATGTTATAAACACAAGGCCCACCGGCTGCATCAAGCTCATGGGCATATTTATTTATTTCACATAATGTTTAAGATTGTGAATTAATTGCTATCTATAAAAATTGAGAGATTTCACATAACGTTTCAGGTTTCTGACTTTGATGCAAAATCAGAATATCTAGGAGCAGTGGGCCACATGGCATCAATTCTTGTTGGAGTCGAGCACCTCTCCCCTTCAGAGGAGGCAGGTGCTGTTTAGGTCCCGTTTGTCCCCACCATTCCCTATTGTGAAACCAGGGGTGGGCTTATGATTTGCTTTGACCAACAGAGCATGGCAGCAGTGACATTGTACAACTTTCAAGCATATGCCCCAGGAAGACTACAACTTCCACTCTTGTCCTCCTAAAATGCTGTCACCAACTGAGGAGAGACCAAGCCAAGAGAGAGGACCCGAAGATAGCCAGCACCAACTACCTGACATGGGTGTGAGGCCATGCTAGGTCACCCCACTCCAGTCAAACCACCAAAGAAGCGAGCAGAGGAACCACTCACCTGAGCCCAGACAAAATGGCTGACCCACAGAATTATAAGTAAGTGAAATAGTCACTGTCATAAGCCCCTAAATTTTGGGATGGTTTGTGACCCAGCAATAGACAATGATAGCCAAGCTTCTTCAGGGTATTCTGTCTTTTTGTTTGCACGATGTAGTTGCTCTACCACCTACTGCCATCTGGTTTCCAGCCCCTTCAACTAAACTGACCTACCTATGGTTCTTTTGTGCTTTTTATTACTATGTAACATACCTATAGAAAGTGCATATGTGATAAATAGGCAGCTTGATATTTCTTCATGAACTTAACATGCACAGCTCAGCAGCACCCATATCAAGAAAAGGAAGCATCCTTCTGCCCTTTCTAGTCACTACCAATTCCCTGATTTCTGAAACATAGATTAGTTTTGCTTTTTTTTTTTTTTTTTTTGTATCTCACTAGTTTTTTTCAACAGACACAGTTCGTCTTTATCTCACTAGGTGTCTCTGAAACTTTCCTTGGCTTCCAGGTGACTGGTCACTCTTTAAAATCACCTTTCTCCATTCCACATTCCCAGGTTCATGTCCTAAGTCTTCTGGTTCTACCCGGTGCTCAGGTGATCGCACCAACCCCCGCGGCTTCCCGGGTACCTGTGTGCTCACCTGTAGCTCGGTTTACTTAAAACTCACTCTCAGGATTGGGTGAAGCAAACAGGGGCAGGCAAAGCCAATCAAGAGTGGATTTAAGAGAGAGTAACCACGGAAGTGAGCAGGGCCGGATCCCGCGGGAGCCCCTGAAGGCTGGGGAGGCTGCGGTTCTTATTCACAAGCTTCCACGTCGCACTGGTTGAACGTTTACCCGCGTGGTGCCAGAATCTGGTGTTTCTGGAACTTCCCTGCAGACAGGTTCAGCAAGCTGCTGTGGGTCAGAGAGAGCCGGTGGAGAAAGCAGCAGGAAGCCCATGGAACAGAGCTGTAGCATGAGGAAAGGCAACTGCCAGTGAGCTCAGAGGCAGGCTGAGGACTTTGAGTGGGGCCTCAACAGCGCTGGTAGCACGGGCCCTGAGTTTTCATGATGCAGTCATTTTCATCCTTTTTTTTTTTTTTTTTTTTTTAAGAAGCATGTAACTTCCCTGAAGACAGGGATCATCTAACTTTTCTCATGCTCTGAGTTTGGCTTATCATCACGTGGAGCACATTATTCAGATTATGTGCAAAGTGGATTGAAAAGTTGCTGTCTCTACCTTCTTCCCCCAAGCCTAAGGGTGCTTGTGATACATGGGATGCCTTGGATCAATCCAGAAAGCGTGGAGGAGGACCAAAGAAATGAGGTCGTTTTATGTGCTGCGGTAGGATTTGGATTTCTAAATTTTTCTTTAGTATTTGTTAAGTCTCATTAAAAAAAATAAAAAAGCATAGGGGCGCCTGGGTGGCTTCGTCGGTTAAGCGTCCGACTTTCGCTTAGGTCATGATCTCGCGGTTTGTGGGTTCGAGTCCCGCGTCGGGCTCTGTGCTGACTGCCAGCTCAGAGCCTGGACCCTGTTTCAGAGTCTGTGTCCCCCTCTCTCTCTGACCCTCCCCTGCTCACGCTGTTTCTCTCTCTCTCCTAGAAATAAATAAAAATATTTTTTTAAAAAAGCATAAAATACAGTTAAAGCTATCATAAGGGAACTTTTAAACATCAGGTCGAAATCTCACTTGAAAGATCATGGAAGGGGCGCCTGGGTGGCTCAGTCGGTTGGGCGTCCGACTTCGGCTCAGGTCATGATCTCACAGTTCGTGGATTCGAGCCCCACGTCGGGCTCTGTGCTGACTGCCAGCTCAGAGCCTGGAGCCTGTTTCAGACTCCTTGTCTCCCTCTCTCTTTGACCCTCCCTTGCTCGCGCTCTCTCTCTCTCTCTCAGAAATAAATAAAAACATTAAAAAAAAAAACAAAAAAGATCATGGAAAATTAAAATTCAATGGTTTTCCCCATAATATTTGATTATTCACTTCCTGGACAGTAGCCCAGAGGGCTAGTTTGGAATTGCACCAGATAACTTAGTAGGCAAACACTTGGTAATTTGTGAAAAACAACAGGAGTACTTTTTAAATGTCTTTTCTAAAAAAACATTTCTGGAGCCTCATTTTCATAACCTTTCTTAAAATACTTACATGACCATGCATTCCCTAGATAAAGGCACAGGGACCCCAAAGTGAAGTGAAAAACAGGAAGTTCTTGATTGGCAGCTTCTAACACCTTCCCCTCACCTGGCTAATTAGCTGCTTTTTTGCCTAGAACAGCCCAGCTCTATCACAGACTTTTCTGTTTTGAAACTGGTCTGAGGGGTCACTGGATACAACTCTTCTTTTTCTATCACTCTTTCATACACCCTCTCTTTTTAAAGTCTGGGTTTGGGAGGGGGAAGCTAAGGAAAACTGGTAGGCTTTGCTCATCCCATGAACACAACTAGATAGATAACTATCAAAGCATACTAAATACCCCAGAAATCAACCCGAAGACTGGCAGAACAAACTCCACAACGAGAGGCCCTGGACACTATATGACCTCTTGTTCATAAAGCCATTACTCTCAGGAGCAGGAAACATAACAGGCTTTTCTAACAAAAGCTGAAATAAATGATATTGAAACTAAAAGGAAAAAAACAATAGATCAGTGAAATCAAGGGTTGGTCCTTTGAAAAAATTAATAAAATTGATAAACCCCTAGCCAGACTTATCAAAAAGAGAGGAGAAATAACAATCAACACTACAGAAGTACAAACATTTTAAAAGAATATTATTAAAAACTATATGCCAACAAATTGGACAACCTGGAAGAAATGGATAAACTCCTAAAACATAAAAACTACCAAACCTGAAACAGGAAGAAATAGAAAACTTGAACAACCTGATAACAAAGGAATTGAACTAGTAATCAACAATCTTCCAACAAATCAAAAGCTCAGGGCCAGGTAGCTTTGCAGGTGAATTCTACCAAACGTTTAAAGAGTTAAACCTATTCTTCTCAAACTATTCCGAAAAATAGAAGCAGAAAGAAAACTTCCACGTTCATTCCATGCAGCCTGCATTACCCTGATACCAAACCCGGCAACCTTGAAAAAGAAAAGCAAATCTGGAGGCATCACATATATGGATTTCAAGTTACATTACAAGCTGTGGTGATCAAGACAGTATGGTACTGGCACAAAAATAGGTATTAGATCAGTAGCACAGAATAGAAAACCCAGAAATGATCCCACAACTATATGACCAATTGATCTTGACAAAGTAGGAAAGATCTTTTTTCCACTGGATAAAAGATAGTCTCTTCAACAAACGGTGTTAGGAAAACTGGACAGTATGCAAAAGAATGAAACTGGACCACTTTCTCAGACTATTCACAAAAATAAATTTAAAAACTGATGAAATACCTAAATGTGAGACAGTAAACCATTAAAATCCTAGAGAAGAACATAGGCAATAACCTCTTTGACATTGACCATAGCTGTCATGATAGAATCCTATCATGATAGATTTTCAGCACCTGGAAAAGAAGTCCACTGTATTCAGGAACCTGATTTCTGATTAAGCCGTGGTGTTTCTTGTTCACTGAAGCCAAGCTCAACTCTTCTTTCTATTCTTGTAAGTAGTGGGATCTGTTTCACTTGATTTCATACTTTCAAACAACATATTAGTAAGATACCTTGCCTTTTTAGAAGTTAAGAAAGAGTTGTAGGAGAAGCATCTTCTTTGACACTTTTATAGGTCAGAGAAAACTACAGATTTCTAAAAGCTACAAGGTTTCTAAAAGAAATGCTTTATTACAAACAGGAAATGGCCATTATAACAGCTCTGAAATAATACTACATGAAAAGCTTAAATGAGAAGTGCTCTTTTTGCTTCTGCTACTCTGTGGCCCTTGTGTTTTTTTTTTTTTTTTTTTTTACACACAAAGACATGAATGCACATCAAATAAAATATTAATGATCATAAATAATAGCAATACAATAGGGAACCAAATATTCATTTTTCATTAGGAAAAATACAAATAAAGAATATAAACTTACCCCTGCCATTTTTTTATTTATTGAAGCAAAAATGCTGTTCAGCACAAATGCAGCCATTACCATCCAACGTGAGGTACAGATGAGCACGGAGCATCTGAAAGGAAAGCAAAGTCAGTCAGCCTGAAAGTTTCTCCCATCATGTTGGCCAGAGAAATAAATTATTGAACCTTACCTGAGTTTGTATAGTTACCACGATTGAGAGCCTCAGCACAGAAGCAAACTACTTCAACATCATTTTTATCTTGGCTACTCCTTTTATTTTGAGGTGCCCAGGGTGTCTGAGGGAGTGCCTGAGAACCTCAAAGAGCTCTTTGTTCCTATGCAAAATAAGCACATGAGGAATGTTAACAACCTCCTAGGAGAAACCTCTAGGTGAACATGCACTACTCAGCTGCGTCCAGCCTGAGGCAGACACAAGTCAAGGGACCATCAATTTATCCCTTTTGCAAACAGCACCAAAATCATTAAACTACTAGGAAGACTAAATAGATTTTTTTTTTTTTTTTGCCGTGTTTGATCTCTCCAGAGATTTGTAGTTAGGTATGAAGATTTGAAGGAATTAAAGGCAGGTAATGTTAATTGAACATCCATGATAAACTAAGCTTCCGATCTTACTGTGGAAGGTAGGACTTGTAGTAGAGCATACATAAGACAATAAGTGAAAATGCTGTGCAAACTGTAAAAGACCCTATAAACATAAAGCATGTACTCACAGCCAGAAATTGGTTCAGAATTACTTCAGGATATCTGAGACCATGCACCCAACCCAAGAACCCTACATTTTCTCTGGTAAAATAGATCTCTTCAACTTGATATAAGGAGTCATGACCAGGAAAAACATTAGGGCCTCTGATAATTTGGAGTGTATGTGTGGGTGTTTTCCCCATAGACCATACTGCTATTTCATTCACCACTTGAGGACATTCATTCATTAGAGCATGATATTGACCAGGTAAGTATACAGAAGAGCACTGTAATGCCATCAAATAGTTTTCCCTTCTTCAGAGAACTTAAAACATTTCCAAGTATGATCCCAGAATAGCTGGGAATGCTCATGGCAGATCTGAGCAGCTGTTATTTTTCACATTTTATGGAACAAAGAACTGAGAGATTAAATGACATGGATGAAGTCTAAATAATGGGTGGAGAGAAAGTAACCTCCCAAGTATTTAGAGCTCACCCCACAGGGTTGAGGGAGTAAGTCCAATTGCTGTTTCCTCTCACTCCCCCATACTATCAGGCTACAAAGAGCACCAACTGCAGCCCAGGTTTAAATGCTTCATTGAACTTTCTTGACCTTCCCCATCCCATTTTCAAAAATCCCAATGTCTATTTGATTCTTGAATCTTATCCTAAAAGTATTTGGGGAATTTTAAAAACATATACAGTTGCAACTCTGAAGGAAAACATAGGTCAGTTTACTAAAACAGTCTTTAGACACAGGCAGTGTTGTTTAATAATTAAGAGAATGGACTCAAGTCAAATCCTAGCTCTGTCAATATTTTATGCAGTATCTTTGGGTAAATAACACAATCATTCTAAACCTGTTTCTTTCACTACACAAATATTTATTGAGCACTTACTTTGTGTGAATCCCTGTGGTATGTTTGAAAGAGACTATTATGGAAAACATGGTAAGGGAATCTATAAGAAATGATTATTGAGTGCCTTTGGAATTAACAATACAGTAACAGATATGGAGGGGACTTTTGAGACTCCTTAAACACACACACACACAACTAATGCCTTAATATTATATTTCATTACTCTCTACCTATCATCTACCTAATCCTCTGTTCACTCCCACCTAAACCATAGAGATTTTTCATTGTTTTTTACTGTTAACTAGGGCCATCCTGTTGTCCAGATGGGTAGCTCTTCTAATACCTTGACCTTTCCCATATCTTGACCTCTACTCTGGCACTTGTGAAGTTCACATTTACTCCACTTTAGTCATCCCTACTATTACTTGTAGACATGGTCTGATGTGATTTTCAGGTTTTTAAACTATATGTGGTTTTATAACTATTTATTCATCAAATACTGAACAAGGGCCTTCAATGCCCCGAGCACTATTCAGTGGTGAACAATACACAACTGGAGGCAGAGGGAAAGGAGACAGACAATAAGGAAGTATGCTGGAGACCCACTTCAGCTGGTCTAGGGGTCCCTGAAGGGTGGATGGTGTCGGCGAGAGAGAGTGGGAGAGCCACGAGAATCTTTCTGGTCACTAAGCAGGCAACTCTGCACTGTCAGTTTTGGTGTCTTTATTTATAGGTCAAATGATAACATGGCATCAGAAAATGGAATTTTTACAATGGATAGCTCTCTGTGATAAGATGCTTTGGAAAGTGTACAGAAACAGATTTTACAGGAGTATTCTTGCAGAGCTACCCCAATTATAGTGAGGTTGAGTAACTAAGAAAATAACAGGGTGTTCTTAGTGAAAAACAGGATAACATACACATTTTAATAATGCTAAGATTAAGTCATAGGTTAAGTTGTAGATACTCTTATCCATCCTCATCACAGCTGCCAGTATAAGGGAAGGTGTTTGTGGAATGTAGGCCTTAGGGAAGGGACTGCTATACATCATCAGTTAGCAAAGGTATATGTAGTAACTTATGTTCTGCCCTTATCTATTCCTTCTCTCTAAGTTAGACTCTTTGTCTCCGGGCAAGACTTAATTGTCCAGTTATATTCCTTATGGCCCTAGAGAGCCAACCATAACTTTAAAGAGTTTAGCTCATTTCCAATACATAGAATAGCCTCTTTGAATGCATTTACTTTTGTGTCTAGTTTTCTGTCTATGATTTCTTGAATAGCTAGGGCGTGAGAAACACTTTTGGATAGTTGATATACGTGTTGAGCTGTATGAAGCTCTTGGACTAATGCAATGGTGGAAACAGAATTGTACACGTAAAGGTCAATCTTTTATGAGTAAGGGTCATTAGTCTGCTTATAGCTCAAGGGAAGTATTGAGGAAAACAGGACCTGTTGGAGACACGATGTCTGTTCCCATAATCAAAAGAAGAAGTTCCCACAATAAGTTCCTTCACAAGTTTCAATCATCATACCAGGGCTAGAATAAGTGGACAAGTCACTCCCTATATTTATCTACAAGGTACCTTGGGGGTCAGTGCTCAAGCAGAAATAATTGAGTGGGGGTGGATATCGGTTGTCATCAGACAGCAAGAGACTGTGCAAACTTGCCTTAACCTCACAATGAGTTTTCTCAATTTAGTGAGTTCAGAAAATGACTCCTGACAGAAGTAAAAGAAAGAGAATTTCAGATGGTAGGAAGTCCTAAAAGGAAGGTGGAGGTGGTGTGAAGTAAATAATGAATTTGCAAGTCTTAGAAGAGAGAGTGTTATGTTAGTAGGATGATTAAGGGAGGGTCTCTCTAAGGAAGTGGCATTTCAGAAAGATCTGAATGGTGAAAGGAGTCATCCATGTAAAAACATAGGGGGAAATGTTTCAGGCAATGAGGATAGCTAGTGCAAAGTGTGAGGCAGAATGACTATAGTGTGATTAAGGAACAAGCAGAAGACTGAAAGTGAGTGAGGAGATAGTAGGAAATGACATCGGAATCACAGCAAGGGCAGGCCAGGTAGAAATTTTAGGCCTTGGTTAGGAGGCTGACTTTTATCCTAATTGTTAAGAATCCATTGGAAGATTCTAAGAGGGACTGGAGGGGTACTGATACAATAAAATTATTAAGAGATCATTTTGGCTGGTACAGAGGAAATGAAGGCATAAAATGTAGTGGACAATGATGTTTCCCCAGTGGCACAATGGACTAAAATGCAGGTAATTTGTTGGGGGTAACCCCAGATAGCACAAGTGAAGAAGAAGGAAGCGTGATCCAGGGAAGGGGAAGCACCAATATGAGAGCAGTTGTGAGTAGCTGTGGCTGTGGGCAGCAAGCTCGGTCCCGCTTCACAGGTACCACACGGAACACAACTCTTATAAGCCTGAGAAAGCCCTCAGGCAAAGCAACAGAAATGCTTGAACACTTGAGAAGCTCTCAGTGCATACAGCTTTCTATCACAGCTTTGGGGGAAGTCAAAGGTAGGCTGTGATAGTCAGGGTTGGGTTTTGTTTTTTTTTTTAATGTTTATTTATTTTGAGAGAGAGAGAACAGGGAAGGGGCAGAGAGAGATGGAGAGAGAGAATCTTAAGCAGGCTCCCCACTGTTAGCACAGAGCCCAATGTGGGCCTTGAACCCACAAACCATGAGATCATGACCTGAGCTGAAACCACGAGTCTAATGGTTAACTGACTGAGTCACCAAGGCACCCCTGTGACTGTCAGTTTTATGTATCAACATGGCTAGTTAGTCCCCAGTTATTTGAACAAGCATTCAACCATATATGGTTTTGAAGGTATTTTGTAGATGTAATTAGTCAACTTTCAGTAAGGGAAATTATTCCGGATACTCTGAGTGGGCCTGAGTCCACCAGTAGAAAGGCTTTAAGGGAAAAATTGATTCTTTCTCAAGGAAAAATAAATTCTTCCTGGACAGACAAGAGTTTGTATCCAACAGTTCCAGCCCACCATTCCTGATGGCCTGCTCTACAGGCTTCAGCCTTGCCTTGCCAGCCCCCACAATTTGCATGAGGTAATTCTTTGCAATAAATCTCTTAATATATAATCTCCTATTGTTTTGAACCCTGACTGATAGGAAGAAAGAAAGAAAAGAAGCAGCCAAATGGTCATTTTAAGAAAGAGTATTGAATATAAGGATTGACTGAACAGTCATTGGAGGATTGTTGGTAACAAAGGCCAAATAGTAATACAGAGTATTAATACAGTAATACAGAAGTACCACAGAGCTGGTATCTGCAGGAAGCAGCCTCTACTTGTGAGCTGGAAGAATAAAGGGAAGATGGAGTTTTTAAAACCTAGAAGCCTGAAGAAAGGGACCCACTAACTAGGGCTCCAGACCTTTTTTGGTGATAGTATCTCTGAGGGGCCTTGATAAGGCTGCTCTTCTTTCTTAATGCAGATGTAATAACTTGTTCATTTTTAGAGGGGATATTCTGACATACCCCAGATTATTGGATCTCTAAAAATTTTATAGAATTGTCCTCTGGATCTTGGTAGGGTTTTTCTTATACCACCTGGCTCATATGTATCTTACTAAGGCATTCAGAGAACTCACCACTTACTGCTCCCCAAGTCTGGTTAACTTGATGCAATCAATAGAGTGGAGTACTACAATGTTCTGTGACTGTAAAAAAATTAACACCCTTTTGGACTATATTTTATCAAAGAGAGCAGGAAAGTTCATGTAGGACAAGAAAATGAATGTGTCCTGCTGTCCTTCTGATGTAGATATAAATTGCTTTTCAACTTCTTACCTGCTGGGAATTGAAAAGAATGTCTTCCTTATTCAAAGGTATACATGCACCCCTATGTTTATAGCAGCATTATTTATAACAGCCAAATTATGGAAGCAGCCCAAGTGCCCATCGATGATGAATGGATAAAAAGATGTGGTCTATAGAAGTGTCCCAAAAGGCCACTTCCGTATCTGATTTTTCCCAGTATATGAGGCAAAAGATTCTAAGACTGTCTATAAACATTTAGCCATATAAAATGGGGAGGTGAATCCTTCTACCTATACAAACAAGCTAGCTATTAGAGGGTGGTCAGGGTATTGTTACCCCTAGGATTTCAGAGTGTATTCAAACTGAAATCTCAATGTCTTCAGTATGAAGAACCTGAGATCAGATGATTATGTAAGGGAAGTGCTATTTGCCCAGTAAATTCCAAAATAGCAAATGGATAATGATGGCCATATTTTGCCTTTCTGACATTTCTGACATTGGAAATCTAGAAGCAACCTCCTCTTTCTTCTTCCTAATAAGACCATTTAAGTGAGTGTTAAGCAACAACAGAATACTGAATAAAAACGTTTGGCCAAAACAAACAAACAAACAAAAAAGTGGTATCTATCTATCTATCTATCTATCTATCTATCTATCATGGAATATTAATCAGCCATAAAAAGAATTGAATCTTACCATTTGCAACAACATGGAAATTGCTAGAGAATATAATGCTAAGTGAAGTAAGTCAGTCAGAGAAACATAAACAGCATATGGTTTCACTCATATGTGGAATTTAATAAAACAAGCAAGCAAAGGGAAGAAAGAGAGAGAGACAAATGAAGAGACAGACTCTTATTTATAGAAAACAAACTGATGGTTACCAGAGGGGAGGTGAGTGGAGGGATGGGTTAACTAGGTGATGGGATGCAGGAGTGCACTTGTGATGAGCACCCCGTGATGTCTGGAAGTGTTGAAACATGTTGTACACCTGAAACTAATATTACACTGCTTGTTAACTAATTGGAATGAAAATAAAAACTTTAAAAAAACAGAATGGTTCACTAGATCAATTGCTGCACCAAGTGGCAGAGGCTGTGCTGACCAGTTCCAAGAAAGATGCTGTAGCCGGCAGAGCGGCTGACTGGGAGCACTGATTTGCTAAGCTTACAGAGAACCGCTGCTAGCCACCAATGGTCTGTACTTTTTGTTTATTTGGTTTTGGCTTTGGTTTCTGGGTTGTTGTTGTTTTTTGTTTTGTTTTGTTTTATTTTTTTTTTAGGTGTGAAATGAAAAATACAGTGAGGTACATGAAATGTACAAATATTAAAGAGTACCGCTTGATAAATATTTACATGCGTACACACCCGTGAAACCAATACCTAGCTCAAGATGTGGAGCATTTCTTGCACCTCAGTAGGTGCCCTCTCCCCTTAACATTCCTCACTCATCTTCCCACTCATAACTTTACTGATTTCTATCCCTATTCGTTAGTTTTTTTCTGTTCTTGAACTTCATTGATTTCTCTTTCTGTTGCTTCATTGTTGGTGTATAGGAATGCAACCTGTTTCTGTGCATTGATTTTATATTCTGCGACTTTGCTGAATTCGTGGATTAGGTCTAGCAGTTTTTTGTGGAATCTTTTGGGTTTTCCATATAGAGAGAGTATCGTGTCATCTAGGAAGAGTGAAAGGACCTCCCTCTGGCTGATTTGGAAGCCTTTTATTTCTTTCTGTTGTCTGATTGCTGACGCTAAGTCTTCCAATACTATATTGAATAACAGTGACAAGAGTGGACATCCCTGTCTTATTCCTGACCTTAGGAGGGAAAGCTTTCACTTTCCCCCATTGAGGATGAAATTAGCAATGGGTCTTTCATATATGGCTTTTGTGATCTCGAGGTATGATCCTTCTATCCCTACTTTCTTGAGGGTAAGGATGCTGTACTTTGTCAAATCCTTTCTCTGCTTCTATTGAGAGGATCATATGGTTCTTGTCCTTTCTTTCATTGATTTGATGTATCACATTGATTGTTTTCCAGGTATTGAACCCACTCTGCATCCCAGGTATAAATCCCACTTGGTTGTGGTGGATAATTTTTTAAGATACATTGGATCAGGTTGGCTAGTATCTTGTTGAGGATTTTTGCATCCATGTTCATCAGGGAAATTGGTCTAGATAGTTCTCCTTTTTAGTGGAGTCTTTGTCTGGTTTTGGAATCAAGGTAATGCTGGCTTCATAGAAAGAGTTTGGAAGTTTTCCTTCCATTTCTATTTTTTGAGACAGCTTCAAGAGGATAGGTCATAACTCTTCTGTAAATGTTTGGTAGAATTCCCCTGGAAAGCCATCTGGCCCCAGACTCTTGTTTTTTGAGAGATTTTTGATTACTAATTCAATTTCTTTACTGGTTACGGGTCTGTTCGTATTTTCTATTTCTTCCTGTTTCAGTTTTGGTAGCTTATATGTTTCTAAGAATTTGTCCATTTTTTCCAGATTGCCCATTTCATTGGCATATATATAGTCATAATATTCTCTTGTTATTGCTTGTATTTCTACTGTGTTGGTTGTGACCTCTCCTCTTTCATTCTTGATTTTATTTATTTGGGCCCTCGCCTTTTTCTTTTTGATCAAACTGGCTAGGGGTTTATCAATTTTTGTTAATTTTTTCAAAGAACCAGCTTCTGGTTTCACTGATATGTTCCACTGTTTTTTTTTTTTTTTGGTTTTGATAGCATTGATTTCTACTCTAATCTTTATTATTTCCTGTCTTCTGCTGGTTTTGGGTTTTATTTGCTATTCTTTATCCAGCTCTTTAAAGTGTAAGGTTAGGTTGTGTATCTGTGATCTTTCTTCCTTCTTTAAGAAAGCTTGGATTGCTATATACTTCCCTCTTATGACTGCATTTGCTGTGTCCCAGAGGTTTTGGGCTGTGGTGTTATCATTTTCATTGGCTTCTATGTACCTTTTAATTTCCTCATTAACTTCTTGGTTAGCCCATTCATTCTTCAGTAAGATGGTCTTTAGTCTGCAAGTATTTATTATCTTTCCACATATTTTCTTGTGGTTAATTTCGGGTTTCATAGTTTTGTGATCTGAAACTTTACACAGTATGATCTCGATCTTTTTGTACTTGTAGAGGGCTGATTTGTGTCCTAATATGTGATCTATTCTGTAGAATGTTCCATGTGCACTGGAGAAGAATGTTGTATTCTGCTGCTTTAGGATGAAATGTTCTGAATATATCTGTTAAGTCCATCCTGTCCAGTGTGTCACTCAAAGCCATCGTTTCCTTGTTGATTTTCTGTTTAGATGATCTGTCCATTGCTGTAAGTGGGGTGTTAATGTCCTCTACTATTATGCTATTATTATCAATGTGTTTCTTTATGTTTGTGATTAATTGATTTACATATTTGGGTGCATTCACATTTGGAATGGTGCATAAATGTTTACAATTGTTAGATCTTCTTGGTGGATAGACCCCTTAATTATAATATAATGCCCTTCTTCATCTCTTGTTACAGTATTTTAATGTCTAGATTATCTGATATAAGTATGACTAATCTGGCTTTCTTTTGGTGACCATTAGCATGATAGATGGTTCTCCATCCCCTTACTTTCAGTCTGAAGGTGACTTTAGGTCTAAAGTGAGTCTCTTGTAAACAGCATATAGATAGATGTTGTTTGCTTATCCATTCTGTTACCTTATTTCTTTTGTTTGGAGCATTTAGTCCATTGACTTTTAGAGTGAGTACTAAAAGATATGAATTTATTACCATTATGTTGCCTGTAGAGTTGGAGTTTCTGGTGGTGTTCTCTGGTCCATTCTAGTATTTGCTGCTTCCCTCCCCCCCTCCAGAGAGTACCCCTTAAAATTTTGCAGGGCTGGTTTAGTGGTCACAAACTCCTTTAATTTTGTTTGTCTGGGAAACGTTTTATCTCTTCTTCTATTTTGAATGACAGCCTTGCTATATAAAGAATTCTTGGCTGCATATTTTTCTGATTCAGCACATTGAATATATCCTGCCACTCCTTTCTGGCCTGCCAAATTTCTGTGGATACGTATGCTGTGAACCTGATCGGTTTTCTCTTGTAGGTTAAGGGCTTTTATTTTTCCTTGCTGCTTTTTTTCCCCCTTGCTGCTTTCATGATTCTTCCCTTGCCTGAGTATTTTGTGAATTTGAGTATGATATGCCTTGTTGATGGTTGGTTTTTGTTGAATCTAATGGGAGTCCTCTGTGCTTCCTGGATTTTGATGCCTGTTTCTTTCCCCAGGTCAGGAAAGTTTTCTACTATGGTTTGTTTGCCTAATCCTTCTACTCCTTTTTCTCTCTCTTCATCTTCTAGGACCCCTATGATTCTGATGTTGTTCCTTTTTAATGAGTCACTGGTTTCTCTAATTCTTAAATCATGCTCTTTTGCTTTAGTCTCCCTCTTTCTTTCTGCTCCATTGTTCTCCATAAGTTTGTTCTCTATATTGCTGACCCACTGCTCTGCCTCATCCAACCTTGCTGCTGTGGGATATATTTGAGATTGCAGCTCAGTCATAGCATTTTTTATTTCATTCTGACTAGATTTATCTCTGCAGAAAGGGATTCTAATCTGTTTTCAACCCCAGCTAGTATTCTTATTATCATGATTCTAAATTCTGGTTCAGACATCTTTCTTTTATCTATGTTGATTAAGTCCCTGGCAGTCATTTTTTCCTGTTCTTTCTTTTGAAGTGAATTCCTTCATTTTGTCATTTTGAAGGAAGAAAAGGAATTAAGGTAAAAAAATTAAAATTAGAAAATTAAAAGCATAGGGGCACATGGACCCCAATGTTCATAGCAGCATTCTCAACAATAACCAAAATATGGAAAGAGCCTAAGTGCCCATCAACGGACGAATGGATCAAGAAGATGTGGTTCATCTATACAATGGAATACTACATGGCAATGAGAAAGAATGAAATCTGGCCATGTGTAGCAACATGGATGGAACTTGAGGGTGTTATGCTGAGTGTAATACGTCAGGCAGAGAAGGACAGATACCATATGTTTGCACGTATAGGAGGATTAGGAGTTGCTTAACAGAGGACCATAGGGGAGAAGAAGGGGGAAAATAGTGGGGGAGAGGGAGAGAGGCAAACCATGAGAGACTCTTGAATGCCAAGAACAAACTGAGAGCTGATGGGGCTGGGGGTGGGGGAAAGAGGGTGATGGGCATGGAGGAGGGCACTTGTGGGGACGAGCACTGGGTGTTATATGGAAACCAACTTGACAATAAGCTATTAAAAAATGCAAAAAAAAAACCCCCCCACACACAAAAAATCAAATAAAGGATGCTAGATCCTGGGTGTGTTCTGGTCTGGTTGTTGAAAGGAGCTTGATAGATTAGAGAAAAAAAGGACAAAGATCAGAAAAGAAAAGACAAAAAAGGAAAGTGTTTGAAAATTTGAAAAAAATGAATACAATGAAATAGAATAAAATGAAATGATGGAAGTAAAAAAGTAGAATTCGAAAAATTTACAAAAAAGTAAAATATAGCAGAAAAATTTAAGAAAAATATTTTTAACAGGTATGGAAAATAAAAATAAAGTTTTTCTCTTTCTGTATTCAAGAAGAGAAAAAAAAAGAATAGATGGGCCAGCAAACAGACTGAAGTACGATTGAAATTACATCAGTTTCCCTTAGAAGTTGAACTATGAAGCACTTTATGGTCTGTAAAAGAGGCAGGCAGAGAGGCTTGCGGTGTTCCTGAAGAGCGGGGTTGGCTCAGTTGGGCGGGGCTTATGTAACGGCTCCGTTCTCCTCTAGGTGGCACTGCATAGCTTACTGGGGTGGATGACTGTGGTGCTTGTAGGCGCGTATGAGCATGCGTCTGAGGGGTGAAAATGGCGTCACCCAACTGCCCATCTCTAGTATTGGAACGCTACGCTCTCCCTGACCAGCAATCCCGCACTCCTCCTTTGTCTCTGGCTTCCATCCACTGCGCACTTTTACACTGTCTGTGACCCAGCTGTTGCCAGGCAGCACCTCCCTCCTGAGTTTTACCTCAGATGCAGCTATGCTTCCCGACCTCTCACTTCTGAGGAACTGTGGCTTTGACCCACTCAGACCTTCTGGGGCAGGGTCTCACCAAGCAATGGCCTGGTGCCGACTGCACCCAGGAATGTGGGTGGGATTGTGCTGCTGCCCAGAGACTGTGGCAGTCTGCCCCAGAAAAAGTCCCCGCAATTGTGTAGCAGCAGCGTTTCAGGGATTATGGAAAATCACAACACACATCTGGCACCAGGCTTCACCCTTAATGACCTTTTCCCAGCACCAGCGAATGTGGTTGTTCTCTGGGGTCCACTGGGGCCTTTGCCTGTCGGGGTGGCCTCACAGCCTGTATCAAATGTCCTCCCAGCAGGGGAATTGCCTCTCCCCGTGTGACCGAGGATCTCACTCTTTGCTCCTGGGGATTCGCCCTTCCCCCCAGGGCACCAACAGGTAGAGAGTCTTAATGGAATTTAAACCCTCTCCTTTCTCTCTCCCTTTTCTGTTCAGTCCCTTGCAAATTCTTTCTTTTCTCTCCAGCTGCTTTTGGGCTGGGGGGGGGAGGGGGTGGGATACTTTCCGTACTCCCCCTCCCATCTCTGTCCTCTCTCCGCAAGCTGAAGCAAAAACAGCTCCCTGGCCTTGCCACTTTCTCCCCCACTTCACCTCTCCGCACCACGTACCTGCTGAGTTCCATGGTTCAGGTTGTGCCGATTGTTGTGTTAATCCTGAAGTCAGTTTTCTATGTGTGCGGCCTGGTTTAGTGTTGATCTGGCTGCATTTCAGAGATAATAGATTAAAAAAAAAAAAAACTTCCACGCTGTTCCGCCATCTTGGCCACTCCCTTTGTTCTTGAACTTCAGGTCACTTGTTAGGGTTCTTTTGCTTGACACAGTATCTGTAAGGTTCATCCAGCAGTGGTTCATTATTTTTTTATTGCTCTATGGTTTTTTACTGTATAAATTATACTTTATCCATTCTTCTGTTAATGGACATTTGGGCTGTTTACATCTTGGGGTGATTATTAATAAAATTTCGATGAACATTCTTGTATTTAAACAGCATATGTAAAACACACCGTGATCGGACAGTGGTTGGCACTGCAGTCTTCGTGCATGGGGCTGAGACATATCCTGTGGCTGAGCAGCAGAGCAACATAGGTGCTAAAGGTAAGCAGGTGCATGGGAACCATTCACCATGGCTGTAGGTGGGTTTGGAAGTGGAGAGAGGGACATTTGGGTGAGACATCAACAGCATTGCTATACTACTCCATAGGGGCATTTTGAGTTTTATTTTATTTTATTTTATTTTTTACAAATAGTTTATTGTCAAATTAGTTTCCACATAACACTCAGTGCTCATCCCCACAAGTGTCCTCCTCCATGCCCATCCCCCCCTCCCCCCCACATCCATCAGTCCTCAGTTTTTGTCAGCATTCAAGAGTCTCTCATGGTTTGCCTCTCTCCATTTCCCCCACCATTTCCGCCCTTCTTCTCCCCCTTGTTCCTCCGTCAAGTTCCTCCTAATCCTCCTATACGTGCAAACATATGATATTTGTGGCTATTTGAGTTTTAAATGGGGTAATGTATATAGAGCATATAGAAATAGTCATTACTCAATAAATGAAGGTCATTTTTATTATTATACTAAACTTGTAACCTTAGACTTTTAAAGCAGCAGGGCTCAGGTGGTACAGTAGAGTTATTTACAAAGAGCCTTCAAAAATAATACCTCATCTGCTACCCCATCCCATCACTCTTCTCTCGTGCTGTGAAGCATTTATACTCAAAAAATAATTCACGGACTGACAGCTTCAGCATCAACTAGGAAGATGGTAGGAATGCAGGATATTGGGCCCCACTGGTCAGACACTGTATTTTAAAAAGTCCCTGATTGATTCTATGGACACTGCATTTTGATAAGCAGAAGCTTAAGGCAGCACATTGGAATCACATGGAAAGTTTTAAAACTTCTGTATTTCAAATTCAGTGGACAATTGAACTATGTCGCAGAATGCCTTTTTTTTTTTTTTAAAGATTTTTTTAAATGTTTTTATTTATTTCTAGGAAAGAGAGAGAGAGACAGCGTGAGCAAGGGAGGGTCAGAGAGAGAGGGAGTTACAGACTGAAACAGGCTCCAGGCTCTGAGCTGGCAGTCAGCACAGAGCCCGACGCGGGGCTCGAACCCACGAACCGCGAGATCATGACCTAAGCGAAAGTCGGACGCTCAACCGACTAAGCCACCCAGGCGCCCCCAGAATGCCTTTTAACATGTCATGAAATGCACCTTAGGAAATGCTGTTTTTTTGCCTAAAAATCAACTTTAAGAAAAAGATTAGAATTAAAGATAGTGAAAGGTAAGTAGAATTTATCTTTGGATAGTGGTCTTATTTCTGCTTTTATTTTTCTTTTTTATGCTCTTCTTTCTTTCCATTTTTTTTTAATGTTTCTTTATTTTTGAGAGAGAGAGAGAGAGAGAGTGAGTGAGTGAGTGGGGGAAGGAGAGAGAGAGAGGGAGACACAGAATCTGAAGCAGGCCCCAGGCTCTGAGCTGTCAGCACAGAGCCTGATGCAGGGCTCAAACTCACAGACCGTGAGATCACGACTTGAGCTGAAATCAGAGGCTTAACAACTAAGCCCCTCTTTCCAAGGTTTTTATAACACTTACAGAATTGAAATTAGAGTGTTTAGTAATTATGTTAGATGGCATAAATATTTTTCAGAGCTGCATGTGACATATTAAGAATGAAGGATCATATTTCTTTAAAGATACAATTAAATATATAAACTTCTAGATAAAGAGTACATATCACAGAATGTAAGCAATTGTTGAACCTAGGTGGAGAGTATATGAAGACTAATGCTTTTTCAACTTTCCATATGTTTGAAAGCTTTTATAATAAAAAGTTGGGGAGATAAAAAGTAAAAGATTCATTTTGGAATAACACGACCATATGTAAAGTGTTTATAAGTACGTATCTAAGTATATGTGGTTCCCTTTGGGAATGAAACTGAGATTGGAGGCTATTAATAGAGAAAATTTTAGCTTTGTCCCTAATGTATCAGATTTTTCAAGAGTGCCTTTGTGTATTTTCTTGAAAAGAAACAAGTTTTCATGGACAAATGGTGTTCGAGATACATGGTGTCAGATCCACACAAGTCTACACCCTCCTATCTTCAGAGTAACATCTCAAGTCTAGGATTCTGATAGATCCTTTTTGCCAACACTTCAGACAAGTACACCTAAGTCCATTGCATGATCCAATGGAGGACTGTCCAATCGTGCTTGAGGCTAAAAAGAGTAAAATCCTACTGTCAGAGTATGGAAGCCTTCAGCATGCAACAGAAAACAGAGTCTGTTTTCTGAGCTTCAGGAACAGGCATGACTTCTTGTGTGCCTCTTTGCTAACAAATACTTTTATGAAAGAATCCCATTTGAGATTCCTTTAGCTGTAGCAAACCACCCAGTAGAACGTTGTGGAGGAAACTTGTACCTCTCACGAGCTCCAGTCATGGGAGGCTAGTGATGCCCACCAGTGCAGAACCTGCCTGAAATACCAAATTGGTTTAAAGTAATAACACCACCTAATCATAATCAATGTTTAGAAACATATTATTATTGAATCCATGTAATAGCTGAGAAAAAAGAGCACCATGCTTCTTTTTCCTGCTTCATTTTCTCACCCACTTTCTCCTCTCCCTCATTCATTCAGAATATATGTTAAATCCAAAGTTTTCATTATTTTTTTCATAATTTCTCATTTAAGGCACATTAAAGAATGCGCTTTCATTCAGTTTAGCCTAGGATGCAGATATTTTGGTGGCATTTTGACTAGAATTATTAGGCGTTTGGGTGTTGACATAAAAGATCCTTGTCTGTGCTGGAATGTATCCAGTTTGAATAATGGAGTTGTAAAGAAAGGTCTAAAATGAGCTTTTCCAGGGGTGGTGATGATGTGAAAATGTACGACAAGGTGTTATGATTTCAAATTATAAATTTCCCAGTAAAAAGACACAGCATAAAGTTACTGCTTAAACCTCTTATGCTTTATTTCTTTTTTTTTTGTCAAACTTAGAAATTCAGACTGGCCAATGTGCTGAGAGGTGCAATGTCAGTTGTTATTAAGAAGATCCCTCCCTCTATACAGAGGGCCATTTATGAAACCCATGAAACTCAGATAGTCCAAAAAACTTGGGGACAGTCCTGTCCTCTTGAGAACTTTGTAGCTGCCATTGCCACGTGTGCTGTATGGTCTTCCTGTTCCACTAGTGACAGGCAACTACTGGCCCTTCTTCCAAACCTGAGCAAGAGGAGTTTTGATTGCATCTCCCAAAGCCATTGTGGTGGATGGTTCCAGTAACGACCCCCAACGAATCACATCTACCTCTATTTATGTCCTTCTATAGTTCCCTCCCATACTGACTCCAGCTTTTGCCAGATAACTTGCTTTGGCCACTGAGACATTAATAAATGTGAAGCAAGTTTGACAATAACTTGCACAGGAGGGCTTGTTCTCTCTTGCTACTGTGGGACTCCCTGTGGAGAAGCCCAGGTCATTCTACTAGAGGATGAGACTACGTGGAGCCAGGTCAGCTGTCCCAGCTGAGACCTCCTAGACTAACATGCTCCCAGCCAACCTGCCGGTTACCTGTAATCACAGGAGTGACCTCATGTGTAATCAGCAGAATGGCCCAGCCAAACCTAGCCCAAATTACTGGCCCCTGGAAGCATGAGGAAATAATTTTTTTCAATGTTGTTTAAGCCACTATGTTTTGAGATGATTTGTATGACGGTGGTTTGTAGTATGGCCCCCATGATTCTTGACCCCAGGTGTTCACATCCTTAACTATTGACAGGACCTGTGACTTGCTTCTAGACAATAGGATATGGCAAAGGTGAAGTAATTTTGCAGATATAATTAAGGTCAGTTGATTCTGAGTTAATCAGAAGAGAGATTATCCTGGGTGACCCCGACTTAATCTATTGAAAGTCCTTAAAACAAGAATGAGATCCTCTCTGAGTCCAGTGACTCTTGCTCTGTTATTATAGAAGTAAGCCATCACGAGTCCTGTAGATGTGAGGAAATGAATTCTGCCAACAACCTGAGTGAATTTGGAAGCAGATTTTTCCCCCCGACAAGCCTTTATATGAAAATGCACCCCAGCTGATACCTTGATTGCTGCCTTGTGTGTCCCTGAGCAGAGGCCCAGCAGGGCCATACACAAACTCCTGACTCAGAGAAATTGTGAGATAATCCATATGTGCTGATTGAAGCCACTAAATTTGTAGTCATTTGTTATGAGACAACAGAAAACTAATACAATTTGTTACTTGGCAATATATAACCTAGACAGCCACATTAGCAAGTATTCTGTCCCTTTGTATCCATGCGCTAACCCTTTAAAAACTCGGTCACCTTCTAGAGCATATAAATACAATGATTGGTCCAGTATTAATACCGAAAGTCTTATGTCCTGGGAATTCCCTCAGTCCAAAGCAACTGGCTATCACCCCAAGACCATGATAGGTCAGAAGCACATGCAGACAGCCATCTACATCTTTCCTCTCTTCAAGAGAAGCTAAAGCTCTTTCTCTGAGGATCATGCCCATCTCCTCTTTGGTGTCTATCTTCAGCTCTCAGTGAGACATCGACTTAATCAATCCCCTTCAAGGAGGTGGAAAGCTGTTATTTCCTGGCAGGA
Source organism: Hyaena hyaena (assembly GCF_003009895.1). Taxonomy (NCBI): domain Eukaryota; kingdom Metazoa; phylum Chordata; class Mammalia; order Carnivora; family Hyaenidae; genus Hyaena; species Hyaena hyaena. Next base: position 2,257,740 of record NW_024080744.1, on the reverse strand, counting down.
AAATAAAGCAGTAGGGGCTTGCAGAGGTAGTGAGTAGAATAGTTACGTGTTTCGAGCTCAGACATTTTTGAGGTACAAACATTCCCAGTCAGCAGTGGAAGAAAGACCGTTCTCTAGAGAGTTCCAGCAGTTCTAAAAAGCTGGAACATACTAGGTGATTTTTGTTTCCATGCTTTTTTTATAGTTCATCTTGTTCACACAGAGATAAGGATTCAGGAAGGAAATCCAGCATGAAGGGAGGACTCTCACTGCTACCTGTGACTGGCAGACTCAGACCCGTACAACATCTCCCATCTCATTCTCCGTGAGCGTCGTTCCCAACTAGCCCAGAGCCCTAGGCAGGCAAAGCCAGTAGGACCTACCCAACCCCGCAGTCACGTACTGGGGCCCAGAGCATCTCTTCCAGCCCTGGTCCTACCTGCTTTTCCAGTGTGTTCCAGCTGTCCTAGTCTGGTTCTGACTATATTGCTTCTTACTGGGTTTTGGTGTCTTTCTGCCCAGTCCCTTCGTGTTGGTGCTCAGGACTGATCCTTGTCTCCTATCTCTGCTGTCCACCGGCCCACTTCACCCTCATTACCCAACTCAGGCTTCTGGAATTCCAGCCTGGGGTCTGACCCTTAGCCCTCCATTTATCCCAGATGGAATAAAAATGTATGAAGTGGGAAACTTGGAATTGTTGGCCTCACAAGCAGTTAGTTATAAAGTTCCAGTGAAGACCTGATCCCCAAGCTTTGTCTCAATTCCTGTGTCCAGTCAGCTCTGTCAGGGACTCCCTGGGCTGCCGGCATGGCTCTCAAAGCTGCTCCTCTCTTACTTTAAGCCAGAAGTCTCTGCCACCTCTTAGAGGCACCCAGGCTTATTGTACAAGGCTGACAAATGAGAATTCATGCCGCACAAAACCCAGCTAGATTTGGAAAGGGAGGATTTCAAGGAGAGAAACAGAAAACTGACGAGACTTCTGGCATTTCACAAAAGGGTGTGAAAAGAGGAGTGTCTTTGGAGTGGCCTACATGAGGTAGAATTAATGATCTAAACAGAAATCCAAGCAAACTTGTCCCCAACCCCTATCCTACATAAATCTGCACAGAAATTATTTCCTCGGTTCTCAAATGGCCAATTTTTCATATAGGAAATGCTCAGGTTTCTATTGGAAATTTAACTTTCTATTATCCACACAGAATACATGTAAAGATGAAGATCTGATAGTTCTCAGATTAATATTCTCTCAGCTTTTCTTTCAACTAGCCCTATAAAATAGCCATTTATATCAGTAACCTGCTGTCACAGTAATGCTGCTTGAAGCTTCAAAACCTCACAGCTTTAAACAACGGTTACTTACTCTTGCTTGTGCCTCTGTGGGTTGATGGCGACAGCGGAAGGTGGGTGGGGGGGTGGCTAATCTAGGCTGAGTATGCGTCCAGACCAGCTCCGTGTGTCTCTCCTCCTCCTCCATGGGCCACCGGGCTGGCCACAACATTTTCTTCTCATGACAATGGCACAGACACAACAGGACACCTTTGAAAGCACAAATGCTTCCTAAAGACTAAGCAAAACGGCACGTGGCCACCCTGCCCACAATCCATTGGCCACAGCAAACCGCACCTCCAAACCCAACGCCCATGTCTCTAGTGAAAATTGCAGTCACAGGGCAAAGGGTGTGGCTACAAGATGACAAAAACTGGTGCCCGTAAGTCCAAGTGCCAAAATCCCTGTTAGGATTGCTCTTCCCCATACTTGTCCCTCACCAAGTCAGTTCTGTCCGGCATTTCCCTAAGGAGGCCGATGGCACATCTGTGTTTGTTTCTGTGCCTGACTGAACTGCGTTCTTCTGGTGTCAGATAAGTGCATCCACTGACTTTCCCTCCTCAGATTTTGGCTTACTCAGCAAAAAGATTTCTGGACCACACGATTACATTGGCCTCTCTAATTTATACTCCGGTGAATATAAAGGTGTGTGCAGCTTACCCGCCCTGTTCCACATGAAATAGAGCCTTCAGATTTTCTTGGAGGAAAACCCCCTGATTGAACCATTTTTTAATACGTAACTTTATCATCTTAAAGGTTATGGTTTTGTTGAGTCTTTGACGTATTTCCTGCTACAGAATATATACTTCATTCCTTTGTTTTCCCAAAGACCTCATATGGCTCTGGCCATGCTTTCCTAACTACAGATCAGGTGCACAGGCTGACAAGGGGACAGACAGCAGCAAGGACTATTTAAAACTGGCAATCACTGCATTTGATCTATTGCCTATCACTGAGAATTTGTATTCTTTGTATTTCCCCTCACAGGGTATTAAATTTTGATTAAATCCAAGAACCTCTGACTGGCTTCCATAAATAGAGAAAACTCTGTAGAGTTTTAGCAATGTTTTTATATGCAAAATGAGTTGCTAACTTATCATACTAATTGTTCTGGTGTTTATCCCCTAAGTCCCAAGCCCTCCCTTCAGATTTGTACTATGTCTTCCTACCAGCCTATGGCATTCTGGGTGATAAGCAATTTTTTTTAATGAGGTTCCACTTCCACAAGCATTGTATTACCTCTAAAATACATTTGTACTCTGTTTGCCTGGATCTCAAGCCAGAAACATCCAATGATAACACATAAAACCTTCTCTGGAATAAACAGAGGTCAGTGTCATTATTTCTAGGTATCTAGAGCACAATCCAACCCTACAAAAATAGCATCAGAACTCACTATGTGCCAGGCCCTGTGCTACGATTTAGAAAGACTTGGAAGATTTACCTTCGCCATCTTAGCAAGTCCTCACATGGGTGCCTTCACGATAAGGAAGGATTATAATAGGACCCCGAACCTCGGATACATAATCTGTATCTGTTACGTATTGCATTGACTCAATAAGAAAACCTTAAGAACAGTGTTTGAGGAGTGCCTGGCTGCCTCTCTGGGAAAAACATGCCACTCAGATCCTGGGACTGTAAGTTTAAACCCCATGTTGGGCATAGAGCTTACTTAACAACAATAGTAACAACAACAACAAAGACTGTCTTTGAATCCTGTTAATCCATTAAAGCAAATGTTCAATGATTTCCCTACCCTTTGATTTTGCAAGAGTATATTCCCAAGAGCCCCTTGGTTCCTGTGTGTGTGTGTGTGTGTGTGTGTGTGTGTGTGTGTGTGTATAACATAAGACCCAAATGTCTTTCTCTTGGGTATCTCCAGATAGTTTTTCCTAATATTCCCCCAATACATGTAATTTGTGTAATCAGTATCCTTCTACACATTTTATTCACTTCCCTTTTTTAATTTTTTATTACAATTTTTAAAAACATTTATTCATTTTTGAGAGACAGAGAGAGTGCAAGCAGGGGAGGGGCAAAGAGAGAAGGAGTCACAGACTCTGAAGCAGGCTCTAGGCTCTGATCTGTCAGCACAGAGCCCAAGATGTGGCTTGAACCCACAAACCATGAGATAGTGACCTGAGCCCAAGTCAGATGCTTAACCAACTGAGCCACCCAGGTGCCCCACAACCCTTTTAAGTAATGAAAGACTCTTGTTTAAAAAGATGACTTTCGGGGTGCCTGGGTGGCTCAGTCGGTTGAGCATCCGACTTTGGCTCAGGTCATGATCTCACAGTTCGTGGATTTGAGCCCCGTGTCAAGCTCTGTGCTGACTGCCAGCTCAGAGCCTAGAGCCTATTTCAGATTCTGTATCTCCCTCTTTCTCTGACCCTCCCCACTCATGCTGTCTCTCTCTCTCTCTCTGAAATAAATAAAAAATCATTAAAAAAATTTTTTAAAAGATGACTTTCATATGAATGTTACTCATAACAGAAAAAACTAGAAACGACCCTATATGTCCACCAACTGGTTAATGGACAAGTAAAATGTGGTCTGTTGATACAATAGAAGAACACTACTCAGCAATAAGAAGGAATGAAATCCTGATAAATGCTGAACCTGGATAAACCTCAAACAGATCATGCTAAGTGGAAGAAGCCAACTGCAAAAGAGCATGTGTTGTATCATACCATTCATATGGAATACTCCAGAATGGCAAATCCATGGAGACAGAAAGCAGAGTGGTGACTGCCTGGGGCAGGGGTAAGAGGGGGCATTTGGTGTGGAAGAGGCTGGAGGGATCTTGCTGTGCTAATGAAAATGGTCTAAAACTGCATTACAGTGATGGCTGCACAGCTCAGTACATTTATGAGAACTTACTGACTTGTGTATGTTTAAAATTAGTGAATTTCATGGTATATAAATTATACTCAAATACAATTGCTAAAAAATTAATTCATGGAAAATGTTTGGTCTCATGAAAAATTGGTCAAATTCTTTGAACAGTAAACTGCTGAGAGATTAATTTCTTCATCCATACAATGAATATAGGAATTCCTATCCCAAAGAAAATTACCTAAATATCAAATAAGATATTAAGATGCAAGTGCCTTGAAAACTGGAAAATGGTTAACAGAGGAAAGATTCCTGTGGACTCAGCGGTGGGTGGGAATTATTTCATTCTCTCCTCTAGGTGGTGCTAGAATCTAAAAATGAGCAGTCCCCTGGTGGACACAGAGGCTTGGCATAGGATTAGCTTTCCCTTTGAGGTTACATCCCTAAAGGGAATTTTTAGTCCCATGTCCTTGAGTCCGGGGCCTACCCCTGAATTAATCTTAGGATAATAGAAATCCAACGTCAGTGCTTCTTACCACTCACAAACTGTCAATTGTGTATTTCGTGGTATAGGTTTCCCTCTTTGCCCTGTGAAATTACTCCTATGACTGAACCATGTTCATCTTCCATTTCTTTTCATTTTCACAGAAACTTCCATTTTCATCATAGCTGCACACACTGATTTGACTACATTTTCAATTCTCTCAGTGCTTTAATATTTAATTTAAATATTTAACATTTAGTAATTTAAAATTTCATCAGTTCATCAAACCACTTGTAAAATGTCTCAAAAATAAAACTATACTTAGCACACACGGCCATAGCAATGAAAAAACGCAACCAAAGAGCCTGTGCTGGAAGCATGTGTTGGTAGCAGGAACAGCTGATATGCTATTTGTTACTTTGCTGAGTGCCATGTGGCTTTATATATGAGAAAGTTCAAGCTTTGATAGTTGTAAGGTAACCTTCTGTAGCATGTTCAGGACTCAGTGTGAGTACTACCCCCCCCCAAACAAACTGAGTTTGTAGATTATCTTTTTGCTCATCATCCGATGGTTTCTAAAAGCATTTGGTTCAAGTGGGAGAGCCAAGAGCTCACAGCCTAAGGAATGGTGCAGCAAGGACACACGGTGCATTATCTGAACCCCTATACAACTGTTTTACTCAGTTCCAGTAGGTGCAGGGCTGGTCCTTTAAGGAGGTATGAAAGCTGAAGCTTGCACCCCATGATGTGTCTTGCAAAAGGAAGAATACAGAAGCAGCATGAGAACATATACACAGGAGCCGTGCAAACATACAGCTCATTACCAAGAATTCCTCATTGGTGAAACTACTTTCTCATGAGGAGAAGGGTTTGAAAAACAGCTCTTGCCTCTTGGAGCCTTCTCTTTGGTGGAAACAAATCAGCTTTTAAAATACAATACCATAAAAGCTTTAAAAAGTGGTATTTAAGCAGCATCGAAATAGCCTACGAGAAATTAATGCAAAATCAATTCAGGCACACAATTTACATCTGCTGCGTTACCCAGAATGGCTCTCTTCTATAACTGGAAATCTATGGACCTAATTCTGGGATGACTGGAAGGAGTTTTATGTCTTCTGGGATGTAGCTGTGCAATCTGTCACTGGGAGGGAAAATCTGTAACCCTTTAAGGATAGCAGAACCTGGGGCCCTAATGTTAGAAAATGCTCATTTAAAAATAACACTCAAGGAAATAAGTGTTGTTCATGGGTCTAGGCTTTTAAAACTCCGCCCTCTGCCCAAACCTGCAGTCTTTCCATACCCAGCAGGCTTTGTCTTTCCTAAATATAGCTCATAGCAAACAATGAAGTGCTTCTGCTTTGAAGGTTGAAAGTAAATGCCCAGAAGAGACACAACCAAGCTCCTGGCTGTGCTGGAGAGTATCCAGCTTCTCTCTGAATCACTGGGCCCCTCAAGGCTTTCACCTCTGGGTGTTCCCATCCTGCCAATGGGCATGATGCTGATCAGTTTGGTCAAAACCATTGTAGTTTAATGATGCACAAAGTATGTTTAAAGTTCCAAGTTTTGAAATTAATTGTACCCAAAAAAACCTTGAAGTAGCATTGGAGGGGTGGGAGACGTATGGGAAACAAAGTGGTTTCAGAAAGTAGCTAGAGTTGCAAGAAGAGTTAGTTTCCAGGAAGAGGAAGTTGGTAAGGGTGTCAAAGGCCACAGACAAGATGAGTTAGGTGAGGGCTCTGGCCTTCAGGAGGGCGCCGTTCACCTTGGGCAACATTTCATGAAGCTGAAAGGGAAACCCTGAGTTGAGTAGATGAACAGAAAGTAGGTGCCGGCTTGCCACCTTCTCCTGGGAGGGGACATGGGAGGGTTATTGCTGCATGAAGACATTAAATAAGAGAGTTTTTTTTTTTTCTTCATATTACAAAGGACTTTCTTATGACCTTGCATGACTCTATCCAGTGCTCATATTAATTCCTAGAGATCAGACTAGGGATTCTAATCCTTCCCAAGGCACCATCCTTCTCTGAATGACTCACAGTAGGATTTCAATAAATATTTGTAGAAGGAAGCAAGGCTACACTCTGAGAACTGCCTATATGCAGCTTGAATTGAAAGCAGACATCCTTTTTAATCATAATGAAACGTTTCCACTCTTTCGTTATGTAAGGTTTTGCACTACTTAGTTGTATCACCTCAGACAAAGTAACATACCTTCTTTGGACCTCAGTTCTTCATGTATGAAAGTCTAAAGTGCATGGCTCATGTATAAATAAGAGTGCATGGCTCAGAGTAAGCAAATTGTACTGTTTGCTGTTGTTATAACTATTATATATAACTATTATTATAACTAAATATAACTGTTTCTCATCCTGGAAGCAAGGGAAGGCATGAAACATCTATACTATGCATCCAAGTCACTCACAGAATATTTTCGCACAAGGGAAAAGGCATGAAGAACAGCTCTCGCCTTCTAAAGTCCTCTCTCTGGTGGAAACAAAAAGGGCTTTTAAAATACAATCCTGTAGAAGTTCTTTATAAAAATACCAAGTATAGTTTCCAAAAAAGTTCTTCAAAAAGAAAACAAAACTCATCACCAAGAGTAAACCCTAATGTAAACTACGGACTTTGGGTGATTGTGATGTGTCTATGGAGGTTTATCAATGGTAACAAATGCACTCTCTGTACGGCTAATGGTGGCAGGTTGTGCTTGTGTGGAGGCAGGGGTATGTGAAAAATCTCTGCACCTTCTGCTCAAATTCACTATGAATCTAAAACTCTTCTAAAAAGATTAGTCTTAACACAGTTGCAGATGGAGACGCCTGGATGGCTCAGTTGGTTAAGCTTCTGACTTTGGCTCAGGTCTTGATCTCACAGTTCATGAGTTCAAGCCCAACATCAGGCTCTGTGCTCACAGCATGGAGCCTGCTTGAGATTGTGTCTCTCCCTTTCTCTCTCAAAGTAAATAAATAAACTTAAATAACTGAAAAAACCCACAAGTGTGGATGAAAAGTACAGCATAGAGAATATAGTCAATAATATCGGAATAGCATTACATGGTGACTACACTTATCTATAGAACTGTGGAATCCCTATGCTTTACACGTAAAACTAATGCAACATTGTATGTCAAACTATAATAATGGAAAAAAAAACATTTTAAAGTCTGAAAGAGATGCCCTAGTTGTGTTTATGAAAGACAGGAACTGGGGGCACCTGGGTGGCTCAGTCGGTTAAGCGTCCGACTTCAGCCCAGGTTATGATCTCCCAGTTTGTGGGTTCGAGCCCCGTATCAGGCTCTGTGCTGACAGCTAGCTCAGCGCCTGGAGCCTGCTTCAGATTCTGTGTCTCCCTCTCTCTCTGACCCTCCCCTGCTCATGCTGTCTCTCTCTCTCTCCCTGAAAGAAATAAAAAAAAAAAAACATTAAAAAAAAAAAAAAGACAGGAACTAGGGCACCTGGGTGGCTCAGTCAGTTGAGTGTCTGACTTTGGCTCCGGTCATGATCTCGTAGTTTGTGAGTTCAAGCTCCGTGTCCAGCTCTGTGCTGACAGCTCAGAGCCTGGAGCCTGCTTCAGATTCTGTGTCTCTCTCTCTCTACCCCTCTCCCATTCATGCTCTGTCTCTCCATCTCTCTCTCAAAGATGAAAAACATTAACAAGTAATTTTATAAAAAGACAGGAACCAAAGCACTTTCCAGAAGCATGGCAGACCAGCCCTGCCAGAGCAGCGATGACTCTGGGGGCTGGGTGTCCTCTGTGTCCTGTGAAAGGCAGCCAGAGGAAGGGGCTGCGATGGTACAAGCCCAGAACTGGGATTCTGACAGCACCTTATGAGATATATTCTGTTCATTTTCCTGCATGGTTAGGATGTGCACGAACACTCCAGGGGAGCGTCCACATGGGACGCTTCTGTTATGTCTATGTCCATAGTGAGGTGAACTGTGCGGTTTCTGAGAGAACACTCTAAAATGAGACAGAATGGCAATCATACAGGAGTAGGCTTTGTCAACGGCGGTGAGGCAGGGTTGCTAAGAGGTTACTGTCCTGCCTTGAGAATTGGGCAGGCCTCGTTCGAAATCTTCGTCTCTTCACTTAGTGTGTGACCTTGGACACGTGACCGAACTTCTCATCCTCAGCTGGTCATCTGTCAAACGGCCCAAATGAAAGGGCTGATGGGAGGTTCTGGAGAGGTAATGTGTGACACACTTGATAGTGTCTGCAGCACAATGACTTTTGCTTGTTTCTTGTTTTCGTTTTTGTTTAATTGCATGAGCGCATGAGTGGGGTAAGGGCAGAGTGAGAGAGAATGAGAGACAGAGAATTCCAAGCATGGAGCCCGATGCAGGACTCAATCCCACGACCCCAGGACCACAGCCCAAGCTGAAACCAAGAGTAAGATGCTCAACCAACTGAGCCAGGCTCCCGTGACTTCTTTTTAAATTAAATCAGGGAATCTAACTCTTAACAATTTTCTGCTTTTTATTCTTCATAGGAGAAAAAAATTCTGTTACTACCAATTCCTGATGTTTCATCAGCTTCTAGGTAGAGTGGAAATTTCTTTCCTTTTTCTCACAAAGATCCAGGATTGAAGTGAGCAGGATTAGTGATAAAATTGTTTTTCTTCTTTCTAAAGGTCAGAGCCTAAGTTCATGTTTCTCTTACTAGTTTCTCTCTGACTCATCTTAGTGTTCAAAGGAAATTATGTATTTCCAGTCTTATTTCCTTTATCTGAAAAATGGGCTTTATTTAATAATTTCCCTTCCCTGCCTTGGAGTGCAACCTTATGGTTTCGGGATATCCTCTAAAATGCGTTCAAATGTTTTGCTTTCAATGTCTTCTTTCAGCAGATAGTTTAGATTCATTTCCAGCAGTAAGCGGGGAGGGGAGGGGGTGGTTCTCCAGTGGTCTCAGTGGAAAACAGTACCATAGAGCAGTGCTTCTGAACTCTGGCTGATCTGCCTCCCAGCGGACATTTGGAAATGTCAGGAAATGTTTTCGGTCGTCACAGCCTCTCCTTGGGCAGAGGGTGCTACCGATATCTAGTGGGTAGGAGGAAAGGAACACTGTGAAACATCGTACAATGCAGAGGACAGTGCCCTGCAACAAAGAATCATCTGGCCCCACATGCCAGTAGTGCCAAGGCTGAGAACCCCTGCTGTAAATGGTCTCAATATGTTAAATTTTCTCATTACTTTTTCTTTTTCCTTTGATGTTGCTATTGTTGGTCTGCTCTCTCCCTCTCCCCCTAAGCAAACATGCCTTGTCCTATTAATTTTTCCTATAGGACATTTCCTATAGGACATGTCCCTGTCCTATTAATTTTTCTATTCCTTCCCCCTCCTACCACCAAATCTTTTTTCTCTTTCTAACATCATTTAGTGTGTCATGATCCTTCAAAGCTCCCAGTCCTTGGAAAATATTCAAAGTTGCTTTTCCAACTGGGTCACAATTAGCCTGTGTGCCCTTGGGCGGGTCCTGTCACTTCTCTCTGCAAATGGACAAAGGACCTTTAAGGCTCAAATTTGTGAGTGACAGCTGGCTTGGCAATTCAAATGCCTAACAATCTTACAAGAAAATCTTAGTGGGAGAGTCCTTATTAAAAAAAATTAAGAGCTTATCGCTGCTATGTAATGAGAAAGGTGTTGATGCACTTGTGTGAATATGTGGAAATACAATCCTTCCAAGGCAATTAGGGGCAAGATAAAATCTGCAGGTGGCTAATTTTCAAAGATATCTATGGGGAAGTTAGCTAAAGAGATATTGATTGTAGCATTATAGTAATAATAAAGACTTGGAAACAATAGCCAACAATCAGGGACTGAGACAAAAATGAATTTATGTGATGAAATACCATGCAGCTGTTAAAAATAATACTGTGGGGGCAACCTGAGTGGCTCAGTTGGTTGAGCATCCAACTTCAGCTCAGGTTATGATCTCCTGGTTCATGAGTTTGAGCCCCGCATAGGACTCTCCAATGTCACTGCAGAGCCCGCTTTGGATACTCTGTCCCCCTCTCTCTGCTCCTCCCCCACTCTTTCTCTCTCTCTTTCTCTCTCTCTCTCTCAAAACAAAACATTTTAAAAACTAATAATACTATGCAGTTTTTTAACAACATGGAAAATGCTTAAATACAAGTTACAAAATTGTATATAGTTTATATTCACATTAAAATTTTTTATTTTAACTCCAGTGTAGTTAACATACAGTATTATATTAGTTTCAGATAGTTTATATTCACATTTAGTAAAAGAGAACACCATTTTCTATAGTGGATATGTTTTTTAAATAAATAATTTTATCTTCAAAGGTAATACATGCTTACTCGTAAATAATTTTTTAAAACTCAGATAAGAAAAAGGGAAAAAAATGATCTGTAATTTGACCACCTGAGACATCTTTCTAGCTTTGATTCATTCTGTTTTTTAAATAATTTTTTAATGTTTATTTATTTTTGAGTGACACACACACACACACACACACACACACACACGCACACAGCAGGAGTGGGGGAGGGGCAGAGAGAGAGGGAGACACAGAATCCAAAGCAGGCTCCAAGCTCCGAGCTGTCAGCACAGAGTCCGACGCAGGGCTCAAACTCACAAACTATGAGATCATGACCTGAGCTGAAGTCAAACACTCACCTGACTGAGCCAGCCAGATGCTCCTGATTCATTCTGCTTTTTAGCTGACAGCAGGGTTACTTTGTTCTTGTGACTTGCCTTACCTTTCCTTGTCCTTGCAGAGCATTCTGCAGAGGTATGTTACATTGTGCAGTATTTCTTTGTATCTGTATTCGGTCTATTTTGGAGGAAAGGAAATAAACTTTAAAAAAAAGTTTTAATTAAAAAAAACTTTTTAACTTTATTTGTTTATTTTGAGAGAGAGACCAAGAAAAAGAGAGAGAGAGAGTGCACCAAGTTGGGGAGGAACAGAGAGAAAGGGAGAGAGAGAGAATCCCAAGAACTGCACTGTCAGCACAGAGTCCGATGTGGGACTCAGACTCATGAACCGTGACTTGACCTGCTCATTTTTTAGTTTATGTCCTGGGGCACCTGGGTGGCTCAGTTTGTTGAGCATCCAACTCTTAATTTCAGCTCAGGTCATGATCCCAGGATCATGGGATCGAGCCCTGGATCAGGCTCTGCACTGAGTATGGAGCCTGCTTGAGATTCTCTCTGTCTCTCTCAAATAAAAAAAATAGAACGAAGGAAGGAAGGAAGGAAAGAAGGAAGGAAGGAAGGAAGGAAGGAGGGAGGGAGGGAGGGAGGGAAGGAAGGAAGGAAGGAGGGAAGGAGGGAGGGAGGGAGGAAGGAAGGAAGGAAGGAAGGAGGGAAGGAAGGAAGGAGGGAAGGAAGGAGAGAAAAAGAAAGGAAGGCAGAAGGAAGGGTGCCAATTCACAGCTAGGGACCTGATGGACCCAAATTGTTGGTGTTCCCCTTCATTACTCATCAGTTGGAATGTACATCAAGTGGAGGCTTGGCTCAGGTTAAGCTTGTTCATTCCTATCACAAAATCCTAAAATGGCAAGTGGGGTGGGCCTAGAAGTCATTTAGTGAAACCTCTTTCCCTCCCTCACCATTAAATGGATAGGTAGGGCCTTAATCTTCTTACTGACTCTGACCGGGTGTCCTTGGTTTGACCAGCCCAGAGCAGGGGGACCACATCTGTGACACTTCATTCTCCTCCAGCCTCCCTCCCCTCCCCTGATTCATCTGGCTCAAATAATGGAGCCGCCTGCTTCCCAAGCCCTTTCTCCCAGGGTGGGGGTGTGGGGCCTCAGGGCTTATTTGTCATCAAGTTCCTCTGAAACAGGGTTCGGTGAGGCATCCATCCCCTTGTGATTCACTGCCAAGTCTACATTCTGCTTTCCTGTCTGGGGATGTTGTGGAATCAGATTTGTCTGGTTAAAGGGGAAAAAAATGCTTACCTATGCATTTCTTTCCCTGGGTACTCTTAAAGTCCTGTAAGGTTCACACAGGCCTCAGTGTGAGGATCAAGGTCTCAAGACCCCAAGGGATACTGCTCTGGCCAAGGCCTGCCTGGTCTGAACAAAAGTTTAAAGGAGATAAAACTTTCTTTTTTTCCAGCGACTCCTCCCACTGTGTCCTTGTCCCATTTCAGATACCCCTTGCATACCCTTCCCAATGCTCTCATAACAGGTTGAAGATACGCAACAAATCAGTTTTCCCATATGCTTTAGGGAGTCCACATGCCGGCGTTTGCAAGGAAAGCTACACTGCCAGGAGGCTTAATCCAAGGTGTGACTAGGTCACAGTGGGGCCTCCGGGCTCTGAGGGGCAGCTAGACCCAGAGGTGCTTCTAAGGCTTTCAGCACGGGCAGTACCCACTTCCCTCACACTTGCTTGTGAGGTTGGAGTAGGGAGGAAACCAAAATTCACAGAGCCCCGCCATGTGCTGGGCACGGTGCCAGGGGCTTCCTATGGGTTTCCACACGTCTTCCTCACAGCACTGTGCCATGGAGTGTTATCCCAATAACACAGAGTAACGGAGACTTCACCAGGTTAAATCATTGGCGGAAGGGGCGGAGTCGGGGCTGTGGGTTCTACCATTACATCATAATACTGCCTCCCCACAAGATCAGCGCCTGTATATTTTCAAAGAAAAACAAAACACCTGAGCCCTAAATTAACTTCCTTCTGTACTCCAGCTTAGAGGTGAACACAAATGTCTTTGTATACAATAAACATCTCTAACCAGGCCCTTTTGCTCCAGACGTCTGGGAGGCTCTAGGTTCAAAGGACAAATGCCCTCCAATTCACTTACACTGACTCTAATCATTGCTTCCCCTCCCCATGCCTTTGTCCCTTTGTAGTTGCTTCCCATGGGTCACAAAGGTGAGCCACATAGGACTTCTAGCAGTGGCAGAGGACTTCTAGCATCTCAAAGAATGGTCCCCAGACCAGCAACATCAGCATCCCCTGGGAACTTGCTAGGAATGCCAGTTTCTGGGGACCCATGCCAGACCTAAGTCTGGAATTCCTAGGATGGGGCCCACCGTCTGTAGTTTCACAAGCCCCCCAGGTGATTCTGATGTGCTAAAGCTGGGGAACCACTGACCTAAAGAATGTCATTGTTGCAAGTCCTTGGCTCCACCCTATACAGCCAGTTGCTGAGCCTTGTGAATTCTGCCTTTGCCTTCTTGTTTGTCTTTATCCCAGCTCAGGCCCTGTTAATGCTTGCCTCCATAATGGCAGCAGCTAACAGGAATCTCACCTCTCATCCCTCACCCTCTTCCAGTCCACTCATACCACATCATTTCTCTGCTCTGATAATGTCATGCAGCTATCGAAATAAAATCTAAAACTTCTTAGCTTGATATTCAAGATCCTCTGAGGTATTCATCTAACTTTCACTTTTAATCTTATTCTCTCCTTGTCCCTCCCTTTATGCATCTTGTACCCAAGTCGTGCAAAATTCCTTACTGTTTCCTACAAATCCATACTTTCTTCTGTGCCTTTGCTTAGCTGTTCCTTCTGCCTGGAATTGCCTCCCACCCATCCTCACATACCTGTTGGGGTCCAGCTCAAATGTCATGTCATCTATGAAGTCTTCTTCCATCAGTCCAACTACTTCCTACCCTTTCTTGAATTGTCATAAAATGTATCTTTACTTCTCTTACAGCACCGATTAAATTATATATACTATATGCTTGCTTGTGAACATGTTTGATCTCCCCACTAGGAGGTAAGGGGACGGAGCTGTGCTTTTTTCCATCTCTGCATCCTCCACAGCCCCCAGCACAGTGGCAGAGCTTGATACATGGTTGTTGAATAAATAAATGAATGTTGGATCTGCATAAATCAAAGTGAAAGATTTTCTATCCCTTATTTTTCTAAAAATGTCTACCAAAACCCAATGACATCATTATGTTGCTTTTCTAAGAAAGTAGTGTGCATTTAATCTCCTCTCAAAACTGGGCCAGCTAGAAAGCATGGATTATAACACAAAGCTATCAGGGATGGCAGTGTCAGTAAGAACCAGATCGTTCCCACAGTTATCTGGCTTGAGTAACGATATAGGAGAATGAAATTACAAATTTTGTGGCTAACCTTCACCTTGAACAGCATAATGGACAGCCAAGCCCTAGTAGTTTTTCTTGCTAAGCAAAGTATGAATAAAGCAGAAATGACTCTCAGGTCATCTCAGAGACAATTGCCAGAACCTTGGAAGTCACCAGTAATAGTTGCTGGCTTGATTCCAAAGTTGGGAAAGATAACTTCTGCTCAGACAAAATGGGTTATGTACATAACACAATATCTGCTCATTATGAGGTCCCCACTCCTAGAAGACCCCTCTTCTATGTGGGCTATAGAGGATGACCAAGGGAAAGTTTTCAGGTCCTCAGCCGTGAAACACCAGCAACAGTGCATTAAGCAGTGAACAGAAACCAGAATAGAAAAGAAAACCTTTTGGGGACCCTGGGTGGCTCAGTGGGTTAAGCAACCAGCAGGTCATGATCTCATGGTTTGTGGGGTCAATCCCCATGTTGGACAGCGTGGAGTCTGCTCGGGATTCTTGGGATTCTCTCTCCACTCCCCGTCCCCTGCTCATGCTCACTTTCTCAAAAATACATAAAATAAACATTTACAGAAAGAAAAGAAAACGCTGGGTCCTAGGGTTTACTTTTCAGTGGGAAGGTCTGTCGCTGTGGAGAAGCAGAAGTGTCTGGCATACTTCAAGATTTTGACAGGTTTTTAAATTTTCCTGAAAATCCAAATGTTAGAGATGCAACCTCTCCTTTCACGGGCTCTGGGCTTCTCGCTTGGTGTGGTACCTGACTTAACAATTGTCATCTCTTGTTAAAGGCTTTGTAACCTGTCTAAGCCTCACTTTTCAAGAGGGCAGCATGCCCTTTCTCCCTGACTTCTACTTGAGCAGAAGGAACAGTTGGGAAGTGGTCCAAAGTCAAAGCCCCACCAGGCTGACCAGAATTCACCTGAAGGAAAATAACCCTTCTGCCCCCACGTTGCTAAACAGGATGACTCCTCAGCAGTGAGCAGCCCTCTTTACTGTTGTCTCAGCCCTGCACTTCCCTGTCATGTGTGGTGGCTTCAAGTGACTACTCTCTGGGCAATCTTCCATCATTCTTGCTTGGTTTCTGCCTCATAAGAAGCAGGTGCATTTCATAGGTCTGTATTCACTTTGTATCTGTCTGTTAGATTTTTCTTGGAATGTTTTGAGGTGCCTGGACATCTGTCCTTAGCACTACAGTAATCTTCCCTCTCTCTCAAAGATGAGTTCATATGGGGCGCCTGGGTGGCTTAGTCGGTTAAGCGTCTGACTTTCGCTTAGGTCATGATCTCGCGCTTCGTGGGTTCGGGCCCTGCGTCGGGCTCTGCACTGACTGCCAGCTCAGAGCCTGGAGCCTGTTTCAGAGTCTGTGTCTCCCTATCTCTCTGACCCTCCCCTGCTCACGCTGTCTCTCTCTCTCTCTCTCTCCTAGAAATAAATAAAAATATTTTTAAAAAAAAGATGAGTTCATAGACAGGCAGTCCATGTTGGAGTTGGATGTCACTGTGAGATGGCCGTCTGGCAGTGTCAAAAAGTGCAGATATTTGGGTGCCTGGGTGGCTCAGTCAGTTAAGCATCCAACTCTTGGTTTCAGCTTGGGTCAGGATCTCCCAGTTCATGAGTTCGAGCTTCACATCGGGCTCTGTGCTGAAAGCACAGTGCCTGATTGGGATTCTCTCTCTCCCTGTTTCTCTACCCCTCCCCTGCTCTCTCTCTCTCATACAAATATATAAACTTAAAAAAAAAGGACAGTTATTGAGGAATGAATATTTAATGACATGGAAAGATGATCACCATATACCAAGTATAAAATACAAGTTACAAATCATTGAACATTATAATATATATACTCACACACAAATATGTGTAACAAGGATAGATATTAGAGACTAATAGTAGTTATCTCTAGTAAGTGGGTGGCGGGTTTCCTTGGTTTTTTTGTTTGTTTGTTTTTTTTTTCCCTCCTGGTACACATTTTATATCCAAATTTTCTACAATGAACAGATTTTGTTTTGGTGATAAGAAAAGACAAGTGAAAATATTTACAATTTTCTAAATACATAAGACTTCAGGGAAAAGACATTTCCAGGAGAAGCCCTAAATGGGTACATCTAGGGGTTCAGGTAGACAGCGTGAGCTCTGCTCTTAACAATAGGCGGCTCTGAGCAGGGACTGCTGATACTTGTACAAGGCCACCCCCTGAGGGAGGCGAGACCCAGGTTCCATCCCATTGCAGCTATAGTTGACACCAATGGAACTAGTGAGGTAGCAGGCCAGCCTCCAAAGACAGGCAGGTGGGCTTTCTGCCTCATAAGATCTAGCAACCGAAACTACAGGGTGGGAGCGGCACCCGCCTTCCCTTGGCCCTTTGCTTACTGTGGGGAGTGGGTTCTGTTCATATTTCAGCAAAGCTCTTAAGCCTTCATGCCCCTAGACTTCCATGCCCATTTAGTGAGTGCTAGTTTCAGACACATCGCTTGTTTTCCAAGGCCTGAGTAGATTAGGCAGTAGAATTTTGAAAGACGTCATTTACCTGAGCCACTTGGGAAGCTCACATAATTGTGTTGAATGCTCGCTTTCTGACACAGCAGCTTTGCATTTCATTTTCTCTACTTCCTGATTGTACTCAAAACAGTTGAGGGGGTCAATGACACTCATCTCTGTCATGGAAAGGCAGTCATCAGTGTGGTTCTGGTGCATGTTTTAATCAGAGACAGAGAGCTCTGAGCACATGGCACCCTTGGAAACTGCTTTGTATGGTGGCCTCAGAGGCCTCTGTGCCATGAGTCTGGAACTGGCCAGGCTGGGCCAGAACAGGAGCCCTTCCCCCTAGTATTGCCACTCTTCCATCTGGCAGAGTTCCTCAAGCACTGTTCATCTTGGAGTCCCTGTGCTTTGTGGATGCATATACCAAGGGGAATGTGTTTCTGGAGTACTGGTTCCCTTGCTGAGCTCATGTTTTCTAGGTAGAGCTAGAAATCTGTTTAAAGCTTGAGGTTTTATGGAAACTTTATTTATTTTTTAATTTTTTAAAATTTTTTCTTTTTATAAATAGTTTATTGTCAAGTTGGTTTCCATATAACCCCCAGTGCTCATCCCCACAAGTGCCTCCTCCATGTCCATCTCCCCCCTCCCCTCACACCCATCAGTCCTCAGCTTGTTCTCATCATTCAAGAGTCTCCCATGGTTTGCCTCTCTCCCTCTCCCCTACCATTTCCCCCCTTCTTCTCCCCCATGGTCCTCCGTTAAGTTCCTCCTAATCCTCCTATACGTGCAAACATATGGTATTTGTCCTTTATGGAAACTTTAAAAAAAAAACTAACACTGAAAACACCACTTATTAGCTCTTCGTCCCTTAGGTGTACCCTCTCTCCCTCCCCATACAGACCACCTGTTTATGCTCCCAGTGAAAAACCCTTGGGGTGTGAGATACACTGGAATTCTCCCAAGGCTGCTTTAAAATCTAGGGGTTCTAAGTCAAACTTCAGAGCTTTGTTAGGAGATAATCCTAGGAATAGAATAACAGAGTTATTGTCCCAAGTATTTTTATAATGGTGAATTTCAGTAAATGGCTACGGGTCCCATGGAAGATGTATGTGGGCAAGAATTTGAGATTTGGGCTCCACAGCTTAAGTCCAGAAAACCTATAAGCTGTGGCATTTTTTAGGAAGTACTGGATCTTCTTTGTTGATGGCTAAAATTCTGTGGTTCTCGACCACAGCTTCCATCTCTCCTGAGCCCTTCAATATCTTATTACAAAGCAATTAAGTGACATAAACCTTCTATCTACCCTGAGAGAAATTTCACAATGTCCTGAGAACTGTGACTTTCAGTGATGAGACTAGTAGGATCTCAACTTCATTTAAGGAAATGTTCCTGTGCATCGAAAGTCTCTAGAGAATATGTTAACATGAAATCTTTGGGTCACGAGGTTATGGGAGATTGTTATTTGCTCCCTTTTTTTTCCACAGTGAGGATGATTGACTTTAATTATGAAGAAGACAATTAACCGCTTAATAAAGGAGAGTTGCTAAACCACACAATTGTGGCTTATGGAATCAGCTTCTTGATTTTCACCTGTAGTTGGGTCCTTTTCCACTGTCATGTCCCTTATCTGGCCAACAGATCCTTTGGGACACACAACTGCCTTGGTTGTGTTTAAGAGAAATATGTTTTTTCAGCTACAAGAGAAAATTCCAAGTTGTCAGGGGCGGGGTGGGGGGGGGGGAGGTCAGGGAGCCCGGGGGCAAAGAGTATAAAAAGAAAGCTTTTGAAATAGAAGGGCTTTTTCTCCACCCTTTGTGCATTCCACCCCATGACCCAGACCGCATTAATGACAGAACTCCTGTGTGCGGACATGTGTGGAGAAGTTTCTACAACAGGGTTGCATTGTCCAGAGAGCCTGTGTCCCAGAGGCCCGCGGCAGCTGTGTGCCCTCGGGTCAACATGAACAAATTCCCCTGCAGAAAGGGAGCCGCGCCAGAGGGCTCAGTGAAACCTGCCCAACTTGGAAAGAACTCAGTGAGGGCTGGAGCCATTGAAAGAGTCATGAAATTTGGGAATCTGCCGAAGATAATCCTGAAATAACTACCCTGCCTTTGTGACTCCTTTCTAACTGAAATTTGGGGGCGAACTCTCCCATAGCACTGACTTTTCTTTCTCATCTCTCATTCCTCCAGCACTGCTTCAAGTCTGTCTCCACAAGAGCCTTTTGCCCTGCGGGTGATTCTCGTAGCTGGCCTCCAGGAATGGAAGAGAGAGAATTAGAAAAACACCCAGGGACCTACGCTGTGTGCTATCACTTGCTATGAACAAGAGATAGAAAGGCTGAGTGTGTGACTACAGTGGAGAGCTTGGCTGTTGGAGATCTGTGGGAAGAGGCATAGGAGGTTATATCATCAGCTTGCAGATAGAAGAGTCTGGAAAGTGTGTGTGTGTGTGTGTGTATATATATATGTATATGTATGTATGTATATGTATTGTACATATTGTATGTACAATACATACAATATATACATATATATATATATATATATATTGTCCTGTAATTCTGACTGCTAAGGCTTAGTAACCTCTCGGGCCCTAGCCTACTGTGTATCAGGGTTGGAAGTAACATCAGAGATCATCTAACCTAAGGATTGCAACCTCAGATGTCTACACAGGCCAGGAAAGGGATATAAATGAATGAGGAAGACTGGATGGAAGGTCACAAGGAATGGTGGGGGCTGAGGCAAACCAGAAGAACACACATCTTAAAAAACGCTGTGTGAGCCAAAGAAAACAGGGCTGCCAGCCAATGTTGTCATCCAGGCTGCCCATTTGTGACATATGACTTTAAACTAATCCAAACTAATTTTGTGGATGAAGAAATAAAGACTGAGAGGTGAAGTGTCTCACTCCAGGTCACACAGCCAAGCAGCAGTGGAAAAGATGCTGCAGCCCAGTCCCTGGGTCTCCCCCTCCTCTGTATCACAACCCGCATGGTGCATGGAGTTGGATCAGGGGAGACAATACCTCTCTCTCATTATGAATGGTGATGATACTGGGCATTTTTGAGAGACTCAGGAACCTTTTTCCTGTAACTCCACATTGGTTCTGTTTTTCCCAACAGGTCATGCCAACTATAAATGCCACCACCATTTATGGCCTTTCCCATACCCTGAATGTCTTCCTTTAACAGCACATGAAGGATTTCCCTCTGTTGGGTTCCCTTCTGGGTTCAATTTGGGAACCAGCTGCTCCTTATTCTGAGGCTTCAGGCAACAAAACCACGGTCTGGGTCCCAAAGTTCTGAGGAAGGTGTTCTGAGCATCAGTGCAAGTTTCGCTGAAAGTTCCTTTTAAATTTGTCTCTAGGATGTTGGTGGAATTAATTACTAGTTGTAAAGCACTTTGAAAATTAGGGATGAAAGGAGCCATGGATTCACAAGATATTATTATAATTAATGAACACCTATCAATAAACTGTGATTAAGAATAATGGGCATTTTTCACAGGTTATCAAGCAGAGGCATCTTTCACACAAGTACTTCGAGCCTCATCTATTTTTCCAGAAACATCCCCTTGGTAATTTGCTCATGGAAGTTTTGAGCACAACACAAAAAAGTACATTTCGTGCTCTTAAGAGAACATCATTGATACTTTTATACACTATGAGTTAGTAAGAATGGATACTACACTTAATTTTCATTTCTGATTTCTCACTCGAGAAATTTTTCAAATTTTCACAATCTTGGTTTCAGGAAGAATCTTATCAGATCATATGTTTTTTTTAAGTTTTCTATCCTAACTGGTCCTCTGTCCAAGAACTCAATACCCTTCTGGTTTTTCAACTGGGAGAGACTCTTTTGATGTGTAATTAATATCAAATAGCATGCAGAGCTCAGGGGCCACACATACTAAATGCAGAACAAACATTTGATGAGTGAATGAATGAAAGGCCACAGTTGCCTAAGTCCAGTTGGGAAGTGTGGATGATGTTAGTGCTCTCAGTTGGGAGACTACATTAGCTCTCCAGGTGAATGTGACAGAATGTTCTCTGGTAATAGGACCTGGCTGCGATCCTTGATTTCTGAGACTGGATTTGGATTTCCAGTCCATTGCTGAAGCCCCTATAGTGACTGGCAGTGGTCTCTCTGCTCACTGGTGATGGGGGCTGTGTTCATAGCTTTATTTGCCTGTGGACGGTGTGTAAAAATTCAAAAGTTATTGGGCCTGAGAACAGAACAAAGAAATTGCAGTCATTCCTGTGAGACTCACAAACTGCATAGGTGCTGCTTTGAAACAGACATACTGAGTAAGTTCAACTCCTAGCCAATAATAACAGCAAATGTTTAAGCAGAGATTATATTATGCCTGGCACTGCACAAGGCACCTTTCATGTATTACCTCACTTAGTTCTCATAATTACCTTAATGAAGGAAATACTGTAATTACACAGCACGCACACACACACACAGAGTAAACATAAATACAACCCATATTTAGGTGGAGAAATCAGAGGCAGAGAAGTAAAGTAATTCACCCCAGACTACTATCGGTAAGTAGCAGAGCGGAGATTTGGCCTCAGATCTATCTAGTCTTAGAATCAGAGCTCTTATCCCTATAATATATCGCCTCTCATCTCATGGCTTTGTGCATATTACCTCTACAGACTTAAAGGAGTCCCTTGCCCTCTCTGAGATGTGGCTATCTCACCTCAAAATAGAAATAGTCATAATTACTTTGCAGAGTGGGTGCCTGAACGTTGCTTCTTTTGTTTCTTCCTTTGACTTGAACCCTAAAGTCCAGAGAGAGCTGTTCTTTCCTCACAGTGACCATTACTGACCCCATGGATTGGCAAAAGGCCGAGCATGTGGGCCAAAACACCTAATCAGAGTAGCTGAACTCTTTGGCCATACTCATTTCATCAGGGAGTGGACACCTGATCCAAATCGGGTCAATCAAACCCCCCTCTAGAATGTTTTCACTTGCCACTGGAAAAGGTGAGCTTCCACCCTTTGGCAGTGGTCAAGTAGAGAGATGGGAGCCAAGCATTGCTTCCATGCAAATGGAGAAAACCTGTCATGGAGAATAAATCAACATAAAGATTGGAGCAGAAGGAATTGATGAAGAACAGGCTCAAGTCTAAATACCAAGTCTTAGCAATGACTCTATCATTTCCCCAGTGTACTTATGGAACCCATAAATCTCCAAACTTAACTAATGTGAGCTAAGTTTGCTGTTACTGGCAAAGAAAGAAAAAGAAAGAGAGAGATAGAGGAGGGAAGGAAAGGAAAGGGAAGGGAAGGGAAAGGAAGGGAAGGGAAAAAGAAGATACTGTGTTAGGCCTATATAAGCCTAGATGAGCATGTAGGGAAACCCTTTCATAAAGGGCCCAGATTTTAGATATACCATTAGTGGGCTTAAGAAGAGGGTTGGGTAAGTTATATGAACACTGGGAATGGTACCCACTGGAATTTGAGTGCATAACCTTGACACTGCAGTGCAAAGGATATGATCACTACATCACCCAACACTTGATACCTAGCCTATCTCCTCCCAGTGCAAACTTTTGCTCATTATGGACCTTTGGAGTCTTGGCTTTTACCAGTAGTTCTATTTTGCCACAGACTTAGTGCTATAAATCAGAGAAGAAATTAAATACATGCAAAATGCTAAAAAAAAAAACCAGACAACAAGGACTTAAGTAGGACTTTTCAAGATTACAAGCATCAGTACCTTTTTAGAATCTAACTTCTTGAAGATGCTATCAGGATACTTTTTAATTTCTATCTTATCAGTACCTGGAACTTTAACATACACAAAAAATAATGAGATATTTTAAAGTGTCGAGTAAAATTCAGAAGTTCTTTTCATCTCATCACTTGGCATGTTGTTATAACTTTTCCCTGCTGGAGCTGGAAAACATGCCTTATGGGGTTTTTAAAATTTTATAAATGGGGAATTCGGCACAGAGAAGCTGGTCTAGAGTCACAGAGGTAACATTAAGGGTATAATCCATGCTGTTATATGATGGTTATTAGTATAGTAAATGTTAATTGCATACATATACACACACATACAGATATGTCTTGCTTTCCAAATTATCACTATATGAACTCAAGAACCAAATGAATATGTGTAAAATTTTGGATCTATTCCTACTGTCCTAATTATCCTCCCTTTGCTCTCCAGATCTATTTCTACCCTCCAGCCCCTAATTTATAACTCAGGAGACTGATGCTTAAGGTCTGCACCATGGGTTGCCCTGCCCACTAGCTTCTATTGGGTATGGCCAATGACAGAGCAGTGAGTATGTGCTTGTGGTATTTATTTCCCTCTTCCCCTGTGGTGGACACTGTTGGTGTTATGCCCAGATGACTGCATCTATGTGTCCATTTCCAAACTTCTGTTCCTTTTGCTTTTGTTGACTGACAGTTGTACCTTCAGAAAACCACCTGTGGACCACTATAGCCACTTCATCTAGTATAGGTAGAGAGCTGAGGTGCCTAGGAAATCAGTGCCCCAGAGATTAGCCAATAACTAGTATGAGAAGATGAAAGCCCCACACTCCTGCCTTGAGGTGAGACAAACTCAGGCATAACAACTCTGGGGTATGATTTCGCTCCAGAAAATTCTGTGGAGTTAGGTTAGGGCTAGGCCTTTGTTTGTATCTTCACTTTTGCAAATCTTTTTTCCCTTCCTTATTTTGGCTCCCAAGATGTCTCCAGAGAACATTTTTTCAATAATTCACTTACACATGAGTTCTCACCTCAGAGTCTACTTTTAGAGAACCTCAACTAAGACCTCCCTCACATACATTCCCCCAGAACCTCATCATAACAACAGTGGCTGAGCCCCATCTATAGCTTACGGATCCTGTTGGGTGGCCCCTCTTCCAGGACTCCAGTTGTCATGGGAGGCATGAGAATGCCATTCCTTCTCCTTGCCCTTCAGGTCTAGAGATGTTAACTGCTTCTCATTGATGCTAGTCCTTGGATTCTTGCTGGTTCTTTTAACCATTCCCACAAATCCATAAACAGTATCTTCCTTTATTCCTTTCATTAAACCCTTTGACTATACTATCTGTTTTCAGTTGAAACCCCAACTGAGAATCCTCTCTTTTCCCAACTCTGCTACTCACTAGCTCAAAGGTAAGAACCAAATGGGTCCAGATAACAAAGTATCCCTTGCTATCCAAACTCTATCAAAAGTCTTTCCATTTGGGGACATCTGAGTGCTTAGTTGGTTAAGTGTCTGACCCTTGATTTTGGCGGAGGTAATGATCTCACAGTTTAGGAGTTTGACCCCTGTGTTGGGCTCTGTGCTGACAATGAGGAGCCTGCTTCACATCTTCTGTCTCCCTCTCTCTCTGCCCCTCCCCAGCTTGCACACTTCCTCAAAAATAAATAAACATAAAATATTTTTTAAATCTTTCCATCTGAATTTAGGATCTAACAGATTATGAATAGTGAGGATAATCACACACATATACACACAAACATACACACACATCACACTTACCTCATACAATTATTTTGAATGTTACCAAAAAGTAACTAAAAGGTCACTTTGAAGAAAGGTGGTAGAAAATGACCTAAAAAGGCTTAATTTCTGACTCTGCCCATGAATTATTAACGGAAATAGGAATTGCTCCCTTGACATATGCAACTGGAAAACAGATGAAATATATGAAACAACTGTTTGCAGACTTTAAACACAAGGCAAAGCAGGACCATAAACTCTGAAGAAGGGAAACACACAACATGAGCCCCCTCTATGGTTGTCCCCAGTCAGTTACTGCCAGGAGTCAGTTTCCAGATGCAATGCAGTCCCATTGAAGTGAGAAGATGGAGATCAGATTTCAGGAGGGCCAAGGCAACTAGAGTCAGTGGGTCAGAGTACCAGAAATGAGGGAAATACATAAAGAGAGAGCCCTGGAGATCTATAGATAGACCCATTTGAATCTTAAGCTGAATACTAACCTGTAAGAGTGTAGAGTGAAAACCATGAGGCCGGAAAAGAAGTAAGATGAGCAATTCCTGGAGTTCACACTGGGCTGGGAAATGTTCACATTCTTATCAGAGCAGGAAGACCATATAATACACAAGACATTCAGTAGAATCCTCAGAATGTGTTGCCTTTGCAGTGGGACTAAATTATCCTGAAGCAAAGACTTCTTTGGACCCAGCCAAACAAAGCTTAAAAGAAAGCCTTGAGACAATCAAACTGCTTCCAAGTAAGTTAATTGCATGTCAAAACAAAGTCCACAATTATTTAAAAGAATGCAACAAAATTTAGCGCCCATAAACAAAAATATTCACAATGCCTGTGATCTAATAAAAAATTACAAGACATCAAAACAGAAAAACATGACTCATAATCATGATAACAGTAAATCAATATAAATAAGTCCAGAAATGACACAGAAAGTGGAATTCAAAGAAAAAACTAAAATAGTTATTAGAAATATACTTCATGTGCTCAATAATGTAAAGGGAAACATAAATATAAGGATAAGAGGAATGGAAGATATAAAAAGAAGAGTTGAGCAGGACTTCTAGAAAAAAATACAATATTTAAAAAAAACCACTCTGGGTATATTAGATACTACAAAATGAAAAAATAGCAAACATAAAAACCTAAGAATAGAAATTATTCTAAATGAAACACAAAAATCAAAAGGATTTTTTGGGGTAACTGGCTGGCTCAGTTGGAGAATGCAACTCTTGATTTTGGGGTTGTATGTTTGTGCCCCATGTTGGGTATAGAGATTACTTAAAAATTTGTTTTAAAAATGTAAAAAGCTTTTTTTAAGAAAAAGGATTTTAAAAAAATGAACAGAGACCTTTGCAAAAGTACCAAGTGGCATAGCATATTGTAAGTGTAGTTCAAAGAAGAGAGCTGAGATGGGAAACAAGATATTTGAAGAAATAATGATTGAAAATCTCTAAAATTTAATAAAAATGGCAAACATACAGATCCAAAAACCTCACTGAACTTCAAACAGAATAAACAGAAAGAAAACTATGCAGGGCACATTATAATTAACTCGCTGAAAAGCAGTGATAAAGAGAAGGCAGAGAAAAGAAACAAGCTACAATAGGAAAACATGTCCTGTTGGAAACTATGCAACCAGAAGACAATGGAGTAACATCTTTAAAGTACTAAGGGAAAGCACAACAGTCAACCTAGAATTTTATACCCACTGAAAAAAAACTTTCAAAAACAAAGTCAAAATGCATACTTTTTTATATAAACAAAAGCCAGAAGACTTCTACTACAAGAAATGTTAAAGAGAATTCTTTGGGCGGAAGGAAGGTGATGCCGTGTGACAGTTTAACATAACAAAGGAATAAAGAACAGTGGAAATGGAAAATGCATGGGCAATCTAAACAGAACCTTTTTCTCATTCTTTTTTGTCCCATATGTCTTTCTTTTTTAAAATAGTTTATTGTCAAGTTGGTTTCCATATAACACCTAGTGCTCTTTCCAACAAGTGCCCTCCTCCATGCCCATCACCCCCCTTCCCCTCTCCCCCACCCTCTTGAGCCCTCAGTTTGTTCTCAGCATTCAAGAGTCTCTCATGGTTTGCCTCCCTCCCCTTCCCCCCTTCTTCTCCCCCGTGGTCCTCCATTAAGTTCCTCCTAATCCACCTATATGTGCAAACATATGGTATCTGTCCTTCTCTGCCTGACTTATTTCGCTCAGCATAACACCCTCAAATTCCATCCATGTTGCTACACATGGCCAGATTTCATTCTTTCTCATTGCCATGTAGTATTCCATTGTATAGATAAACCACATCTTCTTGATCCATTTGTCAGTTGATGGACACTTAGGCTCTGTCCATGTTTTGGCTATTGTTGAGAGTGCTGCTGTGAACATTGGGGTCCACGTGCCCCTATGCATTAGCACTCCTGTATCCCTTGGGTAAATTCCTAGCAGTGCTATTGCTGGGTCATAGGAGAGTTCTATTGTTAATTTTTGAGGAACCTCCACACTGTTTTCCAAAGGAGCTGCACCAGTTTACATTCCCACCAACAGGGTAGGAGGGTGCCCGTTTCTCCTCATCCTCTCCAGCATCTAGAGTCCTCTGATTTGCTCATTTTAGCCACTCTGACTGGCGTGAGGTGGTATCTCAGTGTGGTTTTGATTTGTATTTCCCTGATGAGGAGGGATGCTGAGCATCGTTTCATGTGTCTGTTGGCCATCTGGATGTCCTCTTTGGAGAAGTGTCTGTTCATGTCTTCTGCCCATTTCTTCACTGGATTATTTGTTTGTTGGGTGTGGAGTTTGGTGAGTTCCTTACTGATTTTGGATACTAGCCCTTTATCTGATATGTGCTTTGCAACTATCTTTTCCCATTCCATTGGTTGACTATCAGTTTTATGGATTGTTTCCTTTGCCATGCAAAAGCTTTTTATCTTGATGAGGTCCTAATAGTTCATTTTTGCTCTTGATTCCCTTGCCTTAGAAATTGCTGCAGTTGAAGTCAAGGAGGTTGTTTCCTGCTTTCTCCTCTAGGGTTTTGATGGTTTTCTGTCTCACATTCAGGTCCTTTATCCATTTTGAGTTTATTTTTGTGTATGGTGTGAGAAAATGATCTAGTTTCATTCTTCTGCATGTTGCTGTCCAGTTCTCTTAGCACCATCTGTTAAAGAGGCTGTCTTTTTTCCATTGGATATTCTTTCCTACTTTGTCAAAGATTAGTTGGCCATACATTTGTGGGTCCAATTCTGAGTTCTCTATTTTATTTCATTGGTCTATGTGTCTGTTTTTGTGCCATTTTTTCTCATTCTTTAATTGTAGGGCTTCTACTATATGTAGAACTATTATGAGTGGCATCAAGGACCAACAGGAAAATAGATGAAAGATTTTATACTATAGGTAAAGTTGAAGGTAGAGTGTGATAAGTTAAAGATGTATAATGTAAATCCTTGAGTGATCACTAAAAATAAGTAACAACAATAACAATCAAAGAAACTGAAGATATACAGTTAATACACTGGGAGTGAAGCTAAAATGAGCTCATAAAACATAAAGTAAAAGAAAGGAGTAAGGACACTGGGTTCCTCAGTTGGTTAAGTGTCTGGATTTTGGCTCATGTCATGGTCTCACAGTTCATGAGATTGAGCCCCATGTTGGCCTGTGTGCTGACAGAGTGGAGCCTGCTGGGGATTTTCTCTCTCTCCTCTCTCTGCCCCTGTCCTGCTCATGGACTCTCTCTCTCTCTCTCTCTCTCTCTCTCAAAATAAATAAATAAACCAAAAAAAACCCCAAAGGAGTAAAAGAGTAAGAAAGAAAAAAGAACCGATGGAACAAATGAGAAACAAACAGCAATATGGTGGCTTTAAACATCACCATATCTATTATTACATCAAATATAAATAGTCTAAACATTTCAATTAAATGGCAGAGATTGTCACCTTGGAAACCAAAGCAAGACCAACTATATATTGTCTGGAAGAAATCTACTTTAAATAAAACAAGACAGTTAGACTGAAGGAAGAAAGTGACAAAACAAAACTAGGCAAACACTAATTAAAAAGAAAACTAGAGTGGGGTGCCTGGGTGGCTCAGTTAATGGAGCATGAGATTCTTGATCTTGGGGTCATGAATTTGAGCCCCATACTGGGTGTAGAGCTTAAAAAAGAAAAGAAAACTAGAGTGACATTATTAATATCAAACAAAGTAGATTTCAGAACAAGGAACATTACTAGAGATGGAAAGGAACATTATATAGTTATGAAGAGATCAATTCACTAAAATGTCATTACAATTCTCAACATGTATGTACCTAATAATACAGCTTCAAAATTAATGAAACAAAGCTGAAAGAAGTGAAAAAAATAAATTCACAATTATTTTTGGAAGTTTCAATATTCCTCTCTTACGAACTGATAGAACAACTTGGCAGAGATTGGTAAGCACATAAAAGACTTGAACAACACTATCAATCAACCTGTCATAATTGAGTGTTTCTGGGAATTGGACTCTAATGATAGAATTCTGAAATGGTTTGCTCACTCACCAGATGACAATGAGGACCTCATTGCTAGTGGTAGGTATTGATAGTTCCTGGCATGCTGTAACAGAGCAAGTGCCAAAACTTTCACTTGTAGAGAATGAAGATGAAGTACTAGGGGAAGGGGATGCGTGGGCTTGTACAATGTCTCTGGCATTTGAAAAGTATGAAGGAAACAACTCCAAGGACCATGGAATTGAGTGACCAACTTAAAGTTAAGTGTGAGTGCCAAACGGATCCCTGGACAACATTTAAAGAGACTCTCATTTCTTCTTCCTAGAGGGTGGTGGGAGCTGAATGTCAGGTACTATAATTAATCATAAGAAAGGGAGAACTCAAGACAAGTTGAATTCCCAGGTAGGCAAGTCCCATGCTGAAGTCAGAAACTCTCTGTGAACTGTATCCACACACGCCTCAACATCTTCCCAAATTCAATTGCTTGCTTTGGCCTATAAAACAAATACTCAGATGGCTTCTGCTAAGTCTGGGGCGGACAAGTGACAGCCACTACACCAAGCCAGAGATGTCTTCAGTTTTCCCTTGAGACCATAGCTCTATCATGCGCCTCATTCCATCTGGCAGCCAACGGCTTACGTTGGTGTCCAGGAAGAAACAAAAGCTTGGAGCATCTTCTCCAGTTTGCCTCACATCCCTATTTGTGTCATTTAAGAGGTAGCTGATCTTTGAATGCATTTAATTTCTTTCTGGAGGCTGCTTCTAGGCATAGCACAGTAGCTGCAGGCCATTTCTACTGGGCACTCAGGGCTGACCTTCTGAGAGGAGAGAAGCAGGATAATTTCCCTAGAGGCAAACTCAAAGTCATGGGAGTTCCTGGGTGTACAAATTTAGAAGTATTTTTGCTAGCCTTGGTCAATTTAGTAGAAAATTCTTTTGTTACAATTGTTGCAATGAATAGCTATTCAGAAGGCATTTTAATATATTTAGGAGTTCCTACTTTATCATGGCACATTCTAAACCATCTTCAAGTTACCTAAGCTTCCAGTTTTTTCTTCCAAAACTCAAATAAAACTTAACAGATGGGCTGGTCTCACTTCTTGTAAGAAAGGAAGGGGAAAAGGCTTGAAAGCAGGCAAGACAGACATACAGACAGATATAAAATAAGACAACCACCATCTACATTGACTGCAAAAATATCTTGAATCACAAGAAATTGTTTGCCAGGGTGACTCGGGAGCTAGCAACACTTAATAGGTTGTGTTTGCCCATTTTTGCCACCTGTTTCAAATGCTCTGGTCTGTGAGATCCTCTTCTACCGGCAGGCGTTTTGTAGTAAGAATAACTCTATTGGTGGTGGTAGCTAAGCATGGGGACTCATTTTTTGGATTGCTGTACGTTGAAAGGGCCAAACACTGTCGCTGGAGGTGAGTGGCTGAGTCCCCAGAGCAGAGAGAACAAGCCCTGGGGCAGGGCTAGTATATGAGCAGAGCCGCCCTGCGTCCTTGTTGGCCTTCTAGCCACCAGCTTGCTTCCTGAAGTAGTTCTTCTGGCTGTGAAGTCATGTCTTTTACTTTTGTATTTAGAAAATTGTATGATTTCTTGTTTGTTCTGTCTTAGCTGCAATAACTCCTGGATTAATCCCCTTGCCCTGCCTTATCTCTCCCCGCTTTAGCTCATCCTGCACACTGATCACAAAACCTTCCCAAACTCATGCCACTCAGGTCCTAGGGCTTCTTGCTAGAGGACACTTCAAGGACATCTCATTTCTTATCCCAGCACTCAATGCCTCTGCAATCACAATGAGCTAAAATGCCACCCCCCGCCCCCAACGTCACACCTATTATGTGTTGCAATACCACAATGGATGTGACTATTTTTCAGTCCCCAAGTCAGACACTTTCTTTTAAAAATGAAAGAATAATTGTGAGGCTATCAGGGGAGAATGTTTTCAATCTGTATAATATTGGAAAAGTCTAGTTCTTGTGGTGTGACTTCTCCTTCCCAGTTCTTTCCTGACTCTCATCACCTTTTTTTTTAATGCCTAGAAGCAGTTTTTCCTTTCTCAGTCTCCTCACTTTTATTCCTCAGCCTGTTGATATTCTAATATTCTGTGTCTTCCAGACCCAGATTAAATGCACACCTTCCACTGCACAATTTAATTAATTTAGCTTCTTTCTGTGCTCTCAAGCCATTTTAGAAATCCTTTATATATTTTTCCCTGTGCTGAAGAAATACTTGTGTGTGTTTTCTTTATCTTCATGTTCCTCTTAGCATCTAGTTATAATAAGCCTTTCTTGAGTGTCTTTTAGGTAATGAGCACTCGTACTACTTCATTTCATTCTCACAACAAACTTCACATGTGTTACTACCATTTTGCAATTGAGGAAACTGTCCCCTGTGATGGTTAAGTGACTTGTCCAGATTCACACAGTTGGTAAGCAGTAGGCTTGGCATTCAGACATGATTATCTGTGCCGTCAGAGCTCTGCACACACAGGAAGTGCTCAAAAACAGTTTTCTCAGAAATTGAATTGAGTCAGGTGCACCAAAAGATAAGAGAATCACTCGGCAAGAGAAGTTAGCCCTGAGGAGATTAGAGGCCCTGATATTTTTTCCTCATAACAAGGAAGGTACCAAATAATTGATTAGATTTAAAAGATTATTGTGAATAAACTACAAGGGAAATGAATGTGAGCAGAGTTTTAAAAAAAAAGACGGGAGTACAAAGCTTTTCTAAGCTTTGTTCAAAATGCTTTCTATCAGGTGGGCATTTTCCCTTTTGCTGCTTGTGGGGCAGTTGCCCAAACCTCCCAGCATATACTGAGAATACTGAGTGTATACTGAGTATACATACAATATGCATGCACTGACTATACATACACTGAACATATATACAGTATACATAGAGCATACATGCACTGAGTATTCATACACTGAATAAATATGCAGTATACATGCACTGAGTACATACATAATACACATGCACCGAATATACCTACACTGAGCATATACAGAGTATACATACAAGACCTGTACACTGAGTATATACTGAGTATAGATACATATATATGTACCGAGTATACATGCATTGACTATACATACAGTATCCATGTACTGAGTATACATACATTGACCTATACACAGTATACATACAGTATATGTGCACTGAGTATACCCTGAGTATACTGTATAGCTACAGTATATATACAATGAGTATACATGAACCGATTATATATAGTACCCACACACTTGGTATATATCCAAGCATACATACACTATATGTACAGTATATACACACTGAGTATACATACAGTATTCATGCACTGGGTATACAAGCACTGAATATATATACAGTATACATATAGTATACATGCACTGAGCATACATGTAACACTGAGTCAGCAACAGCGACCATCCTGCTCTTTGCATAGGTGTCAGCGGACCCCTGCAGAATGCAGGCTCACCCCCATACCATTCGCTTACCCACCTCCCCATTATTTACCCACCCCCCAGTGAGAGGTGTCATCACCTTAGACACAAAATGATTTTCAACTGATGCAGTCACAGGGGATGACCAGACAGGAAAATGGACAATACTCCATTTGAAGTACGCTGAAAAGAAGGCCAGTTGTGATAACACAACACAGCAAGTCTTCAGTGCCCTTAGAAATTGTTTTCTGTCTCCTCTTGGCACAGGAAATGGCCTAGCCTTGTCTCACAAGCAGGGACTGAAATGGGGAGTGGTGTCATAATTACTACTGCCATTAATATTAATGTATAGATTCCACTTCTATCAACCCATCCTGATGAACTTATAATGGGTTCATTGCAGGTCTGACTAGTCAAATGCTTCCAGAACAAAATTGCTTCATCAAATTTGGACTTTCTTGATGAGATGCCTCTGGCTTCATCATCTGATCAACTCTCATGGAGTGGAAAGCAGGCTGCTATTCCATTTTAATTTCTTTTTCTTTTCTCCTCTCACCCTTAGGGATTTTGGATAAAAGAGTTTATTAGTTGAGTTCACTGGCTTGTCCCCCCAAAGCCTGGAACTATACTTCAAACTTAGCCAAGGCCCTTCCTTTGAGAGCATGCCAGCTACGGAAGACAGGCAAGCAGGTGCAAACTGTTTGTTCCAGTCAGCCTTCCTGCAGAAAGCTTGAGAACAAGCTCACTAGGCCAGCAAGTAGCATTCCCAACAGCAGAAAGCACCCAGAAAATGATCATTTTCATAGTCTGAGTACCATTCCACAACCCATTTTCCACGTTCCTAAAGTCTAAAAGGCTCTAAAAAACAAAAGTTTTCATAAATCTGCAGCAAGCTCATGTGGTGGTAAAAATATGACATGTACTGGCATGAAGCTATTTATAATCTTTATCTCACTTAACATGAATATTTACAGATGGTGCTGCAAAAAAAATTAGTGTTTAATTATAAGGTGTTCCTTGGCACTCTGTGTGGTGTGTGCGTGTATCTGAAATATTCTAAATCTCAAAGCATATATGATCCCAGGGATTGTATAGAAGGAATTATAGACCCATAGTCTAAACACACCATAAAGACCCTAATTAACAACTTAATGAAAAGATTTACTTCATCTTCACATTCATGAACCAGCCTTAGACTATAAGTTGGGAGACTGGAATGAAATTGTTTAACCTTTCTGAGCCTCAGTTTCTTCATCTGTGAAATGAGGATGAAAATTGCTGTCCTAATTCCTTCCAGAACAGGTTTTGAGCCTCAAATGGGAATGCCCTTTGAAAGGGGAAACAATCCCAAAAGCATGAGATGTATTGATCAAAGCCAAGCCACATGACCATTCAATTGATGACCATTCAATTAGCTTTACAGAAATGTTCCTAACTTAAAAAATACATGTTCCATTAGTTCACTAAGCCCAACCTCTTCACCATCAATTTGTGAGTCTTGATATCCTCTTACATTTCATCACACTGGGTAAGTGTTGAACATCATACCTGGGAAACTTATGATTATATATTTGTGCAAGTTTAAAAGCACAGAGACATCCATGCTTAGGTTACATTAGAAATATTACAAAATAAGAATTTCTGGTCCTCTGATTAATAAATATTTTTGGTAGCAGCAATGTGTTTTTTAAAAGGGTGTTTTTTTTTTTTTTCACTTTGGAAAAGACCAAAACTGAGAGGAGTTTATGCTGACACACAACTGTCAGGGCTGTGGTTGGTGATTAATTTTAAGCAGTTTGTATTGCTGGACCAAAGGAATACCCTAAATATGGCAGATAAGATCCTAGTCACAATCTGAAATGGAGGGAGCAGGAACCAGCTCAACAAAAATAGATATAAAGAATAGAAAAAAAGACTTACACCAAAGGGCAGAGAGTCCGCACTCCTTAGAGCTTTTGGCTGATATAAATTTGCCTTCCACGAGACAGATGGTCCCTGTTTGCAAAATTGAAAAATGTAAATCTGTAGAACATATGTATGAATTAGGTACCTTAAGTAAGGACTTCAGGGAAGCCTAGAATTAAATACAACAACAACAACAATAATAATATTCAATTTACCGACTGCCTTCTATATGCTAGGCACTTACATACATGATCTCATGTAATGTTTGTACTATTTCTATACAGTAGGTGTGGTTATCATCTCGTGCATTCTGTCTCTCTGCTGCTATCTAGCAAACCACCCAAAAGTCACTAGCTTAAAATAATAATTTCTTATTATCCCTCATCGTTCTGTGGGTTATCGGGTTCAGCTGAGTGTCTTTCTTTCAGAATTTCTTGCAGTTGTGCTGGACGTCCACAGTGGCAGCTTTTCTCATGTCTGTCCTACTAGCTGGAGAAGCTGGGATATCTAGCGCCTGGCTGGGCATCTCTTTTCTCTCCACCACCAGTTTGGGCTTCCTCAAAGTATGGCAATCTTAGAGTACTCAGGTTTTTTTTTTTTTTTTAATATGCAAGCTTTCTTTCCCTAGATTGAGTGTCCCAAGGTGCAAGCTGCAAGATTTCTTTTTTTTTTTTTAATGTTTATTTACTTATTTTGAAAGAGAGAGAGAGAGAGAGAAAGAGAGAATTGCAAGCGGGCTCTGTGCTGATGGCACAGATCGAGCGTGATGCAAGGCTCTATCTCGTGAACCTGAGGTCATGACCTCAGCTGAAATCAAGAGTTCAATAGTTAACAAACTAAGCCACTCAGGCACCCCAGGAAACTGCGAGATTTCTTATAACTTAGCCTCAGAGTCATACCAAGCCCCTTTCACCCATTCTATTGGTCAGAAGTGAGTCACAGGACCAATCCTGATTCACAGGTGTAGGTACTAAGCCGTGTGACTCATAGAGGGACTATCCTTGGAGACTAGCAGATTTAAACATTTACAAAAAAAAAAATAGAAATAGAACAAATCATATTATAAATGAGAGGATTAAGGTCTGTAAGGTTAAGTTACTTGTCCAAGGTCAAACACCTTATAGGTAGTCAAGGTGGAGTTCAGATCTAGCACTTTATGGTTCTTCTATGCTGCACTCCAACTCCTAAGTAAACTTATGTCTGCAAAATGGATTAATTTACTAAAACAGTATTTATTAAGGTACTGCACAAACATAAGATTTCTATCCTCTGAAAGCCCTAGAAGGCTGTAGGTTAGTGTGAAAACAACATTGGATTTGAAATTAGAAGCTCAGAGGTGCCTGGCTGGCTGAGTTGGAGGAGAGTGTGATTCTTGATCTCTGAGTCATGGGAGCCCCATGTTGGGTATAGAGATTACATACATACATACATACAAACGTACATAAATGTAAAAAAAGAAATTAGAAGCTCAGAGTTTGAATCCTGACTCTGCAACGTTGGGAGATTCATTTAATGCCTTAGAAACTCAGTTTCCTCAAAAGTAACACAGAGATAGCAGTGCCTTTCCTGCAGGACTGGTTAAAATAAAATAAAAGGAGACATGTGAGCATGGTTTTGTTAGTGATGGAGTAAATGAACAGTGGGCTTTAACTGAAAAGAAGAGCATGGACCCTCAAAACATTATATAGCAATGCACAAGAGGAGAGCACCTCTTCGGGAGATGTTTGAAGGTTGGAATTTGATGGACATCAGCCAGGAACACACTGGAACTGATCTCTGCAATGGCTGAGGTTTCGGACCAGAGGCCCTGTGAAGCACTGTCCAACCCTATGCCCTCTGACACCAACAGTTTCCCTGGGAAATTCGAACAATCCTTGACTGCAGAGATCCTTTCCTTTCCCTCCCATGATGCCAAAACACCATTTTGTCAGGAAATAGACAGGACATTAGAAACCCTAGAAGCTAAAACTTAGTGAAAATCCACTCCTTAATTTTATTTCACCTTTACTGCACCTTTTTTTTAACCTTGTTTGCAAAACACTTGATGTGGGGAAGATCGGTTGGGAGTGAAATATGACAGAAGTTCGGGGAAGCCTTAGTTGAACTGGCTTGACGCTGAGCGTAACCGTGTCTGATGCACTGGGATCAAGATGCCAGTGGTCCCATAGGAGTAACTGGGCGGGGAGTGAGGGGTGGTAGTGGTGGAGGAGAGGAACCCAAGTCCATCCTAAGCAGGGCCCACCCAGTAGTCTGAGGCCTGGGGAGGGGATATGACAACCACAGGCAGAAGTTCAAGCCCTCATGCTCATGAAGTTTTCTGTGATGCTCTGGGGAACAAGCAGGGTGGCTTTCAGGCCAGGTGGCAAAGAGAGGCAAAGTGGGACTTGACCACTTTCTCCTCTCTTTCTGGAACTCCATGTAGTTTGGCACAGAGAGGCCTATTCGGTCACTAACGGTGTTATATAGGAAGGGGTAGTGAGTGAACCTTTGAACTTAGAAGTAATGTGAACACCACTCTGGATGTGGGTAAACTCAGGATACGGAATACTTGACTCCTAATCGAGATTTAACCTGTGTAGAGCAGTATTTTTCCAAACTTCTCTCCAAAGTTGTTATTTCTTTTCCCTGTTTTAAATAATACTACCTAAGAAACAAATATAACATTTTTAGTTTATTTTTTTAAAGTGCCTAATTCAGTTGGCTTCAGTATATTCACAAAATAACAACCATCACCATGATGTAATTCCATGACATTTAAAAAAACTATTTATTTATGTATTTTTATTTGTTTGTTTGTTTTGAGACAGAGAGCATGCCTGTGCTGGGGAGGGGCAGAGAGAGGGAGAGACAGAATTCTAAGCAGGCTCTGTGCTGACAGTGCAGGGTGACTATGGGGCCAGAACTCGCAAACTGTGAGATCATGACCTAAGCCAAGATCAAGAGTCAGACGCTTAACTGAATGAGCCATCCATGTGCCTCTTCCATAACATTTTTATATCAAAATGAAAGCTATGAGCAGTCAGTTCTCATTTCTCATCTCCCTCTAGGCTCTAGAAACCACTAATCTAGGTTACCTCCTGCCTCTGTGGATTTGCCTACTGTGGACATTGAATATAAATGGATTTTCACAGTATGTGGTCTTTTCTGTCTGTTCTTTCGCTTCGTGTAATGTTTTCAAGTTCATTCATATTACGGCCTATACCAGTACTTCATCCTTTTTTTATTGCCCAGTGATATTCCATAGTATGGGTGTAGTGCATTTTGTGTCTCCATTTGTCAGTTAATGGACATTTGGTTTGTTTCCATGTTGGGGCTATTTTGAACATTCATATACAAGTTTCTCTATGGATGTGTGTTTACAATTCTCTCAGGTATATACACCCAGGAGTGGAATTTCTGAATCACACAGTAAGTCCATATTTAGCCTTTTAAGAAAGTGCCAAACTATTTCAAATCAAACATTTTAATAAACAATTTTCCATTTTTTAATTAATAGACACAAAGACATTAATTGGTGTTTCTAATCAGCACAAGGTAATCCCTGCTACTATATTGACTTCTTATCTTTTTAGGCACAGCAGAGAAGTGTGCTATCTAGTCTATACAGACTGGTTTTTAGCAAATGATAGTTTTCTTTAGACTTTTTGAAATATTGCCAATAGCTCGAATATCCTCATTAGGATACCTTTGACGGTCCACAGAGTCCAGAAATCCAGACTGGGAGAAGGGCAAAGAGTATGAATAGCTTTTGGAAATGTTTTCCTAGAGTTTGGGACATTTATTCCCCTGTTTTCCTTTTCCTTCACTCCTCAACTGGAGGACCCCCTTTTTTTTTTCTTAACTCTTAACAGTATATTAATGGTTTCTATATTTTAAGACTTTAAGGACTAGTAAAAATATTTTGGGGGCACCTGGGTGGCTCAATCAGTTAAGAATTTGACTTCGGCTCAGGTCATGATCTCGCAGTTTGTGGGTTTGAGGTCCACATTGGGCTCTGTGCTGACAGCTCAGAGCCTGGAGTCTGCTCTGGATTCTGTCTCCTCTCTCTGCCCCACCCCTGCTCACACTCTGTCTCTGTCTCTCAAAAATGAATAAACATTTAAAAAATTTAAAAAAACATTTTAAATAGTGGATTTACGTATGCTTGCCAACTTTCTATTTTGCCAAATAAGAACATTCAACAGCTATTTTCTATCACAATGGTTTCATTAAAGAAAGGACAACTCCAGGGGTGCCTGGGTGGCTCAGTCTGTTGAGCATCCAACTCTTGGTTTTGGCTTCAGTTGTGGTCCCAGGGTCATGGAGCTGAGCCCTGTGCTGGGCTCTGTGCTGAGTGTGGAGCTGACTTGAGATTCTCTCTCTCCCTCCCCACCTCTAACCCCTCTCTGCTCACACTCTTTCTAAAATAAAAATGAAGGGCAACTCCAGAAAGGTAGATACTAGACTTAAATACGGTTTTTTAAAATTGTATTTTAATAACTGTTTTCAAAACATCCTAGTTTATTTTCCTCATTTTGTCATGGACCAATGAATCAGATCATAAGAATAATTACGTCGACCAGGCTGTGTGAGAATACAATTGTTTCTAGCCTCACCCACCTTGTTTTCATTAAGGGAAGACTATCATTCATTTCCTTGTAAAATTTTCTTCTCTTCTAGTTCCTCTTTGGTAACAAAGCTAGATTTCTCTGCCACACATGTTCCTTGGCTTTGGTGACTTGACAACAGAGAGAGAAAGACTACTGAGAGAAAGACCAGTTAGTGATGATTAGAAGAAATCGAATCTTGTACTTCTTAGAGAAATAAGACACTGGAATGTAGTGTACAGCATAGGGGATATAGTCATTAATATTGTAGCAACTCTGCATGGTGACAGATGGTAACTCGACTGGTTGTGGTAAGCATTTTGGAGTATCTATAAGTAATCACAGCACTAGGTTGTATCCCTGAAAGTAATACAATATTTGTATGTCAATTATTCTTCACAAATAAATAAATAAAATGTTAAGAACATAACTTGATTAAAGAATTGAGAAGGAAAGGGATGAAGCCAAGTGGGAGAAAGGGAAAAGCATCTAGCTATGCTGAGGGTATTTTTCCTTGGACGGCCATAGTGCTAGGG
The DNA here is from genome assembly GCF_003009895.1 of Hyaena hyaena. NCBI lineage: Eukaryota > Metazoa > Chordata > Mammalia > Carnivora > Hyaenidae > Hyaena > Hyaena hyaena. The sequence continues at coordinate 2,218,166 of NW_024080744.1, read as the reverse complement.
ATGACAGATTCCAGAGTGCATGTGGTGTGAAAGACTTAAGGAGGGATGTTAAGAATAATTAGGCAGTGGTGCTAGGATAAAGTAGGTCCTCTTTATTATTTTTCAGAAACACTAAAGAAGATTAGAATTCCCTTTTATTTTTTATTTATTTATTTTTTAAAAATTTTTTAATGTTTTTTATTTATTTCTAGGAGAGAGAGAGAGAGAGAGAGAGAGAGACAGCGTGAGCAGGAGAGGGTCAGAGAGAGAAGGAGTCACAGACTCCGAAACAGGCTCCAGGCTCTGAGCCGGCAGTCAGCACAGAGCCTGATGCGGGGCTCAAACCCACGAACTGAGAGATCATGACCTAAGCGAAAGTTGGAAGCTTAACCGACTAAGCCACCCAGCCGCCCCTAGAATTCCCTTTTAAAAAATATAGAGACTGGACCTCACGACCCAGGATTCATAGATTGTAAAAAATCAGACCATAGATAATGTTTGGCTCTCAGATGATAAATCTGCCATTACAACTAATATTTCATCATTTTTTCTCCAAGACATTTTGATTCTCTTCCATTTATCTCCTAGGTGAAATTTTCTCTTAGGAATTAAAGAAATTTTGTTTGTATAAGGATAGTATACATCTTCTCTATAGATATGAGAGATTACCCTTTTGGAGTGGAGGGTGGGTAACTATAATGGCAGTCTTTATTCATTTCATAGTTCATGTATTTTCTCACTCACTCAAAGAAGATTTATTGAGTATCTCCTAACTGAAAAGATTTTATTGAAGGACTAGCTAGATATACAGATAATATTAATGCCTAGATCTTGGATGAACAAATATTTCACCCCAGACTGTAAACACAAGCAATCACACCGCTACGGAACAGCAATATCACAAAGCACAAAGTGGGAAGTGATCAACTGTCTTTGGAGGGGTGGGCAGAAAGGAAAGTTCAATAATGACTTCCTGGAAGAGGTGACAACTAAGCCTAAGACAGTAAATATCAGTGGCGCCTAGGTGGCTCAGTCGGTTGAGCCTCTGGCTCTGATTTTGGCACAGGTCATGATCGCAGTTTGTGAGTTCAAGCCCTGTATCAGGCTCTGTGCTGGCAGTGTGAAAGAGCCTGCTTGGGGTTCTCTGTTTCTCTCTCTCTCTCACTCTCTCTCTGTCTCTGTCCCTCTCCCTCTTGTGCTCTTTTTCTCTCCCTTTCAAAAATAAATAAAGATTTAGAAAAAAGACCGTAAATGGCAGCATATTAGGCAGACAAGGGTCAGGAGAGCATTCCTGAAAGAGAACTGGAAAAAATGAGCTATTGATAGCTAGACTGTAAAAGCATGAGGCTGAGCATGGGAGGAGATTAGGCTAGATGGCAGGGGTCAGAGCCCAGGGGGAGTTTGGAACATTGTGTCAGGGCTGAGAGGCAGCCTCAGGGAATAATCATAATATGATTTGCACTCAGAAAGCTTGCTGTAAGGTAGCGAAGGACAGATTCAAGAGCAAGCTAGACAGAGACCCAGTTAGGCAGCCATGACAGCAGTCCAGGAGAGGGAGAATCCAAACACGTACCATGAAGATGCAGCTGGTTGAGGATGGGAAAGGGAGGGACTCATTCTGACTGGGAGATCTGAGAAGGCATCTGGGAAATGAGATTTAGCTATCTTGAAAGAACTGAACTTCAAAAGCCCAAACAGAGGAAATGAGAATTCCTTGGAGATAGTCTGTGTTCTCTCTAAGCCCCCAAAGCCTAGTTCAGATGAAGTCACATGGAGACACTGAGTGTATGTTTGTCAGATGAATAGAAAAGAAATTCCAGGGTGTGTTAGTTATCTCTTGTTGCATATTAACCCACCCCCAAACTTAGTGACTTAAAACAACCACCATTTATTTTCGCTTGCCTATCCATAGATTAGATGGACAGCTCTGGTGTTCTGAGCCCAGCATGGTTGATCTTCATGCCAGCAACCATCACTCATCGTAGCATTTGCAATCCTCTGGTGGCTCCATTAGTAGCTGGATGACTGTCGTTTGAAGGACAGGGTGACTGAGTCACATATGTCTTATCATCTAGCAGACCAGCCTAGACTTGCTCCCACTGTGACAGTAGGGTTCCAAGTGAGTGAACAAAAGCATGCCAGGCCTCTTAAGGCTGAGGCTCAGAACTTGCATTACCTCACTTCTCTTGGCTCCCTCTGGCCAAGGCAAGCCACCAGTTCTGCTCAGATTCAAGGAGTACAGAGAAATTCCACTTCTTGATGAAAGACAATAAAAAGTCATGTTCTAGAAGGGTGTGGATCCAGTGAAGAAAACACATCATTGTGACCGTTTTTACACTCTGCCACAGAGGCGGAGGAAAGGGCTGAGCCAGGTTGGGAGGTTCAACTGTGCAGGGTATAATCAGGGACACATGGACTGGCAATGCTGACTCATGGCAAGTGGGACAGGATGCAGAGGGATGTAGGAGACGAAGCTGGATAAGTAGAAACCAGACCATGGAGAGCTTTGATGGCCAGGCAGGGGGAAGATGTTTGGACTGCATTCTCCCCTCCCTGGGCAACTCTCCAGCATTCTGTGAGATGAAAAATGACACCTTCAGATGAAACCTCAACCAACTTGGAGGCTCCCATTCAGGCCTATTGTGTGTTCCAGCTGTGAGCAAAGTATGGGGAAGGGTCTTCCCTATCATTTCTCCTTGCCCAGTACTCTCTAAGATAGTGACTGGGCTCATTCCAGCTGCCAAACTGGGAGCCTCCGGGTTTGGAGGGCCACCACACAGGTAAGGATCACAGAATTCTCAATGACATACAACATGTTTGCCAGCCCAGGCTAATGTTTAGCTCTTTCTCCACCTTCTTTGGAAGTGTCCTGATGACAAATGAACGTGATTCACAATATCTTATGTTTATGGGGCATAAACATTAAACCTTCTGGAAAAACCAAGTGGTTATTTGTAAAGCCCAATCATATTCACTTTTGAATTTCATACTCAACATGCCCCTTGCACAGCCCTTGAACTAACTCAGGGGGTTGCCCTCTCTGTTTTATAGTCTTGGGAACTAGTCAAAGAGAAGCTAGCAGCAGAATGGCAAATGCTGGGTCACTGGGATGAGAGTAGGCTTGAATCATAAGCCATCATAACTGACAAATTCCTTGCCCTCCAAAGATAAACTCCTTCCATTGATCTTTAAGGTATATCAAAATGGCAAAATAGGTCACATCATCCATACAGAAAATGACAGCCTTCAGACACTTCAGGTCTCTTAAAGGAAATCACAGGATGCTCTTCTCCTGACATTTCATGTAATTAATTCCTCTGTGTCCTCCAGAGTTCCACATCTCCTATGTGAACTCAGGATCATGGCCATCTCATTCTCCACTTTATCACTAAAGTCTAACACTTAATTGATGCTTAATGATCATTAGTTGAATGTGAACATGAATAAATGTTTGAACCAGAGAGAGTGTACTAAAGGCACTGACAACATTGAATTCAGCTCTCCCTGGGCCACTTGCCAGTTATGTTTTGTGGGCAGCTTGCTTACTTAACCTCTCTGTGCTTCAGATTTGCTCTATATAGGAGGCTCTACCTGACAATTTTCAGGGAGGAAAGCTCTCACTTGGGGTCTGCTACATAGTAGATGCATAAGAAATAAAAGAAGAGAATGGACATGTTACAGAAAGAGATAGCCCAGAATTCTGGCAAATTGGACCTTCTGTCTAAAATGTGCAGAAAAGGACATACAGAATAAACCAATCCTGTTTATCTGCAGCTAGCAGCAAGATGTTATAAGACCAGTTTCATTTTTTTGGCTTCTGCCATCTCACCAAATCCACTCCTTTCCTCATTTGGAGGTGGGCTTTTAAAGTGCAGTCAATATGTCAGATGGTAACATGGTGTGGGCCAAACGTGACCTCACATTCCTAAATACAGACAACACATACTGCCATGTGTTCGGTTGTGCCCCTAACTTCAAAAGGTATGTCCAAGTCTTAATCCTTGCCATCTGAGAATGTGACCTTATTTGGAATGTGACCTAATTTGACCTTCTAGGACCTTTGCAGATGCAATCAAGTTAAGATGAGGTCATACTGAATGGGGGTGGACCCTAAACCCAATGACTGGTGTCTTTATGAGAGAAAGAAGAGGGAGATTTGGACACAGAGATACACACAGGGGAAAAGGCCATGTGATGACAGACATTGGACTGGTGTAGCTACAAACCAGAGAGACAGGGATTACTGGTAAGTGCCTGAGGTGGAAGAGATGAGGAAGGATCCTTCCCTGGAGCCTTTAGAAGGAACAAGGCCCTGCCTGCCAAAACCTTAATCTTGGATTTCTAGCCTCCAGAACTGTGAGAGAATACATTTCTGTAGCTTTAAGCCACCCAGTTTGTGGCAATTTGTTATGGCAGCCCTAGGAATCTAATACACATACAAATAGCTTTTATTTCTAGCCTCCAGGATCTGTTCCCAGCCTTTGCTGGGAAAGTTTCATATCCAGAACAAAACACTTTTCCCCAACAGGACATTTTCAAACATGTACAATTAGTAGTTGTAGGAGTACAGAAGCGGGGGGAGGAAGCAAGAGGAGGTAGTTAAGAAGATAAGAGCAAATGGAAAACCATAAAGGGAAATGTGGGCATCAGCAGGGTAGCAGCAGGCAGTGTCGGCCTGAGCCAGCTTCCAGCTGAGTGGAGCCAGGTGGGGCTGGCGTTGACAGTTCCTATAGAAGACAGGTGTCATGAAGTCAGCCTACCCAGGACAATTGCAAAGGTCATACAAGGTCAGGCCGTAAGCCAGGACTGAAAATGCCCATGTCAGGTTCTCTCCAGGTGTTCAGTCATTCTTTCCATCCTTCATCACAGGGGCTCTGGGTTGGCTTATGCTTACAAAGGGCTAGTTTGGCACGAGGATGCAATTTCTATTTCAACCGTTCCTGGAAAGCTGTGTTTCCTATGAGTTGACAGTATCAATCTAATATCAACTTTAACCAGCTACTGATACTGTACACAAATACAGTGTACAGTAGGGACTTGGATCATTTCCTCTTCCCCACCTTCTATATCCTAAGGTTGAAGCCCAACCTCCCACAGGTAGGCTGGACTCACTAGGATGATGGGCCAGGTAAATGGGGCAGGGGGATGGAAGTACCAGTGATTGCTCACAGAGATGCAGAGGACTGGAGACTGATCCTTGTTGCAAATGACTGTGGCTCCCTCCTTACTACCTCAGAAAAGAGAGAGAAAATTATGGATGACATGCAGCGTTAACTAAAATTCCAATGTACATGGCTATTTTTGAAACACTCCAGGCTGATGGTTGATTATAAATGTCATTTAGAAATTATTCTCGAGGGCCCTTTCTGTGTAAAACTCTGGACTGTCCGTGGAACTCAGAGCCAGAGGTCATGACCGCTGGAGGCTCATGACGTTGTGTGAAAGGGGCCATGTGAACACTCAGATACAAAGCTGGATGAAGGGGCAGCCAAAGGCCAGTGGGAAGGCAGGTGGAGGAAGGACCAGTCATATGGACTCACACAGTTTCTGAGCGCTTATTCTGTGCCAGGGGCTGGAGAGGCAAAGAAGGATGAGCAAGGGCCTTGTCTTGGGGAAGATCATAGTCAAATATGTTCAACATATTCAGCTAGTTTCTGGCAACTCTCCTCCCTACCCCCCACCCTCACACCCCGGTTCTACCCACTTCTCTATCCTTGTCACTCTAGCCTACTTTTCTTCATAGCCTTCATCACTCTCTGAGACAATCTTACTTGTTTATTTGGTTACTTGTCTCTCTCCCCCACTGAAATCTGAGCTCCACAGGACCTTTTTCTACACTATCCCCAATCCCTAGAATGGTGTCTTTTAACTACAACAGTGCAGTTAATAGTTGCTCAATGAATTGTTGCCCGAATGAAATACAGCCCAATAGGAGTAGGAGAGATTAATAATGAAGGGGATTAAGAGCAAGAGTTTTGAATCCAGGTACTTGGAGTCAAACCTCAGCTGCTCTACTTACTCACTGATTGACTTTGATCTAGTCAAAGTCACTTTCTATATCTCACTTTCCTCAAATGGGTAATGGGGATCCTACAATAGCCTGCCTCATAGGACTTTTAGAGAAATACATAAATTAATATATATACAAAGCATTTAGGGTTAGCAAATATTTTCTTAAAGTGCCATCTAGTAAATATTCTAGGCTTTAAGCCATGTGGTCTCTCATGTAATGACTCACTCTGCCCTTGTAGCACAAAAGCAGTCATAGACAGTACATAAATGAATTGAATGTGGCTGTATTCCAATTAAAACATGGCAAATTACAGTATAACATATAAGAATTACAACACAGGGGAGCCTGGGTGGCTTAGTCAGTTAAGTGTATGACTCTTGATTTTGGCTTAGGTCATGATCTCACAGTACTTGAGTTTGAGCCCTGTGTTGGGCTCTGTGCTGACACCATGGAGGCTGCTTGGGATTCTCTGCCTCCCTCTCTATGCCTGCCTTTCTCTCTCTCTCTCTCTCTCAAGATAAATAAATAAACATTAAAAATTAAAAGAATTACAACACAGAATAATAATCTATTGGCCAGGGAATTAGAAGACTTTCTTTTCTAACAAATTTCACTGTGGGAGTTCAAACTCTCTGCATCTCAGTTTCATCTATACATGGAGATAATGACTACTTTTTCCTACCTCAGTGGGTTATTGGGTAATCACATAAGATAAAAGGTGAAATGAAAAGTACAAGTGTACTATGTACACATAATGTAAATTGCAGTACAATTCTATAGGGCTGCTTGTATCCTTGGTTACAATGCAATAGGTAGGTCAGGTAGTATTATACTCATTGTACAGATAAAGAAAACAGAGAATTTAAATGGCCCATCTAAGGTTACATAGCTGATAAATAGAAGACTTTAGTTTGAACCTAGAAAATTTTTATTCTAGCACAATGTTCATCAACAATAGTGCAGCACATCTCCTTACACATAACATGAAACTTACATACAGTTTCTCTTGGGGTTTTTCTCCTTTACCTTTATTACACATAAATATCCTGTTTCCCTAGGCTCATCCCAAGCCAAAGGATTCCATTAGTACCATAGCAGTTGCTTTCTGTCCTTGAATAATTATAAATTCAGTTCATACTTTGTCTTGTCAAACCAAAGGAGAAGGAAAAATTCAGTGGCATGACTGTGCCATGATTAGCTTTAATGCATAGAGACAATTTCAGAGCAATATTCCATCTCCATTCCCCTACCCACAACATACACATTTTCAAGAAGCACAAATATCTGTTCTAGTTAGTTTGTATGTAACTTGAGTTGCATATGTCGTGTTACTGTAAGAAACTTACTCAGCTCAAGTCTAGAATAACAAGGACATGAAGCTTTCCATAGTTAGTGAAGACTTACCTTAGTGGGGATGCCTGGGTGATTCAGTTAGTTAAGCATCCGACTCTTGGTTTCAGATCAGGTCATGAGCTCACAGTTCGTGAGTTCAAGCCCCACATCAGGGTCTGCACTGTGAGCACAGAGCCTGTTTGGGATTCTCTCTTTCTCTCTGCCCCTCCCCTGCTTGCTTGCATGCTCTCTTTCCAAATAAATGAATAAACTTAAAAAAAAAAAAAAAGACCTACCTTAGCTTTGGTTAGATTGCTGGAGGGCTGCAATAATGAAACTTAAGTTTTCAGCCAACATGTGAGTGCCATGCTAATGCAAGATAAATGTCTGTGTGTGAGTTGTCCAAGTACTGTGTATTTTTCACCCACTAAAATAGCTAAAATTGAAAAGATGGACAATTCTAAGTTTTCACAAGAATGTGGGGAAACTAGAACCCTCTTACATTGTTGATAAGAATGCAACATAGTACAGCCACTTTGGAAAACAGGTTGGCAGTTTCTTAAAAAATTAAACTAAACTTCCTGTATGACCCAGAAATTCCATTCTTAGGTATCTATTCAAGGAAACTCAAAGTATATGACCAAGATGTGTATGCATTGTTTAGAGCAGTGTTATTCATAATAGCCAGAATTTAGAAGGAACTCAAATGTCTACCAACTGATGAATGATGTTTCCATTTTATAGAACTGCTGCTTGGTCATAAAAAGGAATGAACTACTGAAACATGTAACAACATGAATGAATCTCAAAACCATCATGGTGAATAAGAGAAAATAGACATAAAAGACTACATATTGTATAGTTTCATTTATATGAAATTTCTAGCAAAAGCAAAATTATATAGCAGTAGAAAGCAGGTTGAGGGGAAAGTTGAACCACAGAAGGTCTTAAGGAACTTTTGGGGGCATCAAACATATTCTAATTTTTTAAGACTTTAAAAGAGAGAGCATGAGCAGGGCAGAGAGGCAGAGAGAGAAAGAGAAAGAATCTTAAGCAGGCTCCATACTGAGCAGGCTCAATCCCACAATGCTGGGATCATGACCTGAGCCAAAATCAAGAGTTGGAAGCTCAACCCACTGAGCCACCCAGGTGCCCCCAACATATCTAAATTTTTATTGTCATAGTTGCATGACTGTATGTATTTGATTAAACTCCTATAACTGTACAATTTAGATGGGTGAATGTAAAGGTAAATTATATTCCAATAAAGCTATGAAACAGAGGTTTTGTGTATTTTTTAAGTTCATTTATATTTTTCTATAAAAATGTGCATGGCTATTTTAGAAAGTGTGCAAGGTATAAAAATGGAAAACAAAAACCTTACTCCCACCAGCCAGAGATAACCCCTGCTATCTAACAGGGGCTGACATTGTTAATGAGCTAATACTGAAAACAGTACTATACCTTCATAGTTTTTTAACTATCACATCTTTTTTTCTTAAAAACATTGCTTTTAATGCTTATTTATTCTTGAAAGAGAAAGTGACAGAGCCTGAGCTGGCGAGGGACAGAGAAAGAGGGAGACCCAAAATAAGAAGCAGTCTCTAGGCTCTGAGCTGTCAGCACAGAACCTGATATGGGGCTTGAACCCATGAACTGCGAGATCATGACCTGAGCCAAAGTTATACACTTAAGTGACTGAGTCACCCAGGAGCCCCATCATTTAATATTACATCTTGAGCATTTTACCATGTCATTATAAATTCTTCAATAATTTTTGGTGACTACATAACAGTCCATTGCCCTTAAGAGAGTGACCATATTACTGCTACTTTAGTAACACCGAGTAATTTTTTCTTCCTTTTTCTTTATTCAAATGTTTTAGATTACTTTGATTTTTGGTGAAGTTCTTGTAAGTGCTGGCTTTTCACACATATTCCATGTATTCTCCAGCTGGAAACGTAGTAGGTTTAGACTTCTCCCCCTTTAAAGACAGGCTTGGCCACATGACTTGCTTTGCCCCCGTGCAATATGAGTAAAGTGGTACGTTAATTCTGGCAGGAGGTTTGAAAAGCCAGTGCACAACTTGCCACAATCTCTATTCCTTGCCTGCATGGTGATGAATGCATGAATCAATGTGTAGCCTGTGCCAGTCTGGGTCCTTGGGTGATGGTGGTGACACTGAGAGGTAGCATGAGTGAGAAGTATATCTCAGTCACTGACATTCAGGGTTGACTGCTACTACAACATAATTGAGATTATCCTAACTCATACAATTCACGTAATTGTTTATGAAAATAAGGTGAAAAATGGATCAGTGTCTTTTCACTTTGGAAAAATGCCTAAGTTGACACTGGGATTGTGTGATCTGAAACAAATAAAATCGTGTTTTCAGAGCCAATGATTTTCCAATTTGAAAAGAAGTTCCTACCGTATTTCTATAAATAGAGTGAAGAAAGGAAGTTGTTTGACTCATAAGAAGAAAGTAATCCATGGGTTTTTATGAAAGTAGATCAACAGTTCGGTAACGAAGGGAAAAGTCAATTCTGAGACTCGGAATGGATCCATGTCTAATTTGTTCTGTGTCCTTTTACTATTGTTACCCAGATGACATTGTGTGCATTGTGATTTAGCAAGAGTGCCCCTGTGCTGCATTGATAGAGAGAGGTGTTGAGAGGTGTTACACAGGCCATGTTATGACAATCAAGTTGCCGCCAATGGATGGGGCATTTTATGTTTGGATCCCAAACAGGAAGTTATTATTCTTGTCAAAGAAAAGAGAATAAATCTTCTTTCCCAGGGGCACACAAGCAGAAACACACACAGGATACAGAAAGTCAGGTGGAACCGCAGTGGCAAGGAAACAGGCTCACGCGTACAATGAGGAGATACCATTTTACAAATCGTTTCAGAGACAGACCGTAAATATTCTACCATAGGAATTCAGGGCCCAAAGAAATGGTCTCTCAGTATAAGTAGGCCTCAGATCTGGGGCCAGAATTCACACAGAGTTCAGGTAGCTCATAAAATGCAAGGATAAAAGAAATATTCACCAACCACCACCAGCTAAGTATTTTTACCCTACCAATGATAACACAGCTCTCCTACACAGTGTTTTTGCTACTGTCCATAAAACGTGTGCAGAAGTGTACATACATATATATGTCATCATAGCTTGAGTGCAGTCATTCTGAAAAATCATTTTTCCATCGTTATTTTTTTAATTAAAACTTTTAAATGTTTGTTTATTTTTGAGAGAGAGAGAGAACGCAAGCATGAGAGGGGCAGAGAGAGAAGGAGACACAGAATCCAAAGCAAGCTCCAGGCTCTGAGCTGTCAGCACAGAGCTCAATATGGGGCTCGAACTCACAAATTGAGAGATCATGACCTGAGCCAGAGTGGGATGCTTAACTGACTGAGCCACCCAGGCACCCCTATTTTTCCATCTTTAAAAAGTCCCAAGTGACTATTACAGTTAAGTTTCTAGGGCCCAGAATGGGATAAACAACACATGTGTGCCACCTCTATATGTCCATGTCTCTGGTAAACAATGAATTGCTTTGTGTGTTTTTTGTAGAAGAAAGGAGCTATGAGTAAAGCATGGGTGATTTACTTCTTTATTATTGAAATATTTATAGTGACCTTGATGTGACTGATGTAGGGAAGTGTACATACATATATATGTCATCATAGCCTGAGTATAAAATATCAAATGGCAAAGAAATAGTGAGAGAATTGCAGTTAGAAATAAGGACTTGAGGGCTCCTGGGTGGTGTAGTTGGTTGGGCATCCAACCTTGGCTCAGGTCACGATCTCACGCTTTGTGGATTAGAGCCTTGCGTAGGGCTCTGTGCTAACAGCTCAGAGCCTGGAGCCTGCTTGGGATTCTGTGTCTCCCTCTCTTTCTGCCCTTCCCTCACTGGTCCTCTGTCTCTCTCAAAAATAAACACTAAAAATATTTAAAAAAAAGAAATAAGGACTTATATTGGATTTAGGTTACAATCACAAAAATCAAATACAACTTTTATGTTTGGAAAAATCATTGGAAGAGCATGGATATTCAGATGTTTAATTTTGGCTTCAAAGCCATTTTAATGACAATACGTGAGAATTTTTACTTATCCAAAATCAAAATATTAGGCCATATCTTTGCTGGGTTTTAAATAATCACAGTACATTTATTAGCACAATTGAGTGCAAAGTTAAAAAGACTATAACTCTACTTCTGCTAGAGAACATGGAAAAGCAGGTTAATTTTCTTCTCCTGTCCATTTAGAAGTAAAATAGGAAATATAGGTCCTTGACTTTGAAGGTTGTTGTCTTAATAATAACAGCTAATATTTACTAAGAATCTACCAAATGGCAGATAATCTAATCTGCATAAAAACCCAGCCAAGTCAGCTGTGGTAGACTATTGCAAGATGCTCTCCAGTTAGCCACACCCTCAGAGTATCAACTGCTATAAATTCCCTTCCCATAGTGATTCTGGGCTTGGCCATGTGATTTGCTTTGCCCAATGGGACATTACCAAACACAATATAAGCCGCAGCTGAGTAAGTGCTTAAACATTGGATTTTTCCTCTTGAGATTTAGTTGCTGTGTAAAAAGCTCAGGCAAAATTATGAAATAAAGAAAGTCCACATGGAAAGAATTTCTAGGGAATGAGAGGCCATCTTAGATTATTTCAGCAAAACTCCCTGGTAAATGCAGATGAATAAGATATTCAAACAAAACTAGTAGAAGAACCACCCAGCTGAGCTTCACCCCACTGAATCATCAAAAAGTAATGAATAACTTAAATAACTGTTATCTTAAGCCATTATATTTTGGAGTGATTTCTTACAAAGCAATAAGCAACTGAAAATGTGGGTAATATAATTTGCAATTGAAAAATATGGAAATTGGGGCTCAGAGAAGTTAAATATATTGTTAAGGTCTTATAATATGATTAGAACTCCAAATGTATCACATAAAATCCCGTGTTCTTTTCACTGTACTCTAAAATTTCAAATTATGTATCCAAACTGCTTACTTGGCATCTCTTCGTTGTTCAGTAAGAGGCATCTTAGACATAAAAAGTCCCAAAACAAAGTCTTGAGTTTCCTTACCCCCAAATTCATTCCTCTCTGGGTTCTTTACCTCAGCACCCTACCAGTTGCTCAGCCCAAAAATCTGATATTCTCATTGACCGCTCTTTCACTCACACCCCTCAGTCAATTAGCAGGACCTGTCAGCTTTAGCTTCAAAGTATCCTCTGAATTTGACCCCACTGATCATCATCTCCTCCTCAAATACTCCAGAGCAGGCTACAGTTATGCCTCACTTAAACTACCAATATAGCATTGGGGTGAGGGGAGCATGGGAAAAAGCAGCACCAGAGGGAGCAGAAGGTAAAGGAAAAAGGGAAAATTGAATGACCCCTTCCGATTTAACAGCTCTTGTCACTTCCTCCACCCTCTACTCCATCGCTGTCCTTTGCACCATTGGTTATTTTCAGGGCAATGAGACTAACTTTGGCAGAAACAGGGTTCTGCCATCTCTCTCATCTGCCACAGAGGCATTAGCTCATTTCTAGAAAAGCACAGTAACTGAATGCGTGTGGCATCAATTGCAGTTGATTTGGGAGTAGGGTTTCACATCTGGCTTTGGGGAGATTACAACTGGAGGGGACTAAGGTCTTAAGCAGGCATTATCCCTTCCTCTGCACACTAAAATGCTACTTTGGATTTTGATGGTTTATTCTTCAAGAAAGGAGGTCTGGACAGGGGAAGGTTAATTGACTAGGCAAGGTCAGGACTTCCAATAGAGAATGTTGTCTTAAAAAAAAAGAAAAGGGCACCAGGATGTGTTAGGCCAATAAATAATTCATTGGACTGCCTATTCACAGACTAATAGAAAAATATTACAGAATGCCTACATGTCAATCAGTCTGCAGTTGGTTAAATAAACACAGAATGCAGATGTCACTTGTAAAACCCAGATTCATACATTAATTGTATGTTTTACCCAGGCAAGAGCACAGTATCTGGTAACTTTACTTCAAAGTCTATTAAAATCTCATGGCCTTGAAAAGGTTACCTGACATCTTGTAGGCCAGATACGGGGCTGAATGGACATGTCCCCTGCCGCCGAGTGTACAATAGCCAAACACTGAAATGGCACTCTAGTTACGTTTGCTGCCCTTGCAGAGGAACATTGAGGGCTGTGATCCTTGTGAGCCTACTGGAACTGTCCTGGCTTAGGGGCCACCTCCGCAGCAGCAGCAAATGCAAAAGCAGGGTGTGTATCTGCAGATGCCCCCAGGGCTGGTCCATTAGCAACTCCCATGTCTGTTTCACAGTTTCCTAATTGTTCCATATGCTTTTAAAAGAAAAAAAAGATGATAAGGTGATAGTATAATAGTTAAGTCCTACTGTGTTCTGAGAACGTGCTTCATCTACCATTTTTCTTTTACATATAGTCCTCGCAAGTATTATTATTACTCCATTTTTATGATGAAGTATGTAGAATGTGAAGAAAGAAACAAAAAAGAGTAATCAAAGTTACCTCACGGGTAATGCGGCAACAAATTGGCACTTCTAATGAAATGCACTCAGAAGGAAATAAAATCACTTCTACGGTGTTCTTGCTAAAAGTGTCTAGCATGGATTCAATCAAGATCAGATAAACCTAAATTAAGGGCTATTCTGAAAAATACCTGTGCAGTAACTCTTCAGATTTGTCAAGGGAAGGACATGAAAGACAAAGACTGAGAATCTGTTTCATGTTAAGGGAGACTAACATGTAACATGTGAACCTGGACTGGATTCTGTACTAGTAAAAGCACATCAGTGGGACAGTTGGTGAGCTTGAGGACTGTGGATCAGATAATAGTATTTTGTTAATGTTAACTTTCTGATTGTGATCATTTCGCCTTTATGCTGCATAAAAAATGGTAACATTTGGGGCAACTCTGTGATAGGTATTCAGGAATTCTTCGTGCTATTTTTTAACTTGTTTCACAGGTCAAAAATTATTTCAAAATTAAAAGATAAAAATCAAAAGAAAGAAAAGAAAGTAAAAGTATTCAGGAATTCTTTGTGCTATTTTTCAAACTTGTTTTACAAGCCAAGAAATGTTTCCAAATTATAGGGTAAAAAATGGAAAAAACAAAAAAGAAAGTAAAAGAAAAAAATGCCCACAATGTAAAGCATCTCAGCAGAGACTCTAGGAAGAGAGGAGAGATAATATCAAATACAGAATGGAAAATGGGAATGCTTCTCTTCCCACAGCTCTTGATACCATTTGTGGTTTGTCCTTAGAGTGGTTCATCCAGAAGATAAATTCTCTAGTGTAAAATTCTTGTGAATGACAAGCTGTTAGATTTAGAAGAGAATTTAGACGTACTCTTAGAAGCCTCATTTTGCAACAAAGGCGCCTGAAACTCAGTAAGGCATGGGGATCATGGGTCCAAGGTCGCACAACAGGAGAGCCAAGATTAGCACCTAGCTCTTCTGGGTCATGGGATGCTATTTCTGTTCCACCACTTCAGAAAGAGGACACCTCTGTGCCACGTGGAACGCAAGCTCAGAATCCATGGTTTAGGAGACTTCTTCATTAGCTGTGTGACTCTTTCTACCCACCTGCTAAAGATTTGCTTCTATAGCCAGATCATCATTCACATAGTCACTCATTTAGCAAATACTAATCGAGCTCTTTCCAAGTGCCCAGCACTGCTTGAAACACTATAGTTATAGCAACTATCAAAAACACCACTAATGACCTGCATAACCTTGAGCACATCCTTTTACCTCTCTAAGCCTCAGTTTGCTCTTCTGTTACACAGAGAAGATAGAATTATTCAAAGGTTGTTCTGGATATTAAATAAGATTGTGCATCTAATCTCTTAGCAGAATGACTGGCATATAGGAACTCAGGAAGTATTAAGTATTATAGTTCTTTCTTTCTCTCCAGCCTGAACCTGTGTCAGTTACACTAGCTGGTGGGGATGTCTGGGAGCACTCAGGAATGTTATAGACTATTTCTGAAAACACTGAAAGCTCACATTTAGGAAGGTAAGATTTTCCAACAGAGGAATTTTCCATTTCCCACTCCATTTCTTTGTTATTTTCAAAGGTAGATAAACAATAAAAAGAAAGGGCCAGAAAGGCCAGCTGAGAAAATTGGTGTTGAGCAAAGAATTCAAGTGGGAGTTCTAATATGCAGAATATCAGATAGATTTTTTATCTAGATTTAAATGAGACTGTTCTTGGAGGCTGGTTGCGTCTAGCCTCTTCATGGGCATAATCTGAAGGCCACCTTAGTGAACCCTTGATTATTTCCACAAATGGAAAGAATAATAGATTACTGTACATAAAACAAGATAAGGAGAACCCACTAAGGGGTGCTTAGAACAAGCTTCTGGTGCCTTCCTATTGCTATATTCTGAGAATGTGACCATCATCCTCTGCCACATTCCTTGTCACCTGCCTCCCTAAGGTCAGGTTCATCTAGGTACCCACTTTCTTTCTCTCCCCCAACCTTCTCCCAAGGCATCCAGTGGAGAACCTCCCATTTAGGATGTATTCAACAACTTTATGTGAAATACATAAATCTATTTGGGGAAGTGAAGCCTAGCAAAACCATAAAAAAAAAATAAAGCCCAATGGTAGTGAAAGGTCCTTCACTTCATTCAGAATTCTGTCTGTCTATACAGGTGGTTGGGACTTAAGTGAATAGAAAGTACTTTAGTTTCATAGGCTTCCCAGGTAACAATTTTCAGTGAGAGGCCACTTAAGAGTTTGGTCTCATATTCTCCAGTCACAAACTCTTTAGAGAAATGACACTAAATACATCCAGTCAGTAGATCTATTTGGTTATAGATCTGTATGTATTTTCCCTTTCCTTCATAATCAGGGATGAACTGACACTTTTTAAAAGTCCCCCAGGTGACTTTATAGGGCCTCCAGTGTTGAGCATCAATGCTATAGATATATTACATGGTCAAGTGACCAGCTTAGCAGATCATTTGTCAACTTCACATTTCTGGAGAAAAGAATCTGTGGCTTATCTTGGGTCAGGTACCTACCTCAATTCTAATCAAGTTGGCCAGACAGGC
This sequence comes from Hyaena hyaena, assembly GCF_003009895.1. Classification (NCBI taxonomy): domain Eukaryota; kingdom Metazoa; phylum Chordata; class Mammalia; order Carnivora; family Hyaenidae; genus Hyaena; species Hyaena hyaena. The sequence continues at coordinate 2,201,745 of NW_024080744.1, read as the reverse complement.
AGGCTCACATGGTGCAGGGGGCCCCAATCCTATGATTGCTGAGGCAGTTCTTAAAATATTTTTTAAGTTTACTTATTTTGAGAGGGAGAGAGAGAGAAAGAGGGAGAGAGAGAGAAAGAGAGAGAGAGAGAGAGAGAGAGAGAGAGAGAATCCCAAGCAGTTTTCATACTAAACAAGCTAACAGCACAAAGCCCCATGCAGGGCTTGAACTCACAAACCTTGAGATCATGACCTGAGCCAAAATCAAGAGTTAGATGCTTAACCCACTGAACCACCCAGGTGCCCCCTAGCTCAGGCAGTTCTTAAAGAAAAAGGAGAGTACTACTGTAGGCTAGACAGACACTTAAAAACACAGTGTGGCAATTATATAGAGTAGTTCCTACTTGTTCAAGAATAATTTAAGACAGCTTAGAAAAACACAAACGAAGCAAGATTTTTAAAAAATCATTTCAATGAAGAGACCTGCTGGAAAGAAAAAGAAGTAGTTGGAGGAACCCAACAAAAAAGAAGTAAGATTGGTGCTCCAAATTATGCCACAAGGCCCAGCACACTCTACTAGAAGTGGACTGGACCCCAAGTTTGGCTGTGAATTTCCTTGCAGCAAACACAAAAAAAGAAAATAAACTACGGTACACGATTCACAACATTCATAAGATAAAACATACCAGTCATCAGTGGAAAGGCAGCTTTTCCTGAATAGAGAACTGAGAGGAATTTCTCTTGCATGGTTTAGTGAGCCATATTCTCGATGATCTTCTTGTAGGACATAGGACAACTCTCTGACGTAACTCAGTGTAGGCCTATAGTCCAAGGCCAAGAGTAGAGGGCAGGCCAAATATAAAAAGCAGAGTGTAGCATGTGGTCAGTAAAAGGTGCTGAGGATGTGTCCCAATTGGTGGGAGAAAGAAGAGAAGTCTCCTACTTAAAAATTTCTCCCAAGACTCTTCTACTCTCCTTCAACCTCAACCCCCATCCTGACCACAGACCCTCTGGTATCAATGTTTGGGGTGTTTACTTAACAAGAGCCTATTGGTTAACAAGACAGAAACCACATTAGGGCTGGTCGCCTTAAAAGAGCTCTGAGGAAGTTTGAGGTTCTCTATGTCACTAACATTTGTTGGTTCACAAAGGACAGATGAGCATTTGTTAGAGATGGGCACATGAAATGAAAAGGAAATGAGAAAGGAAATAAAGGTTGGCAGCTAGGGCTCTGCCCTTTGGAGTACACTTCGGAAAACCCATCCTACCTTTATCCTCTACCTAAATTGGTTTCTAAAAAAGACTTCATTCTGAATTTCAACCTTCCCAATTTAAGTAGGAGATTTTCTAACTCAGTGAATTGATTTTGTTCAAAACAAAGAACAAAATGGGCATCTCAGTGGCTTAGTTGGTTAAGCCTCTGACTCTTGATCTTGGCTCAGGTCATGAGCTCACGGTTCATGGGATTGAGCCCCATGTGGGGCTCTGTACTGACAGTGCAGAGCCTGCTTGAGATTCTCTCCCCTTCTCTTTCTGCATCTCCCCAAAATAAACACTTAAAAAATAATTAAAAAAACAAAATTATTTAAAAAAGAAAAAAGAAAACAAAACAATTGTGGCAAAGAATGCCTGTTGTATAGGCAAACTACAGAGATGGGAGAGAATCAGCCAGTCTAGAGTACGTCCAGAAAGACTCCTAATCCAGTGCTCTTCTTTCCTCCACAGCAGTCTACTGGATTCACTGAGAAGGGCTAGGTTATCCCAGGCTACAGAGAAAGAGGCAGTGTCCTTGGAAGGGGCTTTAGGCCTTTGGGTTAGACATCCCTAGTTTCTAATCCTGCTCTCTTTGGTAATTCAACTTCTCTCAGCCTCAGTTTTACCATCTCTGAAATGGGAATAATAATGCCTACCTGTTAAAGTTAGAGATGATGTAGAAGTTAGCAGCAAGGCCAAGGATTAGAAATTATATAGCATGTAAATTAGTATGGCAAGTAAATAGGAAGTGCTCTGTAAACGAAGGTGGTCCATATGTCCGTCCGTCCATCCGACTGTCCATCCATCCATCCATCCATCCATCCATCCATTCTTCTACTTATTATCTTTATTTCTTTTTTCTTGGTCTTACCAGGTCTGAGTATCAGCTACATAGTCAAAGTAGGAAGAAATGGAGTAACCATGAGAGATTAGCATCCTTCAGAAAGCATCAATTCCAGAGGAATATTCCATGCCTCTAAAGAAGTGAACACAACATTTCCCAATCCTTTAGACGTTAAGAGCAGTGGGAAGTGGGAAGTGGGAAGTAAACTGATACTCCTCCTAACAGGAAGCTCTCATTGCTTTCTTCAGCCTGAACATTTGTCTTGCGGCCCATGCATTGGCTCTTTGGTGTCCGTTTGTCCATCAGCTCTAGCCATCCTGCAATACAGCTCTGGTCAAACGCTCCACTTCTATAGATACAGCCCTCTCCCTCCCAATCCTTGAGAAGAAAAAGTTCTTTTTTTTTTAAGTTTGTTTATTTATGTTGAGAGAAGAAGAGAGAGAGAGAGGGAGAAAGGGAGAGAGAGAGAGAGAGTAAGCAGGGCAGAGCAGAGGGGAAGACAGAGAATCCCAAGCAGGCCCTGAGCTTACAACATGGAGTCTAATGTGAGGCTTGAACTCAAGAACTGTGAGGTCATCACCTGAGCTGAAATCAAGAGTAGGATGCTTAACTGAATGAGCCACCTAGGCATCCCGAGAAGAGTTCTAATGCTACTTGTGTCTATACTTCTGAAATGTGCCTACCTGAATTTCATAGGATGCTTTAATTCTTGTTTATAACATTAATTTATTTGCGATTATCAGTTATACTTATTAATTATAAAAATCCAAAAAATTTAAAAAGAAAACTCAAAGAGGAAAAGAGCAAGTCCTGCAAATTGCCCTACTTAAAGATTTCAGACCTGCTAACATCTCCCAAGCCTTTTTGTACCTAGAACACATGCCTTCTTTTCCCCCACCACCGCCAAAATAGAATCATGTGGTACATATAGGATGTGCTTTCTTTACACAACAGTATATTGCAAACATTTCCTCCATGCCATTAAATATTTTGTTTTAGTCTTGTTTGAGTCTCTTTTATTTCCTCGGAATCATAGTGAGAACACCAAAGCAGAAAGTTGGGAGACCAGGGACTCACTTGGCTGGGCAGCTCTCGGTAAATTATTTCGTCTTCACCTGAAAATGTATACATTCCATGTCAGCGTCAGGGTTTTATGACTGGAAGTGGAGTAATGACTTTTCTTAAAAAACAAAAATGGATTATGGATTTTAAGATAGACAAACCTTCTGTTAAGCCCAGGTTTTTGTAAGCTTATATACTCAAATCGTTGTAAGGTAAAAAAACTGAGGACATTAAGGATCTTCCATGCAAGCCAGATGTTATTCAGGAAGGAAGGAGGCAATGATTAAAATGTTCTAGTGATATGTGTGTCATCAGATGTATACCTCTCTCCCACCCACACACACACTGGCCTCACTCATGGGCGTAAGTCTCTCTAGTTGAGGCATCTTATGGCTTTCTGAGTTTGAACTCTGATTACTATCCAGCCTTGAAGTCTTTGTAGTTTATTGAGCTGGATTATCTTTTTACTTTACTTAGCACTCTGACTTCTGTCACAGAAGTCCTATGTGAATTATTTGTGGAAAACGTTTCAAGGAGCTCCAGAACTTTTGTTTTCTTAAAAAGAGGTCAACTAAATGTTCTTTTTACTGCACAGAGGTTTCACCATTAAACTTACATTTTTTAGTAATTTCATTTTATTCCATCAAATCACAAATTCCTACTGTTTTAAATCCTAATATTTCAAGGATGATTTTCACCAAAAATAGTTTCCTTTTTTTAAAGTTAGTTTATTTATTTTGAGAGAGAGAATCCCAAGCAGGCCACAGAGCCTGACATGGGGCTTGATCTCATGAACCATGAACCATGACCTGAGCCAAAATCAAGAATTGGAGGCTCAACTGACTGAGACACCCAGGTACCCCAAAAATACTTCCTAATTTTTATGAAGAGATTACAGGTAGTTAAACAACCAAAATCAAACAACAGCAAAAGAAGCAGATGAAATACCAGAGTGGCATTGACAAAAGAAAATAAGAACACAAAAGTATGTAAAACGCACATACCTATGCATATACATACATGTATATATAATACGCTGCATATATAATCACCATATCTATTGAAAACAATTGGCATGTGTCACATCTCTTTCACATAAATATTTCAGTGGAGTTCAGTATAGAAGATTTGGAATCCAAAGACCTGCTACATGTGTCATTTGGAGCAAGTCACTGAAGCTCTCATTTGTAAAATGGGACAATAGTATCACCCATGATAACTATATTAGAAAGGAAAAATATAATCAAATCTAAACTGCAAAGCAATATGAAAAATTTGAGGATTAAGAAAAAAAATAAACAAGGTCTCTTGCAGCTTGTAACAGGAATACCCGAAGATGACAATTCCCCAAACTATCCTGCTTTCCCTTAACAAAGGTTCCAGAATGAAGCATCTGAGTTCTCCTTTTAGGTTTGAGTTGCTGACTGAGCCAGTCTCAGGGCCCAGCTTCCCTCTGCAAAAACACCCCTGAACTTGTTCTTGAACCTCAAGTATGATCTAGTGAAACAGTGAGTTATGAGCCTGTCTGACCTTAACTCTACCAGGTGCCTTTGCCTAACTGGGTTAGATATTTAACTTCTCAGTGAGTCATTCTCTAACATTCCAAACGGGGACAATCAGTTTCATCATCTACCTCACTCAATGGGTTATGGTCGAGAGGAAGACAGGTTGATAACTGGGAGAGGTGGGCTTTCTATGGCCCTAGGAAGTGCTTTCTCTGGACTGGGGGGGCAGCAAGGGGCAGGGTGACATAGTGGTGAGTGTGCAGGAGTCAATCCCAGGGCACCTTGGCCGGCCCCATCGCTGCTGCTGTTCCTCAGTTTTATTATCTAGAAAATGATATTTCTGGCTCTAAATGAGCTGATTTTATTTTATTTTTTTCAGCTCTATTAAGGCAATATTGACATATATGAGTTGATATATATATATCAATAATTATCTCTGATATCTCTACAGCATTCTAAATTTACATACATAATGTCACTTGGTTTTATTCTCAAAAGAATGCTGAGAGATGGTTAGACAAGTTGAAAGTTATTGGTTTCCCATCTTACAGATGAAGACATATGGGCTGTGATGGTCAATTTTATGTATCTACTTACCTGGCTAAGTCTCTCCAGAAGATTCTGATGCATACTCAAGTTAGAGACCATCTCTAAGGCATTCCACTCCCTCCCTCTTATCTCTAGGCCTTTGGGTGATGTTCTACCTTCCCAGAGTACACTTGGCCCTGGCTCTCCACACACCCCATTCTCACTCACTTCATTCTTGTCTCAACATCCTTGAGTGGATTTACTCCTAACACTCCCAGCTCTGACAAAGACTTCTCTGGGTTGGTTGCCCACCCATGTGGTCCCAGAAAAACCTGTCCATTCCTCTAAGAAAAATCATTTCACATTGCTCAGGATTAAATTTTCTGTCTCCCTCAATAGGCTATATGCTCCCTGAGACCAAGGAGTACACTTCATTTATTTCTCTATCTCCAGGCCTAGCATAGTATCTGAAACATAGTAGGTATCTATAAAGGTTTGTTGAATGGACAAAAGAAGGATTGAATGAATGAATCTAATAAGTAATTGTGTGACACAAGTCTTCACTCTGTCAGCTGAGCCCAAGCCAGACAGGATTATGTATGAAACGTGCTCAGCATGTTGCCTGGGTCATAGAAAGTGGTCTACAAATGTCTATTGTTCTCCCTTTTGCTTCTTTTCCTCTCTTTGAAAACATTAAAAAAATTTTTTTAAATGTTTATTTATTTTTGAGAGAGAGAGACAGAGTGTGAGCAGGGGAGGAGCAGAGAGAGAGAGGGAGACACAGGATCTGAAGCAGGCTTCAGGCTCCGAGCTGTCAGCACAGAGCCCAATGCGGGGCCCAAACTCACGAACTGCGAGATCATGACCTGAGCTGAAGGTGGATGCTTAACCGACTGAGCCACCCAGGCGCCCGTCTTTGAAAACATCTTAGTTTCCAAAAATCCTAGTACAAAATCCTAGTACTGAATAAAGACAATGTCGTATTTTGATGGATTGACTGAAGGAAGATGAGGAATGGTTTCCAGCCACCCACCTAAAAGTCGTGGTTTCTAAGAACATCCCTTGTCACACTCAAAAAAATGCTCTGTAGTTGACCACCATCAAAAATAATTTAGTGTTGACTACTTGGAAAAGATTGATTTTCTTCTTTTCTTCTCATATTTTAGTTTTAGTTTTAAGTTTTCTTTAATAAAATTGTTTTAATATGTTTCAGATGGGCATTTGAAAGGCCAGCACTATCACCATGGTCACCTGTGTATCTGCTACTCAGAACAGGATTTCACAACCTCCACATAAGACATTTGAGTACAGATCATTTGTGCTATCAGGGCCCATCCTATGCATTGGAGGATGTTTAGCAGTGTTTCTGGCTACTACCCCCTGGATACTGGTAGCACCACCATCCTTAACTTGTGACAGCCAGAAATGTCTCCAAACATTGCCAAATATCTCTTGGGAAGAAAAATTGTTCCCTCTCCCCTATGGAGAACCAATGTGATAAAAAATGTACCATTTTCCTATATTTGTTCTATTATACAATTTTTTCAAAACCGTTTAAAAATAATTTGAAGATATTGAAAATAATATGAAGATATGCAGATGTTGTGTTTCACCCCCATATATATTTTTTTAACTTTATTTATTTTTAAGTAAACTCTGCATCCAACATGGGGCTCAAATTCATGACTGTGGGATCAAGAGTCCCATGCTCTCTGACTGAGCCAGCCAGGCACTCCCACCCCCATGTATTTTAGAAGGCATCTCCTAACAATAAGGATATTGACTTGCATAACCAGAATTCTATTACACATGTAAAAATATTTATAAATCTCCAACATCATCTATAACCCACCCCATAGACTCTATTTGTACAAAGTAATATTGGCCTGGAGTATGGGAAAAGAAGATATATTTTAATGACTAATTTTGGTCTTATATCTGAAAGACAAATGAATAATTATACAATAGTCTTTGCTATTACCTTGAGGCAAGGAATTCACTTTCAAATGGCTTCTCCTAGTTTCAGTGTTCTGGCCAAGTTTTCATGATCAACTTACAAGCATAGATACATCAAGACCCTTGGTGACTTTAAAAAATAACAAAAATGAAAAAAATGTCCTGTTTTAAAATGAATCACTAAGAATTTTGGTACTTTCAATTCTTTGATATTTTCCTTTTCTCTTTCCCTCAGTTCCTTCCTGACCTCACTTCTTTCTTTCTTTCTTTCTTTTTTTTTTAAGTTTATTGATTTTGAGAGAGAGAGAGAGAGAGAGAGAAAGAATCCCAAGCAGGCTCCATGCTGTCAGTGCAGAAGCCAACACAGGGATTAATTTCACAAACCATGAGATCATGACCTGAGCCAAAACCAAGAGTTGTACACTTAACTGACTGAGCCACTCAGGAGCCCCGACCTCACTTCTTTCTATATAGCTTTGACAATGTGCATATATCATTCTATGGCCAATTCTTTTTTTTTCTTTCTTTTTTTAAAACTTATTTTAATCCCAGTATAGTTAACATACGTTGTAATATTAGTTTCAAGTATACAATACAGTGGCTCAACAATCAGTTCATCACCCAGTGCTCATCACAAGTGCACTCCTTAATCCCCATCACCTATTTCACCCATCCCCCCCACCCATCTCCCCTCCGGTAATAACCTGTTTGTTCCCTACTATTCAATTTTTTTTTTAATTTTAGAGGGAGAATGCAAGTTGGGGAGAGGGAGATAGAGAATCTTAAGCAGGCTTTACAGTGAGTGCAGGACCCACGACCCTGATCCCATGACCCTGAAATCATGATCTGAGCCAAAATCAAGAGTATAATGCTGAGCCGACTGAGCCACCCAGGCACTCCTGTTCTCTATTATTAAGAGTCTTTTGGGGTGCCTGGGTGGCTCAGTGAGTTAAGCATCTGACTTCGGTTCAGGTCATGATCTCATGGTTTGTGGGTTCAAGCCCTGCTTCGGCTCTGTGCTGACAGCTCAAAGTCTGGAGCCTGTTTTGGATTCTGTGTGTGTGTCTCTCTGCCCTTCCACCATTTATGCTCTGTCTCTCTGTCTTTCAAAAATAAATAAACATTTCTAAAAAAAACTTAAAAAGTCTGCTTCTTGATTTGTTTCTCTTTCTCTTTTTGTTTCTTTGCTCATTTTTTGTTTGTTTTTTAAATCCATATGAATGAAATCATATGGTATTTGTCTTTATTTATTTTGCTTAGCATAATACTCTGTAGCTCCATTCATGTCACTGTAAATGGTAAGATTTCTTTTGAATTGGTGTTTTTGTATTCTTTGGGTGAATACCTAGTAGTGAGATTTGCTGGATCATGATGTAGTTCTATTTTTAACTTTTTAACATAGGAATCTATGGTCAAGTATTATTTGACTCCTCATCTGCTTTGCCCCACTCATGATTCTTGGCAAATCTATACTCTTCAAAGAATTAAACTATTGCCTTCTTCTCACTTATACCAAAGATCCTTAGTTTTGCTGCAGAAAAAAATCATCCAGATTGGTTCCTACTTATAAATGCCTAGTCTCTATATTCAGCTGAGCTTTCACAGCCTAGAAATGTTATGACTTCTCCCTGATCATATGCTATAATCTCTGAAGTGGCCATTTGACAGGCTTCTGACCTCTGGCTACCCTCATTATAGATGACCTCACCTCCTACTCGTTGAATTCAGAGAAGTTATCTGATAAGAAAGCCTTCAACTTCCAGGCATACAACCCACAAACTCACCTGCATTCTCTTCTAGTCTTGCCTCCTTGTTTCCTGTCTTAAAAAAAAAGGTCCCTACTCTGACTGATTCATACTTTTGCTCCCGGGATAGAGCCTGTTTCTGTAGATCTTCCCAGGAATTTGGTCTTCCCGTTATTTCTCCTCTTTCCTCTTACTTCCTTTCCTCCCTTCCTTCCTTCCTTCCTTCCTTCCTTCCTTCCTTCCTTCCTTCCTTCCTTCCTTCCTTCCTTCCCTTTCCTTTCCTTTCCTTTCCTTTCTTTCCTCTCTCTCTCTCTCTGAGTTTATTTATTTTTGAGACAGAGAGAGAGCATGAGAGAGCAAGACAGAGAGAGAGGGAGACAGAGAATCCCAAGCAGCCTCCTTGCTGTCAGCAGAGCCCCAACTCACAAACCGTGAAATCAAGAGCCAGATGCTCAACCAACTGAGCCACCCAGGCACTCCTGTTTCTTTAATCACTCCCTCACTACTCAAGTCTCTCAGCAGAAGAAGAACACTTTCATGATCCTATGACAACCCTCAACTACATCCTGATTTCTTTCATTCATTTAACAGCCAGAGTCTTTAAAGAAATCTCTGGAGACAATGTTCATAGTATTCATCAGATTTTCCTTCCTTTGCCCTCAAGAAAGGCTAAAAACCCCTCCTCTGCATCTCTTTCCATGGAAATCTTACCTACTCTTCAGTTTCTCTCCATATGCTGCTGACTTTTGATCCCTCTTCTGAGTTCTCGCTTTCCTGAATTTCCAACTGCACGGGCTGCACTTGTTACTTTCTGCCTCCCTAATTCCTGTCTCAGTGAGTGACACAGCCCTTCTTGATTGCTGAAGACTACAGCCAGGAGGCATCCTAGATCTCTCTGGCTCTCATATCCAATCAATACCAAGTGTAACACCAATTCTACTTTCTAATGGGTCTGAAATCCATGTGTTTTTTACTCATTGTGACCATTCCTATCCAGATGGCCCTGATGACTATAACAGACTTCTAATCAACCTCTCTGCTTCCAGTTTTGCTCTTCTCCGGTCCATTTACCATGATGCAAACACCATAATCTTTCTAATATGCAAATGTACTCATATCATTGGAGTAAAACCCATCAGTGGTTTGCTGTTGTCCTTCGGATAAAGTCCAAACTCTTTAATTTGGTCAACTGTTCATTTGTTACCTGCCTACCTCTCCACACTCATCCAGAGCTCTTTGTTGTCAACATCACCCACTCACGGACTAATGCTTCAAATGTAATGAACTTATTGCAGGATCTCAAATGAGCCATGTAGTCTCTTGCTTTTGGAACTTCGCATATACACTTTTCTCTTCCTGCAAAGTGAAGTCAGCCACTGTCTTGGAGATGACGTAAGACTAATTTCTTCAGCAACAGTTGTATATCCTACACTATGATAGGCCAAAGCCCTTACATGAATAATAAAATTTCTTATGGTTTATATAATGCTTCATACATTTTTATAAAGTTTCGGTGTAGGAGTAATATATATTCATCACAGAAGATTTAGAAAAAGCAGGCATGCATGTAATGTGTGTATATATCTATATATAGGTACATAGAGACATAGATGTAAGAGACAGATACATTTAAGAAATAGGTTCATCCTGTACATATTATATTTTAAATCAACCACATTTCCTTTTGTGTTGAAAATATCATTAAATAATTTAGTAGAACATCAATTATGATCATGCAAACAGCAGCAAATTGTAGGAAACCACCATGCCATCACATGAGAAATGTTTTTGACCTTGCCAAGATCTTTGTGCAACCTTCCAGCTAGTTTCTTTTTTATTGTGGTAAAATATACATGACAAAATTTACCACTTTAAATTTTTAAAAAATATTTTAATGTTTATTTTTGAGAGAGAGACAGAATGGTAGTGGGGGAGGGGCAGAGAGAAAGGAGACAGAATCTGAAGCAGGTTTCAGGCTCTGAGCTGTCAGCACAGAGCCCAACATGGGGCTAGAACTCATGAACCTTGAGATCGTGACCTGAGCTTAAGTTGGATACTTAACTGACTGAGCCCCCCCAGGCACCCCTTAACCATTTTTAAGTGTACAATTCAGTGGCATCAAATACATTCACAATGTTGTGTAGCCATCACTACTATCCATTTCTAGAACTTTCCCATCACCCTAAACAGAAACTCTGTACCCATTAAACAATAACTCTGCAGCCTGGCATCCCCATAGACCCTAATAACTTTTACTTGTACATATTGTTTTATAATTTTTTCACTTAATTTTCCAGTACCTTTATTCTCCAACATAGTTTTTTTTTTTTTTTACAAATAGTTTATTGTCAAATTAGTTTCCACATAATACCCAGTGCTCATCCCCACAAGTGTCCTCCTCCATGCCCATCTTTTTTTTTTTTATCTTACTAAATTTTAATTTNTCTCTCCCTTTCCCCCACCATTTCCGCCCTTCTTCTCCCCCTTGGACCTCTGTTAAGTTCCTCCTAATCCTCCTATACGTGCACACATATGATATTTGTCCTTCTCTGCCTGACTTATTTCGCTCAGCATAACACCTCTCCAACATAGTTTTTAATGACTGCAAAGATTCTGTTGATTACATTATAATTTATTTAACTCGGTTCCTGTGTTTAGATGTTTAAAATTAAGTACCATTCTATTTTTTCACCTTCAAAATAACAGTATACTGAACTTTCTTGCCTTTCTAAAAGTGTTTATTTATTTTTTGAGAGAGATAGAGAGACCACATGTGTGTGCATGCTTGTGCACATGCGAGCAGGGAAGAGTCAGAGAGAGAGGCAGACAGAGGATCTGAAGTGGGCTCTGTGCTGACAGCAGAGAACCCAGTGCAGGGCTTGAACTCAGGAGCCTTGAGATCATGATCTGAGCCGAAGTCAACACTTAACTGACACCCAGGCGCCCCACCTTATTATTTTTTTAAGCAGTTTTTATCTTCTCAAATCCCATGAGGATTTGGAATCAATCATGTTGTGCCACATTTAAGATGAGGAAGTACGAGGACAGCGAAACTAGTCTGTACAACACCATAGTGATGAATACGTGTTGTTAGAGATTTGTCCAAAATCCATAGAATATACAACACGACGAATGAACCATAATGTAAACTATGGACTTGGAGTAATTATGATGTGTCAGTGTGAGTTCATCAGTTGTAACAAATGTACTTATCTGGTGGGGGGTGCTGATAACTGGGGAGGTTATGCATGTGTCAAGACAGGGGATATATGGGAAATCTCTATACTTCCCCCCCAATTTTGCAATGAACTTAAAACTACTCTAAAACATTGTCTTGTGGTGCCTGGCTGGCTCAGTCAGTAGAGCATGTGACACTTGATCTCAGCATCCTGAGTTCAAGCTCCATGCATAAAGCTTAGTTTTAAAAAAGAAACCCATTAAGTCTTTTTTTTTTAAGTTTATTTATTCATTTTGAGAGAGAGAGAGAGTGAGCATGAATTGGGGAGGGACAGAGAGAAAGGGAGAGAGAGAATCCCAAGCCAGCTCTACATTGTCAGCACTGAGCCTGCCATGGGGCTTGAACCCATAAGCTGGGAGATCATGACCTGAGCCAAAATCAAGAGCTGACGCTCAACCAATTGAGCCACCCAGGCACCCCCTTTAAATTAAGTCTTAATTTAAAAAAATAATGAGGAAATAGCATTCAGAGAAGTTATGAGTTGTCCACTTTCCAAGGCTGGGGAGAGGCACGGCTGCAACTAGAACTCAGGACTTCTGAGTGCATGCTATTGGTCTACACCATCTAAGCCAATCTCTTCATTTCTCAGCTTAGCAGAGGATGGCAGTGTGGACAGAATGGAGTATCAGGGGATAACAAGCACATGCAGAGAGATGGCCAAATAGAGCTGCCATGTCTAGGTTAAGTGGGAAGAGTACAGACTTATGCTAGCACAGGGAGAAGAATTGTGAAATGCTCATGGACAGCAGGCCAAACTGGAATACCACAAGTCAAAGAAGGGGCAGCACAATGACAAAGTTGTAAAAAGTTCTGAATGCAGCTGAGAATCAAGGATGGGCACCACCCTACTCCCTGGGTCCCCAAGAGTCCATCATGTGAAGAACTTGCCAGCACTGAACTCCCAGGCTCTGGAGCACACCCATGTGCTCTGTGCCAACTTGATCATTAATACAGTAGTAGTAATCAAATATGGGGAGTGTTTTAAACAGATCTGATGGAACACACCCATTTAGCCACCATAAGGTTAAGTGGGCTCGTTAAAACTCCAGTCTTCTTTGCTCTTTGGCAAAAAATGATGTTATCTTGGCAGAGAAACACTGGTATTGAAAGCAGATTGTCATTGACCTTAAAACAATAACATTTATTATTACTTCATAAATACAATTTATTTTGTACAAGAAACCTTTAAAACATTAGGTTCACAGTGGACAAAATAACAAAAGGGAATCTTCAAAGCAAATTGATTTCTAACTTTTCAACCAACTAATGTTGACTTTACCATTTAGAAATTTTTCATTTAGGGGCGCCTGGGTGGCTTGGTCGGTTAAGCGTCCGACTTCGGCTCAGGTCATGATCTCGCGGTTCGTGAGTTCGAGCCCCAAATCGGGCTCTACAATGACAGCTCAGAGCCTAGAGCCTGTTTCAGATTCTGTGTCTCCCTCTCTCTCTGCCCCTCCCCCACTCATGCTCTGTCTCTCTCTATCTCAAAAATAAATGATATTAAAGAATTTTTTGAAAAAACATTTCATTTATAGAATTTTGCTTAATTTGGGTTTCCCTTAAACCAAAGACAGAATACAAGGACTTGTGAGCTGAGAGCTTATTTGTGAGATGATCCTAAGCAGCAGAAGTGTGGGAGTTGGGAAGTTTCTAGGGAAAGGAGAAATGCCAAAAAAATGTTTGTTGAGGAGTGGGTTTCTGCTGTGAGCAACTGCATTTTCCTCTTAGGGGGGACTTCTAAGGGGCTAAGTAGACCATGCCTGCAGAACTGTTACATTAAGGCACGGGAGTGTTTATCCATTAACTCCCAGACTTACAGACTGGACCTTCCCCTGGGTGTCAGTCTACCCTCCAATCCCCTGGGTGTCAGTCTACCCTCCAATCTCCTTCCACGTCAGGGCTCTAGGGTCTGACTGAGCAGCCTTCTGTGTTGTGGAGAAAGCCCCAATGCCCAAAGCAGACCATGTCAGGAATAGGTATTCAAGGTGGGCACAGGAATTGCATGGAACTGGCCATCCCAGCTGCCCTGAAATCCAGTTCAGAAATGACCAGGGTTTATGCTTACTTCTTTTGTATTTAAACCTTTTCGTTTAAAAACAAAACACACATGCAACAAGGACAAAGTCTTTTTCCTTTTTTTTTTTTGGCTAGTACAAAAAACTAATTTTGGAAGTGATATATTAAGTTTAATATTGAATTAAAGACAAGAGAAACATTTATCAAGATCTTTTTTTTTAATTTAGTTTTTTTAAGTAATCTCTACACCCAACATGGGGCTGCAGTTTACAACCCAGAGGCCAGCCAGGGGCCCTGTTCTAGATCATTCTTCACTCAGCTTCCACTAAACTTTGACACTGTATTTTCACCCAAAGAAGAGAACAGAACTCAGCATCATTAGTTATTAGAAAAATGCAGATCAAAACCATAGTGTGATACCACTTCCTACCCACGAGGATGGCAATAATAAAAAAAATATGGGCAATAACAAGTGTTGGCAAGTATATGAGGAGACTGGACCTCTCATACATTACTGGTGGGAGTACCAAATGGTACAGAAGCTAACCACTTTAGAAAATAGGTTAGCAGTTTCTTAAACTTATGTTTCCCATATGACTACCTAGCAATTCCATTCCTAGTAAGAGGTTTGAAAACATGTCTTCACACAAAACTTCCTACACAAATGTTCATGGTAGCATCATTCATAACAGGCAAAATGGAAATGATCCAAGTATCCATCATCTGGTTTATCTGAATGATAAACAAAATGTGCTTTATCTATACTTGGGAATATTATTCAGCCATAAAAGGAATGAAATGCTGATACATGTACCAGCATGGATGGACACTGAAAATAAACTAAGAGTCCAGTCACAAAAGATCACATTATATGAATCCATTTATGTGGGATGTGAAAAGTCCAGAATGGGCAAACTCAATCTTAGGCACAAAGACCCTGTGTCCAGAGACAGAAGGGAGAGTAATGGTTGCCTGATGCAAAGGGTAAGGATGGGTTCTAGAATAAGGTGTCCCCAGGGGTGCCTGGGTAGCTCAGTTGATTAAACATCTGACTGGCTCAGGTCATGATTTTGTGAGTTCGTGAGTTTGAGCCCTGCGTCAGGCTCTGTGTTAATGGCTCAGAGCCTGGAGCCTGCTTCAGATTCTGCGTCTTCCTCTCTCTCTGCACCTCCCCTGCTCACACTCTGTCTGTCTCTCTCTCAAAAATAAACAAACATTGGGGTGCCTGAGTGGCTCAGTCTGGTGAGCCATCAACTTTGGCTCAGGTCACAATCCCACAGTTTGTAAGTTCGAGTCCCGCATCGGGCTCTGTGCTGACAGCTTGGAACCTGGAGCCTGTTTTGGATTTTGTGTCTCCCTCTCTCTCTGCCCCTTCCCCGGTCATGCTCTGTGTGTCTCAAAAAATAAATAAATGTAAAAAAAAAAAATGAAATCAGAGCATGTTTCATCTTAAAAACATCAATAAATAAACATTTAAAAAATTTAAAAAAAAGAATAAGGTTTCCCCAAATTCAACATTATAAGGCTGATATCTTGGACAATGTATTTAAAAACTCCTGCCTTCAGCGTCCTTGACTTTACAATGTCAATAATAATGGCAACCTGCTGTGGAGATTAAACTGAGCAATGTGATAAGGTGTCTGACACAAAATGGTAACTATTTTTACTACTACCATAATTATTATTATTATTGTTGCCTTTGATAAAGAACACAGGATGTGGAAGTGCACAGAATAAGAGATACAAAGGTAAAAATACAGTAGAAAGTAGGCACAGAACCTGTGAGCCAAGTAATAACTTGATCATTGTGGGGCACCAGGGTGGTTCAGTCAGTTAAGTGTTCAACTCTTGATCTCAGCTCAGGTCTTTAATCTCAGGTTTGTGAGTTCAAGAGGCACATTGGGCATGGAGCCTACTTTAAAAACAAAACAAAAACAAAAACAAAAGACTCTATCCATTGTAGGACATAAGGACTGCTTTAACTGAATGAACTATCAACAGGATAAAATGTGTTCAAAAACTAAGGACAAAAACTATAATTAGCATGGAGAACTGAGGGGAGCATAAAGATAATTTCTACACAGTTTGAAGAGGGGCTTTGTGGACTCCCTGGGTAGAACCTCAGCCTTAGAATTCAGAATTATTTTTCCAGGTAACTTTTCTTAAAAAAATTATTTACTTATTTGAGTAATCTCTACACCCAAAGTGGGCTCGAACTCATGACTCCTAGAAGAGTCTCATGCTCCTCTGATTGAACCAGCCAGGTGCCCTTCACGAGATACCTTTTGAGCTTGCCCCTGGGCCAGGGCTCTTACCAACATTTATGCATTTTGTCCACCTGATAACACTAGCGGTAAGTGTCATTATTAGCCTGTGTGCTTTTCTGGAAGACTTCAGTGACTTTCTCCAGGTCACAGAGTTAGGAAGTGGCAGTGTCACCCTTCAAACCTAGTCTGTCTAAATTCAAAGTGTGTGCTTTACAAGGAAAGATGGGGGCCAACGAGGGGCAAGAAGACAAAAGTGAATCCAGAGGAGGACTAGCATTAAGCCTTTGGATGGCCGCATCCAGGACAGTGACTTTGCTTATCCCTGGGCCTCGTTCACACTGTGTTCCCCTGCACAACTCCAGGGGACGCCATTTATGTGGCATACGCTGCGAGTGGTGGTGACCAGCTGCCTGTCTCTAGCAGACTCTGTGGCGGTGGGCAAAGTTGCTTACAAAAAGGTTGCAAGGCGAGTGTGTGTGTGTTGGTTGTGTGTGTGTGTGTGTGTGTGTGTGGTGGGGTGGGTGGTAGGAAAGTCCCTGGGAAAGGATGCTGTGATGTGAGAGCTGGGAACTAGAGATGTATGAAGGGTACCACTGCAGTAGGGAAAGATGGGGGTTGAGTTCGTCAGAAAGGGAAGGAAAAAGTCACTTTCTTTGGTCCTGGAAAGTTTCTGAGAGAGTAAGCCTTGAGGAACAATGCATCCCTTGAGAGAGGTGGGGCTCAGAGGAGCGGGGGGGGGGGGGGGGGGGGGGGGGGGGGGTGGGGGGTGGGCAGTCAGTGAGGTGGGGGACTGAAAGAGAAGAGGTGGTGGAAGCCAGAGAGAGACCTTGCCTACTTTGCAGTTTTACCGAAGGCTGGTTCTAAGTTGTTTTTGCTGTAGATGCTGGGGTGGAAAAGAAAATCCGTTAGTGATTGGTCGTGTCACTTCAAAAAGAAATACTCAGGAAGTTTTGATGACTCAGTAATGAAAGTGATCTTGTTTTGAAGTATGAAGCACACACGGGGAATTTTTTTTTGTAGGTGTTTTTTTCACTATTTGATTTTTCAAAAAAAATTTTTTTTTGGAAATGGAAACATGTTTCCACCTCTGAGAGGTCTCAGTTATGGAAGGTGTTATTTCTACCCACAAGTCAGCTCAGCAATAAGGCTGTAGATTTCTCCTTCGATTTTGGATGCTTCGTTTCTGAAAGCTTCAAGCTTCAGCAGACTTTTGGAGGCCATTCACCTGTTGCATTCATTTCTGGCAAGGTTTTACCAAGTCACCAAATGAAAGACTGGCAGGCAAGGCTAGTCTCAAATTGACCTTTACTCTCCAATTAAAGTTATCATAATACTTGAAAATTATTATAAATGCAACATCATATCTGAAATTTCTCAGAAAGTTTAAGTTAGCTTTGAAGATTTTCAGTGGAAGGTGGATCAATTCAAATGCGTCTGAGAAGATGTATTCATGGTAGCTTAAACTCCAATTATAAGGGTACCTGCGTGCTCAGTTGGTTAAGTGTCCGATTTCAACTCAGGTGATGATCTCGCAGTCTGTGAGTTCGAGCCCTGCGTCAGGCTATGAGCCTGGAGCCTGCTTCAGATTCTGTGTCTCCCACTCTCTCTGCCCCTCCCGCTCATGCTCTGTCTCTCTCACTCTCAAAAATGAATACATGCTAAAAAAAATTAAAAATAAATAAACTTCAATTATACATTTAATAGTGTATTAATAATTAAACTGTCAAAAATATAGAGAGACACCATCCTTAACATAGAGCTTTTAGATCTAAGTTAATTCCCTCAAACCATAGGAAAGCCAACATGCTTTCTCAGGTGCATGAAATATGATACCAAGTTAGTGGGTTGATTGTAGTAAAGATTTTTTAAGGAGGAAAACTCTCCACTGCACTGCCGTATAGTGATTACACTAATATTTCTCATCTGAATAATTCTTAGAGGTTTACACAGCTGTTTCACATGTACTTCTTGCTTCTCCGTCACAATAAAGTAGATATTAGCATTATACCTCTGAAGACCCAACAGCAGAGTAAAATGCAGTGGTTTCCAAACATTCTTACAGCCGAGCAGATTCTAATTAAAAAGTCATATGTATAAATCAGCAGGCCAAAGATACCCCTCACCCCTACCTTGTAAGGGCTAACCACTCTCAGAAGTTTCTCTTAAGTACAATTTGAAGACCACTAGTGAAATTTGAAAAAAGCCAAAAGTTTTAAATTTGGACAAGCTTGATGTTGATGAAAGCTGACTGTAGCTGAAGACTAATTTGGATGCATTATTTAAGCCCTTTAATTTTAGTTTCCAATTTCTAAAATGGAAATGATAATATTGTAGAGTTTCTTGCACTGTAAGTAAGTTTCTAACCTTAACCTTAACCATATCTTTGTCCCCTTACATGATTTTCTCAAAGTGCTGAAAAAATAACTTGGAAAGTCTTCTGTCACCAAATTTAGGGTTTTTTTCTATTCTATCATCTGACTACAGATTGTATTCTCAAGGGGTGCCTGGTTGGCTCAGTTGGTTAAGTGTCCAAATTCAGCTCAGATCAGGATCTTATGATTTGTGAGTTCAAGCCCCGCATCAAGCTCTGTGCTAAAGGTGTGGAGCCTGCTTGGGATTCTCTGTCTCCTTCTCTCTGCACCTTCCTCCCTCCCTCCCTCCCTGTCTCTCTCTCTCTCTCTGTCAAAATAAATAAAGTTAAAAAAATCAAATTAAAAAAAAAAAAGACTGTATTCTCAACCAGGTGTGGAGGCCTTGATAGTGGCACAATGTCCTCTCTTAAAGAAACAAAGTAGTATATGTCTTGGTGATAATGGCCTCCTATGAAAGCATCAGAGTGACAATTGGGAAGGAATGTTAAAAGCATGTGTTCTTAACCCATGTCTGAGACCTTTTGAATGGGCTTCAAGAACTCCATGAAACCCCCTGAAATTATGGGCAAAAATTTCAGATGTGTGCAGGGGTGCCTGGCTGGTTCAGTCAGTAGCACCTGTGCCTGTCTTAATCTAATGGTCATGAGTTCAAGCCCCACATTGGACATAGAGCCTAGTTAAAAAAAAAAAAATTCAAATGTGTGCAGATGTACATATTTCTGGGGAGATGGTCCATAGCTTCAAAATCATCAAAAGTGTCCATGAATTAAGAGTAGTTGGGGACACATGGACTATGGAGTCCATGACTGACCAAGGACTTTGATGTTCTGTTTACAAACAAAGCCAGAAGTTGTTATTAGCTCTTCCACTTTGCCCAGCAGGGGCCTGGGATTTCCAAACATTGATGAGTTTAAGAACCATCTGCATATAATAGCCAAATACAAATAGGACTGGGTATTAGATAATGTTAAGGACTGATGGTTTTTTAGGTGCTATTAAAGAAAACTTTTCAGATAATTTAATTATAAACATATGTAAAGATTTATCACCATTATACACTCCTATCATTCAAGGAAAAAGGTCTTATTGGATCCACTCAAAGATTCACTCTTACTTTATGAAAAAAAAAAAAAAAAAAAGAGAGGTAAGATTTCAACATAGAACAGACTAAAAAATGAAAAAGACAAAAGTCACTGGATCCTTGACTGGCAGCCATTTGGGTGAATCAATAACNTGCATATAATAGCCAAATACAAATAGGACTGGGTATTAGATAATGTTAAGGACTGATGGTTTTTTAGGTGCTATTAAAGAAAACTTTTCAGATAATCCTGTTTCAGATTCATGTAAAGATTCTCTCTCTGACCTTCCCCCTATCATTCAAGGAAAAAGGTCTTATTGGATCCACAAAAAAATAAAATATTAATTAAAAAAAAAAAAAAAAGAGAGAGGTAAGATTTCAACATAGAACAGACTAAAAAATGAAAAAGACAAAAGTCACTGGATCCTTGACTGGCAGCCATTTGGGTGAATCAATAACTGGTTTCCAGACAAGTGCTTAAGAAATGTATCAGGATGTAAATATCTTTGCAGGAGGTGGTTATGAATTACATTAAGTAAAAATGTTCTATCTCTGCCATGGTTTGGGACAAGTTTTGATGTTGTTTTTTCTAACTAAGATTTTGGTATTTATTGAAAACAACAGATATTTTATGCTTTCTGAAAAGTTTACTCCAAATTTTAAGAGAGAATGAGAAAATTATAAGATTGGAATTACACATTTTATTTATTTATATTATTAATATATGTTTTATTTTTTCTCAGCTTTATTGAGATAAAATTGATATGTAATATTGTGTAAGTTTAAAGTGCACAATATAATGATTTCATATATGTATATATTGTGAAATGACTTCACAATAGAGTTAGTTAAAACCTCTCTCACCTCACATAATTATACTTTTTTTGTGTGTGTTGAGAATATTTAAGATTGATTCTTTTAGCAACTTTTGAGTATATAATACAGTAATGTCAACTATAGTCACCATGTTGTACATCAGATCCTTAAAACTTATTCATCTTATAACTGGAAGTTTGTCCCTTTTGCATGGCATTTCCCGATCCCTCAACCCATCACCATCCCAGGCCCTGGCAACCCCCATTCTGCTCTGTTTCTCTGGGTTCAGCTGTGTTAGATTCCACATATAAGTGAGAATATACAATATTTGTCCTTCTCTGTTGAATTTAGTTCACTTAACATAATGCCCCCAAGGTCCATCCATGTCACAAATTGCAGGATTTCCTCCTTTTTCATGCCTGAATAATATTCCATTTTAAACGTTAAATCCATATATATCCATATATATAACATTTTCCTTATCCACTCATCTATTGACAGACACTTAGATTGTTTCTTTATCTTGGCTATTGTGAGTGATGCTACAATAAACATAGGAGTGCAGCTAGCTCTTCAATATCCGATTTTCATTTCCTTTGGATATATACCCAGAAGTGGGGTTGCTGGATCATATGGAATTTCTATTTTTAATTTTTTGAGGAATCTCCTTAGTGTTTCCCATAGTGGTTGTATCAGTTCACATTCCCACCAACAATGCACAGTTTCCCTTTTCTCCACACCCTTACCAACACTTGTTACCTCCTGTCTCTGTGATAATAGTCATTCGAACAGTTATGAGGTGATATCTCATTGAGGTTTTGTTTGGATTTCCCTGATGACAAGTGATGTTTTCATATACCTGCAGTTTTCATGTATCTATTGGCCATTTGTATATCTTCTTTAAGAAAATGTCTTTTTAGACATTTTAGACATTTAGTTCCTCTTCCTATTTTTTAATCAAAATTTTTGGGGGGTTTTTTCTACTTATTTAAACATTTAGTCATTAATATATTATTCCATTCATTTAGAGAGAGTGTGAACAGGGCAGGGGCATTGAGGCAGGAGAGAATCCCAAGCAGGCTCTG
Source organism: Hyaena hyaena (assembly GCF_003009895.1). Taxonomy (NCBI): domain Eukaryota; kingdom Metazoa; phylum Chordata; class Mammalia; order Carnivora; family Hyaenidae; genus Hyaena; species Hyaena hyaena. Next base: position 2,179,997 of record NW_024080744.1, on the reverse strand, counting down.
CATTATCAACACAGAGCCTGACATGAGGCTTGATCTCATGAACTGTGAGATCATGACCTGAGGCGAAATCAAAAGTTGGACATGTAAAAGACTAAGCCACTCAGGTGCCTCTGTTGTTTTTTTTGATTTTGGTTTGTTTTGTTGTTTTTGTTTTTGTTTTGCTATTGAGTTGTATGCGCCCTTGAATATTTTGGATAGTGACCCCTTATTAGATAGATAGCTTGCTAATATTTTTTCTTGTTCCATAGGTTGCCTTTTCGTTTTGTTGTTTCTTTTGCTGTACAGAAAATTTTTGGCATTTGATGTAGTCTCATTTGTTTATGTTTGCTTTTGTTGCTTGGGCTTTTGGTGTCATATCCAAAATCAAGGCCAAGAACAAGGAGTTTTATAGTTTGGGATCTTATCTTTAAGTTTTTAATCTATTTCAAGTTAATTTTTGTGAATGGTTAAATACAGAGGTCCAATTTCATTCTTTTACATGGGATTATCCAGCTTACACAACACCATTATTGAAGAGATCATCCTTTCTTTTTTGAGTATTCGTGGCTCTCGTGTCAAATATTAGTTAATCGTATGTGCCGTGGTTTATTTCTAGGCTCTCAGCTCGGTTCTGTTGGTCGATGTGTCTGTTTTTATGCCAGTACCATGCTGTTTTCATAACTGTTGCTTTGTGATACAGTTTCAAATCAGAAAATGTAGTGTCTCTAGCTTTATTCTTCTTTCTCAGTATTGCTTTGGCTATTTGTGGTCTTTTGTGGTTTCGTACATATTTTAGGATTTTTTTTTCTATTTCTGTGAAAAATGCCATTGGACTTTGATAGGGATTGCACTTTATCTATAGATGGCTTTGGGTAGTATGGACATTTTAACAATATTAATTCTTCTGACTCACAAGCATCGGATTTGTTTGATTCTTCTTCAATTTCTTCATCAAAATCTTATAGTTTTCAGGGTACAGATCTTTTATCCCCTTGGTTAAGTTTATTCCTAAAGATTTTGTTTTTTAATTTTGATGCAATTGTAAATAGGATTATTTTCTTTCTCAGGTATTTTGTGGTAGTGTATAGAAATATAACTGATTTCTGTATGTTGGTTTTTGTATCCTACAAGTTTACCAAATTTGTTGATTAGTTCTCATAGTTTTTGGTGGAGACTTTTGGATTTTCTTAATATATTAGATCATATCATCTGTAAACAGAGACAATTTTACTTCTTCCAATCCAATTTAGATGACTTTTCTTACTTTTTCTTGCCTTAGGCAAGGCAAGAATGTTCTGTACCATGTTGAATAGGAGTGATGAGAATGTGCACCCTTGTCTTGTTTCTGATCTTACAGGAAAAGGTTTCAACGTTCCATCAATGAGTATGATATTAGCTGTGAGCTTGTAATACCTGGCCTATTAAAATATTGGGTATATTCCTTCTATGCCCAATTTGTTGAGAGTTTGTATAATGAAAGAATTGTCAAATGCTTGTTATACAACTATTACAACTATATACAACTATTAAGATGATTATATGATTTTTATCCTGCAGTCTTTAAATGTAATGTGTCATATTTATTGATCTGGGTATGTTGGACCATCCTTGTATCCCAGGGACAAATCCCACTTGATAATGATGTATACTTTTAATGGGCTGTGGAATTTGGTTTACTAGTGCTTTGTTGAGAATGTTTGCATCTATATTTATCAGGAATATTGGCCTGCAGTGTAGGTGTGTGTGTGTGTGTGTGTGTGTCTGTGTGTGTCTGTGTGTCTGTGTGTGTATATGTATATGTGTGTTTTGTAGTATCCTTATGTGTCTTTGGTATTTGGGTGATGCTCGCTTCATAAAATGAGTTTGGGAATGTTCATTTCACTTTAATCTTTTTGAAAGAATTTGGCAGGGATTGAGATTATTTCTTTTAAAATGCTTGGTAGAATTCACCAGTAAAACCATCTGGCCCTTGGCTTTTCTTTGTTGGGAGATTTTTGTATTATGATTCAATCATCTTACTCATTACTAGTCTGTTCAAATTTTCTTTTTTTATAATTTATTGTAAAATTTGCTAACATACAGTGTATTGGTGTGCTCTTGTCTTTGGGATTAGATTCCCATGATTCATCACTTACATGAAACACCCAGTGCTCATGGTGCTGGGAGATCTGGAGAGCAATGTGCAGAGGAATGAAACTGGACCACTTTTTTTATACCATACACAAAAATTCAAAATGGATGAAAGACCTAAATGTGAGACAGGAAACCATCAAAACCCTAGAAGAGAAAACAGGCAACAACTTCTTTGACCGCAGCCACAGCAACTTTTTACTTGACACGTCTCCAAAGGCAAGGGAATTAAAAGCAAAAATGAACTACCAGGACCTCATCAAGATAAAAAACTTCTGCACAGAAAACGAAACAATCAACAAAACTAAAAGGAAGCCAACAGAATGGGAGAAAGTATTTGCTAATGACATATCAGATAAAGAGTTAGTATCCAAAATCTATAAAGAACTTACTAAACTCAACACCCAAAAAACAAATAATCCAGTGAAGAAATGGCAGAAGACATGAATAGACACTTTTCCAAAGAAGACATTCAGGTCGCCAATAGACACATGAAAAGATGCTCAACATTGCTCATCATCAGGACATATAAATCAAAATCACATTGAGATACCATCTCACACTGGTCAAAGTGATTAAAATTAACAACTCAGGAAACAGCAGATGTTGGTGAGGATCTGGAGAAAGGGGAACCCTCTTGCACTGTAGGTAAGAATGCAAACTGGTGCAGCCACTCTGGAAATCAGTGTGGACGTTACTCAAAAAACTAAAGATTGAATCACCCTATGACCCAGCAATAGCACTACTAGGAATTTATCCAAAGGATACAGGAGCGCTGATTCATAGGGGCACACATATCCCAATGTTTATAGCAGTGCTATCAACAATAGTCAAATTATGGAAAGAGCCCAAATGTCTGTCAACTGATGAATGAATAAAGAAGATGTGGTATATATACAATGGAATACTACTTAGCAGTGAGAAAGAATGAAATCTTGCCATTTCCAACAATGTGGATGGAACTGGAGGGTATTATGCTAAGTGATATTAATCAGAGAAAGACAGATATCATATGTTTTCATTCATAAGTGGAAGTTGAGAAACTTAACAGAAGAATATGGGGGAAAGGAAAGAAAAAATATACATAGTTAAAAACAGAGAGGGAGGGAAACCATAAGAGACTTTTAAATACAGAGAACAGACTGAGGGTGGAAGGGAGTGGGGGCATGGAAGGGGGCAGGGAAAATGGGTGACAGACATTGAGAAGAGCACGTGTTAGGATGTTCCAATTTTCTATTTGTTCATGATTCTGTCTTGGTATGTTTCTAGGAATTTATTTACTTCCTCTAGCCTATCCAACTCTCCTCTTTTTAAATAATAAACTTAAAAAAAAATAGAATAGTTTCAGATTTACCGAAGTATTGCAAAGACAGTACAGAATTCCTGTATACACACCAGACTCAGTTTCTCCTAATGTGACATTTTACATTCTTCTGATATACTTGTAGCTACTAAGGGACCAACACTGGCACATTACTGTTAGCTAAATCATATGGTTTTTTTTCATTTTACTAGAAATTTTACTTTCTTATATCCTATCAAGGGTGCATTCCATCAACATGACTTATCACTGATGGTGTAAACCTTAATTACTTGGCCAAGGTAGTGTTTACTGTTTCCTAGATTTTCCCACTTTAGAGTTATTTTCACCCCCTCCTTCCATACACTATTCTTTGGAAATAAGTCAGTAAGCATACTCACCTCCCCCCCTTATTAGCTACATACTGAAATATTTAGACAGGAAATAACATGATTTTAAATATTTGTTTTAAAATATTTTAGCAAAGTAAAAAAAGGATAGAGAGGGGAGATAGATTAATCAGATAAATTAACTATGGTGATATGCATATGACTGCAGAGGCAGGGAATGTATATACTAGAAGATCCCGAATTTTAAGCAAATTTTTGGGGCCGCCTTCACTGAGAGATCAGCTACAACATGTAAAATGTCTAGTATATCTATCTAACTAGATACTTTCAGCTCTTCGTGACACCTGTGCATTTAACCTAATAAATTTCATTATATTTATTAAATTGGATTTTGCTTCTTGTTAATTGGAATTGAATGTTTGTTTTATCCCCCCAACTCCAAATTATATGTTAAAATCCCAACCCCCAAGGTGATGGTATTTGGAGGCTGGGTCTTTTGGCAGGTGATTAGGTCATGAAGGTGGGGCTCTCATGATTAAGATTCATTTTCTTCTTAAAATTTTTTTTAACATTTATTCATTTTTGAGAGTGAAAGAGACAGAGTGTGAGTGGGAGAGGAGCAGAGAGAGTAGAAGACACAGAATCCAAAGCAGGCTCCAGGCGTTAAGCTGTCAGCACAGAGCCTGATGTGGGGCTTGAACCTATGAACCACAAGACCACAAGATCATGACTTGAGCTGAAGTCGGATGCTTAACTGACTGAGCCACCCAGGCGTCCCAAGCTTCATGCTCTTATAAGAGATCCCAGAGAGCTAGTTTGCTCCTTCTGCCTTTTAAGGACAGTGAAAAGACAGCTGTCTATGGGGAAGTAGGCTCTCACCAGATGCTGAATCAACCAATACCTTGATCTTGGACTTCCCAGCTTCTAGAATGATGAGAAATAAATTTCTGTTGTTTATAAGCTACCCAGTGTATAGAATTTTATTATAGCAGCCCAAACAGACCAAGATACTTGCAGACCATAATTTATTCCCATTATTCCTTCAGTCAAAACAAGTAAGGTCCTTACTTATCAAAGATACTCTATAAATATTTGGGAATGGATGAAAAAAATCACCTGGTAAGGTACTAGTTTCAAGGCAAAAACTCCTGAACCCTGTTTCCCCAAGATTATGTGAATCTACATGTTAATTAAGCCCAGTCTCCCTGTTTGATATAAGTGCTTCATGGACCATGCTTTTAATTTTTTTTTTAAATGTTTTTTATTTATTTCTAGGAGAGAGAGAGAGAGACAGCTTGAGCAGGGGAAGGTCAGAGAGAGAGGGAGTCACAGACTCTGAAACAGGCTCCAGGCTCTGAGCTGGCAGTCAGCACAGAGCCCGACGCGGGGCTCGAACCCACGAACCGCGAGATCATGACCTAAGCGAAAGTCGGACGCTTAACCGACTAAGCCACCCAGGCGCCCCTCATGGACCATGCTTTTAGAAACACTGCCTAAATTATGAAGGCAGAGACCATCTTGATGATCCCTGTATTTAATACATGTTTCTGATGAATGGATACACTAATGAGTGAATGAATTTGTATTCTTTGTGAATGGATGGAAAAAGTAGATCCACAACTAATTTTTGTTATCAGCTTTTGACACAGTCATAGCTGTAGGTCACTTGCTTTGTTCTCAAAATCTGCTGTTCATGCAGAATCATAACAAGTATAAAAATGATGACACTTAAAGGGCTTAAAAGACTTGCCCCAAATTTTCTGGCTTCAAGGTGGCTAGTTCTGTCCACCTTTACCAACTTCTTCACTACACTGATTTATTGATTAGTTCTATAACCACTGCTTTATTGCTGGCATTATGCTAAGTACTACAGAAATAGAGTTGAATAAGAAAATTCCTGTGGGGCCTGGGTGGCTCAGTCGGTTAAATGTCTGAATTCAGCTCAGGTCATGATCTCATGGTTAGTGAGTCTGAGCCCTGCATCAGGCTCTGTGCTGACAGCTCAGAGCCTAGAGCCTGCTTCAGATTCTGTCTGTCTGTCTGTCTCCCTCTCTCTCTCAGTCCTTCCCCCATTTGCGCTGTCTCTGTCTCTCTCAAAACTGAACATTAGAAAAAAAATTCCTTGTACTCAACAGCTCCATGCTAGAAAGAAAATCAACAGCTACAATACAGTTTTTAAATGTTATAAGGGAGAGAACACGTTTTCCTGTGTAGTCTTTACAAGTCATCCATGTAATTGCATGAATAGAAGGTGTTAAATTTCTAGAAATGTTTGGCCTCTACCTTTTGTGGCCAAGTGATCAAAACAACTACCTATTCCTCATTTTGTTGCCTGGGTTCTGTGGCTTAAAGATTCCACGCAGACAAGCTTCTTGGCTCCATTTTTGGCTCTTCCTCCCACGCTAGAGCCAGTACCAGGCATGGCAAACCTACTCATTTAGCTTGGAGCTCTCAGGCAGCCCACACATTAAGGGGATGACGATCAGTTATATTCTTTACAGTTTCCTTAAGATAAAAAGCACAACACAAGTGGATAGTACTTTAAATGTCTGGGTTGCAATATGGTATAGTAGAAGGAACAGAGAATCAGGAATCTGGGGGGGAAACAATAAAAATAAAAACACAGCCTTGCTTTTTTTGTTTTCTTTTTCCTTTTTTTTTGCATAACGCCTTCAGTCTCTAGAGCCCTTTCCTGTGTTAACTCCTTGACATTGAGCAAGTCATAGAGTCTCTGGACCTTGGTTTCCTTATCTGTAAAATGAGAGGGTGGGGCCCGGTTATATCTAATGTTCCTTCCAGCTTTACAAGTCTGATAAAAGCTTTTATCTACCCTATGACTTCATGTAAGGACCCAGCTGGGCCACTCCTCCTCTCTCCCAGCTCTGGGCTAACCAATGGGATTATGCCATGCAAATATATGGACATGAGATGAAAGCTTGAAAATTATTTTGTGTATATTGGGGCATGAAGAGCTTAGAATCTAAAAGTTAAAAAGATACAATCCTGGGGTGCCTCAGTGGGTCAGTGGGTTAAGGGGCTGACTCGGCTCAGGTCATGGTTTGGTGGTTCGGGAGTTCGAGACCCACATCTGGCTCCTGTGCTGACAGTGTGGAGTCAGCTTGGCATTCTCTCTCTCCCCCTCTCTCTCTGCTGCTCCCTGCCTCTAAACAAACAAACAGACTTGAAAAAATTTAAAAAGTGCTTAAAAAAAGATACAGTCCTGTAGAAAAGTTACATAGAACAAGGGGAAACTAGTGGAGATAGCCAACAGGGAGCAAAGTACCACAGGCTTTTGACATGGTCTGGACAGGCCTGGTGGTCAAAATACATGTCCCTCCATCATTTGTATTCAAGTATATTTGGTTCTGTTTGGTCATTGACCAGAAATGTAAGGAATGCTTACTGTTGCAAGGCACTAGGTTCGGTCCTAAAAATATTGAGGGAAAAGCAAGCTGAAAACTCCTTTACTGGGCTAGAATGCAGTTAAAATTAAAACACTTTTAGGATTTAAGGAGATCAAGCAACTTCTAAAGAAATGATAATCAATTAAAATTTTATTATTTTTCTTTTTCAAGTTATTAAATTCCAATTAGTTAACATACAGTGTAATAACGAGTAAACTTTCATAATAAATATTGAAGGATTACAGCTGCATATTAAAATTTCTATACATATTTGTTGTTAGGAATTTCCCAAAGAATGAAGACAGAAAATGCTGTTTTGAAAAGGCTTGCCAAATATTTAGAGAAAATAGTTTTCTGTATTTGGAGAAAGTGTAATGCTGGTATTTTAGATAAAGTATTGTGTTTGTCTTTGGACTTAAATGGTACTAGATAATTATGAAAATTGTTCTGTACCCATTTAATACAAAAGTGATGTAATCATGTGGCGTTATTATTTCAATGTTAACTAAGGTTTAAAAAAATCTACCTTATCTATCTACTTGAAACAAAAAACGAGAACTGTAAAACAGGTTTTTATTTTTATTTTTCTAATTTGGGATTTGATCTCAAGCAGATCAACCTCAGAGACCACACTCTTTATTTTAGATCACACTGTAGAGAATACAGTACATTAAATTTCAGGCTCCTAAATACTTTGAGGTCCAGGATGGAAAAGAAAGGAAGAAAGGGTAAGAGGTATTACAACCAATTGCAAAAGAATGAAGAATGCTATCAATGAACAGACATGGAGACTATGTGGCTGAAAACAGTGGTAATATTAGTGAAGTTTACCAGAAAGCTAGAAAGATAGTTTGTAATCGGACAAAGGGAAATTGGGAGTTTCATTTTCTAAGGCAGAGCTGTTTAAGATGACAAATTTCATCTTATGTTTGGGTTCCTGGGAGTAAATTTAAGTGCTGTGAGAGACAAAGGTCATTCTAGTGAAGAGATTCCAAGAACTGTGAATCACTTATTTAGATAAATGTGACTTGAATACTGAAATCTCCTAGTAACATCGTCTGAGAATGTGGTACCTATGATTGTTGCCTTTTTTAAAAGTATCAACCTTTTCTGTGTGGCCTGGTCACATTTTGTCAATTTCCCATGGCAGAGTTGGAAAACATGTGTATTCTTAGTTTATTGTGCTTGTTTTGCTTTTTTTCACCTACTCTGAGAGATTCTGTATTTTAATAAGGAAACTTAAATACTTATACTTATTCTGATATATGCTTGCACTTATATTTGTTACATTATTCTTTGGTTGCAAGCAACACTAGAAACCAACTCTGGTCAATATGAACAAAAACGGCAGAGCTATTGAGGACAGAAAACTGATAGTAAGGCTGGAAGCATGCAATAGCTCTTAGTTTCTAAAGGAAACGTGACAATTTTTGTCCATCCCACATGCTCTTCTTTACTGTGAATTAGACCCTCCTCACATCAAGAGATGGGAAATATGCATCTCCCTCTTGAATCTAGGTATATTTGTGACAATGGCAGAATTAAAGCCACATAGCTTCCAAGGCTAGGTCATAAAAGGTGATATAACTTTAGTCTGGCTTTCATGGGATGCTTGTTCTTGAAATTTAGCCACCATGCCAAGAAGTCCCAACAGCCCATGGAGAAACCAACCTGGAGAGGAACCAAAGTTTCCTGCCATCAACTTTGGCTGAACACTCAGCAGGTAGCCCTACACCAAATTTACTAGGTAAGTGAGGGAGCCATTTTGGAAGTTGTTCATCTAGCTCTAGCTGATGGTCTGTAGAGCACACAAGGCTTCCACAGCAAACCCAAACAACAGATTTGTGAGCTAAGAGATAATTGTTTTATTCACTAAGTTTCAAGGTGGTTCGTTGGACAGTAATAGATAACTAGTCCAGAGTGCCAACCTTAAAAATAGGCAGGAAGCAAGGCGGCTTCTGAGAAACAGAAAGGAAGAATGGACTCCGATAAGTTCCTATGGGTAGAGCACCACAGATGGAATGAATGACAACTAACCGTTTTCATTCTTCTTGTCATTCTTCTAAAGTTCCAGGTTTTTGTGAAGGGGGTCGCTTCAGTTCTGCTTTCAGATACCTGCTCACCTTTTGACTCCCAGTGGGCAGAAAACCTAAGAAATAGCACCAGTAATCTGTAACCACAGGGACACAATCATTCAAAAGGGAATATGGATACAGTAAGTCTTAGAGTTTGCTGTGACAAGTGACCACAAACTTAGTGGCTCTAAACAACACACATTTATTGTCTTATAGTCTGGAGGTCAGAAAGTCAAAATGGGAGTCATGGGGCTAAAATTAAGCTGTCAGCAGGGCTGCATCCCTTTCTGGAGGCTTTAGGGGAGAATCTGGTTATTTGCCTTTACAGCTTCTACAGGTATCTGCATTCCTTGACATATGGCCCCTTCCTTCATTTTCAAAGGCAGTAACGTTGCAGTTTTCTGTGCCTTTCTTCCATGGCACATCCTCCTCTAGGACACTTTTTCTGTCTCCTTCTTAATTACTTTTAAGCACCCTTGTTATTACATGGGGCTCTCCTTGAAATTTAGGATAATCTTTTCATCTTAAATTCCTTAACTTAATCACATCTGCAAAGTCCCTCTTGCCATCTAAGATAGCATACTTGTAGGTTCTGGAGATTGGGACACAGACATCTTTGGGGGGCTATTTGCAAAAGCAAAATGGATACTGGGTCAGCCCACCACTCCAAAAACATGTCCTTTACACTACTCAATCTCAATAGTTTATATTTTCTTTGTTCATCTTATTAAATTCGTCAAGCTATCATTGTTCCATTTTTTTCCACTCAACTAGTTTGTAACTTAAACATTCAATTTATACTTGCCTGTGTGGTGACCCTTGTATTTATCATGCATAATTAACTCACATTCTTCTGTTTAGAGATTATATCTAAATATATATCCAAATAAGATTTTAAAAAGTCTTTGCCTGGTTTCCTCTCTCTCTTCTTTTAACTTTGTAAGATCATTTTAAGTTAATTTAATTATTTTTTTGAGACAGAGAAGAGTGGGGGAGGGGAAGAGGGAATAGGAGAGAGGTAATCTCAGCAGCCTCCATACTTTGCACAGAACCTGAAGTGGGGCTTAATCCCATGACCCTGATATCATGACCTAAACTGAAATCAAGAGTCAGATGCTCAATTAACTGAGCCACCCAGGCACTCGGATAAGATTATTTTAGTTATAGGTTATCATTATTTCATTTTTACTTTATGAATCAGCAATGATAAAGCCAATGAAAAGTTTTAATTTTTATTTTCTGTAACAAGAAGTATTTGGTTACAAGTAACATAATACCCTTGGGATGCCTAGGTGGCTCAGTCTGCGACACACTGACTTTGGCTCAGGTCATGATCTCATAGTTTGTAGGTTCGAATCCTGCATCGGGCTCTGTGCTGATAGCTCAGACCCTGGAGCCTTCTTTGGATTCTGTGTCTCTCTGTCTCTCTGCTCCTCCCCTGTTCACACTCTGTCTGTCTCACTCTCAAAAATAAAATAGATATTTAAAAAAAAACCCCAAATAAGAGAATACTCAACTAATGGTGGCTTAAACAAAATAAGAAAAACTTATGTCACATGAGAAGAAGTTCAGACAGGTTATTTCTGGATTAGTTAATTGAGTGGCTCAATGATGTCATTAAGGATCCATATACTTTTCCTCTTTTGCTTTCTTTCCCAAGTTCATCCTGACCTGGTAGGGAGATGAATGCTATAACTCTAGCAATTATATCCACACACAACCCTGTCTGAAGACAATGTATTATTTACCCATCGGTGTATAACAAATTAAGTGGCTTAAAACAACAGTGACATTTGTGATCTCTCATGGTTTCTGTGGGTCGATGATTTGGGAGCAGCTTGATTGACTGTCCTAGCTCAGGCAGGATCTTCACAAAATTGTAGTCAGAGCCAGCTGGAACTGCAGTCATCTGAAGGCTTGATTGGGCTCAAACATCCGCTTCAAGGCAACACACTCACAAGCTTGGCAACGTCCATTAATGTCCACAGGATGTGATGACTGGCTCCCTGTAGAGCAGTGGCTTTCAACTGGGAGTGATCTTCCCTGCCAGAAGACATCCAGCAATGCCTGGAGATATGTTTGCTTGTCACAGCTGGGAAGTGTTACTGAGAGCTAGGGCGTAGAGACCGGGAATTCTGCTAAACATCCTACATTCTACTGGGTAGGCCCCTACAACAAGAGTTATCAGACCCAAAATGTCAATAGTGCTGAGGCTGAGAAACACGGCATTCGACCATGTGAACCAAGAAAACAAGGTAAAACCTGAAATGCCTCTTATTACCCAGCTGTATTCTATGTTAGAGGGACTTACACAAGGGTGGACATACCAGGAGATGAGGCTTGTTGGAAGCCATCTTGGAGAATGGTTGCCACAGGCAGAAAGCTTTTCCTGGCTCTTCTTTTCCTTTGGTTCCTTCTTTTCTTTTTTCCATTTTCAAACAGGAAAACCATTCTTATAAGACACAGCAGACTTCTCTTCATTCCCCTCTAGTCGGTGTTGCAAGATATGTTTGTCCCGTTATCCCATACATTAGAATGCTTTGTCCTAGCATCCATTGTTGCTGATGAGAAATAGGTGATCTGGTTACAGTTCACTTTTTATCCATGATGCTCTGAAATTCCATCATGATATGTTCAACTGTAGTATTTTTTACTTATGCACTCTACACAGCTTTTAGCCTGAAGATACTGGACCATTTTCCATTATTTGTTGAGTATTCCCTTCTATCTATTCTCTAGATCTCCTATCAGATGAAAGTTGGAACTTCTGGATTTATGCTCCATATTACTTAAATTCTTGCTCTGTTGCCTTATCCTTTCCTCTGCAATTTGGGATAAAACTGGGCCCAGTGTTCTAGCTAATGAATTCACCCTTCAGTTCAGCTTGAGTCAGTATAGCATGGTGATTAAGAGCTTGAGTTCAAATCCTAGTTCAGTCATTTATTACTGTGTTGCCTTGAGTAAGTTAATTAAACTTTTAAGTCTTCAGTTTACTCATATGTAAAATGAATATGCTAATATTATTGCCTACTTTAGAAGATTATAAAGATTAAATATGTTAACACATGAATGTTTAAAGGAGTATCTGCAGCATAGTATTACTTTCTATTGTTCAACCTATATATTCACTTTAAAAATTTCAGTTAATATACTAATTATTCACCTAAATGGTTTGTTTTCATAATAACTTGGTTGTTTTATGACTGTAAGATCCTGTATTATTTTTTGAGGATAAAACATATATATTATAAACCTTATTTTTAATAATAACTTTGGGCATTCGATCTGTTGATTGGAGTTGCTTCCTCTCTTTTATAGTAATAGATTTTTAGAAATGATTGGTGATTTGAGGTTGTCTGCTCATCTTAGTATGTGAAAATCTCATTTGCCTATCTGTGGTGCCAATTCTAAATTCTGAGTGCTTGCTTTGCTGACTGTGGTGGAAAGTGGGGCAGCAAATGTTGTGCAGGGTGGGGATGCAGATAGTTCACCTTCTGTGTGTGTGTGTGTGCATGTGCGTGGTCTTCTTTCTCCTGGCAATTGGTGAGCAGCTCCTTGGGGTAATACCCAGTCTCCTTGGCCCAAGCACCTATAGTTACGGAAACCATGTGTCAGGGCTGGGGGTGGATATGTGCGCCTGCTGATTCTCATGATCTTGCTTGATTTTCTTCATATCACTTATCACCATCTAAAATAATCTTAGTAATGGCCTATTTATTTACAGTTTTATTATTTGCCTCCATAACAGCATATCTTCAGGACCCGATATTGTGCCTGGTACAGAGTAAATGATTTATATATTTATGGAATGAATGAAAGAATGGATTTATGCCATTCTTTAGTTGCTCACCATGATGAAAGTCCCAGTTCCTTGTAGCCATTGCCTCTGAGCTTGAAGCCTTTCCAGCTTTCACCCTGGTCCTTCCCTGTACCGTTTTGGTTTACAGACCTACTGGTAATCAAATCCTGCTTGCTTTATATAATCTAGGAAGTGCTCTGAATTGCTGGGTCATGGATACTGTCTTTATTGTCTTTGAGAACTCTAATGAATTTTTAAAAATATATTTTCTTTTATATCTAGGGATTTGTGGTGACAGAAGATGTACAGAGTGTGCTTTCAAAAGCTCCACAAGCTGTGTTACTTATTTCCACAGTGTTTATTTTAGTTGGAGCATGGATACGACATTAAATAACACTGAATCTAATAGAAGGAACATGCCCCCCCCCCTTGGGATTCTTTCTTATAAATATTTTTAAAATTAAAAATATTTCAAGTATACAGAAAGGTACAGAGAACAATATAATAAATACTAATTAGTAGCCATCCAGATCTAACGATTCTAAATATTTTAACAATATTTGCTTGAGTTTTTTTTTTTTTTAATAAATTAGGTCTCATTGTTGGATCTTCCTTTGTACCTTCCCATTCCATTTCTCTTCCATCTTCGTCACTGTCTTGAAGTTGATCTGTGTCCTTCCAGCCTATGCCCATGCTTTTTATAGTTGACTATACATTTATAGACATAAACAGGATATTGTATTGTTTTAGAGCCTTTAAAATTGCATATAAAAAATATAAATTATTTTAATCCTTCAAATTACATGAAGAGGAAAAAATCTCACTTTGGCCAAATTTTGAATGCCTTTTCTGCCATTTGTTAATTTCTCTCTTAACAAAGGAAGAGCAGGCCTTAGGCTCGAAGCCTGGAGTAGGCAATGATAGCTAGAATTAAATAATATTGCTTTATTTTCCATTGTATTTATTTTGATGGTTATCTTCTGTTTTTTAGCATCTGTTGCTTGCTTTCCATTTACAGTAGTGATTTATGTTTCCTTTTAAATTAAACATGAAAAAAAGAAAAGTATTGATTTAGAGGAAAATATTAAGCAGATAATAAATAGTATGAGCCACAGACATGGCAAAAAATATAGGGGTCTGTATTGAAATGGTTGAAACTTGATACACACTTGATCTAAAGGATAAAGTTCAAGTTCCTTAATGGGACATGCAAAGCTCTACCTGATCTGACCTTTGCTTCCCTTCCCAGTCCAGTCACCACTATTGCCTCGCCTTCAGCACAAACAGCCTGGAGTTTGCTCCTTCCCTTACTAGCTAAAGGTGCCTGGGCTATTACAACCTTTCCTTTTATGGTATTTCCTGAATCCATCAGCTTCTCACCCCCCACCCTCCACCTGACTCTCTGCTCAACCAGTCAGCATCTAGGATGCCCTCCCCCACTTAGTATCCATCACTGTATTGAACATATAGTCTTCCAATTCTAAATCCAAAGGTGGAATTTAGTGCCAGTGTCACCGCATCCTCATGGTCTGAACAGCTTACTAAGGTGGAGAGAGACGATTGATAAAATCTGGGGTATAAAATGAAGGTTGTCCATGAAAAAAAATGTTTATCTCATTTTTCCTATGCCTGGAGTTTTAAAAATAGTTATATTCACAGATCTCAATACGTGATCTTAAATTAATGATTTCTTTCAACACGGAGGCAATACATTACTTTGTCATCTAGATTAAGGGTAAAAAAGGGACAGAGAAGGGAAAAATAAGGACCATGATAAGAAATGGTAGGTTTTTTTTTTACGTCATTTCTACATGCCTTGGTGGCTTGCTGCACCTTATTTATTATCTTAAGCTGGATGATCTTATTAGAAAATGAGAGATCAAATCGAGCGTTCTGAATATAACATGTTTAAACGTTTGACATTTTAAGGGCAAATCTCCTAAACCAACTGTATGGCCGTTGAGATGTTGGAACAATTTTCCAGTTTCATGATCCCCAGTGCATATAAATAAGTACGATAATGTTAACAACAACACCGAAAAGCACAGCGAATACCGAATGCTGTTTCAAAGTCTTTCAGTGTCTGCAGTCCTGATGAACTAACTGCATTGGCTTCCGTTCATTCATTCAAAAGTCTTTTTCTGAAACTGACATTCACCCCACAGGATTAAGAAACCTTCACTGCACTGGCCAGATGTAAACTCCCATTTTAACAGGGGTGCAGATAATGCTTTCAAAACTACTGCAGTATTCGGGGAAAAGTTCAAATTTACCTTTTCTTCCTATATATTTTGCGTGGCCAAAGCCAGAGGGGAAGGGTTGTGCGGGGGGGAGGGGGGTCGCTGAGGAAGTGACTTCATACTTTTGATTACGGAATATCATGTTTACCACTGCAAACGTTCAGCTTTTAAATGAGAAAGCAGGTGGAGTGAAATCGCTCTCGCGTCGTGCATTTTGTAGGTGACATCTAACCCACCAGCTAAACTTTCTCCATCGTTCTGAGTAGGTCAGCGGCGAAAACGCTTCCTGAAAGGGAAATGCAGCGTCCCGAGGCGGCGAGCACTGCCTTCCTTACCCCGTGTTGCCTTTGGAGTTACCTGAAGCATTCAAGCTCTTGCACCCAGAGAAAGAGCTGCTCGTTTCAATTCGGTCGTTTCCGTGGGGAATTGCGGTACGGGCAAGTCCTGGGTGTGGCGATACCAACAGGGAACTCAGATGTTCGTTTTCCTGCTTCTGGTAAACCTTCCTAGCCTTGACACAGGAGTGACCGGGCCTCGAGATCCGCCTTCCGGGATCCCGGGGGTCGCTGGCTGACCCACCCGCCACCACTGCAAATCGCTGGAGCGCAGGGTGCGAGTGCGCTTCTCCCCGATTCGTTCCGCGCCTGGAGGCGGATCCCCTTCCCTGCACACAAGTCCTTATATGCACTGGTTGCACCAGCCCGCTTTACTCCAGCCCCACAAATAATTTATGGGGGAGGGACGCAGTCGCTCTTTTTTTTTTTTTTTTTCCTTCTGGATTTTTTTCAGCGCTAGAGCATTTGAACCCAGCCAAGAAACCCCTTCGATGCGATTGAGTGCCATTGTGCTGCAGTGCACAAATTGGACACACAAAATAAAGCCCCTTTGCCCCTACGATAAGCACCGCAGGGTTCAGGAACAGTTTTGCAGATCCATCCAGATTGGCCTGCAAAAGCCTGGGCGGAAAGGGTGCGTGCCCCTCCCCCATGCACGCTGGTGCAGAGGGACCGGGTCAGGAAGCGCGGCCTCTCCCCAGTCGGAGACCACGCCTCCTCCGCCTTCCACCGCCCCCCCCCTTACTCCTCCCAGGAAGCGGTGATAGACAGTTCTGTGTGATTCTCCACCCCCACCCCCCAGCAGAGTGGAGGAGTTGATGTGTCTCATTATAACAGCCAATGCAGCCGCCATCCACGCACAAGCAAAGAAGCATGTCCCATTTAAATACACCCACGCAGCCTCAGCGCCCTTAGCTGAGCAGGGCGCGCAGCCCACACGCACCGCGGCTCCGGGCTTGGAGATCAGCGCAGGTTGGGCTCCCGGACCCCGCGGACCAACGCGGGGGCTCGGGATCCGGTGCTGTGGGGTCGGGGTGGGTGGGGAAGGCTGGGCCCGGGGCCTCTGGCGCGACACCCGCATGAGGACGCGAGTAAAATAGACCAAGGTGGAATTTGCAAGGGAGAAGCTTCAGGGTGGTTTTGGACCATTTCTCCCGCGAAGAAGTAGACATGGCGAGCGACTCCCCGGCGCGTAGCCTGGATGAAATCGATCTCTCGGCTCTGAGGGTGAGTAGAACGTGTTTTCTAATTTCTTTACAGTGGTTTGGGTCGGGGTGAGCCGGCTCAGTGCGTGAACTGGAGCGGGGGCTGGTGGGCTAGTGGGAGACTGCGACGCGGAGGGAACCTGGCTTCTGATTTTGATTCGGGGTCTGCTGAGGTGCTCTTGGCTAAGCCTCCACTCGAGGCTGTGCGGTACGTGCCTTAAAATGAAAGACTCGTGTGTGTGTGTGTGTGTGTGTGTGTGTGTGTGTGTGTGATGTGCACACAAGCCCCAGACGGTCATCTGGTGCCAAGGAGCGAGACCCCACTGCCCCTTTCTGCAAAAAGAGTAACAGCAGCGTGAATAAAGGCACTGGCCACTCACTTTTCCCAGCTGCCTGCAAGATGACATTGTGAGCCTAAGTGTCCCCACGAAGCTGAACCTGACGGTTCAAGGGGGCAGCTATTGCTATGCTGGTCGTGTTGATGGCAACTGCCTCCTCCAGCCCCTTTCAGCCTTCCGCGCCCCAACTCCCTCTCCGCGCTCTCTTCAGTGCCAGTCTGCCAGTCACCTTTATTTATGGTTTAACTTAGACCTGCCTATGCTTTCTGACTTTGTGGCTCTGACATTTCAGTTTTATGGCTGAACTTAAGCAGGTGGAAGGATGTGTTCTCTGCTTTTCCCCAGTCAGACCGGAACTCCCGTGAGTGTGTGTGTGTGTGTGTGTGTGTGTGTGTGTGCGCGCGCGCGTGTTCGCTCTGTGTCTGTGGCCAGTCCTTTGTAGAGAGCATCTACGTCCCTCCAGCTGCACTGGTTTGCGTTTACCTTCACATGAATCGCCTCGGACGCCTTTTCATTGTATTGACTAAGACATCACTGCTATAGAATCCATTTTGCTGTTTTTTGAGATCAGAATACCAGGAATCCCATGGTAGCCACGACGCCTCCCCACCCCCACCCCCGAATCCCAACACACTGTTTCGGGGAAGGGGGCAGAGCTTTCTTGCTATTTTAATTAGATGCTGCCTGTGGAAAAGGAGGTGAGGGATGGGGGAGGTGGCAGCAGAGAGGTCTGAGAAGGATTGAACACCAATTAAGGATGGCTTCTTCCTCTCCTGAACCAAGAATAAAATTAAAAAAAAAAAAAAGCAACCGTAGATATACTTGAAGCATGAAGGGTGGGTGAGAGGGGATTGATGGTGGCTCTCAATACAGACACACAGGATGGGTGAAGCTTGGAAGTTCACACGCCCTCCTGAGGCATACATTGTTAGACTGATGCTAAATCTTGGAATTACAGACCTGAATCTTTATTACTTCTCCTGACATTGCCTCCTTCTCCACGGTTATTTTAAAGAGCCACCTTTACCATCAAAGTGGTACTTTTTCTTTAGTCTCATTAATCCTCCTCTTTTTAACTTCCCCTCTCCTTCTTAATACTCCCAAGAGGTAAGGGTTTCTGCAAGGCCGTCCAGGGATTGAGAAGGAACAGAGGTGCCATTTCAAATGGCTTTTTTTTTTTTTTTTTGATGGTTGGGCAGCAAAAGCTCATTCATGTGATATTACAGTAAGCTGTCTATTTTCTGGCACAGAAATGCCACATTCAGAACCCGCTGCCCCCTGGGCAGCTGGGGGTGGGGGTTGGTAACCGGGTGGGTGCTTTGGCTAAGTCTGTGGTTTCCTGCTTTACAGACGGTGCGTGTTCATTTGCCCTACTTTCTGCACTGGGAGTTACTGCCAGCGGGTTAATCAGGTGGATGGATGGCCCAGACTACTGGGTAGGGGAAAGTGGCAAAAGCCCAGTAGGGGGTGGGGTGGGGGGGTATGGGGAAGGAATCTGAACAATGGGCAAGGCTTGTGGTTTTCCTGAGCTAGAATCTCCACATTGCTCCTGTATTGGAAAGGGCTCTGATGCAATTTTTAAGTTGGGCTTGGTCGGAGGTGTCCCTTGTGGGCTTTTTCTGGGGAAGGTTTTCTGAGATACGAGCACAGAGCCTGCAGGCTTGTAAGCAACCACGAGGGCTCACCGGCCTGCCTGGAGTGTGATTCACACATGGGAGGCCTGTGCTCCAGAGATATGGATTTTGAAAAGATGTCTTTGCAGGATTCACTGAAATTGCTCTTTGTGGCCTGGGCTTTGTGCCTTGCCTCTGTATTTCTGCCTGCAAGAGGTGTGGAAAGAGGGAGGGCTAAGGCCAGCTCTAGAGATGGGAACTGCTGGCTAGAGGACTTACATGCAGATGTGGAGACAGTTGCACCCCAGAGGGCTGGGGTGTAGGACCAGTCTTGTAGGGACTGAGGTGTGTAGGCTGGCTGTTGAGTCCAAAGGCTACGCAGGTGATTTCCACAAATCAGAGGGCAGATCATTTCTGTCTTCTCAAATTAGGAGAGGTGGGTTTGTCTGGATGAGAGGTCTCATTTGTTCCCAACCTCTCAGCAAAGCCAGCCTGCTGAGAACCTTCTGGGGAATGCCTGACCCCTGAAATGCAGCCAAGGTCAGTGGCATCTAGGAGAATTTGCTGCAGCCTTACCAGTCCTTTGCTGTTTCGGTGGCCCTTCTTTAATGTACACAGTCAATGCTCTTTTTGTAAACCCTGAGCTCCATGCATGAAAAGCAGGTCCTGTCTGGAGGGGCCTTTATCTTTCTCTCTTTGGGGCCTTATTGTTCTCAGCCAGTGATCCCAGACTGGACCCAGTCTAAATTTTCCTCAAATAGGAACAATGCATAATTTAAACCAGAGCAATCAGTGACAGCACTGATCATTTGAATTATGCAAGATTTGGATGGTTTAAAAAAAATAAGATAGAGCAGGATCTTCTTTTGTTAGAAAAAAGATGATTTGAATCTACTTTTCTTAGTCCTGATTTTTAGAGCTCTGGAGATAAACTAAGTGTTGGGGGGAGGGGATGATTTCATAGATTAAGAGCTGGAAGAGAATTGGAGAACACTTACTCACTCCTTTCTTTCATTTAATACCAAGCTGAAGCCCAGAGACTATAGTCCTTGCCCAAGGTCACACAGCCCCCTTTCTGCTGGGGGGGGGTGGGGGGTGAGAGAGGTGAAAATGGTGGTTTGGGGCGAGAATGTAGGTTTCCTGACTTCTCATTCAGTGCTCTTTTCTCTAAGTCACATTGTCTGTGGCTGAATCAGAAATCGATAATACATTTTCTGCCTGAGCACAAAAAAATGGCAGAGAGGAATTATTTCACCAGAGTCATGGAATTTTGTTTATCGAGAATAGGGAAACTGGTTCATGCAGGTAAGCTCATAATACATAAAGCCATGGAGCATTAAGATACCTTCAGAATTCATTTTGTAACACCCTCCACTCCCCCACCGCCCCTTCCCCGGCAATTCTTCCTCTGCTGGCAAAAGACTGAATCATCTGGGACAGATGGTTGTCCTGCATAGTACCCTCTCTCTGTAACCCGTCTTCATCTGAATATATCCCATGGGGTCAGTCTAGATATACACATTATTTGATGTCTTTCCATGTGACGTTTGTAGAGTTTTATGTATGTTTTGCATAATCTATGTGGATACTCATATATAGTGTTATGGTTATAAACTATCCATGTGGGTGTATGCAATGTGTGTATACATACATAGGCTACAGAAAACAATCTACTCCTTCAAACTCACGGCTTGAGTCATTCTCCCTTCAAGACATCACAGTATTAAAAGAAATGAAATTTGCCACCAGTAGGCTTTATTACATATGAGGTGAGATCAGCCCAGAAAGCTTTTTGGAGATTAGCATATATCTGAGTCTGAGCACCTTGGCTGTCCTTAGTTTGGCCCACAGAGGAAGGCATTCAAGGCCAAGATTGGCCTCTGCTGACTTCATATGCTAAGCGTCTGCCAGGACTCACACTCAGTTTTCTATTTGAACAGAATTAGATGACCTCTGCTTGTCTTTACCCTTGCCCCTCACTTCCTTCCAGGCCTAGCTATTTCTTTGTTTATTAAGACCTATGGATTTAAGAACTGACCTCATCTGGAAGACTCACACACATCTTTCCCACTGCACTTTTTGTCCTTGTGTTATAAGTGGCACTGCAATGTTTCTTTGTTGCTGTTTCTTTTCTTTTTTTCTTTCTTTGCCAGCGTAATAAACTGTGGGCTCCATGAGGCCGGAGATTACATCTTGCCCATTTTTGAATCTGTAATTGCAGTTAGTTGCATAATCAGGCGAATGCAAGAACGAGCGAGTGAATGGAGTACTGGGGTCCATGTCCATGTTTTATTAGTTCTGTGACTCTGGGCAAGTTCTATAACCAGAGTTCAAAAATGGGAATGATCTCAACTGCTTGCCTTCTTCAAGCTGTTTAAACCATTGCTGGTTTCAACAATCAAAATATTTATGGCAATACTTTATTTGAAAATAAAACCGTAATGCTCTACACAAATATACTATTCTGTGGTTAAATAGAATTTTATAGGAAACTTGATTCTACCAACATTTGATCCCAGTGATTGGAGCCAATTGAAAATGGCTCTGAGAAAAAAGATATCAGAATGTCCTACATCTTTTTTTTTTTTTTTAAATTTTTTTTTAATGTTTTATTTATTTCTAGGAGAGAGAGAGAGAGAGACAGCGTGAGTAGGGGAGGGTCAGAGAGAGAGGGAGTTACAGACTCTGAAACAGGCTCCAGGCTCTGAGCTGGCAGTCAGCACAGAGCCCGACGCGGGGCTCGAACCCACGAACCGTGAGATCATGACCTAAGCGAAAGTCGGACGCTTAACCGACTAAGCCACCCAGGCGCCCCAGAAGGTCCTACATCTTTTTAAAGTACCTTTTCCTTTATATGTGTCAACATGACTTTGTATATTTCTCTGCTGGCTGGGGTTGACCTCTGCCCCAGTATCAGCATTCATTACTTTTTTTTCAAAAATATTTTAGTTTTAAGTAATCTCTATACCCAACCTGGCTCAAACTCAAAATCCCGAGATCAATGCCCTAAGGACTGAGCCAGACATGTACCCTTGGTGTATTTCTAAACCAGTACCAGGTACCTTTATTCATTAAAACTTTCTTCTTCTTTTTTGTTTTTTAACTTTTCCCCTTTTTTGTGGATTAACCATTATTGAAATAAAACCACATTTATTGTGTCTGTGCCTTTTCTTTTTTCTTTTTAATTTTCTATGTTTATTTATTTTTGAGAGAGAGAGAATGTGTATAAGTGGAGGAGGAGCAGGGAGAGAGGGAGACACAGAATCTGAAGCAGGCTCTAGGCTCTGAGCTGTCCGCACAGGGCCCGACGCAGGACTCAAACTCATGAACTCGAGACATGACCTGAGCTGAAGCTAGACACTCAATCTACCCAGGTGCCCCTTGCCTGTGCCTTTTCAAAGTTTGTGTATTTGGAAGGGGAGTGGGCACCTGAAATGATACAATACTAGTCCAGTATTTAACACCTGGTCAGAGGTCTCATGGGGATTAAAGAAGTCTTGAAACATTATTAATTCCTTACCCCAGAGCACTTAATTAAATTTGGTCTTAAATGAGAGTTTAACAAAGTTGAAAGAATTGATAGGATAACAGTATCTCAGAACGATAACAGCAGAGCAGTTTCTTAATTAGATACATTTGCTGTTTCTTAGAGATATTAAACAGGTGTTTCCTTTGCCATGACATTGCCTCATCATAAAACAGGGTGTAGTGGTAGTTATCAGAACATCAGAGAAATATGCAGAATCATTTTCAGTATTCTGAATCTTAGTACAGAAGCTGATATAAGGCATGGTTTGCTGTTTGCATAAGTGTCAATTTAGGAGATCATGGACTATTTTGTTGATGAAAGAATACCCAACATTTATTCTTCATGAAAATAACCACATTTCCCGTCGCCTTATCTGTAAGGCTCTTTGATATCTTATAATTTTGAGTCTTGCTGTGTTTCTGTGTTCCTGCCTTGGTATTCATCTTCTGTGTTCTTGCTTTCCTATGCCGTTCCTTTCTTCAGGGGTAAAGCCCATCCAGCTTTGAGCTTCTTTGATTGGATCATGGCCACCAGGCCCAGCTGAGCCAACCAGTCACTGAGTCTGTGTTTGGGAGTAATGGGAGTTTGGGATAATTTGTGTCTGAACGATGCTTTCATGTCAAATGGGTTCTTCCATATCTGTGGGGGAAGTAGCTGTCTGAGAACAGGGCCTGAACTAGCAGTGTGCTGAGAATTCCAAGAAAATCTGGGTGATATTTTTTGAATGAAATGTTATTCTGCTCATATAAATATAAGGTTCCTAGAGGAGAGAGAGGGAGGACTTAAATAGAAAATGTTGGATGAATTCCGCTTGTAATTTCTTTCATTCTGGTTGGAAGTTTATTTCCCTCTAGAGAAAGATGATCCGCTTTCTGCTTTTTATATGCCTAGGCTGTTCTCCAGTTGTCTCAAGGGGGTGCCTTGAAATTCTCAAAACACATTTTATTTCACCCCAATCTTCAACATCTTTCCTTACTATCTATTGCATGAGGTCTTTTGCTCCTTTCCTCCGTACAACTGCTGCAGTGACTGTGCCCTGGGCAGTACCCATGACAAGACTTGCCTCCTGCGTCTCTACCACCAGCCTTCTCCTGACTGGCCTCTCTGTACACTGCAGCGACATTGTGAACAGGACATTTTCAGTCTGGGTATTTCTTATTCACGACCTTCCCTGCCTTCTCACAGTCTACAGAGCAAAGACTAGACTCTTTAGTGTAGCAGCAAGACCAGCTCTAAGTCAGCTGGGTCTCCCCCCACGCGCTGCAGTTCTGATGACCCATCCTTTACTGCTGTCCCAGAGAACAACTTCCTTCTCCCCATGGATGCCCTTTAGGAGGTGCTCTGCCTTACACAGTAAAACCTTGGATTGTCAGTAACTTGTGCTGTGAGTGTTCTGCAAGATGAGCAAACATTTCTTCTTTTTTTTAAATATTTTTTAGTTTATTTCTAGGAGAGAGAGAGAGAGACAGTGTGAGCAGGGGAGGGTCAGAGAGAGAGGGAGACACAGACTCTGAAATAGGCTCCAGGCTCTGAGCTGGCAGTCAGCACAGAGCCCGACGCGGAGCTCGAACCCACCAACCGCGAGATCATGACCTAAGCGAAAGTCGGACGCTTAACCGACTAAGCCACCCAGGCGCCCCACGAGCAAACATTTCTAATAAACTTGGTAAGCAAGCGATGTCTTGTGATGTGAGTAGTACAAATGTCACATGATCACAACTGAGCCAATGGTTCTTGACATTTGCTTTGATATACAAGTGCTTTGGATTGCAAGCACGTTTCCGGAACGAATAATGGTCGCAACCCAAGGTTTGACTGTACTCCTTTTCTGTACCTGCTACCGTAACACTAAACATTCACATGCCACCTTTTCCACAAAATCGCCTCTGATTTCTCTCAGATAGAAGTTATCTATCCCACCTCTAAACCCTTTCCGAACTGACCTCACACTCAGAACTTTCTGACCTGGATTATGTCCACAACTAGACATTAAACTTCATGGAGGCAGTGCATATATTTCATTTTTCTTAAGACTTCCCCCCAGGATCACCTTTGGGGCTCCAGGACTCTTTCTCTTATATGGCTTAGTAGTTCTTTTCTATGGATGGGTAAGTAGATAGCTTTAGAAATTAAGATCATATTGTCTATATTATCTGCAACCTGTTTTGTTTAAAATGTGTTTTCAACTGTTTGCTGCTTTTATTTATTTGTTTGTTTTTAAAGTAAACTCTGCGCCGTGTGTGGGGCTTGGAGTCATGGCATCAAGGTCAAGAATCACATACCCTACTGACTGAGCCAGCCATGTGCCCCTGCTACCTGCTTTTTAAACTTAGCAATCACCCTTTTTGCATGCTGTTAGTGTTTTTCTATAATATAATTTTGAGCATTCTTTGTCATGGGGAATTTTAAAGTTATTTAAAATTGGAAGGGATATTGGAATGCTCCTACATTACTGCCACTTTGTAAAACAGATTGGCAGTTCCTCAGAATGTTGAATAATAGAGTTACCATGTGACCCAGTAATTCTACTCCTAGGTAGATCTACCCAGGAGAATTGAAAACCTATATCCAAACGAAAACCTGTGCACAAATGTTTGTAGCATTTTTAAAAATTTATTTTTTATGTTTTTATTTTTTTAAGTTTATTTATGTATTTTGAGAGAGAGAGAGAGAGAGCGAGCATGGGTGTGGAGGAGGGGCAGAAAGAGAGAATCCCAAGCAGGCTCCTCTCTCTCAGGACAGAGCCAGATATGGGGCTTGAACTCACTAACCTCGAGATCATGACCTGAACTGAAATCAAGAGTCAGATGCTTAACTGACTGAGCCACTCTTGGGCCCCTGTTTGTAGCATTATTATTCATACTAACCCAGAAGTGAAAACAACCCCGGGGTGCCCGGGTGGCTCAGTTTGTTAAGTGTCCAACTTCAGCTCAGGTTGTGATCTCATGGTTCATGGGTTCAAGCCCCATGTCGGGCTCTGTGCTGACAACTCAGAGCCTGGAGCCTGCTTTGGATTCTGTGTCTCCCTAACTCTGTGTCCCTCCCCCATTTATGCTCTGTCTCTGTCTCTCAAAAATGAATAAATGTTAAAATTTTTTTTTACAAAGGGTGGAAACAACCCAAATGTTCCTGAATTGATGGGTGAATAAATGAAATGTAGTATATTCATACAATGGAATATTATTCATCAATAAAAGAAGCACCAGGTTCTGAAGCACCTGGATGGCTCAGTCAGTTAAGCATCCGACTTTGGCTCAGGTTGTGATCTCATGGTTTGTGGGTTCAAGCCCCGTATTGGGCTCTGTGCTGACAGCTCAGAGCCTGGAGCCTGCTACAGATTCTGTGTCTCTCTCTCTGCTCCTCCCCTGATTGTTCTCTCTCTTCTCAAAACAAAACAAAACAAAACAACCCAACAATTTTAAAAAGAAGTGCTGATACATGCCATAACATGGATGAATATTATACTAAGTGAAAGAAGCAACACACAAAAGGCACACATGGATTCCATTTATCTGAATCGCCCAAATATTCAAACCTATAGAGAATAAAAGTGGATTTCTAGAACTTGAGGGGAAGTAGAGAATGACTACTAATGTCTTAGAATCAGACCATGCTAGTGGTTGTTCAGCTCTGTGAACATACTAAAAATCATTTGTACACTTCAAAAGGGTGAATTTTTATGGAGTATGAATTTAATCTGAATAACACTGATATTTAAAATAGAGTAGTAGAATCAGCCCCCAACTTAACAATTATCCATTCATGTCCAATCTTGTTTTATCTACACCTCCATCTGCTTCCTCCCCATATTATTTTCAAGCATCATATCATTTGATTTGTAAATATTTCAGTATGCATCTCTAAAAGGTAAACACTCTTAAAAATATATAACCACAATACTATTTTCATGCCTACAAATTAGTATGTTACTGGGGCACCTGGTTGGCTCAGTTGATTCAGCATCTTGATTTTGGCTCAGGTCATGATGATTCCTGGGTCCTGGGACTGAGGCCCGAGTCGGGCTCTGCACTGAGCATTGAGTCTGCTTGAGGTTCTCTCTTACTCTCTCTCTCTCTCTCTCTTTTCCTTTTTCTTCTTTTTTTTTCTCTCTCTCTCTCTCTCAAATTAAAAAAAAGGAAAGGAATTAGTATGTTACTTAAAATTTCTTTAAGTATTTAGTCAGTGTTCAAATTTCTAATCATATGTTTTTAATGACTGCTCAGCATTTTATTGTGAGGATGAATGATAATATTTAACCAATTCCTATCGATGAAGCTTTTGGTTATTTCTGACTTTTCAAGTCTTGTAAATAATGCTTCAGTGAATATATATAAGTCTTTGTATAGATCTTTGTGTCCTTAGAATAACTTCTTAGAAGTGTAGTTTATGATAAAAGTGTGTAAAGCTCTTGGTATTGTCAAATTACTTCCGAATTTCCTGTGAGATAGACGTTTAGCATTCGCAAATGAACACCTGAAGTTTAGAAAATTCATCTAATTTTCCAGAGGTCATAGAGTTACAAAATGGCTGAATTTACAACTGACCTGCCCCCAAGGCACCGCAGATAGTGACTCACATGGCCACTATCTGCCCTGCAGACCTTGTCAAGACATCAGAATTAACTGATGTATTATCTCCCTTGAGTTCACAGGTTTCTCAGAAGTCTTTCCTTTGGACTCAAGCTCTCTTTGATAAGCTTATGGTGTTTGAGCGTTATTTCCAAGGTATCTCTTCCTTGTGATTTTGTTTTTTCAATAACCAAAGCCAGCTTTGAATATGTTCATTGTTCTTTTTCTTGCCTTAAAAATGGAAAAACCTAAAATGTGAACCTTTTGGGGATTAGCAGTGATTTTCTTGTACACTGTGTAGAAGGAAGTTTACATTTAATCTGTCATTCTCTCTGGAAAATCATCCAACAGGTGTGTTTGGAAGAGGTGGAATCAGGCTCGAAGGTTTCTATGTTTTAAGATTGGGAGACCACTGAATTTGTGATTACTGCAGAAGCTAACAAGATGAGCCGGAAGATACGCTATAACAAGGGCCATTCTCAAGCCTTTATCTGTCTGATGATTATTAAAATCACAATCTTGAGTCGTACTTTTTTTCAGATGGATATAGATATTTTAAGATTGTAGTGGAGAAAATGGAAGATGCGGCTGGCAGCCAGAAGGGTAAAGAGCCTTGCGTTCTGGACCACAATCTGCTTTCCACTAGGTTTATAAGTAGGAAACTCCGAAAATTGATACAACGTTGGGTTTGTCAGTTTTGCGGAAGCCAACTGCCCCAATTTACTAGATTTGATACCCTAGGCCTCCATTTAAAATGCCTATACATTACTTGTGACTAAGGTAAAAATCTAGAGCTTCATATGGATGAGCTTTTATCTTTTCTACTTCTAGGATTCTTGTTTTGTTTTGTTTTGTTTTTTTAGCTGCCTGTAATCAAATTATGGCAGTGTGGTGGGCTTAATAGGTTGTAAGCAGTAATTGCAAACTGTATTTAAATAATAATAATAATACTATGTAGCATTTATGGAGCACTTTAAATATCTTCAAAGTACTTGCAAACATTATCTAATTAGATACCCTCTTTGATTATGATCTAGATATAAATGCACTTAAATTCAGAACAGGGTCATGGGAAACATACATCTTTGAAAGTCATTGCTAGCCAGCTTTCCACACCTATGCAATGGTCAGAGTTACAGCTTGTGATTCTCTTGGATTGTTTTTGTGTATCCTTTTGTTAAACCTGGCGGCGGGTTTAGATTAAATCTGCACCTTATTAATGCCTCTGCTTCCTTTCTGATCATTAAGGACTGAGTCTTGATCATTGCTCTCGTCCTTACATACACTAAAGTATAAACAACATCAATAAGCTTTAAAATGGGCTCCTTCTCTGCATTTCATGCCCTGGCCTCAGATGAAACTCCCATTAGTAAGTGAAATGAAGTGGGGTCGTGCAAGAAAGAACTGCAATGCATTGCGGTTTAGTAATCTCCATCTGAGAAAAATAGATTAAACTGCACAGTAGGATACATCATAAAGAAATGCACTGGAGAAATGAAACATCTTTAGTTCGACTGTACTAATGATTTCTTGCTGTTTTGGACATGTGTCTGTGTATTTTCCCCTTGCACGTATGTCTTGTGTTGGCAATTTAATAGAGTTTGGAGCAAGAGTTTGGAGATCTGCATGGATTACTCAGTAGAGGATTCCGCAGTTGGTAGACTTTTAGTGAATGTTTTCCTGTGCATTGTGATTTTTTCTAAGAGCTGTTTGACAGGTTAACTGCCTGAATAGTGGTTTAGTAGCTTCATGCTCATCTCTTGGATGTTACCTCTCTGGTCTACTGAATCAGAAAGTGGGGAAGGAGATTTTTGATTACTGATTCGATTTCTTCACTCGTTATGGGTCTGTTCAGGTTTTCTATTTCTTCCCGTGTGAATTTTGGTAGTGAGTGTGTGGCTAAAATGAGCAAATCAGAGAACTCGAGATGCTGGCGAGGATGTGGAGAAACGGGCACCCTCCTACACTGTTGGTGGGAATGTAAACTGGTACAGCCCCTCTGGAAAACAGTGTGGAGGTTCCTCAGGAAACTAACAATAGAACTCCCCTATGACCCAGCAATAGCACTGCTAGGAATTTACCCAAGGGATACAGAAATGCTGAGGCATAGGAGCACATGTACCCCAATGTTCATAGCAGCACTCTCCACAATAGCTAAAACATGGAAAGAGCCTAAGTGTCCATCAACAGATGAATGGATCAAGAAGATGTGGTTTATCTATACCATGGAATACTACACGGCAATGAGAAACAATGAAATCTGGCCATGGGTAGCAACATGGATGGACCTTGAGGGTGTTATGCTGAGCGAAATAAGTCAGGCAGAGAAGGACAAATATCATATGTTTGCACGTATAGGAGGATTAGGAGGAACTTGACGGAGGAACAAGGGGGAGAAGAAGGGCGGAAATGGTGGGGGAAAGGGAGAGAGGCAAACCATGAGAGACTCTTGAATGCTGACAAAAACTGAGGACTGATGGATGTGGGGGGAGGGGAGGATGGGCATGGAGGAGGGCACTTGTGGGGATGAGCACTGAGTGTTATGTGGAAACTAATTTGACAATAAACTATTTGCAAAAAAAAAAAAAAAGAAAAGAAAGTGGGGAAGGAGCACAGTAAGCTGTGCAGTAAGAAGCCTTACAGGTGATTTTAATGTACTTTGGAGTTTTGGAATCACATTTTTAAAATACAGTTTTGTTTTGAAAGAAACCTTTCATGTGGTGCATTCATTCGTTCAACAAATATTAATGCAGCATCTGCTTACTGTGTGCCTAGCATTGTGCTGGGTGCTGAGAATTGGTAGCAAAGTCACGTGAATGCTGTCCTCATGAATCTTGGTGCCTAATGAGTACGGGAGAAGCACATGTTAAAGAAATAACCATAAGAATGATTTACTAAATACAGGTTGCTTTGGAAAAACACAGCATATCCACAGAATTTGAGTTTGCCTAAAAATGTTGCAGAATAGAAAATAGTATTTATTTATATAAGGTAAGTGCCACATTTTCATAAGACGAATGGCTTCAAACTGTGGAAGGCACATACTTTTAGGAATATGGAATTTTACATTTCACACTAATATATGCATTTGAATTGTTTGTAAGACCAGGGGAGACTTGAAGTGCAAAAGTCTACAACTTTCATCTGATAATCCTGGACTGTTCTTTGCATTGCTTTTTTTTTTTTTTTTTTTACTAGCATATTTATTAAGGGGGTAGAAAGCCACAGTCCCAAGACTAAGAAGCATCCTTTTGGTGCTAATTTCCTGTTTTTCCCTTTGGACCTGTAGGGATTTAGTTTGAAGCCCCAGGAGGTGCTGGCATTTGCCTTAGAAGCTGCAAAAAAGAATCCATATTCACAGTTGTTTCAGCCCTACTTTAGTTTGAAGCCTGAAATCTTTGGGTTGTTTATTTTGCGAAACTTGAAAAATGAAATAGACTTTTGAAATCTAGGCAGCAAGTTAAACAATCCCCTTACTGAGAAGTCCCACAGACTTTCCTTGTAACAATCCCTAAACATCTCTTACCTAGCTACAAAGATGTCCCATGTTGTTATTTTGATCTGTAGTTCTTAGATAAACACATTGCTTACACTACATGGTTTTCTGTTTGGAGGAGGTTGGTGACCATTATGGTTGTTAAGGTAACTTTGTATACAACTTGATAATGAGCCTATACAAAAATTGTAATTCATACTCACTGCTGGGAAGATGCTTTTAAAAAATTGACCTCCGGGGGTCTTAAAAGGCCTATTTTAAAGGGAAAAGAGATGTTAGAGAGTCATCATTAGACTGGATATAAAAAATATCTAGTTAAAGATGACTGAGTTTTTTGTAATATTGCATTCGGGGAACAGATCCAACTTTCTTAGACGAGGTCTTAATGTCATTAAAGTATCAGCTATCTGTGCAAGCATTTTATTTATTTTATTTTTTATTTCTTTAAGATTTTATTTTTAAGTAATCTCTACATCCAGTGTGGGTCTTGAGCTCACAACTCTGAGATCAAGTGTCACATGATCTACCAATTGATCCGGCCATGCACCCCGCTGTGCAAGCATTTTAGTGTTAGTTACTTTCTAGATGGGGCAGTGAATTAATTATGTCATTCAAAAAATTTTTTATGGGACCAAGTTTGGGACAGTTTTGTGTCTTGTAGTGGTGTTGTCTTAGGCTCGAGGAAATTATGAATTTGACACTGGCCTCTTTGTAGCCATCTGCGTGGGTGAAAAGGCCCTCTGAGTTTGGGAGTTGCTGTAGTTTTCCAACTGAACTCATAAGACTGACTCTTTAAGAGGCCAGAAACTGAGTTTGGGTCGTTCTGGTGCTGGTGTCTTACTCAAGTATGGTTGATAAAGTCAAAGCCAAGTGTTTGCTGTTCCTAAAAGGCCACCCCTCTGTTCTCTTTTCTCTAAACTGGTATATGGAGCACCAGTCAGAGAGAACTCCATTTTCTTTTCATGGGGACAAGTAAACAAAAGCACTGCCGGGCTCCCCTGGAGCTTGATACCCAGATGCTACTCTGGGAAAGAACATTGCACACACGCTTTGGTCAGAACAATATGTATGTCCTCTCTGCGAGTATTTTAAAGCTGTAACTCGCACTGGTATTGTAGTCATAATTTCTTGAATATAAACACTTTTATTTTTGGAGAAGAACAGATGTAAAAGTGTGAAATACCCAAGTTTACACATTTTGGAGGGGGGAGGGGGTGGAGAAGGGAGGAAAGAACACTGTTTCTTTAAAATCATGGTAACTCAATCTTTGTTACTCCTTGTTTTCCTTGAGTGACTGAAAATTAGCAGGGGAAATCTCTTGGAACCTGACCAGCTGGGTACCTAAATCTTCACTTAACTGATTGTACCAGAAAGAGTGCTCGCAGGGAATTAGCACAGGTCTTCATCCCTAGGAACAAAAAGGGTCCTTTCCAAGGAGGAAACCTTTCTGAGAAGAGAGGTGATTGTGCACATTTTGTGAAATACGTATGATACTCAACGTCAAATGTTAGAGGCACAGAGAGCCCAGCCCCAGATAGGAGGCTTGTTTCCTAGAATAGAAAATGTGAATGGCAGGGGTTTGAGAGCTTGGTGTCCCTCTGGTGTCTGAACCAAAGCTTTTCTGGATCTCTGAGTGCCCAGTCTCTCCTTTAATTTGTGAGTTTGTTTGTAAAAGGTACCTGGAGTTTTCAAAGCAGCAGGGGCATTACTGTGACGATTCTCTGTCCCCTGGAGACCAGGTCTATTTCTTTTCTTTTTTGGAAGCAGGGTCTCTGCTATGTAGCTCATCACCTGATACAATGCAAGTTGCATCAGATTTAAAGAAATACTTCCCTGGCCGCCTTTGTGAGTCCCTGCCTTCTGGAAGTTGCTGCTTCCTCGCAGGTTTCACAATTAGGATTTTGTCCCTGTGGACACTTGGTTTAGTGTGCAAAGCACATTCTCGTTTGTCGTGCTTGGTTTCTTGATAACTCCCCTTCGACAAATATTTTGGTCAAATTTTCTGTGACCATTAGGTCTAAATGGTTGTTTGATATTGCATTTTGGTTCTAAGTGATTTCAATTGAACATCTCTGATCATTTCTTTTCTAACTGTCAGTGAAATTTGCATTGACAGTAAATTACCAGGGCATGTGACTTCCACAGTTCACAGAGTGGCTAGTGAAAACTTTATTCAAACTACACTTCATGCCATTATAAATGCTTTTAAAATATCCCTGAGAATGTGGATACACTGGAACTGTCATACCATGCTAGTGGGAATATAAAATGGGTAAGCCAGTTTGGAAAATAGTTTGGCTGTTTCTGAAAAAGTTAAATATAAGTTTACTATATGACTCAGCAATTTGACTTCTGAATGTCTACCCAAGAGACAGGCAAACATATGCCCAGGCAAAAACTTGTAACCTGAATGTTCATAATAGCCAGAAGTGGGGACAATTCCAGTGTCCATCAACTGATGAAGGGATAAAGAAAATTTGGTGGGGTACAATGGGATACTATTCAGCAGTAAAAAAGAATGAAGTACCGATACGTGCTACGAAGTGGATGTTTTGCTAAGTGAAAGAAGCCAGGCGCAAGAGATCACATATTGTATGATTCTATTTATATAAAATGTCTGAAAAGGCAACTCTGTCAAGACAGCAAGTGGGTTAGTGGTTGGCTAGGGTGGGGAAGGAAAACAGAGAGTGATGGCAGAGGCATGTGGGGTCTTTTTGAGGTGATGGAATATATTCTATAATTGGATGGTGTAACATGAGTGAATTTTATGGTATGTTAATTACACCTTAGAAGACCTGTTAAAATTTCATCTGACTGAGGCATTGCTTCATAGTTGTACCAGCTCCATACACTTTGAGGACAGATTCCCCAGTCAGGCCACTCCAGTATTTCTAGGAAGGCCGTCTCCTCTGTACCTTGAGAGATGGGGACTCTGGTCCTGTCTTATGCCTTCTGTCTGCCTTATGTCTCCCATATTGTGAAGGGTGTCTCATATTTTATAAATGTAATCATACTAATTTCCTTCAAGATAAGGCGGCTGATAACTTATCTCCCCTCCCAGAGAAAGGGGAATTTTGGAGCCAGGCCTAGGAGAGCTATTCCTGTCTGAAACCATCTCTTATGGAACCACTTTCGATTCTCTTACTGTTTCTGGTGGTTACCCCTCCACATGCTGCTTTCTCTGCCTAGAAGTCATCTCCAGTCTCTCTTATTAACAGATAATTTATTTGTCTCTTCCCCGACCTGTTCCCCCAGAGGAGACTATAATTCCTGCGGGGCAGGACCTGTGTTTTGTTTATATGCCTATCTATTTATTAATGAAATGAATGACTTCTCATGATTTACAGCATAAAGCTACACTCCTTAATTTAGCAAGGTCTTTGATAACCTAACCATTCCCTATTTTTTTTTTTTTTTTACAATATCAGCAATCACTACCCTATTCTCTCTCTATACACTAATTCAGAGTCTTTCAAATTGTAATGAGTTGTGGAGTGAGTTTAATGGCTTGCAATTAGCTTTAAAAAATTAATTAGAATAGAGTAGAATACTATCACTGTGCATATATTGTGTATATGTGTATATTAGGTTACAAAGTAGAATGTATTTCTCATAGGGTAAGGAAGCTAAAAATTTGAAGTTCACTGTTCTAGCTTAGTTCCTAAGTTGGCATAGGATTCCCCTAGAGGGAATTTAGTTTGCAAATTCAAGTTCAGTTATCTAGCCTGGGGCCCACAAATCTGCAACTCCGTGGACCTCACATAATTTGGATGCATGTGTTGTCCATTTTAAGAAGCCATAACACGCTACAGTTGCTGACATCCACCTAGGGGATTGAGGCCTCTTGTTCATCTATTAGATACCTTCTGAGAGCTAGGAGCACTTCCAGGGCCCTGGACGCCCCGTACTGGGGACACCAGGTACAGGCCAGCCGCAGGATGGAAACGTACATGGTATTGCTTCTGCTGCTTGGGAACCCCAAACCCCATGTTCGCTCCACCAGCTCTGTAATGAATACCTATTCATCTTTCACATGTTCACTCCAAGGAATTAGACATGTCTTCTGCTACTTTTCGTCAAGTTCAATGACATTTGGTATCTGCATAGAGATTTGAGGAAGGCGAGATGCTAAAAGGAGCTATGATCACTTGATAAAAGGAATTCTCCGGAATTCAGAGCAGAAGAGCTGAGCTCTAGGGGTTACAGCTGAGGCCGGGAAGGTTCCTTCCTCAAGGAGGAACAAGTTGCTGGAAGTTGCAGTAGCCACTCTGGCCACCAGAGCACCCTTTGGGAAATGTGGGCAAGGACCGAGCCTGGGGGACTTCCCAGAAGTTGCAGAATTGGATGGGGGCTGAGAGCCAATTATCACTGAAGTCGTCCCCCAGGCTCACCTGGTCTTGGATATTAAAAAAACAGACAGCTTTTGGGGGCTCCTTGTGCCAGGTGCTGAGTGAGGGGCTGGAAGGGAGGGGAACACAGACTGTTGGCTCATGTTGGCCCTAGTTAGGGCAGAGATGTGGTCCTTAGCTTACCAGGTCCCATGACGTGATGTGGTTAGGGTACTGAGTCTCAGGTCACCAACACGTAGATGCACCTGACACGGTTCTGGAATATAATTTATTTAATAATAATAATGCCTTTATTAATAGCTAATGTCCTTTGTGACCACTTGCCATGGGTGAAGCACTGGGCTACTTATTTTTAAAAGTCTGGTCTTATTAACAGTCAGATTTTGTGAGGTGTACTGGTTTTCTTCTGAGTTTGCACATGTGGAAATGGACGCTTAGGTTAAGTGACCTGTTGGAAATAATGGACCCTTGCTTTGAACCCAGGCTGGTGTGATTTTGAAAAGTATGAAATGTGAGCACCATTCCATTGCTACTTCCTGTTTTCTCAATATATAATGGAAATACCTTTTTAGTTTTGGAACTACTGTCTGCTATCCAGGGCAGCGTGTTCCTGATTTTTAAAAAAAATTTTTTAAAATGTTTATTTTTTTTTTGAAAGAAAGAGACACAGAGTGTGAGCGGGGCAGGGGCAGAGAGAGAGAGGGAGACACAGAATCTGAAGGAGGCTCCGGAGCTTTCTGAAGCTGAAAGCTCAGAGCCTGACATGGGGCTTGAACTCACGAACTGTGAGATCATGACCCGAGCTGAAGTTGACCACTTAACCGACTGAGCCACCCAGGCGCCCTGTGTGTATTCTTGATTTTGGAGAGACTTAGGAATTTGAAAATTTGATCAGAAATTAACTTACTGTGGCTGGAATAAGGCTGGGGTTGACCCTGTTTAGGTGTATACCTTATTCAGGTCAGAATACTGATCCCGGGGCGCCTGGGTGGCTTAGTCGGTTAAGTGTCCGACTTTCGCTTAGGTCATGATCTGGCAGTTCGTGGGTTCGAGCCCCGCGTCGGGCTCTGTGCTGACTGCCAGCTCAGAGCCTGGAGCCTGTTTCAGTCTATGACTCCCTCTCTCTCTGACCCTCCCCTGCTCATGCTCTCTCTCTCCTAGAAATAAATAAAACATTAAAAAAAAAAAAAAGAATACTGATCCCACCATGAGTGGTGGTTGGACAGGTCTTGATAAATTCACCAAGTCTTCCTTTTGCGACCCTGATCAATCTACATAAACCCCTGTTAGTAAGACATCCCTCTACCATATTCACATTAATCTCTATCTACTTTGTTTTTCTGTCTTGTTTTGTTCATACTTTATATCACCCGCAGCTCTTTGTTTTAGAACTATTTACCTGTATAGTCATTAGTGTCTTTAAATTATAAACTTCTCAGGACAAGAATAGTGTCTGCTTTCCATCTGTGTCCCAAAGAATGTCTAACATGTACTTACTTCAGAGTAAGGTAAATTCCCAGAGTTATCTTGTTTGGATTCTGCAGCCCCACTGTGCACTAAATGGATGGGAGACTGGCTATAATTTTAGTGTGTTTTCAACCTTTAAGAGAAGGGATTGTGCTATTGGGAAATTGAACCTTAAAAAAAGTGTAGTGACTCCTGAGAAATTGTCTCGGGCAACTGTTGGACTTGGTGTTGGCATTATTAGAAATCTTCAAGGGTCCTACGAACTTTAATGGGAAGAAGCAGAAAGGGGCTCTGAGACGGTGAAATGACCTTTAAATATTGCTTTTCTGTCTCCCCTCAGATGTTAAAGTGGTTCATTAACAAAGCAGATGATAAACCTCTTTATAAGCCTAGGCTCGGTTGATGGGACATGGGTGAATTTTTATTGTGACAAGTCACTGCAAACATATGGCAGTTATATAGTCCCACTTTTGTTCCTTGGACTCTAAAAGGCACTTCCTGTGGGGCAGCTTCACCAGTGACTAACGGGAAGGCAGGGGGAAGGACATTGTGTCACACCATGGCGTGGATAGCTAACTAGCCAGTGGGCTGATTCTCAATCCCCTGGATATCTTTAGCACCTGTCATTTATGTACATGGTAGGCACTCAGATATCTATTGAATGAAGTCATCTGGAACCTTCTAAGTTTACTTTAGTGAGGTGTATGTAAAGAAAGATTCTCTCTCCCTTACTTAGAGGCATACGGTGAAATTAAAGGGTCGCCTCTTGGTGTGACAGCAGACGATACAGGGATTTCAGTTATCTGATAGAAGCTGGGAATGATGAGGCCCACCTTGGCCATAGACTCTCTCTCTCTCTCCTCCCTCACTGCTGTGAGAGAGAGTTCTGCCTGTGCGGAAGGAAAGACTCTTGTATTCTTCAGAAATTCAGGTGTTTGAATACCTTCTGCAGCTGTAAATCCCAGGGAATTACAGAAATAGTCACAAGAATTAGTCTAGAACTAAGTCTTGGGGGCATGAGGAAAAAGCCCCTTTCTTCTGCCTATGCTGACATTTGTCTATTTCCTTGCTTTATTTTTAGCTTCTACATATCGATTAGCTTTGGTGAGTGCTCACTAGTTCTTGTGGTTTCTTTCTTACAGCTGTAGAGGGATAAGGCCATGGCAATGAAATGGCATTCTGGGAACAGACCAAGGTGAAGGGGGAAGCTTTTCACATCAGATCTAAAAATGCAATTCAGCTACAAAAGTGATCATCATGTCTCCGTGTTCCCTACTGGTTATAGCCTGCTAAGCTTGGTTTCTTTTTTCTTTTGCAAATGCAGGCTGTTGCACTTTATAGTAATTAGCTGATATGACTGTAATGGACTCTGGCTTCACTGGATAGAATCTTTGAAATCAAATGTATTAAATTGACTCTTCCTTTTTCAGGTAATAATGAATCAAAATTCCTGCTATAAACATAGAATTAATAGATTCCAAGCTTTTATAGGCTTTGGGGCAGTAATAAACGGAGAAGGAAACGGGCACAGATATAGTCATACCTATCTCATTCTTTTCGAGGTGTGCTGAGATTCCTGACCGGCTGGCCACTTAAGGGATCCTGAGGGGGAAATGTGCCTCAGGAAGAGGATGGCAAGGTGGACGTGCTGCCTATTCCAATGCATATTTGTGCTGAAATGTTCAAATCTTCAACCTGTTCTCAGTCTTTCTAAAATCAGAGAGTGTAAATGAATGATGACGGCCTCTGGCGTCTGGTTGGGATTCTCCAGATTACACCTTGGCAGTGAAGTCAGCCAGAACGTTTTTGGCAGTTCCATGGAGAGTAACCTATATGGGAGGTGATTGTGACATAATTTAGGCTCTTTGTGAGCTTGTAGCTTATCTCATTTGTTTTTAGAGTTATAGGAAGCGGAATGGCTTAGAGGTTACATTAGGGGTCAAATTCTAGATTTGAGTCCTGGCGCAATAGCTTAAAGGCTTTGCAACTTGTGGCAAGTTATATAAATTCTTTAGTTTTTTTTCCACATCTGTAAAATGCAGATAATAATATGACATGTGGGGATATTGCAGGAATTTTAAAAAAATACTTATTTTATGTAAAGTACTTAGGATAGTGCCTGCCAGGTTGCGAATGCATGATATAATTTTCAACATGTTCAACGCCAGCATCACTTTTTTAAGCACCTGGAGGGGTGCCTGGGTGGCTCAGGGGGTTAAGCGCCCGACTTTGGCTCAGGTCATGATCTCGCAGTTTGTGGGTTCGAGCCCTGTGTTGGATTCTGTGCTAACAGCTCAGAGCCTGGAGCCTGTTTTGGATTCTGTGTCTCCCTCTCTCTCTGGCT
The DNA here is from genome assembly GCF_003009895.1 of Hyaena hyaena. Taxonomy (NCBI): domain Eukaryota; kingdom Metazoa; phylum Chordata; class Mammalia; order Carnivora; family Hyaenidae; genus Hyaena; species Hyaena hyaena. The sequence continues at coordinate 2,141,476 of NW_024080744.1, read as the reverse complement.
CTCCTCTATTCATGCTGTCTCTCTCTCTCAGAAATAAATAAAACATTTAAAAAAAAAATTAAGCACCTGGAGAGCCCACTGTGAATCTGGGACAATGCAAGCAATTGGGTATATGTAGGATTACAAGGCATAGGCTGTGCATTTGCAATCTGGCAGCTTGGAGGGTAGTGGTAGAGACAAACGTAAAAATGGGTATGTTTGGTAGGACCTTGGGGGTGGATGGCTAGCTGTATGTGCGTGTATGTTTCAGGGAGTTGAAATACTTTAAAGTGATGTTATTGGGTCTGTGGTGGGAGTGCCAGTGATGCCAAATATTGATGTGGGTGAAGTGGGAGGTTGTTTCTTAGAAGTAACCTTTGCATGTCTCCTGTTCTGATGTCCTTACCCCAGAATGAGCTGAAGTACTCTGTGCCTGGATTGTTATATCTTTCTCTGCTGCCTGCCACCGCCTGAGTCTAGTCTTTCCTTCTTTAATGTTTCCAACGTAGGATCTAATACATACATACACACACACACACACACACACACACACGTATATACATAGATGTGTATATGTCCATTTATATGTTGTTTATTAATAAGCAGCAGTATCTGTGTCCAGCTTTGTTTGAGGAAGCCTAAATATTGCAAATGAGTATGGAACTGAAAACACGGAAAATGCCTTTTAAGCACTTTTGTTTCCTTCTTGGAAAATCTATTAATACAACATGTTAGTAGGTCAGAGGATGTTAACTCTGGAATCATTTCAACAGATGTCAAAAGGCATTGGTAAAATTTAGCTGTCATTCTTGATTTAACCCCCCTCCCCAAAGCCCCCCCCACTATTCTTTTTTTTTAAGAGAGTGAGAGGAGGGGAGGGGCAGAGGGAGAGGGAGAGCTTCTTAAGCAGACCCCATGCTGAATGCAGAGCCCAATGTGGAGCTTGATCTCACGACCATGAGATCATGACCTGAGCTGAAATCAAGAGTCCGATGATGCTCAACCAACCAAGCCACCCAGGCATCCCTAATCTTTTTATTTTAAGTAAACTGTATGCCCAATGTGGGGCTTGAACTCATGACTGACCCCAAGATCAAGAGTTTCATGCTCTACCCACTGAGTCAGTCAGGTGCCCCATTCCAATTATTCTTATTAAACTATGAACAAGGGGATTCTCTCTTAACTTGATAGAGAATGTGCTTAAAACCAATAGCCCATTTCATCCCTACCCTTCAAACACCAGAGACTCTCTGTGTAGGGATACTGTTGGTTAACTTCCTATCAGCCATTCCCATATCCTTTCTAGATGTCAGAGCTCTGAATTTAGGTTGATGTTTACCCCTCTCCCATTCTCAGAGGAAGTGGATCTCCACTTTCTCAGCCCCAGTATTGAGGAGGTGGAATAGATTAAGGATTGGATTCCATTCTTTTTGTTGATGAATTTAGGCAAGTCATGTGAGACAACTGGGCCCTTGAAGGAGTTAGGGGAGGTTTGTGGGAAGGGTCTCCTCACTTTTACAAGTGAGATTTTAAAAATGAGCCATACCCTCTTCTGGACTTGGATATTGTGTAGAAGATCCTGGTACTTAGATTTGCTGCAGCCATCTGCCAATCATGAGGGGTAGGACTGGAGAATCATAGAAAAACTGACTTAGGTTCCTACATTGTTGAGTAGCTGAATTAATCAACCATACAACTCTCTGACTCCAGATTTCATATTATATCAGCTGACAATTTCCTCATTGTTAAAGCCACTGAAGTTGTATATTCTTTTACTTGCACTTGTAAACACCCTAAATGATACATGGATCTTTCTTGACTTACAATGGTGTGGTGTCCCAATAAACCCATTGTAAGTTGGAAATGTCTTAAGTCAAAATGCATTTAATACTCTTAACTTACCAAACATCATAGCTTAGCTTAGCCTATTTTAAACATACTCAGGATACTTACATAAGCTTATAGTTTGGCAAAATCATGTAATACAAAGAGCATTTAATAATAAAAGGTTGAATATCTCATGTAATTGATTGAATACTATACTGAAAATGAAAAGCAGAATGCTTTTATGGGTATAGAAAGTTTGCAAGTGTATCAGTTGTTTATCCTCTTGATTGTGTGGTTGACTGAGAGCTATAGCTCACTGCACTGCTCAGCATCACAAGAGAGTATTGTACTGCATATTGCTAGCCCAGGAAAAGATCAAAATGCAAATTCCAAGTATGGTTTTTATTAAATGCATATTTCTTTTGCACCATCTTAAAGTAGAAAAATCATAAGTCACATCATCATAAGTCAGCGACTGTTTGGTATATTCCTTTCATTTTTAAGAAAGGTTTATTTATTTATTTTGAGAGAAAGAGAGAGAGGGAGCATACAGGGAAGGGGCAGAGAGAGAGAATCCTAAGCAGGCTTCATACTGTCAGTGCAGAGCCCGACACAGGGCTCGATCTCACAAACCATGAGTCAAATCATCGTAAGTCATGGACCATCTGGTATATTCCTTTCATTTTTTAAAGGTTTATTTATTTACTTTGAGAGAAAGAGAGAGAGGGAGCATACAGGGAAGGGGCAGAGAGAGAGAGAGAATCCCAAGCAGGCTTCATACTTTCAGTGCAGAGCCTGGCACAGGGCTTGATCTCACAAACCATGAGATCGTGATGAGTTGAGGTGTTTAACTGATGTAGCCACCCAGGCACCCTGAAACCAGAATTATAAGGATTAGATGATAGTGATGTTTTCATTATTTATAGATGATACCTTAAACTTAGGATAATCAACTAAAGGATATTAGAACAGTAAAAATTTAGCAATATGGCTGCATATAAAATAAGTATACCCAAGCCAACAGCATTCTTATTAGTGAGCCAAAATAACCAATTAGAAAATATATTTAAAAAACTATGCCTTTGCAATAATAACAAAAACACAATACATACACCTTTATATCTATATCCATATCTCTTTATATCTAAGAATGAATTTAACAAGAGCTCTGTATGATGTATATAAAGAAAAATTTAAATCTTAACAAAGGATACACTGAAGATTTGAATAAATGCAGATATTCCATGTTCCTGGATTGGAAAACCTAGCAATGTAAAGGGGTCTATTCTTCCTATGTTAATTACTATGGGATTTCAACAAAAATATCAAGAAAAATTTGTTTTAGGATTTTATAAAATGATTCTAAATTTCATCTGGAAGAATGATCACACAAAAATAGCTTCCTAGTCTCCTGGTATAATTTGTGTTTCTGTCATTTGTGTGTGTTATATGTGTCTGTCTTACTGCTTTATAAAAGTTTTAAGGCTTGCAACTTCATAGTAGATCATAACTTTTATGAATCCAAAGACACTCTGTCTCAGGTAATGGCTTTTTTAGAAATTAATATTAGTAGTAGTAGTAGTAGTAGTAGTAATTAATGTTTTAATTTTAATTCCAGTATAGTTAACATATGTTTCATGTGTCCAATATAATGTATAACTCTATACATTACTCGGTGCTTATGAAGAAATTATTTTTTTTTAAGAGTGTTTGTGCTTGCTTGATATTTTTTATTTTCCTTTTTATTTCTAGACTTTGTATAGATTTATTTTGCTGTATCTCTTGAAAGAACATATACATGGTACATTTTGTTATTTGGTTTTTTGATGAGGTATAATTGACATTGTATTAGTTTTACATTTCAGGATTTGATTATATATTGTGAATAAGATTTTATTTTTGGATCCAATCTGAGGGTTTTCTTTCAGAGGAAGAGTTTATGTCATTGTTTTATTGATTACTTATACATATGATACGTTTGATCATCTGTCATTTTTAAAGTTGCATCTTCCTTAGTGTCTCTATTGCTTTTTTTAAAAAAATGTTTATTTATTTATTTTGAGAGAGACAAAGCACGAGAAGGGGAGTGGCAGAGAGAGAGGCAGAGAATCCCAAGCAGGCCTCACACTGCCAGCGTAGACCCTGACCTGGGGCTGGAACTCATGAATCGTGAGGTCATGACCTGAGTCTAAATCAAGAGCCAGACACATAACTGACTGAACCATCCAGGCACCCTCTATTGTTTTTCTATATAGACTTTTTTTTCAAAAATGGAATTTAAATATGTACTTAAACCTGTAGTTCTCAAATTATGCAAAATAATAAAAAAATGGGAGCCTTTAATGTCCCTGTTGCATAATAAAGAGTGAAATGTTATTTCCCTATCCTGATCCTATGCTTCTCTTTGCAGTGTTTAATTAAATCTGATTATAGAATGGATATATATGTCATGTTATCTGATATCAGCTTATTACTATATACTGATTTTTTAAAGATTAAATATTAACTTAAAACTTGAAGGTATTAAAAACAATACATTGTTGGGGCTCCTGGGTGGCTCAGTCAGTTAAGCATCTGACTGCGGCCCAGGTCATGATCTCACGGTTTGTGGGTTTGAGCCCCGCATCAGGCTCTGTGCTGACAGCTAGCTCAGAGCCTGGAGCCTGTTTCAGCTTCTGTGTCTCCCTCTCTCTCTGACCCTCCCCTGCTCACGCTGTCTCTCTCTCTCTCTCCCTCTCAGAAATAAATTAAAAAAAAATTTTTAAAAAAATACATTGTTTTTCAGGGATTTATTTTTTGTATTTTGCATTAAATTGGTTGTATTTTGCTCTTATTTATTCTTGAGTTCTTTATTTTTGATTTATCTTTCAGTTAGCTGGAATATATACTTTACTTTCTTATGACTGTTATGTATTTGTCATATTTTGTGATTCTTACATAGCTTCACAATTTTCTCTTGCCTTTTTCATGCACAATAATTGGGGAATACAGTTACTTTATCACCACCTTTTCTTCACCAAATTTTATGTATGGTTCATTGGCTTGTGGCGTTTAATGTTTTAAAAGAGACGTTTGGGGCTAAATTGATATTACTTTGTAGTTAACCTGATTTTCTGCCTGGTTAGTTTTATGAATTTTGAAAAAACTGGAAATTACTTTTTTGGGCCCAGGTGGGATCTGTTTTCAATTATTTGGCTTAGAACTCAGTACTTTTGCTCCTAGAAGCTGGTTTTGGTCCACATATGTTTATTTACCTTTACTATTTTTATTAATTCTATTCCTTCTTATTGAATTTCACCCTGTGGAATATCTATTTGCTTTGTTTGGATCTCTGTCCCCTATGATCCTCATTTATCAGCTTTCCTGTCTTTATTTTTGTATCTGTCCTTTAAATTGTTGCTGGGAGAGTGTTTCCCATTGGTCTTTCACAATATGGGTATTATTTTCCACAGTGTCAGTTCTGTTCTTTAATGCCTCTGCTTTTGCACTTGCTTTCTAGGCTTCTGTGTGTGTGTGTGTGGGCAGGGGGGGGGGCATGTGCGCGTGCACGTGTGTTTTCATTTCTGACCTCATCTAGGTCTTTTCTTCCCTTTTTGCTGTTTGCTCCAGTCGTAAGGAGACCATCTCCTCTTGCAGTTCTGCCATTTGAGGACACCAGGAACGTGCATCCTCAAATTTTTATGTGTAATATGTTTTGTATGTTTTCTTCTGAGTCACCAGGACATAGTGCAGAATAAGAGAAATAAAAAAATGCCCTGATGTTACAGGTCTATTGCTTTTGCTGTTGGGATTCTGTTGCTACATTCTCAAAAGGAAGTGATGAACCAGTCTTGGGATTTGTCAAAGGGCAAGAAAGGAGTTCCAGGGGCACCTGGGTGACTCAGTCAGTTGAGCATCCGACTTCAACTGGGTCATGATCTTGCGGTTTGTGGGTTCAAGCCCCACGTCAGGCTTCGTGCCGACAGCTAGCTCAGAGCCTGGAGCCTTCTTCGGATTCTGTATCTCCCTCCCTCTCTGACCCTCCCTTGCTCACGCTGTCTCTCTCTCTCAGAAATAAATACCAAAAAAAAAAAAAAAATGATAGGAGTTCTAGCCTGGTTGACACCTACCAGTGGGAGACTCCAGTGAGCTTTAATGTCAGTCTGCACGTGTTTGAGTCCTGTGTCCAATGCATTTAATTTCTCTGCGATTCAGTTTCTTATCTGCTAAATGGGGTTATTGTGAACCTTAAATGAGGTGATATGTGTGAAAAAGACACACACACAATTCTCCTAAATGTAGATATAAACTATGGTATCATTAGTTACATAAAACAAAAATATGTCCTTAAAACTTACTGTTTTTTTTAGATTTTGAAAGTTACCATACGCTCATTGAAAAAAAGTTATTGCAAAACAAGAAGTAAAAAAATTATGTGGTACCAGAGGTAACTCCTTTTACTCTTTTGTCATAGTCTTTTCCAGCCTTTCTTTTCTCTTAAAAAAATATTGATATTAAAAACAATGTACTGGTATGGAACCCTGGACATTCTGGCGACAAAACTTCAAAGAGGCTAAGTATACAAAAATATGCTAAGACCTAGCATGGTATCCACCCCTGTATTCTCTGCACATTAGACACGAAAAAAGTTCATCAATTTAGGGAATGAATGGAACCTATTATACTATCCAAAGGCATTTTTGATGTTAATAATTATTTCCTTTTTTATCCAGGACACAAAATTTGTCATTTTGGGCCCTTAATTAAAATTAATTCTTAAATATGGCTGTCTGGAGAGTGGAAACAAATAGGCTGGACTTAGGTGTAACTCATTATTACTGAATTTCCTAAAAGCAGAATGTTAAACAGGCATGTTCAACATGACTTGGTTTGACTTTTCATTTTCTGTAACATACAGATTGTTTAAAATTAAGGTCTAATCAGGGCACTGGGGTGGCTCAGTTATGCACCAGACTCTTCATTTTGGTTCAGGTCATGATCTCACAGGTTTGTGACATTGAGCCCTTGCATCAAGCTGTGTGCTGACAGTGGTGAGCCTGCTTGGGATTCTCTGTTTTCCTCTCTCTCTCCTCCTCTGCTCCCTCCTCCCTCCCTGTCTCTCTCTGTCTCTCTCTGTCTTTGTCTCTCTCTGTCTCTCTCAAAATAAATAAATAAACATTTAAAATTAACAAGGTCTAATCTTGTAGATATTTCTTTTTAATGTGTATTTAGTTTTGAGAGAGTGTGCAAGGGGGGAGGGGCAGAGAGAGAGGGAGACCTAGTCTCTGAAGCAGGCTCCAGGCTCTGAGCTGTTAGCACAGAGCCTGACCCGGGGCTCCAACCCATGAACCATGAGATCATGACCTGAGCCAAAGTCGGCCACTTAACTGACTGAGCCACCCAGATACCTTTTGCTGTAGGTATTTTTATTTAGGTACCTTGTCCTGTATTCATGACTAAGGTAAATCTCAAAACTTCAGAACTACTTTTTCCAAAGCTGAAATATAAAGGAAACATAAAAGAAGATTCTGTTTATTTACTTAATATTAAATTATTTAGTATTAGATAAAAGCATTTAATTTTTGTTTAATATTAAAAAGGCTTAAATTTTTGATTAAAACAAAGCTAACTTATTTTCTTGATTTATATTAGAAACTAGAGTACTTTGTTTTTTCTTAGAATTTTTCCCTCACAATTAGAGATTAGGGGCAAAATTCGCTTGATAGTGTGATGCCATTACTGACAACAGTGTCACAAAACTGAAGTTTCTTGAGGGACAGCTATATACTAGATACTGCTCTTGGCATTTTGCATGTTGTTTAGTTGGCAAGCTAAAACATTGTAGGGCAGTATTTTATTATAAGTCAGTGGTTCTCAAACTTTAATGTGCATTAGCCTTACCTGGAGAATTTGGTCAATCACAGATTGCTGGACTCTGCCTTCTCCAGATTCTGATTCAGTGGGGCTGAGGCATGGTGTGGGCGATGGCACACGTAAATATTTGCATTTTAACAAAGTGATACTGATGCTACTGATCCCAGGGCCATGCTTCGGGAACCAGTGTTGTCAGTGACAGGAGTGGCGAGTACAGTAAATTCTGGGGTAAGAAAGTTGCAAACCGCTCTTGTTTGGGAGATGTGTGACCAGCTTCTGGGGCAATGTAGGATTGAGCAGAACATTGATGGACACGCAGCACAGAATGCGGTACGAAGAGAGGCTGGAGGAGAAACAGCCGGGCAGGGAACTGTGTGAACAGTGGTGTGTAAGGCTTGCTGGAGGGGTGGGAAGACAACCTCTTGTCTGTCTCTCTCTCTCTCCCTCTCTCTCTCTCTCTCTCTCTCTCTCTCTCTCTCTGTCTGAACTTCTAAAGCCAATGTGGAGCCAATAAATATTATTGATTGGATGAGCGACATGATCAAGCTAGTATTTTAGAAAATTAACCTGGTAGCATTGTAAAATGAATTGAGAAGGGCAGAAGGGAGGCTCTTGTAGAAATCTTAATGTTGAAGAAATAAAAGTTTTTATACAGGGATCTTTACATCTTTAAAATATATACAATAGTCAGGGGCGCCTGGGTGGCTCAGTTGGTTAAGCGTCCCACTCTTGATTTTGGCTCAGGTCATGATCTCACGGTTTGTGGTTTCAAACTCCACGTTGGGCTCTGTGCTGACAGTGGGAAGCCTGCTTGGTCTCTCTCTCTCTCTCTCTGCTCTTCCCCTACTTTCTCTCTCAAAATAAGGAAACAAACTTTAATAAGAAAAAAATATGATAGTATAAAGCTGCTTGCTTTGTGGAGGTATAGTTAAGATGGAGTGTTTCGTTTAGACTCAGTGAACTTAACAGGAATGTGCAGTGTGTGGCTATAATAGAGCAGGAGCTTGGAGAGACAGGTGAAAACTAAATAGAGATATGACGATTGATGGACAGATTGATTCATTCATCTGTGCGGTCAACAATGTTGCAGGCACTGAACGGGCTGCTGGGGACCCCGTGAAGGGAACAGTTAGAATGGCTGTGAGTGGATGGTCCTGGTCGTGTAGCTTTAGCAGGACAGAGAAGAATTTAGGGGATCTGATACTTGAGAGCAGAAATGAAGGAGAGGGTGAAGGAAAAAGGAGAATTTGGGAGGAATGATCATAGCCATCACAGTGAGCCAGGATACTACATCTTCCCACCCAAGTTTAGAATTTGAGGAAGGAGGTATTTAGTCAGTGCCAAATGCTACAGTGTGGCAAGAAGGTTACAGAATTCCAGAGGCTGGACTGGATGCTTGGAATGTCCTCATTACCCTGCGGGAGTGTTGTTTGGAAGGGGAGGGAAGGTGCCATTTGTAGAAGGGGGAAGAGTGAAGGCAATGGTTACAGAGCAATTTTGCAAGGAAATTTAGTGTCAAGCGTTAGGAGAGATTAGCAGAGCAGAAAGCTGACATGCTTTCTTTTCTGTTCTTAAAGCAAGGAAGACCTTTGGGCTGTTAGGGGGCAGAAAGCAGTGGTCCCGGAGAGATAAAGGCATTACCCTGCTGCTTTGCCCCAGAAAGGGCCACTGGGTTCTTCCAGTTGCTCTGGACAAAATCCTTGGAAATCATCATTGGCCCCTCCCTTTTTCTGCATCGCGCATTGGATCTATCAGAAAATCCTTTCAGTATCACATTCCCTTCAAAAATATATCCAGGATCCAACAACTTCTCAACTCCTGTTGACATCAACCAGCCGCTATCATCTTTGTCCTGAAATACTGAAATAGTCTCCTGACTCGTCTTCCTCTTCCTTTTTTGACCTTGAGCCTGTCCTCAACAGTGTTTGGAGTGATCCTAAGAAAGGTGAAATTGGATCATGCCACTGAACAGATTCCACCTGAGGCTCCTACTCTTTGACCCACTCAAAGTAAATGTTGAATTCCTTACAATGGCCTTCAGGGCTCTGTCAGGTCTGATCTGCACGGCTCCCGCTCCCCTGCCCTCCCCTCCTTGTTGTGCCTTCACGTACTGATCTCCCCCTTGCTCACTGGTTCCAGCGATACCAGCCTTTTTGCTATTCCTCATACCACCCGTAAAGCCTCAGCCCTCTCAGAAATAGTCTTCTCCAGAGATCTGCTTGGCCACTCGCCTCCTTTTTGCTTACACACATGTCATCTTTTAAGTGAGGCCTCCCAGTACATGCTTTCATAAATTGTGTCTTTCTAGGGCTTAGCATCTTTTAACACTATATAATCTACTTCTGTGTTTTATTTATTGCCTCTCTCTCTCTGCCTGCTAGGCTATAAACTCCATGATGGCAAGGACTTTCCCTGATTTTGTTCAGGGCTATGTTCCCAGTGGCTAGACCACCTCTCTGAGGTAGGCTCTAAATGGATTTTGCAATTAATGTGAGAGAAAGTATGCATGATCACTGAAGGAAACAGCCCTTACAGGGTAATAATAGTAGCTAGTAGTTGTTAAGCACCTTACTTTGGGGCCACTACTTTAATCCATTATCATATTTAAATCTTACAACTGTTTTGAATGGTGGACATTATATTCCATTTTACAGCTAAGGAAGCTGAGTATTGGGGAGGTTTATAAACTTTCACAAGCTTAATAAACTAGTTCATGCTCTTAGATTAGAGAGGCACTCTACAACACTTGATTAAGAAAAGGGGGTCAAAATCAAAAGCAGAAGGTTTAATGCTAGAAGCTAGAAAGGATTTTCCTCTATTAGGGAACAGAAAATAGGTGAAGAAGTAAGAACTGAGACCAACAAGAGAGTGTGATGGATCTCTTTCTGATGACCTTGATTTTGTTTTTTAAATTTAGTAAAGAAGGAAGCCAGCTTATCTGTTGAGGTAGAGAGGAAGTGACGGGGGATTTCATAAGGGCAGGGAAGGTATGAAAATAGATCTCTCTGGGCATTCTGCTGGCGAATCTACAGGAGGTCACTAGTAGTATTCTTGAGACGTTTTCAGGGCCCCTTTGTTAACAATGGATGATATCTTTGAGATCATTTAATTCAGCTCCAGAATTTCACACTTTATCACTCTGCATCCTTTTTGTCTGCTGTCTGCCAAGACCATGGTCACTTCTACTCATCTTTGAAGATCTTACATCTGTTTTCCATTTGTTTATTGTCTTCTTCATTCTTTTATTTTTTTTTTAAGTTAAGGTATAATTGACAATGTAACATCCTATTAGTTTTTGGTATACAATATAATTATTCAATGTGTATATTACAAAATGATCACCATGATTAGTCTGGCTAACATCTGCTACCATAAATATTTATCATTTTTTTTCTTGTAATGAGAACCTTTAAGATTAACTCTCTTGGCAAGTTTTAAAAATGCAATACCATATTATTAACTCTAATCACCATGCAGTATGTTGCATCTCTGTGACTTGTTTTATAACAGGAAGTTTGTACCTTTTGACCTCCTTTGCCCAGTTTTACTTACCCTCCCACCCTCTGCCAGAATCACCAGTCTGTTTTCTGTATCTATGAGTTTGTGTTTGTTTTTTAGATTCCACATATAAGTACATAAGTGAGAAAGTGAGACCATACAGTATCTTCCTCTGTCTGACTTACTTCACTTACCATAATGCCTCCATGAACCATCTACATTATCACCAGTGGCAAGATTTCTTTTTCATGGCTGAATAATATTCCATTGTATATAAATATCACATTTTCTTTATCCATGCACCCACTTAGACTGTTTCTGTATCTTGGTTATTATAAATAGTTTATCCTTCAGTGAGTGCAAAATCGTTTTAAGTTAGTGTTTTCATTTTTTTTTAGATAAATACCCAGAAATGGAATTGTTGGATCATAGGGTAGTTCTATTTTTATTTTTTAAGGAAGGGACCTTTATACTGTTTCCCACAGTGGCTGTACTTGTCTTCATCATTTCTGACTTAATTATTTGTCCAGGTAGGTGACTAACACCTGGATCTTGCTGTTTATTGCCTTCCCCAAATCCAGTGGCCTTAACCTCTCCCCTTCTCAGTCATTGGTACCTAGTGTTGCACCTGAGTGATCTGTAGCCTTATAAACAAAGCAGTGAAGTCTTAACAATGGCAGGATGTGCTGAGAAGGAGCAATGGACAAGTACCAAGAAAGGGAGGAAGATTTGAAGGGTCTAGAGAGGATGGAGCTTGTCAAAATGGGAACAGAATTGATGCAATTATTCAGGTAGGCCTGAATAAAACTCATTCCTGTTTAAAATAGTTTTGTATATGTTCCAGGATGACTTTGATGTTGAAAAAAGTGTGCATTTTTACATTCATATTGCTGTCATTTCTTTCTTTTTTTTTTTTTGATTAAGTAGAACCCATATTGTTCACATTAAAACTTTGCTTTAATATGGAAAAATTTTCAATGGAATGTCTTTTGCATAGAATTTAGGATAAATACTGTGTAGGTATGGGTAAAAAATATAGCATGGTGATAAATATAATTTCTTAAAATTGGAATTTGTAGATAGTCAAATTATGTGTACTTCTCTACTTAGCCAAAGAGGTGGCAAAAAGTTGGCATTTATATTAGTGTAAATTAGCATTAATGTTTATAACAATTGAAATTAGTATATACATATTAAAAATAGATATTGATTTTATTGCTTTTTTCTAAAGCACACAAATTATGTGTAAATTGAATGGGAGTGCACATAAACACAATATACCAATATATATGAATTCACATAATTTTTTAATGTAAAGAGTTTGGTTTTAAATGATCTGGGTGATCATTTTTTTCTATTTAGTAACATGTGTACAGGTTTACATAGCAATGCAGTAAATAACTTTTCACATATTGACTCAGTGCTACTCATTGACTGATTTGTACATTGGATAAAATATCTTCAGCTTTAGCCATGGAACTTTATAAAAACAGAGGGAAAATTCAACCTGGCTTAAAATGGCATACTTTCATTGGAGAAGAGTGTGATAGACTTCTTGGCCTGCCTTCTCATCGGTGCAGAGGAATATTCTAAGTTTCCAAAGATTTCAGCTGCTCAAAGCCAACCCATCTGGGAGATATTTGATATTAGATATTAGAACGATAGCTCATTCTTTTATATCAATGAAGAGAATTAATTTTGTTGATTAAAATTTCTTTTTCAGGGGTCAAGGGTGGGAGAGATGAGATATTGGTCAAAGGGTATAGACTTCCGGTTAGAAAATGAATAAGTTCTGGGATCTAATGCACATTGTGATTATAATTAGCAATAATATATTATATACTTGAAAGTTAAGAGAGTAGATCTTGAATGTCCTCGTCACAAAAAAGAAATGGTAATTATGTGACTAGATGGAGGTGTTAGCTAATGCTGCAGTGGTAATCATTTGTAACATATTGAGTGTATTGAATCAACATGTCATACACCTTAAACTTACATAATGTTATATGTCAATTATATTTCAATAAAGCTGAAAAAAATTTAAAAATTAGAAAAAAAATTTTTATTATAGTTCCCTGGATGATGAGCTCTTCAAGAGTTGAGGCTAACTAGAGTCTCATATTCATCTTTGTATCTGAATGCCTTAGCACAGCTTCTGGTACATTGTAGGTATTATTTATGTATTTATTTTTGAGCATAGTTGACACACAATGGTACATTCGTTTCAGTTTATAACATAATAATTCCACAAGTTTATGTGTTATACTATACTCACCACAAGTGTAGCTGCTATCTGTCACCATACAGTGTTCTTACAGTATCATTGACTGTATTCCCTATGTTGTGTCTTTTATTCCCATGACTTGATCATTCCAAACCTGGAAGCCCGTATCCCGCATTCCCCTTCACCCATTTTGCCCACACCCCATGTTAGATGTTTGATGACTGTATAATTGCCAGAGCAAGCTTATTTTCTCATCTTCTACCTTTTTAAAATTTTATTTTAGAGACAGAGCAAGAGAGCAGGGGAGAGGGACAGAGAGGAGAGAGAGAGAAACAGCGAGAGAGAGAGACAGAGAGAGAGACTGAGAGAGAGAGAATGAATCTTAAGCAGGCTCCATACTCAGCATGGAACCTGATATGGGGCTTGATCCCATGACCCTGTGATCATAATCTGAGCAGAAATCAAGAGTCAGATGCTCAACCGACTGGGCCACTCAGGTGCCCCTATTTTCTCATTTTCTCATAGTAGTTCTTAAGAAAAGTAATGAAAGATAGTATTTTGAGGAAGTAGAGAGTTTAAAAACCAATAAATTATTGAGTTAAAGTGGACATCATTTAGCTAGATTTTAAAAGCCATATAAATATTATCTTCATGTTCACAGTCTAAATTACTAATTCACAGAAGTAAATGGCCTAATAGAAGCAGTATGTGAATTTGAATGCATATGCATAAATGTGTGTGTGTTTGTGTGTGGTGTGCAATCCTGGACACCCAAGAGGCTGATAATAATATGCCCTCAGGAGGATACACATCGAAGTTGAATCGCAGCATTCCTTTACGTGCAGTACCAAACAAGGGCCATGGAAAGAAGTGTGTGTTTTCTTGATGATAGGCTGGTAGCTGTCTCCCTAGAGGACATCTCCCACATGGGCGAATTTACCATGATGGGTCATTTCTGCCTTGCAGGGTCAGAGACTGGCTTGAGGTCACACAGCTATTGAGTAGGAGCATTGGAATTTGAACCCAGGGCTTCCTTCAAAAGTTATTTTAAAATTCTTTTATCTTTATGCAGAAACCTGGGGCATGTTTATTTGTTAATATTTTAAAACCAGTTTTGTTGAGATATAACATACAAGTCTTCCACTTGAAGTGTGCGATTCAGTGGATGTTAGTATATTCACATAGTTGTACAGCCATCATCATAATCAAGTTTAGAGCAACTTCATCACTCCCGAAAAGAACCCTTTGACTTATTAGCATTTACTTCCCATTTTCTTCCAACTCTCTGCCCACTTCAGCCTGAGGCACCATTAATTTACTTTCTATATTAATAGATTTGCCTATAATGGACATTTCATAGAGATAGATTTATATAACATGTGGTCTTTTGTGACTGGTTTCTTGCACTTAGTGTAATGGTCGCAAGATTCATCCATGTTGTAGAAGTAGTAGTATTCCATTCCCTTTTGGATAATTTACCGTCGTATGGATATACCACATTGTGTTTATCCATTCATTAATTGATAGGCATTTTTGTTATTTTCATTTTTTTGCTAGTGTGAATAATGCTGCTGTGAATATTTGTGTACAAATGTTGTGTGGACATATGTTCGAATTTCTCTTGGGTAGAGACCTAAGAGTACAATTGCTGTCATAGATTTGGGCTATGTTTTAATCTCTGAGTTCTTATAGGCCCTTTTGGAAGTTGCCAGAGCACCATAATACATGGAAGTAGAAAGATAATAAAGAGCTACCCAGAGCTGTGTGTGTATGTGAATATGTGTGTGTGTGTGTGTGTGTATGTGAATATGTGTGTGTGTATGTACGTATATAAGATTTTATAATCATGTTTCTCCTCTGTCCCACATAGGAACACTCAGTGGAATTACAGAATCTTAGAATTGGAAGGCAAGTGAGAGATGACCTAGTATAACTGCTTTATTATAAAGATGAGGAAACTGAAGCTCAGAGACAAACATCTCAGGATTATGCCGGTGGATGGTGGTTGGACGGGGACCAAGTCTCTTTTTCTCTGAGGGGGTGATTTCCTCTGGTTAACCTCTCAAAGAGGGAGTAGTTCTTAGAAATGAAGCTCAGCTGCTGAAGTAAAGATGCTTTGTATATTATTTGCCGCTGGTTGAAATCTATCTGGAGTGACGTTCTAGAATTAGGTCTTGGTAATTCGTTGGGATATGCTAGGTGGTCTTAGAAAAAGCTTGCATTGCAAAGCATTTTGATTATAGGAAGGGGAGGCATGAGGCCCCAGGGAGGTAGTGGTCTTGGACATTGTCATGAAAGAGCGTCAGCAAATGTAGAGGAAACATAATT
Source organism: Hyaena hyaena (assembly GCF_003009895.1). Taxonomy (NCBI): domain Eukaryota; kingdom Metazoa; phylum Chordata; class Mammalia; order Carnivora; family Hyaenidae; genus Hyaena; species Hyaena hyaena. The sequence continues at coordinate 2,125,767 of NW_024080744.1, read as the reverse complement.
GTTGAAATTCAGCATGCAGTCAGATTTTTTTTAAATTTTATTTACTTATTTTGAGAGAGTGAGAGAGAAAGTGTGAGTTGGGGAGGGGCAGAGAGAAAGAGAATCCCAAGCAGGTTTCATACTTTGAGCACAGTGCCTGATGTGAGCCTTGAACACACGAACCCTGAGATCATGACCTGATTCAAAGTCAGCCTCTTAACCGACTGAGCCACCCAGGCGCCCCATGAAGTCTGATTTCAGTAAAGTAGGATGTGAATGTCTCTGAGCCTGATAATCCAGGACATTAACAAGTGTCATGATTGACAAAGGGAAATGAAACTTAAAAAAGCAAGGTGAGAGTTGTAAAGGAGAAAGGTAAATGATTTTTAAATGTTATAATGCCTTTCACATTGCCAGAATCAGTTCAATAGGTACTAAAGAAATAAGCAACTATCAAATTTCTCATTGGAGAGGAGAGGGTGAGTGATGATGTGGGTGATATGGATGCGAAAAGGTGGATAAATCATGCTGCAAGGATTATTTGGTGAAACAAGCCTTTTTTTTTTTTTTTTTTTTTTTTTTTTTTAGTAGATGTAGGTAAGAGTATTCAGCAGATCTTACTAAATGGTCTTCCTGCCTTTTCGTTTTGAAATAACATATGATATTGACTTATTGAATCACTTGTTGAATTTTTTATATGTGGAACGAATGTCTTGAATTTCCAATTTCTTCAAAAATATTTCTTGAGATGTGAAGAGTAGTTTTATTGTTAAACATTTCTTGAAATGTTTAAGAGGCTTGGCAACTGAATGAAAGCAGCAAAATCTGAAAAATGTATTAGTTTCTCAGTACGTTTCATAGTACAGAGATTCGGGGTCATTTGAAAATTCAAGCAACAGTCATTACATGTTCTAAATTAAAGTACAGTAATTTTTATTTATTTTTTATTGTTAAAATTGTTTTATTTCATTATTAATCATTGTTGTTAATCTTTTTTAAAAATTATATTTAAATCCAAGTCAGTTAACATATAGTGTAATAATGCTTTCAGGAGTACACTTTAGTGATTTCACCACCTACATACAACACCCAGTGCTCATCCCATCAAGTGCCCTCCTTAATGTCCGTCACCCGTTTAGCGCATCCCCCCACCCCGAGTTCAGCAACCACTTATGAGCTATATACTCTATGTGAGACATTGTGTTTGCCACAAGGAATGCAAGGATTAACCAGTTATCATTTGTACTCTCAAGGAATTTACAATTTAGTGGCTGAAGTAGTATTTACTAAGAACTTATTAAATGTTAATAGACATATCCCCCCACCCTCGCCAAGGCAAAGAGAGAGGGAGGGAGGTGCAGAAATAGATGGAAAGAATAACAGAAATCCAAAAGGCAGGCATAGGAAGTACAGTTTCATAATCATCTTGTAAATAAGGATTTACAAACGCTGTCTCCTCCAATTAGCATTAAAGATGCTCCATGGAGGCTAAGCCCTATTGAACTCAGGATACAGATTTTATTGTGACCAGATGTATGTAAATGGAGGACATGATGTATGTGGAAAATGCATTATTTTACTTGTAGGGGTGACTAATGATAAACTGGATCTTGGCTTTCAATAACGCAAAGTAAATGGGTATAGCCGATTGTGCTTCTATAAGCTATGTAGTTCATGTTAATTTTTTTTCCAGTTTCTTAATCTTATAGCTATGTTTTCCCCATTCCAGGATCCAACCTATTAATTAATTAATTAGTTAATTAACTTATTTATTCGTTCATTCATTTGTATGTATGTATTATGTATTTAATCTAGGAGAGTCTTCTTGTCCCTTTTTTTTCTTCCTGACACTGATTTTCTTGGAATTTGGGCCAGTTGCTCTGGATAATATCCCGTATTCTGGACATGTGATGATTTTCTTATTATTACATGCAGGTTAAATTTTTTCAGGAAGAATACTTCATGACCAGTGTTGAGTAGTTATTACTGTATCAGAGTGAAGCTGGTAATGTCATGTTGTGCTCCTCCCACATGGTAAATGCCAATTTATTGTCATACATGCAAAATCCAAGAAATAACTTGGACCTCTTTCCAAAAGGAACAGCCAGAAGCATTTGATGGAATTGCCTTAGGCAATGAGACAGTCAGTTGTTTGGGGTAGGAGAGGAGTATTGGTCATTAATCTGTTCTTATCAAGTGAATGGCATTAGCTCTAGTGATATAACCTAGTTGCACTCATGGTTGTTGTGGTCCCAGGGATTCTGCGCATGTGTTTCGTATCCCTTCCATGGCACCGATTTTCTCTGCATTTGTCCTGGTTGTGAGATTTGTTTTTGTTCTTTTAGTTTCATGTATAAGAATCTTTTCACATCGGAAGAAGTAGAGATTCTAAATAGGGAGATTTGTAGGCTGCATTCTCTTATTCAACAAGTATTTATTGGGAGTTTCCTATTGTCAGACACTATTCTGAGTACCGGTGGGATAGTGGTGAACTATACAAAACCCTGCCTTTGTGGAGCTTACATTCTAGAGAGGAGACCAGTCATAAACAGAGACATACAAAGGTTGTAAAATGTCAAATTGTGATAAGTAGCATGATGAAACAGTAGGGAAGTGGTTACAGGGTGTGTGCGTGTGGGTGCTATGTGATAAGATGGGCTGAAGTTCTCTCCGAGGTAATCGCCCAAAGGTGTGAGCGAGAGAAATGAGCAGGTTGCAGATGGAAATAGCCCGCGAGGAAGTGTTCAGCTAGAACATGCTCTACGTCTGAGGCAGAGTCAGGTAGCTGGCTGGACAGCTGGTGGGCAGTGAGTGAGGGGTCCTGGCAGAACGTTAGCTATAGGAAGAGTAACCAGATGTGGTCCACACTGAGTATGGAACTAGGAAATTCCTGAAGGCTGGAGCTGTATACTGTTTTACTCTAGGAAAGCAAATAGGAAAGACCCTGAAGATGTCTGCATTAAAAGAGACTTTCAGCTGAGGTCTCCCACTTAGCCTCATGTAGTATTGAACTGCCTTAAATGATATTTGGCAGATTTGCTTTGCATTCATATCTCCAAGGTGATAATACAAGTACTTTAGCCAAAATACAAATTAGCAGTGGGGTCCATTCTTTCCAGCTGGGTATCTCTTTGTAAAGATGTTTTAAATCTTGTGGTGCTATAAAAGGAGCACTGAATTAGGAGTTGGAAGATTTAAACCAACAAATTGGCATGTGGGAAAGCTCTTGAACATTCCTGAGCATTCCCATTTATCACACTGAGATAAGCCTGCTGCTTGTCTGATAGGGCTCTGGGAGGGATGGAATGGGAGGATAGATATGAATGTGCTTTATAAACTGTGATGCTCTCTGCAAGTCTAAGGGACTATTATCATTTAGACCTTTGTTATAGTTTCGTTAAACAGAGACAGTCTATTATCTACCTCTCCTTTGAAAGGGGAATGACAAATAGTTTACTTCAAGGTGAAATGCTTCTCAAAGAGCAGAATCTGATCAATGTACCTTAAAGGACCTAATGAATTATTCAGCTGTTCTTCAAACCAGCATATCTGAACTAAGGAAATGATCACTTTTCACTCCCCTTTCAGCCTCTTGGAAATCAGCATGCTCTATGTGAGATCTTATCTGGAGAATCTTCTTGAGTTTCAATGCCAGATTAATAAACTAGAAACAGCTTTGTGCTTCTTGGAGAAATGGAAATTTGAGAAGGATTGGTGCATCCAAATTAGGCAGTAGGCAAAGATTCATTGAGTGTCTTACACAGAGAGATGGAAAGATGGATGAATGGATAGGTAGGTGGATAGATAAGTAGATTAAATAGCGCTATGGGGAATAGAGAAAGTATGAAGAAATGGGGTTTGATAATAATTATAGCTGACATTATTCAGCACTCATGTGTGCCTGGTATGAACCCTCCCCCCAATCATAGGAGGTGACTGATATTATTATCCTATTTTATAGGAGAGGAAAATACTATTTAGAGAGGTTAAATAGCTTGCTCAAGGTTATATAGCTAGAACATTGCAGAGCTGGGGTTCGACTTTGGATTTGCCCGACTACAAACCTATTCCCTTAATCATATATGTTCTCTCAGGTTGCATATGGCATCATTGGAGAGAGAAGGATTTTCTCTAGGGGGAGTTACATAGCAATACTGAACCATGTATACATGCAATGGAGAGAAGGCTATATACATGGTAGGAATTTAGAGGAAGGAGAGAATGGATTACGGAGGGCTGAACTGCTTATGCTATGTGTGTCTCAGTCTGTTTGGGCTCTGCACCAAAATATTACACGCTGGACAGCTTATAAACAACAGAAATTTATCACTGTGCAATGGGGGTACCAGCATAGTTGGAGTAAGGGCCCTTTTCTGAGTCATAGACTTATAACATCTTCTCACAGTGAAAGGGACAAGGAAGCTCTCTGGGCCCTTTTTAAAAATAAGGGCACTAATCCCATTAATGAGGTTCACTCACATTAGGAAAGACCTAATCTCTTTCCAAAGGCCTACTTCCTAATACCATCACCTTGGGGTTAGAATGTCACCATATGAATTTTAGGAGAGACTCAAAAATTCTGACTATATCAGGAATTTTATTGGAAGGGGAGGCCCTTTAGTGGGGCCTTAACAGGTCATAGGGATTTGAGTGGGGGAAAATGAGCAGAGGCTGGTGCTCAGGGGGACCAGCCAGCACAACGACAATAGAAGGATATGAGCCAAGGTATATATGTCCAAGGACAAGTGGGCTGAGGGGCCTTGTCCTTCCTAGAAAAGGAGTTCTAGATGAGGCATGAAGGGAGGTAGGATTAGGACGGAAGCCTAAATCTTTGCTGTGAGGTAGAGGAGGTAAAACCACAGAGACTGGATTTTATTCTCTTGGCATTAAAGATGATTCAATGGCTCTGAAGCCAGTGGGGTTTAATCAGAGCCGTGCCTGAAGAGGATTTAAGTTAGAATCGGATGTAAAGACCTGTTGGAGTTAGAAAAGATTGGCTATGAGTAAAAGTGCATTTTTATATATCAGATATTATATATTTACGTATCTCCAGGTAAAAGGCAAAGGAAAACCTACTTTAATTCTTTGAGTTGTGAACACACCCTATACAAACTCTCAAGATTGGGTCCAGTTCATGTGTGAAGAGGGGATCAAGGCCTTAGAGAGAGAATCCTCTCTAAGGTGTGGTTTTCTTACTGAGCGTTCATGTTCCTGATGCTTCTGGGTTTCCTTCTCATTCTTGTGGTTTATTTTTGTTAACCTGACCATTTTCCCTCTGGCCTGCATGCTAAAAATAGCTATAGTTTATTGAAAGCTAACTATATTCTGGGAATTCATAGCAACTGGAAGAATTAAGTGAGAAAACTGAGGCTCAGAGAGGTTAACAACGGAAGTGACATGTAAGGCACAGTAATGATGGAGTTGGGATTACATACTAGCTTTGTCCAGTCAGAAGACTGCTTTTATACTAGTGGTAGTGAAAAGTATGAACTTCATTGTTGGGCAGCTCTGTTCTCCGGCTTGCTAAGTGCTCTTGGTCTGGTTATTAAATGTATTTGTGCCCCATTTTCCTCATGTGTAAAATATGACTAGTCGTAGTATCCACCTGGCATATTATAAGGGCTCAACGAATAGCTCCTTTATGATCACTTTATTATTATTATTATTATTATTATTATTATTTTTTATCACCAAATCCTTCTGTCGGCCGTAACTTCCTGGTGCTCAGAAGAAGGCTTAAATTCTGGCACACACAAAAAAGAGAAACATCTTTGAAAATTCATTCTGGTTTGTGTGTGTTAATTGAAAATCTCTAGTTAGCTATCTATTTTTTTCCCCTGGGATTTTCTTTTTTTTTTTCCTTTTTTTTTAAAGTTTTTAATTTTTAATTTTTAATTTTTTTTAATGTTTTATTTATTTCTAGGAGAGAGAGAGAGAGAGAGAGAGACAGCGTGAGCAGGGGAGGGTCAGAGAGAGAGGGAGTCACAGACTGAAACAGGCTCCAGGCTCCGAGCTGGCAGTCAGCACAGAGCCCGACGCGGGGCTCGAACCCATGAACCGCGAGATCATGACCTAAGCGAAAGTCGAACGTTTAACCGACTAAGCCACCCAGGCGCCCCTCCCCCGTGATTTTCTTAACCCAGTTTCCATGTTGATGCTGCACACCCTTTTCTTCCGGCCCATCCCGGTCACCATAAGCTGCTGCTCTGTGCTGTACTCTGGACACCTGATGCCCGTGAAGCAAGAGGCTCTGGGTGTTGCCTCATTGTCCCCCTTTACCTTGTCTCTACCAGGGAAGAACTGCCCTCCCCTCCGCTGAAGAGCTATTAGAGCTGGCCTGTCTTATTTGGACCATGTGGGGCAAGGACGAACTCAAATAACTGACGATATGAGATTTCTGAAGAAGTCACTCAGCAAATTTGAAATAGGCTGTTATGAAACCAGACAAGCAGGGTGAAAAAGCCACCTACGTGTGCCCGCAGTTATCAGGAAGGGGGAAGACAAAGGATTCAAAGGGAACCAGTTCCCTTGGGGCTTAGTAGTCATCTAAAACTGAAAACTCCTTGCCTTGTCCTTTGTGTGCTCTTCCAGGGCCTAGAACGCCACAGATATTCATTAACGAGTCACTGGTGGGGATAAGCTTTGGTGTAATTGCTCAGTTGGCCTTTCCAGGAGTTAACTTCTTTCTTTCCTGGCTTTAATGAGCAGTTTTATATACAGATAGAGTCTCCAGTAGTCATAGGATTGATTTCTGGGTCTAATTTAAAATAACCTGAAGTTTTGCTGCTTATCGAAATGAATATTCACAGCAGGAATTCAAGCATGAGTTTACATTGCTAATGTCCTGCAAATATATTTGTCTAGTAACACTGACTAATTACTGTTCATCTGCACTTGGAGGACCAATACAAGAAGAAGAGCAGTGAAGTCTTACAATGATAAAAATTTGAAGTTCAACCCATTGTACCTCCATGAAAATACCAATGGCATTTTTTTTAAACCTGAAGACATTAAAACACAGGCAATGCATATGTAAATTTGATGCCTTGTTAGTGATCAAAGAAAATTCTTATTCTTTCTTTCCAGTCACTTCCCAAATGTTGGTGACTGGCAGTGCAATGAAAGCAGTGTAAATAGCTAACTGGCACAGTTGACCAATGCCTGTTTTTATCTCCTAGCATTAAGATTATGATGTCCCCCAGGAGTGGGCATCTAGATGTGTACAAATCCGATCAACTGGGGCTCAGTCTGCCATCAGCCCCATATTTGTGATGGAGATCATGCAAGGTTATCTGAGTGTGGTTTGTTAATGTGGTCTTCAATGTTGGTTCTTCTCTTGACTGGTGGTGTCTGTACCCCTATCCCTTTCAATCTGAATGGGCCCGATGACCGCTCTGTTGTATAAAGTATGGCAGAAGTCACTCTGTGCCAGTTTTTTGGGCAAAGATTTTAAGAGACTGCAGCCTTGACTTCCTGCATATGGGAACACTTAATCTGCGAGAAGCCAGCTGCCATGTAAGAAGTCTGACTGCTCTGAGACTGCCCTGTGAGAAGGAAGTTCCAGATACTTGTTTGGAGAGGTTGTGTGGAGAGAGAGATGCCAACCAGTGATCTCAGCAAGGTGCTGGGCCTGTGAGGCAAAGCCTTCAGGTGATTCTTGCTTCAGATGGGAAGCAAGTGCCCCTAGAATCATGAGAGATAACAAAAAGGTGTTATTTTGAGCCACTAAGTTTTGAAGTCGTTGGTTATCTAGCATTAGAGAACCATAGTAAGGAGATGTTTTATTTTTCAATGTCAGAGGAGAGAAGATGCTTTGACCATCCAGAGTTGAGTGTTTCTATAGCCAGATGCTGAAAACCTCATTAAGTTGATATTATTGGTGTTCTTTTAAGGTTCCCAGTGGACCAAAGAACCCTGTATAATTTGCTACTCTCATCTGGCTTCTAATTTCTCTTTATTTAACTGCCTTACTTGTTGGTTACAAAATTATGAATATAAATTTCCATTCTGCTGGCATGATATCCATGCAAAGCTAGTGCAAAGCCCTGGCCAGAAGAAACCCTGGGACGGGTGAGAAGAACCTAAAATTTGGCAGAAAGGAGAGAGGAAAAATGATTAGAAGTTAGGGAAAACATGGTGTTTGTATTAAGAATGGGGAGAGAAAGAGAAAACTCCATAATCAAAACTCTTAAAAATATTTTTTTAATGTTTTATTTATTGCAGAGAGAGAGAGAGAGAGAGAGAGACAGCGTGAGCAGGGGAGGGTCAGAGAGAGAGAGAGACACAGAATCCGAAACAGACTCCAGGCTCTGAGCTAGCTGTCAGCACAGAGCCTGATGCGGGGCTCAAACCCATGAACCGTGAGATCATGACCTGAGCTGAAAGTGGACGCCTAACCAACTGAGCCACCCAGGCTCCCCTCAAAACTCTTGATTATGATTATTTAGCCATTTGACATCCTGCCTGAGAAGACAGAGTGACTAGGTGCACTGGTGTTTCTCTAAAAGCCACCAGGCATTTGTGTTGTGTTGGAGATGGTAGGAGGGGGTTCAACTCCAGGATTTGCCTGTCCATCAAACCCCTCATTTTGTCAGCATTGGAGGAAAATGGGCTATGATTTGTATATTTTACTTTACTTTTTAAATTTTTTTAATGTTTTTTTTTTAAACTGATTTCTGAGAGAGAGACAGCGTGAGCAGGGGAGGGTCAGAGAGAGAGGGAGACACAGAATCTGAAGCAGGCTCCAGGCTCTGAGCTAGCTGTCAGCTCTCAGCACAGAGCCCGACGTGGGGCTCAAACCCACGAACCGTGAGATCATGACCTGAGCCAAAGTTGGTCGCCCAACCGACTGAGCCACCCAGGAGTCCCTGATTTGTGTATTTTAAACAGCTTGGAGTTGAAGGCCATGTACATCTGTAGGCTACATGTGGCCCTTCTGTTTACTCAAGGGAAATATATATCAGTAGAAGAATGTTAGTGCCTTTCAGATTTAGTTTTTAAAATTTTCTTCTCAATAATGGGTGATGGTAGGTTGAAGTCGTGATGTTTCTCCAGATGGAGAAAGTGTTGAGCACTTTGCGAGGTACTGAGTATTCTCAGGCAAATTTCACCCCAGGGGAAAAAATGTTCCTTTTTTTCTTGGTGCTTGTTTTATTGTTGTTGTTGTTGTTGTTGTTTTAATCCTGCTACATATTTGCTAAATTTTCTATGCGTTTTGGGTTGTGGGTGCAAGGATAAGTAAGAATCAAGTTGCTTACTGCTAATATTTGTCTTTAGCATTTCAAATTCTGGTTTTCTCAAATTTTACCCCAGAGTATGAGCACAGAGATAAAAGCATTAATTAAATGCACAAAATGAAAATGAAAATATCTATAAAGCACAGTTGAATCCCCCTCAGGGGATGCTAATATAAGAGTATATCAACATTTAGTGGTAGGCATGTGGGGTGGAAACTGCCCCAGAGATGTTCCTCACTCTTATTCCATGAAATACAGTTTGGAGGGAGGGGTGCTGACTGGCACTAATAACAATATTTCCTCATGTTGCTGTGTCGATGTAATGCTTTCCCATACATTAGCCTTCATCAGTTCACAGCTGAGGAAAATGAAATTTAGAGATGTTGAGTGGACTGTTCTGCTGGTCTCGGGTTTAGCCATAGGAGAGGTAAGGGGACGTGAAAGAGGGCTGGTATGTGTTATACAAGCCAGAACCTTTAACATTTCATCTCATTATAACAACTCACTGAGGTAGGTACTGTTCTCATTCTCATCTGACCATTGAAGGCTCTGAGGCTTAGAGAAATCAAGTAACACAACTGAGGCAGCTGATGAGTGCCAGAGCCTGGATTTGATCCATATCTGCCTATTTTCTGATATCTTCTGCCCCCAAGAGTACAGAACGTCCATCTTCTTCTGTTTTTAATGTTTATTTATTTTTGAGAAAGAGAGAGAGAGACAGAGAGAGAGAGAAAGAGAGAGACAGATACAACAAGTGGGGGAGAGGCAGAGAGAGAGGGAGACACAGAATCTGAAGCAGGCTCCAGGCTCTGAGCTGTCAGCACAGAGCCTGACCTGGGGCTCAAACTCATGAACTATGAGATCATAACCTGAGCTAAAGTCGGACGCTGAACCGACTGAGCCACTTGGGCGCCCCCAGAATGTCCATCTTCTTATGCCAAGTAAGGGTCCTTAGTGGCAGAATGAATCTGCTGGCCATTACCCAAGCCTCCATGCTGTAGGGGCCTTCCTTGACGAGTCGTGGTTCCCACCTTTGTCAAAGCTTCAAAGTGGCTAAATGAGCCACTGTGGTCTTTCCCCTTTGTCAGAGCTAAAGCTTTCCTCATTAGAGGAGATGAGAAAGTTAGGACTTTCATAAATAAATGATCCACTTTTGCAAAATCTTTCCAAATTGAATGGGAAAAAAAATCCCTCACGTATTATTTTAGTTCTCTATGTAGACTTTTCCCTCCCTTCTATTTAATGAAGAAATAGAATTTATACCAGGTACAGAACATAAACATAATGTGAAGGATATTATGTTTACTTTGCTCCTTTTTTTAGAAGAAGCTGCCACCAAGATGCTTTTTATGGAAATTATATCTTGTTATGATTCCCATCATACTGTTATGATTTTCTCTTTTATCTTTAGCCTTTTATGGGCTTGGTTATATCAGGATGTGAGCTTCAGAGTAGGTGTGTCACTCACTGTGGGTTATGAAAGCTGACTCAGAGCCGTAATTATTGAAGGGATTGGAGACAGGAAGCAGCCATGAGACACCTGGACTCCTTCCTTTCTGGATTATTGATGATGATACAGCAGATGCTCGGATGAGCCTGATGTGGTAGATGGGCACGGCTTACAGCTCTAAGATTCTCATGTGTGTCCCATAGTGGGACCTCCTGGTGTTTTCTCACGCGTACTTAGGGAAGCCCAGCCCATAGCCAGAGCTTCAAAATACCTGTTAGATTAAAGTTAAAAACATTAAACTCTTGGATGTTCATGTTTCCCTGGAAAATGGAGGTATAGGCTCTGTTGTCCCACTAAATAGGGCGTTTACCGAGTGCCGATTTGCAGAGGGTAGGTGGCTGCTTCGTTGCCTACCTCGCTCTCCCTGCCTGTGTGGAACAGGGGAGGGGGCGTATTTGCCTCCCAGACTATTTAAGGTGCCACAAAGCCAGTGAAAATTGCTACTTCAATAATGGCGGCCAACGGTCCCCCAACCCCACTCCGTTTTAAATGAGAGAAAATGGACCACAGCGACAAGGCAGTTTTCATTTTACAAGTTTCTAAATTTGGAACAGATAACTGGAAAGTTACTAGAATCTTAGCAGTATTGAAGGTCGTCTAGATAGATGCTAGCGTTCTTTTTATGACACTTCTGCCAAGATCCTCATCATCCCCCGTGCCCACCTTCCTCCCTTTCCACGCTGACTGCTGTAAGAGCCGCCCTCATTCTCTTCTACTTCTTTCTCCCACTTTCTTCAGCTCAACAGCCTTTTCTGCTTTTCCTTTCCCTCTTTTACCCACTAAATACCAGTGGGGACCCCCTTCCAGTCCCTTCCCCCTCTACCTCCTCCTGGCCTTTCGTCTCTGGCCCACTACTGGGAGGGCCTCTTCCTTGCTCTCCCACCTCTACCCACTTCCACACCCTAAACTCAGCATAGCTGGAAGGGCCTCCTCCATTCCTGCCTTCTTCCCCCTTTCCTCTAGGTTGAGTCTTATGGGACCTATTATGATCCCAGTCAACCAGGCACTGTGCTTGCTCTTTCAGGTATTCAGTACTGACCCAGTGAACTGAAGAATATCACACTTCCGGGTGCCTCTACTTGCCTGCCATCTGTAAAATGGGGACATGGTCTCTTACTTTTGTTGGTTATTTGGGGGATCTTTTCTAGAGAGCTTACTTTCAGTATATGGAACGTCTGCTGTACACTGCAGAACTCTGGGCTCTTCTCAGTCCTGAGTCTGTGTTGATCTGGCTCCAGAGCCGCCAGGCAGCTCTGGAAATGCACACTGGCATCAGATTTCTGTCATCTAGGAAGACAGTGTAGTGGAGTAACCGTAAGGTTCTGCGATTAACGGATGTCTAGTGGCAGCAGAGACCTCCACTGAACCCGCAGCAAGTAGACACTGTGCTGTTTCCTCTAGTTCTTCTTTGGTCATGGGTTACTGACAACCTAATTATTAACTCAGTTGTGTGCTGTAGTGCTGGTATTACAGACCTAAATATACCCATCAGCCTCTACTGTGGCATCAAACACGGATTATCATGAAGTTTAGGCCACACAGAGTTTTACTGACTGCCTTTTCTCCAGCCCTTTCCTTCTTACCTCTGTGGAGCTCTGGTTCCTCTGAGGAGTCAGACAGTGATTTCTTTGGCTACAGCTCAGGCTTTTCTTTAATTTCTCACTTGCCTTCAACCTGGTTTGGATTTTCAGGCATGAGCACGACCCTTTCTATTAAAGTATTTGACCACTGTGAATTTTTAACTTAAGTAGTATTTCCTAGTAGGGTATCAGACTCTTAATTATAGAGATTAAATTTGGCTAAAAAAATAGAATTTTGAGATGCTCTGTAGGAATTGTGGAGGAGAAAATGTCTTCTGCATTGGTTATCCATCATGACCATCATAACTTGCTACATGGAGTAGAATAAAGTCAATTTCTCCATTTCTATTTTGAAGTTGTTTGAATTAAGTACATCTGTTATCTTCAGACTGCTGTTTGCCTCAATATTTTGTTGCATTCTTTTGCCATATTGGTGTTAGGGAGTTCTTGTACATTTGCTTATTTAGTCTTTTCAAGCTATATATTGGTAAAGGAAGGGTAGAAAAATTTTAAGTCCTTCATGTCATCTAAATAAGATGCCCAAGAGTCTTACTTATTTCAGAGTAATTTTTTTTTCACAGAAATATTATTGGAGTAGAAAATAGGTAACTTACTATCTGCCTGCTGCTTGAGTAGTTAAAATACTGGGTAATTTGCCAAGGGACTAGTTGCATAATTTTTTCTAAGATTTTTTTAAATTTTTTTTATTTTTAAGTGATCTCTACATCCAAAATGGGGCTCGAACTCACAACCTCAAGATCAAGAGTCACATGCTCAACTAAATGAGCTGGCCAGGCGCCCCTGCATGATTGTATTTTGTGAAATCACTTTTACAAATCAACCAACATTTAATGAGAGATACTGATTTAAATGTTAATTTACAAAACTAAAAGAGAATGCTTCATTGCTTATCTAAAGCATCTCATTTACCAATTTTTCTTTGATTTATTGTTAAGTTTAATTGATTGAAAGTTTTCCCTACAGAATTAGACTGCCGGCATTGGAATCCCATCCTTATTAATGCGTGACCTTTAACACCCAGGGCTTACTCCTGTCTCTACCTCAGTTTCCTCACCTGTAAAACAGAATAATGCCTGCACCTACTTCTACCACCTGTGCGGGCTTATAAAGTCAGCTTTATTGATTTTCAATTCACAGATTCTGAGGACCATTCTTTCTTCCCTATTTAAAAAGAGGATGCTACATTTCACATTTGTAATTACTGAGTTAAAGGTTTGAATTGAGTCAGTGTGTTACTGGCTTGGCAGAGAGGAAATACTATCTAGAGTGAGAAGAAAAAACCATCAGAGCCTGGCAACCAAAAGTTCTGGTTTTTACCCCAAGTTCTGTCAATTATGAGCTTGGAAAAATCGCTTAACTACTCTGAGCCTTCGACTCCCTGCCTGTGAAAATGGGGAAAATAATCTTTTCCTTGCCAAAGTCACAGGACTCTCAAAAGATTTAATTAGCATAATCAATGAGAGAATATATATGAACTTAAAAACATAAACTGTGAGTTCTGTGAAGTCGGCTTGACTAAAAGCTGGCAGGGATTCTAGGTTCCTCAGATTTTCTTTAGATCAGTTTTTTTTTTTAACTCAAGGCACAACTATTTTTAGTAACAGCCAAACATTTGTAAGATTAGATTGCTCATGATTTCTTAACGAATGTGTTATGAAAATTCATTAAATTAATTAACTGATGAAAATTAGTTGCAATGATGGGGGAAAAGTTGGCAAGTTTTAATTTATTTTACTTATTGCTTCCAGTGGTTCTCAGTCAGGGATAGAGACTTCTGGAAATGTAAATTGTTAGGGGCAGGCATTTTTGGTTGTCACAATAAATGAGAAGTGATAATGACATTTGGTGGGCACAAGCCAGGGATGGTAAGCCTCTTGTGATGAGCAAGAGAGCAGCCTAGCTTAACAAAGAATTGCCTCACTCAGGGGGCGCCTGGGTGGCTCAGTCAACTAAGCCTCCAACTCTTGGTTTCAGCTCGGGTCATAGTTCCCTGGTTTGTGAGTTCAAGCTCCGTATCAGGCTCGATGCTGCTGGTGCAGAGCCTGCTTGGGGTTCTCTCTCTTTCTCTCTCTCTGTCCCTCCGCAGCTCACACCCTCTCTCTCTGTCTCAAAATAAATAAATAAGCTTTTTTCTTTTTTATTTAAGAATTACCCTGCTCATAATTCTAATAGTGCCCCCATGAAAAACAACTTGTTACCCGATTTCTATACACACACATAGGTCATGCCATGGGTACGTAGCCAGTATTACTTGTATAGAAAACAAGCGGCTGTATTTCATATTTTGATAAATTGGAAATGCTTCTCCCCACTTCTTTACTACATTGATTTCATTTTCAAAGCTGTAGCCATGTCCTGTGACCCTTTATCATTGATTCTCTGTAGATGTGTTTGATACAGAAAGCCAGGTGTAGGTCAAGAGTTATTGCTGTGAAAAAAACAGAAGTAACACCACCGCTCACTAGCCCTTAATTTCATAGGCTGCAACATCCTTTTTTTTTTTTTTTTTTTTGGTTTTTAGTATTTTTTTTCTGTTTATTTTTGAATAGGTTCATACATACACATGACTCAAAAATTAAAGCAACATAAAAGGTATACTTTAAAAAGTCTCATTCCAGAGACTCCTGGGGGAGCCCAGTCGTTTAAGTGTCTGACTTCAGCTCAGGTCATGATCTCACAGTTCATGGGTTTAAGCCCCACGTCAGGCTCTGAGCCTGGAGCCGGCTTCGGATTTGGTGTCTCCTTCTCTCTCTGCCCTTCCCCTGCCCTTCACTTTGTCTCTCTCCTTCTCTCTCAAAAATAAAGACACATTTAAAAAAGTCTCACTCTCGTGCTTGTCCTAATCTATTCATTTCCCTCTGCCTCCTATAAGTAGCCATTTTTATGAATTTCTTACTATGCTTCCCTTGTTTCTTTATGTCAGGAATGGGTATACAACGCAGTGCCCTCCCTTTTGTAATGCGGAGCTCTTGTGTGTCTGATTGGTGTCCCACGTCCTCGTCGCCAGTGTATCCCTGCACTCTTGCCCTGTGTGTGAACTGCCCTGTGACCATATATTTAGCTGCAGCAGATATTCTGCTCTTTCATCTGTTTGGAGTCATTTCTTCTGGAGCCTCTGATCACTCTGGCTGGGCTGCCTGTGCCTTCAGCCTGATCCTGGGCTTCCCTTTCACCGCCATCCTTCGCCTCTCTGAATTGGATCTTTCCTGGATCCCATAGCCTCTCCTTCTTAGTTTATTCCCCTATGGTCAAGGAGCACATCCTTCAGTAACTTTCAGAGAAAGGGTGGATAATGTCTAGGCATTGTGTGTCTGCACGTGTCGTTATCATGTTCTCATGATTATTTTTTTTTGGATAGTTTTCTTTGGTAAAGAATTCCAGGTTGGAAATTATACTTTATGTGTAGAGGAGTGATCATCTTATCATGTATAATGAGTGAAGTTATTTCCTCCAAACGGTGGAAACATTAATAGATTTGAACTAGATACGTTTCAAAGTGATTCTACCTGCTATGGAGCAAATAGGAAGAATCAACAATATAGAAAAATTTCCTGAATTTTGGAGAGCTATGCTTTAATCCTGTGACCACCTAGTCTCTTTTACCAGGAATTAAGAGTGTTTTTGAAGATGAAGGAAGGGTATCTTTTAATCGGGTGACTAAGCGTTGCCATAAGGATAGTATCATAGGCATCATTCAGTGTATTACTGTCAATTTATAAGGAAGAAATGTTTATATTTCAGTAACAACATTACCAGAATTTTCCCTTACTACTGGAAACCGTGAGTTATGCCGTGGATCCTGTTTTTCTCTTTGCATTCACTGCTAGGTGATTCACAGCCAAATTTGACAGCCACCACTGGCATCAAGAAAAAGGACTGGTTAGCACGTCCACTCATTTCCATTGAGCACCAAATATATATTTCCCTACCCTTTAGTTTTCTTTAGACTGATTGCCTCACTTACTTTTTTTAATTTTGTTCTGCATGTGTCTTTTTTTTATATCACTAGATGCTTCTTTTTTTTAATACTTTTTAAAATTTTTTTTATTTTTTTTTATTTCTGAGAGAGAGAGAGACAGTGTGAGAAAGGAGGGTCAGAGAGAGAGGGAGAACCAGAATCTGAAACAGGCTCCAGGCTCTGAGCCAGCTGTCAGCACAGAGCCCGATGCAGGGCTTGAACCCACGAACCGTGAGATCATGACCTGTGCCAAAGCCGGGCGTTTAACTGACTGAGTCACCCAAGCACCCCAATTCTGCATGTGTCTTTGATAACCTCCACAAATCCTTTTATAATAAGGTGAGGGCAGCAATAATGGAATACACAGACCCATAATGTCTTACTGTACATAAAACAGCTTTACATGGACTTTCTAAAGACCGCATTATTTTCCATTCAATTTGTAAAGGCTTTTGTGCTGCCATATTCATGGTAGAAATGGTACCAGTTATCTTTAGTCATTATCACAGGAATGCCCAGACACTAACTGTTAGAAAGTAAGTATAAATGGAAACCTATAGAAATACATGGTCATTAGCATCTCTTGTTAGAAGGGTTTAACACCCCACATACTTTGTGAATTTTCCTGTTAATTGAAGAGTAACTGCTGGCTTATACTTTACAGGTTCCTAAGGCACAGGGATCCCTATGCCTGGTTCCAGAAAGAAATAACAACAGCAGTGGCAGCGATGACAATAACAGCTAGCATTTATTGAACTCTTGTTTTGTGTGAGACACTGGGCTACGCTTAAATGCATTATGCAATTCTTCCAATAGCCCTATGAAGTTGATATGAAATTGCTTCTTTGCTCTTTTATGTCAGTTCCTCACAAAACCCCCCACATTTAGATTCATCTGACCGTCTCCTTCTCATTTGGTCTCTGCATTGCTGAGCCCTCCTGAGGAAAGACATTTCCATGGTGTTTATTAGTGCTCCTGGACATTCCATAAAATGGCTGTCCCTGCTTCCTGCTCCCAGATACCTTGCCCTGAGCCATACCCAGGCACCATTCTAAGACCTCACTGCTCCGTTCATCTCCTGCCTTCTTTCTCAGCCTGACCTACATCCTGTGTTGACAGAACTTTGAACTTTTTTCCTCCTTCAGTGTCTTGCCCTTACACCTATGGACATGTTTCCCTCAGAACTCACCCTCTCCTCTTTCCCCATCGGTGTGCATCAGAATCCCATCCTAGGATGGAAAGTGAACTGTGGGTCCAGTGTATGGTTTCCAGCAATTCAAGAAAACCTGTCAATACTTAGATCCATTTTTGAGTCTGGTAAGCTTACCGGAAGCTAGGTCAGATCTTGGCCATCCTTGTGTACATATTCCTGGGAGAGCTTTACTATTTATGTGTCCTGTGGCACTGATAATGGACCTATTCCCAGAACCTGGCTTGACAATTATGTGCAGCCCAGAGCAGGACAACCCGTCAATCAGCATTCTTCACTTCCTTCTGCTTTCGTTTTTGTTTTTGTTTTTTTTTTCATTCCATTTTACCTCAACTCCTGCACTTCAGGCAAAAGTAAACCATGCTTAGTATAGGGAACATGGAAAATACTGAAAAAACATGGAAAACACAATAAAGTTCTTTATCATCCATTATTCCATCATTCAGATATAGACATCACTAAACATGTTAGTATATTTCCTCTCAGTCTTCTTTATGCAGACATTCATATACAGAGTCTATTAATTAAATTGGATAAAACTGTATATAGTGTTGTTTATTCTGTATTTTCTGGCAGTGATCTTTATTATGTCATGAAAAATTTTTATCAACATGATTTTTTTAATGGCTGCCTAGTATTCTAACATTGAGATGTTCATAATTTATTTAACCAATCCCCTGTTTTTGAACATTGAGGCCGTTTCCAATTTGTGCTCTTATAAATAATGCTACATTTAATAACCTTGAACATAATTGCTCGTGCATTGCTGATTATTTCTTTAGGACATATTTCTAGATGCTGAATGTTGCTGGATTTCAGGGTGAGACCAGCACTCTTGTGATTGATTGGCCTCCAGCTAAACTAGCCTCCAAGAGGGAGGGAGGCTCAGGGGCCGAGGGAATTTGCCTGCTGCTCTTCAGATCTGCTTGAGATCTTCTAGACTGCATGCTGGCTTTCAGAAGGAGGCTTTAAAGAGTTTCTTCAGGAATCCATAAATGGCAAGCACTGCCACAAGTGAAATTGAACACACGCTTAGGAATAAAACCCTATTTGCTAGAGACTGGTTTTGAATTCTCTCTGTTCTCTGCATGCTTTGGATGAGTTCTAAATTATTTTAGAGAACAAGAATGGAGCACCTAGTATTTGTCAGGCACTGTGCTTACTTCCGGGTTACAGGAGAAGATAAGCCCTCAACGGGCTGACTTGCAGTGCAGGAGACAGATAGGGAAAAGGCTTATGTGGGTGGGAATTGCCCTAAGGGTACAGAAAAGAGTCTCCCAATTCTTCAGGCTAAGGGCTGCTCTGGTGATGTCTGAGTAGAATCTTGAAGAACAAGAACTATTTATTTCTTTATGTTTATGCATTTATTTTGAGAGAGAGTGCATGTGTAGTGGGGGCGGGAGGAGAGAGGAGGGACAGAGAGAGAGGGAGAGAGAATCCCAAGCAGTCTCTGCACTGTCAGCACAGAGCCCCTTGTGGGGCTCAACCACATGAACTGCTAGATCATGACCTGAGCCGAAGTCAAGAGTCAAGTCGGACACTTAGCCCACTGAGCCACCCAGACGCCCCAGAACTATTTATTTTTGCAGAGAGGTGAGGATATTCCAGGGGGAGGGAATGGCATGTGCCGAAGCATGGGGTTGTGATGGTGACTTGACAAGTCCAGGAAACCGTGGAAACCATCTGGGCAGACCTTCCCAACCTCAGTGCCACACAGGGTGACAGATCTGCGTAGACAATGACTGTCAGTCCTAGTGCCTAAACCCCTAGGCCTGGGGCAGGTTCATCTTTTACCTCAGTGTACTGTGTGAAAAAGTCAGGTAGCACTGGTCTGGGCACATGAGAGAAGGATAATGGCCAAGAAGGTAGAAAGTTGGGCTGGGTGCAGGTTGTGAAGGGCTGTGCGGGCCCCACAAGGAGGAGTCTGGATTCTGTGGTCAGCTATTTAGGGACAGTCCTTCTATTACAGACCACTGTGGAAGGAGAAGATACGGGTTCTTAAGTTGCATACAGAGACACATGCAGCTGGCTTCTGATTGTGCAATCTTAACAATTCCACAGTATTCATTCTTTCCCCCCAGACAACAATTTGATGCTATTAGCTCTGTACACTGACCTGTTTCACACCTCTTTGGGGAAAATATAGCAGTGTTGGAATCACACAGTGGAAACTTGCAGTTGTGAAGTCTGTTTTGAGCTGGCAAAAGGTGACAGTCGAAGGAGGAATGATTTGAAAAGTGCTAATAGTAAAATATCAGTTATTTTGGTGTCTCCGAAAGTTCCATGCTATTTACTGTGACTGGTGTGAAAAGAATCAGTAAATGAGGAAATTGTGTTTTGGCCAACATAAATTAAGCTTCCATGTATTGCCACTGTATTTCCTCTTTCTAGCATTTCCAGTTCCACACGTAATCACTTCATCTCTAAGATCTAAGAATTCTGCAGCAGCAAGGTTAAGAAAAAAACATAAAAAATAAAAATGTTAGGATGCCTAAAGAGGTGTTAGGACACGCTTTGCTTTACTATTTTTGTGTTTTGTAAATGTTGTAGATCTTGACCATAGAACTAAGCATAAAAGAAAAAAAAATGTTTCTGTTGTGTTATAGGAGTAGTTTCGTTGATAAACTACCTACTGATGTCTTGTGTGTATGGATTGTTTGAATGTATTTGGATTTTAGGAAAGTATATAAGCCTTTGCGGATGTATTTTCTATGAGATATAAATATATTACAATGATATTTCTGTTTCAAATGTAAATACAATTTTTTAATATATTATCATTTTGCAAGTCCATTTGTTTGCAAGGAGGAATTAAGCTTTTTTTTAAATTCTTTTAACCTGAATTGTAGTTGACACCAGGAGGAATTTTATTTTATTTTCTCTTTGTTCTTAACCAATGGGAGTTCAAGATTAGGGGATCATGGAGTTCACATGAGTAGCTGAGCAGTCAGCATAATTTCCTGCCAGTTACCATAGGGTATTTAGAAGCCTTATTTCCTGAATAAAGCACACATTTTTCTGAGCAATAGTATAACATGAGTCAAAGACACTCAGAAATATCATATTAAAATTCAGAGACATTTCTGTATGACCAACTTCTTAACCTCCTCCACATACTAACAGAAAGGTAAGTAATGTAGTCTTTGGTCTGTCACCTCTCTGTGTCCATCAATCCAGCCATGACTAACAACAGCAGAGTTCAGCAGACCGTGGAAAACAAGGCAGGCATTTAGTAGGAAAATCACAGACAGATGCCCTTAGCACTCTTGTATCGAAGGCTTTAGAGACTGACATGTCAGACCTGCAGTGATTTGTGAGGGTGTGAATAGGCTTTCCAGATGTCACATTTCAAAGGTTCTCAGATGAAGTTTCTGTTCCTTAATCTCTTTCTTGCCACACTTTGCCCACTTTCTAGTTATCATATGATATTGAGATAATTCCTGGCAATTCAGACTCTTGGTGGGAAGTAAGTTTATCTTAATTTTTATAAACATACTTGCTGGAATGTAAGTGAAAAAACAGCCTATGCCTAATGGATTGGTATTTCTTTAAGTCTTCCATATTGGTCTATTTTTATATTCTACCTTTGATGATATCATCATTGGAATTGCCATCCATGAAAATAATGGATTGAGTTTAAAGAAAAATGCTTTAAAAATGGCCTTCTCGGGGTGCCTGGGTGGCTTAGTCGGTTAAGCGTCCGACTTTCGCTTAGGTCATGATCTCACGGTTTGTGGGTTCGAGCCCCGCGTCGGGCTCTGTGCTGACTGCCAGCTCAGAGCCTGGAGCCTGTTTCAGAGTCTGTGATTCCCTCTCTCTCTGACCCTCCCCTATTCATGCTGTCTCTCTCCTAGAAATAAATAAAACATTAAAAAAAATTAAAAAAAATAAAAAATAAAAATGGCCTTCTGAAAAATCAAAGTAGTCAATCAAGAATGCTGGGGTTAGGATGGGGTACCTGGGTGGCTCAGTCGGTCAAGAATGCTGTGAAGTGGGGACACCATGATTCTATTAAGTCCAGGTTTTTATCTTGCTACAGGCTGTCTTTAACAGCTAGAAACTTCCAATTCTTATAAGCTATCTCTGCCCATATATGAATAATTGATAGATATGTAACTATTTATAAGGTAGATGAGGATTCGCCCTGGCATTGAGGGTTGACCTGTGGCAGAATTGATTGGTTTAGCATCATAAGTCATTAATAAACTTTTATCTTTTTGTCTTCTGGAAATCAACATAAAAGCTGGTGAACCCAGTTCTTCAAAAGTTTAAACAGTTACTATATAACTGGGCAATTCCATTCCTAGGTATTATATGCTCAAGAGAAATGAAAACATATGTCCATTCAAAAAGTTGTACATGAATGATGCTAGCAGCATTACCCATAATAGCCAAAAGGTGGAAACAATGCCGATGTCCATGAGTTGGTGAGGGGATAAACAGAATTTGGTATCTCTGTATAATGGAATATTATTCTGCCATTAAAAAGGAATGAACCACTGATACATGCTACTACATGGATGACCCTTGAAAACATTATACTAAATAAAAGAAGCCTGTCATGAAAGGTCACATATTGGATGATTTCATTCATATGAAATGTCCAGAGCAGGAAAATCTGCAGGGGCAGAAAGTAGATTAGTGGTTGCCTAGAGCTGAGGGTGGGGAGATGAGGGGATGGGGGATGGCAGACAAAGGGTATTGGGTTTCTTTCTGCAGCGGTGAAAATATGCTAAAATTTATCATAGTGATGGCTGCACATTATCTGTGAATATACTACAAATCACTGAATTGAATACATAAAATGGTGTTTTATGGTTTGCGAATTATATCTTAATCAAGTCATTATTTAAAAAGCAAGAAATGATAACCGCGAGAAGCATAATGTTCAAGGTAGCAGTTACCCTGGGAAGTAGGAGGGAGGATATACCAGGGAGGGGAATGGGTATCCAGATGATTTCATAAATGGTAGTAATGTTCTGTTTCCTGAGCTGGGTAGTGAGTACATGGATGTTCATTGTGTTTAATTTATTATACCTTTTATATAAACTGAACATATATATCATAAGCACTCTTGGTATCCATGATGTCTTTCATGAATAAAAAAAGTCTGTGATCCCCCCCCCCCACAAAAAGCCAGTGAATCATGGAAACTATCTCTTTTCAGTATCTAAGTTTTGAAAATCAAATGTCATTCCATGGATACTTATTGCTTTGTCTCATTATCATCATTACCATCACCATTTTCCAGTATTTCTTGAGCGCCTGTGTATGTCTCCTGTGCCCAGTGCAATATAATGGAGCATATAACATGGTCTCTCTATTTGGAGAAGGGATATTAGTAAGAGTTGTAATACTTGTGGTCATTCATTACAGTCCTGTTAAATGCCAAACACTATTAGAGGAGATTTATGTGCAATCTTTTAAAATGTAATTCTTGTAATGACACTGTGATATGTGTATGATAATTCCTGTTTTACGGATGACGAAACTCAGGATTGGGGCGATTAAGTGTTCAGAATCACAGAATGAGTTAGTAAGGGATAGATTTGGAATTTCAACCCAGAATTTCATGCCAGAGACTACACTCTTTCTGACTGTGCCATGTTCACATTTACTTTACCAATGTTTTGTGAACTTCTAAAACCCATGTCCCCTTTGATAAACTTTATAAAAAGATCCTATGATCTCTTCAATTGAGAATCCCTCTCTTCATCTTTCATCATCTGCTAAGATCACTTTATCAAGCCTTATATTCTTCAGTTTGCAACGAACGGAGTATTTGTTTTTCAGATATAAAATTACACTGAATGAATATGCATTTTAAAATGACATATTTCCTCTGGAGTTTGGACATGCTCTCCCCTCAACACACAACCTTGAGAATCTTGAGAGCTAGACTTTTTTTGCCAATCTGAGAATCCATTTTTAAAAACAGTGTTGGATCAATGCTAGCTGAGCAGAATAGCAGGTAGCTTTCACTGGAATATAAATAACAGAATTGTAGAATAGACAGGCACTTAGAGACCATCAGTATAGGAGTGTCATTTTTTAGACAAGGGGGACCTGAGCTTAAGAGTAACCAAGAAGACATGAAACCATATCTGATCGCTGATGACCTCTAAAAGTCATGAACTTTGTGAACTTGTGAGTCATCTCATGAACCCAAGAAGAGAAATGTCATGAGGTTTATTCACCCGTCTGTTCATTAATTATGCTCTGATCTCCGACTCCATGCTAGGCTGTGTCCCAGTGTCCTGAGGGCTTTGCATTAGAAACATGCAAGATGCAGTCTGCCTTTGCAGAAGTCATGGTCTTTTGGAGGATATGGGTAAAGAGGCCCAAATCAGAGTGTGATAATACTGTAATAATACATAGGTGGGACCTCAGAAAATAGATGTCTGTTTCAACCTTGGTGTGTGTGTGGGGAGGGGAGGGGGCTGGTGGTCAGAGAAAGAAATTTCAAGTAGTCAGTACTTGAGCTGAATCCCAAGTTACGTGGAGTTGAGAGAAATGTGGTACATTAAAGGAAATGTTCAACATTTGGCAGGAGGCACAAGATGATGCTGAGAAAGTAGTCCTGGGATGGGTCACAAAGGGCCTGTCACTCCCTCCTTACCCAAAGGTAAAGGGAATTCACTGGCTCATTCAAAACAGGGAAGGGTAACAGAATCAGATTCGCTGTAGACATTGCTCTGGCAGCACTATCCAAGGATGCACTGGGGGCGACAGGACAAAGTCAAGGGGAAAGATGGTTTTTCCCAGGTGAGAAGAATGAAGCAGTCCTTGTGTGGCACACATAATCAATTGTAACATGCTATTTTATGTACTAAAAGAGGGAAACCAGTATCTTAATTTTTCAGCTGTATCGCATTTCCAAAGATGTTAAAATGTGAAAAAAATGTGTATTTTAGAATTGCTGAAATGCAGTTGTAAGTACTTTATGTATTTGCCAAAGAATGAACGCATGAATCTTTTCTGTCCGTTTCCTGAGTAGACTCGGAAGAGAATAAATACCTGAGAAATGAACATTGCACTTGATTTCTAAGTTGTGCTGCTCCCCTTAGTTGACGCGTTGAGATTATGGAAGAAGCGACTGATTGTTTTCCTTGAACACTTGTCCTTTTATGGGTGTCACGATCACTCGATAGAAGTTTTGGGGAAAAAAAGATTTCAGAACTGGCTGAATGAGGAAGCTGCTCTATGGGGGCGGCATTATTCTATTTAGATTTCAGGTGAAAAGAGGGGAGGCTGTGTTTGTGGACCATCCAGTAACTCAAGGGGCGGGGTTTAAAACTCAGTGATAAAGTCAGGGCTTGATTGACAGGAAATACCCAGGGATAATTTACAGTTCTGCCCCCGGGGGCACTCCTGGAGGGAAATTGCTGTTTGCCGGCTTACTTTAGTGTCTGGTGATTGCTCTCTCCTGCTGCAGCTGGGTATTTCCTGATCCTCAGGCCTGTCTTGTTTGTTCTTCCCCCACATTTGCTCAGTGGGATTGCAGCCAGGAATGTCTAAGAGACAAGGGCAGCTGGGTCTGCGCTGACCTCGAGATTGCGTTTTGCTGCTGTGGCTGTTTTGCTTCAGTTCACACCATTTGGGGGCACTTCTACAGGCAGAATGCAGCAGGGACTGCAAACTCAGAAAGTCTTAACATTCTCCATGTGTTTGTACTTGTGCAATGGAAGGGGTGCCCTGAACTAAGAGACAGGGTTGAAAGGGCTGTCTGCCCTTAAATATACCGATAACGTGGCCCTCTTATGATGGTTCTTAGAAGTGTGACCTAAATGGACATGCCACATTGTGTTGAAGGGAGAAAGCTGTTGGTTTTATTGTAAAAATAAGAGAGAAACAGGCTAGGATGGTTATTTTTGTGTCTGGTAAAATGGTTGAAAATTTCCTTCCTTTCATTTTTTTAATGTTTATTTATTTTTGAGAGAAAGAGAGAGTGAGAGCGAGAGCAGAGGAGGAGCAGGGAGAGAGGGAAACACAGAATCTGAAGCAGGTTCCAGGCTCTGAGCTGTCAGCTCAGAGCCTGTTACAGGGCTCAAATTCATGAGCTCAAGTACTGACTACTTGAAATTTCTTTCTCTGACCACCAGCCCCCCCCCCCCACACACCAAGGTTGAAACAGACATCTATTTTCTGAGGTCCCACCTATTTTTATATTAAAAAATTTTTTTAATGTTTATTTTTGAGAGAGAGACAGAGAACCAGCAGGGGAGGGGTAGAGAGAGAGGGAAACACAGAATCCGAAGCAGGCTTCAGGCTCTGAACTGTCAGCACAGATGCTGATGTGGTGCTTGAACTCACAGTGAGATCATGATGTGAGCTGAAGTTGGAGGCTCAAATGACTGAGCCACCCATGTGCCCTGAAATTTTCTCTTTTTAATCGACAAAAGAATGCTTTGAAAGGTCCTTGTGTATGATAATCGTATTTTTTTTTTTTTTTTTCAAGGCACAAGTGAGAATCAAGACTGATGGTCTTTGGGCAGATCAAGGATGTGCTGTTTTCATATGTTGAATTGCTGATGTTCATAATGTCACTATGCCTTTCTCTTAGATAGGACCCTAATGTTAGCTTTTTGGATTTCTGTCATTCGTTTTTGTCTGGTTGTGTCGACTCCAGCCCTCCTCCCCTTTCTCATAGCCACCAGGTTGGCCATTGTGACGATTTAGAGAACTGTGGACGCTAGAACTTCCTTGAAACCCCCAGCTCTCCATCAGTCTCTTCATGTGTCTTCTGCTCTACCCCTGCCCTGCCCAGTTTTTAGTCCTTGTGCTGTGTGACTCCTACCATTTGCATTTGTCTAAATGCCATCTTTCAACATCTGGGCTCAAACTTAGGTCCCTATCGAGAATATTCCTTGCTTCTTACCTATTAGAAATAATTTCTCCCTTCTCTGAGCTGCCATGGCTTCATATTTGCTTGTTTGGGTGCTCCCTGAGTATTTGCTAATTTGCGTCATGGATACAGGCATTCATTTTTCCCAAAACTCAGACATTCTGCTTAAGAGTCTACCTGGGGCAGATCAACCCCCCTGCCTGCCTGCCTTTTTTTCTTCTTTCCTTCCTTCCTTTCCTGTTTCCTTCCTTCTTCCTTCCATCGATCCTTCTTTCCTTCTTCCTTCCTTCCTTCCTTCCTTCCTTCCTTCCTTCCTTCCTTCCTTCCTTCCTTCCTTCCTAATGAGGAAAATGTTAATATGTTACATGTCAACTGCAAAGCAGTTTCTTAAAGTGCAGAGCTAAGATAGTAAAAATGCCGATGAGTAAGCTCTTTCATTAGGATAAAAACTGCTAAAACCTTAGCTTCCTGATCACTTAGGATGCTGCAGCTAGCAGCATCCCAACTACAGCCTCTTTGTTGGCTACATTTGGCACTTTGCAAAATGATCTACACACCCTTCTGCTGTTCCACCAGCTGTTTTGAGTGTAACTTGAAGCTTTTCTCTCACATTGTGTTTTGTTCAAAATGTTGTTTTGAGCTTTGGAGTCAACGATATATTTTTTTTCTATGTACACACTGGCCAAATACTATTTTATTGAGAGATGGGTACAGTCTCTGCAGCTTGAGAATTGAAAACCAAAGGCCTTCTAGGAGGCTGTGAAGGGAGCAGATATTCTTGCTCGGTGGTTTTCACCCTCTAAGCATATTCCCTAAGCTCATGGAGGGCAAGGCCCACACCTAATTGATCTTTGTGTTCTCTGTAAAATCCTGGTAGTTGCTGAACACTTTTCCAAATGAATTCATTGATTTTGTGAGGACTTGAAAGGAGGTTTTGAGCTGTGACTTTGTTAGAATTTTAGTCAGTCTTCAGCAATTACAGAGTATTGAGGAACTTCTAGGTCTAGTCATCTTGAAGATGACTTCTAGGTCATCTCGCAAGTTTATCCTGCTATGTGTTACAGTTTTGTCAAAGTCTTGTCCCTCCACATTGTGGCCTTATGCAGTCATTAAAAAATTTTAGGCCTACAAGTGTCTTGTGATAAAAAATACAAATAGATATATATTTTTTAATTTGAGAGAGAGAGAGAGAGCAAGGGAGAGGGGCAGAGGGAGAGAGAATCGTAAGCAGGCTCCATGCGCAGCACGGAGTCCAACCAAGGGCTCAATCCCACAACCTGAGCTGAAACAAAGAGTCAGATGTTTGACTGAGCCACCTAGGTGCTTTCCATCAATTGACTTATTATGGTTATTGTTATACACAAATACCCTTTCCCCTAATGCTCACAGGGATGATATAAAACAAAGACAAATAGTTCGTCCTTAGGACTAGAGTCTAGATGGGAGATCAGTCATCCCAGCCAAAGTGGTCTGTGTGGGGTGAGTCTTAGAGATGGTCGATGTAAAGATGTGGATTAGGAGTGAGAGGGCTCCTGACTGTTCTCTGGTGACTCAGGTGAGTAATAACTCAGAGGTTGTTCTTCCCTTATGAAATGGATGTGAGTGTACTGCCATTTGAGCTCGTGTTTAAGGATTATTGAAGGATCAGCTGAGAGTCTGGATATTAGATTCCTTTCAGATAACCAAATGTTTGGATTCCCTTCCCTGAAAAAATGTACATGCATAAAACATGGAATCTAGTTTCAGGAGGTTCACAGACCTGCGTGGACACAGGTTAAGAATTATTTGATAGAGAGGTGCCTGGGTGGCTCAGTTGGTTAAGTGTTTTGACTCTTGATTTCAGCTCACGTCATGATCTCATAGTTTGTGGGTTTGTGCCCCATGTCAGACTCTGTGCTGTTGCCACAGAGCCTGCTTGGGGATTCTCTGTCTCCTTCTCCCTCTTCTCTTCCACTGCTTGCCTCTCCCTCTCTTTCACAAATAAATAAATAAACATTAAAAAAAGAGAGAACTATCTGATAGAATACAGTGTAGGGGAGGGAAAATAAAAACTTTTTTCTCTACCCATCTTTGGTTCATTGGTTGGAGCCCTGCTGATTAGACTGATAAAAGAAAGATTAACAGTAGAAACACAGAGTTTTTAAAACATGTACATTGTACATCTACATGAGAGAACTCAGTGGTGAGTGACTCAAAGAGGCAGTTAGAACTTGGGCTTAAATAACATCTTAACAGAAAAGCAATAAATTTGTAGAGAAGTGCAAGACAAAGAAAAAGGGTTTTAAGCCTCCAATAGCACAGACTGGGAAGGTGAACGTATAAGGGGAAACTAATGGAAGATAAGGGCTCATTTGTAAGATTTGCTGTGGAGATTCCTCTCGTGTGTTTCTGAGCTATAAGAGGCTAGAGTTGTCTCTGAGGATTGGTAAAAATTGTTCTGTCTTGTAGGGCAGGAGACGGCAGAGAGTTTGTGTGTTTGTGTGTCTGCTTCCTTTCAATTGTCCTCAGCTAAAGAGAATCCATCAAAGTGACATATGTAGGGGTAGCATATTCTCAACCCCTTCAATAGCTACGGGACAGCACACTCATCTCACGAAGGGCCTATGTTAGGTTCACATGCATCCTCTCAGCTTATTAGGTCGATGATCTTAGACTTTCACCTGAGAGCAGTGGGATCCCCAACATCACCCAGCATCCCATTCTTCTTTGGAAGCAAATGCCAGGTGCAGTTTGTTGGCAGCTTCTGTCCCTAAGCAACACATTAAATTTTATTAATTGGGTGCCTTTATGGTTGAGAAACAGGGGCTCTTCACAGGGGTTTGTGAACAATAATTGCTCTGTCCATGAGCAACGATGGGGAGAACTAAAGGTTTAGAAAGAGATCAGATGTGGCTTTGTGACAAAAGGCATAAAATGAGGCTGCAATTTGCACCACTATTATTTATTATCCACTTTAAACCATATTTGTGCTACTTTCAAAGATATTGAAACAAGTTATTCAAAGTTATTAATACCAAGTGGAGTTCGGACAAGACTGGATTCAGTCGGGTAGCATTTTAATAGCTGAATTAAAGTACTGAAGTAATTTGTCAGGGCTTCATATACATGGCTGATTGTGAGCTTGCATTTTGGGCAGAAGGATACACCTTTGATCATTAGGTTTTGATTTGGCCAGTCAGTGCTGGAAAAGGCATAGTAGACTTCCTACATGTTGCCTAAAAATTGGATTTGCTGATCGTGGCATAGCCACTGAAGGTATTTGGGAGTCTTAGTTCCTTTGGTAGCTAGAACCAAAGAACTTCTCTTGCACATCATTCAAGGTATATTCCTATCACATTGTGTTGTTATCTGGAGTGCCATTTACATAAGATACTATGTTAACGGTGCTTCTTGGAGTTGTGAGCAGAGGCACACCAGGCTGCCAGCCTCAAGATGGACGCGATGGGTTGGTGGAAACAAGGGGTTCCTCCAGGGAAATGTTGGCAGAGCATGTGTGGTAAAGCCTCAATGATGAATGGCTTTATTGTCTTGCTGCTCACGGCTTTGCTAGGTGGCAGCCATATTGCCATTTCTCTTGAAATTCTGATCAGTTCCCTAAAGACTCACTTCGTTACCCCAGGTGGGTAATGTCCACATGTGGGCTGCTCTTCAATTGTAACATGAACATTATCTTCCTCGAATCTTCTGTGGCCACATACGTTGCACAGAGCAGCCTGCTCTGTGTTCCATTAAATGATTCATAGATACCCCCTAATGGCAGACTTAATGGGTGTGTAACATCTGCCCATTAAGAATATGTGCTCCGAGGCACTCAGAAGTTCCCATAGCAGGCGCTCTACAAATGCCGGTACCTCCTGGTGTCTGCTTCTGGAAGACTGGGATCATGACTTCTTATCCATAGACCCCCAGTGCACAGCACAGAGCTGGCATGGAGCAGGTGCTCAGAAAATATTTTGGGAATGATTAATGTGTGACGAAAACACTGTCCATAAGTGCTATGTGGAACTTGGTGACTGAGGTCTTTTCTTCCAAATTTCCTAAGTCACTGTGTTAACCAGCACCAATGAACATAGTTTCTGATACATCGTGGAAATCACACTCTTATTATTATTTGTGCAAATGGAGAGAAGATGCATTTTTTGAGGCCCTAATAAGCACTAGGTGTTGTGCTAGATTCTTTGTGGGCAGATTGTAGGTTGCTCCAACCCTGACTTTAATCACTAGTTTGCTGTGTTTGGGCCTTTGGTTTTTCATCTATAAAATGAAAATTTTATAGCGTCTTTAAGGGTTACAGATAATGCATGTAAGTGCTTAGTCACATAGCAAATGCTCAAGAAACGAACACTGTTATCATACATTTATTTATTCATTTAACACTTATTGAGGACCTTCTGTGAGTGTGACACTGTTAGAGGCTAGAGATACCAGTATGACTCAGAACTACCTCAAGTGGCTTACTTACAGTCTAGGGGAGGAGTCAGGCACTTAAACACATAATTACCATATGTGGCAGGTGCTCTGGTAGTTTTCTAGAATATATACTGTGAGAACACAGAGGAGGAGCAGCTTAGCTCTGCTAGGGAGAAGGATGTGGGTTTGAGGAAGCGCTTGGATGTGATGCATCATACGATTTGAAGGTGAAAACCAGCTTGTGAGAAGTTGCTTGTGCGCCGACTAATTGAAAGTAGTTGTAGTAAAGCAGGGGATGGTGTGTGTGTGTGTGTGCGCACACGCATGCGCACGTGTGTGTGTTTGTGTGCAGAAGTGGTAGGGGAAGTACCCTCAACAAAGTAAGCAGCTTGCTCAAAGTCACACAGCTAGTAAGAGACAGGACCTGGAATTGGAATGGAAATGATTTCTACAGTTGCCAGTACTATTTCTACCTTTTTATCCCTAATTTTAAAAATATATAAATTGTATTCTTGAATGTGCTTTACAGTACTTCTTAAAGCCCTAACATATTCAGGAGAAGAGTATCTAGCTCATGATGTATGTCAGCAGTGTTTTGTGTTATAAAAATGAGGTTCTGAGCCAGGCCTTTCAGCAGTGGTGTTTGAGTACGTTGAGACCTGGTGGTCTTCTCCCATAAGGCAAGAGGTGCCTCTGTGAGGAGGAGAGGTGACTTGACCTCTTGCCATTGGCAGGGATGAGGTGATGCTAAGAGATGGAGGCTGAGGGTAAGCTCACCAGTTCTGCCCTGGTCAGTGTCTCTGTTATTATTTTATAGTATATGGAAATCACCCAAATGTATGCAGGCTGTTTAATCATTTTTTAAATTATTCTTGGAAAGGATTAAAATTAAATAAGCACATAAAATAAACTAAGCAGTTTGCTGGCAGGGATCTTTTCTCTACTTTGGAAAGGTCCACCCTACCCCCGCCCCCCGCCCCCTGCCAGTATTACTGGTGGTGCAGCCATGGCTTTGATTTTACTGGAGCCCCAGGTCTGCACCACTAAGCCATCTTAACTGTGCGTTTCTCCCTGCAGGGAACTCTGCCTTCACCCAAGGGACACTACAGAAGGGAGAGCTAGTATCTCCTTGCCAGGGCTTGCTACAACTCCCCAGGCCCCACACTTAATGGTTAGGCTCTTGGTCTAACTGTGGCTTTGGTCCTAACCAAATGGTTCTACTCAAAAGAGCAAGTTTACTCTAATGCCATGCAGATTTTCCAGTCATTGGCATTATTCTTTCTTTTTTTTTTTTATTTCTAGGAGAGAGAGAGAGAGAGAGAGAGAGAGAGAGAGAGAGAGAGACAGCGTGAGCAGGGGAGGGTCAGAGAGAGAGGGAGTCACAGACTGAAACAGGCTCCAGGCTCTGAGCTGGCAGTCAGCACAGAGCCTGACGCGGGGCTCGAACCCATGAACCGCGAGATCATGACCTAAGTGAAAGTTGGACGCTTAACTGACTAAGCCACCCAGGCACTCCAACATTATTCTTAACTCATTGTTTGACTTGACAATCAGCTGCACAGGATCCCACCTCCATAACAATATCTGGAGCCACAGACTCCCCAGGTTTCTTGTCTTGAAAAAAGCACATGAATATAGTGGCTGAGAAGGGCCTAGGAGGGGGCTGTTGGAAAGATCTATCTCTGGAACAAGTGTGGAAGGTGCGAGAGCTGATGTCAGGTTTTGGGGGTGTGGCCATAGATTTCTTTTACTAATACATTCCCTGGCAAACAGTGGTCAGTGAAGTAGATACTCTACAGGAATTACATGCTTAGCATTGTACTGTGTGGTATGGTTAACTGCTGGGTGGAATTGCATAGCCAGGGCAAGAATTTCTGTGCTGTAACAAAAGACTTTTAGCTAGTGGGTTTTAAGGAAGCCTCACTGACTGAGCTCTGGGACAGTCCTAAGACAGGGAACTGATATTTTAATTTGTGGGTAGCTGCTTATATCCATTTTCTCATTCTTTTACATCAAGGTTGCCTTCTTCACGATTAAATGATTTTTCGACCCTTTTAATTGCAAAATATATACTGAAAAGTGCACAAAACAAAAATGTTCTGCTCATTTAATTAGCACTAGCATGGCCATTAGACCATCTCTCTGCTCAAGAAATAGAATGATCCTTGTTGCCTTTCAGGACAACCTCACCAATCCAAAGGACTGGGAAGAAGAGGGGCGTTTTTATATTGTTGAGAAGTAAGACTTATAATAATTTGTAAAGAGTCTTATTCTCTCTTCAGTTTAGATGGTCACTAAGAGATACTAGAAGGGCAGTGTTGTCTAACACAGGGCCTAGCATGCTATCTTTAGCAGAGATGTCTCAGTGTAATTAGCAGCGATTCGAGGTACATGGCACTTGACTGTTTGAAATGTTTTTTTTTAACTGAGTATTCCTTTTGTTATCTTTTTTACACTGTTGCTTTTCTTAAAATCTACTCCGTGTGGACAGTGGGAAATTAAACTACTGTCCAGGTCTCATCTAAATAATGGCACATTCTGAATGAAGGAGGTGAAATCAAGAGCATTTGCCATATTTGAAAATCAGGACTATAAGCAAGCAGTACATGAGGACAGTTGCTTCTGGATGTTTTTTCCAAGACATTCCTACTGCTGAAGGAGACTAAATTTAAACCTGAAGAGATACTGGTATGCTGACTATGGTACCTCTACTGGAAGAATGAAATCTGGCCATGTGTAGCAACATGGATGGACCTTGAGGGTGTTATGCTGAGCGAAATAAGTCAGGCAGAGAAGGACAGATATCATATGTTTGCACGTATAGGAGGATTAGGAGGAACTTGACGGAGGAACAAGGGGGAGAAGAAGGGCGGAAATGGTGGGGGAAAGGGAGAGAGGCAAACCATGAGAGACTCTTGAATGCTGACAAAAACTGAGGACTGATGGATGTGGGGGGGAGGGGGGGATGGGCATGGAGGAGGGCACTTTGGGGATGAGCACTGAGTGTTATGTAGAAACTAATTTGACAATAAACTATTTGTAAAAAAAAAAAAAAAAAAGAAAGTATTGCTACGAACTTATGCATGTTTAACCAATATGTTAAAACAACGAACACTTAAGTCCTTGTGGAAAATAGGCTTTCCAGGAAGATGTGCCATATTTGGATGTGGCCTCACAGCTTCTCTGGTACCTAACTGTGTACTGCTGAGGAATGTGTATCCATATCTTCACGATACATAGTCTTCCTTACTTATGTCTTTATTTCACCAATGGAAAAAGTAAATAACATATATATTATATTGTCAGTCTTGATAAAATTAGTTATTTACTTAACCAGTATTTCTTAAGTGCCCTCTGTAGCCTGGATACTGTGCACATTGCCAAGGATGTTAATTTAAAGAGATCCTGGCCCCTGCTCTGTGGTGGGAGGAAGCAGAGTTGAGTGGGAAAGGGCGATGTAAACAAATTACCACAGCAACACCAATCACCAGTAAACACCATTTACCGGTTCCTTTGTTGCCTAGAACAAACATAGGATTTTGTTTAAAAAACTTAATGGTGTTCTGTGTTCTTTATTCCTTGTGTGTCTGCCGCTTTTTTGCAGCCATGTGTGTTCAATACTTGAAATCTATCTGCCTTATGAAATGCTCATGGACCCAGGGTATCTAGAAATAATCAAGAACTTGCTGAATGAAGGTGCTGTCCCACAAGTGACATGTTTCTAAGCTTCTGTCCTTTCTGACAGAAGAGCTACAGGCGATTAACACGTATCGTTTGTAAATGACACCATTAAAGAAAGCAATTTTTGTCCCAATGCTGAGCTCTCTCTACTTATGCAAATCATGTTCGCATTTCAAAGCCCAGCCTGATGCCCACCTTTTCCTTCCACCCTTCCCGGGCTCTGCCAGTCTGTATCAATTTCCCACCCCTCTGAACTCCTTTAGCGTTTATACTGTGTTCGGCCTGTTTGGCTGGTTCCAGCAGGGTTTCTACATTCCATCCCTTCTCCTTTCTGAGCAGGGTCCTTGAGAAATGGATTACAGCATTTCCTCCAGCAAATGTTTCCTCCTTATTCACCAGAGTGGGGTGGGATGGTAGAGCAGGGAAGCCACCCGGTAATCCCTGGGGAGCCACTGGGATTCAGAGGAGAGGTTGACAACAGCACCTTGTAGGTGCCCAGGGAATGAGCACTGGTCACTTTATTGCCATGTAGTTGTTAGGGCTCCATTGCCCATTCTGTGCCATTGACGTCTCGTGACTACAGGTCGCTACTCCTTGATGACCTCTACTATTGTTTGTATGGAGCCTACCTAATGAAATCTCTTTGCGTGTGGCAGTGAAGGATCCGTTACCATTTTCTCCCTTTCCAAATTTTTCCTGATTATGAAAATGCTGTTCTTCCACAGACCAGTGATAAACATTCTTTATAAAAGAGGCATTGTTCCTTCAGTAGCAACTTGTAATGAGAAAAGTAAAATAGAGACAAAATGCAGCCCTGGTCTGAACGGAGACTGGTTTTTCTTTGTGCGAATAACCAGAATTCCAGTCAGGTTGCCACGGAGATGCTGAGATTATAACTGCCCATGCCAGCAGTCAGAGAATGTTGCCCAAATTAGTTATTTTCAGCCACGTGGTTACCTTGACAGTGGCTCAAAAGCAGGTTTTGAGTTCAAAGGACTCAAATGAGCAGCTGGAGGGCTTGCAGTTCTGCTGTCCTCCGTGGGGCGGGGCGGGGACTACAAGCCCCGGCATGCCCTGGTTTAGGTCTATAGGATGTGGTCAGCCTGTGAATGCAAAGTCCGTGGTTTAACGTTTCCTCCCCCTTCCTGGTAACAAAGGGTTCCTGGAATCCCTGTGTCACCAGCCGGCTTTGTAAGCATTTTTATTTCCTGGGGCTGGCTTCAGATGTTGCAGGTTGGAGACAGTGGGGAGAATGTGCATTTTGGCATTGGACATTGATCTCGTGTAGGTTACTCTCCTAGCTTTAGTTTTCTCTTTTATAAAAAATCTACCTCACAGGATCAGTGCAGATATTAAGTAAAATAATTTTTGCAGAGTGGCCTGCATAGTGTTTGAGCATTAGGAGGTACTGAGGAAAAAGTGGCTCTTTTCAGAAATACTGTCTCAAAAATCATAAAGCATTATGCACTGAGATTATTACTGTCGCCACCTTTCGGTCATTTCTATTCTGTCAGTCAGAATAGGCTAGGATATGCTGTGATAACAAACAGTCTTAGAGCGTTAACACCATTAAAGTTTATTTCTTGACCATGCCATATGTCCAGAGCCCATCAGGAGAGGACCCTATTCAGCAGCTACCCAAAGACACAGACCAGGGGAGACTTCATGTCCATGTATGCTTCCAAAGCCATCACTGTATCTTATACAGCAGTCAAATATTGCATCTGAAAGTGGCTTGTCACTTTCACTCACATTGCATTGACAAAAGAAAATCATATGACCACACCCAACTTAAAGAGGAGTTGGGAAGGTGATATTGTATGACATGTCAGCAGGAGAACTTGAAGATTTGTGGGACAACTGTAATGACTGTCACCTCTATCAAAGAACTGTTCATTACAAATAAATAAATAAAAATGGCTGAATGGTAAAATTCAAAGCAAATCCATTGGAATTCAGTTGCATCAAACAGAAAACCTATGGTAGTTATATGGTCATCAGAGCCTTGGGATGATTTTATTGTTCTGCTATAACAACTTAGCATGAGGCTTCAGTTCTTAAATTTACTTTAGGGTCAGAAATTGCTGCAGAGTTCCTGCCATCACATCTACATTGCAGGCAACTGGAAGGAGGAAGGTGGAAGACAAAAGAGTCTTTCTCTCAGCTAAGTCAGCTCCATTTACGCAACCCATCTGAAAGTCCCTCACAATAATTCTTACATATCATTGGCCAGGACTTAGCCACATATTCTCTTCTAGCCTTAGTGGAGCTAGGGCATTTAGTTTTTGACTTGGATGCATTGGCCTCCCAAATAAAATTGGGATTTTTTTTGTTACGAAGGAACAATGGGAGAATGGACATTAGGTGGCACTGAACAGTCCCTGCTAAGGTAAATTAAGAGGCAGGATTCGGTTAAGTGGGAATGAGAAGGGAAAGATTGCTCTATACCCTTTCATTTTCCACCCTGTGCTACACAGAACTTAAAGAGACACAAAATTCCTTTAAAAAGTGTTCTATAGGCAGACAGGTTTAGGAAAGGAGGAAAGCTGTGCCCTCTCATGGAGATTCATAGGGAGCATTAACACATTAAAGTCTCTGAGAGGCCACATAGTAAAGAATGACCTCAATTGCTAATCTTTTAAACTCAGTCTGTTCCCAGGCTTACTTGACAATGGAAATGTAACATTTTTGGAAGTCTGGAGGGATGGAGAAATTTAGCTTTCTTTTCTTGAGTCTGCCAAAATAATTTTTAGGTCCTTGAACAAATGGTATAGAACCCCCATTCAAAAATTACCTGTTTATTACAAACATAAACAAACTTGTACATTCTTTTTTAAAAATTTCTTTTTATAGTTTATTTTTGAGACAGAGAGAGACAGAACATGCGTGGGGGAGGGACAGAGAGAAGAGACACAGAATCTGAAACAGGCTCCAGGCTCTGAGCTGTCAGCACAGAACCTGATACGGGGCTTGAACCCATGAACTGCGAGATCATGACCCGAGCCGAAGTCGGATGCTTAACCGACTGAGCGACCCAGGCACCCCCAAACTTGTATATTCTTTATGCGAGCCTAACCATAGGGACAAAAGCCTTGAAGGAAAATAAAATAGCTCAGATGCCAGTGAAACCCTGTTGACAGTAGTCTGTGTAAGAGTTGGTGTTAACTCTACGGCCATCTGTAGCATTAGTGATGACACCAGGTGATGACCGGAATGGGCTCATACCATCATCCGCCGGATGACAGGCCCCTGCCCCAGGTGCATGTTCATGGGCTTTTGTCTCTTCCTATCTGGCTCTTGGCCATCCTGCTCCTCTCTTGAAGTAGGAGTATAATAGGAAATCCAACCAACCAATGTTAACCTCCACACCTCTTAGCGAAGGTCTGTTGTCAACTGCATGGTTGCCTGCAGGTGTTGCGAGAGGTGCTGAAGATGCTGTCAAGCAACTATAAGTGTCATTGGTCTGTTGTAAGCAGGTGGTAAATGAGTACCTTTGGGGGAAGGGTTCAAGCTCTTCTTCCTAAAATGGAACCTTGGATGGTTTCCTAATATTTCTTACTTAATGATTTAGGTAATCAGTTCTTGTCTTTAAAGTCCATCTGCTGCAAATCCTATTCTTTTTTTTTTCATATAAGCGTCTTTGAAAAGACAAAATGCCCAAATCTTTGCTATTCTGGTTCCCATCATTTCGACCTCGTGTTGCTGCAAATACTGGAAAGTTACTCTGTCCTGACAGGCCGAGAGAGATCTCCTGTTTGCATATCTCTGTATACCGTAGGATTCATTTTCCCAAATAGTTGTATAATCTCTAGAACAACCTGACGATGGGAGGGAAGGGACCAGGGTAGTGGCCTTTATGTACATACTGGCCTTTAGAGCAACTTACTGTGTTTGAGCTTGAACAGACTGTGGGAGAGTTGAGGAAAGTTCTGGAAGGTGGAGATCCCTAGCCCTGTCTAAAATCTGCCTTTTGACTTAGTATTCTGGAGAAATTTCTCAGCCTGCTTTATGGAGTTAGCATGCCTTTCCCTGACAGTGGGTGAATTGGAAATAGTCCCTGAACAGAGCAATGGGCTTTGTGCATCGTACATGTGCACAGGCTGGTTTGTGGGTGTGGCTCAGGATCTATAGGTCAGGAAGTGTCAGAAGGGCCCGCTGTGAATCCCAACAGTAGACAAAGGTTTAAAGTAACCAGTCTGCCAAACTCAGAATAAATATCCAAGGTAATGTTATAAGGTCTTCTTTGATTATTCTTTTTAAAAATTTTATGTCCCTAATTATACATGCCCCTTTTTTCTAATGTAAGCCACAAATTAACAATAAGCTTATGTAGAATTATTTGTTTTCCGCTTTAAGGAGATAATTGAGAACTAAGCTAAATATGAGTATGAATATGGAAAATCTGTGAACTGAGAAAAATACATTTGGAGAAAAATCAATGATCTCTTATGCTGATATGTACACATGAACTCCCAAAGTGACTGTCTCAGAGATACCAAATTTGCAAATGTGTGATATATAATGTGACCTCATTTCTGGGTATGAATTCACTTCTCAACATAAATACCTGGAACTTACAACCAAGCACGGGCACCTACCTATCCTCCTCACACCCCTGTTCCCCTCCCTGCCAGGCACTGTTTGAAACGGTGTGGTTTCTTTCCTTTCCTCCAAAGATTTTATTGACTGGAGGGAAAGACTAGAGTAAAAGGACTTGGGGTTCCTGTTCTAACTCTGCCACTACCTAGGTGACACCTTGGACATGCCATATTGGGAAATCCTATCACTGTATGGATTGGATTGTATGAGTATATAGGACCTGCCTGGGTCTTTGCTTTTCTGTAAAATGGGGAGAGGGATTTATTGACAAGATCTCAGAAATGCCTGCTTCCGCATGTCAGAGATCTTAGTGTCTTGTGGCTCTTGGTGGTAGAACTGGTGATGACGTGGAGACTTTCTTCAGCCAGCAGATAATTACTGAGTCTACAATGACCCAGTCACTGCTCTGAGTACTGGGGAGACTGCGGTGAACAAAGCCGGTAAAAGCCATTCCTTCTTGGACTTTGCATTCTGAGGTAGAGAATTATTAGCAAACACTTTTGAGTACTTACAATATGCCAGACATTGTTTTAAATATTTTATGTATGTTAACTATTTTGTAATAATTTACAAATCCTGTTTAACGGGCATACTATAATCACTGTTTTACAATTGAGGAAACTGAGGCACAGAGAGATTTTTTTTTTTTTTTAATATTATACTCAAGATCACTTAGGCAGTAAATGGTGAATGAAGCTGGGATCAGAATCAGGATTTCTGGCTACAGGGTCTGTGGCCTTAGCTACTTTGATATACTGCCTCTCACTGCCCATTGGTTAACTTAAAATAACCAGTATTCATCTTAGCTAATGGCAAAATAGGAGAAACGAAACTGTAGCTTTGGAGAGAATCTGCGAGCCCACTTGGCTTCCCTCTCTGGAACTCCAGGCTCCAATGGGAAGACAGGGGCACTGAGCAGTCACTGGCATATTTTACTTCTAGTC
Organism: Hyaena hyaena; assembly: GCF_003009895.1. Classification (NCBI taxonomy): domain Eukaryota; kingdom Metazoa; phylum Chordata; class Mammalia; order Carnivora; family Hyaenidae; genus Hyaena; species Hyaena hyaena. The sequence goes on along the minus strand of NW_024080744.1, from coordinate 2,085,794 downwards.
CCAAGTCACTTGGCTGATTGCACTACCTGGTTGGAGGTCACTGGCCCTTCTCTGGCTCCATTGTTAAACTGCAAGGTCTTCACCATCCCCGTAACTACAAGTTTATTTCAGCATTGGCCATTTGTAGAAAAGTGAGCAATGACAGACTTACATTCAAAATATCTAGACTTGACTCCCACTTCTACTACTAACCAATGCTCTCACCTTGGACAACATTTACTAATACCAGCAGCAACGACAATACTAGCAGTAGCTTTTTTTTATTAAGCATTACTGTGGGTTGTGCTAAATTCTTTATGTATGTTGTTTCTGGTGCTCAGAACAATCCTCAGAAGAGGCATTTTTATCTTCACATTATAACCTGGACTTGGCTGCTGTCTCTACACATATTGTTTAACCTTGGGTGAGTTACTTAATTCCTTGAAGCCTTAGTTGCATCATCTGAAAATTGGGGTTAGTAATATGTACTCCCCTTGGTTGTTGTAAGAATTAAAGACGAAAAAATATATAAAGCATTTAGGCCATTGTCTATTTCGGAGACAGCAATAATGACCATGACAGTTTAAGGTCTCCCAGGTATTGCTCTGAGGAACCAGGTTTCAGATCTAATTTTAAAGGCTGCTTTTATGAGGACAGGCTGGAGCTGCAGTACCTTGTGAAGCAGGTGAGCGGGAGCAGGGTGCATGGGAAGCTGTTTCACTACCAATGGTTGCTTAGTAGCAGGTGGAACTGTGCAGGTAGCAACCCAAATAGAAGGTGGGGAAGCTCTGGTCTCCTTGTCCTGAGGCTAGAAGCCACCATCTCAAGGAAGGTGTTGCTCGATGCTTGGCTAGGAGCGTGTCCTGACCCTGCCAGGAGCTAGTACTGGTAAAAAGGATACCAGTACCACCTGGCGAGGCCCAACTGTGTGGGGGTAGATGGTGTCCTGTTGTCACCAGCAGTCAGTACCACCCCTCCCAAAGGACAGCACTGGACGAGTGGGTCTGGGGAGGCGTTCAGCACGTCCACATGCAGGACATGGCCTTGCTGGGAAGGCAGGCCAAGTAGGATTATCCCATTTTACAGATGGGAAAACCAGAATACAAGACTTGGTCAGGTAACACTAGCAAGGAGTAGACTCCCAAATTGAACCTTAGTTTTTTTGTGTCAATTGTCTGATAAGTCTCCTTAATTTAATTTGTTGTGCACAAACGATCAAATGAGAAAATTCAGCAATCATTGTTATGTATCTAAGTTTATTTATTTTGAGTTTATATTATATATGTAGTATATATATTAAGTTTATAAATTATTTATTTTGAGGGAGACAGAGACAGTGCGAGTGGGGGAGAGGCAGAGAAAGGGAGAGAGAGAGAATCCTCATCAGGCTCTATGCTGCTAGCTCAGGGCCAGATGCAGGGCTTGAGCTCATGAAACTGTGAGATCATAACCTAAGCCGAAAGCAAGAGTCGGACGCTTAACCAGCTGAGCCACCCAGGCACCGCTGTATTTATATTTTGTGATATATTCTTTTACTTGAATTACATCTTCTATTTGAGATGCTGGCTTGGGTAGTATGTTAATGGAGATAAGTCTGGATTGCATTCTAGATCTCCCAGGTATATACTCTTAGAGCACCTTGCATTTTTACTGCATATTGCTTGGCATTCTAATTTAATTGCAATTTAAATGACCGTGTATGTGCAGTTATGTGTGTTCACGTCTATTCTTTCATCAGATTGTAAGCACCAGGAGGCAGGGGCCAGTGTACCCTCACTCCTGCCTTGGACAGTAGTTGGGTGTGGAGAGTGTAGATAGTATTCAGGGATTGAATAAACCCCATCGTGGAAGGTTAAGACCTTTGGGTCCTCAGATCCCCATATTAGAAGGAGGCAAGGCCAGTAAAAACTGAGCTTTGAGGGACCTTGCCTGTCTGTGAGTGCAGCATGTGGCCTCAGTACCACGTTTCCCAGCACTGTGCTCACTTGGGAAGAATGATGGTGTTGACAAGCCTGGAGGCTCAAGATAAATATGGAGAGTTCTCCTACTGTTCCTGTTTTCTTTGTGCTGTTTTGCTTTTGTAAGCATATGCTTGTCAGTTAGGGCTGAAACCGAACAAAACAGCTGCTAAATATGGTTCCAAGAGGAATAACATTTTGGTCTTTTCAAGGCCCATAAGTTTAGAGTAAAGCGCAGCCATTTGGCAGATGTCAGGAGGGAATCTGGGGGCGGGCAGTCATTCTGGGAGCCGTGTCAGCCATCCGGACTCCACTGGGGTCTGTTTCTCCCTGCCAAAGCACTGGTGACCCCCAGCGGGGTCTTTGAGACGGGTTTGGGAGAAAAAGTCTCTAGAATCGAAACCACTGGCCATCATCTCTCCCAATCCCTCTGTTAATTTCATCTCAGAGAAGGGAGAAGGGTTGGGGAGCATATGCATCATCTTTTATGAAATGAAGGAAGTCGTCATCCTAGTTATATATTCAGGTTTGTCTTTTTCGATCTTTGGGATTTAGTTTAGAGATGTTGTTTAGCGTTCCGATAAGTCCTGTGTCATTCAGGGGGCCCCGAAGAATTAAAATGTAATTCAGTGGCTGGGAATATTAACCCCTAAATCTCAAATCTCTCTGTTCTGTGGTAAAGTCAGGCCTGAGCCTACCAGTGCTACCTGAATTTCATCAGCAGATGGGGAGAGAGCATTTATTCCAGCATACCAGGAGCCCCTGGAAACTTAATGTGTTTTCCCCATTTCTCAGTAATTTCTAAAGAGACATCTGTGTGTCCATAAATATCCGACCCTGTTTGCTAAGCGGTTGGTGGTGTTGGTTAAAAACAATAGATTTTCTTTTATTGGATTTGGTAGTTGAAAATATACAGAACACAGATGGAATTTTTCTGTGGCATAGGCTGTGTATATTAAATAAACTCTTTTTCCAAAGAGAAAAAAGAAGGAATGAAGGAGGTTAATGTTTGTTGAAATACTATGAGGTGTCAGGCCCTGAGCTAGTCTAGACACTTTCACAGCTGTCAAGATAACCCTATAAGGGAGGCAATATTATCCCCATTTTAAAAATGAAGAAACTGAGAGTCAGGGAAGTTACGCCACTTGCCCAAGGCTTGAGAGCTAGCTAGTAGTAGGTCAAGGGCTGAGAATTCTGAGTCTATGAAGCTGAAAGGGTACAAAGTGGCCAAGTGCCCAGTGTTCAGAGTCTGACCAGTCAGGTGCGCATCCTAGATCAATCACGCATCAGTGGTGTGACCTTAACCAACAGCTTAACCTCTCTGTGCCTCAATTTCCTCATCTGTAAAACAGAAGACAACAATAGCATCCACCTGACAGAGTTGTAATAATTAAATGACCCATTCATGGAAAATACTTAGAATAATGCCTGGCACATAAATGCTCCGAAAATGTTCGCTATTATTGTGATTTTTATTATAGTGGCTAAGCAAATTTGCCTTTATCAGTACTTACTGAAAAGTTACATTTTCTTTTCTGGAACAGCTTGCCTTTTGATTTGTAGTTATATTTCCTTATGAAATAATGTAAACTACTCTACCTTAGAATTAAATTCTCTTCTCCGTCTCCCAGCAAAGGTTAAGATCTGAATAAAGGCTTGTATAGCCAACAGGGATTCCTGACTTTGGTAAATGTCAATGATTTGCTCTTTTTTCCTTGGTGAATGTAACCTTCTTCCATGCTGCCCATCCTGTCTTTATGAGCAGCTAAACAAACACGAGAGAGAGAATTAAGCTGAATCTTGTCTCTTGGCTTTCCTATCTTTGTAACATGATTATTAGGTACATCGTCTTGTTGCATTGCACTTGGCGGCATGCGGACAGCCTGTCTTCTCAATGCACCTGAAGCACAGCGTAGACCAATGGGCCTTATGAGTTTTCCTTAGAGCTAGGAATACCATAGGGGCTAGAGTACGTGCCAGTTTTGTGCAATTGAAAGCGGGGTAAGGGGAGATGGAAGGGATAGTGACTGGGACAGCTTGTCTAGGTTGTAAAAAGAAATGATGTAAGTTTGCTAGACCTTTGGCTTGACATTCTGATCCCAATTTTGGCAGCTTCCTCTATGCATGTTGTAGAGAGTTGGGAGTGGGACATCAACCTTATTCAGCAGATAGTTATGTCTAGAAGTTATGTGTTGGACACCATGCTAAGCGCTGGGAAATTCTAAAACAAATGTGTTAAGAGTCCCTGCTTTCAGGGCATTTGTAATTTATCAAGGGAGAGAGATGGGAAAGGGAGTGGCACTAGGTGAAAGTGGTTATGATAGAGCTATGTCCAACATGCTGTGGGTGCAGAGAGTTGGTGGTACTAATCTGAGAATCACAGAGGAGGTGGCATACTGGGCTTTTAAGGCTGGGCTTGCCTGAATGATGGAATAATCTTGGCAGGCAAACATTATGAACCAGGGTGAAGAGACATGGCCTGTGAGGTGTGCTAGGGACATTGAGGGTGGTTTGACTTGGTTGGTTGTAGTACAAAATGATGGGGCATAAGACTAGGAATGAAGACTGGGCCTGAGGATGACAGGACCTTGACTTTCAATTTGAACCACACTGTGTAGGATTCTAAAGCATGGCGTGTTGTGTCTATTTTAGAAAGTTCATTGTGAAGGAGGAAAGAATTGATTGAAAGTAAATAGTCCCAGCAAGAGAGGATGAGGCCTTTTGCATGAACAGAGTGGAGGAGATGGATATAAGGACATTGGGAGATGAAATCATTAGTACTTAGTGAACAGCATGAGGTTGGAACCTTAAGGTCAGCTTATCTTTAAGGTCTGGGCGGAAGAAACAGAATCTCTGTGAGAAACTGAATGGTACTTTAGAAAACAAGGGAGGGGACATATTTCAACAAGAGTGTTGATGCTTGGCAGGGTAAATGCCTCAAAGGGAGCAGCCAGGACAGGACTGAGAAGAAACCAGTATAGGTAAGAGATTGAGGTCATTGGTGACCCTTGGGAGAAATTATTTTAGAGTTCTACGAGTGTGGAGAAAACACATGAATGAGTGCTTACCATGTTCAAGCTATAGCACTATTCCACAGGAGCCTAACTAGCAATTATATGCACTTGTGTAAGGGAGTATTCACAAACAGCAGCTCTTGGGAATTTGGAGAGGAGGTAGGGGAGATGGAACCTTAGGATCAGTGCTTAATTCAAGTGCCCCTGGACAGTATGTCTGCCTTCTGCTTTCCAGGGTCTCAGAGAGCCTCCTCCTTGCAAATACCATGGCTCTAATTGTGCTATTTTGTCTATTGTCAGCATACTGTAGAAGACAGATGCTACTAGACTTCTATTCCAATTCCAAATTGGTACTCATTTCTAGCCATGATGCTTGTAGAGGTTGCTGTGGCGTATCACCCAATTGCCTTTTTTTATGCCTGAAGCACTCATTGTCCACTTGCTGGGAGTGAAGGCAGCTAGTGATTGTTCTCACCTGGGGATTGTCCTCAGCAGAAGAGTGTCACTTCATACAAGATCATAACCTCTGGGATGGAAACAGCGGACAGACTGTATGCAATGACTAGTCAATGGAGGTGGGGCACAAAGGCTCCCGTGCCCCAGGGTAGGATAATTTATTATAATAATCCCACGGAGCTCCTGTGGGATCAGATGAAGTTTTGGTTCCACAGCATCATAGCTGAACTCATTCAGTCTGCTGGGTCCAATCCAAATTCTTTGATTCCTAACTGGTGTTGATTCTGAGGAACACCCTGTAAAATCCCTGTGTAAATCTCAGTGTTTCTGAGTCTCATTTCCTGGGGAACTACCCCAATTTCATGGTTGTTTCCAGTTTGTTGGTCTACCCAAGGTGGGTGACCAATCCATCTGTGGTTACTCTGACCTTTGCTTCTGTGTTCGTTGGGCGTCCAGTGGGAAGACAGTTGAAAAAAAAGTCTTGGCTTTGTGCCTCCTGGTTCTGATTGGCTGAGACATAGGCTGTTCAAGGCGAGGAAAGAGCTAGAAGTCAGTTGCCCAGCTGCTCCTGAGACCAGCCCATTAAGCTTCAGCCCTGAGGAGGGGTCTGTGAGGTGCGGTGGCCCCTGGGGCTTGAAGCTGGTCCCACTCTTGCATCCTGGTTCTTTTCCTGCCCTCCCCTCCCACCCTCCCCTCTGCGCCTGCCTTCCCCTCCCACCCTCCCCTCTGCGCCTGCCCTCCCCTTCCACCCTCCCCTCTGCTTCCTAAGGCTCCCTAAGGCAGGTGGTAGTCACTGTCCTGCATCTCCTCTCTTTCATTCAAATTTTGTTTTTTAGTCAAGAAAAACAAATGCTGGAAACACAATTGAGATATTTTGAGCAAATGTAGAACCTCTCTCAAAATTTGTTGCAGAAACACCGCTGAGCAAACAAACTACTGGGAGCACAACTTAGAAACAAACAGCAGCTGCTAGCATTTGTGGGCTTTTTCCCCCGTTCCCTCATTTTTTTCTAATTCCGTGTATACTAGAACCTGATGCTCTGCTGGCCTAGCGATATCACACACACAATTTTCCGTTCCCATCCTGAGGCCTCCCAGGTGGTCTTTTAGCTGCAGGGTCTCCGCTGACACAACCGTGGACCCTTCCCATCTCTGCTGTCACAGGATCCCATCTGGAATGTTGTCCACAGCCCCTGACCCTGTGGGACGTGGCTGGAACTCCTGCATTTCTCCGGCTGTGGGGCAGGATTCGGGAGTGTGGCTCTTTGCCCTCCTGGCTTTATCACAATGGGTTATGCAGATGACAATCTTTCTCTGTGTCAAAGTGCTTCAACTGCTGGGTTTTTGTTTTATATTTTCATTTGTTTTCTATGTGGACTCTTGAAAGACATACAGCAAAGAGCTCTCCTTGGGCCTGATGTGCTGAAGACTGCAACTTGAAGTAACTCTCATTGGTCACATCAAACTCACTTGTCTGCTTCCCCATGAATGGCAGCCTTGAAGCAGCCCTTCGCCCTTTAAATGCTACCAGTGGTGTGCAGTTCCTCAGCTTCAAGATGACTGCTATTGGATGTTAGCTGATTATCAGCCATGGGCAGGGTGTGGTGCTAGGCCCTCATTGCTCCTTACCAGAGCTCTTCGAGGCATGTGTCATGTCCGGTTTTCTCTGCCCGGAGACTAAGTTGCTCTCCCAGGGTGTCCTACGGTCATACAGCCAGTCAAGGGAGAGCTGGTATTTAACCCAGGTCTGTCTGACTCCAAAGCCCAGGTGGTCTCCCTCTCCTGCCTCTCAGTCATCCTGACAGTATATGGCGATGCTTTTATAAAAGCGTTGACTCTTCTGCAATCTTTTTTATTTGTCCCTCCCTCAGTTAGTGCCTAACATTTAAAAATTAAGACAGGAGCACCTGGGTGGCTCAGTCAGTTAAGTGTCTGAGTGTTGATTTCATCTTAGGTCATGATCTCAGGTGTTTGTGGGTTGAGCCCTGCATCAGACTCTGCTGACAGTGAGGAGCCTGCTTGGGATTTTCTCTCTCTCTGTCTGCCTTTCTCTCTCTCTCTCAAAATAAATAAATAAACTTAAAAAATTAGGACATTTTGGAAACAAAGAAAACAACAATGCTAAACTTTAGACCTGGCAATATTGTGCAGATAGATTGATATAATAACGACTGGTTCCAGCTATGTTACCTCCCATCCCTGCAGGGAGACGTGGCTTCTTCAGACTGCCTCAGACTCCAGCTGGCCCACTTCACTCTTTTTTTTAATGGTTATTTAATTTTGAGGGGGGAGGAGAGAACATGGGAGCATGTGCAAGCGGGGGAGGGGCAGAAGGAGAGAGAGAGAATCCGAAGCAGGCTCCAGGCTCTGAGCTGTCAGCACAGAGCCCAATGCAGGGCTCAAACTCACGAACTGAAGATCATGACCTGAGCTGAAGCTGGATGCGTAACAGACTGAGCCACCCAGGCGCCCCACACTTTACTCTTTTATGTTACTTGCCCAGCCTCTGTGGACATTTAAGTTTATGATTCTTCATTTAGGTCCTTAAAGAACCAATTGCTGTCCAGTTAGGTATCAGTAGAGGTCAGAGTCAATTTATGCTTCTAGGTTGAATTTTATAGGCTTTGATATTTTTTCAACTTTTGGGGATAGTAATTTAGTAACAGATAACAGCAATGATTGGACATTTGTTGAGCACCCTAACATTTAGTTGACTCTGAGGGTAAGCAGACACCTGTTTGGTGGTAAGGACTTGCATCAGTCTCCAATTTAGTTTTTATTCAAAATCCTGCAGGGACCCTTCAGGTACCACAGGCTCTGCTGGACCATTCGCAGAAACATATTTTGCAGGGACAACTTTCTAAAGAGGGAAGATAAATCCAAAGAAAAACATCCTGAGAGGGGCAGGCATGTTTATTTAAAAGTTTGTTTGTTTATTTATTTATTAAGTTTATTCATTTATTTAAGCAAGTGGGGGCCAGAGAGAGAGGGGAGAGAGTATCCCAAGCAGGTTCCATGAAAGTATAGAGCCCGATGCGGGCCTCAAACTCATGCCCTGTGAACTCATGACCTGAGCCTGACTCTTAGTTTTGGGCTAAGAGTCCAAACTAACTCTTAGAACTGACTGAGCCACTGAGTGCACCAGAGGTGACTATGTTGGTTGCATTTGCTCTTGGGAAGCATTGACTACCTTATGTAAGATTGCCCCACAACACGGAAACACCCCTTTCTTAACTGTGTTCAACATAATGGACAGCTCAGAATCTTCAAAGAGAAACATCTAAAAAATTAGAATCCCTTCTCAGGATGATGGGCCTTTCATTTCATCCTGATGTACCTACAAGTATATTTCCATTTGACAGTGAGAAATGTGTTAATTCTTTTTTATTGTTTCAGTGGAAGTCGTGTCTCCTTTTGTCTGATTTAAACACATCTCATAGAAATGTAAAATGGAAAGAAAGTGGATTTTGACTAATTTCATAGCAGTACCTGAATTAAATTTTCATAGCAATTAATATTAACACATGAATGCCCTTAAAGCTGAAGTTATTTCCTGGCTTATTTAAAATTTTTGCTTTTGATTATGACAATGCCTAGAATATTGTTCTGAATTTTTATTGTTTGTTTATTTTCTTGTAGGACCCTGCAGGAATTTTTGAATTAGTGGAACTCGTTGGAAATGGAACATATGGACAAGTTTATAAGGTAGGTTCATTTAATTTGAACATGGCTTATATATGGTTTTTGATTCATGCATGCTAGAATGCTGTCTATTCTTGTTCATGTATGTCTTAGAACAGATTTACAACAAAATTATATGTTTATTAATTGGCTCTCCATCTTTCAAAATGTGACTGTAGTTCCATTGTCGAAGCTGGATTCCAGGATTTGGGCATTGCCCTTCATTAACTATCTGACACATGAATTCCCAACGCTGCATATTTGAACCTCTTTAAGTGTTTGCTTTCCTTTACATTACACTGCCAGAACTGGTTTGCAGAGGAGCAAAAGATCCCTTACTTTAGAAATTTAACCTATTAAAGTATTACAGCTGGAAAAGTAGATTTGTTATTGGCCCAGGGCATGAATTAAAATGAGTTTAGTGAATAGTGTTAGAAAACTGGCTACCTCACAAAGCAAAGGCCTAATGGCAGCAATGACTTTTAGAAGATAGGAAATAAGTACAAATTAAACTTCAGATGAGGAATAAGAAGTATTTTTTTGTCCTTTTCCTAGTTTTTGCTTATACGTTCACTCAAAATGCTTTTAAAAGATATTACCCCCCAGTAAAGGATCTAAAAACAATATGACTGTTTAAAAATGTGGGTTGGTTTCCCTTCTGATTATCAAAAGGAAATGGAAATGAACTGTTTTGGATTAAAGTTTAGGGGGTTTTAGTGAATGGGCTATTGAAATAAATGCCTTTAAAACAAATCAGTTCTTTTCTCATATTTATTTATGGGGAAATATCCATCATTTTCCTGAGTGGTAGTGAGGTGGGCTGGTGTTTTCATTACAAATGATCTCTTTCGTTGTTCTGTTTCTAAAAGTTTCTTTTCTGATTCCTAAACTTCCCAGGGATTAAAATTATTGTGGAAATTATCTATATTGTAATATTTCCAATTCAACAGAATGTCAAAAGTACACACACACACACACACACACACACACAGACACACACACACACACACACGATGATCTTGAGAATCTGAACACAATTGTAAACAGATACATATTTAAGCCTTTATTTATTGGGAGGTATTTATTTATTGGTGCCCACTCTGGGGGAGAATTTCTCCCTTGCAAGAAATGATTATTTCCTAAAATGCCAACCCCTTGCAATTAGACAGAATGTAGTCCACCCGGGCTGTTCACTTGATGCTGATCCTGTCTGACACAAGGAAGAAATGTGTCTCAGCAAATACTTTTAAATACTGTCAATGAAGATAATTAGGTTGGAAGATTGTGTTATTGCATTTTGAGAAATTGGTTAGAGCTTGTGAATTAATGTGGGCTAATGAATTAAACTCTGATGTAGGTAGAAAATTACTTCTGATTTGCTGACAGTATGGAGTTGCAACTCTGTGGCATGCTCCTGATTTCGTGGCCGCCCATTGCATTGTACCATGCGTCTTGCTGTCTGGGGGATGGGATTTGGGAGGTGATTCACAGCTTTGTCCACTACTCCAAGAGATGGACTGTACATTCTTGCAAGAGGAGACAACATAGAGGTTCAGTTAAGGATGAGAAAGTTTGGAAAATTCAGAACTATCCCCCATTTGTCACCTGAAAAAAAAAGAAAGGGAAACAAGTGTTAAGAGGTCTCAGATCTTTTTTAGAAAGGAAAGATATTCACCAGCTTTGTTGTTGACATTATCCTGGAGACGCCATTCTTTTAGTGCTTGATACAAAACCACTCAAGCTGAGAGGAGATTGCCAAGAAACGTCCCGGTAAACGTGTGGGACTCTGGGACAGCCCTATGTATTGTTTTGTGGCATCACAGCTTCTCTGCGCATTAGTCAAGTGCAAATGTTGTTAGAAATGCTTTGGGGATTTGTAATGATATATCTGAAGAATTAAAACTCCCTACTCATGTAAGAGGTTGGTGTCTAGGCAACTCAGATATTCAGTGGCCCCTACTTCTGAACAGAGATACCTGGGTTTTCTGAGCCACTAATTCAGTCCTTTTGTTACCCTGAGTTCTGAAGGATTAGAGCTTAATAAAATAGCAAAATCAAATATATGTGAACCTAAAGAAAAATAAGTTAGGAAGTGATTGTTCGCATTACAGATTATATTTACCTTTTATGGGATAGGCATGTTTCTAAAATACTGAAAGCATACCTGGAAATTTCATAGCCCTGAGAAGAGATCCCTATACCAAAACGCTTCTATGATAAATTCTTTCTTTATATTAAGTATTAAACCTTTGATTTCAACCTGTTATAAATCCAGCTTTTGGTGTTCCTGGATTTTACAAAATGAGGTATAATTTTGTGAACAATTATATAGACATCATCTTTATGGAAAGATTCATTATAAGTTTCTTTTTATAAGTTGTCGTGAGAGAGTCATGATATAATTTTATTTATAAGTAGTTTTTAAGAAACATACTTAATATAATCAACAAAAATGTCACAAAAATTGTAGATATTAAGAGAATATTTTCTGCAATCTATTTGAACATGAAGCACATACATCTAGGTGTGGAAATACAAATATTTTATGTAAAGGTCATTTAGTAATGTTTAGACTTTCAAAGTTATTTCTAGTCGTACTCCCAAGTATGACTTGGTCTCTCTGTCCTTAGAAGGTTAGTTAGCTTTGTTTATCTTTAGCATTTTGGTCTCAGATGGCCAAGTGACAACACAGTATGTCTTTTACTTTATTTATTGGATGGAATACATAAATAATAGAGCAGTGATTCTCTGTCAGGACTTTTATGGCAGAAATCATCTTCCTGGGCCCATGGCTCCCATTAAAAACCAAACCAACAAGAAGCCACATAGTTGTTTACTAAAGGTTTTGGCTGTTTATTAGCATGCCGCCTATTGGGAGCTAATGGAATCCAGATAACATTTTTGTTACAATAAAGTAATATTTTAATATGTTGAGATAATTGTTTATTGCTGAAGCACCACTAAATCTTAGCCACAGATTTAAAAAATGAATGTTGGTCTATTCAGTTTCTTAATTTGGTGTTTTGAAATATATGTTGCTTATTATGGACAGGGAGACATACTTTATTGCAGAGTGACCGGGGGGATTGGGAATATGGTAGAATCCTCAGGATCTCTCAAGTTTCTCCCAAGGTTGTAAAGTGTGAACCAAGGAGGCCATCTTGGAGGTTACAGGGCATGTGAGAGAGAGCACTGGGAGTGAATGTATGTGTGTTTTCAAAGAATTGCAGAGGTCCTCATAAGTAATCTAGTCCAATCATTCCTTTGCCAAATGTCTATTCAGCCCAACCTTGATTACTTCTGGTCACGTGGAACTCACCACCTACTACTCAGTTCATTTTCCTACAACTCTCTTTGAATAGTCATTATCATTATGAGCCAAGATTCTACCTTCCTAAAATGTTTACCATTTCAAGCTTGTTCCATACCCTCAGAGCTATGTAAAAAAATAAATGAAATCTTCTTCCACAAGAACAGAGTTCTTTAAATATTCAAAGAAGACTTCTCATTTCTTGCCTCAAACACATACTTGTGTCTTCTGTTCTTAGGCAATATAGCCTCAAGTTGCTTGATTAATTCTTTATATCACATTAATGTGATATAAAGACCTTTCATTAATGCCGCTTCTCTCTGGAACTGTTCTAACATATTACTAAAAGAATGCTTTATACTTTTAAATAGTTTTCTATTTTGCAAAACATCTTGTATAAACGACGTGACTTCTGATTTAATTACTTTAATAATTTCATGAGCACCTCATTCACAGCTCAGGGTCTTTACAGCAACAGTTTCCTCTGTCGGGAACATTTCTCCCAACCTTATTATGACCGGCTCCTTCTCCTTCAGGTCTCAGTTCAAATGTTACCTCCTCAAGGCCACCACTTTTCATCCTTGTATCTACTACCAACAGCCACTACCTCTGCCCCCTTTCCCCACAGACTTTCTCTGTCACATGAAATTCTTTTATTTTATTTGTGGCATTGCCACTCTCCGAAAACCTGTTCCTTTTTTGAGTATATATTAAACTATTTCAATGCATAAATAAAGGAAAGATAAGGGTAGGGACCTGGTCTGTCCAGCCATCACTGTCTCCTCAGTCTGGCACATAGTACACATCGACTCTTGTGGGGCTCAAAACTGAGCTGCATTTTCCTGGATAGTTCTTTTTATACTCATTTCCAGTTACTGCCCGTTTTTCCCATAAAAGATTAGTCTACTTACTTCAGAAGTGCATCTTTGCACAAAAGTAATCAACAAAATGCCCTACTTATATTTTTTGGGTCGGAAGTGGATGTAGAGTTTATGCTAAATGAATTGTTCATAGTCTGTAGAAGCCAGACCCATGCTGGTAATTTACAAAATGAGGCAAATCCATTTTCTGGGGTCCAGTCTCCTGGCAGAGGTTCTCAAACTTTAGTGTGCAAAACAAATATTTGGGAAATTATTAAAAATGGGGGTTTCTAGGATCAGTTTTTGAAATTTTGATTCAGTAGGTCTGGGTAGGGTCCAGGAAGCTGCACCTTTAATAAGTGTGTGGGTTCATTCTCATGGTTAGGTCTGTAGCCCCATGCCTCCAGAAACTTGCAAAAGTGAGAGTAGATTATCCTGTTGTAACACCTGAGCAAATGCTGATCCTAATGCTTTTTGTCATCATTTACTTGAGGATTTTAGGATTTCCATGCTGAGTCCAACTTATATCAACTGAGAAAAGTAAAAAATATAAAGATCTTGACCCGAGATATGATGCCAACCGGTTTTGATGTACTCATCGAGAGATTAAACTTTTTTAAAAAATGTTTTTATTTATTTATCAGAGAGAGAGAGAGAGAAAGAGACAGCATGAGCAGGGGAGGGTCAGAGAGAGAGGGAAACACAGAATCTGAAATAGGCTCCAGCTTCTGAGCTAGCTGTCAGCACAGAGCCTGACACGGGGCTCGAACCCACGAACCGTGAGATCATGACCTGAGCCGAAGTTGGACGCTCAACCCACTGAGCTACCCAGGCACCCCTAGAGATTAAGCTTTTGCTGTTTTTATTTGACATGTTGTGATTATAGTTTAAGGTTGTCCTGAATAATTCAACTCAAGACCTGAGAATCGATATGGTCAAACTGACCTGGCGTAGGTAGAAGAATCTGGGCCTCTTCCATGAGGTTTCCTCAAGTCTGTATGTTGTGATCTCTTAATGAACCTTCTGCTAAAGTAAGGCAAGGCATTTTAATAGGGAGCTGATCAATCATCTTGATATAAAGATGATTCTGTGATATACTCAGGATGCAATGTAGCTTTTCATAGTCTGTTCTAGTGAATCATGAATTATACTATTCACTTACTGTTTAGTAAGGAATGAGTATGGGGAGAATGTTTTGTTTCTTAGATAATAGTGGCATTTGTTTTCTTAACCAAGAATTTCCAATACAAAAAATGTGTTATTTCAACATTTGTTGAGTGCCAAGGAAGAAAAACCCTGAGTTTTGTGTGGGAAGAAGTAGAGATTTCTGCTCTACAAAAGTGTGCAGTCAGATTATCTAGTCAGAGTGCTTACCATGTGCTAGAAGCTTTCATTTATATTGTCTTAGTTACTCCTCATGATTTTGTAGGGCAAGAAACTAAAGCACATTTTTTCAACTACATTATCACTCAAGGCAGGGTTTCTCAATGTTGGGACTATTGACATTTTGGGACGGATAGCTCCTCATTGTGGAGGGCTTTCCTGGGCACTGTAGAATGTTTCAAATTTGTAGAATCCTTGGCCTCAACCCATGAGGTATCAATAGCTCTTCAAAGTCATGACAATCAAAAATTTTTCCAAACATTGCCAAATATTTCCTGGGGAGCAAAACTGTTCCCAGTTGAGAACCCTTTCTTTAAGGGTAAGACCGAATAGCAAAATTCTTAAAATTGGTGGGAGTGTAGAATATGGAGCAATTAACACTGCCCAGGCAGGGTAGAGACCCAAATGGATTGTGGTAGGGAGATATGGGAGGAGCTTGGAGGCCTTGACATTTGCACATCTTGGAGTGCAAGTTAGCATTTTTGTAAGTGGAAAGTAAAAAGGATTTTGGAGCAGGACGGAGCTGGATTCCAAGTCTGGCCCTGCCTCGTTCTGGTTGTGTGAAGATAGCCAACTCATTCTCTGAATCTGAATTTTTTCATCTGTTAGTAACGGCACAGTGTAGGGCTGTTATGAAGCCTGAAGTGTAATGTGTATGCAAGACCTCAGCACAGCTCCTGACACACAGTAGGCACTCAGCAACTTTTCTTTTTCTCAAGCATATGTGGAGCTAGCTTACCAGTTCTTTCCATTGTCTTATTTTTATACATTTTATGATCTGAAAGAAGCATTCATAGAAGCTGAAGTCAGAAACACACATAGCCTTGTGCTTCACCTTTTACCTTTGATTTCTTGGTATTTATGGATGCTCAGAATTGCATTATTTATATTAAATCCAGTTTACAATGCTTCTTATATGATGTTTGATGACATAATTAGCATTTCAATATTATAGTTGATTTTTACTATTTAAAAAAAAGAAAAGAAAAACTCAACTTTCTAGTAATTTGTAAGGAGAAGGTGGATGATTAGAGGAAATAAGATTTGGCTGTACCATTCTGGAACTTTAGGAGGTGGGTGAGAGTGAATCGTTCACCCTTGAAGTGTGTTGGCTGATGAGCTCTTTATCCTCATAGATCGCCATGTTATTTGCATCTAACTTGGCTTGAGACCATGCTACCTCATGCTATGATCTGTCAGATGGAATGAATTAGATGGTTGCTGTGTGAGCACAGAGGGAAGACCTACGTGAGCCCCTGTATGCCACATGCCATATGGAAGGGCCACTGTCTCTTTCTAGGTGGCAGGGCCTCCAGAGTTGCTACCAAAACTTGCCGCAAGGGACGATGTGTGATTTCTTGTTGCTACTAGTGGTTCTCAGCCCTCGCGGTTTGTAGAAATCATTTTGATAGCTTTGAAAACCTATACATATCTGGGCCCTTCACTAGAGACTTGGTTTTAATTGGCTTGGTGTATGGTTGGGTAGAATTGGTTTCTGGAACGTCCCAGATGCTTCTAGGGTACAGCCAGAATTGAGAGCCACTGGACTAAGGTATTGCTTCTCAGGTGATATCGTGGCTTTTCTTGGTGTCTTTGACTTTGGGAATGTGTCTCTACCACTCTTATCTCTATCTTGGGGTTTTGATCACCTCATTAATTCGTGTATTCAGCATAAGCCTTTATTAATAAGCATCTTCTGTGGGCTTGGCATGTGTGTACCCACCTTTCATTTGAAGAGTTTATATTGTTTTAGTTCAAAATACTTCCCATTCTACTTCATATCAGTGAATTGCCAAATAACTTGATGCACAGCACTCTGGTGACTTGTAGTTTTTAGATCTCATAACACCCTTAAAGACTTGGTGATTATAAGACAGTCTCACATAATTAAACAGTCAATACTTACTATGTAATTACCATTATTTTGGGTTATTTGCAACCTGTAAAATAAAACTCTGCCAGGATTACAGGCACAGAATTTTACAGTTGAACAGTTTTAACTATTTTTCACATGGGAAGCATTTGAGACTTAAAAAAAAAAAAAGAATAACCAGTTATTATTAACCAATGAATCATTTGGGGTCTGGAGATTAAATTTCTTATCTCTGTGCTTTAACCTCAGTAATTTTAACCTCAGTAATTTTATGAAATCTACTGGACATTTTCCAAGTGCAAAAAGAAATATCGGCTGTTTGACAAGCAAATACATACTCTTTTCTAAGTTGGAGCCTTGCTTGGTGGTGAGGATTTGGAATGGGGGAAAGAAACATTGCTGAGTACGACATCTTCTGCCAAGTGCTGTGGCCTTGGGCATTGCTTCTGATTTGGGCCCTGTTGCTTACTTTCCAAAGCAACACACAGAACTTGTCTTTTTTTGTTCCCATCTACAACAAAGGAGAAAAGACTAGCAGCTGGCTCACTGAGAACTCTTAATAAATACCAAACAGCCACCATCATAATCACAGTAATAATAATATCATCTCACTAAGGTGCATGGAAGAATTATGAACCAGATTATGTGAAGAGCTCTGCCTCCTTTAGGAGGAAGGTGCTCTATTGTTTAGGAAAGCTTGCCCTAATTGCATAATAGAGTCCCCTGGAACACACAGTCTTCGGCAGGCCACTAGCATGTTCCTGTTGATGCTTTTCTTTCAAGTCTTTCTTGATACATTGCATTGTGGTCTGTGCATCACATTCAGGAAGACAGTATAAGGCTCCTTGCCGAATTTACTCCAAATCTTACCACTTTTTAGTTTTGCTTCTTTTTCTCTCTTATTTACTGGGGTAAAATGTACACACCACAACATACTGCTCGGTAGCATTAAGTACATTCACATGGTTGTACAATCATTACCACCATCTCAAACCAGAACTTTTCACTGTCCCGTATGGAAGCTTAGTACTCATTAGACAATAACTCCTCATTCCCTACTTTCCTTCCCCCTCCGCCCCCACCCCAGTCCCTGGCCTCACTTCCCTTCCCTTCCCTTCCCTTCCCTTCCCTTCCCTTCCCTTCCCTTCCTTTCATGTTTATTTATTTATTTTGAGAGAGAGAGAGAGAGTGAGCCTGCATGGGGGAGGGACAGAGGGCGAGGGAGAGAAGAATCCCAAGAAGGCTCTGAGCTGTTAGCATGGAGCCCGATGTAGGGCTCGATCCCATGAACCATGAGAACATGATCATGACCTGAGCTGAAATCAAGAGTTGGACGCTCAATCAACTGAGCCACCCAGGTGACCCCCTCGTCTTTCTTTTTAAAAATATTCCCGGTTATGGGGCACCTGGGTGGCTCAGTCTGTTAAGTGGCCGACTTTGGCTTAGGTCACGATCTCGCAGTTGGTGATTTCGAGCCCCGAAGAGCCTGGAGCCTGCTTCGGATTCTGTGTCTCCTCTCTGTTTCTCTGACCCTACCCCACTCATGCTCAATAATAAATAAAAAAATCATTAAAAAATAAGAAATAAATAAATAAAAATATTCCCAGTTAACTTAATTGTAGAGATGATGGTTTCCTGGATAGTTTCTTGTAACTCAGGCTCTCCAGTAAGTCTGGAATAGTCCTACACAGCTGCCTGTGCATGTGTCGGCATTCCTCAAGGTGATTCACTGACAGCCCACTTGATCCTCCAGTTGACTGAGTACCTAGCACCTGAAGGGCTACATCTTGTTCTAAGAAGCTGAACCTGACTGAGTCTTTTATTTTTCTACTCCATTTATATCTACATAAAATGATTCTTCTCAGGTTGAGATGGAAGTAGAAGTCGAGGTCAATAAAAAATGTACAAGCATTTTGTACAAATCCTAAAAGAGTGTAGTTAGTGTTTTCGCTCTTAACATGGTCGGAGCTGTGGTTGTATTTATTACAGTGTGATACATGAGGTTCCCTCTTACCTTTAAGTGTATCAATTCTTTCCCTTTTTTAGCAGGACATTTCTTTTGCTCAATAGCAGAGTGTTCTGGGTGGAGGACTGTTGGGATCTCCTTCGTGCAGCTGTTCCTTCGTCAATGCACCACTCACCTGATACTCCCCTCCTTGCATCACTCTACAGAGTGTGCCCCACTCTTAGGTTCTACGCCCTCCATTCCCAGGTCCCTCATGATGGGACCTCTCTCCCTCCAGTCTCGTCTATGAGGCTGACTCACCAT
Organism: Hyaena hyaena; assembly: GCF_003009895.1. Taxonomy (NCBI): domain Eukaryota; kingdom Metazoa; phylum Chordata; class Mammalia; order Carnivora; family Hyaenidae; genus Hyaena; species Hyaena hyaena. The sequence goes on along the minus strand of NW_024080744.1, from coordinate 2,067,011 downwards.
GCACTTCAGTACTATCTCATTGCTACACTCATGCACAGCATGCGCTTCCTATTTATTCATGCTAGCTACCCTCCCTCCTGCACACCTGGCTCAGGCAGCAGCCCCCTCCTCTGTACCTTGTGACGCCTGCTGACATCTCCCTGCGGTGACCTCATGGTTTTGTAACATTCTGGCTGTTTCCACTCTAAATTCTTGAGTTCCTTGCGGTCCAGGACATTACCTTCCTTTTTCTCTTGTGCCAATATAGAGTAGATGGTTTAAACAAACAAACAAAGAGCATGTCACCCCTATGTTTTGCTGAGTTTTGGGATCCCCTTTCTTAGTGCAATATGTGTCATTTTTGCTTAATGTCAACTGTTTAATCCAGGAGACTGATGCTAAATATAATATTTAATAGCCACAGCAACTTAAATACTGACAAGCTAAATAAAAAGTATTCATCTACCATGCAATGTAACAGAAAAAATAGGATAGGGAAGAAGTGTTTTCCTTTCCTTCTAAAACCAGTGTCATGGACACGATTCTAAAACTGTCCCTGTGGGAAAACAAAAGGGGCTACAGCTCATTTGAATCTGTAAAGACCCTGTTATACACTTTGGGGAAGTGGGGTAGATTTTCTTAGGTTCTCCTTCTGCCATGTCTTCCGGACTGTGGAGTTAAACATTGGTACTGATGATTGTAACCGTTTTCATAAAACCCTCCATCTTGTTATTTCACTTGACCTTATGATGCCCGCAAATGAGACAAAAGAGGTATGGTTATCCCTGTTTTACAGACGGAGCACTCGAGGTCTCCGAGTTTATATGTGACTTTCCTGATGTCGCCAAGTAGGTGATAAAGCCTGGCTCTTAGTCGAGTAGCCTAAATCTCATTAAATATTTTGCAGGGACTGGTTTTGCCCTGCCCTTGCATTGCATGTTTAGAATTCATTTTAAGTAGATCCTGGATACGTCTGAATTCAGAATATAAAGCAATGATGTCATGACTTATTTCAAAATGTAGTTTTTCTAATCTTTAGATCCAAAATATTGACAGGTGATCAATGACTAGGTAATTAATCACTGATTTCTTAGCAAGTGGTGACACTGTTCTTTATACAGCAAACCAAATTGCTGTTTCCCCAGAAAGATAAGAAGGAAATTCTTTTCCATCTACAAAAAGGAACTGGTATGCTTTGTGCTAGTTACATTTTACAATATGAAATGCTGCTGTGCTGATTATTTGAGGGAATTGGTAGCTTCTTATCTCACGATTTATTTTTGGTGGGAGACGGGGAGAGAATAGCATATTTCTAGACTTCTTCAAAAATCAGCACCAATAGCCAGGTGCATGAATTTTTTTTTTCCAAAAGACTCAGCAATCAGACTAGAGCTTGATAAATGTTTGTTGAATTGAATTGATTTATTCTCTCAGCTGTAGTTATGTACTTTTGTGAGCAAATGGATGAATGTAACTGCTCTGGAGACCACGCAAATATTTGCCAGGTGCATAATCTGTACTTTTCTCTATCCGGAGCAGAGGGAAAGCCAGGTACCTGTTACCTGGCATGGCACTGTGGCAAATTACTTACTCTTTGCTTTCCTATTTGCCCCTCTCAGGAGGATCTGGGTTTGTGTGTGAGGATTTTGGGGGCTGGGAGAGACAGTGAAAAAGGATAATAGGGAAGAATTTCTGGGTAATATTGTTGAGAATGACCTGGCTATAGCATGAGGATGCAAACTATTTATTGGGTAATTTATAATGAGTGCAAGTTGGGAACACCTGTGTAAAGATTCTTCCTTTCTATTACCATTAAGGGCCATACTATTCAGCCTTTTTTTTCCCCTACAGATTTTAGGTATGTAGTGCCCATGACCAAAGAACACTAGTAGTGCCTCTGAAAACTATTACCAGATGATTCATTGGCACGTTTTGCCCATGTTGATCTTACTCATTCTCTTGCTAAGTGTCAAAACAGTGAAGGGTAATGAAAACACAGGGCACTGTGTCCTTTTCTTGGGATGGAGGCAGAGTGAGTTGCTTGTAGATTCTCTCTCTCTTTTTAAGGTTTGTTTGTTTGTTTGTTTGTTTGTTTTTAAATAATCTCTACACTCAATGTGGTACTCAAACTCCGAGACCAAGAGTCACACACTTTTGTGACTGAGCCAGCCAGGTGCCTCAATTGTAGATTCTCTTAAAAGGAGTTTCAACTTAAGCAGATCCTGATTTCCCTCAGCTAACCCTTCTGGTGATTTTAGCAGAAGAGGAATGTTGTGTTGCCTAAATGTTCAGTACATTTTGTTCTACCATTTTGTACCCACTTAAGCACTTTGAGAGATACTTCAAAACTTTCAAAACCTTTTATTCTCTGAAGAAATTTATCATGGAAGCTAATCACCCAGACCTCTTCCCTCCACAAATGAATATACCCCTTCGTGAGGGCTGATGGGAGGAGATGCTTGGCACCCAGCCCCTCCAGCTAACCCAGGCTTTACTGGTCCACGGTGAGATGGGGAGATAGGGTGAGGTGAGCCCATGACTGAGGAGGGTCTGTGGCTGCTTTCTCCCTTAGGTCTCCAGTCCATCTGTTGCTCGGGGCAAGACTTGCTTGAACAAGACTAATGCCTACAGTTACTCATCTGAGTAAATATGTTATGAACTTAAGATGTAGCCAAGAAATCAGTGTTGATAAGGGATGGGGGAAAACACAAAATAGAAACAAAAAAAACAACCTACCAACAAAACCCAAAGCAAAATAGCAACCTCCAAAACAAAAAGCTTTTTGTTTGAATATTGTTTTTCCGACCAGAAGCACAAGAGAGTTATGAATTCTGGTTAAGGTGATGAGTAATGCTGTGGTTAAGTGTGCTCTTTGAAATTTGGCTTGAATACTATAGTTCTTGTTCAAATCCATACGTTTATTAATGTCTAAAAGTAAGTAGGTTTCCCGTCATACCCCACTTACTACTTACCTCACACCCCAGCATTCTGTCCTGTGCATTTAGGTGTTGAAGAGAATCCTTAGTCTGTACAGTAGTCTCTAGGGAGCATCTTTGTTTGTTTTTTAACTTAATTAACTTTTCCCTATGTATTCCTTTTTCATTTTATTCTAAATTTATTATTCATGTATTTATTATTTAGAGCTGACACAATGTTATATTAGTTCAAGTGTACAATAGTAATTCACCATTTGTAGACATTATGTGTACACACACACACACACACACACACACCACATCTTTTTTATCCATTCATCCAACAACACAGTTTGTTTTCATATCTTGGCTATTGAAAATAATGCTGTAATGAACATAGGGGTGCATATATCTTTTCCAATTATTGTTTTTGGTTTCTCTGGTTAGATACCCAGTTGTGGAAATGCTGGATCATATAAAAGCTCTAATTTTAATTTTTTTTTAAGGAATCCTCACACCATTTTCCATAGTGGCTGCACCAATTCACATTCCTACCACCAGTACATGAGTGTTTACCTTTCTCCTCATCCTTGTCAACACTTGTTATTTCTTGTCTTTTTGATAATAGCCTTTCTGACAGGTATAAGGTGATATCTCATTGTGGTTTTGATTTGCCTTTTCCTGATGACTAGTGATGTTGAACTTTTATTTGCCTGTGATCATTGGTATGTCTTCATTAGAAAAATGTCTACTCAGATCCTCTGCCCATTTTATTTTATTTTTATTTTTTTGAAAAGATATTTAAATGTTTATTTTTGAGACAGAGACAGAGTACAAGTGGGGGCAGGGCAGAGACAGAGAGGTAGACACAGAATCCAAAACAGGCTCCAGGCTCTGAGCTGTCAGCGCAGAGCCTGATGTGGGGCTCAAACTTGGGAACAGTGAGATCATGACCTGAACCAAAGTCAGTTGCCCAACCCACTGAGCCGCCCAAACACCCCAGTCCTCTGCCCATTTTGTAACATTTTTTGTTGTTGTTGTTTGTAATTGAGTCAGATGAGTTCTTTATATATTTTGGATATTAACCTCTTAGCAGATAAATGATTTGTAAATATCTTCTTCTAGGGAACATCTTTGCATTTGCAAATCTGTGGTCATTATGTTGTAATTCTAACAATCAAAGCTGGAGATTAGTTGGGATTATGATGCCCACTCCTGAGTGAGAACATGAACATTCAGAGGTTTCGCCATCTTACTCAGGATCTTGCTTCTTCAGGAAGGGTGTGACACACACAACTCCTAGGCCTATAGCCTTTGTTCACAGGACTCTGCTAGAGCTGCCCTCTTAGCTCTGTGAGGTCCTGGTTAAAGCTGAGAGGTTTTCTTTCTAGATTTCCATGAGAAACACAGCTCAGGGAGCTGATCAGCTAAGGTGCTGGGAGTATGTGGACACAGGAGCTCAACTAACTTCTCTATGGCTGGTGTCTATTTACAAAGTAAGTATGGGGGAGAAAAATCCTCTCTTCATAGTCAGCGTTTTGTGTTAAAGTAGAAGCAATGAAGTGTGTAGTGCTGAATATTAGTTAAAGAAAGAAAGAAGTAAGAGTAGATATATAAGGGCATATGTTTCCATTTGGTGTTCTTAATTGACTGAGTTATACGCATTATTTGAATTAGATTTCTCCCTAAGAAGTAGCAGTTGAGGACACTTCTTTTCCTGGTGATGCAGTATTACCCAAGGATATAAATATGGCCTAAAAAATTGATTTTGTTAGAATAATGGTACTTTATACTAATATATACTTTTTGGAGGATTTGGAGGGTGGAGGTTATTTACAAAACTCCTCTAGAATAAAAGTTGTAAGAAATAACGAATATCAGTTTTTCTCAGATGAAGGACTGGGCATCCCAATGAAACACCCAAGCCTCAGAACTGACAGAAGGCGAAACACGGCCCTGTGGGCTTGTATGCTGTGGAAGGTCACATTGAGGTCACATGCTACTACCTTTCTAGTTTTGAATCTTAGAAGTTAAGTGGCATTCAGAACTCTTTTGGCAGTTCATTAAAGAAGGATCTCTTTATATTTTTCACCCTGGGTCCTCTCTGGGCTCAGGAGTTTCATAGATTTAATAGGGACTTTAGGTGGTAGTTCTTGACTGCTCTTGTGGTTCATGTGTCTTTTTAAAGCTCAAGGACTGAACCCCATTCTTTTAACAGTAGAAGCAGTACTAGTATGCAAGCATATAAGTATAGTGTGTACGTATAGTACTTATGCCCATTATAGGAAAGGCTCCATTCCACAATGTTATGAGGAAGATAAATACTTACTACTTAGTTTTCCTGCTCCACAGACGAAGAATCTGAACCTTAGAAAGTTTGACGTGCCCTCAGTTACAATGACCGTAAATGTCGCAATCTGGAGGTGAGGTCTGTACCCTTTTGACATCAAAGATTTAAGCAGATATAATTTATCGGAAGGATGAAAGCATGGTGGGACTGACTGCTCAAGTGTTCAGTGATCTAATTAAATGTTTACATTTTTCTGGTTTAATAGAGAACTACAGCCTCTACTTCTTAGGATTCCTTTTAAAGTGGAGGAGCCACACTGACAAGCCATTTTTCCTTCAGTACTGTAAACATGCATTATTGCTCTTCTCTAACCAGTTAAAAAAGGCTAAAGAGTTACCCTGCTTCTTGCAGGTGACCTAGTAATTCTGCCAATATGTTGAAATATATGTTCTTTAAAATAGTGCACTTAAGAGGATAGGTAGAAACCCAGCCAAAATATGTTGCTATTCTAGAAGGTTTTTTGGCTTGGGTCAATCAAGTAACCTTGACAGTACTTCTGCATTTCTGAGTACATTAAAACCTTACTCATTTTCAGGCAGGCGACCTGGGTTGAACTTGATCTTTTAGAGTGTCTAAGAAGAAAGAATTTACCAAGTAGTTTAGGAGTATAAACAGAAGTTTAAGAAGTTTGTTGAAAAACGTCTGTCGTTAATCACCCTCAGGTATCTTAAAACTCCTCTTTATTTATTCCTATTGATATGCTAATCACAAGTTGTTCTTCAGCATTCAAGCATTTTCTCCAAGGAATTTGTACTGCCTGTACTTGCTTCATTAAGCCATACAGTAAAATAGTCCCTTATTTACATAGTGGTACCAACCCTTGCATCTGAAGTAGTCTGAGTTAGAGAAGCTCACTGAGTATTAAACACATCTGTGTCACAGATTCACCGTTTTGAAGTCATTAGTTGCTTACTCTTTGGATAAATGGACATAAGAAGACATGTTATGGCTAGGTGAACGTTATGTATGGGGTTACCGTCTCCCTTCCTATCTGGAATGAGATAACCTGATGGAGTCTGAAGACTAGAAAAATCCTTATTTCTAAGGATTGTCTAGAGTTTTAATGCCACATGAAGATAATGGAAAATTATATAGGTCACTTGGATTTGAACCTAAGATGAACCTCTCAAAACCTGAAGCAGAGACTTTTATTTTTTATTTTTTTGCATTTGCCTATGAACTAGGCCTTTGCTATCCCAGGTGTGGTCTGTTGTCCACTAGTGTGGTTGTCACCACCTGGGCGATTGCTAGAAATGCAGAATCTTAGGCCCTCCCAGAACTTGCTTTCTAACAAGATTCTCCAGGTGATTATTTATATGCACATTTAAATTGGGGAAACATGAGCTTAGTTGGGCCACTTCATTGGCCCTGAGGACTAGAGATCACTTGATTAGGTGAAACACCCTTCCTAATGAAAGAGAAGGCATAAGTCCAGATTTGGGGTGGGCTGCGTGCCTGAATGGGCCATTTAACTTCTGTGTTGAACTGTTCTTCTGGGAAGTAAGAAGATGAGGGTAAGGCCTTGACAGTGCAGGTTGGCTTGTCAGACCCAAAGAGATAAATCACATACTTGAGTAAGTGAAGAGGAGAAGGCAAACCTTCTCAGCATTGGCAATGACCAGGATACATGATGGAGTCTTATAATCCTTAGTGGAAAGTACATACAGACTTGAGGCATTTGGCTGCTACCATGCATTGGAGACTTTTCTCTGAACTTTTATACGTTCAATGATAGTCCTGAAACTCTGACAGCCTTAAAACTCTGTCCTTTAAGATATTGCAGAACTTCCTGTGGTGCTGTTATATTTCATATTAAAATGAGAAAAAAAAGAACAAGAACATAAGAATAAATGAATTCTGTTTAACTTCAAATGTTGAAATGAAGACTCAGCTAAAACACAATGGAGATTTGAGAAAATGATAGGCAATGCAATTTTTGTAGGAGCTCTTCATGTGATTAATCATAGAGTATCTAAGAACACTTTCTTTCAAGGGTTAAGAGATACATCCAGTGATTTACAGTGATGGGTTAGAAGAAGGGGTTATTCACATAAGCCTACTTCTGTATCTGCATGCATTCATATACACACTTGTATATACAAATATTCTGCCTATGGTTGCTGCAAATAGTTAATGAGATAATGTGTATAAAGGATATATGGGACACACTGAAGTGTCCAGTAAGTGGTAGTTATTATTATAGGAAACAAGTAGAGCAAAGTGTTTAAGAACATAGACTTTGACATGAGACCCTTTGGGTCCAGAATCTTGGCTCTGCAGCTTATTGGCTGTTTGACATGGGGTTAATTGCTTAGCCTCTCTCCATTGTGGTTTCCTCTTCTGAAAAAATGGGAATTATAATAGTACATACCTCACAAGGATTAAGTGAGATAATGAGTGAAATGCATTTAGAGGAGTTTTAGGAGTGAAAGAAGTACAAAAACACACACACACACACACACACACACACACACACACACGTTAGCTAGTTTTGTATATTTGCAGTACACTCCATGACCTGGAGTCCTGTTAAATTGAGTTTCTTTGGACATTCCTTTCTTTAAAGCAAATCAACAGAACTTTAAACTTTTTATATGGGAATCTTTTACTCCTTTTGGTTATTTAATTGTAATACTTAATTTTTGTCATCCTAATTGAATCTCAATAAGGAGTAAAATGAACCTGAAAGAATATTTGAAATAGGGCAGATGTAGTCCTCGAATCCTGTCAGATATTTTAATGAGATCTTTCATGCTAGGAGTTGAGATTAGCTCTAAAGTAGCTCCAGAAGATACTTCAGAACCCTGGACCAAAGAGCCCACTTCTTAATCTAGATTCAGACTCAAAAATGTATATTGACTACCAGCTTTGTTCCAGGCATCATTCTAATACAGGGAGTAAGATAATGAGTTTAAGTCTAAGCAGACCTCAGTTCAAATACTGATTCTGTTATTACCAGTTGCAGTATTTTATGTAAATATTAGGTGAAGATGATGGTATAGCGAATATTGACAGGGGTGAATAAACCAATAGAAAATCTTGTTTACCCTTTTCAACATGTTTGTAATGATATTGTATTCTGTGTCTTATTTATTTTGTAGTCTGAATGTTCATGAAAAATACATAGAATATTTCTCTTTGAGCAGCCTTTCTTCCAGCTCCTTGGAAAAGATTTCATTGACCATTAAAAAAAAAAATAATGTAAGACCTTCCTGCTTTGGGAGTAGATAAGTTTCTCTTCCTTGAGTTAACAACTCTAAGACATACAAGGAGAAAAAGAAGCCTTAGATACTACTTTTAGAAGGTCCTGGATGCCACTGGCTTCTTTTGATTCAACAATGAGTCTATGCTCTGGGGGAACTAAAGCATGCAAGAATAGATTGATTTCAAATATTACTTGAGGAAAATTTCCTTCTCTATATTCAAAACATGACTGAAATGGAATGGATTATTGCAATGCTAGACATTCTGGGCCAGAAAATTATTCTGACTTTCCATCATCCATTTTGACAGGACCCCAGCAGGTCGTTTTTAGAAAATGTGTCAAATTTGTGTTAAGCAAGGGTAAACAATCTAATTGTGTGATGTTGCCTCTTGGGAATCAGGAGTCAGCTTTCTCCAGGCCCCAGAGTGACTCATTTATGCTCCAGGGCTGTCTGACCCTTGTAAAATTATCCCAGCTGATAAGACAGGACTTGCTGACCTCATTTTTATGTGAACATCTCATTCTTGGGGGGAATCTTTATGAATTATCTGCTTCCCTCTGTATAATGTAAGAGCTCTATGTAGGATCATTTCATATGCTAGTGGGAGATGCTCTGTTCCAACCAACACATATTTCATGTTCTCTTAACAGTTTCACCTACTCATTCTGAAAAGCATTATGATATATGATTTAAAATGGAATTAAGCAATCAGACCAGTATTCAAAAATTCTTATTTTCCAAAAAGGAAACTTTATTGCTACCATCAGTAGGAAACCCATCATTTTAACCACACTTTAAAATATAGTACATACTAGGTGCCTGGCAGGCTCAGTTGCTAGAGCATGGGACTCTTGATCTCAGGGTCATGAGTTCAAACCTCACATTGGGTGTGGAGCCTATTTATACATAAATAAATAATATAGTGCATACTTTTCAAATTAAAAGTGCTTGCACCTGTCCCACCAAATCACAGTGATTATTGATTGGACCACTATACTTTAAAACATAACCATTGCCAGTTGTATTCTGAGGCTTACCTGAGGAAGGACTAACTACTCAGGTCCATGGACTCTCGTGGGTGGGTCCTAGGCATTTTTCTTTCTGGTCACCTGACTCCATAAAAAATTTTTAAGATTAATTTTTACACCTACTTTGGCATAAAGGCAATTATGTTAATATTATATATTAAAACATTTTCTTTGACCTAAGAGTTCCTTGTTTTCTTCTTATTTAAAAGTGGGCTTCCTTCAAGGTGGTGGTGGGGAAGCCACAAGAATGACATGTACCTGAAACCTTGTGTTTTATCTTAAAAGTTCAGTTGGGTTTTGCCTTTATATTATGGAATAGCCATTGCTGCTTCAATGTAAAATTATTTGAACTTAATTCTTACAGAAAGGTAGCCTTAAAAAAATCTGTGGTTTCCTGCCCCTACTTGGCATAGGGTGGTGACCCCACCCCCACATAATCTATGATCAAGGGAAGGAATGAAGTTTCTTTTTTTAAAATAGTTTGTCAAGTTGGTTTCCATGTAACACCCAGTGCTCATCCCCACAAGTGCCCTCCTCCATGCCCATCACTCCCCTTCCCCTCCCCCTGCCCCCCATCTGCCCTCAGTTTGTTCTTAGCATTCAAGAATCTCTCATGGTTTGCCTCCCTCCCTCTCCCCCACTATTTTTCCCCTTCTCCCCCATGGTCCTCTGTTAAGTTCCTCCTAATCCTCCTATACCTGCAAACATATGGTATCTGTCCTTCTCTGCCTGACTTATTTCGCTCAGCATAAAACCCTTGAGTTCCATCCATGTTGCTACACATGGCCAAATTTCATTCTTTCTCATTGCCATGTAGTATTCCATTGTATAGATAAACCACATCTTCTTGATCCAAGGAATGAAGTTTATGATGGATTCATACACAAAACAAACTACAGGTATTATCTTAACCTTTTGTGACTATGAACCCATGATCTTTAGGTGAATAAAATCCCAATAGGATTCTTAGAAGAGCCTAGAAGAGTCTATATAGCATGATTTGGTTTCAGGCTCATGTTTAAGCACCTCCTTCATTAGGGCCTCTTGCGTGATTTAGACCCTCAGCTATTTCTAGCAAAGAGGAAGAACAGTCACTCCTGATGACACTAAAATTCTTCTTTTCACCTGCTCCTTTTTAAGAAGTCACATCCCTGGGTTTCCTTGGCATTAAGAGGAGGACGACTTTTCTCTTTGTCCTCTCATTACTGTCTTACCCAGGACAGGCTATTATAAAAGCTTTTTGTTTGTGAGTTCAGTTCTCAGATTCCTAACTTCCCCTCTCAAACCTAAATGCCACACTTGAAGTTCTCCCAAATTGCTGCTGCTGCTGCTCAGATGACTCCTCGGCATTGTCTGCCTAATGTGAGGCTCTTTATTTAGGTGCTTTGCTTTCTTGAAAAGAAAATCCTAATGAGTCACCCAGTTTGCTGATTTCTTTGTAGGTGTGACCAGCTAAGTGCCACCATAATGGAGTGGAAACAGAGAAGTCATTTGGATCAGGAGGATCAGGAGTTCATTTATCTCTAGCCTAATGTAGACTACTGCCTTCTCCTTAATTTTTTTTTTTTTGTTTGTTTTTTTTGTTCCACCTCACTCTCTGGGACCCAGACCCATTGCTTTCTTTTAATACAGAAAACCCAATTTGTTCCTGTGCATTTAAGGGCCTTGGCACATACTGTTCTGGCTCCCTGGAATGTTCTTCTCCTCTCATGAACTCCTTCCAGTCATTTCCTCACAAAAACCTTTCCTCATCTTCTAGAAGGTCCTAGGCCCTGTTTTGACCTCTCATAGTCCCTGCACACTCCTTCAGGGCATTAAGCTCAGTTTATTTAGCGGTATTTAGGTTGGATAACATCTGACTCCCTCATCAGACTTGAGACTCCATGGGGACGGGAACTTTTTGCTTTGCTTATCATAGTATTCTCTGTAACTAACATGGTACCTAGTAAAGAATAGATGTTTGATAGGTAAGGGAGAAGTATAATGTTGCACATAGATTATGTGCTTAAGATGTACATGAATAAAAAGGATGATACATACACATGGGGGTCATGAGAAAAGATTTAATTAGGAACCATATTTCTAACAGGGCAGAGGGTTATATAATCCATTTTCAATGATTATTTTTTCAAACATGATAAAATCAATGTTTGGAGACTTGAAAGAGGAAGTTTTGTCTATAGTGACTCAATTCTGCATAAATTGTTAAGCTTTCAGAGTAATTAATGGTCAACCATACAAACAAGTAGCTGACTGCTGTGCCTTTGTACCAGCTGTTTCATCTACCTGGAATCTTCTCCTCCAGATAACCATATTGTTTGCTCCTTCACTTTCTCCAGCTCTCTGCTCAAATGTCATTTTATTAGAGAGATCTTCCCTGACCACCTCATAGAAACAGCCCACCCTCTAGACTTCTCATTCCCTTTTCTCCTTAACATGTTTGGTTTTCTTCCCCCTCCCCCCCATAGTACTCATCACATGTGCCATTCATTCATTCAAACATTCATTCACTCACTTCTTTTGAATCTCTTTCCACTAAACTCTTTCTTAAGGGTGAGGATTCTGTTTGATGAGTCCTCTGCCCCTAGGAAATAAATTAATGTTTGATGCCTAGAAGACACTAAAAGCATATCTTTTGAATGCATGGATGATCATGGTGAAGAAATCCTCAACATTTTATCCCCTTGCTTCTAAGGAATAAGGATGGAAAGAAAAAAGTCCACTTTCATCTTTTGACCTCTTCTTGCCCTTCACCCCAAATCGGGTATCCTGGTGTTTTCTCATTGCTCGTGAAGGGAAAGCAGCTTTGGGGTGGCAGGTAGGAGCAAAGATCGAGTTCCCACCCTACCAGATTGAGTGCTCCGTTTCAACTCTTGACAGTGTATTAAAAATATATAACTCTTAAATACTTGTGCTTCTGGGACTTTCTTCATGACCCTAAGATTTAACTGCAAGCACACACTTTTGCCATGTGGCAAAAGTAAAAGATCTTAGGGTATTTCACTTAAAAATAGCAGCTTGCTCTTCATTAAGCAGCTGGGTACTGCCTGCTCTTGCATTGAGTCCTTTTCCTGGCAAGATGTAATGTAACAAAGGAAGAGGCTGGTGGTCACAAGCCAGGACATTGCAGGGCTCATTAATTACTTGGAAAATGGTGCCTGAGTTGTGGCCAGAATCCCAAACAAAGAAAGGAAATAGCTCCTGTTCTCCAATTGACAAGTTGATGAGTGAGGTAAGAATGAAAATCATTTGGGTAAGTAAAGGGGGAAAGAAATCAAATGGAAGCAGTAGTGTTGTTCAAGGACAAGTATACAATTAAGACATATTCCCAGCCCTAAGGGGATTGATTCATATCAGTTGAGACCATGGAAATCACTATCTGAACCAGCCATGAGATGAATTCATTATCTCTAATAAAGGGATTGGGAACACCAATTTAGGAAAAGTGTTGATGGTGTTAGAGCCTGGGCCAAAGTACATGATATGTGTACGAATGAGTTATTAATCCAACAGCTTCTAAATCGGTTTGTTCCTCATGTCAACTTTGTTGTAAATATAGAAAGAGTTAAATACTCTTGCTCCAGAGAAAAGAATCCATAATTCTGGCAAGGCTAAGAATACTAAACCATTGGAGCAAATTTGTTGTAACTATATAGAGATAGTTTTAAGCAGGAGTCAGTTAAGAAAAATGAGAATTTCTTAATCTTGATATAGAAAGATAGTTTAAGAAAAGTACATTTAGTGGGTTAAACCACCTGATCTTCATGTGATTATATTTTTGGGCAACATTCAGAAAATGTAGGCTGTGACTTCTAGAATTCTAAACTGTGCAGAATACATAGGGAGGGCTGATCATTAATACTTTGCTGACATGAGGCCATCAGTCATTCCTTTCTTGGGTGCATTTTGTACAGTTTTCAGCACTGATTGACCATATTATGTCTCTGCTATAAAAACTGCTGCATTTGGGAAAAAGGAAAATGAAAACACATACACATACACTCCACCTCCATCCCCACCCCTACCTCCACTGTCACCACAAAACCATTACACAGAATCAAGACCTTCTTGTGGCTGTTTCATAGCCTATAAAGGATGTAAAGAATACTTGTTTATTGAAAGAGATAGATACTTTTGGAGTTTGTAGACAATTTCCAGGTCAAGCTATGTCCTTCGGGAGGAGGTTACCAGAACTGCCCACTGACACTGACAGTCATGTGTTTAACTTCCCAGACATGTTGAAAGCAAAATGAAATTTAAAGTCGTGCTGTAGTCATGAAGAGAGAAATGCAAACAGAATCAAGATCCAGACATTAAAAGAGAATTAAATTTGGTGTAATTTTTTGTTCTTTTTTTTTTGCTTTTGGGGGGATGGGATGGATATGGAAGAGAGGAGAAATAAAATGAAACTGTTTCTAAGAAGGCACACAGACTAAGAGCTGAGTTGGAGAGTAAGGGAGAAGCACACTAAGTTTGAAATATTGATTTCTGCTCAGACCAGACGTGTCGAGGGCTTGGTTTGTAAATTGATTGAGCAGGTTCATGTGAAAAAGGGGCTGCCCTTTTCATTTTACTGAAATAAGTGAGTGAGGCATTGAAACTCATTTGTGCCTTTTGAGTAAACCACCCAACGACTCTTAAATAGCTGCCTTGGTTGCGATCATATGCTGGGCTTGGGGTCAAATCAAAAGAACCATTGGCGAAAAAGGCTAGAAACCATAATCATATGATTATGATACATACCCCAGGAAACACTTGGAGCAGCAAGAGAAAATTAGATGCAGTATAAGTAATCTCTGTATGGAAACCATGCAGGATGCTTAGTTATGGTACCCATCAGTCTAGATAGAGGTTGACTCCAAAGAATCTGCACAAGACGTAAGTGACCCAGGTTTCTGTTTCAAAAGGATGGAAAGCAGGTGCTGCAGGAATCATTGGAACTGTTAATCTAGTAGTTGTATGCTCCCTTTACTCTGAGCATATGCTGGTTCTGAGTGTTCTCTTCTGGATGAGTGGGGCCATGTGACTACTTATGGCCATTGAAAGTGATGGAGTAAAGCCTTTCATTACTGATGCACTTTTCCCTTGTCAAGGTGACCGGCATCCCTAGGGGTGATGGCTGCTCATCGTGTCTCAGTGTTTTGTTTTGTTTTTAAGTTAAATGAAGTTGATACTTACCTTGGTTTTCACTAGTTTTCCCCTAATGTCCTTTTCTGTTCTAGGATCCCATCCATAACACTACATAGCATTTACTTGTCGTGTCTCTTTATGTTCCTCTTGGCTATGACAGTGTCTCAGACTTCTCTGTTTTTGATGACCTTGACAGTTTTGAGGAGTACTGATTGGGTGTTTTGTAGGATGCTCTTCAATACCCTGATGTTTTTCTCAAGATTAAGCTGGGTTTGGGGGAGGAAGGCTGCAGAGGTAAAATACGATTGTCATCACATCATGAAGGGTATGTACTATCAACATGATTTGTCCCTATTGATGTTGACAGTGATCATGTGGCTAAAGTAGTTAGTTCTTTTTCTTCTTGAGGACAGGGTATCTATTTGTAATTCTTCTGCCTAAGAGATTTGTCTTTTCTCTTTAATTTATATCAACATGGACACAGGTTATTGTATTTTATACTTTGGGTTATACTCTAGTACTACATTATTTATCTTGTTCCTCAAATTGTTCTGGCTTGGACATTGGAAACTCTCTCAGTTATCTGCTGTGTCCCTTTGACACTGGAGATTTTTTTGTTGCTGTTTTTTGAGCACTTTCTTACTTTCTGGTGTTACTGGATGCTTCAGAGCCTTGGTTTTTTAGTAGACTGCAACAAGCAAAACCTTTCTACTAACTTGTGAAGAACATTTATTCTTATTAGGGGAACAAAATTCTATCAAGCCAGTGAGATTCTAGAGATGTTTGTTTTGAGGTTTAACCTAGATCAGTGATTCTCAAACTGTGTTTCTGGGAGCAGCAGAATCAGCATCAACTGGGAACTCATTAGGTGTGCATACTTCCTGGTCCCAGTCTACACATCTTGAATCAGAAACCCTCGGACTGGAACTCAGCAACCTATGTTTACCAAACCCTCCAGGTGATTCTGATGCACTTTATTTTTTTAGTGTTTTTTAATGTTTATTTATTTTTGAGAGAGAGATTGAGCACAGGTGGAGGAAGAGCGGGCGGGCGGGGGTGGGGGGGAGGGCAGGCAGAAGATCCAAAATGGGCTCTGCATTGACAACTCAGAGCCCAGTGCAGGGCTCAAACTCACGAACAGTAAGATCCTGACCTGGACACTTAAACCACTGAGCCACTCAGGCACCCCGATTCTGATGCACTCTTAAAGTTTTAGAACCACCAATAGATTTTGTGAGTTTTATGAGGAGTAACCTAAAGAGGACAAGGTATATCTTCTGGTTGTGTTTAGATTATTGCATGTTGTTCCATAACAAAACATTAAAAAATTACTGTAAACCAAGATACAAGAAATCTTGAAAATATACTGATGTAAAGGAATGTTCTTAGAGATGGAGTACACGGCTTGCTTAGAGATGGAGCACACTGGGTCTCCTTTTGCAGACTTATAGCAGCAGCTCCAGGAGTTTCTTGTTAGGATCAGATAAGATGGTGAGTTCAACAGTGCTTGGTGACCCAGAATGAATATATGGGATTATTTTTGTACTGGGCCTCTCTCCTCTACTATAGTGCAGGCACCACAAGGAGAAAGATTTTGTTTGGATTGCAGTTGTCACCAGTGCCTAGAATAGTGTGTGGGGTACATACATGGTCTGAACTCAGTGAACTTTTGTGGAATAAACACATTCTTTTTCAGGTTTCCATTTCCACATTATACCATAGGATTTCTATTGTATCCGAACACATCCCCATACTGTCCTATTACTTTTTTGCAAAGTGGAGTAGAATTCCCATACAATGAACTGTATGATTCTTCAGTGTATACTTTAATGAGGCTTGACAGATTCACCTGTACTATACTCACTAAATAGCATTTTTGTTTTTTTAATTTTTTTAAACATTTATTTATTATTGAGAGACAGAGAGAGACAGAGCATGAGATGGGGAGGGGCAGAGAGAGGGGGAGACCTAGAATCTGAAGCAGGCTTTAGGCTCTGTCTGAGCTGTCATCACAGAGCCTGACACAGGGCTCAAACTCGTAAACTGTGAGATCATGACCTGAGCTGAAGTCGGACACTTAACTGAGCCACCCAGGTTCCTCTAAACAGCATTTTTAAAATCGACTCTTTTTGTCTGATTTACAACTACATCAATAACCATAAGCTTCTGGTGTTGTGGCCTTTGTTATATACTTTCTAGTCAACATAAAAATCAATGTGTATTTATTAATACAGAAATATGAATCCACATACCACTGAAATGTTTACTCCCCTAACCTATATTGAGAAACATTTCAAAGAAAGGGTTGTCTACTGCATCGTGAAGCTTTAAGTACTCGCTAGTGGGCGGGGAACATTTGAGTGGGATGTGGGCTTGTGGCAGGCTTATCTTGTAGGAAATTGATTTGGGCTCCAGAAATCACCCTGATGCAGCCTGAAGGATTGACAAGTGTCTGAGATGATTCTCTCAGGAACTTGGCAGCTTGATAAACTGGACTCGAGATACTTCACTTGTTCCCATCCACCTCTTAAATAGGTTTCTTCCATTATCTCAGAACTTTGTTCTGCCTTCCAGGAGGCAGCTTGTTTATTTCTGAATGTGTAGTTTGTTTTTTATTTTATTTTATTTAATTTTATTTAAAATTTTTAATGTTTTATTTATTTCTAGGAGAGAGAGAGAGAGACAGCATGAGCAGGGAAGGGCCAGAGAGAGAGGGAGTGACAGACTCTGAAACAGGCTCCAGGCTCTGAGCTGGCAGTCAGCACAGAGCCCGACGTGGGGCTCGAACCCACGAACCGCGAGATCATGACCTAAGCCAAAGTCGGACGCTTAACCGACTAAGCCACCCAGGCGCCCCATTTTGTTTTTTATTTTAAAAGACTAAAGATTTTTATGCTATTGTGATAAGAGAAATAGAGGAGGGACTTTTTGACCAAATAAGAGATTTTTTCCCATTGGACTTACTGTGTGTGTGTGTGTGTGTGTGTGTGTGCGCGCGCGTATGTGTGTTTCCCCCCATTGTAGCTTTGAAAGAAGCTGACTGCTTTGGATCTCGTTTGGTATATGCTGAAGATTCATTCACTCAGTGGGCATCGGGGGTTGTATACAACACTGGGTTCTGTGTTAGGCACTCCAAGCATATCCATAGGTACTGGATAGCCTTGTGGGAGAAATGAGTAAAGTCCACAAGTAAGTATGGTTAACAGGGCATGATGTGGGGCATGCTAGAACACTTGGACTCGGTGCCACATGAGCAGGCTGTACCCTACCCCAGCGTGTAGACCCATTCACTAGTTTGCAATAAAAAGAAAGTAAATTAAAATTTGAATTGTATTCATTTTGTTGTATTTAATTAGGTTTCTTGATAACCATAGACTAGTAATTCACATTCTAATGGCTGAGAAGCTTAAGCACTGTACTGTCAAGGCACAATGATATTGGCTTTGGGACGTGTTTGCAACATGTATTTAACAGCTTTCTTTTTTTTTTTCCATATTACAAAAGTAATATATGCTTGTTGTAGAAATTTAGAAATATGCAGAAAAATGTCAATGAAAAGCCTGAATCATTCATAATTCCATCATTATTGCTGGTCTTTTTTAAAAATGCATTTTCCCATATTTAGGATCATACTACATGTGGTGTCTGATAGGTTTTTAAATATTATAAGCATTTTCTCATGCTATCAGAGTTCTTCATACTGTTTTGATGGCCGAATTAAAGCCCACTGTGTGTATCTGCCATACTTCATTGAATAGTTTTATTGTTTGTTCCGATTTCTTGCTATCACATCTTTGAACACAAATTTCTGTGAATTTTACGTGATTTTGGGATACAATCATATAAAAAACCCTTCCAGATAAATCTAGGCAAGGACCAATTAACATCGCCAAAAAGGGCAGCTGGGAGGGGCTGGAAATTAGCCCATGACCTGGTACGTGCCAACAAACACACCTTGCAGGTGCTCCAGAAGGCCTAGCCTGGCAGCCAAGGCACGCATTTTGAAAATTATTGCAGTAGACTGGGATTCTGGTAGTCACTTGGCATCAGGGGATTCAGGGGCTTGTAGAGTGTCCCAAGAAGCCTGCCGAGATGGTCTTAAGAGGTCTTTTATCTCCGGAAAAGAGGAGGTAAGGAGTCTTCCAGGAAGCAGCATGGTCATCAGTCAGCCTGGTGTTCAGTAGAAGGTCCTAGTCGCTTCTACCAGCAGCTATCAGGCAGGGCCTACTGAGTACCAGGCACTGTGCTGGGTGCTTGGGGTACCTCAGTGAACAGGCAGTTACCCATCTGTGCCCCCAGGGTCTTCCATTCAAGCGAGGAAAATCTTCCTTGGATGGGGACTGACAAAAGCAAGGTAGAGCCCGGTTCTTGAGGAACAGGAATATTGAGTGTGTTCCAAGGCAGACTCAGGTGTGGGGAAAGGACAGAGTTGACTATCAGAATGCACAAGGCCAGAGCCAAACTCCTAGCAGTGGTGACTTACCACCATCTCACGGAGGAAAGGCCTGGAAGTGCACCTTTCTGACTAAAGTCACATTGGTCCAAACAATGAGCACCTGGCTCTTCCTACAAATGTGGGTCTAGTGCTGGTACCTGGATGCTCATACTGGGTTATGGGAGATGGGAGTTAACTTAGTGCCAGTGACTGAAATGGAGAATTCAGGAATGTGTTACAGCATTTAGCCTCCTTCCTGGCGTGTATTCTAATAGGTTTTCAATAAAGTTTTGTCAAGGGAGTGCATAATTTTGGAGAAAAGAAGGATAAGCATTATGGGAGAGGCATGGGAGAAAGAAAATAAGACTAGTAGCTATGACATAGTCATTATGGGTTTGGAGTCAGACAGTCCTAGATTCAAATATTAGCTCTTCCAGAGGCACCTGAGTGGCTCAGTCAGTTAAGCATCCCACTGTTGATTTAGGCTTAGGTCGTTATCTTATGGTTTGTGAGTTCAGTCCCCATGTCAGTGCAGAGCCTCCTTCGCTCCTCTTTCTCTCCCTCTCTCTCTGCCTCTCACTTGCTTTCTCTCTCTCTTGCTCTCAAAATAAATTAAATAAAAAATTTTAAAAAGCAAATATTAGCTCTTCCATTCTCAAAGACTTTGAGACCTTAAATTGATTCCTTAACATCTCTGAGCCTCAGTTTCTTTATCTGTAAATTGGGCTAATCACAGGACTCACCATGCTTTAAGGTTGCGAGGCAGTTCTTACAAAGAGCAAGTGCATTTCCTTGCATTAAATAATTGTTAGTTAATAAAAACAACAATAATAATTTTTAATGAATAGTTTCTGAGGTGATATTAACAGTTTACACATTCTGTGGTGAGATCCGGCTTCCATTTATATCATTACGATGACCTTAGAAAATTGAGAAAAGTTACTCTTTTCATAGAGAAGATGAACTCTGATGGAGTTCTATGCACATCTATCTATACACATCACCTACTATTCTTACTGAAAGGAAGCCTTCCCACAGCTTAGAGATCAGGCAAGGGAGAGCAGACAGATTAGCATATGCAATATTGTGTAAAATTTAATTATTGGTTGATTGAACATAAAAGACTTGGAGGGGGAAGCCACATGACGACTATATCTTTCTTCAGTTACATTGAGATAATAATTACAGAAAAAATGGGTCCATATAAAGGCACCTGTTAGAATTAGAGGCTTGGAGGTACATGGTTGAAGGGGCAGATTAAGCTGCTAGATTGATTTATTGTTCTCTCTTTGTGGGAACAGGTCTCTCCCTTCTCTTCAGGCTAGGATGATATTAGAGGAAAAAGGACCCAGAGCTAGGGTTCACTGTCAGTGTCCTATTTTGTGTTAGCCTCAGCTCACTGATCCCAAGGGCTCATTCTGGGAAGAGTCTAGGAATCTTTTTGCCTTCTGAAGCTCTGTTGCTCGCATAGAAAATCTTCCTAGAAGTAATCGAATGGCCAGGCACTCTCTCTGAACGATCTTTTACTTTTGACTATTGAGGAACACAGTCCTGGAGGAAAATTCCATTAAGAGTTGCAATAAGATGATGGGAAATATATGGAATGAGCGTCTGTTTTTATGGATAAGGAACACTTAAGTGAGAATAAGGGAGCTGAAGTTTCACTTGAAGTCTTGTCAAGTCCAAACTCAAGATTGACGAGTCACACTGTGGCTGTCTCTGTGCCCACAGGAGGCACACACAGACACCCCCCCCCCACCCGCCCCAGCATTGCTCTTTCTACATTCAGTCTCTGATCTTCACGTCCTTTCCTCACCCTTGCTTATCGGGGTCTCTTGCTTTTTCCCTGCTCAAAACCTGTTTTTGTTCTCCTCCTTCCCGGGCAGCACTTGTGTCACCCCATGTCACCACGAGGCTCGTGTCCTTCCTCAGTCCTATTCAAGGGGTATTTGCGTTTGTTGTTGTTTTTCTCCTTCGCAACTTTCTGCCTTGGCCTGGTCATGCTACCCTTTGAGCTGTGAGAAGACTGGCCCCCCTGGAGGCAGATTGTCTTGGTGCAGTGGAGCACGCTCACATTCTCTTCCCTTGTGACTGGCACAAAGTGCTCTGAGGTGGGTGGTATGTACTTTATTGTCATTTTATAGATGAGGAAATCAGCAGCAGAGAGGCCACAGTTACTGGGAGGGGTGGAGTTGTGCTGGAGTCAAGAGCTCACGCTCTCTCTCAGGCAGGAGGTACCCGTGCTTCTCATTCCGACGAGAGGTGTTTTTGCTTTTGTGTTTTTTTAGTTTATTTATTATTATATTTTTGATTTTCATTTTTTGAGAGAGGGAGAAAGACAGAGAATGAGTGGGGGAGGGGCAGAGAGAGAGAGAGGGAAACAGAATCCAAAGCAGGGGAGTGGCTGAAATTGCATCTTAAGGAAGGTATGATTTCCTTCTTAACTTCAAATATAATCATCTCCTTCTTCTTGCTGTTTTTCCTTTCAGCCTTTTTCAGCATGGGGACCACTGTATATGCTTGCACAGATGTTGACTACAGTATGGTATTAATAAACTCTTGTCATATACTGTATTTTATGTCACTGGAAGCAGAAGAAAGGGTCTGTATCTGCAGGCAGCCCAACCTAAAATGAAGCAAAGCATTCCTAAGCTTACGCTTGTGTGGAAAAGCAAAGGACTGTCCATAGGTGCTTTGAAGTGACAAAATAAAGTGTCAGTTGTGGGCACCTTCCAGCGTTCTGAAAAATCACTGATTTCTGCCAGACACTGATTTTTGCCCGAGACCAAGCATCTGAGCATGGGAGCCGATGACAGTCCTGCAGAAAGAGAAAGAGAGGAACCATTGGCTCAGTTGGGATCATGTGACATTCAGCCTCACATACTACTTGTATTGCTAAAGATCCCTCGTTTATCAAGTTAACATTTATTGGAAATGTTTGCTCTTCTTACAGAATACTCACAGCACAAGTTACTCACAGTCCAAGGTTTTACTGTATATATACATTTTATGGCAATTTTTAAAAATCTAAAACTTTGGAAATTGCATTACTAAGTTACAGTCTGTACATTTTATTTTGTCTAGCCTTTCAACAAAATTCTTTTGCCTGCCAACAGTGTGCCAAACACTGTGCTTGCTTCTGCGGATAGAAATATAAATAAAATGTGACCTTGCCCTGGCCTCTTTTGTGTTAGTTCTAGGCCTTTCTGCATTAGAGAGATTCTCTGATATTAACCAAGCTCACAAAAGTTTACTGTTTTTTAAAACCTTTTTTTTTTTAATATTTTACTTATTTTTGAGAAAGAGAGAGAGACAGAGACAGACACTGAATCAGAAGCAGGCTCCAGGCTGTCAGCACAGAGCCCAATGCGGGGCTCGAACTCACAAGCTGTGAGGTCATGACCTGAGCCAAAGTTGGACACTTAACTGACTAAGCCACCCAGGCGGGCTTAATCATTCCTATCTCTAAAAAGTCTCTGAAAGTCACCTTAAATGATGGTGATCTGTGGTACTAGTAGAGTAATAGATTCTGTCAGCAGAAGGGTTGTAACAGTTTATGGCATATATACATATACACATATATGTATGTGTGTGTGTGTGTGTATATATATATATATATATATATATATATATATAAATATATAAAAGAAAACCAACAATCCAGGAGCACCTGGGTGTCTCAGTCAGTTGAGTGTTGAACTCCTGATTTTGGCTCAGTTCATAATCTCATGCTTCGTGGGTTTGAGCCCTGCACTGGACTCCAAGCTGAGCATGAGGCTTGTTTAAGATTCTCTCTTTCTTCTCCTCTCTGCCCCTCCCTCTCTCACTCTCTTTAAAAGGGAAGGAAGGAAGGAGGGAGGGAGAGAGGGAAAGAAGGAAGGAAGGAATGAAAGGAAAGAAGGAAGGAAGAAAGAAAGAACCCCAAAACCTAGTTATAAAGATCAACCGTTCAGGACTCAGGCTTTTAAATTTAATACAAACTACCCTCCCTTCATACTGTGCTTCTCCCTGAGGAAATTACTGGCATGTTTGAAGTGCAGAAACAATATGGTGCTGTCAGACGTGGTGAGTAAACAGCAGTGCCTGCCCGGCCCTTCTTGAGTCTGTTCCCCTGACCCACCCTCTTTTTATTTTTTTTTGGCAAGCGTTAGGGTAGTTAATCTTTAAAAGAAAGAAGGAGGAACAGGCTGGAAACATAGCTTGATTCTAGCCTATTTTTAGAAGGCTCTTCCACACTGCACCTGAATGTCATATTTTTGAGACCCTTGCAGGGCAAGGCCATTTCTGGGTATCCTAGTGTGGCCATGACTTAGTCCTATGGCCTGAAAAATCTCTGGTGCCCACAGGTCCTACCAGAAATGATCTGTGTTTGTACCACCTTCTCTTCTGGATTATTCTCCTTCATCTCCCCAAGCACCTTCTCCAATATTCTATTCCTTTCACCCCATTTCCTCAGGGAGGGGCCCTTGGGTTCCTATAGTCACAGTGGAGGGGGTGTGAATGTGGAGAGAGACAGGGAGAGAGAAAGAAACTAGCAAACAGGCTGCTTGGGTAATCTCTTTCTAAAAGCCAAATCTGACACCTCCTTCCAGTTCTTAAAACCCTTCTTATTTCCAAAATTCAAGCACGCTCTCTCCTCGAGCTTAACCCCCGCCCCACTTCCTAGCAC
Organism: Hyaena hyaena; assembly: GCF_003009895.1. Lineage (NCBI taxonomy): Eukaryota > Metazoa > Chordata > Mammalia > Carnivora > Hyaenidae > Hyaena > Hyaena hyaena. Next base: position 2,043,299 of record NW_024080744.1, on the reverse strand, counting down.
CGGCATTAGTTATGCCACACTACCTGTATTTCCTCAAAAGCACCCTGACACTTTCTCCATGCCTTTGTTTTTCTGCCTTCTGTCTGAAGAAACATCTCTTCTTTTTGTCTTCTGGGGGAATTTCCAGTCAGCCTTTAGGTGGAAATTAAAGGTCTCTTTCTTTCCTGATCTGTTGGCCCTCTTTCACGTGGAAGCAGTCAGTCAGCCCCTCTTCCCTGAGCTTCATTACATATCTCTGGCAGAGGGTTTATTACACTAAGTGCTAATCATGGTTGTTTTTGTCCTATACTTTGATTTCCTTGTAGTTGTCATTTTTTCCCCTTGGTATCTCTCTGCCCCTAGCACATTGTAGGTGCTTAGTTAATGCTTGTTGAAAGTACCATCGAATAAACAATGATAAAAGAAATGAACCCATTTGATACCAGAGGTTACAGGAAGTAACTAATAATACCCTGTGCCCATGGGCAGATAAAGTAGTTGATATTTTATTTTTCCAGGTGCAGCTGTCCAGACGGGGACATGTTACTGTGGGTGTAGAGGAAGTTAAAGCTCTATTAACCAGCTTCACATTCACCTGGCATTTACTGAGCCCGAGCTGCAGGAAGGACATTTTCACAGTCATGACCTCGTTCAGAACTCGCAGCAACCTTGTGAAGGATATCTTGTTATCCCCGTTGTGCAGGTGGGGAACCTGGAACTTAGAAGGACTAAGTGACCAGGCCACGGCTGTAGGAGAGGTCATCTCCGAGTCTGGCCCCGAGGTGTGGTTCTGGCAGGATCCCTCTTTCCAGCAGGGTCTTTAATGTTGTTTATGTCTTCTTTTTTCTTGGCTCCATGCTCTGCTAAGGCTTTTTGTTTTAGAGCTTCTGGTGTTCCTGTGAAGTGCCTCTAAAGTTTGCAGTGGGGGTTCTTTTGTGGAGGAGGCACCGACGCTTGACCCCTCTGAGGTGGTAGTGGTTGGTGATGACTGTAATGGTGGTGGCTGTGGTGGGGAAGACACAAGACTCTGGCGCTGGAAAACTTGCTCTCAGGCTTCAGAGAGAGGACTTCTGGGTCGTCCAGCTCAGTGGGCCGGGAGATGGTGAATAAAAGACAGACATGCCTGCCCTAACCTTCAGCAGGTGTCGCTCCCAGTGCTGTATCTTTCTGGTAATTGAATATGGCTGACAAAGGGGAAGGGCTCTACTTGGGGGCTTCCTAGAATTTTCTCAGGCCAGGTAACCGAGGAACTCCCTGAAAGACCTTACGGTTGGGAAGGGGCTTGCCAGGCGGGTAATTCAAACACGTGAAACTGGTCTGTCCACTCAGCTGGAGGACGGGCCACTGCTCATTTCCTACCACTTGTTGCCATGGGAATTTAGGCCCGATATTGTCAGGTCTTCTGATTTTCTGAGAGAAGCCAGATTTTATGTTAAATTTCCAAATGTTAAATTTGAATTTAAAATTAAAACGAGCCCCTCTGCTTCTCGTTCTGGTCAAAGTATCTTCAAGGATGTCACTCTGCTATTGGTATTTTGGGCAGAATGATTCTTCTCTCTCAGGAACTCACAGATCTCTAACCTCCCCGTCTCCCTCCCTCCTCCCCCCAAATTTGTTTTCCTGTCATTTTGCCAAGGTAAAATGCCATCAAGTTTGCAAATACCTCCTAGGGAAACATTATTCCCACCCCCAGCTGATGTTTTTCCAGAATCATTATAGACCATATCCAAGTATCTCTGTCTGCGTTTCATTTGTTGAGAATAATCTTGAGCCAAATGTGACACTTCAAACTTGTAAAATCTTTCTGTCACAGCCATTCTTCCCCTTACACTAATTTCAGTGGATTTTGTTTGAGTAAATGCCCCTGGCTTTTGGATATAGCGGAATCAGGAGGTGGTTGGCTGGCAGAAGGATTACCTGGAGACATTTGAGCATCTCACACCTTTCTTTGGCTTTAGCAGCCCTGACTCACAGCAGTCAGTCAGTCCTGAGGCTCTTCCCAGGAAGAAACCTAGCACTAAGCTGGCTACACTCCCAATGTGGAAGGTTGTCATGTGTGGTAGTGCTTGCAGCTGAGGTGGGGTGATGCATACTCTTCAAGAATAAGTTCATTTTCTGGAAAGCAGATTGGCCATGTCCAAAAATGTACATCCATCTTTGAAGAAATGATCAGAAATATGCCTAAGGGCTCACAAAGCTAATTCCAATAACTAAAAATAGTAAACAAGTTAAGTAACCCACAGTAGAATGATTAAACAAATTTTGGATGTAGCCATATGATAGATTAATAATAAACAGCCCTTTAAACAATATTTATTAAGAATTTTCAGTGATATGGAAAATTGCCATAATAATCCAAAGAAGACAGGCTATAAGATCACATATATATGGAGTTATAACTATATGTATATATAACTATTTTTATAGGTGGTTTTCCTTTTTTACAATTTTCTATTTTTTCCAAATACTGTCCAATAAAACAAAACTTTTTTAAAAAATAGTTTTTTTTAAAATTTTAGAATAGCTTTTCCTTTTAAGAGAAATATCCAACGGTAGTACAGAGTTCCAATATATCTTATACAGTTTACCCTCCACTTGCATTATTTTAAAAAATTGGAACAGAAGTTATTGTAAAATGATTAAAAACAGCTTTCTGCAGCTTACATTATCACAAGATAATTTTCAATAATGATTTAGGTTATTTTGCATATTTAATTTAATTTTTATTTTTTAAACGAACTGTGTTTGGGCAAACTGCCACTTCGGGCAACACGGGGCTCGAATTCACAAGCCCGAGATAGGGAGTTGCATGCTTTACTGGCTGGGCCAGCTCGGTTATTTTAAAGGAAGGTGTCAAATTAAAAACATGTTACATTCTTCATATGAATTTAAAATCCTCACTTCAAAAATAATTTGGTAAATATTAGTATCCTTCCAAAATGTCTTAAACTATGCACCTGAGATGGCATAACCTAGTCTCCAGATAGGGGCAAACTAGTTTTCTGAAAGGGATTTTCAATTTAGCCCCAGGCAGGCCAGTCGGCCCTGTGTTTTAGAAGCCTGTGTCCTCTCTCAACTTGGAGATTATGATTCAGTGGGTTTGGAGAGAGCTCAGGACTCTTTTTCTAAACAAGTGATTTTTGTAACGCTGAATTTAACTGAGATATCAAGCATTTCACGTGTACTGGATGCAACATTAGAACTTTCAGAAACCCTCTTAAGCCCTCATTGCTATTTGTCCTAAAATGATTTAAATGTATCTATTGTTTATCATTGACTTCCTTTGGGATTTGATTCCAAAATAGATTCCTGTTTAAGACAGAAGAAGTTATTCATCTTGCCTCTTTGAGCTAGAAATTTATTATTTCTTCTCAATCTTCCTCAGCTATGTGAAAGTCAGGTTTATATGGGTCTATAATGGGTGTAAGATGCAGTCATCTGAAATTGAATTTACCAAGTAGGTGCTATTTTAATACTTTGTTTTGACTGATCAACTCACACAAAGCTGAAAGCTAAAAATAATAAACCCTGTCATTTTAGCAAGTCAAGCCATCACAGAAAACATTAAGAAATGACAGCAGTTGGCATTTAGGAGGTTTTCTTTGCCATGTTATTCCTGAATGGAAGCTCTATAGGAAAGGGCCAAGGAGTGGCCTCATGCTGAGGCAGAACTGGGGCCCGTTGTTGGTTGTTGGATTCGTAGTGTAAGGCACTGGCGGCCTCCTTTCTTCATCAAGGGGTTTCTTCACTAGAGGGTTTGGGTACTGGTTCACAATCTCCAGTGCTTTTCTCTTTCACTGGGATGAGCACACGTCTGCACTTTTAGAGAATCACAAAATCTTGTTTTCGTGTCACAGTTTCAAAGGCTTATGTTATTAAATTCAAAAATTGAGTCACCACTGGTACTTTATAGCTTAATTTTTCTGTTCTGTTATTTATAGGAGGACCATCTATGTCTTTTGTCTCTCTCTCTCTCTTTTCTTTTTTTTTGAAAGGAAGACAAGCAGATCTATGTTATCTGCTCTCTCCCCACTTACTCTTCTTTGAGTGGGAGCCCCATGGACCATTTAACGCAGGGGTCTGTTAGAATGGGAAGAGGGTGTCATGATGAGTCACTTGTTAATGGTTGTCGTTAGGATGGTGGGTCTGAAGGACGCGAGTCGTTCTCACTTGAGTTGGTTTGGAAAATAGAATGGTAATACAAGGATCATATATCAGGTTCTCCCAAGAAGATTTTGTCCCCCACACGTCCTTCCATCTGCTTGGCTAGAAATACCCCAATTATAAAATGTCCCATCCCTCTCCAGTTTATAAGGCAGAATCCCTGGGGTATCAAAAATAAAACCCCAAACCCCACTCTTTGTTGCTAGGACACTGCTGCCTCCTGAGTTAACGTTCTTATTAACAAAGGGAAAAATCTATATGCTCTATCTCTAGAAGGCTGGCCAGAGAGAGGGTAGAAAAGAAAATTATGAGACAATTAGTTTGGCAGTCATTAATCCTTGTTTAGCCCTTGGGAAAATAAGCCTTCCTTCTTCCATCTTTGTCGTCCGGTAGATTCGATTGCTTAAGGAACGCTGTAGTGCCTGAGAGAAAAGACAATGGCCCTTTACAAAGATACGCCAAAGCAGCTGAAAATATCTTTCTTCAGCTGTTTCGCTGTCTAAGATGCAATGGCACTTAAGTAATTTGGGGTCAGGATCTAATAAGCATATTTGTGTCCCAGATGAAGAACCAGCGCAGCTAACTAAGCCTTCTCCATAGAGCACAAACCTAGGTGTTTCTGCTGGTACTTCGTAGGAAGGGAGATCACTCAGACTTTTCTTTTTGCAAACCTTCAGATACTAAAATCTAGATAATAGTCTATTTAGGGTGTTCAGAGCAGCCGAATGGAAGCTGCACAATTGAGTGGAATTAAAAACCGAATTGTTTCAGGTCCTCCTTCCCTCCCACATCTGCAGCAACCTTTGACACTGCATGGACTTTGAAAGTCACACTGAAAGATGAGTACTAGGGGTCTTTCAACGGCTGGCTGCTTGTCACTGAAAATCTTTTTTTTCAACCTCTCAAAGTGGAAAGCCATAACAAAAAGAAAAGAAAATGCTTTTAATGAACAGTCTTTGTAGAATCAGCTCCTTGTAACATTGGTCGTTCATGTGAATCAAAAATAGCTGAAAGTAGGTCATATTGTAAAAGTGAATTAGGCTTCACTTCACATTTTATTGACTTTACTAGACTTTTTATCATTCACAGTGGCTGATCGTTAGCTAATGACTGGGCTAAATGAAGAGGCATTGATTCTCTTATTTTCTTTATTTTGCCATCTACTCCTGCAGAATATCAGTGGGGCCCATTATGTGCTAGGGGCTTTTACTTTTTTCATTTCTCACCCTCATGACAACACTGAAAGTTGGAATTTTTATTCTCATTTTTTATGTGCGATCTGAAACTCGGAGTTCAAGGTAAATGGCCCAAGGACACTCACTCATTAGTAAAAAATTTGGACATACTTCTCTGTCTGGAAGTTCTGATGTTTTCTACTACATTATTTTCTTAAAAATTTTTTCTTGAAATATATTAGTGACACATAATTAAACTGCAGTAAGATTGCCAATCTTAATGCTTCATATGGCAATGAAAAATGTTTACCGCAATATTAAGTAATTTTTAAAAATGACAGATGCATTTAACATTTATTTGAATTAAACGCTTAGTATGGACAAGGCATTATTTAATTGTCAAGGTGATCCAGAGGGATGAATTATTTTTTTTCTCCCATTTTACTGTGAGTCTCAAACAAGCTGAGGCATTTGTCCCAGGAAGGCCACAAGGGCAGTTAGGAGAAGATCTGGGATCCAAACCCAGACCAGCTGTCTTCATACTCCAAATACTTCATCTTACTATAGTAACTGGAGTTTAGCATAAAATGGTAATGATCTGTAAATGGTCAATATAAATGGCAGTGAAATTAAATATTAGTCTTTTGATTTTGTGTTCTTGTAATATTTTATTATAGAAAAAGAAATTTTTTTTGTTTAAGTGTCAATAATTTTCAGGGACAAATAATTATGGAGTTCGTTTTATTCTTAATCCTCTTGTGGTGAACAAATTTCTAAAGAGTATTTTAATGGTTGCACTTTCTCCTTCTGAAAAACTGGTTGAGGTTGAGGTTGGGCTCTTACAGTGTGGGGACTTGACACAGTGGCCTCAGGAGAAGTTAGAGAGGTCCTGATAAGACTGAGGTCAAATCTAGAGTTCTCTGCAGTTTTGCTTACAGCCATTCCTGCACTGAGGCAGTAGGAGAAAGGGGACACATTTAACCATCTCCTCCTGACCAGGACATGCTTTCCCATGCCACATGACTATTATTGGGGACTGGGGTGGAGGTGCTTCAGTAGCTTGTGGACTGACCACTATGTCACCTAATTATATCCCCTTGAGGAGGATCAGGCACTGAGTTACACATGTTTTTAGAACATAACCTATCTGCAGCCTTCTTTATATGTGTAGATATAGATATAGATATAGATAGATCTATCTATATATGGATAGATATGGATATATATGTATATCCATATATATGTATATATATATGGTGTTAGAATATAAATTTGCAAATAGAAACAAAAAGAATTTGGTTCAAATATATTTTCTAGACATGAGAAATTAAATACTTTGGGGGCAACTCTTTTAGGTAGAATATCATCTGTGACAAATTTGCCCAGAATGGAACAGATTACTAAACAGTATGGAATGAGAACTATTCAATCTCATCATAAGAAAACCCTCTCATTCATATAGTCAATATATCAGGGCCCAGTCCATACTCATATTTTATTTAAAGCCCCCCAGACAATAAGATTATTTAAATTCACTAAACTTTGGAAGATAGGATTGGTTATTTATTCATTCAAAATATTTATTGAGCACACACTTATCTGCCAGCTTCTAAACCCTAAGGATATATGGAACTCATGTAAGTAAGAGAAGCAGATAATATACAAATAAAAAGTAATATTTAACATGCTAGACAGTGAAACTGCTAGAGGGAAAAATAAAATAGGGCATAAGGAAGTGTGTGTGTGTGTGTGTGTGTGTGTGTGTGTGTGTGTGTGTCTATTCAGTGAGGGGTTCTTGTTTCATTGAAGGCCTCAAGGATAGTGTGACATCTGAGCATAAGGAAAGTGTAGGAGCAAGTCTTTCAGACAAATAGAGGAAGACTGCAGCAGAAGTAGCAAGTACAGAGGCCGTGAGGTAGAGTGTTGGTGTTATGTTTGAGGATCAACAAGGACTTGGCAGTTTTAGACAATTTAGGTGGGGCTCTTCTGCTCTGACCAAGAGTGGATTCTCAAGCTGGGCTTCCTCAATGACTTCTTATGATGGCCCAAGTCCACTCAACTGCCCCCATCCTTAAGGGGCATAGAAAGTCCTGTTGTTTTTTCTTTTAAGTTTATTTATAGGAGAGAGAGAGAGAGGGAGAGGAAGAGAGAGAGAGAGAGAGAGAATCCCAAGCTGACTCTGTGCTGTCAGCATGGAGCCTGAAGTTGTGCTCAAACTCATCAATCATGAAATCATGACCTGGACCCAAATCAAGAGTCATATGTTTAAACCACTGAGCCACCCACCCGAGCACCCCAAGAAACTCCTTTGAAGAGGGTGAGGAAAAGTAGTCAGAAATTACTCTCAAGCTGGAGAGTTTAGGGAGTCAATCTTGTTTACATATTAAATATCTCCTTCACAACCAATAAGACTCAAATTGTTTTAATTGAGCATTTAAATCCTCCCTGGTAGGTATTTCAGGCATTCGGCTTTATGCCAATTATTGCATCATCTTAAAAGAGAAGTTTTTAAATTAATTAAATGCATTACACTTGAATATTTGACTCCTGCCAGCACATAATTTAAAATCCTCACTTCAAAAATAATTTGGTAAAGATTAGTAGTCTTCCAAAATGTCTTAAACTTTGCACCTGACAAGGCATAACCTAGTCTCCAGATAGGGGCAAACTAGCTTTCTGAAAGAGACTTTTCAATTTCGCCCCAGGCAGGCCAGTCGGCCCTGTATTTAAGAAGCCTGTGTCCTGGGGCGCCTGGGTGGCTTAGTCGGTTAAGTGTCCGACTTTCGCTTGGGTCATGATCTCGCGGTTCGTGGGTTCAAGCCCCGCGTCGGGCTCTGTGCTGACTGCCAGCTCAGAGCCTGGAGCCTGTTTCAGAGTCTGTGTCTCCCTCTCTCTCTAACCCTCCCCTGTTCACGCTGTCTCTCTCTCTCTCTCTCTAAAATAAATTAAAAAAAAAAAAAAAAAAAAGAAGCCTGTGTCCTCAAACTTGGAGATTCTGATCCAGTGGGTTTGAAGAGAGCTCAGGATTCTTTTTCCAAACAAGTGATTTTCTTAATGAGCTAAATTGGAGAGCCACTGGTTTGGAGTAAAGACGATATGGGTTCTATGTAATACAGAAGAACAGAATGTGACATCAGTCTGCTTTGGCTCAGGTGAGGAAGGGGCAATTGTTACATACACCTTATCTTCTGTAGCTGTATTAGTTAGGAAAGGCTAGGCTATGCTGTAGTAACAACCACCAAATCTCAGCGGCTTAGTGCTCTAAAGTCTGTTTCTTGCTCTTGCCACACCCAGAACCAGTGTTCTGGATGAGCGGCTCTCCTCTAACCAGTGTGTACTGGTGACTTTCATCCAGTCACACCATGACCCTTAGGGCCTTCTCAGAGACTCCTGCAGAGGCAGTGGAAGAAGGTGTCCATCTTTATGGGTCGTTTTATTTTATTCATTTTTAAAATATAATTTATTGTCAAGTTAGCTAACATACAGTATATATAGTGTGCTCTTGGCTTCAGGAGTAGAGTCCCATGATTCATCTCTTACATACAACATCCAGGACTCATCCCAACAAGTGCCCTCCTCAGTGCCCGTCACCCATTTTACACTCCTCCTGCCCCTCATCAACCCTCAGTTCTCTGTTCACTGTTTTTAAGAATCTCTTATGGTTTGCATCCCTCTCTGTTTGAAACTATTTTTCCCCTTCCCTTACTCCATGGTCTTCTGTTAAGTTTCTCAATCCACATGTGAGTGAAAATAGGACTCTGACTGACTTATTTCACTTAGCATAATACCCTCCAGTTCCATCCATTCTTTGTCATTGCCAAGTAGTATTCCATTGTGTGTGTGTGTGTGTGTGTGTGTGTGTGTGTGTGTGTGTATACCATGTCTTCTTTCCTTATTCATCAGTTGATAGACATTTGGGCTCTTTCCATAATTTGGCTATTGTTAATAGTGCTGTTATAAAGATTGGGATACATGTGCCCCTATGAATCAGCACTCCTGTATCCTCTGGATAAATTCCTAATAGTGCTATTGCTGGGTCATAGGGTAATACAATCTAATTATTTTGAGGAACCTCCACACTGTTTCCCAGAGTGGCTGCACTAGTTTGCATTCCCACCAACAGTGCACGAGGGTTCCTATTTCCCCACATTTTCGCCAAATCTTTTGTTTCCTATGTTGTTCATTTTAGCCACTCTGACCCGTGTGAGGTGGTATCTCAATGTGGTTTTTTTGATTTGGATTTCCGGATGATGAACGATGTTGAACATCTATTCATGTGTGTCTATTCATGTCTTCTGCCCATTTCTTCATGGGACCATTTGTTTTGGATGTTGAGTTTGGTAAGTTCTTTATAGATTTTGGATACTAACGTTTTACCTGATATGTCATTCGCAAATATCTTCTCCCATTCTGTCAGTTCCCTTTTAGTTTTGTTGATTGTTTCCTTTGCTGTCCAGAGCTTTTTATCTTGATGAAGTCCCAATAGTTCATTTTCACTTTTATTTCCCTTGCCTTTGGAGACGTATTGAGTAAGAAGTTGCTGTGGCTGAGGTCAAAGAGGTTGTTGCTTGTTGCTTGTTTTCTCCTCTAGGGTTTTGATGGTTTCCTGTCTCACATTTAGGTCTTTCATCCATTTTGAGTTTCTTTTAGTGTATGTAAGAAAGTGGTCTAGTTTCATTCTTCTGTATGTTGCTGTCTAGTTCTCCCAGCACCATTTGCTAGAGACCATCTTTTTTACACTGGATACTCTTTCCTGCTTTGTCAAAGATTAGTTGGCCACACCTCTGTGGGTCCAATTCTGGGTTCTCTAGTCTATTCCATTGGTCCATATGTCTGTTTTTGTGACAATACCATGCTGTCTTGATGGTTACAGCTTTGCAGTACAGATTAAAGTCCGGGATTGTGATGCCTCCAGCTTTGATTTTCTTTTTCAACATTTCTTTGGCTATTCGGATTCTTTTGTGGTTCCATACAAATTTTAGGATTGTTTGTTCTGGTTCTGAGAAGAATACTGGTACAGTTTTGATTGATATTGCATTGAATGTGTAGATTGGGTAGTATCAACATCTTAACAATATTTGTTCTTCCAATCCATGAACATAGAATGTTTTTCCATTTCTATGTGTCTTCTTCAGTTTCTTTTAAAAAATTTTTTTAAAATGTTTATTTATTTTTGAGAGACAGGGAGAGACAGAGCATGAGCAAGGAAGGGGCAGAGAAAGAGGGAGACACAGAACCCAAAGCAGGCTCCAGGCTCTGAGCCATCAGCACAGAGCCTGATGCAGGGCTCAAACCCATGGACTGCGAGATCATGACCTGAGCTGAAGTTGGATGCTTAACCGACTGAGCCACCCAGGTGCCCCTCTTTTATGTTTTCTATAATTTTCAGCATAGAGATCTTTTACCTCTTTGGTTAGGTTTGTTCCTAGGTATCTTACGGCTCTTGATGCAATTGTAAATGGGATCGACTTATGTGTTATTTTAGGGGTGTGGCCTGGAACTGTCTAACCCTTCTGCGCATATTCTATTAGGAAGAATCAGTCAATTGACTCCTCCCAGATGCACAAGGCCAAGAAAGGGAGTTCATGTGCTCAGGAGGCAAGAGAAGTAGTTGGTGAACACACACACATGGCATTGACTCTGTAATTGTCATCTATCAGCTACTTCCAGATGCAGTTTCTACAGGTTCTTTGTGTTTTTCCACCAGGTTTACTGGATACTTCAGTCAATGCTCAGAATTACTGACCTCTCTGATCTCAGTCCTGGATCAGTGTAGCACAAGGAAGAACCCATCCTGGTTAGACTAAATCACACTAAGGTGTAATTGTGTCCTGGGTCCTCCTACCTCTTCCATCCCAGAAATCATTTTTTTTTGTCTTAAAGTAGGAGTCCCATCCCAGGGATGGCATGGCTTCTTTTCTTTCTTTAGAATAGATTCTATAAAAATGCATCATTCTTTATAATGCTTCATGTGTTATTGGCAGTGGGGGGTTTTAGGGGCTGGAGCAGACATCCTGTAGGAGGGGATGATTCTAAGTATGGTGTTTGTGAGTTAGGGACTTTCTAGACAGTCTAAAAATATAAGCAGACAAGATAAGAATCTAGGAAGGGCATATGCAAGGGTAGGAGTGGTTTGCCTTTATGGTATGACAAATCATAAGGACTCAATGTGAACAAATGTATTAAACAATACCATTACTTATAATTGCACAGGCCCTGGTTTCTCAGAAGATGATCTTTGAACCAGAAGTATTAGCATCATCTGAGAACTTTTATGAAATGCAAATACTTAGACCTTACCCCACACCTACAAAATTAGAAATTCTGGGGATGAAGGCAACAATCTGTGTTTTGGTAACCTTCCAAGTGATTTTTATGCACATCCGTGTTTGAGAATCACTGGCATAGATTGTACCGACTGATTATAGTTTTGTCTAAGTAATTCCCTAAGTAATTAGGGAATCTGGGATTTTTTTTTTCCTCTGGGAGAAAGATATGGACAATAAGCCTTCTGGACACTTTGTAGAGAAACTGATACTCTTTTAGATTAGATGCCTGCTTCTTTTGTATATCTGCCTACGGGACCCTGTAGTAAGAATCAATATCTAGAAAGGTAACTCAAGGCAGTTCAAGTGCCCAAGATTACTAATTATTTTTCATGTACATTACATAATAAAACAGAAGAAATGAGCTAATAAATTTTATTTTATTATTTTTAAATGCTTATTAATTTTTGAGAGACAGGGCACAAGTGAGCGTGAGTGGGCAGAGAGACTCCCAAGCAAGTTGCATGCTCAGCACAGAGCCCAACATGGGACTCGATTTCACAACTGTGAGATCATGACCTGAACTGAAATCAGGAGTCAGACACTTAATGAGCCACTCATGTAACCCTGAACTAATATATGTTAAAAAGCATTTTATTTTATTAAAAAATGTTTTTGAGAGACAGACACAGAGTGTGAGCAGAGGAAGATCAGAGAGAGAGGGAGACACAGATGCCAAAGCAGGCTCCAGGCTCTGAGCTGTCAGCACAGAGCCTTATGCAGGGCTTGAATTCACAAACCACAAGATCATGACATAAGCCAGAGTCAAACGCTCAACCAACTGAGCTACACAGACACCTCTTAAAAAGCATTTTAAAGCAAAAATAGATTCAAAATCTCTTGGTAGTTTTCCTCTTGGTTTTACTGATTACTTTTGGTCACTCTCCTCTTTGTCTACCTGGAACTCTGGTCATGATAGTTGTGTAGGAAACTGCAGTGTGTTATCCTGGCCTATTTATTGGAAATATTTTCAACTCTTCTCTCCCACCACATACTACATTATTTCAGATGAACAGCTCTAAACAAATTAAACCCACAGGGACCTGAGAGGATCATTATGGACCTCAGTCATTATGATCTGGAGGATGGAAGAGAGGAGCCTTGGGAATCCAGTGGCCCTAACGCTGCAAGGACTCTGGGATTTGCTCCCTGGCACAAGGCCCTGTGGTCAGCAATGTTTGCCTCTTTTCCACACCAGTGGTAAAAGCATATTTAAGATAAAAATGCCCGCCCTCCTGGCCCTTCTGCAAACATCGATTAATGAATCAAAGTCCAAAATAAACCCTTCTAAAGTGGTCATCTAGCATGTACAAGAACTGTCCCCTGCTTTCCAAAGTCTTTAAAGTGTCACTGACCACGGCTGCTTGTGTTCTCTGTGACTAAACTTGCCAGATGAAATGTAGGACTCTATGTTAAACTTAAATTTCAGATCAACAATGAATGACATTTTAGTGTATGTTGTATAGCTATGTGTATATAATATTTGAATAACTTGAAAACCTTATGGAATAAGTATGACCATTTGGATTTTGGATGAACAACTCATTGCTTTTTTAGTATAAGGATATTCCATATCCTATTCTTAGTTATGGGACATACTTGTACTAAAATGTTAGTTTATCTGAAATTTAAAGTGGACATCCAGAAATTTTTACTCGTTAAATAACTTTTATTAGCTACAACTCATATAACTAATGACAAAGGACTACTTGCGGCCACCAGGATGTTCAGAGCTTCCTACGAATCCCTAGCCATGGTTCCTGGTCAGCAGGGGGATTTAGCCTTGAGCCATTGTTACTTTCTTCTTGCCACTCTGGTTTTGGGCAACTTCTCCTTTCTCCTCTCTTGGAGAGTTGGTCTTACTGGTCTCTGCCTTTTTTGACGAGAGAAAAGCTGACCTCTTAGAAACAGGACCAGCCTAGCTGAGTTCTATTTAACAAACTGGCTTCTCCCTGAAGATTAGGTTCATCTTTCCATTTTGGAGCTAGGTGATATCTGGATATTTGTGGCTCAAAAACCGTGGTGTTTCTGCAAGTTTAGCTAGCTCCAGTCCCCTTTCATGATTTTTATCTTTGATGAATCAGAAAACCTAACTTTCAAACCTAGTTCTTTGTGGAGGCAAAGTTAGCCCACCTAATTACCATCAATTAGCTGAATAAGAACACCTGACCCCCACCAACTCAGGCCCTAATGGAAAACCAGTACAGATCGTGTCAGATATAACTTTACTCAATAGGGCTCACTCAGCCTTCTGTGAAAATAACAGAGACCTAGTAGCAGCAATGTGAAGTCATTTCATTCTTTCCGTCCCAGATTCTGGTTGCTGGTTCTCTCTAGAGACCTCTTATGCGTGCTTAGTTCTGTATGAAGTCAAAAGGAACATGGGACACCAAGGAAGCCTGTAAGAGTGCGAGACTCTGACCCAATTTGAATGTCCATATAGTTCAGTTACTCAAAAGAATTCAAGCCTTAAAGGCACAGGACCTTGAAGTTACTAGAGCTTCACCCAAACTCCTCCACCCTACGTCAGGATTGCAGAATATTGTTGACATCATCTTTTTCCCATTCATCTCCTCTTCTTCTCACTTTGTATGTGTGGGGATTTCAGGTGTATAAAAAAATACTGTTGATTTCTTTTATATCAACACAAAGCCTCTCTTATCTGGGTGGAATTCTACTTGGGAGTAGCTTTTGGGATTACACTGTGGAATGAGGCAGGGTGATTTTTTTTTTTTTTGCTTTTTCTTTTTTAATGCAATTGGGTGGTTAGTGGATGTATGTGCAGTATGTGCAGTACATTTCTTTTCATTTCTTTTTTCCATGAAGGAGACTTGGGTTTGATGGTTTTATTAAATCCACTAAAAAACTGAAATTTAAACTCACAATCTGTTGATGGTGCAGAGCACTCACAGTTTGGCCTTAGTCATAAACTGGATTGAGATTGCATCTCTCTCTCTCTCTCTTTGAAATTAAATTTCTTTTACATTTATTTATTTTTTGAGAGACAGAGAGAGACAGAGCATGAGTGAGGGAGGGGCAGGGAGAGAGAGACACAGAATCCGAAGCAGGCTCTAGGCTCTGAGCTGTCAGCACAGAGCCCAACATGGGGCTTGAACCTACAACTGTGAGATCATGACCTGAGCTGAAGTTGGCCGCTCAACCGACTAAGCCACCCAGGCGCCCCATCTTTTTGAAATTTGAGAGAGAAGGAGAGCATGCATGAGTTAGGAAGAAGGGGCAGAGAATCTCAAGCAGACTCCATATTCAGTGTGGAGCCCGGCGTGGGGCTTGATCTGAGACACTTGGGATCATGGACCTGAGCCAGAATCAGGAGTTGGATACTCAACTGACTGAACCACCCAGGCACCCCAAAATCCCACCTTACATAGATGCTAAAATGTGCCTTTTGCTCACAATCATGGCTTATAAGGAACAGAGAGTGAAAACACAGAGACAGTAGGTGGTGGCAGATTCTCTCACTGCTCCCAAATTTCTTGTGCAGCAACTACACTCTGGTTTTTAAGAGTTTTCAATCTGCTTAGAGTGAAATAACCTTGAGTCTTTTTTAATCCACCCCATCCCATAGACCATATGTGCTCCCCTGATCTATGCTTTCATAGCTTCTGACAATTGTAATGAACATACTGGGCTGGGAGTCCCTGAGGGCAGAGAGGATGTCCATCTTGTTAACTCTGGAATTGTCAGTGCCCTGCACCACCTGGAACATAGTAGGTGCTCAACAAGTGGACAAATGGGTTAGACTTTCTAGCAACATAATCCATGGCACCCTTAAATCACTAGCAGATTGTAAGTAATATTTTAGGACAAGAGAATTTTTGGAAAGTCTAGAAAGAGAAGTCCATAAGCAAATTACCTGCTTGTTGGGTGAAGTGGCCTTTTTCTACTCGTGCCTGTCTGCATACTTCTGGTCATCTTTACCCACTAAAAGAGTGTCTACATAATGTATAAAGAATTGTTTTACAAGTGAGATATTAGAAAAATAAATCTCATGTACTAAAACAGAAGTTGGCCGACTTTTTCCAGAAAGAGCCAGATAGTAAATATTTCAGGCTTTGTGGAATTACAGTCTTTGTCACAGCTTCTGAGTTACTGCCCTTGTAGTGAGTAAGCAGCCATAGACAACAAGCAAAGGCAAGAGCATGCCTGTGTTCCAGTCAAACACTTATGGACACTGCAATGTGAATTTCATGTAACTTTCACTTATGAAGGAATATTACTCTTTAAAAAAATACTTTTCTCGGGGCGCCTGGGTGGCTTAGTCGGTTGGGCGTCCGACTTTCGCTTAGGTCATGATCTCGCGGTTCGTGGATTCGAGCCCCGCGTCGAGCTCTGTGCTGACTGCCAGCTCGGAGCCTGGAGCCTGTTTCAGTCTGTGTCTCCCTCTCTCTCTGACCCTCCCCTGTTCACGCTGTCTCTCTCTCTCCCCTAGAAATAAAAAAAAAAAAAAAAAAAAATTAAAAAAAAAAAAAACAACTTTTCTCCAAACATTTAATAATGTAAAAACACTCTTAATTCACAGGCTATCCAAAAACAGATGGTGGATCAGATGCAGTCCACCGGTCAGTTTTGTGCCCCCCCTCCCACATTAAAAGCAAGCAAACAAACAACAAAACAAAAAACTAATATCAAAGTCAAAGCTGTCTTGGGGACATGGAGCACTTTTGCTTTATCCGCCTTATAGCTTTCCTAGGTAGCTAAGCACTACTAAGGAACAAAGGGGCATTTTCTTAAGTGGCTTATTTTTATGCTATTTTATGTTTAAGTATACATGCACGCTTGCCTATGTGCATACATATGTGTGTAATAGAAGTAGGACCAAGTTTTCAGATTGCATTTGATACATGTTCCTAGCCATTTGGGATGGTGACAGCTAGTTGTAGAAAATACAGTATGATCCCAGTTTTTTTTTAAAAAAACATATTATATGAAAAAAATGCTTGTAAAAAGTTCTGGAAGTGTTATATGGAAACCAACTTGACATTAAACTATTTAAGAAAAAAAAAAGTCCTGGAAGGTGTGAATTTACTAAGTGGTAACAGTGGTTTACCCATGATGGTTGAGAGTGGGATTGGTAAGGGAGGGGGAGGGCAGCACTTGACCTTTCTCTGGATTATTCACTTTAAAATGGGAATGTTTCTTGCATTATTTGTGGAATTTAAGTATTTAATTAAAAAATATATTCATGGGACGCCTGGATGTCTCAGTCCATTAGACGTCCAACTCCGGCTCAGGTCATGATCTCATGGTTCATGAGTTTGAGCCCCACATCGGCCCTGTGCTGACAGCTCAGAGCCTGGAGCCTGCTTCGGATTCTGTGTTTCCCTCTTTCTCTGACTCTCCCCCACTCGCACTCTGTCTCTTAAAAATAAATAAACATTAAAAAAACTAAATATATTCATGAAAAAATAAACACTGCCTGCTTCTGTGAATCTACAAATACAATTTATCTGTGATTTTAATAGTATTGTAATCTTTTCATATTGGCCCTTTCTGAAATACAACTTTTGGAAAATACTTTTATTTATGAGAGAATTGATAATTAGGAAGTGTTAGGTTTTATAGGAGCAATAATATCTTCTCAAGGGAAGCTGATATTTTAAATAACAAAAAGTACCAAATAAAAAAAAGCCCACAATCTGCAATACTATGGATCCAAACTATATACTCAGATTTTAAAACACATTTCTTACTAGAACACAAAAGGCCTTTAAAGCAGGTGGTGCCTTTGTCCCCTGATACCAATGTATTTTAATAAGGCTCCACTAGATTTTCGAAGTCTTTGGTTAAATTGGAACTGACATTTATGCTAATTAGCTGGGTTTGTGAGCTTGAAACAGGTAAAATTGAAATGCAATGGGCTCCAAATTATGTTTATTTTCACAATGAAGGCTCTGAAGTCTATTTGGTTCCATTTGTCAGTATTTCATATCTTGCCACTTCCATCATTCTTTCCCTGCCTGGTGTGTTAATCTGGTAATCTGAAATCTTTTTGTCTGCCTGTAATATGATAGGCTGCTTGCCTGTGGTCCATCTGTCTCCTATAGGAGGTGAAAGTACTTTTCAGAAATGGTTTGGGTTGATGTTATTAATCTTCAGAAGCAGAGAAATTCCTTGAATAATTTAATAGCCGAATGGCATGAGGGAGACTTGGTATGAAAATGAATTTTCCTGTCAGCTTTAAAAATCACAGCATGGCCAGCCTTTCATCCATGCAACTCAAATATCAAAACAGTGGATGTTTGTTTTCTTTTATGCAGGTTTTTTTTTCTATTTTGCACCACCTAAGGTGATGAGGAAACATCTAGAAAATGTATGCTTACAATTTTTTTTCTGTTAAAAAATCCACAACAAACTAACCAGCAAAAAGAAAGCCTTCCTTGTTCTCTGAAACAACAGATGCTGCCTTTGACCTTGGGATTTAAGGGCAAATCTATTCTTGTTTACATGTCTTGAATTTCTTGGGTTTGCCAGTACGAAGGCAGCAGTTGGGAATGAATGCTTTTGAAAGTATATGAATGATTTTTAAAAAAATTGTGCAGCTGTTGCTTAAAAAAAAAAAAAAAGGCTGTTTACCCCTTCCTTCCAGTGCCACTTACATACAGGGTATTAAAAATTATTATTATGATGATGATGTTTTCTTTCGTACTTTTAATTGAAATTAACTGAGTTACAGATGTCATGGCTTCTAGGTGTCTGATCTGACACTCTGCTTCCTTGTGAAGGCGCTTACGGGTGCAGGATGACACATTTCTTTGTAAGGGTTCCATTGTTTCTCGATGTTGGGAGAAGAGAATACAGCCAGTCCTGTGTTAGGCAAGCCAGCAGGAGTGGGTATGTTAATAACCAAATAGGTTTTTCTCTGTCTAACGTAGCCTCTCTACAATGCCATCTTGCCTTGCCCCATCTTTTGGAACATCATTTATGAAGGTAGCAAAAGCTTTCTAACAAATGTGAGGTCCAAGTATTATTAGTTTGCGTGAAGTATGTCCACATGGCATTATTCTTTTATTTTTTAAAAATTTTTAATGTTTTTTAAATTTATTTTTGAGAGTCAGAGAGACAGCGTGAGCAGGAGAGGGTCAGAGAGAAAGGGAGACACAGAATCTGAAGCAGTCTCCAGACTCTGAGCTAGCTGTCAGCACAGAGCCTGATGCAGGGCTCGAACCCACAAACTGTGAGATCATGACCTGAGCTGAAGTGGGACGCCCAACCGACTGAGCCACCCAGGCGCCCCACATGGCATTATTCTTATTTTGTTAGTCTTCTAACCATTAGCAAGTTTGTTGTTACTGCTGTTGTTTTGAGTTCAAACCCATAGGTATGCATTGACCATTTTTGTTTCTTTTTGCACAAATCATGTCCTTGAGAAGGAAATCTTGATGATAAGATTTGAACCTTGTTCGTACCTTTGAACAACAAAGAATTAAGTAGTGACCTTATTCTTTCTGATAGTACTGAACTGAAGGCAGAAGTAGTTTTTCTCTTTAAATACCATAAAATTCAATCTCCTCTCTTTCCACTCTACAGTTTCAACCTGGGGAGACTAACAGTGAGATGGCCAGATCAGTTTCTTTGTTTCCCTTCATAGATAATTTTCCTGAATATTTTCTTTTTATCTTTACTGAGGTTAACTTTTTATTTGTAGATCATTCTAGTGAAATCCCCAATAGTAGTTACTATAATTTTATTAGTCAAATTATGGTCAACAGAAAATATATTAGAATGTCGCCATGGGTACTTAACTAGAACATTTAAAATCAGAATATCTTTGATCTATTAGCTCTGCTGCTAATTAAATAGCAGGTAAGGAGCTCAAGTATAATGAGCCAATGTGGAAGAAGCCAAGGGCCCATGGAAGGCTTCCTTTTCTCAGGCTTGATCAGTAATAAGGAAGCGAATGGAACAGGACAATCATCTTCTCCTAAGAATAAGGTTCTTTTGCAGGCACTGGCAGTCAAGTACATTTGACCCTTAAACAGCGGATGTTTCAACTGTGTGGATGTCCACTTATACATGGATTTTTTAAAATATAAATACAGCCCAGTACTATAAAAGTATTTTCTCTTCCTTGATTTTCTTAGTAACACTTTCTTTTCTGTAGCTCACTTTATTTTTTTAATTTAAAAAAATTTTTTTTAATTTATTTCTGAGAGAGAGAGAGAGAGAGAGAGAGAGAGAGACAGCATGAACAGGGGAGGGTTAGAGAGAGAGGGAGACACAGAATCCGAAACAGGATCCAGGCTCTGAGCTAGCCGTCAGCACAGAGCCCGATGCGGGGCTTGAACCCACAAACCGTGAGATCACGACCTGAGCTGAAGTCAGATGCTTAACTGACTGAGCCACCCAGGCGCCCCTCTAGATTACTTTATTATAAGAGTATGGTAGTTGGGATGAACACTGGGTGTTATATGGAAACCAACTTGACAATAAACTACATTAAAAAAAGAGAGTATGATACATAAGACATATACAAAGTTTTGTGTTAATTGGCTGTTTATGTTATCAGTAAGACTTCTGGTCAACAGTAGGCTATTAGTAGTTAAGTGTTTGAGGAGTCAAAATTTATACGTAGATTGTTGACTGTGTGTGGGGTAGGCCCACCCACCTCACCCCCCACATTTTTCAAGGGTCACCGATACTTGTGCATAGCCCCAGTATTTATTCTCCTCTTCTGCTGCTTTCAGTCCATTTATTCTGAATCTTCTCAGCATCCCTCTAAGAGTAGGTGAGGACAGATGTTTTAAATTGCATTAATTAAAAACTGACTCACCCTGTAAAGAGATAGTTAGGGCATCTTGTCTTCTCAAATTGATACTTCTGGAAGGCATCATTGGAATATCTGTTAGGGTAGCTGGGGTCTACAACAAAGTGGTTATAACCTTTTGGAAATTTTTTTTTAAAAAATTTATTTATTTTGAGAGAGAGAGGGAGAGTGAGCATGTGTGCGGGAGGGACAGAGAGAGAGTGAGAGAGAGAATCCTAAGCAGCCTTGGCATTGTCAGTGCAGAGCCCAATGCAGGGCTCGATCTCATGAACCTGGGAGATCATGACCTGATTCAAAATCAAGAGCTGGACGCTTAACTGACTGAGCCACCCAGGCATCACTGGAGAATTTCTTAATGACTTTTTGAGAGCATTTTCCTTGTTAACTGCTAGTACTTTAGAAAGGTCCCAGGGCTTTCCCTTGACTGCCTTGAGAAACTGTAGGCTCTAAAGGAGTTTTAAGAAACTTGATTCTCCACACAAGTGCTCAGAAATTCATTTTCTTGGTTCAAGAGTCTAAGATAAATGTTTAAAAATTCATTTGTTCAACCAACCAATGTCCTAGTCAACCAATGAACCACCCAAGAAACCAACTTCACTGAATGTCTCACTCTGGAACTCTTTCTTAATATCTTTGCAAAGCTTTTTAAGAATCCTAAGAAAAGATGATAAAGGTGTGTTTTGTCCAACTGAATAGTTAGACATGTTAATTTATCAGCAACAGTAGCTCAGTTATTATTAATAATCATAAACAATGCTATCTGTCATTTTAACTTGTCTTCATGTTATATTTCTTCCAGACTATGGTTAAGGGCTCAACTGTGCAGAATTCTTGCCCAATAGCAGCAACATTTTCTACAAAATTGTAGAAAGTCACCCTTCAGTAAAAGTATAAAGTAAAAAGGATAAAGCATTCCTTAGCATAGAATTTCTTTACTAATGTTTTTACTTGTAATATTTAATATTATGAATCTAGTATAAATTTTTTTAACATTCATATTATTGGAATACTGGGAGGTATAATATTAATTTTTGGAGTCCACTAGAATGGAATATATTGCATGAAAGCTTAAACTAATTTAACTTAATTTGAGAGCTTATAAAAGAGGACTTAGGATTAGTGCATTTTTGAAGTTGCTTTTTTCAATTTAAAAAACAGATTTTGGCCTTTTGGCAAAGGATAAAGTCCATAGGCTATGTGAGGAACTGCAGTGTAAAAATAATTAGCTTTTAAAGATGTCTTCTTCCTTCTCTCTCCCTCTCTCTCTCTCTCTTTTCGTTTGAGTATGAACATGGCTAAGGGTTTTAGGAGAATAGGTTTGAACAGAAGATTTTCAATATTTCCTAATGAGAGCTAGAATATACATAAAATAGAAATTGACTTACTAAAATTTTTGCTTTGGATTTCTCTAAAACTTTCTATCTCTGCCTAAGTTCATCCTTTTTAAACAGAAATCTAAGATCATTAGTAATTAAAAATCTATATTTTAGAAAATGGTTACTTGGACTCAACTCAACTTTTTGGGTTATATATGTATGTGCTTTTGCATGTGTTTAAAATTATGTTTTGCCTGTATTTTGACTAAGCATTAGATAATTGAAACACTCATAGTAAAAAATTCTATAGATTGTCTGTCTTACAAGGCTGGAGCACAGTGGCTAACCTGTTTCCAAAGAACCTTCTTTCTCAAGGTCAGTTTCAGGTCAAACCATGTCATACACAGGATGCCTTTCTACAGTGAAGTATATAGGAAAAGTATAGATTTTTGGATGGAGAGAGAAACTTAGCTCAAACCCAAGCCTCTTGTTAATTAGCTGTTTAATTGTATGCATGTTGTTTCAGCCCCCCTGAGACTCAAGAACTGTATACTTTCTAAATGCCAGACACTATACTAAGAATAAGCAAACATCTTTCCTTTTCTTAGGAAGGTTACTGACCAGTGAGAGAGGAGACTCATAGGCATAATTTTGTGATGGGGATGCTCATGATCAGAGAAATGTGCTCAGGGTCCACAAAATAAGGACATTCCTCCTGGCAGCTCACTCCTTTTCAGCACACATTTATTGGATGTCTAACTATGTGTTAGGCATAGCCCTAGGGCTCAGATGCCAGTGTGAAACAGGTAAACACAGTCCTGACTCTTCTGTTGTCTTATAGTCTAAATAACAGAGAGATGACTGTAACTAGAAATTCTGGGGCCTCCCTTCAAGGGTTTGTGAGGATGGAATGAGTTTTCTTCCTTCTTCATGCCATCTCCACCCTGCTCACTTAGGCCCTCTCTATGCACTCAGTTCCTCACTTGCCTTAGTGGAACTTGTTGGCTGGGTCACATTCTCTGTGGGGTAGCTGTTTCTCTTGGTTAACAGTTGCATACAATGAATCCCCTTATGGGTGAATAGCTAAATACTTCTTCCCAAGAATGTTTGCATTATTACCTTTGGAGAATCAAGACCATAATAATCATCTCTCCATTGGACAGAATTTCAGCTACTGAGCAGGTCTCCATGGGTAACTGGAGTGTCTCCTCGGGTCCTACTATAATGGGGCCTGGCTGCTCTCCTAATGTCAGTGGTAAGTGGTGCTTCAAGGAGAGAACAACAGATGAGAGCCCCACCCTGCCTCAGGTTTGAATGTTATTGGTTTGTGGGCTTGCCAGGTTCAAAGCAAAACCAAAGAATTAGGCTAGATCCAGAAGCTGGAATGCTTTGCTGTAGATAAAAGTTCTTCTTATTACTCTGGCACAAAGAATACAAAATCAGCTGGTACAAAATCATCTTCTCTTGGGTTTTAAATTTCAGGTTGTTATCCTGAGAAGAGGTATAGGTCCTCTGACATCATCCTATTAAAGTACTTCTAAGATATCTTTTAATTATAAAATTAGTATTAATTATATAATTTATATAATAATATGCTACATATAATGTAATTAATTCATTATTGTGAAATGTGACCATTTATGTACAGTTGACCCTTGAACAACGTGGGTGTTGGGGTGCTGATCCCCCACACAGTCAAAAATCTGCATATAACTTTTGAGTCCCCCCAAACTTAATTACTAATAGCCTCCTGTTGATTGGAAATCTTACTGATAACATAAGCAGTCCTTTAACACATATTTTGTATGCTATTTGTATTATATACTGTATTCTTACAATAAAGTAAGTTAGGGAAAAGAAAATGTTATTAAGAAAATTAAAGAAGAGAAAATACATTTGCAGTATTGTACTGCATTTATTGAAAAAAATTGGTGTATAAGTGGACCCGCACAGTTCAGACCCATGTTGTTCAACGGTCAACATTATAGTTCTTAGCTCCTCAGGCAAATAGGTTCATAGTAGATACACAGGTAAATATAAAATTGTCCTTGTAATAATATAAAAACTATCACGTAGGCAGGGGGGGTAAAAAAGGAACATATGCATGAATCATTTCTGTGCAGTTTTTTCCTTTTGAAGCACAGGTAGGATTGTGTCATTTCCCTTCTCAAGAAAGTCCGGTGGCCTCTTACTACACCGAGAATAGCCTGTGCTCAGAGGCTTCTCAGAGTTGCCTTTCATCCCGTTTCTCATCCCAAGTGTTTTCACATCCTTTAGATACTCTTTGCTCCGGCTTATTAGCTGTTACCCCCAAAGACCAGGCTTTATATCTCCAGGCCTTGGCTCATACTGTTTGCTCAGCTGGGGATAAATTTTACTCCTTATCAATTTATGAGATCCTACTAATCCCACAAGACTGAGTTCAAATGCCTTCTCTTTCATGAAACCTTCCATAGTTCTACTAGTCAGAATCAATGATTTCTTCCTCATTGTTGGCCTATTGTGTGTACCACTATTACTCTTCATAGGCTTCTCCCATTCCTTCTTGCATCTAGTTAATTCATTCATCTATCTATACATTTATTCAACAATTAATCTCTTGAAAGCTTGCTCTATCCGTGGCACTTTGTAAGGACATGGGAATGTAGCAGGCAGCAGAAAACAGACATGGTGCCTGTGCTTTGGGAGCATACAGTCTTCAGGTAGAGACAGGCAATAAAGACATAGAAAAAGCCACAAAGCTAAAACTGCAGCTGGGATAAGAGCAAGGAAGATAGAGAGATTTGTGTATCTCTCTTTCTAGACTCTAATCTTCTTAATGTCAGTGACAGCCTCTTGCTTGGTAGAGAAGGCAATAGTATAAATCAGCTATGACCGCACAGTGAGATTCATGTTCTCTGTTGGGGGTTCGAATCTGTCCCCCGAAAAGATATGTGGAAGCCCTAAGCCCCAATCCACGTGAATATGATTTTACTTAGAATAGAGTCTTTGCAGATGAGGAGGTCATACTCAGGGTGGGCCCTAATCCAGTATGACTAGTGTGCAATACAAATAGGAGAGATGACACAGACACAAGGGAGAAGGCCATGTGAAGACAGAGGTAGGGATTGGAGTGACGGGTCTACAAGCCAAGGAACACTAAGGAATGGAAGCAACCACAAACAGCTAGACGGGAGGCATGGAACAGATTCTGCCTCAGAACCTCCCAGGGAAACCAACTCAAATGGCACCTGGATTTCAGACTTCTAGCCTCCAGAACTGTGACAGAATAAATTTCTTTTCCTCTTTTTCTTTTTTGGCCACCCAGTTTGTGATAATCTGTTCTGGCAGTCCTAGCAAACAAACATACTGTCCTAGAAGGAAGTTCATATGAACTAGCACACAGCACCACAATGCACTAATGTTTGGTTAAATGAATGAATTTGTATAAATGATTGAATGAATAGAGTATTGTGTTTGTTCTCTTCAATATTAAGAGAGCAGGGTGAGTTCAGGATATTACTTTGTGTTCCAACTCTCTTTTAAGAGGAAAAAAATTGTGGATTCACAGTTAACAACATTATCATCAGTTGAGGAGGCTGAACTGAATTACTTAATTGCCCATGGGGCTCTGTCTTTAGAAATAAAGCTGTGTTTTTGTCACTGTGGCTAGTGAGAGAGGTTTAAAAAGCTAGAATTACTAAATATTGAAATAGCAGCAACTCTTTGCCCTTCTCCCTCCAAAGTAGAATCTTAGTCTTTATATTTCCAACCCCTTCTTTCTTGAGCAATTTCTATTTGTCCCTCTGGTTGGATGGTTCACTCCAAGATTAAACAGCAGTTATTTCTTTCTTTGGGAGGGGAGCGTTGTTGTTAATGACTGTTAGAACTTGTGTTCTATTTTTTTATTTTTATAAAGTGTTTTACAATTGTTGCTGGAGTTCCATAGCAGTCAGGCATTCTTGATGTAATGTTTTTTGTTTGTAAAGGGGCAACAAGGGACCAAGATGTTTAGTGACCATTGAAAGCCATACTGATCAGATATTCACTAGTCTGGGGTACCTTCCCCTTTCTTCTTCCTGGAGACCTCTCTACTTCCTCTGCTTCCTGAGTCCTTCTTACTGTCGGTGTATCACAAAGCCACCTCTGTGAAGTCCACATGACCTCGTTCAGTCTCACAAATCTCCACTGCACTTTATTAGATGAAGTTTTGTTTACTGTGGGTTTTCCAAAGTAGATTAGAGTCCCCGGAGGACAGGTAAACAGTCTCACCCAGTGGGCACCAGTAGCTGTCTCTTGAATGAATGATCAGATAAATGAGTGAATGAAATTTGCTAGAGTTGATTTAGGCTAGGAATAACAAGCCCTTTGGGAGCCACTTCCCAGCGCTGAGGTACCCCTACTTCCTATTTTATACACTGAAGACCATACCCATGAAGCCCTGTGGTGAGTGCCTAAGTAAATCCCAGAGAGGCAGGAATGGGGTGGCACTCGAGCTTGGAGAAGTTGGCCTTTAGTTCTACATGGATCTCCTAGTTGTGTTGTCAATGGAGAATCGAGTCAGTCATTTCACCAGACCCTCCTCATAAGACCCTTGCTCCCACGTGCCAACCAGATGTCTCAGAGTCATAGCCAGGGGTGGAAGGCTAAGTCAGCCATTGTGGCTCTTAGTGCAGAGGGATAAGGTGGAAGTAGAGGCTCTCCTAACACAGAAGTCTTCTCTCACACCTGAAGTTTGCAATAAGGTTGCTTTAAGGGATGCGTTTGTCAGGTGACTCCAGCAACAGGGCATGGTGGTCCTCCTCACCTCTGAAGAGGGTGGCTCATTTTCCTCGTTATTGCTTCTCATCTATATGTCGCTGTGTTGCTGAGTGTCACGTGATATGGCACAGAGCATTCAACATTTAGTGAGCACCTGTAACATTCAGGATAGAATGTTTAAGTTAGTCTCAGTACCCCTGTGTACCCCACCCCTGCATCTCCTGTGCAGACCCACCCAGATCAGATGAGAGCATATGTAACATGCCTCATGAAGGCCTGTTTTCACGGTGCTCAGATCATGGAGCAGTACCAATAGAAAAGGTAGTCTCCTGGCAGTTAATTTGGTACAATAAGTGATTTATTGAAGGGAATGAATTTTCAGAGGGAACTTCTCTCAACATTTATTCTGAAGATGAGGGTAGTGGGATTGCAGGTCTCAGGGTGATAGATCTGCTGTTTGTATATATGTGTTTTTCTGCACTGTTTGCATGCTGGGACTCCTTTTCTCCCACCTCTCTTCCAAGCCAGAGCCCTGCTTTGACAAAACATGGCTACACGTTTGTTCTTTCACAATAATCTTTTTGAAAATTATTATTATAAGTGAATTTCACACCATTGGGGTTATTTGTACTTGCAGGAGGACTCTTACGAAATACCCATGTAACAAAAAAAGGAGCAGTTGTAGACTTCAGTTTCGAGGACTAGTAGGTAAGAAAAAGAGGAGTAAGCTGTTTCTAGAACCCCCTCTGCCACTAATTCTGTGTGTCTTCCATCAATTACCCAAACTCTCACACCCACGATTTCCCTAATGTTTAAAATGAGCAGGTTGAAGCTGAGCTCTGAATTCCCTTCCAGCTCTACTGTTCTGTGATTTTAGCTGTATGTAATTCTAGCCTGTTTGGTTTGTGTGTCAGTGAAGAGTTGGTAAGCAGTGTCACAAATAATGACAAAGATAAATTTTTCAAAATTGGACAAGCTAGAATCCTCAGAGGCGATATTCCCCGTTTTGAATTTATAGACTACTTGCTGGTAAAAATCTCCTGAGTAGTTTCTAAACATTTGTATTCTTACTACCTTCATTTTCAAAACACTGTCTCTGTGATTGCAGAGCGATTCCCCTGAAATGTAATCTCTTATTCGTGATGGCATGCTGAGAACATGTGAGATCCGTGTGAAGTTAAGCACGCACAGATCTTGAAGGTCAGAAGTACACTTAATGGCACTCTGTGGTCCGATACCCTCATTTTTAAGCATTAGCAATTGCCATGTGTACTCAAGGAAGTGCCCCATTTGGGAGCTACTGGATTTCAGCCATAAACCAGAATTCAGATATATGCATCTTTGGAAAGCCAGAGTAGCTAGTGTTGCCAGAGACACACAGGTGATACTACTGACTTAATGAACCTGGCATTGTGCCATTCCTGCTGAAAAAAAGTGTGGCCGTTTATTAAGTTTCAACATGATAGACAAAGGAAAGAGTGAATTTACTGGATGTTACTTTAGAAATTTGAAAATTGATAGTGAAATAGAAAAGAGACCCCAGCCAAGAGAAGAGGCCTGGCACAAAAGGTTGAAAGCCTTCAGTGAACTAGACTCTCTGGCCCATTGGTTATCCACCATAAACAGGGCAATTTGGGTGAACACTTCCTTAGTGGTTTGCATTGGAGGTAGTGAAATCCTCCACAGGACTTCCGTTTTCTGGACTCCATTGGAGGAAGGTGGCTATTGTGGATGGTCAAGCTACCACCATCAAGTTTCAACTTTATTTTCATTTGAAAACAGAAATGTTTTAAATGGTTTACTACATAGTTGCACAGACATTCCTTATTATAAAAATAATAAAAATTTTGATACTTTGGTTAGAAGTAGAAAAATACAGAATGAACACCCAATTGTTTGACCCTCCCCTCTAGGTATAATGTTTTATTATTAGATTTTTGTTAACCCCTTTTCTGTATTTCCTCCTAGTCTTTTTTGTTGTTGCTGTTCATATTTTAAACATAACACATACACAGTTGTGCACATATTTTGAAAATTTGACATGACAAGTATTGTTTGGTCTTTTCTGCTTTGGAGCAGCCATTAGGGCAACTGAGGACATGAGGATGAGGCCCATAAAATGTCTCCCTTCCCACTTCCTTTCTTCACTCTTCAGTGGGTGGTGAGTGGACATGCAGCTTCCCAAAGAAGGGCTGGACTCAAAGATAATCCTGTTTGTGGTGTGCAGACACCTTCCTTTGTCATCCTTTGGGGGAAGTCATGTGTACACTCGGGGCTTTGGCCCTATCTGCCCTTGCTTGTATCATAGTTGCTAAAACCCTTCTTGCCCCTTCCTGTCCAGCTCTAAACATCTGGGTGGCTGAGTGATATTTTACTTATCTAAATGACAGCAAAATGGATGGTGAAAGAACAAAATATAAATGGTGGTTTTTGTTCTCTACATACTTTTGTAAAGCAAAAGTATTCTTTGTTGTCTCATTCTACATGACAGAACTTGTTAAAATCATGGTGAAGAAGGGGTAAATGCTTGAAGAATCTTTCCAATTAGTATTTCTGGGTCAGCTCGAGTCGGATGACACATGTTTGGTTTGGGAGAAGGCCCTTGATATTAAAAATGGTTCCCAGGAGGCAGCCTAGTGTAGAGGAACCAATGTGAGCCTTGGAATCAGACAGACCTGGAACTGAATGCTGGTTTCTCTTAGCTCCTCAGTATCATCTTGAGCATATTATATAACTATTATGAACATGAGTTTCCTCATCTGTGGACTACAGATGGTGGTGTGTACTTCCCATATGTTTAGGCAGCTTAATGGAAGTGTATGTGGAGCTTCCTAACACACAGTAGGTGCTTACTAGTGAGCTCGTTCCTTCTCTTTTCCCCAGAGGTTTCTGGAAAGTGTGCAGAGAAATACAATTCATCCTTGAGTCAGTGAGTGATGATGATAATGGTATGCTAATATTTACCCAGATAAACACCTTGCACAAAACGATTTGTATAATGTTAATCAGCAGAAAAGGTTCTCATCATATGCTGTGATTTGAGTTTTCCTTCCCTCATATTAAAAAGATTTGGATGAGAGTGAAAGTCATTGAATTGAAAAAATTTTCTCTGCTTTGCTGTCAGAGCATGTTCTTATATTTGTTAATAAAGCTGGCGGTACATCTCTTTATGACATTCTCATCATCTCCCAAGAATTTAAATGAGTGGGAGCAGTGAGGGGAGATTGGGTTTTGGGGGCCACTTTGTGTTTGCGTTGAAGAGATACACACATTTGGGGAAACAGATTATGATCTGAAATAACTGGGTGGCACGTGTGCTATATAAGTGCCTGACAGATTGCTGGAAGAAAAATTGAAAAGTAAATAGTTTTGCTTTTTGCTTGGGGCAGCCATTCTGAAGAGCACGGTATCAGCTTTTTACTCCACTTCTTAATATATAAGGTGAGGGGCAAGTAGACTTCGTATTGTAATGGTAAAAAATGCAAGCTTTATTTAAATATTAAATATTAACATGTAGCAAGAGATTGCTCAATAACAGTGTAGAGCAGAAAAAGGGATTGAGAAAAGTTTTCATACAAAGAGGTAAAAGAAATTGAGGGAAATTCCTTATTTTTCAATTCTGGGTTTTAATTCTCCTCACTACTTACCCCATTTTTCTAAGCTTAATGCATTTCCTCTCAATGAGCAGGGTTTTCTTCAGTTTTGCTCATTTCACTTAGTTTTTATCATTAAACTTTGTTTTTGTCATTAAATCCATCCTGAAGGGAGAGACAGAGGTTGTAATACGGGAAGTACAAAGTTTGATTCTGTCTTTAGAAATGGGTAACAGAAGTTCCTTCAGAAGTCGCACCTGCCTTGCGGTGCATCTTGAGTAACAGACAGTATATCATTGAATGGAAAAGCTCAGACCTTGTTGAAAAGAGGCACTAGTTTACAAGGAGTATTTGTTACACATTTGTTCTACTAAGTTGGGGAAATGAAATCAAACCTTTACTCTTTTTCCTTCTAAGTCTCCTGGAAAGTCAGTTTCAGATTTTCTTTTTTAAAAACTATGTTTATTTTTGAGAGAGGTAGAGAGAACTTGTGAGTGAGGGATGGGTAGAGAGAGAGGGTTGGGGAGAGAGAGAATCCCTAACAGGCTCCACACTGTCAGAATCAGAGCCTGATGCATGGGTCAAATCCATGAACCGTGAGATCATGACTTGAGCTGAAATCAAGAGTCGGACACTTAACTGACTGAGCCACTCAGGCGCCCCAGGTCATAATCAGATTTAATGTACTATTAAGTAGTTATTGTAGCTTTGTTATTTTGCTCACTTGCTTCCCTGTTTCTCCCTCAAATTTTTAATTTCTTTATTTTTGTTTTTTGTTCTGTTTTGTTTTTTAGAGAGAGTACATGAGTGGGGGAGAGGGAGAGAGAGAGAGAGAGAGAGAGAGAGAGAGAGAGAGAGAGAGAGAGAGAAGAGAAGCTTAAACAGGTTGCATGCTCGCCCGGAGCCCAATGCAGGGCACAATCCCATAACCCTGGGATCATGACCGGAGCCGTAATCAAGAGTTGGATGCTTAACCGACTGAGGTATTGAGGCCCCAAGTTTTTAATTTCTGAATATTCATTAATTGACTCAGTCATCAAACATATTTTCTGTGTTAGTTATAAAGGAAAGAAAAAGAATCCTATACATCTCCCAATCTTGAGAAACCCTGTAAACAAAAACTGTGGTTCAACAAAGTCTATAATCTGTGAAGCTCATCTGTGTTGGGAGAAGATCCAGGCACAGAGCTATGGGAAAGGCATTGTGTGAGAGGCAGTAATGTGTATCTTTTGGGATAGAGCACATCAAATTTTAAAGAGTAGGTAAGTTGTAAATTATCATTAAAAATGAGTAAAGAAGTAAATGTGATCACCACAATGGGGAGAGGTTAAGTAATAGGCAGGGAGGTAGGTGACTGAGAGCCTCAGTGAGTGACTATCCTGATGGGATTTCAGGTAAAGGACTTATTTGCAAAAGCAGACTGGAGGAATAGAGATGGTGCATTAGTTGAAGTCCTTCTTCCCAAGGGGTAAATCAGCAGAGAGTTCCAGGGAAGGAAAAAAGCTACTGGTAAGAGCTAGACATCCCTAGAATTCTACCACTTAAAAGAAAAAGCTTAAGGATGTTTCAGTTTTTCATATTTTAATCAGCCAGCTGCTGTATGACACCATATTATGAGGTTATTACTTAGCAATATTCTGAAGGAAAGTGTCTCTACCTCTTATAAAATATTGGTCTCAGAACCCCATTACTTTCTTAAAAGTTATTGATGATTCCAAAAAGCTTTTGCTCAGGTGGCTTATATCTATCAATTTTTATTATAGTATCAATAAATGAGAATTAATAAAATACAATGAGGAATTTTTCAAGTACAAGAATATACCAAAAACACATTCTATTAGCTTTAGTGTGATGATGTCATCTTGAGGCAGGTAGCCTCTGGAAAACTCCACTGTACAGTTGTGGAAAGAGAGAGTGAAAAAAGCAAAGAACATCATATACCTATTATAAAGATGGTTATATGTCATGGACCCTCTGAATGGAGTTCAGAGACCCTCAGAGGCCCCCAAACCGCTTTGAGAACCACCCTATGCTAGTGACACAATAGCTTTCTGTGCTCAAGATTTGAGGGTGATTGTGCCAATTCATTCAGTCAGCAGTCACTTACTTCTTTTTCCAGGGTGAATAACTTTGTATGAAGCATTAAAAATAAAGAAGGTTGATGGGGCGCCTGAGTGACTCAGTTGGTTAGGCATCTGACTTTGGTTCAGGTCATGATCTCACAGTTCACGAGTTCCAGCCCTGCATTGGGCTCTGTGCTGACAGCTCAGAGCCTGGAGCCTGCTTTGAATTCTGTGTCTCCCTGTCTTGTCTCCCTCCCTCCCTCTCAAAAATAAATAAAAACATTTAGGGGCTCCTGGGTGGCTTAGTCGGTTAAGCGTCCGACTTTCGCTTAGGTCATGATCTCCCGGTTCGTGGGTTCGAGCCCCGTGTCGGGCTCTGTGCTGACTGCCAGCTCAGAGCCTGGAGCCTGTTTCAGAGTCTGTGTCTCCCTCTCTCTCTGATCCTCCCCTGCTCACGCTGTCTCTCTCTCTCTCCTAGAAATAAAAATATTTAAAAATAAATAAATAAATAAATAAAAACATTTAAAAAAGAAAGAAAGAAGGTTTAATTTCACACATTGCTTTGTGGTCCAGAACTAGAACTGTTAGTAGTAAAAAAAAAAAAAAAGAAAGAAAGAAAGAGAGAGAGCAAGAGCAAGGAAGGAAGGAAGGAAGGGAGGGAGAGAGAGAGAGAGAGAGAAAGAAAAGAAAGAAAGAAAAGAAAGAAAGAAAGAAAGAAAGAGAAAGAAAGAAAGAAAGAAAGAAAGAAAGAAAGAAAGAAAGAAAGAAAGAAAGAAAGAAATTAAGAAAGAAAGAAAACTCCACAGTTACAACAGAAGAAAAATATTCCGTGGTCTCTAACTTTTCCATTGTTTTTACAAATGTTGAATTAGATGTGAGTCAATCAGGTGAAGAGAATATTTTAATTATACATCATAAGGACCTTCTTGACCCTTGGAGTAAGTGAACATAGAACGTGTGCAGACTCTCCAGATGGAACTAGTTGAGAAGAGGCCTTTCCTTAAAGTCCTGGTTTGCATTGATGAGCCTGGAGGCAGGGTTTGAACTTGATTACGGTTGGTCTGCTATCACTTTTAGCTTTCAAGGTTCCCTCCAGAGTGACGGCACAGAACTGCAGCTCTACCATATCTAGCTGTCATCGCCACCCCCTCTTCCCACCACCACTCATAAAACTCTATGCCTGGAGAGTTCCAAGTCCAAAAGAATTAAATGGAAAACAAGAGTTTGGCAAGCTTATATAAAAGAAGGTTTGGTATCAGGGCAGATGTTTTTGACACTGGCTGCCCTCTCTCTGGGTGACCTCTGAGTGTGGCCATGAATCCCATTGTCCATCCTTGTTCTGAGGACAGAGGACCCTCCCTAAAACGTGAAGCATGCTGTTGACTTTGTTCCCAGGCCTGGTGTCTGCCAAATCTGCCCAGTCAGTTCCCATTGCTGCCAGCCGAGATTTTTCCCATCACCACGACAGCAGAGCACACACGCCTTCTCTTCTCTCTTTAGAGAGTTTGTTATTTCAAGAAAAGCTGAGGATGGAATTGCTGGGAATCACTCCTGCTGTGTCTGACCACCGAGGGCAGATTTTCTCTACTGGTTGTTTTCCTTTTCAACTTCCTGGGGCTTCAGTGGTATTTACATTTGGGCCCTGTCATTTCATTGTTTCATGAATATCCATTTGAGTGAGACACTTGGCATTCAAATACATTTCTTTTTTTGGTTCACATTGAGTCCAAATGTCTAACAGTCTCACCATTGATCATTGAAATGGAAAGATTAAAAAATTTCACTTGCTTATTTTTTTCTGCTTTAAATCCGGTAACAAGTCATTTTACACACCCTAAGGAGCACAGCTGGCATCTCTAACCTGTCTTCTTATTTTATATAATGGTGCTTCCTACTCCACACGACCAGATCTGGGATGAGGGAGTTCCAAAGGAATTTCCAAATGAATCATTATTTTTTTAATGGGTAAAGAATGCTTTGGATCTTCATTTGCTCTTGCACTCAGTGGCCTTTTTCTTAGTGGTCTGCTTGAAGAGACAGAAAGAAAACAAACAAAAAAATCTTATGTGCTGTACATTGGCCTCATTGAAGCAGGGTTACATTTAGCTCTCCAAGTTGCTACCATTGTTAATCTAGTGTTGTTGTTTTTTTTTTTTAACATTGTTCTCAAACCCCTTTCTTACTGGAATCTTGACCATGGTCCCATCTTTGTTAGCCAATTGACTTGGTTACTCCCCTGCTTTCCCCATAGAGTTTTCTTGTTTTGGACACCTGTCAACCTAGCAGTAGGTATTTTTCTACCACTCCTTAATTCACAGCCTCACTCCCCTGCACACATCCCATACTGTTTTTTCTGTCCCTCCTTTTATATAATTCTTCTTATGTAGACCCCCTTCTGGATCCCTCTCCCTCAAGGCTCAACTCAGGCCATGCTTCCTCCCTGGGCCTTCCGTGGGTCTGCATTGATGGACTCCTCCACTCCTCTGCACAAATCCAGTGTACAGCCTGCATTATCATTTTAACTCCTGATATTGCCCGCCCTCTGGGGACGGCAATAACATACTCCGTACACCACCAGAGGACTCAGGTGGAGCCAGGGGACCATGTATAAGGTGTTTACTCACACATGCCTCCTTTTAAAGAGTTGATCTTAGAAGAATAGTTGAGTACATGTTTGACAGATTGTAGTCAATACGGGAAAAATGTGTGAGTTGAACTACAGATTTGTGCCTAGTTCAAAGCTTTTTGTGTAAAGGATATGCTATATAATGCCTCAAATTCTTGATGGCAAAGCAAGCATTTAGTCATATAATCTGAATGTTTTGAAATGTTATATGTTCTATATGTATTTATTTATTTATTCTTGAGATAGAGAGAGAGAGAACGAGCACATGCACATATGTAAGTGGGGAACAGGCAGAGAGAGAATCTCCAGCAGATTCTGTGCTGTCGGTGCAGATCTTGATGTGGGGCTCAATCCCATGAACCATGAGATCATGACCTGAGCCAAAATCAAGAGTCAGATGTTTAACCAACTGAGCCACCCAGGTGCCCCAGAAAATCTTAAGCAGGCTCCATGCCCAGCACAGAGCCCGATGTGGGGCTCAATCTCATGAACTTGAGAACATGACTTGAGCCAAAATCAAAAATCAGGGGCTCCTGGGTGGCTCAGTTGGTTAAGCATCCGACTTTAGCTCAGGTCATGATCTCATGGTTCGTGGGTTTGAGCCCCACATTGGGCTCTGTGCTGACAGCTAGCTCAGAACCTGGAGCCTGTTTCAGATTCTGTGTTCACCTCTCTCTCTGACCCTCCCCTGCTCACGCTGTCTCTCTGTCTCTCAGAAATAAATAAAACATTAAAAATATTTCAAAATAAAAAATCAGATGCCTAAATGGCTGAGCCACCCAGGTGCCCCAAATATATGTACATATTTTAGAAAAATATATATATTTTAGAAAAATGAGGATGTATGGTAGATTGGAAATAATATTTTACATAAGTTGAATAAAAGACTATGTTCCAGCTCTACACTAACATCAGATAATTTGATACTTCAATTATATGTTTCACAATGTTAAATGAAAGTTATGATATGCAAATACCATAGATTATTAATTTAAAATGATGCTAAAGCCATATTCAGGCCCCATATATAGTCTGGGGATTTGGACCTAAAGGAATGGAAGTGGACACTCATTCTTTGGAGTATGAAGGAGGGACAGCTGACTGTTTTCAACTTCAATATTTTTCTGAGTAGTAACTGCCTATTTATTTTACACTGTTACTAAACAATAAAAGATGAGGGAAGAGTCGTTTTGACCCTGCTCAAGTTTTGTAGGAATACTACTTTTGAGCTACATGATTGAAATTTTACTTTGTTTGACTTTATGAATTTCGTGTTGGTTGCTGTTAGCCCTTTGTTATAAAGGTATTTTGTTCTGTCCATACTAGATGATCGGTAAAGAAAAATAATCACTTTGTAAATTGAATCTGATTTTACATTGTGGAGACACAAAAGGAAAGGCTGATTGATAATAATAAGGAAGCTAGATGACCTGAGCAAAAGAGACGTGGACTGGATGTGGCACCGATGGTGGAGGAGATGGGGAGCTCCAGGATGGGAAGAGCTTGGTGTCCTCTCAGCTGCAAAGAGAAGGTGGAAGGTTGGGCTCTGAGTTATCATTCTTTTATGGACAAATAACATCTTTTGATTTTTCTCTTTAGGTCCCAAAAGAATACTTACAAAGGATTCATGACTTTCTTTTAAGACATGTAATGAATTCATCAGAATTCATGGACTTCTGCCAGGATTTTAAGGCATATGCTATTGACTATTCAGCAGAGAATTCATAGTTCAAAAGAAAAATTTAAAGCCTAATGGTTAGATTTCCTCTGGAGCCGGGCCTTCCTTGCAGCCACATCTGAGGATGTAGGTACACTACCCACATTGTCCCAAAGCTGTACCGACTCTGTCCAAAGGTCAGTTACTGAGTATTTCATACCATTTCCGTTGTAGAATCTGTGCTGGTTTTCACTGGCTTAAATAACAAGTGAGAAGTTGACCATTTTCTTTTTCTTTTTCTTTTTTTTTTTTTTTAATGTTTTATTTATTTCTAGGAGAGAGAAACAGCGTGAGCAGGGGAGGGTCAGAGAGAGAGGGAGGCACAGAATCTGAAACAGGCTCCAGGCTCCGAGCTGGCAGTCAGCACAGAGCCCGACGCGGGGCTCGAACCCACGAACCGCGAGATCATGACCTAAGCGAAAGTCGGACGCTTAACCGACTAAGCCACCCAGGCGCCCCATTTGACCATTTTCTGAAGTGTCCTCCTCTTAGGCCTGTAGGCATCATAAAACAGATGACTCTCATTGAGTGTGGCAGTTGAAGCATCTTGAACCATTTCAAACTAGTAATGCACCTTCTGGACTGTTCCATCTTTCAGATGAGGCCCGCCCTGTTAGAGGGGGCCTTGTGAGACTCAGAGCTTCATCCATGTGGCCCCTAGCATTTCTGTTTTCCATGACCCACCAGTGCAACCTGAGCTCAGCTAGCTGCTGCCTTTTCTCTCCACCCACCCCTGCCTTTTTAATGAAAAGTTGTAAATTAAGCAGAAGAGTTGAGAGAATAGTATCTCATCTAAATTTATCAATTAAGAACATTTTGCTATTTTTGCTCTGTGTCTCCTCGTCTCCTCCCATATACATGTAGGTAGATACATACATATTTGGTGTTTTCTGAACCATCGGAAAGTAAGTTGCAGATACCTTGCTATTTCATCCCTTAGTAGTTCAGTATTATTATCTAAACACAAAGATGGGTCCCTACATGGTCACAAAACCAGGAAGTATGAAGGAATTTGACACCAGCACAATAGTACCATTTAGTACACAGACCTTCTTAGATTTCTCCAGTAGTCCAAAGAATTATCTGTACGGTTCTTAGGTTTGATCAAGACGCGTGCATTGCTTTAGTTGTTCTGTTGCTTTAGTCTTCTTTAATCTGGAATAATTCTCCACTCTTTCTGTCTCTCATAAAAATGCAGTGTAGAGTTGAAAAAGTCCAGCTCAGTAGTTTGGTACGATGTCTCATAATCTGGATCTGTCTGCTTGCTTCTCTATGATTAGATTCCAGTTTATTGAATTTTGCAAGAGTACCATGGAGGCAATATTTTGGCCTTTCTGTTGGGTCACATTAGGAGCCTCATAATGTTTGTCCCCTTCTTAGCTGTGCTGAGTTTAATCCCTTGGTGAAACTGGTACCCACTAAATTTATCCATTATATTTTCTCCTTTTCCTTTTTGTGATGAATAAGTAACCTGTGGCATAATTCTTTGAGAACTGTGTGATTCTCCTGATCCCTTCCAGACATTGACCTAAAGGTTTGGATGTCCATTGCGAATCCTTGCCTGAATCAGCTGTTATTTTGAAGGTTGCCAAAGTCCAGAAACATTTAAGTGAGCACTACTGGTTACCATAGGAACCAAGGAAGCTCCAAAGAAATGGAGCTTCAAGGCATGAACTGGCCAAACATCTAGTCCATTCTTCTTGGTATTCTTTCTGCCTTGCAGGAAGCCTGGCATGGAGAAAGGCCCACATAAACATTTGTGATTGAGAGAATAGTAATAAAGACAACACTTTACTATTCCCTTTTAATTAGTTCTAATAGTTTCTGCTTAGAACACTAGGCCTTTTCCCTCAGAAAAACACCAGTGTTTGAGTGCTTTGTTCGTGTGCACTGTGCTTCCTACCAGCCTTCTGCAGTTCTTCCATCCCCATGGTTATCATTGAAAGCACAGATTTCTACTCACTATTCTTTGCCCAGAATCATCTTTATTTAATTTTTTTTAAGATTTGAATATTCTTATGTAATCTCTACTCCCAACATGGGGCTTGACCTCACAACCCCAAGATCAGGAGTCACACTCTCTACTGACTGAGGCAACCAGGCTCTCCCAGAATTATCTTTAAAGCAGCCTCTTTCCAGATCTGGTAGGGAAAGGATGTCTCCCTTCCAGAAGTAATATGAAGTACTTCTTCCCTTTCTCTCTCTGAGAAAATCTTTCCCTTTCAACCAGCAAATTGAGTCATGTTGATATTTGCTCCCAATAGGACATTTGTAAAGAGAGAACGAAAACTGCCCATCGTTCTCAGTGGTGCCATTGGGCATGGTGGTGTTGTGTAATTGCCAACAGAGAATGCTGCGTGTGGTTCACCATTTTGGTTGGTACAACAGGGTTACCAGTCGCGAAGTTACCTGTAAGTCATCTCATACCCGAAACTCATAAAGCAGGGTATATTTGCGGCCCTCGCTGCCTAGTCAGAAACATTGCCTGCCTTGGAAACCTTTTGGTTTACATCTGAAGATGGAATTATATTATCTTTGTAAACCCTCCTTCTGTCCCACTTCCTGATGCTTAGTAATTAGTAAACGAATTTGTGTACTATTCATGTTTGTTAATACTCAGGAAGCATAGAGTTAATATCACCACTGATTATTTAATTTGAAAGAAATTATTCATTTTTGTGATATATGTTTCTGGGTCATTGGAATGGCGACAGTACAAAATGCTACAGGTCATCCCCTTGCATGTTAGGTAGTGCAGTGATGATCTCTTTTGAGATCATCTGAGATGGGTTTCACTGAGGCCTGAGGCCTCTGCTCAGCACACTTTAGACTCTGTCAACCTCCTGTTGCTGCCAAATATCTGAAGCTGGGCCTGGATTGGTGGAGCCTTCTAACTTTTGTAAACCTAATGCTAACTTTATTAGAATGTTGGAGAGGCTGAAGTGGCGGGAAATCAGTCTGGCTATTTGTTCTCCAGATTCACATCGGAAAGCAATTTTAGTCCCACTTGGAGCCCCATTTCATTCTTTTAAGGAGAAGAAAGACATGTTAGCACAAAACTATCTGAGGTTGAGCAACAGAGAGTTATCATGGAAACACCTTTTATGGTGGTAAGTGGCCAAGCAGTCTCCAAGCAGCAGTTTAATGGTCATGGCTAATAGGGCAGCTGTTCCTTTGGATCTTCACACTTCCATAGATTTGGCCACTAAGGGGACAAGAGTCCAGATGGATCCAGACATGTATTACTTACACAGACAGCAAACGCAAGATCAGCCTGGCATCGGTTCCCCATCTCCCTCACCCCACACAGAGGATGACACTGAACCACAGGGGCCAGATGACAGGTGGCATGAGGGGTGGGTCACTCTGCCCCAGAGGAGCCATGTCTAAGTTACACCCGCGTAGTTTTGTTGACACAGAAGCCCGCAGCTGAGCCCTAAGTTGGAGGGGATGGGAGG
Organism: Hyaena hyaena; assembly: GCF_003009895.1. Classification (NCBI taxonomy): domain Eukaryota; kingdom Metazoa; phylum Chordata; class Mammalia; order Carnivora; family Hyaenidae; genus Hyaena; species Hyaena hyaena. The sequence continues at coordinate 2,003,357 of NW_024080744.1, read as the reverse complement.
TGGAAAGTCCTGTGCTCAACTGAACCTAGGGGGATGGATGGGAGACCGTCCTGTGGCAGTCTCACAAGATTGGGAGGCAGATGAGAAACTGCCACATGGCAGCTCCCCACAGGGCTGCTTATCTCCCCTCCTTTGGGGAGGAATTGTGGGCAGCCGGCCAAGACCTGGGTCAGACTGTGGTTAAGCTCTGCCTGTGTGACCTCTGTGGAGACAAGCGAGGTTGCCAGGGTGCCATCGCGGGGCCATTCCCTACGTATCGCCTTTCATCTCAGCTATTGGTGTGGGAGGAAGTGCAGAAATAAGGCACCTGGAGTTGTGTGAAGCCAGTGAGGTGCACATTTTAAGTTGTTTGGACTTTAGACATTATTTTATTCTGGATGGGATAGATGTGCTGCAGGAACTAAATAGCCCCATCTTCCATCTTTTTTTTAAAAAATTTTTTAAATGTTTTATTTATTTCTGAGAGAGAGAGAAACAGTGTGAACAGGGGAGGGTCAGAGAGAGAGGGAGACACAGAATCTGAAACAGGCTCCAGGCTCTGAGCTGTCAGCACAGAGCCTGACTCGGGGCTCGAACCCACGAGCCGTGATATCATGACCTGAGCTGAAGTCAGACGCTTAACCGACTGAGCCACCCAGGCGCCCCCCATCTTCCATCTTTGTATGACATAACACACAAAGGTTTGTTTCTTCACTGTCTGTGTCCAACGAGTCGTAGTGGTGGTGTACCCCACCCGGTCTTTCAGAGACCCAGGCTGATGCCAGCAGTTTAACATCCTGTAGTTATCACATCTATAACTCAAGGACTCCTCAGTCACCAGGACCGGAAAAGATATAGCCAGCGGATCACGTGCCAGCTCTTTTATACTTTGGCTTCAAAGTGACACAGGTCACTTCTGCAGGACCAGCATACTGGTCAGAACTGTCACATGGCCCAACCTAACTGTGAAGCCCGGGAAATGTGGGGAACAGATATATTTAGTGAGCACATTGTCTTTGCCACAGGCCTGCATTTTTGCAGTCGGCCTATCAGTCTGGCTTAGCACTCTTAGAAGTGGATAGTCACCAAGAAAAGTGTCATGTGTGAATGCTTTACAGTTTACAGTAATGCTTTCACAATAATTGCCCTTAGAAGAGGTCAGTAGATTCAGAAGCTCAGAGGAAGGGCTGACGGTGTTTTTAGTCCTCAGAAACTACAGTTGGTCCATGTATACTATTTGGATGGAAACCAACATGTTTCAGTCTGTATTGATATTGGTGGAGGCTAGGAAGATCGTTTGTACTTGTTCATAGTGAATGGAAATCAAATGGTAGATGAATACTGTCCTAAATCATCAGAAACACTGTGCTAGTGTCGGAACAATTTGCATCCACCATTATGACCTGGAAGCTATCGTGTAAGGAGGTAAACCCGTCTGCAGTTAGAGGGAATGAAACGGTGTCAGGATTGCAGATGCAGAACATTCTACTTTCCACATAAGTCTAAGTAGGGATTTAATTGCTGCTCTTCAGAAGTGAAAAACAAGAGAATGTAATAATTACAACTGTCATTATATCCTTTCTCTTACTGTGATGCTGATATTAATGGGTTTTAAATACATTTCTAACCTTTACTTTGGCTGTAATTATTGAATTTTTAACATAAAATTCAAACTGATTTCATTTTTTGCACTCAACATAATTTAAAAGAACAGATCCAGGTTAAGTTAGTTGATGAAGACATATGAAAGAAGTAATAAAATTAGATTCCAAGTTCCATTTTTCTCAGAGATGTGAAGGAAAACATGTCTGAATTTTATATGCTCTGTCAGTTATAAAGAGGTGTCAATATTTTGTTGGGATATAATTAAAAATTGATCATTTAGGGGAAAGCGTTTTACACAGCCTTTCCTCTAATCTGCACAGTTTTGACGTTATCACATGTAGCCCTGACAGGGATCACCAGTGAGTCAGTTATATTAATATAACTTGGGAGAAGCCGGCTGTTTATGTCGGCACGTTGGAGCTCCAGCAGGAATCCATCTTGTTTTCTCAGTGCATTCCTGGCTTGAAAAGATGAGATGAGAGTGAAAAAGGAAAGTATAGGTTGATCCCAGCACATCACCCGAGTTGTCTCCCCTCTTCATGGACGTGGCATCTAAGTTTCAATCTCTCCGAATGTTTAAGAATCAGTGGGGAGAAAGGGAGAAAACCAGAGCTGTGTTTGGTGTTTAAAAAGGAAGGCAGTATATTCCTTTTCTCCTCCTCCCGCCTCCACTGTCTCTCTTTTTGGAAAGGGGAGGTATGGAGGGACTGGAATCTCAGAGCAAACGCGGAGAGTGGCACTAAATTATAGCTGTGTCCAGATACCTAGGATCGTAATGGGCCTGTAAAAGGCAAGGGTCACAGTGAAACACATGTCAAGGAATTTGATTTCTTACTAGGTCTGAACTGTTGAAATGGTGGAAGGAAAAAAAAATAAAGTTCTAACTATATCGTTAACATATGAGAACAGGGAAGAAATTGTTCTTCAAAATAAGGTAGAATTCCCAGTTTATTCTCTATCACATATCTCTGAAATGGAGGAGTGTTAAAAAATCAAAATTGAGTCAAGTAAACTGGAAGATCTAATTGGCTTTATTAGACAATTCATAAATTAGGCAGCAGCCCATCTAACAAGTAGAGGGGGGCTCAGAGGACATATACAAAATGGAAGGTTTTTATAGGAAGGAATATGGGGCAAGAAAGTTTTTAGCAAAAGAAAAGATATGCTTTAGGCAAGATTACAGGGAAGGTCAGGGGGATCTTATTATGCAGCTGACCTCATCTTTTTGAGATGGGGGAGCAGATGAGGAGGGCCCATGTGATAGATTACCTCATTGGTGCTGATCAGAAAATTCCTGACTGACTGGTTAAGACTATATTTCTGGGGGATGTTGAAACTGCATTTAGGTTAAGCCCATGTTGGTCCTGTGGTTCTTTTTAACAGGAGAAACTTTTCTCCTGTTTGATGAAAGGAGGACTTGAAAATTATTTATGCTCTATATAATTAAAAAGCATTATTTAAGAATTAATTTTACCGGGATGCCTGGGTGGCTCATCACTTAAACGTCCAACTCTTGATTTTGGCTGTCTTCATGATCTCACTGTCATGAGATTGAGCCTTGCATCAGGCTCTGCACTAACCATGGAACCTGCTTGGGATTCTCCCCGCCCGCCCCCCCGCCTTTCCCCCACCCATGTTCTCTCTCTCTCTCCCTTTCTAATAATAATACTAATTATTATTATTATTATACCAACTTCAAACAAACATGAAAGTAGATAGAATGACCTAACACGGACTTTCCTCATCTTCAGTAATCATTAATATTTTGCCCGTCCTGTGTTACTATTCTGTTGCTACTCCCCTTTTATTTCTTGGTTGGAGAATTTCAAAATTGATCTTCAACATCATGTGCAATACCTTACTCCAAATTTCATAACTAGAAAGTGGTGAATTCAGGATTCAGCCCTCTGTAGAAGCTCTGGGGGAGTAGACAAGGCAGAGGAGAAGCCCACTCAGATTGGAGTTGTTCTTAAAATTAGTGTAATGAAGTAATAAGCAGACCTTTCTAGGGAGCCTCCACACTACCTTGAATCTAGGTGTTTCACTTACTTTCTTAAAAGGGTGTGAGTGTGTGGAGGGTGGGTTTAGGATTCAATTATCAGAAGCCTTCTCTAGTGTATCATTTTATTTATGCATTCATGAAACACCAGCTTATTACAGGGGCTGCTTCTCTCCTGAAACGTATTCATAGATACGAATATTTGCTGACACGCTCTGCCAGCAGTTCATGAATTTAAACTAACCAGGTCAAGCATTGGTCACCTCTGAGGGAAGACTTGAGCCCCTGGGGGTCTTCCACTGTGCTCTGACAAAGTGTGCAGCATTTTTGGAATGATCAAAGATTTGGCACATACTGTTCTTGATTGTTTAAGATTATGCTATTTTTAAGGAATACATAGAACATAATTTGAAAGATGGCTAATGTCTTAATGATGCTGAATCAATAATTTGAACTTGACTCAGTTACGTTTACTAAGCCTGAGCAGAGAGCTCAGACCCTGAATTAGGTGGTTGTGATCTGTGGAGATCAAAGAAAGATCTTGGGGAGGGACATTTCCCCTGCTTTCCTTTCTTGCATGAGGGGGTGGCCAAATAATAACTGGCCAGTAACTCTAGAAGTGGGGTTGGTGGAGTGACAGAGATCCCATCAGAAGACCCTCGCCTCCCCATGGGCTCCCTGCCTGGTCCGTGGTGCTCCTAGGCAGGAGCTGCAGTGGCAGTATCTTGCTAGGACACGCTGAGAACAACATCATGGGCTCTAGGAAGCCACTGTGTAAAATGTTCTTAATTTCCCTGGAGAGAAGAAAGGAAGCGCTTTCAATTAACATGAACACTGGTTACCTTTTCAGGTTAGCTAATTGAACTCTCAGAAAGCACAGACTTTGTACAGAGGGTGAGAGACAGGATTAGTAAATTGTGATTGCAAAACTGGTAGGAAGAAAAGGACTGGTGGGGGACAGGAGCTTTGGGCAGTGTGGAGCTGGAAGGAGCATCCCAGGGTCCTGTGTGGGAAGAGGTCTACTGAAATGGGCAGGACCTTTTCTGGGGCTGCCTGTCGGTCTTGCTACATGTGTTGGGTAGAGGTCTAATGCTGTGTGCAGGAAAGTGAGCAGGAAGAAGAAACATGCATATCCAGAGTCATTCTTTTTTTTTTTTTTAATTTTTATTTATTTCTAGGAGAGAGAGAGACAGCGTGAGCAGGGGAGGGTCAGAGAGAGAGGGAGTCACAGACTGAAACAGGCTCCAGGCTCTGAGCTGGCAGTCAGCACAGAGCCCGACGCGGGGCTCGAACCCACAAACTGCGAGATCATGACCTAAGCGAAAGTCGGATGCTCAACCGACTAAGCCACCCAGGTGCCCCTATCCAGAGTCATTCTTACAAGATGAAGGAAGTTTTCTGACATGCAATGACTGCCTCCTCCACTTTGCTTTGAAGGAACATAACCTAGGGCAGAGTTTTCCAGACTTCAGTTAGTTTCCAAAACTTTACGCTCACCCAAACCCGATATTCTCTTTCTTCTGGGCACAGAGTTAAGCCAGTTTCCTCCTGGTTTCTCATAGTTAAGCATGGTCATTGACTGAGTTCCAGCTATTGGAATATGGCCAAAAGGATGTACATCTTTTCTAATTCTGGCCAATAAAAACCTTCCATACTGTATGTCATGCTTTTTCTTTCTCATTCCTGTCTGGTGGCTGGATGCACTCAAGATGATCTTAGAATCTCTGTGTTAAAGAAGGTATATATTTTGCATTGCTTAGTCCCTGAATGAACAAATGGAAAACTACCACACATCAGAAACATTTAGTTGGCATTTTCATGAGCAAGAAATAAGTTCTGTTGTGTTGAGCTGCTGATTTGGGAAGGAGGGTGGATATCTGTTATAACAACTATAGAGTTATCTACTCTACTACAAATCTTTTTCCCATTATCTGTATATGATCTATACTGCCACTTATTATTTTTAAATCAATTTTAATTTTTTGAATTTTTATTTTAAAATTAAACTTTATATCATTATCAGAAATAGAAAACAGCACAAATAGAAGGTAACTCTAAAAGTACATTGAGTAAAGCAAAATAATGTTGTTCATTTCTAGATAGGTGCTATTGCCTGAAAAAGGTTCTTCACATGAGACCTGCTGTCTCTATGTTTGAAAGGGGGAAATTAGCCATTATTAGAAAGGTGTTAAAGGCATATTAGCACCAAACTGAGATTTATTCCTTGACAGAATTAGAAGAGTTGAAAAAAAATTGAAAATACCTTTCCCTTAGTGTGATTCAGATTCAGTGCTATTTAATGTTAGGTCTCAGCCACCTGAAGTCATCTGGTTTATCAGTGGTGCACATCTTGCACTTGGAAAACAAAGACTCAATAAGTAGAGACCAAATATGAATGAAGCCTTGAGGATGATCTGAAATGTACAGTAGAGGATGTGTATTGGCCCTGGTGGGTAGACCCCACATGCCTCTTGTGAGGGTGGGGCGAAGTGAGACTGAAGCAGGCACATGAAAACTTGGTACCATTTAAAGTTCACCATTTAAAGTTTTATATAGCTACTTGAGAGTGAGATGGGGGAGCCAGAAGGGAGAGAGTCAGATAGGGAGAGCCCCAGGTTGTGTGTATAAACTGTGCCTGAGTCTCTGGTTGACCCCTGAGCCATACATGTTTTGGGACAGACTCAAAGCAGCACAGGTAAATATAAAATAACTGAGATTTGATCCATTACCTACTTCAGGCAAGACAATGTTTATAATTTAACAAAGTTAATTGCCTGTGAAAATAAACATCAATACTGTTCAAAGGAATATAACAGAATCTAGAGCCTTCATACATAGCACTCACAATGTTCAGTGTATAATCCAAAATTACTTGACCTACAAAGAACCAGGGAAATGTAATCCATGCTCAACAGAAAATTGTCAGAAACCAACCCTGAGATGATCCATATGTTAGGATTATCAGACAATGATTTTAAAGCAGCTATTAAAATTGAGATGAAGGAAAATACTCTTGTAACAAATTAAGGAAAGTATAAGGAATTCCAGGAGGAAAATAGAAAATATAAAAAACAATAAAGGGAAATGAATTTTTTTCAGTATCTGTGGGGTGCCTGGGTAGCTCAGTCAGTTAAGTGTCAACTCTTGATATTGGTTCAGGTTGTGATCTCATGGCTTATGAGATGGAGCCCTGCTTGGGATTCTCTCTACCCCTCCCCTTCTTTCTTTCTCTCAAAATAAATAAACAAATATTAAAAAATTTTTAGTATCTGAAAATTAAAAACTTTTTATATGAACTTAAATTAATAGCAGAATTGAAGAAATCTTCAATTTCTCCATTGAGAAAAATTCAGCAAACATAAAGATTAATCAATAGAAATTATCCTTGATTAAAAAGATTGGAAAAAAAAAAGTCTTAAGACTGTGGGGCAAAAATTAATTCCAACATTTGTTTAATGTCCTAGCAAGAAAGGAGAGAGAGAATGGAAGCACTAAAATATTGAAGAGTAAGTCGCCAAAACTTCCAAGTTTCATGAAAACCATAAATTTGCAGATTCAAAAAACTTGGTGAAACTAAAACTAGCTAAATAGAAAAACATCCCAACACACATTATAGACAAACTGTTGATGAAGAGAAAATCTTGAAAGTGAGCAAAGGAAAATGGTACACTACATACAGGATAATTGATTCCAATAATTGTGGACTTCTCATTTGAAGCTATGAAGGCCCGAAGAGAGTGTAACTATGTCTGCTAAGTTCTGGAAGGGGGGAGGGGAATAATCTTTGTCGAACCAGAAACCTGTATCCAGTGAGTGTTTCCTGTGAGAATAGAGGCAGAGATATTTTTAAGTAAAAGGAAATGTGAGAGACTTCATCACCAGCAGATCTGTAAAGAAAATCCTTTAAACTGTAGGGAAATAATAGGAGAGGGAAACCTGAATTTTTTAGGAAGTAACATAAAGCATCAGAAATGGTAGATACTTGTATAAATAAAAGACTGCATTTTCCCTCCATTAAAAATACATATCATTATTTACAGCAAAAGTTGGATCATTGTCTTGTAGAGTTTATAGTGTACGTAAAGGTAATACCTGTGACAGCCATAGGATATAAATTACAGTATGGTGTGTGTGTGTTGTGGGGGGAGTTAAATGGAATATATGCTTTTGAGGGTTTTATATTTTTCTGTGAAGTGGTACAGTATTATCTCTAGATTGTGAAAAGTTAAGGATGTACATGCAAAAAAATAATAATAATGCAGGGGCGCCTGGGTGGCTCAGTCAGGTAAGCGTCCGACTTTGGCTCAGGTCGTGATCTCATGGTCTATGAGTTCAAGCCCCACATCAGACTCTGTGCTGACAGCTCAGAGCCTGGAGCCTGTTTCAGATTCTGTCTCTCTCTCTGCTCCTCCCTTGCTCATGCTCTGTCTCTCTTTGTCTCTCAAAAAAAACAAATGTTAAAAAAATTTTTTAAATAATGCAAAGAGGCATAACTAAAAAGCCAATGGATAATTTAAAATGGAATTCTAAAAAATAATTGAGGTGTTTGTGGTATGGATAGACTAACACAGTAGGAGAGCAGATCTTTTTTGTTGCTATGGAGTGGTCATGGAACTCATTGTATTTACCATTCCTTCTTTCCTACAGCTTTGGCTGTTTTCACTGAAATCTCCCCATAGAGTCCACTAGACTTTTGCACAGTGTTTCCATTCACCAAAAATGTATTGAGCTTCGGGCTTTTAGTGCTGTTCTTTCATTTACATGGTAAGGAATTCCCTAAATTGGGAGTTAGGACACCTGAATGGTAGCCCTCGTTCTGGGATGACTAATTGTATGTCCCTGCCTTTGAAATGGACATTGATTCTCTCTTGGTCTTGAAAACCCCTGTAAAAGGGGAATATGAGAAGTCATTATCTAATATTCCTTTATACTTTTAAAAGACTAGTGTTCTAAGTGAACTTGGAATAATTCTATAATTATGGAGATGAGGATTTGGAAGTTTCAAAGGAAGAAAAATATTTTTTAAAGATACTTGTTTATTTATTTTGAGAGAGAGAGAGAGTGAGCATGATCAATGGAAGTAGAGAGAGATGAAAGAGAGAATCTGAAGCAGGCCCTGCACTGTCAACACAGAGCCTGATGTGGGGCTCGAACTCACTAATGATGAGATCATGACCTGAGCCAAGATCAAGAGTTGGACGCTTAACAGACTGAGCTACCCAAGGACTCCAGAAAAATATTTTCTTACAGATAAGGTTCTGACAAATTATAAGTCAACACTGACTGTGGGAGTCTTACAAGTAGCTCATAATATTTTTAGTGGTGGGTAAGTGGGATCTGATGATGAAGATATTTGAGTCAATATTATAGTTAATTTTTGCTATATAATAATCCTTGCCATTAATCACATACCTATTAACTAACAGGCATTATACTGGCCCTTTATATGTCATATATTTTTTAATACCTCAAATAATGTCAACAAGAAAAAGTACAGTTTCCCTGTTTTACTGATGGGGGAAAAGGCATGAGGAGGTCAAGTTGATGATGGTTGGCTGGAATTTGAACCCCTTCCCACACATCACATTTTCTCTTGTTTGAAGTTTATCACATTTAAATTTGACATCTGTTTTGTCATCATCATTCATCCATAGATATTTTTGAGCACTTGAGAATAACAAGTTGAGGGGCGCCTGAGTGGCTCAGTCGGTTAAGCATCTGACTTCAGCTCAGGTCATGATCTCATGGTTCGTGGATTCAAGCCCTGTGTCGGGCTCTGTGCTGATAGCTGGCTCAGAGCCTGGAGCCTGTTTCAGATTCTGTGTCTCCCTCTCTCTCTCACCCTCCCCTGCTCATGCTGTGTCTTTCTCAGAAATAAATAAAACATTAAAAAAATTAAAAAGAAACCCAAACAAGTTGCAACAAGATGCATGATCCAGTGGTGATGGTAGGGGTTGTACATGCCTTCCCAAGAGCCCCAAGTGCTAGAAGCTCTTCTTCTCATTCTCTTCCACTTCTGTCTTGAAACTATTAGTCTACGTAAATTTCATAGCATTTGCCCACATGATTTGTTCTTTGCCACTATTCGGAGGAATAAACTGAGGCCCAGATGAATGGTAGTGTAAGAGAAAGGTGTGAAGTCATATGTCTGGGCTCAGATCTAAACTGAGGCCTTTTCTTACACTTTAAATTTGAATCCCTATTCTAGAACTTTAGTGGTAAGGACATGTTTTTTGAAGTGTTCCAGGACTGAGCTGGCTCCTGGCAAAGTATAGTAAGAGGATGGGAATAGCATCTACATAAGCTTGTCACATTTTCTCCTGTCTCATGTCTGGAATGTCATGGCAGGATATCAGATTGGTGGTGACATTTACAGGAGATGAAACATTTTTAATTGGAAAGATGAAGAGTTTTTAAGACCTTACAAAATCAAATTCCCGGTTTACTTAGAACCATAGCCTTTTAAAAGGATGAAGGAATCTTAGAGAACACTATTCTTATATTCTATTTTTACAGGTTCTTTTAAGACCAAGAGTGGTTCAGTGTCCACTTCAGAGGCAGGGATGTACAATTAGTCATCCTAAAATGAAGGCTACCATTCAGGAGCCCTACCTCCGAGCTTAGGGCATTTCTAAACACATTTTCCTTCCACTTCCTCTTAGTCTACTTCTCCAGATAATGAGCTCTTTGTGAGGATTCCCTTTATGTCTCTTGAACTACTATCCCAGAAAAGGCACTTATAATGAAAATGTACATGCTATATTAAAATTTTTAACCCATTTTGGGATAAGTTATCATTTGAGGGTGATTAATGAACTTGAGGTGGGGAAGAGATGAAGAGGAGTGAGTTCACTGACGTTGGTAATCTTGAATAGTTTATAGCCTGTGCTATAAATACTGACCTTGAATAAAATACTCAACCACAGTCAACAACTTATTTGATCAGCCAATACACTCACTAGATTTGATTGGGATCAAAATTTGTTATCTTTTAAAGCCATATCACTGTGACATACAATAAAATCTGTAAGTTTCCAAAACTGTATCATAAAACATTACTTAAGCGAAAATTTTTAGGAGATTATTATTTGTTGCTGAGCCTTTATTCCAAATTAAAACTACTAAACACAGGATCCTGCTGGATTTGGATTCTGTACACTAGGTGACTTTCTTAGATGTTCTTTTGCTGGTGTCTGCATTAGAACCAAAGTTAATAGATATACTGAGGCCATTTTTAGATGCAATGGATTTGAAGTTTAGATATATTGTGTTTGAGAAGTACCAATGATTAAAAATAGGATTTGATGTCACATACTAAGATATTAGTGTCGAGAACTTTTTCAACAATTAAAATGAAAATTTCTGTCCAGTTTTTGAGTTGGGCAAGGAGAAAAGGAAGATTTGCAGCAGCATATCATACTCAAGATCATTTTGATTTGCTATGAGGACCACAGGAAAAGCGCCTACATTCTGCCTCAATATATTCCTGGAAACAGGAACACAAAGTGATTTATTTTAAAACATATATATTTTATGAGAACAGCATCATGGAGGGAAGCAGCTCTTGTGAACAAAGACTTGGCATTCGGTGAACCATATTACCCATAATCAGCTATACAGATAGGTATGAAATATAGAGTAAAATTCTAGTGTCATAAAGCTTCTATAGAAATTGATTATTCCAAGTAGTCCTTATGTTTTAGAAAATGGTACACAGAGCTCTTCCAACTACAACATTGTATCATAAATGGAACTGTGTGGATAGAAGGACCCTGCATAGTCGTGGCTTATAGTTAGTACCAGGCAATTTTAAGTGGACTCAGAACAAATATTAAATATATTTGCTCTCCAAGGTGGCATTTCTGCCTCTACAATTTTATATCTCAATTTGCAATTTATACTTTTTCTGGGAAAGATTATGAAAGAATGTCATAGACTGTGAAGCACTGAAGGATGTGGACATCTCCCATAGATGTCTCAATAGGTCTCTGACTACCTTTTCTTTCTAGGTGAGTCAAGGCATTCGTGAATTATCCTCTTACTCTCAGTCTGTGTGCTAAGTGCTATAGGAGGGACTCTTTCTGTACCTGTGATGGTGGCAGATGATGGTGATGAAGAAGGAGAAGGGTATTTTTAAGAATAACAGCCAACCCCACTTCTCTCTATCATCTCACTTGATTTAGATATGCTATTTCAATAGCTCACTTGTCCATGCATTCCCCTCTCCTCCCACCAAAAAGTGATGATAGGGAAATATTGAAGTAAATGTTTTTTCCTCCTTCATCTCCATGGGTATACTTGACATCTCTCGGGAATGTTAAGATAGGCCAAGACTGTGTCCTACTCTTGATCCTTCAGGAATGGAGAAGCCAGTCCACCAAATGACCATGTTCCAGAACGGCCAAATTAATTTTTGTGTAAAAAAAAAAAAAAAAAAGCAAGCACAGCAGTGTTTCTTAACCCTCCAAATCACCAGCCTCTGGAACCCCACCCCCAGGTACTGTGGTTCAGGTGCTTTATGGTGGGGTGTACGTTTACAGTTTTGTTTTAAAGCAGCCTGCGTGAATCTATTGTACAGTCAGGGCTGAGAACTACTGGGCTAGAACCTTCTGACCTGCCAAATGGAAGAGTATAGGACCAAGTTTATTAGCATCTAATAAACCGATTGAAAGTGAAAATGGGTGCTTCTTCATAATTATAATTTGTTCCTCACTGTTTACTCTATCACATCATCTCTACAGTCTTGCCGTCTTGTCAACTTTTTCCTCTGAATAAACACAGTCAATGTCAGGCAAGCTAACATGTACTATTAATGCTAACAAATGCAGCAGTCTGAGGATTGCTGAGGAATTTCAATGGCTGATGTGTTCATCCCAGCCTCAGCTGTAAATGATACATTATCAGCAGCCTATAAAGAAAACAGTTTTATCAAAAAATTATCTGCTTGAATTTTATCGCTGAAGACAGGTGATTCCTGTCCATGGAAGATAAATAGTCTGTATCCTTTAAATAATCAAAGGCATATTTCATGCTAAGATTCTGTGTTTGTCTAATGTCTTCCATTGAAAAAGTATTTGCTTAATATCTTAAAGCAGGGCTATTATTAACATGGTTCTCAAGAAAAGAAGGTTTTAAAAATAATTTTCTCTGCTCTTCGCTTCTCTTACTGTAAGCATGTGGCAAAGTCTTGGCATCTGTTCAGAATAAATTTCCTGCTTCCTTTCTGTCTTTTAGTCAATGCACATTTTATCTCAGTTCTTCCCCCTCCCCCTCCTCACCCTTTGGTAATCTGCAGGAAACCAGACCTTACTAATTTGAGTGCTGGCTCCTAAATTACTTATTATTGTATTCACCCATGTTAGTTAGTTAGAGCTTGTGGAGAATTTCTATTGCTCTAGGTGTTATTTAAAAATGTGTAAAAGACAGCCCCTTTCAATAATGTGTGATTTTGAGGGAAATTTCAAAGGTAGGGGAATTTCTTTGACACTGGCTATTTGCAGTAGATTGCTCATTATAAAAAGCTGCATTGGGAGAGGACACTTTTTGCAAATGGGAGCTATTCCGTAAAGTATTTGGGAATGGAAAATGACTGGACAGAGAGGGTTTCTTCTATTCAGGCACCTGTCTGTTGCCTGACATGCATCCAGATGTGGTTTTCAAGATTTAAGTTTTCTTGGCATTCTGTTGCTCTAGAATAAATGCTCGGGATTTCTCCAACTCCAGTGCCTTGGAATCCCTAGGAGGGCTACGTAGTATACACATTGCGGGTCTCCTCCCTCAGAGTTTCAGATTCATACATCTGGTGTGGAGCTGAGCATTTGCATTCATGAGCAAATTCCCAGGTGATGCTGATGTATCTGATTGGATAATGACCAAATATTCATGAAACCCAGAAAATTCAGGTGTGAGAGGTGAGATACCCGTGTAGCCTCTCTGAGTGCGGTTGTACTATAACTTCATCTCACAATAACCCAAATGACATTCACCTAAAGGAACCCTTGAGGGTTGGGGAGGCCTGGCAGATGGTGAGAGACAGTGCTCGTAAAGGTAGTTCTGGGGAGACAAGGTGGGCTTGCATTCCCATGCAGCACCATACCTGTGTGGCTTCCTTGCATCCTGTGATTTGGGGCACTTCTCTGGGAACCAGTTCCTGATGTTGCAGTTGCTGGCAGTTTTCCAGAGCTTCCAGAACCTTAGTGGCATGGTGGGAATTCCTGCTCCTCATCTGCCCTCCCCACAGCCCTGGATTTGTAAGGTTTCTCCTAGGCTACCTGGAATTCCACTTTGCCTTTCCCTTGGTTTACAGAGGACAGGAACTATGGATCCTCTTGCATGACCAGCTTTGTCTGAATGTCAAGCAACCTTTCTTTTTTAGAGCCCTTAACCGGTAGATAGCAAGACTGATTCCTCAGCCCCTTGGTGAAAGGGAGCATTCAGACAGTGATGGTTATTATTGTGAAGCTTTAGCATCAAAGTTTGAAAGTCTCCTAAGTGAATAATTTTAAAGGATCTACTTCTTATCATTACACAATTGGCTTTCTCATATGTGCATTCAGGTTGCCAAATCTCCTATATAATCCTCATCTCCCATCAAAGTAGAAAAAAAAAAGGGTAGTTCTATTTTTGTGGAAAAAGAGGAAAGAATCCAGGAAACATTTCAGAAGACTGTAATGTTTTCTTAGCTCCTTTTCCTGGTCCATATGAAATTCAAGGAGAACTTGGTCAGTTGTTAACATTACATGAGATTTTTTAAAAGTTAATCGAAAATTGTGCTTCCTTCCTTTCTCCTCTACAAGAAACTAGGAAAGATTTCTAATTTACATAATTTTAATAAAGTGATTCCTTTATAAAGGCCACTGCTTTCTTACTAATAAGAGTTTGCACAAGAAGGTTAATGTGGGACCTGTTTGTGCCAGGGTTTCACTCTCTCTCTGCAGGTGACACGGGCGGGGCACCAGCCTCATTCTACTGGGAGAACGAAGAGCCATTGCCTACGTCTGTCGTAAGATTAAGGTTCTGGGTCCTCCTCTTGTTTCCACTCCTCTTCCTTCTCTCTCTTGGAGTTTTACATTAGAAATTTCTGCTTTGAATTTTAAAGAAAGTAGTTTCAATTTCTTTTGCAAGGTTTTGACATCATTTGTGTGTGAGCTTCAGAGAAGAATTCAGTATAACTGATTTGATATCTCTATTTTTCTTTTCATTGTCATTGGTTATTTTAAAAAGTTCAAGATACCATTAGGAGAATCCACAGTTAGTTCCTTTGGCAGGGATGGTCGTTAGAAAAATACATTTGGCCCTGCACCAAGGCAGTGACCTAAAAATACTCTGGCTGGCTCTTCCTTCTCTTCTTTGTGATTCACTGGGATGGAGATCTTGGCCTGATGCCCTGAGGAGAATGTTTCGATGATAACCAACAATTTTAACCTATACCCGAAGCGAAGACACCAATGATGACGGCACCAGAATTTAAGCTTGTATCTGTCTGACTTAGAAGCAAAATTCTTTTACGTAGCTCTGCTAACCTGAGGAAATGCCTAGTTGTGATCTAATGTAGTCAAAACCCCTTTTTGGTGCAAGGCCCTTCCTCTTTGCTAGTGTCAGATTTTTCATATGAGAAAGGGCATGGGAGGCTGCCTCCCACTTTCCTCCCTGTCTATTCCAGTGCTTCACCTTTAGGGTCCTGTTATTTTTTTTCAGCCACAAGGGAAACAGAAAGTAGCTCCCATCCAAGCAAAATTTGGGGACTAGATCTAGTCCATCTCAATTTAATGAGACTATTGTTATTTCCACTAATAGTAAGAACTATTTGTGTTGAATGCTCCCCCATTCTCTAAGGACATCGTGTGTTCCTAGCTTCTCTAGTGGGTGTACTTCCTGGAAGTGTGGCTGAGACTGTTTATCCAGTAGGTTCCCAGCACTGTCTCTTTCACTGACTGCCCTAGATGTTGTCATGTTATTCTTCCAATCATGGCCAGTGGTACTGTAACATGAAATATTGATTTCTCCATTGTTATTATAGTAACTACTGTATAAGATTGCATCAATATTAATAATTATAATTATGAGTTAGCTCTATCAGTATTAATAAATAGTGCATCACTGTTGATAATTAACATTTACTGAGAAACAAGCATTAAAGTATTAGCCCTATTTTTAGTAGCAGCATAGCCCTAAAGCCTATAGATCTGATATGTAGAAAAGGAGGGCACTTACTGGGGTGAGCAATAGATGTTATACGTAAGTGATAAATCACTAAATTCTGCTCTTGAAACCATTGTTACACTGTATGTTAACTAACTTGGATTTAAATTAAAACTTAAAAATAATAATAAAAAGTATTAAAAAATAAAATATTAACTTAAAAAATGAAATGTTATATAATACAATAAATTCATATCGATTCCTTTTATTTATTTTTTTAATATTTTTATTTATTTCTAGGAGAGAGAGAGAGAGACAGCGTGAGCAGGGGAGGGTCAGAGAGAGAGGGAGTCACAGACTGAAACAGGCTCCAGGCTCCGAGCTGGCAGTCAGCACAGAGCCCGACGCGGGGCTCGAACCCACGAACCGCGAGATCATGACCCAAGCGAAAGTCGGACGCTTAACCGACTAAGCCACCCAGGCGCCCCTCATATCGTTTCCTTTAAAGTGAAGATTGCTTTTATTTCATCTTTTGATACATCTCTGAAGAATTGTTCCTTTGGAGTCAATTTTTAACCTAGGGACAGTTTGAATTGTAGAGCATCATGATAATTCTCAAGGTAGGGTCAAGAGCAATAACATCAATAACATCTGGAAATAACAATAACTGGTATTTATCAAGAATTTATTCTGTGTCAGACATAGTGCTAAGCATTTTACACACATTTATTCACATCAGCTCTATGTGAGCTGTAAATATTTTTATCCTCACTTATCAGATAAAAACAAATGAGGTTCAAAGATTAAGCATCTGATCAAAGAGCACACAAGCTCCTAATTGGTGGTGGACCCTGGAATCCAGGGCCTTTGCATATGATGCTCAGTTGCCTGTTAAGACCGAAGAGTCTGTTATCCTGTTCAGAAAGTCTAATCTACAGTGATCAGATCCACAGCATTTGTAAGCATTGATTCAGTGGAAGTTTGATGTGATTATCTGGATACTGGGCAAGGTTAAGCCATCTAATTGGTGTAAGGGTGAAGGATTGGTGGATTAACTTGTGGGATGAATAGAGACAGTGCTTTTCCATTCCTGAGTGCCCTGTATCCAGGAGTGCTCTGCATACAGCAGGGCATAGGTTCTGATCTTAAAAGAGAGCAGATTTCAGATGGGAAAGTAGTTGACTAATTGTATTTAAGTAAGCTCACATGTGTAAAACTGCCGAAACAATAACTCTTTTCCTGAGGCAGGGGAGTGGGTGGTGATCTCTCTAGTTTGTCTTTTTTCCTTATGGCGGATGGGCTATTAGCGGGTATGTATTGATATGTGAAGAGCCAAGATTAATTCTGAAGGACTCTAGAATCAGACTGCAGGGGGTTGAATCCTAATTCTACCTCTTATTGACTTAGTAAGCTTGGTCAATTTACACAGTCTCTCTGTACCTTAGTTTCTTCATCTGTAAAATGAAATGATAATAAAAGAACCTCGTTTTTTAAAAATATTTTTATTTATTTCTAGGAGAGAGAGAGAGAGAGAGACAGCGTGAGCAGAGGAGGGCCAGAGAGAGAGGGAGATACAGACTCTGAAACAGGCTCCAGGCTCCGAGCTGGCAGTCAGCACAGGGCCCGACGCAGGGCTCGAACCCACGAACCGCGAGATTATGACCTAAGCGAAAGTCGGACGCTTAACCGACTAAGCCACCCAGGCGCCCCTAAAAGAACCCCTTTATCATCACCACCATCATCACTGTTGTGCTGTTGTCAAAGATTTTAAGTGCACTTAACAGTTGCCTTGGATAGAGCAGCTCAAACAGAGCCCTACCAAATTATGAACCTGTTTAAGAGTCATTAGGACAGCAGTCGTGAAAATGAAAGCCAATAGCCAGATCTGGCAAAGGGGTGGGCATCTCACACAATCATATGCTGGTAACGGTAGGACCAATTGAATAATTCTTGGCAGGTCAGTTAGGAAATCTATTATCAAAAGTCCTAAGAAGGTGTAAGCCCTTTGACCTAGGAGTTCTGCTCTAGAAATAATGTGACGCATGCCTAAAATATGTACATATTAAAAATAGAGATTTATGTTTATGGAAATCAAAGATTTGATAATAAAGTAAGTGAAAAAATACAAGCTACAAACACTGTGTATATATCTAGGAGTCTCCTATTAAAAGCATGTCTTAATAGATAACTTCAAGTGAGGCTTTTTTTTAAGTTTATTTAAAGCCAGAGGTACACAGGTAGTAAGTTAACTTCTTACTTACAAAATTTGCTTATACACAGTTTTGTCCATTAATACAGAGTTTTGTCCATTAATGCCTACATGTAAACTTTCATTCAGCTATTAAGAATTATGAGATCCTGATGGGAGTCTTTTTTCCCCTGAAGAGGAGAATTATGTTGTACTGTCATCCTCATCAGTATACCTGAGGTGTGCAACAGATTCTAATCAGTGCATTAATGCTTCTCCCTAACTTGAGCAAGTGCAATTTAAAAAGGCTTCCTCCACCCTGAAATTTTGATACAATTCCAAGGGACATGAAACCTACACATCCTACCATTATACCCATTGAGAATCCCTGATGTGGAATAAAGGGTTTTGTCATAAGCTAAGTTCTTTTGAAGGTCAAATGGGATTCTGTGTAGAAAGGCCTCCTATGAACTAGTAAATACTATGATTGTTTAATATTAATTCTGAATACATAATTTAAGCAAAATCAGCCCGTGTCATTTAGGAGGAATACTGCTTTTTTGTTTTCATGGTTTCCTTAGCAGGCCATTACATCCGTTCTTATTTCCTCTTCCCAGAATTAGATTTACCTCCAGGTAATATGGTAATTTAAAGGACCATGATGGGGATGCCTGGGTGCCTCAGTCAGTCAAAACTGATTCTTGGTTTTGGCTCAGATCATGATCTCACGGTTTGTGAGATCGAGCCTCGCGTCAGGTTCTGTGCTGATAGCACATGCTTGCTTGGGATTCTGTCTCTCCCTCCCTCTCTGCCCACCCACCTCCGCCCCAAATAAATGAATTAAAAAAAAAAAAAGGACCATGATGAAACAGGCCAAGAATATGGCATTCAGATTAATGTATCTGACTTGTTCTAACAAAAACAAGTATCTGTAGTATCTTTTAACACCCAGCTGCTGAGTCTTTGGCCCAGAATGCCTAGTGCTTGTGTTAATGAATGTCAGTAAGTTTCATTCTAATATCCACATTGACATACAGGCAGAAATTCATTTTTATGTGAGCATGTGAAGGCTGCTCTTTTTTGACAGATAACATCCAGCATGTAGCAATAAAAATACAAGGGCTGGGTTTTTACTGTCATCAGAAAGGTCAGGAGAATTACAGTGTAATGTCAGACTCTTTACATCGCTGTATATTGGAGACAGGGATAATATCTTGCACCTTTTACATGCCCCAAACAGGAAAATATTAGAAACTGAGACCTGGGGCACATCTCTTCCCTTTGAGTGAGCTGTACTTGTAAGAGGGGCAGCCCCAACTTAGAAACGAACTCATCTCTAAGAATCAAGTTGACTACAGATCTTTTTTCCTGGAAAGCCAGTGTTTACAAATCAAGGATCAGTGAACTTTTTCTGTAAAGGGTTAGATAGTAAATATTTTAGGCTTTTGTGGGCTATTGCGGCTACTGAGCTCTGCTGTTGTAGCAGAAAGCAAGCATAGACATTATGGAAACAGATGGGTTTGTGACTGTGTTCCAATAAAACTTTATTTTAAAAAGCAGATAGTGAACTGGCTTTAGCTTAACACCTGTTATAAGTGATCATTCATTTCCCAGGCCAGTTCACAAAACCATTTATCTTGTAAGTAGTTGATACATTGCAAATTTATAACAATACTATTTTCTTTAAAATTTATTAATTTTTCAAATCAAGATAATGCAAGTACATATCTAAAAGCAACAGTTTGTTTCTCTTTTAGTTGTTTCTTCTGGATGTTGCCTTCATATCTCGGTGTAATTGGCCTTTATTGTTGTTTCCTAATTTATTAGTTTTACACATCTGTTGGCTTTCTGCTAAGATAGAGA
This sequence comes from Hyaena hyaena, assembly GCF_003009895.1. Taxonomy (NCBI): domain Eukaryota; kingdom Metazoa; phylum Chordata; class Mammalia; order Carnivora; family Hyaenidae; genus Hyaena; species Hyaena hyaena. Next base: position 1,983,582 of record NW_024080744.1, on the reverse strand, counting down.
AGTTAGTTCATGATTCTCTCAAGTGTCTATTCCTCCATATCTGCAACATAATTATATTGTTATTTTTGTGTCTCTACTTGTTACTGAAATAACTATTCACAGCAAAAAGTTCACTTCTTAAATGCACAGCTTGATGAATTTTCACCAATAATATTTTTTAGATTCCCTTCTTTGTAAAATTAAGATTGTAGCACCCCTTCTCTTCCTACCTCTTTATTTTTGTGTAACGAGTCTCATAATATTTCATTCTGTTATATAACTGCACTTAAATCTTTGGTGCTTTATGGAAAATTTGACTCTGAAAATTGAAAATCAAATAATATTAGTATTTGTGACTTAGTATTTCCAATGGAACCAATGCTTACTGTGGTTCACTTTTCTTGTTTGTATAATTTTCTATTTTCATGGAATTTCCAAATGCCATTCTTTTCTCTGCCCTTTTGGTGCTTTAGTTGCAAGTTCAGTTCTTGTCTCTCTTCCATTATGTTCACTGCAGTGCCCTTTCTCAAGACCGTCCAGCCCAGCGTCCAGGCCTGCTGTACCCCTGGCACTCTGGGAATTTGCTGCTTGGGATGTGCTAGTTCTTCCAAATCATCGTGTCTCCATTCTCTGGCCACTCCTTACATTTTGGTTGTACCTATCTTCAGTTATCTTCCTATAAAAAGGGCCTAGTTAGAGGGACTAACTTTTCTGAGTCTTTGAATGTTTGAAAATGATTTTATTCTCATTTTGGATTGATGATCAGGTTGAATATAGAGCTCTAGGATGAAAGTCATTTCCTTCTGGCTCTATTGTTAGAGACTGGGAAGGGGGTGTTTAGATGTGGTGGAGTGAAAGGGGACATGGTAGTAGAGGCTTTGTCTTCAGTCTTCATGCTTGCTCCTGAAAAGTCTCATTCCCGTCTGATTCCTATTCCTTTGTAGAGAACAACTTTTCCTTTTTCCTTCTCTTTGTACAAAAGCACATTTTGTGGTGAACTCAGATTCTAAAACTGTCATAATTTTATGTGAAATGAGAGTATTTCCTGATTTGTCTTCTATTTAATTTTAAAAAGAATTTTCAATTACCAGGACTTTTTCTTGCTTACTCATTCTTCCTTTTCTATGGCATTCTCTTCTTGTTTTATGGTTGTTGACTCTCTCTGAGATAGTTGATATTTCTTTTTTATCACCTGTCTTATTTGTGTTTCCTCCAGGACCATTCCCCTTTTTAAAAATCTTGCTTGTGCTCTTTCTTGTTGAAGATTTTTCTTATTTGTCTGGTAACCCATAATTGACCATTCATAATTAAGATCCAGGCCATTAACCAGCTGTTTTGTGACTCTCTATGTGGGCTTAGTTTAAGATAGTTGAGTGCATTGGAGTCTGAATGTGGGATCTTTTTCTTCTAGGGATTTTTAATTTCTTTACAGAAGATTGGTACAAATGTATATATTTATTTATATTGTGGAGAGGCAGATTCTAGGATAATGGAGAGAAGGGAGAGGTGGAGATGAAAGAAAGAGAGCGTTAGTTGGCAGGATGGAGGAGGCACATGGTATACATAAGTCCTTGGTTGCTCTATATACAAGGTTTCAAATTCTTTTTCGTGCCTTATATCTTACTCTCATCATATGACCTACAAGGAATCCCAAGTGTTGCCAAGTTCTGCAATATCAGTTGAATCTTTATTGTGGATTTTCATATTAGAGACTACTCTTCTGCCATGTTTGATTATCACCTTTCTATTTTCTTTCTGGCTTGAATCTTTTTCCTTCTCAGGGCTCTTGCATTGAAAAAAAAAATGAATTTATACCATCTTTAATCTTCCAACTCTCATTTTAGTGGGGTTGATTGATGGAGAGAAGATCAATTTGTGTGGTCAATTAGAAGTCACAATATTATTTTTATACCTGTATTTTGCGTTGTTATTAGTATTTTATGCTCCTGTCCATTTTATAGCTGTATATGGGTTGGACTGTCAAATTAACCTTTATTTGTGTGAGAATTAATTGAAACTCAGGAGGCTAGTACCATATTTCTATCCTACATTTTAGCATTTCTCCTTCTACTTCCTTCTTCTTAATTCCCTTCTCATCTGTTGTGTGATGCTTGGCAGAGACTCGGGGGTTGGAGGGTAGCTCCTTATTCATTAGGCAGCCAATGCCTGTCAGCTGCTTCTGAGGTGATTTCCACTTCTTCCTTGGCCTCAGTCCCTACAAGAAACCTGAGAGAGAGAGACTGAGCTTATCCACAGCTTTGAAAATAAATTGTATTTTGTTTAGTTAGAATGCATCTTGCTTTTCAGGCTCGAAAGTTCCAAACATCCCAGATTTACCCTTGAGAATTACAGAAAATTTGAATGAGAACACTTCGTGTTTCTTGTGTGCTGCCTTTCCCTTTTGCTATGGTCTTTCCCTGCATGCTAAAGAATACTAACAAGCTGGCTGGGACATAGGGCCCTCGGGGGTGCTTATTTTACCTTAAACAGAGAACAAGATGTTGTTGAAAACAGGCTGTTAAGTCCCTTCCTCTCTCCCATTTTCTATCCAGCCCTCATGATATAAATGTTTGTTCTTCAAAATGAGGGAGAGATATCATATATTTGGGGTGTCTGTGCTGAGCTTCTTAGGAAGACTTATGTCTTGTTGATATCCAGGCTTCTTCACGAAAATTTAAAATAAATCAAGCTGTTGATTCACAGATTTTCTAGCTCTGATTTCCCTCTTGGGAAAACAAAAGAAATGGTTTTATGGTTCATTGTCTATTGTCAGAAAGTCTACATCATTCCTTTGCTTGTTTCTTTAGGCTCCAAATACATTTTAATTTAATAATAAGCTTTGCAACACAAATGGTACATTTTTGGGCTCCCAGGGTTAAAAAGTTATTAAAAAGCTGCAAACTGTAGCTTTTTTTTTTTTTTTAACTGAGGATAGGGGCACCTGGGTGGCTCAGTCAGTTGAGTGTCTGACTTTTGATTTTGGCTCAGGTCATGATCCCAGCAGTATGGGACTAAGCCCTGCATCCGGCTCTGTGCGAGCATGGAGCCTGCTTAAGATTCTCTCTCTCACCTCCTGCTCACAGTCTCTCTCTAAAAAACAAAACAAAACACAACAAAAATCATGGATAAAGAAAATAAAAATAAAACCGAGAATCATTTTCTAATCCTTCCTATAAGCTTCAGGAATGGTCAGACCCAAAATTTCCATGAGGCTTCCCAGATGAAGTTCTGGTGGTGGCATGACCCATGCAAATCGAGGCTCCATCTAATTCCACTTGAACCCATTACCTTGTGTGTGTATATGGGCTAGACACTGCTCTGCAGTCACATTCCTTATTTGGATAAGTGTCCATGAGAACACCATCCATCATTCCTTCTATGTGCTTGGGTATCTTCCAGGAACTTTGTCTAGAGTAGTGTTCAGAAATCTGGAGCATAGTGCAGTTATGGGAAAGTATCTAAGTGGTCCATGTCCTGACTGTGACGATCTTTCCATTTAGACAAAATGCTTATCTCTGGGATAGTAGAGTCTCTGAACACAGAATATGCTAGTGTGTTTATTAAACCAAAATACAGCAGGAAATAGGAGAATGGTTAAAAGGGAGACAGTGGCTATCAAGCTGAAGTACGCATAATTCTGTTGACTACAAGCTACCCTTGTCCTGTGATCTAGCCCTCAAATTTGGCCTCCGTAAATGGATGCTGGTGACCCCTCCTGGAGATGGCTCACTATGACAGCCCTGCTATAGCACGTCGCACCTTGATCATGTGCATCCAAGACCACATGTATGGACTTACAAGGAAAGAGGGACTCGTCAACTTCTAAAAAGGAATTAGTGCTAGTTGGAAATCCAAATGAGTGCTTGTAAAATTACTTTTTTAATGTGTTTACCCATTCATCTTACCCTGTTCTGCCCACCACAGGATGGCGCTGTGAGAGATGTGGGTAGCTTAGACATGGATCACAAACACTGCCCTTCAAGGCACTAGTGAGCTAGTGCTGTCAGTAACATAGGTTATGAAAATAACTTTAATTTTAAACCAAAATATAATATATTCTAATAATCTGCTATTTCTAATGTACTAATTACATTATTACAGTACATAATCTATTATGATAATATATTAAGGTTAAGTTGTCAGACCAATCCATGTGCAAGTATAATTATATTTATTTAATATGGAACAAATATATACTAACTTTAATATAGTGCAAAATGACACACATTTAAGTTGGGTGCGTAGACCCTTATGTGGAAGCGATGATTTTATACAAATATGTAAATAAATATAAGCTGATTTTTTAAATAAGATTTAGCAACATTCAAAATACAACTTTAAAAAGTCTGGAAAGGGGCTTCCAGCTTATGAAAATGATGCAAGCATAGTTAAAATATACATTGTTGTTTTATAAATGTTTAGGTATCACTCAGTATCTAAACACACGTGTGTATATAAATGCATACAATAAATGTATACATTGTAGGGAAAGCACAGTGTAATCAGTAAGGCATGGATTATTGCCCTGATTCCCTTGACCTTCTCAAAATATTTTCTAATTTCCCCTTCTTATTCTCATCTGGAGTTGTTAGTCTAAAAGTCATTATTTAAAAAACAAACAAAATGACGACAAAAAACTCTTAGTGGGACCTCAAACTACAGCCAAATCAAAATGAACAGAGTGCATTTTGTGCATCAAGAGCCTAAAGTTTCATTATTAAATATCTGTTTTTCTCTAGCTTTGCCTGGAAGAGTCTCCCCAGAGTATCCATGATAAGTATTTTCTAGAATACTCATGATCCCCAGTACACAGGATTATGGCAGATATTACCAAATGTACCAGTTAAAACTATCTGTTAAAACAAATGCTAAAACAAACCAACCATCAGATGGTTCATATATGATAGTAGTTTATTTCTTGTTAATGGAAGGTCCAAACCAGGTATTTCTTCTAGGAAGAGGAACTTTCCTTCAAGAAGTGATTCAGAGACCAGCCCCCTTACATTTTGTGCCTCTGCCATCTTTGTTACTCACTCTGCTTTCTCTTGTAGTGCTTGTCTGCATCAAGTTGGTGGAAGAGAAGAGACTTGTGGAGGGCGACAGGGACCACTTTGGGAGGCTATTATGGCCAAACCTGGAAGGACCACATGTCCCTTCTGTTCTCATTCGATTGGCTGTAAATATGTGTTTCTACCTAACAAAAAGGACACAGTGTATTATAGCCTACCTATGTTTCAGGTTTTGGAACACCTGGCCAATCTCGGTCTCACCAAAATGTGTGTGTTTTCAGGCTGTGTAGACAAAAGTGGTTGGCTTTGAAGGCTTTGGTGTTCATTCACAGCTGCCTCTAACCTCAAACTTCCTCTTTTCTTGGAATTTTGGTATATGTGATAAAGGCATATTACTTTCCATAATAAAAACGGAATTTTATTCCGGCACTTTTTGCTGGTATAGGTCCTTTAATGAATATTTGTTGGCAATATTTCACTGTGCGGAGGAGGTGAAGAGTACTCTATAGCCAGTTGGTACTGCCTGGAGCTGATTGTGTCTCTTCTCAACTCTGAGTTAATTGACAGCGTACTGGTAGTTTGAAATTGGCCATGGTGCTAGCACTTATACCACAGAGATTGGCAAGTAGTAGGGGCATTTCCCCTAGAGAGCCAGTTGTTACACATTTACCATCACACCTCTGGAGACTTTTCTTATTACCCAGTGGTTCATGGTTTGAGAAGGCTGGCGTGGCTAATGAGCCCTTTATCAAAGGCTGGGAGAGAACAACAATCAACAGGAAATTAAATGATTAAATAAACTCAGGGAAAAAGTAAGAAATTGTCTGCCTTCTTCTTCCTCAGTCTGAGAATATCTACTTCAGGGATTGTTCCTGGCTCCCCTCTGTCTCCATGTATACGATATGATCTTAGGAGAGGTCCCCTAGCAACTCACAGCTGAAGAGCTCTAGCCCATGAATGAGATGTGGTGATCCCTTTCCCACCTGCTAAAGGCCTGGCTTCTGGGTCCTGGACTTCCCCAGAAATTGACATTGTCATTTCCTTCTCTGTCAGTGAAGCCCTTGGTGTTCACATCTTGCCCTACAGACCCCCCACGAGGAGGACTAGTCATGAGTCCAGTGGGGCGGGGTGGGGGAAAGTACAGGTCAGTTCTGTAAGTGATGCATGTGTTTGCAGCAAAGGGAGCTAGTTGGTCTTTACTTTCCTCTCGGTGTCATCATGTACTACAAGGTGGTAACTATAATCACATCAACTTTTAATTCAACAATCAAATCCAGGAAATATTTTGCATGTCTATTCTGTGAAAAATGCTTCAGTGCATATAAAGGAGACTTGGAGGCTTGTAATCAAATAGTGGGGTTCAAGTAAGTATTTAGTACTCAAGCATAATTCTGACAGTGAAACTTAATCAGAAGTTAATTAATTAAAACATTTAAATTTGCTTATAAGCAGATGAAAGTCCTAACATCCTACACATCAACTAAATTTATACTCTTTAATTCAATTAAAATACTATATACAGTAGTTTGTGGAATACTGCTCTAGGCACATTTCTGGATACAGACATGATTAAGTCCCAGTCCCTGTTTTCTAAGAACTTAATATCTATAATTAACTAAAGTCAAAACAGTCACAAATACTTTAATAAAAACAGACTTCCTATAAAGAGTGCCTTGGAACTATACAGAAGATAGAGATTAATTGTGAAAAGAACTTTTATGAAAGAAATGGCACTTGGTTTTGATCTTGAGAAATGAATAAGATTATGCCAGATGACATCAGTGTTCCCAAAATGAAGGCCCAGCTTGAGCACAGAGTCAGAGACCGGAAAGGAAAGGCAAGTTAGAGGTGTATATCTGGCAGATCATGGGCAATGAGGCTGGAAAGGTAAGTTGGCCTCTTATCATAAAGGAATCTCAGTGCCAGGCTGAGGAGCTTGAATTTGATGTCGATGATCTGAGCGAAGCCAATAACTACCATCATTTTTTAAAGAAATAATCAGACTGGCTCTTAGAAAGATTATTCAGACAGCAGTGTAAGAGGCTGAAGAAGGAAGGCAAATTATGAGAAGAATGGGAATGTTAATGCTCAAACATTTAGAGTTGACGACACAAGTAGGAAAGATGCATATTTGGAAGCAGAATTGTTACAACACTTGCAGACGGGTTTGAATGCAGACACAGTGAGGATGAGGTTATCCTGAGAGAAAGCCAGAACACAACCCCTTCCGCACACACATAGTGAGTCTCGGCCACGCATCAGGTGCTTCACTCAAAGGAGTGAAAATAGTTCCCGAATTCAGTTTATAGGGGAGGCAGACAGTCCAGCTGTGGATAAAATAACCGAAAGGATGACAGCTATCACTTAAAATCGGCCTGTTATGTGCCAGACTCCATTGTAACCATTTTGCATCTATTAACTCATTTAGCCTGCCTGACAACTATTATGTAGATGAAGAAACTGAGGCACTGAACAGGAAGGATCACCCAGCGAAGCAGTGGTAGAGGTGGGATTCAAACCTAAGTTCATGCTCTGAACTACTACATCCCATCAGGAGAGAGTTGGGTGGTGGTCAGCAGTTAGAGAGGGGCGGCAAAACTTGGGAAAGGTATTTCAGGAAGTGAAAGGAACACATGGAAAGGCATACAGAGAGTTGGAGGAAGGAGGTTGCAGATGAGAGAAGAGTTTTATGTTGGGCCTCGTTTGGACTGCTGTAATATTTAGGTGGGGACGTCTCACTAAGGAGATGATGGGTGGGTGTTTTTGAAGTTACCAGGCATTTTTAATTTGACCTCTTTTTTCTCCATGTTGGCAGACATGCTCTAGTGCATTCCAGATGTATTCCACTTCTGTGTGAGCAGGGAAGTGGATCTCGAGAAAGCAGATGTAGTACTACCTTCTAGTTCTTTCCTGAAGGGTTCCATTGTTCACTAATAACTCATTTCAATCTAATAATCCAGGAGTATTTTCAATAACAGTGGCTGCTATGGGAGTACCACTGTGACCCACATGTCCCCAACCCTTGAAGAACTCACACTTTGGTGGGTGTGCAACCCAACTGTGGCAAGTATCTGAGTAGCCACGTCCAAACTTGGAAAGATGGAGTTAGCTAAGGAAAAAATAATGATCTTCACAGCTTCCAAGCAGGAATTGGGTGGCTTAACATGAGCGTGCATGTGTGAATATGTGTGTGATCGTGAAAGCATTTTCTGTTGAGATGTAGGAATCCGTGTAGATGAGTGATAGAAAGGAAAAGAAGGAAAGATCTTTTTTAGATATTCAGTATTTCAGAAGTTCTCTGATATTTTAAGGATAACATATTTTAGATTTACAAAAGAAAATTTTTGTGACCCCTGGCTTAGGAGATTTGCTTTGGCTATTCTTCCTTAAATTGTTTTTACTCTAATATGGGGTTAGAGAAGACCGTTACAACAATGATCATCATGTATGTGTCTTCTTTCTGAAGATGAAGGCAAATGGAACTCCAGTCTCCCTAGCATAGGCCAGTTCAGTGGTCTTTCATGTAGGAAGCTCTCAAAGAACACCAGCCATGGCTGTAGTAACTGTGTAGTAACTATTTCATGTTAAGAGAGAAATCACATTTTGAGACGACAACAACAACAAAAAATTTACTATTGTACTCATGGTTCCATTTTATTTTTTTATTTTTTTTTTTTTTTACAAATAGTTTATTGTCAAATTAGTTTCTACATAACACTCAGTGCTCATCCCCAAAGTGCCCTCCTTCATGCCCATCCCCCCCTCCCCCCCACATCCATCAGTCCTCAGTTTTTGTCAGCATTCAAGAGTCTCTCATGGTTTGCCTCTCTCCCTTTCCCCCACCATTTCCGCCCTTCTTCTCCCCCTTGGTCCTCCGTCAAGTTCCTGCTAATCCTCCTATACGTGCAAACATATGGTATTTGTCCTTCTCTGCCTGACTTATTTCGCTCAGCATAACACCCTCATGGTTCCATTTTAAGTGGTACTACTGAATTAAAGCTATTCAAGGAAGTTAAATACAGAGGCGGGGGTGAGGTGGGGACATTGTGTGATGTATGTTCACTGAAATACTAAACACTCCAATGTAACATCAATATATAATTTGTATGGTTACAAATATTATTGGCATAAATAATTCATGCTGTTATTTTTTATTTACTCGATTAACAGCGTCTTTGTCATTTTTATCAGTCATGATGCCATTGCAATCTTGCACATTGTGTTTAAAGAATACTCAGGGAAATGTTTCAACTGTGTGTCTGGATGGTGTAATGTATTTATTCATTTAGTCAGTTGAAATGAAATAGAGAGTGTTTAATATGCATGTCTGCATTACACTACATTCTCTCCAAATAAATTACAGACAGTATTACTCTTTCATTGTAAGAAAAATTATAGTTTGATTTTTTTCCAAGAAGCCAAAATGCAGCCATTTTGTACTTTTAATTGCAATTTTTTGAGGCTCTTCAAACGAGCGTTGAATAATCCTGAAAATTTCTATATTGAGATGTCAATAGGACAACTTTGGTAACTTGAGTGAGCTATATCAAATATGAGTTGAATTACACTGAGTAAAAAATATAAAATGGTTTTTCTACTCACAGGGCAAATATACTTCTGGAAAGCATAAATTGCTGTGACGCAGCCGGGCCTTTATATTTGTATCGCTCAATGTAGCAGCCATTGTTTTGGCTCCTTGAGGCACTTTTGAACGTTGCCAGCTATAATGTCACCGGCACAGGGCATTCTGTCCCTTTCCTCCTCTCTTCTTCCAATGCTCTGTCCCACTTCCTGGAGCTCCCATCTTTGGCCTCTCCCATACCTCCTCTTATAGCATACCACCCAGATCTTCTCGCTGAGTTACCGTCCCTCTCAGCTTCCCTCAGAAAGAAACTCGGGTTCCTTTCCACAGCTGGTCTCTACTTACTTAAGGTTAGAAATCATGGAGTCACCAAAGTAATTTATGTTCAGGTTTGAGGGACTGGTGTCAGAGAAAACCAGAACTGGACAGTAGTCAGAGATTATATCCGGGACTGTTTGTCCTAGGGGGGAAACAGACCTCAGTGTAGAACTGGGCTCAACCCCAAATACAACAAGAATAGTGGGGAATTGTAGTCAAGGAGCAAGGTGGGGGTCGTTGGATGGAAAAATTACTCAGAGCAGGGTAATTCTTGCCAACGTGTCTAACAGGATCCTTCAGAAGGATGAAGACTAAGCATTTTATTATCACGATAGCACATTGTATTTTGGAGACTTGCCTTCAAGGGAAGAATTTGAACTAATGACCATCTCCCATGACTGGAACATTCAGATGGAGAAAGGGGTGCATTGGACCTGGGAGTATGTGATTCTTGTTTCAGGCTCCTCTGTCCTGCCATGCTCTTTCTCGAATGGATCTTATCTCCTCTTGGAAGAGTTTGGCCCCTCATTTTCCCCCAGAACTTGCTGAGCCAAGAATCCTTTGGTTCTGTATTGAACCAAGCCAGGTGAAGAAAGCAGCCCGGCACCCACAGCCATGGCTAAGCTTTCTAAGCACCCCTTGGCTCCTCCAACCAAAATGTCAATTCTGTATTTACTAACTCTTACACAGTGACTCATCCCTACCACAGAGGGTGAATACTGCTATAATGCCAAGACGGTTTGATCACAAACTCTCCTTTCAATGACGCCCTGAATAATATTTTTTCTACTACTCCTTAAAAAAAAAAGCCTCATCCCAAGAGATATAACATAGATTTATCTGTGCCAGCTTCTCGTCACTAGAAAAAGTCTAGTAAAGCCGAAAATGTCATTTGCTGTGTCGAGGCTTGTCATTATAAGAGAGGCATTTTAAACAGCAATCTGAGAGCGAAATGTTTTTGGATTTTACACTGGCCAGGCTGTTCTGAACAGACTCTGAGTGAGAATAGTCAAATATGTTAATCATCTGCTTTGGAGAACAGAAGGAAGCCAGTTTAACTTAAGCTGGACCGATTTGCGACTTGGAAGACACTGGCTCTGGTTTCTCAAAGGCTAGAGGAAGGAAGTGTTTTCAAGGCATCCTATGATTTTTTTTCCCGGGTTGTTTTTTCCAAATTTTTATTTGGTTCCCTTTGTGTAAAATGCACTCTTCTGGTTAAAACCCAGACTTTCCCATGTAAGCATCCAGATTTCACAACTCGGTTGGATTAGACACTTGGCAAATCTCACAGAAGTGTGGCAGAGCAGGGCTGCAGTCTAAATCAGCCCAAGCACACAATAATGAGGACTGAGAACCCCATAGAGACCTTTCAAATAAAGAGGAGTCCAGCCCTACCCTGTGCGTGTAAGTGACACAGGCTTGGGGGCAACCTTAGTCAAACTCATTCCTCCTCATTCTTGGGGAAGATGAAAGGAAACCTAGAGAGGAGATACTTCCAGACCCTTGTTCTTTTCTTTTCTTTTCTTTTCTTTTCTTTTCTTTTCTTTTCTTTTCTTTTCTTTTCTTTTCTTTTCTTTTCTTTTCTTTTCTTTTTTCTCTTCTCTTCTCTCCTTCCTTCCTTCCTTCCTTCCTTCCTTCCTTCCTTCCTTCCTTCCTTCCTTCCTTCCTTCCTTCTTCCTTCCTTCCTTAATGCTCCCAAGTATGAGACCCTAATGTAAGCTTATAAAAATTTTCAAAGTATTTAAGAATTCTTTAGCTCCCAAGCAGTTAACCTCAGGGAAGGGTGATGAAATGACAATTCCTGGAAATATTAGAAGCTTACGTTATTTTTGTTTTTCATTTTGTAAAGTCCATGTCCACAGCCCTGTGCCAACAGTGATCTGATTTGTGAATAGGGACTCCCTTCCTTCCTTCCTTCTCCCCTTACTTTTCTCTTCATGCTTCCTTCCTTCTTGCCTTTTTCCTTCCTTCTCTCCTTCCTCCCTTCTGTCCTTTGTCTTCATCTCTCAACTCTGACAGCTTCCTGGGCCCTTGCCCCACTAGCATCTGCCTCCTCTTGATTCTAGACGGCATTGGGAGGTGTGCTGAGCCAGGAGGTATGTCTAAATTTGAGCTGCCGAGACAGGCTGGTGCCTCTGGAGGCCCCCAAGAGCTGCAGGGTTACTGAACAGGCAAGTTGTAGATCCTTATCTGGTAATTTTTGCCCTTTACGAAGGAAAAAAAAAACCCACTTCTTTAAATCAAACACTAATGGTTCAGGCCAGCTCTGTTCATACACTACCATTGGCCATTCTCTTTTGAAGGCCCCCCTTTGCTGCCACATTCCAGTTAACCTTGATTAAATTAATGTTGGCTTGTCTGTCACTGGTAACATTCACAAAAATGAATCACCTCGTGAGGATGATTTTAATTACCATTTCCTTGTAACCTTTCACCATTCTTACATGCATACCGGTTGGGAGCATCTGTTTGAACTGTACATGCAAAGATATTAAACACTTGAAGAATAGCACTCTTCTTCCCCCCCCCCCAGACAGTTTTGAAATCTGTTTCTTTATCAGGATGATGGCAGGTCTGGGACCACACAGGTCGTGGAAAGACCGGTCATGTCACTAAAGGCAAAAGAATCAAGTTTCACTGAGGAACCTCTTCTAGCCTGTGGCTTTTCTGAAAAGAAGTCAATGCAGGTTTGAAAATGAGCATTCACACATCTCTTTAAACTGAACATTATTTGCTTAGAAATTCTTTGCAAATTGGTCTGAAGTCACAATTCTTCCAGATTTTCTTTTATTATTTGAAATATTTTCAGTATTTGATTCTTTAAATGGCAAGCAGCTGTGCCAATTTTTTGGATTCTGTCACTTGCCAGCTTTTTCTTTTGAAAATACGCTTCATGCTCCATATTCTGATTCTTGGTGCCTACGTTTGGAAAGAGCTGGCATTGACATGCCCATGAAGAATAGCATCAGGATCCTCCCTCCCTCTGGCACATGTGTAATGGGTACGGATTTTGTGTGTCATGCCTTGTGAAGTGTGGCCATGGTCCCTGCTCTCAAGGGCCTTCCGGATGCTGTGTTCAGCAAGGTAAAGCAGACTTCTTCATAGTTGGCAGCCGGTGGGGCCTGGCCTCATTCGACAGACTCTGAAGGGAACCCCACCACCACCCCTTCAAATGATAGAGGTCAGCTTGGGGGATGTTCCACAGCATTCCTGGGCCTCCGTCTCCTCAGCTGTAAATTGAGTTGATCTAAATGGGTCTCCAGGAGCTCCTTCATCTCTGAAACGCAGGACTGTGGCTTCCTTCCTCTGGGTTGAGGGATTATTCCCCTTTAGAACACAGAGTTGTACTCTAAGCTGTGTTCATTCATTTATTCCACAGTATAAGCTCATTTGTGGGATCTCTTTCCAATTTTTGAGCCCCCCAGACTTGAGGTTTGCAGAGAAGGTGGAAAGCCTGAGGGAGCTGGGGGTGTGGGGCCTCGAGGTAGGGGAGGGAGAACATGCCCTGCGGGTGAACTTCCCAGTTCAGCAACTCTCCCCGGTGCTCGCCAGAGCTCCTGAGCTCTGCTCTAGCTCTTACTTCTCTAGCTCCACAGCTCCCTGCCACACATCCCATGAGCCAGCCTCACAAAAACACTTGTATCTTCCAGCGTGCCAGGCCGCCTTGTATTCTCCCACCAGGCCCTCCCAACTCCAGTCTGTTTGAGGGCTGCTTCCTCCCTGCTTGCCTTAGGCCAGACCCTCATCTGACCTCCCATAATCCCTTGGGCTCTCTTCTAATAACGGCTCTTTTCAGAAATATTGTAATAGCCTTACCTGTATATGGCCTTCACTCTACTGTTCACTTCTTAAGGAAACAAACTGTGTTTTTTATACATCATTGCATATATGCATTATCTGCCCCGTACTAGGTGCTTCATAAATATTTGTTGGCTGGAGGTTTCAAATAATTAACATCATTGAAGTCATTTTTAAAGTTTGAAAGCCCTACCTTTGTTTTCTTCCTCCAAAGTGTTCCTTTCTATTAATAGATTACAATCTATCATAATTAGTGTAAACTTTCTATTTCTCGTAGCTAATGCCCTTTCTTAACACTCTAATCCTGGATTCATTCAAAAAAAAAAAAAAAAAGAAAGAAAGAAACGAAAGAAAAGGAAAAAAGAAAGCCTTTAGGCATACAAATCCAAACTCATCTCCTTATGAACAAAAACCTCAATAAGTCTCTGGTCACCTGTCAGGGTTTTTACAGGTAGCACCACATGCATCAACACTGACTCTACTGTTGAAAACAGTGCTTAAGCATGCCTCTGTGAAAATCTCAGACTTTTTTGAGCTAGAAAGTAATTTAAATTTTATGTAGCTAAACTCACTGGTTTTTAAGTCTAGGAATGGCATGGTGACTTTTTGAGGTGACAAAGGTTATGAATTGGAAGGCTTTCAGCTTGTCTTTAGTCTGGCTTATCTGGAGCCTCAACATAGCTATTGAAGTTCCATGTGTCAGATGCAGGTATAATGTCCAGCAGTATAAGAGGGGTTCTATCTTTCTGTGTTTCATCAGTAAAGAAACTTCTCCCAGAAGGCCTTCCATAGATTTTTGCCTCCTCTCTTTTAGCCAGAATAGGTCACCTCCACCCCTAAGCCAGTCGCTTGCAAGAGGGCTAAAATTATTACCAAGATAGATCAGAGGGTTTACACCTAAATTTGGAATAGCATCGTTTCATTGACGAGTGGATAGTAGAACAAAATTGTGGGTCCCTTATCCAGGTAGAAGGTGAGAAAAAAATTTTTTTTCATAGACAACTGACTCCTTATTAACAAACCTTGAACTTGAATCCCTTTCTGGCTCTCCACAGGTACATTAGTATCACTACTTCCTGTCATGCTTCAACCATATGGCTTTGCAAATGTGACTCACCTTGGAAAGCAGGTGAAATCCTTCAAGTTTAGGAAAGGGTGGCTCCATTTCTCATTTGCTGATTCTGCCCTGAACAACTGAGAGAAGTTGCTTCCAGACATTGATCTTTCATCTTGCAGAGTATTTTTAGGAGTTGTGTTAGAATTTTTTGTTTTATTTATGGGCTCTGGAGGGCAAGCAGATAAATTGAGATGTGGAATGCCAGCTTTTGTTCTTTCTGTCAATGTCCAGATGAAAGTGATGAGGAATAGCGTTCAGGCTCATTTCAGAGAGGAGGTGGGGTAGGGTGGGGTAGGGCGTGATGGGAGGGGGGCATTAGGGAGACAGGCAGAAGCACTAAATCTGGTTGTTTATTAAAAGGTCAGTGAAATCAAATGGCACAGACAGGTTTTACAAACAGAACTAAGAAAAAATAAGCCTCTCTAGGTCAGTCTATCCTCAACCTAGGATGGTTAATCAGCACAGTGGTGACAGAACCTCTGGATAGTCTGTGGTGAGCAGAGCTAGATCATGGTTGTCATCTTGCTCTCAGTGTCCCCAGAACGGTCTGCCATTGACCCCACTGTTGGGTTAGAATCAGAGAGGTTATAAACAGGAGTATTCATATTTGACCCGTGTTGTTCATATAAGCTGACATCATCTTATTATCCAGGAATTAGCTTAAATGTTACCTCCTTAGAGAAACTTTTTCTACCCAAACTAATGTAAAATTTTGTATCTGCTCCCTCCAAACCTCCCTGCACTTGCATTTTGACACCTGTTTAATACTCTGAATATGACATATCTTTTTTTTTAAAGTTTATTTATTTATTTTGAGAGACAGAGAGAGCACGAGCAGGGGAGGGGCAGAGAGAGAGGAAGACAGAGAATCCCAAACAGGCTCCACACTGTCAGCAGAGCTCCATGTGGGGCTCAAACTCACAAACTGTGAGATCATGACCTGAACCAAAATCAAGAGTCAGACGCTTAACTGAGCCACCCAGGTGCCCCCTGAATACCACATATTTTGATCTGAAATGATCTTCATTTGTGTCTCTACTTCATGTATTTATTTAATTTATTATTATTTTATTTTTACTTCATGTATTTAATTTAACTTCATTAGAACAGGGTCTTGCTGGCTCTGCCTATTGCTGTAGCTCCAACACCTAAAACGATGACCTGTAAGATAGGTGCTCAATTGTTGAATGACTGAATCCTGTTTTATACAATGAAGTCATGCTTTATATAAGGAAGACAGGAAATTAAAGTAGATTTATTTACCATTGGTATTATGGCATGGCCATTGCCTTGTTTTAGCAAAAATGATATTCATTTATCCATCCAACTACCCAAGAAATATTTGTTGATTACTTACTAAAAACTATCTTTGGTGTTGAGGCCCCTATGTGAAAGCGGACTGACATTTAATAGGGGAGACAGACATACAAAGAAGTAAATGTGCAGATACCATGATTAAAATTACATACAAGGAAAAGAGGAAATGATTGATCTGCCTGGGAGGAAATGTCAGGAAGACTTGTACACAGAAAATAATGGTTGGGTTGGATCATGCAATATATGTGACTATTTACCAAGGCGGGACAGAAAGAAAGGAGAGCAGTCATGCCAGGGAAATCAGCATGAGCAAAGACGTAGAGATGTGGCATTGCTTGGAATGGTGGCAGAAATGCTTTAGTTTCTAATGGCTAGAGAGTAGCCTCATAAGGATAAAGGTGTGAGGAGGGGATATGGAACCAAAGTTGAGACTGGAAAGCCAGACAAAAGCCACATGGGGAGGGCTTTGTATATTACATTAAAGATTTTCATTTTTATCCATAAAATAGATATGAATAAAATATGAAGAGCTATCAGGACATTTTATACCAGGCAATGTAGTTATCAGTGTTGTGTCTTAGAGACATCATTTATGAAAATACACTGGTTAGATAAGAATAGAGCTGGCTTGATTCATATCTATTCTCACAGCTCTGTATTGATTTATGGGCCATCGTCCATCTAGTAGGAAGTTCCTAATGGCAGGTGTCCTTTTCTTTTTGTCTTTCTTACCTTTTAAAAATCAGTGCCTTTGATGAAGATATTGGAGGCCACAAAAGTAATGGGGATCACTAATCTATGGGTTGATAAAATTATTTTAATGGGGTAGAAGCAATATGAACCAAGGTGACAGTGCCTACGGACAAATGTAACACCCTGAAATGAACTGAGCAAATCAGGAGAAGAAAGGCATCCTTATAAGCAACTCTTCTGAAAATGCATGGGTGTTGTCCAGCTCAGGGGAGTGAACAGCCCTACCTGCCTCTGCCTGGCACCAAGGTCTAGTTTGAGTCTCCAAATTTTAGCAGAAATACTGATCCTGTCGGAGTACTTCTGGTGCAAGAAAACAACCGAAATGATGAAGAGTCTGGGATCCACCTGATATACAAGGAATAGTTCTAGAAACTAGGGCTAATTATTTGGGAAAAAGAGATCCAAAACATGAGATCAACTTCTAAATGTTTGAAGGACATGTACGAGAGCTTGGAAGAGAGTTAGGATGACTTAGCGAGTCAAAAGAAATGAACCAAGTGTCTGTTATGTGTTAGGTATTCTGTGGAGATTGATAAGAATCACTCCCTCTTATTAGGGCACCCTACGTCTGATGGTGTTTGTTAGATGCACGCAAGTGTGTTTGAGAGTAGCTGTTGAATGGAAGGAGGTAATAGAGGAGAGTGGACAAATATTAGGGCTGCATGATAAAGGATCCCTCATGTCATGGTAAGGTACAACCTAAATGTCTCATGTCTGCTAGGTTTCATGAATTAAACTTCCTTTGTATGTCTACTTTGGAACACAGATGTAGTCAGAAGAGTACTGGATTTGGAGTAAGGAGCTCTAGGTAGGTAGCAGGGTCCTGCCATTTACTAATGTGACCCTATGAAGACAACTTGTGGTGTCTGAGCCTCAGCCTTACAAGTAACATCCTATGTTTAGGAAGTGATCTAACTGTAAGTGACTTGCCAGTTCTTTATTACTACAGAGACCCTAATTCTGAGTCTCTGTACAGTTACAAGTGGTGATGAAGGAAACATTATTTGTGGTGTAAGATCTTACTAGCATTTGCTACAGAGATGAGATTCTTTTTTGGATATAAATCCTGTCCTGTGTTGTATGCAAGGGATTACATGAAAATCTTTGTTTGAGTGTTGCCTTGAAAAGCTACGTTTATTCAATATTCAAATGAATACCTCCAATATGGGCATGCTTATTTGCACATAGTGAATTGAGAAAAAGGAGGATTCAGTTACTTTAAAGGAATTGGGTCATATGGATAAAGTATTTCCATGTTTGCATAGAAAAACTAAGTTCCTCTCACCATACCTAAAGCTTTAAAGTGAAAATATCACAATTATCACAATAAAAATGGATATTTGAACATTAGTGGAGTTAGTACACGCAAATAAGTAACCTTTTTTAGCATCTTCCTAAAATATACCAGTCACATATATTATATGTGCTACTCATTTCATGAACAGTAGAAGCCCTGAGAAATAAGGGCAGATGACGATCGGAGGCTCATGAAAGTAGAGTAATTCCCAGATTTATATGGCTTCCTAACTAGCAGACCAGGGATTTAATCTGGGACTTGACAGCCTTTGTGTTTTTCCATTCCAATCAGGAAAGCTTAATGGATATAATTGGGAAGACAAAGGATGCAGCTGGACCTACTGTGGACTCACGGTTTATAATGTTAGTGAAAACAGAATAATTATATTCCAGAATTTTACCATTACATGTCTAGCTGTCCTTTGAATTAGCGCACTTTCAAAGAGATGAAAAGATTAATAGGTTGATAGATGAATAGACAAATGACAGGTAAATGGTGGATTTTTGTGTGTATGGAAACATTGACAGAAAGTTTTACATATTAGCAGTTACGGAACTTTCTGTTAAAGTTAAAATTATACATGCTTAGTTGCCAAGCTTACCGCTATTACTGCTTCTCTTCAGCATTGGGTAGAAGGCAATTTGTGAAAAGGATTTGTAATCTTTTTTTGTATATCATATATTCTTCTGTACAACTGTGTTACAAAGATGTTTCTATTTAAATTCATCAATCCCCTCCCTCTTCCATAGTGAAATATGGTGAGCTAACAGGGCAGGCTGGCCATCTTTAAGCAACGTTTCACTCAAAATGGCAGCACTGAGGAAAATGGTGGAAAATACTGCCACTCCTATGCCTGCTCTGCCCACCACTCCCACCAGAGAAAAGGGCTTTCCATCAATTCTTATTTAATTCTCAAAGCAATTGGAAGTGGCTAGATTTACCTTTGGCTGATAGAGGTGAAATAGGCTGTTGAAAGACATGTCCTAGTGGCAGAGGAAACCCTGACGGGGGTTCTGAGATCAAGGGTTTGCTTGCTCTGCTGCCTTCACACTCCACAGCATTGAAATGGACTGACTGTGTCTTACTTATTGCTGACTCTCTGGCACTTAACATCATGCTTGTACACAGTAGGGCTTTAGTAGAGGAAGAAAGAAAAGCAGACAAATCTCTAGAAAATATAATTCATAAGGTATTAAATAGTCTGTTATTAGTCATTCTAGGTTTTTATGAAATATCTAATACAAAATAAACCCTTGATCTATGAAAAGATCTGAAAATAAAAATCCACAATATTTCAGCAGTAACCCTAGTTATCTGGTAAGAACTCATTCAATAACATCCTTAAAGCAGTTGGCTTTGGAAAAACACTCAATTTGACCCAAAGGAATTTCGTAAAGCATTTTAGCCATTAAAGGAAAGGAAAGTTCTATTGAGCTTTTTAAATGCTGTGTGAGCCCATTTGTTTAAACTAAATACTGAAGTGTCTTAGATTTTAATGAACCTAACTGAAAATTTAGCTAAAAACAACTCTTTGGGAACCAGATGGTGCAGCCACCATTGTGAGCCGAGCTCAGCTCTCCTGTTTTCTGAAGTGCATGTCAATTTAGCTCCCCAGAATTCACAGGACAAGGATGCAGTTAATTCTGGGAGCCTCTGTACCCTTTTCACCTATGCCTTTCAAATCAACACAAACTTTGCCTTCAGTGAAGTGTGTGTGTGTGTGTGTTTGTCTGTCTGTCTGTCTGTCTGAGAGAGGGAGGCTGTAGGAAAGGATGCCATTTCCCCAAGTTTTCATCTTCTTACCTGGTGTGTGGGACAGATGAACACTTCTCGGACTTTAGTTAATGAAGGCAAGAAGAAAGATGGAAGGCCCTTCAAGAGCTCAAAGCAAATTATAGCTTAACTGGATCTCTCAAAGAGCATTGGGTGACGGCCGAGGGCATGAAACAGTCAGTGGCAGAATTTAGAACTACAATTCTATGATATTATAAAAAGTGCCTGGCTAAAAAGTAAAACAAGTAGGTGCTTTTTAGTCGCCACTTTGCTTTTTTTTTTTGGCCTCAATTTCTCTGAATTCTTGACCTTCAGCCACATGGTTAGACAAATCATTTGTTTTCTCTCTGCTCTGTCTGTATACTAATCTGTTGGATCATCCCTTTCCACTTAGGATCTTTAGGTCTTCTCAACACATGTGTGAAATAAACTATAAGGCACAAGGATTCTTTCAAACCTCTTTGTTCAAGAGCTCAGTGTTAGAGGCTCATCACATGTTTGGTAGGCTTGGTTGAGTTCCTTTGTGGGTCAGCTTCTTGGCCTTCAGGCAGTTTTTGGAGGTAGTTATCAACTGCTAGTTGACAACTGCCAATTCTTTCTTATTCCTAAAGACTGAGGCTTATTCCATCAACCATGAGTTAGATCCCGGATGATGACCCCTGAAAGACCAATATGGCTGTCTCCTTAAAGGCAATGTTTAAGCGTTAGATCTGTGTTTATAACTTGGTATAAACCCTCTGGCTGCATGTAAGTACTGAGGCTAAAATTTACTCCCTAAATACTTATTAAGCACACAGTGTGGTGCACACATACACATGCACACACACACAGAACACATGGTCATTGACTTTGTGGGACATAAGTGGTACACCTAAAAATCACAAACAGGTCATTACAACACATTGCAAAGCTGACAGACTAATGGGCATTTACCGGGAGAAATCAAACTTAAATGGCCTGTGTGTGACAGTGAACTAAGCAGTACAAGGAGTAGACAAGGATAATTGGTTACTGAAATCGTAACAAGATCACCGTCATTGAATTGTCTTGGCTTGTACTTCACCAGGAAGATAAACACCACTCACACAGTTTCTGAGAGGGTCAGGGAAGTAGAAAAAAAATTCTGGGAACTAGGCTAAATGGGCAGAAAGGGGGCAGGCCAAGGCATGGTGTCCCTGGCAGAAATGGAGACAATCGGGCTTGCCTTGAAAGAACTTCCCTTTTATCAGTTATAAGCTGGAACTTGGCTGATCCGGGAGCCTGAGCTTTGCTCTCTTCACTGGTTTCCCCGGCAGCTGGCACAGTGGCTGTAGGCAGTTGTTTTGAGGGCTGGGTCTTTTTTGGCTCTTCTTTCTTTGACTGACAGGGGCCATTGGAGAGAGGTGAGGGGAATTAGAAAACAGCTAGAGGGAGAAACAAGTCATCCTGCCATCTCCTAGGTATTTATTACTTGAATTTTCTCTCTGCAAGTTGATTTGGGTCAGCCAGGAAATTAGCAGTGGGATAATGTGGTTCTGTAAGGGTTCCTTATTTATCGATGCTAAGGGCCTTGGGAATGTGTATTTCCTTTGTTCCATTTCTCCACAGTGGTGGGAGTGCTAGATATAATATTAATCATAAAGTTTTCTTTATCATTTCCAGTTGCACAGAGATATTAAGAGTTATGGCCACGAAGCCTTGGTACAGCTATATTTTACTGCCCACGTGTCTTCCCAGAGATGACACATATGCTTTACATTTTGCTGCCATTATTCTTCATGAGATCTTTGGGCATCAATCATCACTGTGGTGGAAAAATGAAGATGGGGGAAAAAGTGCCAGTCTGTAAGAACAAAATGATGTGTTTGTCTGTAGTGGTAAGGGACAGTCTCTGAATGCAGAAACCAAAAAATGCTCTCTGACTTGTACCTCTGGAATGAGATTCATCAGCAATGAAACCAGAACCCCAACCAATAGTTGGTATTGCAGAAGTGTTTCGAGAAGCTTTGTTGCTGACAGCATATGTGGAATTCAAATCCCATGGGCAGTGTAATGCAATCACAGAGTCTGGGCCATGAGGAAAGAGGAAGGATGGCGGCCCTCCAGAATGTCACATCAAGCGTGGCCTGGTTTACGCCAGAGATGAATGGGGTGTTAAAGCAGTGAGGGAAGGTGCTCCAGGAATGGCCTCCCTGGCTCTCAGTTGCTGGTGGGAACCCGAGCTGGGCTTTTCAAGTGGCATGGATTCTCAAGTGCCTGACATGGCCAGTTTGCTTTCATTGTCATCAAAATTTTATTTTCCATTCCTGAGAAGCCATAATGGCTGACAGAGTGCTGTGATAAGTATACATACGATTAAATTAGGGCTATGGTAATGATAGTTATCATGGCTTGAGTGTCTGCTTTGTCCTACGTGGGCTTTGTCCCTGCTTGTCTCTGAGATGGGAGGCATTATTCTTACATGAGGAGACTGAGGCCTAAAATGGTTATGGTGTCATGGTCACATGGCTGGTAGAGGCAGAGCTGGGATTTGGATTTCTGTAAGCTAAGTACATTTGTATGCTTCCATAGGGACAGGTACATGTCATCACTTGGACCTCTTTATATGTTGAGCATGTAGAAAATTAACTGCTGGCATGGAGCAACACATGCCCTGATTGCCCCAGCACAGATCCCCGATTCCACAGACACCCCAGGACCTCAGCAGAGTGCCACACCATGGTGAACAGCATCTTCCCTTGAGATGAAGCAGGCCTAGGGGTACCTTCCTCCTGACTTCCTTCTCCAGGCCATTTCTGTGCGGTGACTCATCAAGTCAAACCCACTTTAGAACTAGAATAAACAGGGATGTCTGAGTGGCTCAGTCAGTTAAGCGGCTGACTTTGGCTCAGATCATGATCTCATGGTTCATGAGTTTGAGTCCCGCATCATGAGTTCAAGCGCCACATTGCACTCTCTGCTGTCAGCTCAGAACCCTCTCCAGATCCTCTGTTACCCTCTCTCTCTCTGCCTCTCCTCCCTGCACGTGTGTGTGCATATACTGTCTCTCTCCCTCTCTCTCAAAAATAAACGAACATTAAAAACTTTTTTGAGAGAGAGGGAGAGAGACAGAGCATGAGCAAGGGAGGAGCAGAGAAATAGGGAGACACAGAATCTGAAACAGGCTCCAGGCTCTGAGATGTCAGCACAGAGCCCAACGCAGGACTTGAGCTCCTGAACCATGAGATCATGACCTGAGCCAAATTCAGATGCTTAACTGACTGCCACCCAGGCACCCCAGAAATAAGTAAACATTAAAAAAAAAAAAAAAAAAAGAATAAACAGTACCCAGTGGGTACTTTTCAAATGTAAAAAAGGATGAAAAGGATGTCTGGACCAGGGGAAGTGGAAGTGTCTCTCAGCAGTAGTTATTTTTCTCTTGAGTTTTAATGCCAGACTGGTAACACCGGATTGCACACCCATCTCTGGGGAAGGCAGAGGACTCTTGTCTGCATGACAGAGGCCAAAGTTATTGTACTTACCTGAGTGAGCATTTAGTTTGTTTTGATCCCAGGCCTCAAACTCCAGTTTTTATTTCAGGTAGACTCCTTCCAGATATCCTCTGGCATCACAAAAAAGCCCAGACCTCAGAACAGAATGACCCAGCATCCATCCATCTACCCTAGTGGTAATAAATGGCTTCTCTTTTGTCACTAGGAAGTAAAACAAATGACCCCTCAGCTATTCACCCTCTTTAAGGTTCTATCTGACCTTGGAGGAAGTTGAGTGGAGGAGAATATAGTATTTCCTGAGGTGTTCATGAACTAGCTCCCCATTAGCCTTCACGGTTAGCCCATTGTCCTCTCTGTTTGCAGCTTTTCTTTATGAGTGTTCATGAGTATTACAGAAAAGAGCTCCCCAGTCATCTCACTTGGTTAAGAAGATAGTGTCTCCCCATTGGGACACCCTGGCCATTTCTCAACAAAATGTTCTGCCTCTTCTGACTCTATCACATAAGCTAATTAACCTCTTTATGGATTTTTCCTTCTACTTACTTTAATTCTGGGCCTTGGGAATGGAAGAGTCATTTGTTGAACTTCTGGCAGGGTGAGAATTTCTCATAGTTTGCTTTTGGTTCTTATACATAGAACTGAAGGAAGCAGGCATAGAAGGCAAAGAAAAGAACCTAGGAAGAAAACAAGACTTCCTGGAGATACCCGGAAACAACAGCCATACCTAAAGCAGGCAGGGCAGGGAGGCCGAAGATGCTTTCTCTTTCTGCCTTGTTGGGGTTTGTGTTTTCCCTCTTTTTTTTTTTTCTCTGTGCTACAAGGTAATAAATGCTCCTATTGGCTGTGGAGAATCCTTGGTTGTAGAATTCTAGTTCTATAGAAATACCTCCCTTCTAGTTCTGCCTGGGGAACTAGACCCTGCTCTCACCCCCTCCTCCACACTACCCTGCACCCACTCTTTGAGTATGAACTCAAGGAGCTGGGATGAATTTTAAAACTGTCGAAGGCTGGGGCGCCTGGGTGGCTTAGTCGGTTAAGTGTCCGACTTTC
Organism: Hyaena hyaena; assembly: GCF_003009895.1. Taxonomy (NCBI): domain Eukaryota; kingdom Metazoa; phylum Chordata; class Mammalia; order Carnivora; family Hyaenidae; genus Hyaena; species Hyaena hyaena. The sequence goes on along the minus strand of NW_024080744.1, from coordinate 1,959,119 downwards.
ACTTAGGTCATGATCTCGCGGTTCGTGGGTTCGAGCCCCGCGTCGGGCTCTGTGCTGACAGCCAGCTCAGAGCCTGGAGCCTGTTTCAGTCTGTGACTCCCTCTCTCTCTGACCCTCCCCTGCTCACGCTGTCTCTCTCTCTCTCTCTCCTAGAAATAAGTAAAACATTAAAAAAAAAAAAAACTGTCGAAGGCTTAGAAAGGTACAGAGCAAACTCTTTGTCATGTTGATGACCTCTCAGTTCCCTTCCCACAGAAGGACATTTCGGAAAGACTGAGCAGCACACCTGTGGTTTCCAAAGGTAACTCCAGGCTATAAGCCATGACAGCTAAGGATGTACAAGAGCAGCTCTGCTCTTTCGGCCTGTGACACAAGGCATCCCTTTGCCTGAGTTAACACCCTTCGACTTGCATTCGTCTTGTCTCCTGACTCCTCAACAACTTTGTATTTACTCTGTGCTGTTTTTGAAGAGATGGTATCACGGATACATACTTAGGCTACCCGTGAGGACCTTTTTCAGAAATGTGCCACTGCAAAATGTTTTCAAATCTGTTGAGCCAGTGACGTCTAGGTAGTGAACAGAAAAATAGCTTAAAGCTTGTACCTGGAGTTTGTGAAACAGGGAACTTTCAAAATGATTTGTAGCCTGATTTTTAAACTGTCTTCGCTCTAGCTAAGCCACAGAGCATCGCTTAAAACCAGACAGCATTTGTCACCCAGACGGCTTTAGAAAAATCTACTGTTTCCTCATGGAGAGTGAGGGGATTGAACTTGGAGAATCTTTTTGGTTTATTTAAACCTGGGCTTTCCATAAACCAAAGGGGTGACTGATAGCTTCTCTGCCCATATCAGGCGCTGTTGGCCAGTTGTTTCTTTCACGAACTTCACTCCTTTATTTTCTAAATTGAGTTGGCATCAAATAAAACACATTGCAACTTCAAAATCAGCTGCAACCCAGCAGAACAAGATGAACCAAAATTAGGAGATGAGGCTGAGGTGGGCTGGGCGCTGCAAATTCAAAGTGATTTTCAGTTACATTAAAAATGGCATTCTCATTTTGAATCTTTGGGAAAGCCATATGATTAATTTACATACTAAATCCCTTTTTATTTTGCTTCTCAGAACACAATTCCCAGAGCCATTACCATACTCCAAATGAGAACATATTTATCTTGCTTATTCAAAAACAGTGAAAAATCAGATCATATTTTCTGCAAATAGCTTTTCTGTGCTTGTATTTTGCATATTACTTCTTTCTGATTATGAAATAGAATTAAAACAATGGGTCTCTGTTGTGTTATCTACCCACGAACTTTATCACAATGATGGATTAATGCTATAAAATCGGGAGTTCCATTTAGCTTTTAAATCTTTGTTGTGACGGGGTGGATAGGTATATGGAAAGTAACTGTATTGGTCAGCAGATGAATCGTCATCTAGTAATAGAAATTTGATTAGTAATAGTATTGTTGTTTGTTTTCCACCAAAAAGAGAGGCTTATGGGGTTGTTAATGTCAACACAGTGAAAGACTTCTGGGTGATGCTTTTATCTAGCTACATGGATTTTAGTGATGTATATATACGCAGAAACTGAATTTATGAGCTGCAGAGAATCTGAGTTTTCATGTGGGACTCTGTGGTTTATATGGGGAGTAGTAAGCAAATACTGAAGCCCTAGGAGCTGAGTCTCCACTAGTCTGGGTAAAATCTGAAATTCCGTTAATTAGTTCTTCATTCCTTGGCCTTGTGGCATCTGATAGAGGAAGGGTGTGGGTGGTCTTTGGGGTCAAAGAATTGGCAAATGGACTTTCAGAGACTCAGTTCCTCTTTTTAAGACTACTTTGGGTTTTTATTGTATAAAACACCTTCAATAATAGACAGCCTACATTAAGAAGATCAAGTTAAATGAGCTATAGACTATCTTTGTTATGGTATTCTATAAATGCTCAAAGTTACTGTTTTTTCTTGCTAAAATGAACATACGCTTAAGAAAGAAGATACATAATATTGTTATTAGTCATTTGCATTTTGGTGTGAATTGAGGATTTAAGAACAGGTTTTTAAAAAATGAAATGTAAAGAGAGATTGAGATGGCTGGTTGTCTGAGGCACGTCCAGACCCTGAGAGTTGTGAAACGTTTCATAATTTTTCCAGTTGTGTGTTTTTACAAAGTGGTTATTTAAACAGTGGAAGGCCCTCTAGTTACATCCTTTGTTCTGTTTACTTCTCCGGAAGTATTGATGAGTAGGATACAGATATTTCCTGCTGTTTTTTCAGTCTTAAGTAACTAGTTTTTAACTTAATTTTGTGGCTTTTGTTCTTTAAGGGAGAGAGTGGCTGCATTCAGCTGATCAGAGTTCCCTCTGGGAAGGTGGTAGGGAAGGTCTATTACTCGCACCTACTCTAGGGTCTGGGTGGCCCTGCGGCCTAAACTTCTTCCTAGTTGGGACATTTGAAAGAATTTTTTAAAAATCCTCTGATTTCCTATATTCTTGAAGTCAGATCTGTGAGATTGGGGTGTTCACCAGCCTTTTGGTCTCAGGAGCAAGGGGAGGATGGGGGAGACAGAGGAACCAGAGTCATCATGGATTTCGCTTTAACGGGAGGAACCGAACAAACCAACGCTGGGAGTGGAAGACAAGAGCCAGAGTGAGAAGCTGCAATCAGAGACCTTGCCGGGCTCTCTCTGGCTGCCAGAGTGCCCGCTCTCAAGTCCTGGGTTAATATTCACAGACACATCCAGTACTTCACAAAATCAAGGAAGAGCGGCTTGCACTTCTCCCTTAGCTAAACCGTGCATTCTTGATAGGAAATACTTCTTCACACCCTTACTCCCTTTAAATTTTCTCTACATGCCCCCTTCCCTGCATTCCCTGGTAAAATCCCAGCTGTAGACTTTCACATTCTGGGGGGATTGGATGCTGTCGCTGGGACCTAGTGCTCCGGCCACCCACCACCCTTCCCCCTGTTTTGCTTTCTTACAATCCTGGGCTATTTTTCATTTGCCGCCTCATAAAGAAGCAAGCTAACCAACCTGCTTTCTTCCATCTGAATTATATTGTGAATGTCAAGAATCAATTCGATTGCTCTAATCCAGTTGGCATGGGCAGGCCACATGCTTCAAACCCCTTCAGTAGTTTACCTTCTAAGTGTGGCATTCACACAGTTATATGAATATGCAAGCTACTTATCTTGAATTATCAAAAGATAAGTGGAAATTTATGACATGTCAGGTGAACTGTTGTACATGAGATGCAAGTTCTTTCCATGATTTTAATTATATCCTTAACTTTTCCTCCCACCCCCAATTTTCAGTATCACCTGCCTGGGTCAGTGAACATGCTAATTTCCTACCAGCTACCCAGATCTCTTTGGTTTCCTAGTTTTTGTGTTCAGAGCACTTATCTCCAGTTAAGTTTTAAGGCCAAGTCAGTACCTACTTGGCCTTAAAGTCAGTACAGCCCAACACAAGGCTGTAACCAGCCAGTGAGCAAAAGGAAGCTATGGAGGCATTCTGTTTCCCATAAACGTCTTGACGTGAAGACACATTTATGAAAGAGGAGGAGGGGCAAACAAACAAGCAAATCCCCCTTAGAAACTAGAAACTAACACAAGAGGTTTTTTTAGGTGAGCTGTTAAGAGAACCTACACATATCCCAGAATTTATCTGTGGAAATGAGTGTCTTTCCTTTAGAGCATTGTTCCTGTTCTTTAACAAGTGACACAATCACTCTATATATGTGAGGGCTACCCTCTTTTGGTGATGAAATGCACAAGCCACAAACTTACTCTTGGGTCACTTACCATTTTAGTTTTCCAATGGTTTTATCCAGCTTGATCCCTCTCCAAGATCTTTACCTGTTTGGAAAGATGTTAAACTCTTCCCAAAAATCAAATATACTTTCCAGCAAATAAGGATGGGTCATAATTGTTTTTCAGTATTCAGGAGAGTGTGATGAAGACCATTTGAAAATGATTTAAACATCAAGGGTGTTAGTGCCTAGAGACAAAACCCATTTTTAGTGCAAGTCCTGGTAAGTCTGTTAAATAAGAGTGGACACATTATTTATACTAACTATTAAATAATGTATGTAGGAAGTTCAGGCTCTTGATAATTTAGGTCCCAAGTAAACACATGTATTCTGTGGGTCTGAGTCAAATGAAAAATCTTATAAGGACAGTCTTGCAAGTGCCCTTGCACCTTGCTCCTGCCCCAGCTCTAGATAGTCAATCTGCTCAGGCCAGAGGAAATTACCTTAAGACAGTGTTGGGAGGGTTAATAACTATTATGGCGCTTCCTACTTCTCATTTCCAGGCCCAGCCATCCGTGCATGCCATCAAAAGCATTACCCACGTTCAGATATCAACTCAGACGTCTGACAGTAAGAGCAACCAGTCTCATGCTGGACCAGACCAGAGCAGTCTTGATACTCTTGAAATCATCATCTTTAAAGGACTTAGCACTCCTTCCTCATGTCAGAGGCTCTCACGTCTGTGTCCTGGTCTCTGCTGTGTGGCCAGGTCTTCCCAGACTTTATGCAGATTCCAACATGTGCTCTGTTTTGGGCTCATCTCCAATGGGCTGTCATCTACCTTTAAGTTGTCTGACAGTCTGTGAATATAGTTGACACCTTTTGTTAGGTTTCACTTGATTTCCTGTTGCTGTTTAGATGAGCTTTAACCATTCTTTGGTCACACACTCTCAGATATACAGAACTTATCAGGCTCATGGTCATTTGTTACTTGATACCTTTGAACAGTGGACACTGCATTTGATGGTGGTCATAGACATCATCAACGGGTGACTGCTGCAAACCGAGGATTGTAAGAAAAAACTAAATCTCCAACATGGAAGTCGGAAACCCCAAATGTAGAGTAATAATGGAAATTTGTAGTATTTTTAGAGCATTATGCATTTTCCAAACTTTCACATGCCAGCACATTTAATTCTTACAATAGCCTTATATATCGTTACTCTGACTTTACATCTGGAAACTGAGGCCCAGAAGGATTTTAGTGATTTTCCCAAGGTTACCCAACTAGTGGGTGGCAGGGCCTGGTGCAGACTGAGGATCTCTGGCCACAGGGTCAGTGACCTTCCTCCTCCTACAGCTAAAGTAGTTGGAATCCTTGCTTTTGTCTGAGTTAGCCACATGGCCTTGGAGGAGCGAGGTGGAAAGGGTAATATCATAAGCACAAATGTCTCCAACACCTCCAACATTCTTGTTTTCTAGTCTTTTAGATCTACCAGTTTTGAGCATGTGAGATCAATGAAAAGGCACCATTGAGGTCTCCCAGAATCTCTATTCCTGAACACTTCAGGGAACCAGGGCTTGGGTTGTGCCAAAGCTAATTAACTGAAACCTCACTTCTGTGAGGAAACTGTCTCAGCTCTCAGCACTGGTATCCCAGACAGATGGGGCCAGTTGGTCTCCCCAGGACACCCTCGCCATGACTGTTGGAGGTGCTGATGCTACCAGAGACCAGGCTTCCATCCAGGTGTGGGCAAGCTGCCTCTGAGAGGGAAGAGATGCGTGTGGACTGAAGTAAGTGAGAAGTCTTTCTGAACATGTGAGCTGTAGAGAAGGAATTGGGTGAAATTTGGTTGGGGAGCTAGTATAAAGGCAGATGCATGGGGAGGTTATGTGGAGAGTTGTCGGTCTTGTGACTGTGCCTTACCTGCCTCATCTGTAAAATGGGGTTGTAACAATACTACTTCACATGAGTGATGTGGGGATCAAGTAGTATCCTTGTAAAGTCCTAACCTGGCAAATAATTCTATGGGAAAAGCAAGCTATTCACTACTAGGTTTGTGAGAAACAGAAAAACTAGGGACAGTTGGAGAGTCTTGGCAGGTTGGGTTGGATGGGCCACAACTAACAGGGGAGAACCCTGCCCTCTTTAAGACTGGGTGAAATTAATAGCAGTGGAATTATTGTGTGTGAGAATTGGTGAAGCATTTGCCTTCCTGGAGGCCCCCCCACTCTCATATACCGTAAAGGGCAGTGATAACTAAAGTCATAGATAACAAATTTGACATTTTTTTCATTTGTCTTTTGTAATGAATTATTCGAGGTTGAATTTTACTACCATTTACCACCAATGTTCCATTTGAATGTGCCTCTCAATGTATAAAGACCTAAGGGCTGCCCACGACGGGGTTAGCAGTAGTTAACGGCAGTCCAGTCTCTAATTGCCATTTCCAGCGCAGCCCCTTCCTCCTCAGGCTTGCCTCTTCAGATGGCCTGGTGATGATAATGAGGGCCTGTGTGATTCTTCATCAAAGGAAATAACAGCCCCATTTACATTTGAACAAATCTGATGTTCACATTTAGGAATATGCTCAAATGTACCTGGGTTGAAAAATATGTGATAGAGCATCTCCTTATCTTCCTAAATCAGCCTGAATCATTCTATAGCAGGCTGGCACTTGATAGGTAGTGGGGATACAGCATAGTGAATTCATCGCCAGCACTCAGCTTCAGGTTGTATTTATGTTTTCTGAGCTAAAATGGTTTTTAACTATTTTTCTTGCTGCATTGGATAGCTATTTACTTTTCATGCTTTTATAATAAGAAAACATGTGCAAAGATACATTTTAACAGAATTTCATAAGCTTCGACTTAGAGGTAATAACCAGAATACTGAAAATGAAGCTTTCACCTGTATTTAAGTCAGATTTATAGCTTTCTTTCATTTCTAACTTGGTTGTAGAGTAAAAGCAGAATCACCATCTTATTATTTTTTTTTCCAGAAGCTGGAAGGCAGAGGTACCAAATGAAACGATTTTGTATGAATTGATCACAGGCTTTGGCAGCAAAAATCTGGATTAAAACCTTGGTCTTGCCATTAACCAGCTGTGACTTTGAATAAATCTCCTAATCTTTGGCTCATTAGTAAAATGGGATAACATTGATACTATACCTGTGGTTCTATTAACTGTAATGACACTCCATTCTTGTGACTCACACCTTGGACTTATCAGGACCCACCTCTGTTCTGCTTTGAAAATCTTAAATCTCAGAACACAGACTTTGACTCTCCTAGAGTATACTCCCTCCCACCCTGCACAGCTGCTCTTTGATGTTGAATAAGACCTCCGGTCTCTTCTTGCAACCTCTCAGTCCCTATGAAACTGTAAAAACTTATCCATCTAGGGGTGTCTGGGTAGCTCAGTCAGTTAAGTGTCCAACTTCCGCTTAGGTCATGATCCTGCAGTCAATGAGTTCGAGGTCCACATTGGGCTCTGTGCTAACAGCTCGGAGCCTGGAGCCTGCTTCAGATTCTGTGTCTCCCTCTCTCTCTCTGCTCCTTCTTGTCTCATGCTCTGTCTCTCTCTGTCTCTCAAAAAATGAATAAACACTGAAAAAAAAAAAAAGCTTGTTCATCTAGCCTCAGGCTTCATGATTCCTTCACTTAATCACTATAAGCCAACAGGTGCTATCTCCTTTGCCCTTTCTTCTTCAAGAATATGCATCTTGCAGACCCCTTCTCAAAGATCAATCCAACCATTTGCTTTCTTTTTATGCATTTGGGCTGTGCAGCTCAACTCAGAGAAAAGAGCAAACCCTAACCCCAGTGAGACACTCAGTTCTACTCAATAATCTTACAGTATATACCTGCTCAGTTCCTTCCCCTGTTCCCTGGAAGAGTTGCTCCAAAACTTCGTCTTTCTTCCCTCCACTGCTCTGCCCTCATTACTCTCTGTAGATGACCTTCTTGCCTGCCTCTTAGAGAGAGTGGAGCCATTTCACAGGTATCACACAATGCGCCTGTTTCCCCTTGCAACTCATTCGCGCCCACCCACATTTAGTGAGATCTCTGTTACTAGTTTCTATCTAAGCCACTTTTTTTCCATCTTCTTTGTCTTCACTTGGTGACTTCCCATGTTTTCCTTCACTCTGTACAATCTGGCTTCTGTCGCTGCCTCCTAACCCCTGCTTCTATCTCCAGAGGCCTCATAATTGCCAGATTGAATAAGCCCTACTCAGTCCTTATTTCACTTGGTCTCCTATAGCATTTGGTTCTGACCATGCCCTCCTTTCTGAAACTCATCACAACTTCCTTTCTGGAAATTTCTCCTTCCTTGATTCCCAGTGATGTTATGACTTTCTCTTTCCCCCCCATCTGGTTGTTTTTTCTTAGTATTCTTTGTGAGTCCTTATGTTTCCATGAAACCGACTCGAGCCTCTGAAACTTAACTCCCACAGCTGGGATGTCTAGTGGACACATCTGTCTGGATGTGTATTAGGCCTCTGGAAACCTTGTGCGTCTCAGACTGAAGAGGAGAAAAGTCCCCTGGTCATATTTCTCCCTGAATATTCTGTCTCAATAAATGGTATGCTGTTCCACCAAGATGCCCACACCAGAAATGCCAGCTTGTTCCTAGAGTTCTTTTCTCTGAATTCTCCAAAACCTCATGTAGAAGTCCTGTCAATAAATAAAAGGTTGAATTTTTATTTAAGGTAATAAAGAAAATAAAAGGTAAATAAAAATTCTACCTTTTATTTATTCCTTGGATCCTTCTCTCTGCCACAGACTGATTTGGATTCTGTCTGGTGTAATAGTCTACAAATCTTGGTAGAGGACTGATGAACTGTAATCTCACATCTGGGACTGGGTGGTAGTGGGTGGAGAGGTGGGGAAGGAGTGGGGAAGATGATACAGGGTATCCTTTTTGGAATTCAGTCTGATCCTGTGACCCTCAGCCTAAACCCTTTAATGTCAAACTCTTAGCATGACATGGGAAGCTCTACTTGATTGGGACCCTGTCTACTTTTCCAAGGTTATTTCTTAATTTTTTTTCCACGTATATGTGATGTCATAGCCATACACAGATTCTGGACCTTCCTAATTAATATGTTGGCCAATTAATGCCTTTATGCTCAGTGCCTTAAAGGTCCATCTCCGTCTTTCTCCTGATATACTCCTTTGGATAATTTAGGACTGAGTTCAAGTCTTACATTCACTCCCATTCCCGTTCAGCCCAGTCTGAGTTGTCTGCTCTAGCTCCAGTGTTGTGTAATGTTTGGGAGCGTGTCCATCACAGTATCAGTTTCTCAAGCTGAGAGTTCTGAGAGCTCCATTTTGAACAGTCATACCTGAGAAGCGAAGATCTTGAGAGACAAACCAGTGCTAGAAAGACTGAGGCTGCAAGTGAACTCCTGAGAAATATTTTTTGTTCACTAAAATGAAGGAAAATGCAGTCAGTGAGATGAATGTCAGTGTTATATATTTTAAGTAATTTAAGTAGTATTTAAGGTGCTACATATCTTAAAGAGAGGATATTTTGGACAAGTCATGTAATTTCTTTGGCCTTAGATTCCTTGTCTATAAAATGAGAGGATAATAATAATACCTACCTCATAGTTTGTTATGATAAATTAAAATATGTAAAATGCTTAAAACAGTACCTGACATAGTAAGCACAAAGAAGGTATTAACTGTTAATAATAATTTTCAGGGCACCTGGCTGGCTCAGTCAGTTGAGTGTCTGACTTTGGCCCAGGTTATAATCTCATGGTTCTTGAGGTCAGGCCCCACATTGGGCTCCCTGCTTTTACCACAGAGACCACTTCAGACCCTCTGACCCTGCCTCTCTCTCTGCCCCCCTCAAAAATAAATATTAAAATAATGATAATAATAATTTTCACTTGCCAGCTTTGATTGCTATACTGCTTGTTATTTCTGTTTTTACTAACATGATTGGAATCTGTCTTTTTTTGAAGTATGAATATAAAGACACATTTTCTTTGACTGATTCCCTACCCGAGTGTTCAGTGGGTCTAATTTATTACTCATAGTTTTTGAGTCATCTTAGTTTCCACTTTTATCTGAAAGATATGCCTTTTTATTTGACTTGGGAAGGGTTTGGAGGATGATGTTTATCTAAGCAAGTTCAGCTCAGGGCAGAGCTCCCTTCTCCAGAGCACAGAGTTAGCTCTGTCCTTGATTTCCAGAAAATGGCAGAAGAGTCTGACCTGGCTTCATTAACCTCGTTGGCAACATGCTTTCTCGTGCTCATGCTGGCACCCTCCATTCACCACAGAGCTCTTTGCCATCTGGTTGGTTTTCCTTGCCTTTCCTTGCCTCTGCTTCCTTTTTGTTTTCAAAGCTGCCCTACACAAACACTGACTGCTGCTCTTTTTCTATTCCCCACCTCCAATTCTCTTTTTACCTCTGTTTCCAGCAGGACTTGGTGTTCATTTACTTATATTTAAACATTCACAATATTGCAAATGTTTAGTGAAGGAAAGCTATGACTGTAAGTCCCATGAAGGCAAGCTATAGCATTGTATTCATGTTTGTATTAGAGTAAACATTTATTTTTTTACTTCTTTAATGTTTACCTATTTTTGAGAAAGAGAGAGAGAGAAAGTGTGTGTGTGTGAGAGAGAGAGAGACAGAGAGAGAAAGAGAGAAAGAGAGTAGGGGAGAGGCAGAGGGAGAGGAGACTGAGGATCCGAAGGAGGCCCTATGCTGACAGCAGCAAGCCCAATGCAGGGCTCGAACTCAAGCACCTTGAGATCATGACCTGAGCCAAAGTCGGATGCTTAACCAACGGAACCACCCAGGTACCCCAGAGTAGGCATTTAAAGGAAAATGAGATGAATATATAGGAGATAAATGTATAAACTCTAAGAATTACCTCGCAGGTTTTTAAAACCTAGTCTTTCCCTTTTCCATTTTGAAATAGTAGAATACTGTTGTCAAAGATCTAATTTAATTTTTGAGAAAGTATCTTAAAAAGAGGTCCCTATCTTCCAGGTAACTCTCACCTTATGATCACCTTCATAAATTTGTAAGAAAATTATAAATTTTGGGGTGCCTGGGTGGCTCTGTCGGTTAAACATCTGACATCAGCTCAGGTCATGATTTTGTGGTTGGTGAGCTTGAGCCCTGCCTGCATCAGGCCCTGTGCTGACAGTTCAGAGCCTAGAGCCTGTTTCAGATTCTGTGTCTTCCGCTCTCACTGTCCCTCCCCCAGCTGTACTTTGTCTCTCTGTCTCTCTTTCTTAAAAATAAATAAATATTTAAAAATTAAAAAAAAAGAAAATTGGAAATATTTTAATTGTGGCTTAAATCTATTGTTTCTCTTATTATTTTTTTATGTTTTTTAAAATTTTTTTTGAAAGAGAGTGCCCAAGTGGGAGCGACAGAGAGAAGGGGACAGAGGATCTAAAGCAGGCTATGCACTGACAGCAGTGAGCCCAAAACGGGGCTCGAACTCAAGAAACTTGGGATCATGACCTGAGTTGAAACTGGCCTCTCAAATGACTGAGCCACCCAAGTGCCCCTCTCTTATTCTTTTTTTTTAAAAGTCTATTTATTTATCCTAAGAAAGAGAAAGTGCAAGCAGGGAAGGGACAGAGAGAGAAGGTAAGAGAGAATTCCAAGCAGTCTCCGCACTGCCAGTGCAGAGCCTCATGCAGGGCTTGATCTCATGAACCGTGAGATCATGACCTAAGCTGAAATGAAGAGTCAGACACTCAACTGACTGAGCCACCCAGGCACCCCATTGTTTCCCTTATTTTTAATACAGAATGGTGGTAAACTATTTGAGCAATAGGCATATATTTAATGTTTGCCATTGTAGTTTTTTCCTCGCTTGATCCTTAGGCTCTTGATATCATAAATGTGTTGATACCTTTCCCTGATGTTTTGTTTACCAAATCATTCAAGTCACTCTCATAGGATCCTCTAACTTCCCTAACATTAATTTAGGTTGTTGGAGTTTGTTTTAATTACATCTTTACCTAAGTGCAGTATTGAAGAGTAAAAAGGTCTGTTATAGCACCCAAATCCCTACATAGCTGGCTCTTTTAGCCACAAAGGAAGTAGAAGTTCAACAGACCTGAGTTACTATGTCCTTTTATTCCAACTTCCTTTCCCTAATCATTCGCTTTAACATTGTATTTATTTCCTAAGAGGATGTGAGAATATTATTGGCAATCCAGAAAGAAATTGTTTATAAATATCAGTGTATTTAAAAGCAAAATAATTAGGAAGCTTGTACAAATTATTTTCAGCAACTTCCTCTTTTTTCAAAATCTCATACTAATTTGAGGTCTCTTGTTGAAATCTAAACATGTTCCTATAATCTATAGAGAACCAGCAGGTTGTTGTTATCCTATTGCCATTGAATTAATTTTTCTAGTAAGTGAAGTATATCAGATATGGGTGTGTCATTTAATAAAATACAATCCTAACGTTTATTTCCATAGGACCTTTGTAACACAGAAGCAGGTATTTTATTTTTTTCATTTAAAAATTTTTTAAATTTATTTTTGAGAGAGAGAGAAAGACAGAGCGTGAGTGAAGGAGGGGCAGAGAGAGAGAGAGACACAGAATCTGAAGCAGGCTTCAGGCTCTGAGCTGTCAGCAGAGAGCCCAATGCAGGGCTTGAACTCTCAAACTGCGAGATCATGACCTGAGCCCAAGTTGGACGCTTAACTGACTGAGCCACCGATGCACCCCCAAAAGCTGGTATTTTTAGCTTCAAGTTGAAACATGTGGTATTTTTTAAAATAATATATTCACTTAAAGTTGTAACAGAACTAGTATGTGACCAGACTAGGGAGTGATCTTGTGTTGGCAAATACAAATTAGAGTCCAAGAAGTCCCTCTTTTTGCTTACCATTTATTAAATTCTTTGAGGAAAGCTCCCCACCCCAGTAAATAAAAGAGTATGTGCAGACAATAGTATAATACAATGCACAAAATTAAAATTGTATCATGGCCTTACAAAACAGCCTCTCTAGAATCTCAATCCTCTTCAGTTTTGTTTTGTTTTTTTTTTTTCCCTTATATATTAAGGTTGTTTGGAGGAACTTGTAAAATAAATTAGGGAAGAATATTCTGGATCTAATAAAAATGATTCTCAATGAGATGAGGTAGATTTCTTTCTTGTTATTTTTCTTCAAGGTAAAAATTGTGACTTATAAGGCCAACATATATTTTGTTTTTAATGGTGTCTTCCCCAAAATAACATGCCATAACTTTATGTTGGTCATGGGTCATGGGTTCCTCAAGCTTTTGAGGAAGCTAAAACTGGAACAAACACATAAAAAAACCTTGTATTTCTATAGAAGTTTTCTACAAATCTTCTTTTAGGAGTAAAATCTATTAAAGTCAAATTGAACTAGTGTGAGAAATTTTAATAATTTTAATAGTTATGATGATGATGACGATGATTCAGACTCCTCTGAGATGGACAGAATGCTTTATATACGGTAGAGGCTCAGTAAGTAGCTTATGAATTTACATTTTAACCAACGGGGCTGCCATCCTGGTCAACTCCAGGAAACTCCATTCATACAGAAAAGAATAGGAATAGTGTTTCTTGGAGTTGTAGAACTATGTGGCTTGTGACTAGGGTATGAGGTTTATTTATTTGTTTGTTTGTTTGTTTCTTTATTATAATTGTTCTACTCATTTTGTAAAAATAGTATATTTTTTTTCAAAAGACCTTTCTTTGTAAAAACCTGACCACATTCCAACGTGTGCTGAAACCCATTTCAATTTCTAGAAACGATGCCCTTTTGGAAAGTTTTTTATTGACATTAATTTGTTTAATAGTGGAATATGGTACTGATTGTATTTATGATATATTGTGAGCCCCCGAACAGAAACTGTCAAGGTCAGACAACTCCATTGGGAGGTATCATGAACAACGCCAATGAAGTGTTGACTTGGTAAGGTGGGTCATAAGAACTCAGGCTATGGCTTGCTTCTGTTTACATTTTTGGCCTGTAAGGGAAAACAGGCATAGCAAGTATTTCTATTTTATTTCTTTAGAAAATACATGAAAAATTAAAGAGATTTGCCTAGAGCCATTATGAAAAATTGAAAACAGATCAGATTCTGAATAGAATATATATATTTTTTTTACTCCTTCAGGGTCACTGCATTTACTATCCTCCAATGATTTTTCATGACTTCTGAATTTGTTTTCTAAAATGTATTCCTCTCAAAAAAGATTTTTAAAAACATTAAAAAATGTAAAAATGGAAATTTAATGTATTTTTAAAGGTAGAGTTCAAGAATATATATAATTTGTATGTATTTTTTAATATTCAGATCTATAAACTGTTGAATGTCCATGAGTGATTAATAAATTAATATACTGTATTATTACTGGCATTAAATTACAGTCTTTAAGTTACAATCATTTAATGGTTTATTAAATCTAAGATAAATTTTCTGGTTAGGAGTTACAGAGATATCACATGGTATATTTCAATAATTAAAAAGTCTTAGTTCAGCTATTTGCTTGAATGAACCCCATTTTGATTTTCTTACCACCGCTTCTGAAGACATAAGCCACCAAAGAAATAAACCATTAATGTTGCAAGCACAAGATTGCTGAGCTAAATGCCAAGGAAATGCAGACTGATACTGATCTTTTGAATAGTAAGCAAGTACCTCTAAGGCCCCAAGTGATAGAAATCAGATCTGGGCAGTGAGGTTTAAATCAGACTTGATGTGTGAGTCTTAGGCTATGTCCCTATACCTATTCCACACCTGGAGATGAGGAAGAGGAGGAAGAAAAGGCAATTCCTCCTTCTTTTGTGCAGGTGACCATAGCTGATTGAGGTCAAAAAGATTTAGGCAAAGTTGCTAGCTCCATCTTTTCATATTTGTGTCAAGGGAAGGTTATCAGATGTTCTCTTCGGTTCAAAAAGTACAGCCTTGTCATTAATTGCTACCTGTAAGGTTGATCTGTTGGCTGCTGCTATCAGCAGCATTTCAGTATTCGGTATTATGCAACTTTTCAATCCATGTTGCTAACATCTAAATAAAACAGCCATATAGAGTTACACAAATCTTCCTGGATAAAATATACTCAGACTGTCAGGCATTTGAATTTATAGCTCTGTTCTTCACCCTTTCAGCTTAAGGGAGAATTTTAAATAGCCTGAAAAAAAATGGAGATGGTACATTCTTGCCTGGTTTACTTAGATCCAAGGCCAGTCTGAAAGGAAAATATGGCCTGCAAAAACCTTGCTACTCTGAGCCATTGTTTCCCCATTTGATAGGAGTACTTGTTCTATAAGCATTGTTATGCTTTCAAATAAGAGAGGCTGTGCTCTTAAAAAAATTTTTTTTTACATTTATTTATTTATTTATTTATTTATTTATTTATTTATTTATTTATTTTTGAGAGACAGAGACAGAGGATAAGTGGAGGGGGGCAGAGAGCGAGATCGGACACAGAAACCGAAGCAGGCTCCAGGCTCTGAGCTGTCAGCACAGAGCCTGATGCAGGGCTCAAGTTCACAAACTATTAGTTAATGACCTGAGCAGATCGGATGCTTAACCAACTGAAATACCCAGGTGCCCTGAGGCTGTGCTTTTTAAAAGAACAGAGGGACTTGGAAACGTGTTTCCACAAAGAGGTTGGTAATTGATCCAGACAGTACATACCCATTGAGTACTCAGTGTAGGCACCGATCTGCCACTGAAGATGGAATAGCAAACAATGCAAAGAGAAGGGCCTGCCCTCAAGACGCCTCCATTCTGGAGAGAGATGTCCAGTACACGATAACTGAATGAAACATGTAATCCATTAGATACTAGGAAAGCAGGGAAGTAAGTAACATAAGCGATAGGCTGGAGTTGAACTTTTAGATAGGATGGCCAGAAAAGGACTCCTGGAGAAGGTGCCTTTTCAGTCAAGATACGAAGGAAGCAACTGAACAAACAGAACAGGGAGAGAGTGTGAAGGCATGTCGGAGAAAAGGGAGAAAGGCTCTGTGCCTGGAGCGTGCTGAGTAAGTCGGGGTGGGGTGGGCAACCGGGAGATGAAGTCAGAAATCAAACCTTGTGGTCATCCTAAAAACATGCAGCAGATCATCATTTACTCGGGCCCTATGCCAAGTGTCTTTATACACATTAATATAATCCTTATTAATTGATACCTGTTTTACAGATAAGGAAACTATTGACCAAAAGTGTCTCTAGACCCAGTAACTCGTACAAGGGTACCTCACACCTCCTCTGAAGCCTTTTCTCTTGATTTCCGCATTCCTCTGGAGGACGTGCAGGGATCTGGCTCTGCCTGCTGACTGTCTCCTAGGCCAGGGGAGATCCCTGCTTGAGAAGAGAACATTGTCAGGGAAGTCAGCAAGATGCTTCCTCGCCTTTCGCTCACCATCCCTCATCAGTTAATCTAAGCGGGAGGCATAAAAATGTGGTGAGAGAGAAGAATTTCACTGGAGTCAGGAAAACCCTGCCCTCCTTAGGAGGGAGCTACCTGACAGGTCAAGTTTGGATTGCAGCTAAATTTAGCTGGAAATCGGTATATTTATAAGCTAGCCAGCTACCCGCCTGTTCCAGCCTGCCCAGAGCTCAGGGTATGTCATATTCACTTAAAAGAGCCTAAGTTCTTTCTCACAGTGTTATCATATTTCACCTCCCCAAGATTTCAGACTTCAGTGTTCTCAGCATTGTTGTCTGAAGGAGGGCATAGTTTTCTAAGAGGAACGTGAGTTCTTATTCCCAGCCTCCCAGGGATGGATGTGTCCGCTGACAAATTGTTGTCGTCCTTGCTGGCCACCACGTTGAAAGATTATGAATATGTCTCCTCGCCCTCCTACCCAAAAAAGGATTTGCAGGCCTTCACTTGGAAAGCACAATCGCTAATGCAGTCTGTGCTGACACAGAAGACTTCTGTTGGGAAGAGAGAGATTTTCAGCCTTTGCAGAGATCTGGGTCTCGCGCAGTTGCAGGTGGAGCCATTACTATGCTGTAATCACTCGTCTCAGACACTGTGTGGGACCCATATATGGATGTTTTTCCTTTACCGCCTGCAAAAATCTTGGGGTCTTGAATCCTCAGGTACCTAAAAGGCGGTGAAATGTTGTCACTGATAGAGCATAATGTTGCTCATCTTGTTCTTTCTACAGAAAGCAAATTCAACTTTGCTTATTTCTTAGAAACAGACCAATGGCAACAGCTAGATTCTTATATCCCTTCATTTGAAGAACTTACGTTGGATAAAAGCAAACACCTTTATTCTCTTATAATTGGCCCTTATATTTAAGCTTAAAGTTTCATCATGACTTATATATTAATCAAACAGAACAATGTATTCCTGAATTGAGCTGCCAATAATTTTTAAAACCTGTAACTAAGCATTTGAAAAGAGGGAAAGAACACACACATACACACTATAAAGAGTTGTTGAGAAATGAAAAAAAGGCTATTCTTTCAAAAATTAATGTAATTAGCAAAGTTATAGCTCTCTGTGCAAATATCATGAATCAAATTCTACCTAGCCCCAATACAACTCTATTAGTTTTATTTGTTTTAATTTAGAAAATGCCCCTTAATTGGGAGACAGTGCAGATCTTGGAACTGGCCTCTTACACATATGAAAGCCAGATGGAAAGTGGCCTTATGGGCCACTGGGTGTTACCTGTGTTCCAGAAGATCATGGGTATTGGAACTTGAGAAATATGCCCCTCATTTGTAAATGCTGCTGAGCAAAGAAAAAACAATACAGCCTCCATCTCCCTCCCTGGCCCTGTGGGAGATCCCTTAGAGCAAGATCTTATCTTTTGATTTTTGTGACCTTGTGGAGAATATGACTTTATTTTTTTTAATGTTTATTTATTTTTGAGAGAGAGAGCATGGGCAGGGAAGGGACAGGGAGAGAGGGAGGCAGAGGATCTCAAGTGGTCCCCATGCTACCAGCAGACAACCCAGTGCCGGGTTCAAACTCATGAACCGAGAGATCATGGCCTGAGCTGAAGTCAGATGGTTACCAACTGAGACACCTAGGCACCCCAAGAATTATGACTTTAAATGGAATTCAGCATTCATTGAGCACCTATTAAATGTTGAATTCTTTTAAAGCAGGGATTTTCAGTCTTGGCTCCTTTGACATTTTGGGCCCCAATATTCTTTGTTGGGGAAGGGGAATATACTGTGCATTGTATAAGGTCTGGTAGCATCTCTGGCTTCAATCCATGAAGTAATGGATTACATCAGCAACCAGTCTTGAGAATCAAAAAATGTCCCCAGACATCCCCAAATGTCTTTTAGGGGCTGAGTCAAAACTACCCCTTAAATAGAGTGAGGTAGAGACTTTATAGTTTTTAGGATAAAAGATATGTAACTGTTTAAAACTCACCCCCCATCTATGCCTATACCTATACCCATACCCACACCCACACCTATACCCACACACAAACCCATACTATACCTATATCTATACCTATACCCATGCCCATATTCATACCCGTACCTATACCCATACCCATACCTACACACATATCCATACCCACACCCATACTGATACCCATGCCTACACCCGTACCCATACTCATACCCATACCATCTATCTAGACACACACATTCTTACAGAGTCCTTACAGAGGAGGCATTTGGTTGGAAGCACTCATTGTAATCTTTTTTTTTTCATGAGAATCATTATAACTTCAGTAAATTGCTCACTAAATTTCATCTGTCGCCTCTGTTCCTGCTCAGATACAACTAAAGCCTATTGAAATTGATTTTTGTGTCAGCAACAGAGCAGGGATTGAGTAAGAACATGAAAGCTTCCCTTTCATTACTAGTCTTTTTTTTCCCCGCATTACTTTAGATTTGGTGGGCCCTAATTATATTCCAGTGCTTCTCCAGCTGACATTTCTTTTGTTTTAATTAAAACTTCTGGAGGTTTGAGGACACTGTGGGAGAGAGTTTATTCATCAACAGCCCTGATAGTCAAGCGTGTCCCTATTTGTGTCCCTGCTGCCTGAGAATGATAGCTGGGGACACAGTGGTCCTTTCCCTTTATTTTTCTCACCACACCGGTGCTATTTTTCCTTTCCCCCATAACTCTAAGCTTCCAGACCTGTTCTTGCTGCTGCCATAGACACTCTGTTATTAAGTAACCCAGACGGCACTGTGGGTAGACTGGCTTCCTATTGAAGCCATAAATTAGGTGAAATGAAATGCAGTACTGTCTTTTTTATCATCATCATTATTATTTATCTCTGCCTAGTTGCCTAGGGTGCCTCGTGGTGCAAAGCCAACCCACCCACTCCTGACCACGTGGTTGTAAATCTCCAAAAAGATAGGGCTGGTGTTGGGCTGTCATTGACAAACTGATACAGGCCTGGAGAGAGAACGTAGTAGATCTTCTTAATCTGCAGCTGGGAAGTGGGATGGAGTGAACAAAAGGGTCTGCCAGAGGTCCTGAGGGGAAGACAGGGTCACCTCCTAAAGTAGTCCCTAAAGAAGGAACTGTGGATTCAGAAATCTGACAAAATGAGCTACTTTCTCCAAGAACAAGTGAATCTGTTCTGCCTCAGTTAATATTCTCTCAGGAAAAGGGAACTCAGAGATGGAGGAACTTGAGCAGGGCAGCGTCTGGGTCTTTCTCTCTTATCGTATCTTTCTCTCCCTCACCCTTTCCTAGGTTAGGTGAATTGTGAGATCATGGAATGCAGAACGCTAGTACCTGCTCACAACTCCAGGGCTCATTCCCGTGACCCAGAGGGTCGGTTAGCACTTGGTAAAGGAAACAAAAACAAAACCTCCTTGATCCAAGCACTCATATAAGGCCATGTGGCCTTTTCCTCTAGTTACCATACTGGGAGCCATTCTTACAGCTTCTTATTGCTTAAGAGAAAAGCTACCTGCCACTCTTTGCCCCGAATTCTGTCATGCTTCTCCCAGGTTAAGCCAAGATGGGTCACTGGAGTCTCTCTGTTCACTGTGATTTGAGGCAGTTTACAAGGTCCTCTAGGCCTAGAAACTCCATGTTTCCAAGTGTGATTTAGCACCTGGTCTTTGTCAGGTGCTGTCCTAGACAACGACAGGACTGAGGACACATAAGGCCAAGTCCTTGCCTTTGAGGAGTCCTTGGATCTAGAAGTAAAGCAGCCAAAGGCTTTGGGGACTAAGTGAGCTCAGAGGAGAGAGAAGTGGGTTCCAGTGTCATTCACACTGTCTCCTGTAAGCTATTAAGAGCTACCCACTGTTGCATTGAACTCTTATAGTCTGCTTCAGGAACAGCCAATCTTTGTATCTTAAGGGGATTACTGGCCTCTCTGTCATGCTATACCCGTGTATTTTAAAACACTGCTCAGACTCTCAGATTTCAGAGTACTAAAATCTCACCCAATAGAAAAACCCCAGTGAAAAACAAAAATAACCATTCAGAATCAACATAAAGTTGTTTACTTTTACTCTTTAAAAATTAAGAATGTTTCATTTTTTTGTGTCTTTATTTTGAGAGACAGAGAGGAATGGAGGAGGGGCAGAGAGAGAGGGAGACACAGGATCTGAAAGCAGACTCCAGGCTCTGAGCTAGCTGTTAGCACAGAGCCCGATGCAGGATTCAAACCCACAGACTGTGAGATCATGACTTGAGCCGAAGTCGGGCGCTTAACCGACGGAGCCACCCAGGCGCCCCAAGAATGTTTCATTAAGGACATTTTTTTCCATCAAAAATCTTAAAGGAACCTACTTAAATTGAGTATCTTCTACTTTCTGGGAAAAAAGAAAGTATTTTCTTTTTTCTTATTTTCTTATTTTCCTCCTTTTCCTGAAGTTGAGTATATACTTCCTCCTGGACTGGTGTCCAGGAACCAGGGCTTTTAAATGCCTTCTATATCTGCAGGGGCCACCCTGACTCGGGATAGAGAGGGCTTTGGGGCTCGGTGTGGGGGGATGGAACTTTGGGGAGGCCTAGGAATTGGCTGCATATGCATAGTCTTTCCCCATCTTTTGAACCCCTACGTCTAGGGGGTTCAAAACTTCTCCCAGAAATTCATGTACACAAGCCATCAATGGTTGTGGTAATTCTGTGGCATCAATCAGATGAGAGCCCATAAGGTCTTTGGTTTTGTGCTCCTGTTTTTGGGTTGAGAGAAGAGGTTACTTGGGAGTGTGTTCCTGGCTTAAGGCCATGGCCAGGAGACTGGTTCTGCTACTTTTTTGAGCTCTCCTCACCCTGCAGCCTGTCTGCCTCGTCACTGCTGTCACTTCAGCTGTGCGTGCCTTTCCTGGGTACAGGCATTAGGCTCCCTGCCATGGAATCTGCATACATTAACTATTGTCTGCTAAAAATTGTGACTATTTGATTTTTTTCCCTTTAATGATCCATTTTGATTTATAAACCAAGCCAAACTGGCAGCCCTGAGGACAGGACTCCTAGTTTCTAACAAAGAAAAATGAGTCTTTTCTTCCCCGCTCTGTGTCTGTGATTAAGCCTCATTCTCAGTTGGCCCAGCCCTGAACAGTCTTGAAAACAAGCCATTTTCTGCCTCGCAGAGGTGCCAAACAGAGGTATTCACAGTGAGTGGTGTTGAGTTGGGGAGCTGTTGCTTGGGAACTGCCCTGTGTCAGTGCCTTGCTTCGTCTTTGCCAAAGGTCTGGG
Organism: Hyaena hyaena; assembly: GCF_003009895.1. Taxonomy (NCBI): domain Eukaryota; kingdom Metazoa; phylum Chordata; class Mammalia; order Carnivora; family Hyaenidae; genus Hyaena; species Hyaena hyaena. The sequence goes on along the minus strand of NW_024080744.1, from coordinate 1,937,728 downwards.
TGCTGTGATGGCTGGATCGCGGTTCTACAGATACCGAGGGCAGGATTTTTTCACGCTGCTGATGAATGGCACATGCAGGCCAAGGAAAAATAAAGTCCTTATTTAACCTGGGGAAACCCTAGGAGCAGACACTGGTCCAAATATATCCTGTGACAGTTCTTGTTCCTTGATTAGAAGGATCTTTGGAATCTTTTCATGAAGTTGTTTTGTCTACTTCTTTGACTTAAGACGTGGTGTATCAAAGAAAGGCAGCATTCTTGAAGATGTCCAGATGGGTCTCTTAACTATGCTTTAATCTTAACTGGGACTGGCAAATCAAGAGTGCACCTTCACTCTCATCGTTATAGCTCAGAGGGAAAGCTAAAGCCAATCTCTAGTCTCTGTGATCTGTGAAGAAAGGAAGTCGATTGGCCTCTCTATCAAGTTTAAAGGAACTTCATCTACTAAATTCATCTTCTCATGTCGTATTTATGAGTGAGATGATTGAGATTCTTGCTCACAGTGCCACCCCATCTGCTCCCATATATTTTGTGCCTTGATAACAATAGGGAGATGGGGCACCTTGGGGGTGGAGGTCGGGGCCTCAGTCAGTTAAGCATCTGACTTTGGCTCAGGTCACGATCTCACAGTTCATGAGTTCAAGCTCCACATCAGGCTCTGTGCTGACAGCTCAGAGCTTGGAGCCTGCTTTGGATTTTGTATCTCCCTCCCCCTCTGCTCCTCTCCCACTTGCTTTCTCTCTCTCTCTCTCTCTCTCTCAAAAATAAATAAAAATTAAAAAAGAAAGAAAGAAATGGGGGGAAATGGGAGAAACTGATATAGACATATGGATGGTGTTGACCATGAACCTGAATACAACCCTCAGATCTCACTACTTGTCTCACTAGTAAGCACCTACTTAGTCTGAGTCCCTGGTATGCCAAGCACTGTAGGAGATGCAGGAGGTGCAGGGTAAATATGTATCCAAGCCATTCCCAAGCCTTGTTGATTTAATCTTCTGAATATCTCGATTCCATCCACTTTTCACCCTCTCCCTTACTTCCATCCTAGTCCAAGTTGCCATCCTCTCTCAACTGAATTAATGACTAACTAATGTTATAAATATGTATATAATGTTATAAATGCTATTTTCCCATTATCCTGTCCTCCATTCTCTGCCCTGCCTCTAGAGCAATCTTCTCAAAATGCAAACTTGGTGACTTTACGCCCTTGCTTCATACCCTTCACTGGCTGCCCATTGGTCTTAATGATAAAGGCAGAATTCCTCAAAAGAGACTGTGAGACCATGCTTGGACTTGCTAGGTGCTTTCTCGCCACTCCAGCCATACTGGCCTGCTTTTGGTTACTTAAATGCTCTAGTAAATAGCATAACAGGACCTTCGGACATGCTGTTCCCATTATCTGGATATGTTTGCTAACACTAGACTTAGTTCATTTTGTTCATTCTTTAGGTCAGAGTTTTTGTAAAAATTTTTAAAAAAATAAAAAAAACGTTTCAGATCCAATAAGAAATATTATACATTAATGTCAAATAAGGAAGGAAGGAAGGAAGGAAGGAAGGAAGGAAGGAAGGAAGGAAGGAAGGAAGGAAGGAAGGAAAAGGGAAAGGAAGGAAGGGGGAGAGAAGGGGGGAAGGAAACAAAGGAAAGGAAAAGAAAAGAAAGGAAGAAAGGGGGAAAGATAAAAGAAGGAAGAAAGGAAGGAAAGAAGTGAGGGAGGGAGGGAAGGAGGAAAGAGGGATGGAGTCTTTGATGGAGTTTCCTGAGGAACAAATTTTGAGAACAGAGATTTTAGGAAGTATTTTGGTGAGTGTTCTCAGAATCAACACCTGTGGGAGAGTAAAGATAGATTTGAGCAGAGGAAGAAGTTGAATTCACTAAGGCCTTATGCAATCCCAAAATATCCCAAAAAGGAGCTTTGGAGCTGGGATGGCCTTTCAGAGTTGTTTCACCTTGATATTAAGTGATGTAGGCTTTTATATTCCTACATCTACCAGTCATTGAATGCTTGCTACCTTCATTAATAGTCATTGAATGCTTACTCTCTCTCATCAGGGAGTGTGACCTTGGGTCTGGCTGTTCTCTTTGGCTAAGGGCAGCTCCTGAAGAGTAGTGGAACACCTTGGTCCTGAAGAAGGGATTTGTGTGGCACGCCACAGTGTCCATGATAGTCAATCCCTTGTGGTGCTTATTTTGTATAAGTTTGGAAACAGCTCCTCTAGTATTCTAGCTGGTCTCTTTTCTTTAACAATGTTATAAGAAGCCCACAGCTACATCTTATCTAATGGTTACAGCTTATGCTCATCATTTCCCTCCTCTACTATCCATTTGACTTCTCCTCTCCTTGGTTAGCATCTTTGCTGTCTACATGGCTGACTTGTTGAGGTGAACTGATCCTCATTCCTGAGAAGTCTGAGGCGTGCTTACCAGGCCTTTCTCATGCTTGACTACTGCTGTTGTCCCTTTACCAAAATTTTCAGGGCTTGAAAAAAAACACCCCTTCTCTTCTGCAGCCTGAGGGTAGAAAAAGCTGAGGACCAGACCCAGGAATTAATTATCAGAGTAGAACAAAAGGTTGAATCCCCAACTTGAGTCTAATTGGTAAGGAATGAGACTCTGAAACTTGAAATGGAGACATACAGTTTGATGTGCTTGAGAACTTGAAATCTTCCATTTCCCTGCCCCCTCTGAGCCTACAGCAGCGAGGTCCCCATGTTATTTGAAGACAGTGCACAGGTCTCAGGATTTAAACCTCACCTCCCTGATGATTTTCACAGATTGCCTTCAGTTGATGATTAATTGCTGTTGGCTTTTCTTTGTTTTTCTCTAGTACATCAGTGGCTCTCAGCAAAAACAGAAGCCATCTAATTCCATTTTTTAAAATTACTGTTTCTTTTGGACCTCTCACAAGTCTGAAATATTAGAATCACTAGTGAATTCTCTTGCCCTGGATCCTACTCTACTCCAGTTCCTTACTAGTGAACATCTGGACAGTGACACTGCTACACTGTGCCAGGGGCTCTCCAAGAGCCACTTATGGGGGTCCTCTTGCAGCTACTCTAACAGCCTGTCTCCTGGAGCCATTCCTGTCATCAGGTGTCTTAGGTCTAGTTCCCCTGGAAACAGACCCTGAGATGGGGATTTACATGCAGGAATTTTACTGAGGAGTGGTCTTAGGGCCTATACCTATGAAGAAAATAGAATTAAGCAGAAGAAAGAATAACTGCAATGCAGTCTTAAAATGACCACAGCCATCGCTAGAGCAGGTCAGGAGCAGAGGTGGTCCTTTAGAATTGTCGCACTTTAAGGCAAGAGGGCTTGGCCTTTTATACTCCTGTGTCAACCAGTCGTTGACTTGGCTGTCTTCAGGAGGGAGTATGACTTTGGCAGTGTGTTTGTGGTTGAGGGCACTTTCCAGAGCTCAAACTGGCTGAGAGCTATCAGATGTTTCAGTCCTGAAGGGAAATTCGGGGCGGTGCACTATAGCATCACTGATTGATAGGTAGGTGGGTAGGTAGGTAGGTAGGTAGGTAGGTAGATAGATGTAAGCATGACTTTTGATCCATGAAGCAACAGCTACCATTACTGCATGTTCTACACTCTGATTTTTTCCCATTTGACTTGATTTATTTTCAGAGTTCTTTGTGGGGTTTTTGTTTATTTTTTAAGTTAGCTCTATGCCCAACATGGGGCTTAAATTTACGACCCTGCGATCAGGAGTCACACGCTCTACCGACTGGGCCAGCCAGGTGCTCCAATTTTCATGGTTCTTATGATGCACATTTTGAAAATCATAGCATTGGATGTGATCAGTAGGGTTTGTGTAAGATACCGTGGAAATGCTATGGTAGAGCACTCACTTGAAATTAGGAAAGTGAAGTCTTCCTTGACAAAGGGGAGATCTAATGTAAGCTACACACAAAGAGCTAAAAACATTCTACCTGTAAGTGAGTCCTTGGACAGCAGGGAAGGAAATAGTAGGTAGAGCGTCTGCATTTTCCACAAACCCAGTTTGCTCATGTGCTCTGCTGGAAACAAATGTATTTCAGTGACCTAGAAATGAAAGTACTCTTTCTTCCAGGCTAGCCTCGGGCTAGCAGCTCTAAAGCCATCTTGCTGTTCCTTAAAAAATAACAGCAGTAGCAGAGCCAAGGCTTACATGGCTATTTCAGACAAAATCATTGTTTTTCTTTTGCATTCATTTTAGGGAGGAGGTAAAGGGGTAGAGTACTTTAGTCTTTGAGTGATTTAGGTTTCACTGCAGTGTTGAGTTATTTTGTAAAGAATAAGAATCAGCAGATTTTTTTTAACCTCAAGTGTGAGGAAAAAGAAAGGAAGAAGGGGAGCAGAGTATGTTTGTGTGTGTGTCTGAGGATGGGGCCGGACCACGCTCACTGGCTCCAAGTGACCTCACACCCTTGCTCTTCTGGATGTGAGGCCCATCCCTCCTCCTTTCTTGTGGACAGGCTCGGATGCTTGAGGACATGATTGACAGTAGGCTTTGGGTCCTACTCAAATACCAATTATGTCTTTCTAGAATTAGTCTGTTATTTTTGTTGTTGGTTATTTTAGGGGAACAAAACCATTCTTTTATTAAAAATGACTCAGCAACTGCAGTCAAACAACATATTTTTTCTAAGTTTTGCGGAGAAAAAAATTTTAACCATTTTGTCTCTCTTTCATGTTTTTTTTTCCAGAATAAAAATTATCTTGTTTTTGGTTGAATATGTATTTTAGATCCAAATACAGAAGGAGTCTCTGTTTAGATTTGTTGTTTCTTTCGTACGTGAAAATAAATTAAAATTGGGGGTAATGTTAAATTTTCACTTTAAAATTCTCCTGTCATAGTCAAATCCTCCCATGTTGCCTTACCTTCAAATTAAAAAAAAAAGAAAATTTTTTTTCTTTAAATCCTACCTGAAATAGAGACGAGCGGTTCAATGTTTAACTCCAGTTAAGTAAAATATGAAAGGATTCATTGAAAGTAGTGTTTTTAAAAAATTTTTAGTGATAATAATTTTTAATTCAGGAGCTGGATGGCAGAAGTGGGAAAGAGGAGAAAGTGACCTGGGGTTAGGTCCTCATTTATTGTGAGATTTTGGCCCCATCTCAAAAAAGGTAGTGGATTAGGCACCTTAGGGTCTCTTCCTACTCAATTTCTTTGTGACTTTATGAAGTTGCATCTTTAAACACTGTCCTAACAATGATGGTGCCTTGGGTTTCTAATGATAGTTAGGTCAGCTGACTCCTGGCTATTCCCTCAAAGTCAACTTTAATCTGGATCCTAATTTGGATTGACATTCTCCAGTGATGTAAAAGGCACCTCATGCCAGGCGGCCTCCGTTGTAGCCCTCCTCTATCAAAGGTTGACAGCTCAGCAGCCTTCCTCTTTCAGGGTGCGGGGAGATGCCTTTGCCTAGGACTGAGCTGAGGGTGCTAATTGTTGCATCTCCAGGATCTCATTTAAGCCCAAACTGCCATCCTGGGGTATATTATTCAGTCATCTGTCAGAGCCATCAAGAACTGTTCTTCAGCTCAGAAGTGAAATTTAAAATGGGAAAGTAGTAGGTTATTTTTTTTCCTCAGTGTTACCTTTAATGTCATTATAGCAGTTACTAGAATAAAAAAAAAAAAGACCAAACAACAACATACTCTAAATCCAAAAAAAAAGTAGCAGATATTTATTTCAGACCAAGAACTGCCTGGTGCCTTGCTTTTGAAATATGAAATGGATTGCTTATATTCTGTCTGCTCCCTGGCCTTGGGCCTGGATCAGGAGAGCTACATCTGCTTGGCTCCCAGGCTGTTGGTGGAAAGAACTAGGTGTTGACGTGTCTTTGTAACCAGTTGTTAACTCCAAGCGGACCCCTGTTTCTTAAGGAGTTAAAGATCAAATGCAGTGTTTCCCAAACTGTGTATTGACAGAGGTGCTTTGGACTCCCACAGGGGAAGAGAAAGAGGTGGCCCTCAGAGAAGACCAGAGTTTGCTGGTCAAGCCTCTGGTTGAATCAGGAGGATTCCATATTAGAGTAAGGGAAGATGTCCTATGTAGGGATCTCCTATAAATGAAGCCAGAGAAGAAGGAAGGGAGAGTAGGAAGGAAAAACAAAGGGAGACAGCGGGGACTACTGGTTCTTTGGGCCCAGTGCAGTAAAAGAAACATGGACACATTCATGGGTAGCATAGAGGTGAGTGACTGACAGGGAGGTTTCAGAGGAGGTGGTACTGAAGTTGAACCTAAGAAGAGTGAATAAGTTTACTAGGGACTCAGGAAGTGAAGGGCATCTTAGGCTAAGAAAACACATCATCAGAGAGTCAAGAAACAATATAGTGCATTTAGAGAACACAAATAGTTTAGTTTCAAGGACCACAGAATAAGAGCAGATGGGAGCCTGCCGAGGTGGTATGGCAGATAGAGAGTGAGTTCTTAGGGGACCCTGCAAGCCATGTGCAGGTGGTTTTGCCCTTATCTGGCTATATGGATCCATTAAAGAATTTCAAGGTGGGGGCACTTGGATGGCTCAGTCAGTTAAGTGTCTGGCTCTTGGTTTTGGCTTAGGTCATGATCTCACAGTTCTTGGGTTCAAGCCCCATATTGGGCTCCGTGCTGATACTTTGGAGTCTCCTTTGGATTCTCCCTCTCTCTCTGCCTCCCCCCCCCCAGTTGCTCTGTTTCTCTTTTAAAAAAAAAGAATTTCAAGGTGAATCAGCTGTACGATACTAACCAGACCCTCTATATTTGCCTTCAGTTTCCCTACCCTCCTTTATTTTTTTTAATGCCTTACTTATTTCTGAGAGAGAGAGAGAGAGAGAGAGACAGCATGAGGAAGGGAGGGTCAGAGAGAGAGGGAGACACAGAATCCAAAAACAGGCTCCAGGCTCTGGGCTAGCTGTCAGCACAGAGCCCGATGCAAGGCTCGAACCCACGAACTGTGAGATCATGACCTGAGCCGAAGTAGGCCGCTTAACCGACTGAGCCACCCAGGCACCCCTTCCCTACCCTCCTTTAGTGCCTTGGTAGAGAAACAACCATTGTTGGAGGTATGCTTTATGGCCCTTACTTTAAAGACTATACAGATGATCCCTGAACAACACAAGTTTGAACTGCATTGGTCCACTTGTATGCAGATTTTTTTTACAGTGCATATTGTAAATGTATTTTCTCTTCTTTATGATTTTCTTAATAACATTTTCTTTTCTCTAGCTTACTTTATTGTAAGAATACAATCTATAATATATATAACATATAACATATGGGATATTTATTTTTTAGCGCTTATTTATTTTTGAGAGAGAGAAAGAGCACAAGAACACAAGTGGGGGAGGGACAGAGAGAGACAGAGAGAGAATTCCAAGCAGGCTCCATACTGTCAGCACAGAGCCAAAAGTGAAGCTCAAACTCATAAACTGTGAGATCATGACCTGAGCAGAAATCAAGAGTCGGACGCTTACCCGACTGAGCCACCCGGGTGCCCCAAGTTATATGTTAATCAACTGTTCTATGTTATTGGTAAGGCTTTTGGTGAATAGTAGACTATTATTAGTTAACTTTTTGAGGAGTCGAAAGTTATATACAGATTTTTGACTCCACAGGCGTCAGTGCCCCAACCCTCGCACTGTTCAAGAGTCAACTGTATTCCCAAAGAAAAGCTGTTGATTCCTTTGCTAAGGTCATCACCACAGCATCGTAGACTCTTCCTGGGACCTGAACAACTCTGGAGGCCATTTAGTGTTTATCAACAGAGGGCGCTGTTACTACTTCTCCCTTGTGTGAGACTGACTGAAAGAAGTTAATGTTCCTGGCCTCTGGACACTGAATTGCAGTAGCACTACACTACTCACTCAGTCATTGCCAAAACTGTTTCCAAATGCTCCTTAGGGTGGAAAGGGGTGGCGGTAACAATAATACTTGCTCCCTTCATCTTCACCCACTGAGCCCTCTTCCCCTACATTTTGCAGATGAGGGAACTAGGGCTCAGATGGGTTACATCCCCTGTCCCAGATGAACCTACTGGTCATGAGCAGAACCTGGACAGGACTCAGGCCTCTGGAGCTTCAGTTCAGGGCTCTGTGAGGTAACACACCAGACTTCTCCCTTACTGTCTCAAATGTTGAAATAAGTAGGAGGAGCTGTGCCCATGACCATATTAGGTTACCAAGGAGAAAAGGGAGGGAGCAGAATGGGAGGTGGAAAGGTAAAGGAAGCACTACTAGAATCAGAGAAAATAGATGTAAAAAGCTGAGAAGGATGAGAAGCAAAGGGGCAGACAGCACTAAGCAGCACTAAGCATCTCCCCTCTTCCCAACCGTAAGTGTCCATGCCTCTCTCATCTGCTGTTTTCATCCATAAACACACCACATCATCTGTGGGGTGAGCACCCACCATTCCAGGTACTGGAAATACAACAATGAGACATGACCTTGGCTTTCATGAATCATATGGCCTAGAAGGAAAGACAGCATTTAACATTAAGCACAAGACAGGGTCATAAATAATCACAGGCAGCATCTGCCGACAGCTTATCTGTGCCAGGCACTGTCGAACACTTTATATACATTATCACATTTAATTTTTCACTGTGATGCCAGGAGTTAGGTACCATTATTTCCATTTTTCAGATGAAGAAGCTGAAGCCTAGAAGGTTAAGAAACTCGTCTAAGGTTATGCAGCTGGGATTTGAATCCAACTAATCTTGGAGGCAGTATCACACTCCCTGGTAGCAGTTGAAGTGTATTTTTTGGAAGTCATATATAAAATGCATTTTTTAAAAATATTTTTTATTTATTTCTAGGAGAGACAGAGAGACAGTGTGAGCAGGGGAGGGTCAGTGAGAGAGGGAGACACAGACTCTGAAATTGGCTCCAGGTTCTGAGCTGGCAGTCAGCACAGAGCCGGACGCGGGGCTCGAACCCACGAACCGCGAGATCATGACCTAAGCGAAAGTCGGACGCTCAACCGACTAAGCCACCCAGGCGCCCCATAAAATGCATTTAAAAGTTAGGCATATTGACCATCTTTGCTACTGAGAATGGAAAGTAGACTCTAAGTTTCTCAAGGAGCAAGTGAAGAGAAAGCTTCTGTTCTGGGGTTGCTCCCTCACAACGACACCCTATTCTCTTCTGATTCTGCGTGGCCGACACTTCATTGTGGTTCCAAAGGCCCAAGATGCTCGCCTTGGGGAAATAGTTGCTTCTGTTCAACACTGCCCCTTTGATCACAAATTTGGATTTATTGCTCTCTGTTTTATTTTAGGCTCACTTTTAAGGTAAAGATAAACTTACAGTCTTAAGTAATAGCAGAGTCATATCCAGTTAAGACTGGATACAAAGAAGATATTCTCGTAATCAAGGAAACTAAAGTATTTTCACCTACTGAATATTTTCTGAGAGAGGAGATACGTGTGGCCCCCAACCAGACCTAACTCCCCTCCCTCTCACACAAACCCTTAACTCCTACTTTGGAGAGAAGATAGAATCAAATTATTCAGTATTGCCTTCTTTTTGGTTAACGTGACAACCACTATGAAAACAAACCCAAAAAACAAAGTGATGGAGATGTTTTAAAAAGTAAACGCTAAATAGAAATTGATCCTTAAAGCATTTAAGATTTCTGTGATTTCTGTGTGTGTGTGTGTGTGTGTGTGTGTGTGTGTGTATCTGTCTGTCTGTCTGTCTTCCCCATCAGCATTCTGTAACAGTGATTTAGGTCATTGTTCTCCATAGTTGGAACTGAATGTGGACATTGCTTATCAGAACTAAAGTCTTCTATTATTTTTTTTTCTTTACAGGGTCGTCATGTTAAAACAGGCCAGCTTGCAGCCATTAAGGTTATGGATGTCACAGGGGTAACGTATCTTTATCTTGCCATCTCGGTAGCTATATATTTATGATAGAGAAATTAGTAATAAAAATCATTTTTTTTTAGAACTAGAATCTTCTTAAACGTCTAAGATCTTTCCCCACTGTGCTTAACAGAATGGCAAGAGTATTCAACAGCTGACTGAGAAGACCATGGATAAATCTAATTAAATTAAATACCTACACACTGCCTTATGTAGTTAGAGTGAATAATGTGTGTCACAAATTTACATAAACACAAACAAGGATATTTGCATATGAAGACAGAACACGGATTTGAAGGTATTAAATGAATAATACAGAGATTACACAGAAGAAATGGGTCTTAACAGTTTTCCCAAAGGCCCACCTAACACTGGAGTAGATAAGAGTTTGGGAAGCTCTAAAATCCTAGTAGGATATTTAACATAAATAAGTATTTCCCTCCTCGAAAATATTGACCAAATAATCCAAATAACCAAAAATTCATGTTATGATGGAGCAACACTGAAACAAAATTTCTGCCTGCATGATCAAAAGGAATATACTTCATTTTAAATACAATCTTATGCTTTCAATCTTTTTGCTGGGGCTATTTAAAATATTTCAATGCCTTTTTGAGAGTACAGACTAAAAATAAGACTTCAAAAGACTCACTGGACATCAAAAGCATGTTAATAATTTTCTATTGTTTTGAGGATTTTTCTAAGATGTCTCCATGCTAAAAGCTAAAAGACTAAAGTTTTCATTCGGCCCCGAAGTGGTTTATTCAACGTAAATAGACACAGAATGAATGAACCACATGAAGTTATCAAGAACCAACATACAAATTTTAAAAGGCACACAACATATCTGCTTGCCAGACTTCGATCTATATCTTTTCTGGCCTAGTTCGTTACCTTTGGTAAGTATATATATGGTACACTGTTTACCATAATCTGATTTCACTAATTTTCCTTTATACCACACATTGTACTGACTTCCTTTCCTTACTTATTAATGATCTGAATTCATCTTTAAATTATAGATACTTTTCACTGGCAAAAAATAGTTCCCATGTTTATTGGCACTTAAAGTAGTACTCCCTTTTATTTGTCCTTTTATTTATTTATTCTATTTATTCAAATACATTATTCAAATTTCAGAGGTTCCAAACCAGTTCAAATATTTAATCCTGATTAGTTTATTAGTTCGCCTGGCCTTTACTGAATAAAAAACTGCATGTAGACTATATTAATTAGGTTTAGATTTTGCCACTTGAAGCAGAAAACTCAAAATAACAAAGGCTGGATACGCAAGTGTTTTGCTCTATTACGTGAAAAGCATCTGGAGTCTACAGCCCAGGGATGTATGGCAACAATGTGACCAAGTGGCTTCCACCCTTAAGGTCACTTCTGTGGTTCGAAGTGGTTGTCAGATTTCCATTGATCACATTCTTTGGCAGCAAGAAAAGAAGAGTGAGTGGATGGGAGCAGAAGGGTACAGAAAAGAGCTCCTTCTACTAAAATCTTTTCTACTTGTATACAACATTTCTACTTAACTTCTGCTTTCACTGGATATACCTAGCTGCAAGGGCAACTGGGAAATGTAGTCTTTTATTCTTCCAATATGTGCAGTGAAAAATCTAGCTTCTGTTAGTCAGGCACAAAGGGAGAATGGATACTGGTGTGGTCAGTTAGCAAATCTGACACAAAAATCAAGATCAGGTACTATCAGTCTCTACACAGAAACCCATTATAAGTATGTAAACCCTTTACAAAGTTTTTACCACAAAACAGGTCCATTTATTTTGCAGTTCTGCTGAAGTCATACTACTATATTTTCCCCTGAATTGATTAGGATCTCCACATAATGTGATGCACTTGGCAATTTAACAATTACTGGTTGTGGGTGGATTCTAAGACATTCGTGTTGTAAAATTCTTCTCGTGTGGTTCTGTGGAACCACAGTTGATTTCCATTGACATCATTAATCTCAGCACACAAAGCTGTATATTGATGTGCAAAGTATGACTTGAGAGCACTGGATGTTACTTGTCTAGTTTCTGGTTCTATTTTTGAGACTCTAAGTTGCTTGAAGAACCACTCACTATTGTTAGACCACCTTGCCTCAGAATGAATGTAGCTATTTATCCCAGCGTATGTATTTTCACTTTAAGGAGTGTCAGTTAGCTCTTTTAAACTGGGTTCCACTAGATAGTGAAGCTCTATAGAAAATAACTTGAGAGTCTCTTTTCTTAATTCTCCGGAGGGTGGTACGGAGCTAAGGCTGTTGCCAGCACATAGAGAGTCAATCCTTTGCATACAGTGGATGCTTTATGTTATTTTGGCGTAATTTTCTAAAGGAACCCTTGTTGAAAAGGCTGGGTAGTTTCCCTGATTCAGGCGCATCATTGACTATTTTGTAACCACTGACCCTTTAACAAAGATAAATATGGATACCACATCAGGAGATAGTTTTCTTATTTCCCTCAGCGTGTGATAGAGCATCAAATGACTTTTGCATCACCCCCTTACACACTACAGGCAGTGTAAGATTTCCTTTGTGGAATTTGTGTGGTATCCTCAGAAAACAATCTATTTCATTTTGCCATGTTGTCTTTTGTGTATTATGGAATGCTGCAAAAGCTTCTTACCAATTATTATAATTGCGCTCATTATAGCTGCTCTGTTAAAAACGGAGATGAATTCTCAAAGGTCGTCTTTGTTAATTGTTTGCAGGGATCTACTGCAAAGTTACTATAGTTTATTGTAATGAAATTGATAAAACCATAAACTTGAAATCAATTTTTAAATTATTGTTTTTATTCTACACCACTTCCTCTCTTTTCTTTTTTTTAATAGAAGATAACCACAGAGAGAACTGGATATAACGCTTCTGCTCTTCTGGTTTTACTGCTGAGACACTTCCAAAATTGCCAATATTTGCTTCAGAATTAGTACTTCAAGTCAGGCTCAGTCTTTGATGTTGTTTTAGTTCCTGAAATAATTATGAGAATTTCTTCATTTCGCAGCTTTCTGGGGATTCCTTCCCAGCTGGGTTTGTGTACTCTAGATTTGCCTACAATATCTAAACAATATTGGGGGCTCTTGGGGAGCGTTTCTCAAAGTGGACTACTTACTAGCTTCAGGGAACTGTCAGCCCTCCGGTGGTCTTCATGAGAAATGCAGATTTCTAGACTGGCTGTCTAATTTCCTGCTGGAGCCTCAGAACCTGCCTTTTCTACAGGCTCCTCAAGGAACCCCAGATTCGTGAAAGTCAGAGGGGAACTTTTCTAGGCTTTTATATTCACTGCTTTCTGGCCACCATATGTGAAGAGTCTGGTTCTTTGATCACCCTGAAAATGACTCTCATTTTCATTTGGATAAAAATTCCTGGTGTAAACTAGTCCCTTTACAAGGATACCTTGAAGCCCACACAGAGCTTAAGGAGCTAACAACTTAATATCATAGGTTTTCACCTTTACAAGGACTGGTTCGATCATATTACTCAGGACATTGTGAGATGTAGTACCAAAGGCCCACTCAAACCAAATCGAATGAAGCTGAAAATGGAAATTATTGGAAGTCGCATAGTGTGATTAGTAATATTGTCTCTCTCTCTCTTTGTGCTCTGCTTTCTTCTCAGCAACTGGTTCAGGCTCATGTTCTAATTACTTCATTATTGTTAGTCTCAGCAAAGTGCCAGTCTGAATATCAGTGGTACAACTTGGGTCATGTCCCCATTCCTGAGCCAACCCGTGTTTCCTTCCTCCATATCTGGATTGGATGCCTGGAAGCTCTAGGAACGAAGGGTTGGGAAGGTCGATTCATGAAAGAAAAGCATGAGAGACATTTGAGAAAAGGGTGGGAAGGATGCTGAGTGGGTAAAACCAGGAGAATTGCTACACGATGACATCAAATTCCATTGTAGTGGATGCGCTTAAAACTGATTTGGTTCTTAAGTGCCTCTCTAAGAACCTTTGTTATGTTTCAGCCAGAAATAATAATAATGGTAACCAACGTTGGTGGAGTGATTATTATGAGCCAGAACTCTTTTAAGTACTTTCCATTATTTAATCCTTTCAGTAACCTACAAAACAACTTCCATTAGCAGCGCCATTACAGAGGCCAGAAGACGGGGCTTATAAGTGTCTGGTTCAATGTCACGTGTACATGCTGGGGTGACTATTTCAGCCTGAGCAGTTTAACTGTATTCTTGAAATCCATCATCTGAACCACATTGCTATAGGTCTCCAATTAACATAGAAGGGCATTTAGTGTTTAATTTAGTGTGGGGTTTTTTTTCATCAATATATTCAATAAACATTTACTAAACGCCAAGGTTTTGACAAGCACTTTGAGATGAAAAAAGTTCTCCTTTGCCTGAAGGGGAACTCACAACTATATAACCTTGCCCTAAATATTTATAAGGAAAACTAATGCATTTTATAATAAAGTTGTAAAATTCATGAACCAGGTTACTTATAAAGTTTGATACTGACAGTGAGGTAGAGTAACTGAGCCCAGTAAGGACAATCAGACAGACATTCCTGACCGAGGAAACAGCCTGTGCCAAGGCATGGAGGCTGAAATACCGTGAAATATATTCTGGTACCTATTACATGATTTAGTTTTAAAGGGTTGAGGAGAGAGCAATACAAGATCGTTCTGGATGAGGTAGGGCCAGGTCAAGAAGGAATTCAATAGCATGATAGGATTTTACATAGTTTTCAAATTTTCTATTTTCCCAATAGAAAATTTTGATCAGATACTCTTAGGCAAAAATCCAGTATATAAAAGAGATATAGGGACGCCTGGGTGGCTCAGTCGGTTAAGCGTCCGACTTCAGCTCAAGTCATGATCTCACGGTTCGTGGGTTCGGGCCTCATGTTGGGCTCTGTGCGGACAGCTAGCTCAGAGCCTGGAGCCTGTTTCAGATTCTGTGTCTCCCTCTCTCTCTGACCCTCCCCTGCTGACGATCGCTCTCTCTCTCTCTCTCTCTCTCTCTCTCAGAAATAAATAAAAAACATTAAATTAAAAAAAAAGATATATAAACTTTTTTTTAAAACCAGGGATGGGAGGCTATAAGTCCTGGTCCTCTCCCCCAAGCCAGTGCAAGAGCCAATATGGAAGCCAGAAGTTGAACGGTAAAGTAGTATAATGGGATTTGCCTACTAGGAGGATCCATTATAAACCCTGCTTGACTGAGTTCCTATTTTCAGTCCTGCTTACTGAATTCCTGTGGCTAAAGCTTATGACCAGGCTCTATCCTTCTCTGAAGGACAAGGAAGTGGTCTCCCTAGAGCCTCTGGTAGAGGGCTTTGCCCATTGTTAGTGTTTGCTGAAAGTAGACCAAACTAAAATCTTTTCACCTGGGTGGTTTTGAAGAGCCAGGGCACATGCTGCTCCAAGCAAGTTTCGTTCCTCCCTCCCAAGGAGAGACTGTTCAGTGCAACAATTGGTAGCACAGAGCATAACATTATAGGAATAACACCAACAACCATGGTCAAAGTAAAAATGGCTAATTGGGTACTTCTCATGTGCCAAGCACTGTTGTACTTGGTACAACATATATTAGGCCGTTTAATCCTTGAAACAACTCCCGTTAGTGGACGCTGCTACTGTGTTCATTTTACAAATGAGTAATTGAAAGCACGAGGGGCCTCAGTAACTTGTCCAAGCCCCACGGATAGTAAATGGCAGAGTTGGAATTTGAAGTCAGCCAGTTAGGGTGTGTCCACGCTCCCCCACAGCCCTGTTATTGTAATGAAAGATGAGGGGTTATCTGTGGAGCATGGCCTGCAGACTCAGGTAGAGCTGAGATCACCTACTACCTCCTTACTGACAGTGACCTTGGGAAGGAGAGGGCCAGAGACAGAGTGAGAGAGAGAATCCCGAGCAGGCTTCGTGCTCTCAGCACAGAATCCAGTGCATAGCTGGAACTCACAAACCATGAGATCATGAGCCAAAATTAAGAGTTGGACACTCAACGGGGCACCTGGGTGTCTCAGTTGGTTCAGAGTCTGACCTCAGCTCAGGTCATGATCTCACGGTTTGTGGGTTCGAGCCCTGCGTTGGGCTGTGTGCTGACAGCCAGATCAGAGCCTGGAGATTGCTTCGAATTCTTTGTCTCCCTCTCTCTCTGACCCTCCCCTGCTCACGCTGCCTCTCTCTCTCTCAGAAATAAATAAAAGTAAAAATTTTTTTATTTTTTTTTTAAAATGTTTTATTTATTTCTAGGAGAGAGAGAGAGAGAGACAGCGTGAGCAAGGGAGGGTCAGAGAGAGAGGGAGTCACAGACTGAAACAGGCTCCAGGCTCTGAGCTGGCAGTAGCACAGAGCTCGACGCGGGGCTCGAACCCACGAACCGTGAGATCCTGACCTAAGTGAAAGTCGGACGCTTAACCGACTAAGCCACCCAGGCGCCCCACTAAAAATTTTTTTAAAAAAGAGTTGGACACTCAACTAACTGAGCCACCCAGGTGCCCCATGAGTCTCATTTTTCTTATGTGTTGGTTGGAAATACAGACATCACAAACTTGTACTGAGCCTAAAATGATATAATATCTAGTGCTTGGCACATAACAGGTCCCCAATAAATGATTTTAATTATTAAT
This sequence comes from Hyaena hyaena, assembly GCF_003009895.1. Taxonomy (NCBI): domain Eukaryota; kingdom Metazoa; phylum Chordata; class Mammalia; order Carnivora; family Hyaenidae; genus Hyaena; species Hyaena hyaena. The sequence continues at coordinate 1,921,294 of NW_024080744.1, read as the reverse complement.
CCTGGTAAGATACTGTGAATGCCTGAATGGGAGAGGCAATCAGAATGGAAAGAGGAGTTTAGAGTGTGCATTGCACCTCTGTCATTAGTAGATGGTAGTGTGGGGAATGGCAGCCTGTGCTATGAACTATGCACCATCCCTGGGTTAGTCTCTTGTTAAGGCGTGTAAATAGTTTGACTCAGCCCTGTCTTCACCACCTCAGTTACAGAGTGATTAGTGTTACCCTGAGCAGTATTAGGCTAACCCGGAACATATACAAAATGATCTAGTATAGAGCAGGATCTAGGAGAGAATGCACAGCTAGATTCTAGAAGCTGAAGACTGAAACCATAATCATTCATTCATTTAAGAATGAACGGGTATGCTGTGTTCTAAAGTGATAGCAGTGAGTAGAACAGACACAGGCACTGTCTTCTAGAATCTTACGTTCCAGCATGTATAAAAGACGTGGAAAACAGCCGAACAGTTATTTAATCACAATTCTGATTAGCTTCTAAGGAGTGTACAGAGAGTGTTAAGAGAGAATTTAAGAGGAAGGGAATCTATCTGGGTGGCCAGTACGTTTCCTGATAAAGTGACAGTTAGGTGAGGTCTGAGGATGAGATCTCAGTTTTGTGTTGCTAGGGCGGGGAGAAGGGAGCTGTAGGAGTCTCACTCTCAGGTGGGTTCAGCAAAGCCTAGGAATCCCCAGCCCACGCCCTTCTGCTGCAGAGACCTCTCTGGACACCTCTTTGGGACTTCTCCTTTGGGGCTTTTCAGGTAGGTGTCTTTAGCAGACAGGCCATCGGATACAGCACATGATGAGAACTTTTAACAAAGAAGACATAAACATGCTATTTTGTCTCCATAATACCTTCTACCTTTGGGGCTATATTTAGTGCTCCAGTTCTGTATGGTATACAAGATTTGGAACTTGGAAAGCTTCTAGAGCTCTAAAAATGGACAAGCTGAGCTGCCCACTACCTGCACATTTCAGCATCTCCCCCTGTCTTGCCTACAGACTTTTCCACATTTGGTGGCTTATGTCTGTCTAGGTCTCTGCACACGTGCACATACACACTACGTGTATGGCCCAGCTGTGTAGACTTGTCCTATGTGTATGTATACATGTCAGAGAGATTCCTTAAGAGCAAAGAATCACCCTGAGGGCTACTGTCTCTGTTCCCCAAATTAATGATTTGAGCGATTAAGTTCACTCACTTTTAAACATATTTTTACCTCATTATGGTTTGTTTTCAGTAGTGCCTTTCATTTGTGTACCTCTAAGCATTTGATCAAAATTATCATTAATCCTCTTATCCCCCTAGTGAAGTGGAGATGCATGTAGGTGAGGGTATTGGCACACCAGAGGTATGAGGGGTACCTGGATGGGTGAGTGTACTATTCAAATCCAGGTTTGCAACTAGGCTTTTCAGTAGTGGGGTGTGGGGTCTCCTTCTGTAGATTCATCCCCTCCTCTGTGCTGCCAACGTGTTTCCATTTCAGATGTATGTCCCCCTTTGGGATGTATCAGGTTCTCTCTTATTGCGCTCTTTTGCTCTTTTGTGGCTTGACTTCCCCATCAGTATGTTGGCTGTCTTCTCAGTGACTTGAAGCTCACCCTTTGTGTTCCCTTTATGGAAAGTGCTCTCTCATTTAAAGCCTACTGACTTTAATGAGCCAGGAGCAGAAACCAAGCATTTTTCATCTCTGTACCTCCTGCAGGGCTTGCTAACCTAGAACCTGGTGCATAGTAGCTGCTATACAAAAGGATAATATATATTGAAAACAAGAGACCAAAGGAAATATAAAGAGTGGAAAGCCAGATAAAGGAAAAAACAAATCCAAATGATAAGCCACTGAGAACTCAAAACTTATTTTCTCCTAGTAACCAAAGCACAAAGGGAAGGCATTATCAATTACACTGCTTATACCATCAGAAAAGACTCATTCCAATTCCTGTGAGCTGTTACCTGAATTATAGGTCTAGGGTCCCTGAGAATATAAGGGCCTTATTTATGGCAGACTTTTCGCAAGTTAGTGACAATACTACCAGGAGAAAAACTCATTTACTTCCGTGTTACTTGATCAAGGGTCTTTTTTTTTTTTTCTTAATTCATGGTTTTCTAAGGAGTCATCATCAGTGGAAGTTTGGATGTGAGAAAAATGCACATCAGGCTGTGCTAGCTGTATCTCTAAGGGGCAGCATTTCCCAGCGGGAGAGATAAGATTAGCCTCATGGGAACTAAGAACACTGTAGATTGGCACTTTCATCTGGGTGTATTCTAGTTTTGACACTTCAGGACTCCCTTACCCTGGGCATGTTGCTTAACCTTGTCTTGTGGCTAATACCACTTCTCTTATAAAGTTTCTATGAGAAGTAAGCATAGTTATTTATAAAGAAGGCATTTGAGAACAATAGGCAGGACACTATGTTCAGTGCATATTATTATCACAGTGTCTCTTGCAGACATCTTCCCTTTTTCTCTCCATGGTACCAACAGTCCCTGTAGGAGACAACATACCATACCCCTTCCAGCTATAAGACCTTGGCAATCACTATTTTTCTGCACAAAAATCAGTTCCGTCCATACTCCCACTACGTCACACATTTTCTTCCTTCCCAACTCAGTAACCTCCACATAGCCTTCAGAATTCAGCTCAAACTTGAAATTCGTGACGCTGTCTCCCTGATGCCTCCCATTAGATTAGCTACCCATATATCTCCTGTTTGTAATTGTTCATGCATCTGTGTCATTCTTTGATTTCCATCAGTGTTCCTCACTAGCCTATAGTTAAGTTTCATTGTAGCTGAGCTTGAATCCGTGATGCCCATTATTGTATTATTATATCATTAGCATTTAGCATTGTGCCTGGGGTACAGTAGGCAGTTAAATGTTTATTGAATGAATTCGTTAGCTTAAGGCTAACATATATAGCAAATCCAGGCACTGCCTGCAGAATGTCAAGGCAGAGTCCCAGTTCTCGCAAGGCTTACGTCATTGGACCATTCTGGGTCTGTTCCTTCAATCTTTAAAAATATAGTTTACAGGTGCATAACCCCACCTTGAGATAATTTTATGAGATCCATACATGCTTAATTATCATCTAACTTTTATTACATTTTCATATATAATAAAGTGTGACGAAACAAACCTCCAACTGTATGTTATATACCAACAAACACACTGGAAAATGGCAACCTCTTAATTTGTACTGCTAGGTCACTCCCGTCATGTGCTCAGTTTCATTCAGGAAGAAGAATTTCCACTGAAATGTCAAAGTTTTCTCTTTAAAAAGAGAAATTTGCAGTTACTTATCTTGTTTCCTCTATGCCATGGAAACAAAACAAAACTGAAAATTAATAAGATCCTGAAGCTGATATGGCACTTTATATTTGTTTCAGACACCTAGTGTATTCACTAAAACAGCTTCTTTGTTTTCATTGATTAATTTTATAATTAGATATGACATAGTTACACTCACAAAAACAAATGTTACTGATTTTAAAAGTCTAGTTTTTGTTGATGCTCTATGTTGGCATCCTGAATCAAATTTCTACTGGAGGAAAGGATTTCACTATTATAAATTATTTTAAAATGTATTTCAACTACATTCTAGAAGATGTCAACAAACCCCTTTAAATTCTAATAGTCTGGGATTTTTTAATAGCAAAGTATCTTCAACTTTGTGTCCTATTCCATCAACAGTTGAGTTGAGAATGATAGGGAAATTAACACAAGCAACTGCCTAATGCCAACACGTGCTATGGAAAGCAGGACAGTTGAGTAGGAGCAGAGGTGGTTCCACCTGGTGCCCATCTGCCTAGGGTGGGGTGGCACTGATGGGTCTGTGCATCTCATACTTCCGAGTTCAGACTGACCAGTCCCTTGGATTATTCCAGGAGTTGCTCAGTTTTACTCTTGTTCCATGGATTGAGAATTGAGTGCTGGGCAAACTCTTTTTTATGGAGCACACTAATATTAAGTGTCTTATTAATTCCATTTTTAAATCCTAGCATACTGTAGATGCTTCAAGTATATTCCACACGTATTAAATATGCAACTTAAAATCCCTCCTTTATCCCTTGATATCATTCATAAGCAAATACTATTGCGTGCTAACAGGCTTCTTTAATTGGAGGACCAAAGGCAGGTTTCTCTTCATCCCTGACTTAAAATGTTCCCAGACACTTCTTTCATGATTAGCAGCTTTAGTTTTATCACCATGGGTAACTGGTGTTTTCAGTATAGAATTAAGAGCACGGGCTTTAGAGTCAAAGGAATCTTGCTCTGAATCTTAGCTCTAACATTTAAAATACGAATGAACTTAGGGGTTACTTAACCTCTCCGAAATTCATTTTCCTCATTTGTAAAATGGGATAATTAAATCATCTACTTATATAGAGCTGTTTTAAGTATGAAATAAGGGAACACACACAGTTTCTGGGACATAGTGGAGGTTGGCTTTGGCTATATAAATAACCATGGTATCATATTGTTATATGATATCATCACTAGAAGTAGTCAGTACTACTGACTACTGGAAACATCTATTCCCTTGCATTTGAAACCCACTTTCTTTTCACATGGAAGGCTTCTCTGCCAGCAATGAGAGAATATGCCCAGGTGCACCGGTACTTTTCCAGTCTCCGCTTCGTCATATTTGCAAATGTCCCATTGGCCAAAACAAGTCACATGACCAAGCCCAGCAACAAGAAGAGGAAGATGGACTCCCTCTCTTCATAAAGGAGGCTGCTAAATATCATGGCCTGTCTACTCCCTCTGCCTCCCTCTCAGTCCAAGTCAACCACAAATACTAAGCAATAAATAGATTCCCATGATCTTGTGAAAAAAACGCTCTTCTTTATTTTGATAATAAAGCTAAGCTTAAATAAGCACTTAATTTTCCTAAGCTCTGAGAGGCAGCTTAAATAGATATTCTTATTTTCAATCGCAGGTGAAAATAACTGATATCCACAGAGTATATATGCAGTGCCTGAGGGTACATAATAAATCAGTTTGGACTAGATTTTGAAGTATCAGTACTGAAGTAATAGTTCTTCCTAATGTCTTGGACTTGGCTTTTTAAAATTACTCCCTTTTAAAATTTGTGACAATTTAGTACCATTACTTTTTTTTTTCATTTGTTTCCCATTGAGCTTGATCCTTTCGCTTAATTCTTAAAACTAATCCATTTACAAAACAGAAGACATCCTTTTCTTACAGCTTTGTAATCTAATTCTAGCTTCTGTTGTTATCTTTGTCTTTTTGAAAGCATTCTAACTCATCCTTTTCAATGAGCTGTGTTGTGAGAGGGTTGGATGGCTTATCAAATGGTTGAGTAAGTTCTTGTAGTTACTAGTAAGTGTGTGCTTTTCAGTTCTACTGCCTAACTTGCTGACCTCATTGCCCTAGACTAGAAATCAGGATAAACTGTAGCCCCAAAGGCCTGATGAAATGCATGCCCACTTACAAGGTCATATAAGATCCAGATCAAGGTTCTATGCTAAAGCTACATAACGATGACGCACAGTGGTTCCATAATTGTGTTTGGAAACAATGGAGTTTAAACTAAAATTCAATATACTTCCATTCTTGCCCTTCCACCCTTGTTATTTATTTATTTGTTGTTTGACAAGATTAATCACAGTGTTTATTTTGCATTTATAACTTTCACGTACTTTGTTCAAATATCACAAAAGACTGGGGCATGTAGTTAAATACTATTATAAAATCTGTATGTAATTATAGATGAGAAAACTTAAGTCCTAAAAGATAGCTGAGCCTGGGTGGCTCAGCTGGTAGAGCATGCCACTGTTGATCTCAGGTTTGTGAGTTCGAGCCCCACGTTGGGTATAGAGATTACTTAAATACATAGAACTTTAAAAAATACAAATAAAAATAAAAGCGAGGCTGCTTTCCTAAGACCGTGTAGCCAGAGAAGAGTGGAGCCCAAAGTGAACGTGCACCCCATCTGCCCACCCTTATTTTTCTGCCTCAGTGTATATGCTTTCTTCATTTTCATATTGCCTCAGTTCACCTTTGCAAAGTGATGGAGAACTTGCTGCCTTCCTTCTGATCTCCAATATTATTTATTTTCGATTTAATTATATATTGAATCACACTGTTATTTAACTGTTTGATAAGTTCTCATTTTCTTAATAGTACAGTAAGCTTTTTTTTTTAAATATTTTTTATTTATTTCTAGGAGAGAGAGAGAGAGAGACAGACAGCGTGAGCAGGGGAGGGTCAGAGAGAGAGGGAGATACAGACTCTGAAATAGGCTCCAGGCTCTGAGCTGGCAGTCAGCACAGAGCGCGATGCGGGGCTCGAACCCACGAACCGCGAGATCATGAACTAAGCGAAAGTCGGACGCTTAACTGACTAAGCCACCCAGGCACCCCTACTGTAAGCTTTTTTAAGACACTTTTCCTTTCTTGGATTGTCCCACGTCATCCTTCATCCTGTTGAGAACCTAGGAGGCTGTCAGCAATGCTTGGACAACCAACTTGTCCCTAAGAATGACCGAAGGTGAGCCTGGGAGGCTGCCATTGGAAAGGGATTGGTGTTTCACTGCCCCAGGTAGTTGCCTCTTTAATGGAAGCAGCTGTCGATAGCAGGCTACCCACAGAAACCCTCAGGTTTGTTTTCCCTCTTCTGTTTGGGCTTCCCTAAAGGCCGTACGCTCACATCCTGCATTCATCCACAATTACTTGACCCACGTGGTAAGTTTAAAATAGCTTAATCTGCACCGTAGTGCAGTGTAGTAAGACATTTGAGGCGTGTTGCGGGGGCCTTTCAACAAGTAGAAGGTCTGTGAAGGTCGGTCTGTCCTCAGGCTATGGTGAAGGTATAAATAGTCTCCCATAGCTGCAGGGAAGAATCCATTGGTCATCAGATGCCATCCCTTCCCTCACCCACTGTCCCAGCCCCTTGGTCCTGGACTCCCCTCCTCATCGTTGGGGCCACATGCTTTTTCCTTAGCTCAGCACCTCATTTACACTTTCTATTTTGACATCAGTTAGTCTTTGATTTTGTTAAGCCTTGTGACATGTAAGAGGCTTTGCTCTCCCAAGTTTGCAAACCTCCATTGTTTTCCACTAAAACTTATTTTTGCATGGTGAGGAAATATCAGCCGTTCACCGTTCTCATGTCACCCTTACCATTGCCTCTCAAGTACCCCTGATGCCGCTGTAGTAGCGGGGTCCTTGCAGGTGTCCTTTCTTTTATTTGTATTTGTTCACAGACACTTTGCATGGTGCTGGGCATGTTTCAGAGAGCAAAAGGAGGCGCCATTCCTGTGTTCACAGCTGGTACGAGCTGATAGGGAAAAGGGACTTTAATCAAATGATAGGATGGATAAGTGTGGATTGCGATTCTGGTAGTGCTACAAACGAAGGCACATGTGATGATCTACGAGGCTAGAACCAACTCAGACAGATCAGAGACCTTTGCTGGGGAAGGGACTCTGGAACTGAGACCTGAAGACAGAGAAGAGCTCACCTATGAAGAAGAGAGTCAAGTAGAAGAGCAGTTATGACACATCTCCACACAATAACCATTTGTACCCACAAATAATGGTGCCTGTGTGAAGAGCAGGGGCTGGATACGATGCAGCGGGGGGGGCTTGACATGTTCTGACAGAAATAGGGAAGACATCATGAGGAGGGTCCTTTAAGCTCAATTAGGAATAATGAGTAAAAGTTATGTGAAGGGGAGGAAGGAGAAAGAAGACATCACATGGAAGACTGCAGAAGGGCCCAATAATGGAGAGACTGAAGTGAGGCTAAGCAGTCCAGGCTGCAAGGGGACAGACAGGTACACAGCATGCGCAGCCTTTTAGGTAAAGATGATGTTACAACCTACACTCGGAGAAAATTGTTACTAATGCACACCCAAAACAACTCCTGGGATGGAATTTTGTCCTGCCAATCTTGGAAATAAATCCAACTGATGTGTACATATCAAAATAAAATTATGGGAGATCACATGCACACCCCAAGGTAGTGCCTGGACCTCCAAAAGTACCCAAGTTGATGGACCTCCAAATTGAAATACAGAGTGAATGAAACCTGAACATCAGGCAACTTAGTCTGTAGGAGAGTTACCTCTTTTCACATCCATGGCACTGCCACATTCCCCCTTTCTTTTTATGTTTAGTTTCCAGAAGGTGAGATGAGTTCTCCTGTTTTGTGAGCTTCTTCAGATCTAGGGAACTTACCCAGCTGACTTTCATCATCTTCAGTCAGTTACTTCAATAAAAGTAGGCTTCAAAGAAAATGAACCTAACAAATTTTAAATGTCAGAGCCTGTATTTTTTTCTTTCCCCAATCTTTCCTATACCATATATGATCAGTGATAGGTACTCAGTGGATATAGTTCCCAGAAGCCGAGAGTGAATTTTATTTCAATAGTCTGTCTACCTTGCTCTTTTCCAAGTGAAAGGATGAGATTTTTCTTTCTAGCTGGTTGCATACTATGCCTGTTTACAAACAGAAGAGGCTCTAGGATGACCAATTTGATGTCTGGTAATTTGTTTTTTTCTTCATAGTCAATGTGCTTGTTTATCACCACAGATAAAAAAAAAACTTAAAGAATTTATTACATAGTTGATATAGATGGTGATGAAAAACAGAATCCTACTAAAGATGATGATGTTCATGACAGAATATTTATTATTCTAATACAGGATGAAGAGGAAGAAATCAAACAAGAAATTAACATGTTGAAGAAATATTCTCATCACCGGAATATTGCTACGTACTATGGTGCTTTTATCAAAAAGAACCCTCCAGGCATGGATGACCAACTTTGGGTATGTGGTACTATCCAATTTGCTTTACTCATGTGAAGAACAACCAGGGCTGAATGGTTCGGTTCTTTATCCTCATGACTAAACTGTATTAAGTAACTCCATCTTTGAAACTCTTGGTTCCTTAATTTCCATAACATTGTGTTTTCAAGGTTCTTTCCCATTTCCCTAAATATGCTTCCGTTGTTTAAGTACCTTTATCTTCTATCCCTTAATGTGGACCATCCTTAAAGCCAGTTATTAAGTTCTCTGGTTTTTCCAGTAGTGACCACATTTATTGAGTTAGACATCAACACTATTTGCTTTTTATGTATTATATCATTTATTCCAGCTCTTTGAGGTAGACACTATTATTGCCTCATTTCTTTTTTAAAATTAATTAATTAATTTTTTAGTTTACATCCAACGTAGTTAGCATATAGGGCAACAATGATTTCAGGAGTAGATTCCTTAATGCCCCTTACCCATTTAGCCCATCCCCCCTCCCATAACCCATCCTCTGTTTGTTCTCTATATTTAAGAGTCGCCTTATGTTTTGTCCCCCTCCCTGTTTTTATATTATTTTTGCTTCCGTTCTCTTATGTTCATCTGTTTTGTATCTTAAATCCCTCATATGAGTGAAGTCATATGATATTTGTCTTTCTCTGACTGATTAATTTCATTTACCACAATACCCTCTAGTTCCATCCATGTAGTTGCGAATGGCAAGATTTCATTCATTTTGACTTCTGAGTAATACTCCACTGTGTATATGTATGTATGTATATATATATATATATATATATACCACATCTACTTTATCTATTCATCCGTTGATGGACATTTGGGCTCTTGCCATTCTTTGACTATTGTCGATAACGCTGCTATAAACATTGGGGTGCACGTGCCCCTTTGAAACAGCACACCTGTATCCCTTGGATAAATACCTAGTAGTGCAATTGCTGAGTCATAGGGTAGTTCTATTTTTAACTTTTTGAGGAACCTCCATACTGTTTTCCAGAGTTTGCTTCATATCTTAGATGACAAAACTTAGGTTTACAAAGAGAGTAAGTAAATTGCCCCAAGGTCTGTGTAGCTAGAAATGGTAGAACAATAATCTAACCAAGTTCTATGGGTCTTTTACCTTGTCTCTGACTAATGTGTCGATGACTGAAATTTAAATTCCAGTTCTGTAAATGAAATACCTAAGACAGTATCTGATACCTTATAAGTACTCTCATGGCTGCTTTCCTTTCTAGTTAGCTAGGTGCCCCCAGTCCTGTATCTTTGACAGTCTATGAGACAGCTGGCCCACTGAAAGTAAATTCAGTATATCTGGTACCAAAACCACTACTCATATCCCTGTCCTGCTTAGGTTGCTCTTCTTCTCACTTTCCTGGTTTCTGTCCATGGAGCTTTTATTCATTCTTATCCCTCAGGCTGGCTTACAATGCTGTCTTGGTTTAATCTTCCTTTGCTAATTTCTACCCACCCTATTTGTGTGGGCCCATTCAGTGGAAGCCTAGATTTTGCAGTAGACTTCTACTTGACCTACCTCTCTCTTTTTTTCTTGAATCTCTGTTCATTCCATATGTTGCTGTTGGATTAATTACTCTAAATATACCCTATTAACCACTTATCATCTTACTCATTCTCTAGAGCTCTTACTATGTGTCTGACACACAAAATTCTTTTATTAGACAGAATTTACCATGTGCCAAACTATATGCTAAATTGTGTGGATCCAGTGACTACTGTTTCATGGACAACTTATCAGAGAATCTCAGCCTACTCTCTTAATGCAAAGGCATCTATCTGTAGTCTAGTGAGAAGATAAAACATACTCAGTGAACAGAATTGGTGACTAAAAAGAATATTATAATGTTAGCTCAGAAAAATAAGAAGATTTTTCATGTCTTTTGATAATTGAGTACTACAGTCTTTGGAAGTGAAAAGAGCTACTGGATATCCATCCCCTCCCATAAGTCCATCTTTAAATTGAAAATAAAAAAGGTACTTTTGGTTAAATAAACCCACTTTGTATGATCATGTTGATTTCATATATTTTTGTGTGATTTCTGAAAAAGTTATAGTAAGATTTTAATTGTGACCTCTTAAATGTAGTAGATATAAATGTGAAAATTAAAAATGTAAAAATAGCAAGAGAAAAAAAGCTGTAACTATATATTATTAAAGAAAGAAAAATGAGGCCATATATGCAAGGGCATAACCACAAAACAGAATTTTGATGGACTTGCCTGTATACATTTTTTTAAAGATTCTCATTACCAAAAAACATTAAAAAAACAAAGTAAAAATTCAAGTGACTAATTTAGGAAAATTATTCATTTTGTATATGATGAGAAAGACTTTAGTAGCCTTTAGAGAGGAAGAGTTTTTAGAAATCAATGATAAAATAAGGAACTAAGAGATTGAGTTAAGAACAGGCAGCAATTAACAAAGTAAGAAATATCAATTACCTGTAAGGATGTTCTTAAAATATATCACACCAACAATATAAATGTAAAAGAAACAAGAATTAGATCCATTTTTTTAAACTTGCAGATTGGCAAAGATTTTTTTTTAAATGATATGCTAAGAATGGACACTCATACCCGCTGCTTATGGAAATGAAGATTGGAGGCTGATACTCTATCTTTACTCAAGGGCAATCGGGATACATATGTATAAACATGTGCACACACACACACACACACACACACACACAGATAGATGTACAGGAATGTATCCTAAATAAATATTTGGGTAGCCGCATAAAGATGTATGTTGAAGTTAACCAGTAGGGAATTGCTAAAGTAAATCCATTAAAGGACTGTATGAAAGGACACATCAGCCATTAAAGTGATGTAGATTTATATTTATAGTGGAACAGCATTAACTATTATAGTGTGATTTTTTAAAGCCTTTTTAAAAATGCTATGATTAGATAAAATGCATTTTCATTTTTGGCAAAAAAGAAAAAAGAAGGAAGGAAAAGGCAATAAAAAGTGTATCTATCTATATAAATGATGGGGCTGTCTAGAATACCATTGGTGTCGAAGATATTTGTATCTGGGTAGTAATTTCAGTAATTTAATTTTTAAAACACTTTTTTCCTTTTTATGTCTGCTTCTTTTTTTCTTCTAAACTTTCTCTTTCATTGAACATCAGAGCCACTTCTGTTTCTTCTTTTTTTAATTGCTTCCCATTGGGCTGTCTTTGCTCCTCAGAGACAGCTCTCTGAGAACAGTGATCGTGTTGTTTACATCTCAGTGTCCTCAGTGCTAGGAAGGTGCGAGGCATATGAGGCTAATAGAATAGTTGGACTTGTAAGTGAAAGCGATTATTATTTCTACAGACGTGGTTGCTAACATTGTCGGCACAAAGCAGATTGCTGCAGGTACTTTGAGAGCTTCGTTTTACTTGTGGCCTAAAGGTTCAATAGGAAGTGGTAAGATGATGCAAGTTGGATTATCTCTGTGCTCCTAAAGGACTTCTACATTATCAAGACTCTAGCTTTTGAGCAATGACCCCATATTGCCATAAGATGGTAGCTGTCTTAATGCTATCTGCAGAGAAGCTTTTTGTTTGGTCAGGGCCATCGTTCCAAATTAAACAAAAGCTTTAATGTAGCTTTGGAACCACCACCTTCAGGAATCACCTGCAATAGTACAAGCTGCATCACACCCAACCATTAATATCATTTCTTTTGTGAGATGGGCCAGATAGGAGAGCCTGTTTTCTTATGAGAGTGAATTGTTAAAATCTGGGTGTTTATTTAGAAATTGGTTGAAAGAAAGAGAGGAGTGGTCAAGCGGGGATTAACTTATTTTTACCCTTTTCCTAATGCTGTGATTTTTTAAGTTGGAAAGAAAATTAGTTGTCCTTTATTTTGCTGGATCCCCATGAAGTTAATTGACTTTCCCAGGACCTCAAAGCTCATTAATGGAAGAACGCAGAGCCACAATGCAGGCAGCCTGAAATGTGACAATTTAGCTTGGCCTGAAGATCCGTGAAAGGCACTGGAAGTTTGTTGTTATGTTTTTAAATAAGCAGAACCTGCAGTCCATTTTCTAATAGGCACTGGGAGAAAGCAGCAAGCCCATTTGCATCTGCATGGCATGATCTGGAGATTTTATATTCTTGGGAATCAGTTGCTGCCAGTTCTCACCCTGGCCAGCTGCTCCTCCCACGAAAACAGCTATGGTCACTGGGAATCAAGTCTTCATGTGTATATATTCATTTATTCTGTTACCATTCATTCATTCATCCTATAAATATATATCAAGCACTTGCTAGACACAAGGCACTCTTTTGGCACTTCGGATATATCAGTGAACAAAACTAAAGAAGGCCCCTACTTACAGAAGCTTACTCTCCTGCTACAGGCCACAGATAATAATTATAATTAGTAAGAAAACTGTAGAGAATGCTGGAAGTTGACAAGCATCTAGGAGAGCAGGGAAAGGTTAATGGGGTTGCAGCCAGGGGAAACCCCATTGTAGAGGACTCAAGGAAGGGCATTCCAAGCCTGGTGTTTTCTAAGAATAACAATAGGGGCGGGTGTGACCAGAAACCTGGGAGATGCCTGGAGCCACACTGACCATTGGAAAGATGTCAGCTTTTACTCTGAGTGAGGTGGGGGACCACTGGAGGGCTTTGGAAGTAGAGGGACCGAATATGAGCCACAGAGCTAAGGGGTCCCTCGCATTGCTGGCTTGAAACTAGACCAGATGGAGGCCAGAGTAGAAACAGGAAGACCAGTTAGGAGACTGTTTTAGCAAACGAATCCACTTCTGAAGTTGGGAAAGGGAGATCTGTAAGTAGTGATCACTCCCAAACCCAGGCCCCAGGGGAGGACCTGGGCCTTCTCGTTCCATTTGCCCCCCTGCAACTAAACATCACAGGCCCCACATTCTGCTTGGAAGACAGAGAGCCTAGCATGGACTGTCCCCACTAGCAATCATCCATTAGCTTCTTTGTCACTGGGGATAAAAATACCAAGCCATGTGGCACCTGGGTGGCTCTGTCAGTTAAGCGTCCAACTTCGGCTCAGGTCATGATCTCACAGTCCGTGGGTTCGAGCCCCGCAACAGGCTCTGTGCTGACAGCCAGCTCAAAGCCTGGAGCCTGCTTCAGATTCTGTGTCTCCCTCTCTCTCTGACCCTCCCCTGCTCACGCTGTCTCTCTCTCAGAAATAAATAAAACATTAAAAAAATTAAAAAAAAATACAATTCCATGAAATGCTCACGAGAATGAGGGCACCTTCCTTTTCTAGTTGTGCTCTTTCTCTTTGGTAACGAACACAGGGGGAACTTGAAAAAGAAAAGGCAGAATAGAAACATAATGGGAAATTAATACCAGAGTACGATATTGGTGGGAACTTGGTTATAGGATATGATCGTGTGTCATTATTCCAAGGCCTCCGACTCACTGAGTTTGAGCCTTTATGTGTTAATAATAACAATGGCAGGTAATACTTACTGCTTGCTTCTCATGTGCCAAATGATTTGGGGTTTTTGTTTTGCATTATCATAGTATTTCCTTAGATCTTTACAACTACTCTACAAATTAGATCTATCATTATCCCTACTTTACAGGTAAGGAAATGTAGCTCAGGGAAGTTAAGAAATTTGCCCCAGGTCTCACTGCTGGTGAGTGATGAAGCCAGTGTGCTAGCTAACCCCAGGTTCTCTGATACTAGAATCAAGCCCTTGAGTTTTACATTCTATGTTTTAAGTTGTAAAAAATAATTCATATCAAAAGTTGGTGTTCCAAATAGGATTGAAGCTTCGGGTTTAGATTATTTTGACTTCACCTTTAACCTTCATTTCTCAGTTCCCAATTTTCAAAGAGGGTAGCAGGATCAGTTAGTTACTAATAAGACTGATGTGATGTCTAAGAAATATGCTTTGAAGAGTACCTTAAAGCTTTCGGGAATGTTTTAGCAAACAATTGCAAAGGTCACAGATAGTTGACTCTTTGGACTAATGGCATTCTGTTAGGATTACATTTATATAAAAATGTTATTGTGAATTATATAGAGACATTACCTGTAGCAACCAAAGGCAGCACCTTTTTTTTTCTTGAGAGAGAGAGAGCACAAATGTGAGTGGGGGAGGGGTAGTGAGAGAGAATCCTAAGTAGGCTCCATGCTGTCAGCACAGAGCCCACAGGGTTTCAACTCATGAACTGTGAGATCACGACCTGAGCCAAAATCAAGAGTTGGGTGCTGCACCTACTGAGCCACCCAGGTGCCTCAAAAGCAGCACTTTCTATCATGAATTCCCAGTATTCACACTATAGGAAATACTCCCCGGTTATTTCTTTTGTTGTGGCTGAAGGTTTTGCACATATCTTACCAGCCAACACATGTGCTGTTTTAGGTGTCTGATTGAATTATAATCTGTGTGAATTCTATCAGTCTTGTCGTAGAGATAAACTCTTGTTTAGGACCAGCTCTTTGTGGAAATACAACTACTTCTGATAATGGCTAAGTAATTCTCCTTTATCAACCGCTCAGGGCCTGAACCGGAAATCAAAAAAGGGAGCTCTTTCAATAAAGATTCTGATCTCTTGGAAACAAGCAAGCTATGTCACACAGCACTGCTGTCTCATTCCTTCTCATCTCAGTGGTGAGAAGCTCTCCATTTTGCTGCATGCCATTCAGGCACTCAGACTGAGGGACAAGTACTGTCCATTAGGGGTACTAATTTCTCTAACACTGGAAAACAAAATCATACTGTCTCTTCTCATACTACCACAATCACAAGACTAGAGTATATTATAAAGACAATAAATTTCTTTTTTTTTATTTATTTCTAGGAGAGAGAGCGAGAGACAGCGTGAGCAGGGGAGGGTCAGAGAGAGAGGGAGTCACAGACTGAAACAGGCTCCAGGCTCTGAGCTGGCAGTCAGCACAGAGCCCGACGCGGGGCTCGAACCCACGAACTGTGAGATCATGACCTAAGCGAAAGTCGGACGCTTAACCGACTAAGCCACCGAGGCGTCCCAATAAATTTCTTTTTTGAAAAGATAATATTTAGTTTTGAGGAGAGAGAGAGACGGAAAGGGAGGGGCAGAGAAAAAGGGAGACAGAGGATCTTGGCAGGTTTTGCGCTGTCAGCGCGCTCTGGGCTTGAACTCGGGGTCCAAACTCACTAACTGTGAGATCATGATCTGAGCTGAAGTCGGATGCTTAACTGACTGAGCCACCCAGGTGCCTCAAAAGCAATAAATTTCTGATGAGCTTCCAAAATGCAGGGTGACCAAGTAAGATAGCAGATTACTGTGTTGAATTGTCTCAATAAGCCATTCATTAGATTGCAGCAGTGTAGCCTTGCAGAGCTAAGAGGTAAGAAACTATGTATGCACTGGGGGGTGTGGGGGCAAGCAAGGTAGCAATGGGCCAAAACCTGATCTGGAATCCAGAGACCTGGGTTCTAGTATTGGCAAGGCAGCATCTGGCATCTGGTTTCTTCCATATATAAAAGGTAACTTTAGAGTAATAGGTCTGGGTTTTCAAACTTGCAGCCCAGAGGCTAAGTACTGTCCAGGTGAATGTATTTCGTTTGATTTACATAAGGTGGTGGTGTTTTAGTTATGCCAACATTAAAAAAAAATCAGTTTCATGCAAAAGTCTGGATTCCTTTGAAAGTTTTGAAAACTAGGATGATTTGTAAATGCTGGGTCTGAAACCTCCAGTAGCAGCAGTGTGTAACAGCTGTTTGGGGAGCACACACCTGCTCCAATTTGTACCAGAAATGCTGCCACTCCCAGGGTGTCTTCCAGACACACTAAACCTCACATATTGACGTTACTTGTCCAGCTTCTCTATAAGATCATCTGCAAATGAGATACTGAGATGAACCAGTGAGAGATCCTTTCTAGAATCTGCAGTGATTTGACCATAGCCCCCAAACCTAGGTCTGCAATAGTTTGCTGTAGCATCTTGTCTGGCAGAAAGATCATGCCCACTGACATTTTTGGTTGTTTTAAGATGTAAACATGAAATGCTGCGTTGTTAAAAATTCAGCCACGTGTAGCTGAGTCTTTTGAACAATTAAAATTTCTCCTTTTTGAGTTCTATGCATCAACATCAGGCTTTTTTTTTCTTTTCTTTCCTTTTTGTATTGTTTTAATCAGTATTTGTCAATTGTGTAACTAAAGAACTCCCTTCTTCATATATATAGAGCCTACGTCATTTGTCTGGAGAAGTGATTGCATCTTATTATTTGTGAGTAGAAATTCTTGAAAGGCTAACTTTGGTAATTATAGAAGGAGTGCCTAAAATATTAGGAGGAGTGATTGTAACCAGGCTTCCAGTCTCAGAGTTGCCTTATTGCATGACCGGTAGAGATATGTTACTTAGGTACAAACACAGAGTGAAAGTCATACCTAATTTAATACTCTGCAACTGGGCCCGAGTTCAGCTCTTTTTAAAAGAGCCATTTTTTAAAATATTTTTATTTATTTCTAGGGGAGAGAGAGAGAGACAGCATGAGCAGGGGAGGGTCAGAAAGAGAGAGAGATACAGACTCTGAAATAGGCTCCAGGCTCTGAGCTGGCAGTCAGCACAGAGCCCGACGCGGGGCTCGAACCCACGAACCGCGAGATCATGACCTAAGCGAAAGTCGAATGCTTAACCGACTAAGCCACCCAGGTGCCCCTAAAAGAGCCATTTTTATGAACTGATGGGTGATTCTGTGACAAGAATGTACAAATGATTTCTTCTTTTATCCCAATGAATTTCATTTGAATTGTGCTTAAACTTCTTTTCACCTTAGCAAAAGGAAGACTTATGTGTCCCCACAGTGATTCTGCTACTGGTCTAAACAAACCTTCTGGTTCCTGTTCTAGATAAATTCTGAACCAAAGTCTGTGTCCCATTTAAGTTGCGCTTCTCAAAATCTTCAACTATCAAGTTGCTTAATCATAAGTCTTATGAAGCTAGTATTTTCTTTTCTTTTCCTATTTTTGCTTGTCTGATAGCTTGTTTTCCCATCCCCCTCCCCACATTCTTATATTTGACTGTAACTTTCTGACCAGCAGAATTGAGCATTTCTTACAGCCTTAATAAGGTTAGTTTCTGTGAGTAGATCCCTGCCCAGAATGGACATGTAATGATTTACTCCTAACAAGGAAAATTCCCCAGCAAAGCTTGCATACATACTGAGAAAATCGAGCACCAGAAACCAAATACAAGATGCAACGAACTTCACTCATTTCCTGAGCTTCCGTGCCTACTCTGAGGCTCTCTCTCCATAGACATGGTGACCACTGAGCCCTTGTAGTGGGCCTGTCCTTTATACAGGCTTCTTGTAGCTAAAAGTACAGCTGGCTCCGTATAGTCAAACTGACTTTGTCATTCTCCAGATACACAATTGTTCATTATCCAGAAACTATATTGGCCAAGTTTGGGAGACCTCACATCCTTGGGACTCAATTTTTTATCTTTGGAAAACGGAATTTGTAGTTCAAGCACTTGTCCTGAAGTCTAAATAGATAATGTAGAAGGTAAAGGAATTTTTTCTTTTCAAATACATGCTAGTTTAAAAATGAATGCATTTCTAAATTTGAAATTCCCACCAGTTTTACTTTACCTTTACATAAGTTGTCTTCAATGGTAAATGTGTTTATACATATACCTACCGATGTTTGTACTGTATACACATGTATTTTATATTGTGGGACTTTAAACTACCTCTGGCAAATGAGACAGCATTCTGTAACAAAGTACTGGTTTTGTTTACACCTTCATAAATCATGCAGATGAGATCTGTGGCTATTCCCAGCCACACATGATAAAAATATCCTGTGCCTTGCTGATGTTTCTGGACCTTCAAGGTCAAGAGTCTGATCCTCTGCAGAGCTATGAATTCTTGGATGTTTATCTTTCCTACCCTTTTCTTAGAACGCTCCTTCAATTGCTCCATACAGACTTCTCTCATTGTAATTCTTTTTTTAAAGTTTATTTATTTATTTTGAGAGAGAGACAGAGACAGAGATCGAGAGAGTGGCAGAATCCCAGTCAGGCTCCACACTGTCAGTACAGAGCCTCATGCGGGGCTTTAACTCACAAACTGTGAGATCCTGACCTGAGCCAAAATTAAGAGTCAGATGCTTAACTGACTGAGTCATCCAGGTGCCCTAGAACTTCTCTCATTTTAGATAGACCTTCAGCATCCTGCTCCCTCCTCTTCCTCTCCCACAACCCTTGCTCCTCCTTTTACTGTAAAAGAGAAGGGATCTGTTAGTTCTTGTGAGTGACTGACTAATGACATTTGGAGGAGGACAAGTTAACGTACTTGGGGCTAGTGGTGGCAATTTTAACATGTCATAAGGCATTGTTTCTTATTACAGGAACTTAAAACCAGTTAACTAGTAGACCAGTGAATACTATAGGGTCCCGGAAATCATCCTAAGCTTCTTAAGGTGGTTCTGAGGATAAACCTTTTAAAAGTATTTCAGAGGTGTTTAGGGTTGGAAAGTGCAGGTTAGAAGTGACTGCAGCAGATGACTCCATACTGAAAGCCCCTCCAGATGAGATGAGCTCAGGGCTGGCTCAGGCAGTGCTTCTGAAATTCCTTCTGGGCTCAGCTGAGGCAGAAGACCTTTTGCTTAAATATTGTCCTGGAGAGGGGAAGGCAGAGGGGGGCATAATAAGTGCCCCCTCCCCTCACAACCTCTAAGAAAAGACATCTTGCTGGTCAGAAATATAAGACAGCTGACAAAAATACATGACAAACAACCATGTAAGTTGTGACATATGTTAGAACTTTTTTTCTTTAGGGGCATCTGGGTGGCTCAGTCGGTTGAATGTCCAGCTTCAGCTCAGGTCATGATCTCATGGCTCATGGGTTCCAGCCCCGCGTCAGGCTCTATACTGATGAGTCAGAGCCTGGAGCCTGCTTCAGATTCTGTGTCTCCCTCTCTCTGCCCCTCCCCCCATTCACACTCTCTCTCTCTCAAAAATTAACACTTTCAAAAATCTCTTGTTTTTAAGAATTAACCTTTTTGATGTTGATGGCAATGACAGCTGTGTCCAGATCATCCAGGCAGCCCTTTCCCTCTTAATTGGGTCCAGTACATTATATTGTTTCTTAAATATCTACTCAGTGACATGGTTCTAGGTCCAGGCCCAAACTCCTCCTGCCTGAGCTTGGCTCTGTTCTCCCCTTCAACCCAATCTCCTTTTCTTTTCCCAAGTGACACATAGGTGTATCCTGTTTTCTGACTCAGTTATTTAGGTGGTGTGGAATGAGCAGTTCAAATGTACCATTCCTTCTAAACCTCTCTCTCTCTCTACCTCTTCAGCCTCAAATAAAAAGATACAACATCCTGGATTGCACCACTGCTTTTTCTTGCCATGTAACACAAGCTTAAAAAAAAAAAACATATGTTCTTTGTACTCTTTTATTAATAGGGGTTATAGAAATGCATGTGCCCAATGCCCTCTCAGCCATTTGGAAGGTGAAGTGGATCTTGGGAAGCTATTGATCTTCCAAGCTGGTTGCTTAAAAAAAAAAATGCAAACCCACCAATAGATGAAAAGTAATAGATATAGTTTAAGATTTGGGGCTGCCAAGAGTTTTACACTCATAAGCACACTTAATGTTCACATCAAACATTTTATGTTATGTTACATTACGTTACGTTTACATTACGTTACGTTGTATTTTATAGTGGTGGGGGGGGTGCTAAGCCCAGGGTGGCTAAAGAACCTACATGTTCAGGGTCACATAACTAGTACTTGACAGAGCACCATTCTTTCAACCCCCTCTACTTACTTAATGAGTATATATACCACGGACAAGGCTGCAGACCATTGCTAAGCTTCATTTCCAAGTGAATAAGGAAAAGGGAATTGGGAAAAAGGATTCATGAATCAGTAGCTGCAAATCACCACACCCAGCACCTGGCGCATGGCAAATTCTCAGTGAATGTTAGCAAGTATTGTTGCCCCAGTGTCAACTCTTCAAGAACTTTTTTCTGGGGAAAATTTTTTTTTTTCTTTTTTTTTTTCTTCTGGGGAAAATATTAATGATCCATTATTTCTTGCTTGTAAGATGTGAAGTTATTGACTTATTGCTGCTGGGGTTGGCACGTTGAGCCCTGTTTCTGTTTATTGATGTGATGAGGTTACTTGTGGTGAGGGAGGGTCCCTGCTGCGTGGTGGCAGTAATTATCAGTGTCACTGTGTGACTGCAGGAACTAGTTGCTAGCAAATGCTGGTTTCTTCCTTTCTTTCTCTTTTTTTGAAAAAAAAATCCCATTACATAATTTAACAATCATTTCATTCCATAGTGAGATGAAAAGAATTTAGCAGCCTTCAGCTGGAGCTGAATAGAGAAGCAAATTATAGAAATCACTGACATTAGTGCCTGGCTAGAGCAGGATTGTTTCCTACTGAATATTTGAAAGTATTTTGTCCAATCTAATTTTAAAAGTCTAGAGTCACTGGTCTTCCACTGCTTTCCTTGGGAACTATAATTTTGTGGCCTAATAGAGCTCAATGGTGGGACATTTTCTCCCGCTGATATAGGAGAAATGGAGGCATTTGTAGGAGATCTGGTCACTGTGTTTTTCTCAAATAAGATTTGAGAATAGCAGGGAGCACAAACATATTCTGCTCCCTTGAGAAGATATTTTCTTTCAACCCAGGGATGTGTCTTTGGTCTGTCCTGCTACCATTGAACCATGGTTTGCTACAGAGTGGGATTTTTCTTTAATTTTGTATTATAGAGAATCCCCCAAATACACAAGAGTAAAGAGAACAATATAATGGACACTGATGTGCCCAATACTAGTCCCCAAGCCATCAGTCACTGACCAATTCTGCCCCATCCATATGCTTACCCACTTCTTCCCCTCTACTATTATTTTGAAACATATCTTGTCATTATTTCTTTTTCTAAGTTCTGATAAAAAACATATAACATAAAATTTAGCATTTTAACCATTTTAAAATATATAATTTAATGGCATTAGGTACATAGTTCTTTACCACATAGTACCATTACCCTAGCTAGTTCCAGAACTTTTTCATCACTCCAGAAGGAGACCATTGGCAACCACTAATCTGTTTTCCATTTCTATGAATTTGCCTATTTTGGATATTTCATCGAGATGGGTTTATACAGTATAGAGCTTTTTTGGTCCTTCTCTCAATTAGTATAATGTTTTCAAGATTCAACCATGATGTATCAGGCATCAGTACTTCATTCCTTTTCATAGCAGAATAATACTCTATTATAGGGATATACCACATTTTGTTTATTTATCCAATGGGGGACATCTTAGTTACTTCCACCTTTTGTCTGTTGTGAATAGTGCTGCCTTGGACATTCAGATGCAAGTTTTTGTTTGAATACTTGTTTTCAGTTCTTTTGACTATATACCTAGAATTGGAATCACTGGGTCATATGGCAATTCTATGTTAACTTAATATGTGTGGAACCATTAAACTGTTTGTGACTGCAACATTTTACATTCTCCCCAGCAGTATGTGAGAGATCCAATTTCTCACATCCTTGCCAACATTGGTTATTTTCGGCCTTATTAAAAAAAATTACAACCATCCTAGTGGGTATAGAGTGCTATCTTACTGTGATTTTGATTTGCAATTCTCTAATGACTATTGATGATAAACACCTTTTCATGCGATTGCTGGTTATTTGTATATCTTCTTTGGAGAAATGTCTATTCAAGTGTTTTGCCCATTTTTAAATTATGTTGTTTATATTTTTGTTGTTGATCTCTAAGTGTTCTTTATATATTCTGGATACTAAACTCTTATTGGATATATGATTTATAAATATTTTTTCTCATTCTGGGTGTTTTCTTTTCACTGTCTTATCTTTATCCATTGATGCACAGAAGTTTTTAATTTTAATGTAATCCAACTTATGTTTTCTTTTGTTGTTTGTGCTTTTATTGTCATAGCTGAGAAATCATTACCAAGTCCAAAGTAATGGAAATTTACCCCTGCGTTCTCTCCTCAGGATTTTTATAGTTTTAGCTCATATATTTAGGTCTTTGATCCATTTTGAGATAATTTTTGTATGGTATGAGGTCAAGGTTCCACATCATTCTTTTACATGTGAATATTCAGTTGTCCCAGCACCATTTATAGAAAAGACCATCATATCATTTTATCCATAATATTTCAGTATGTTTCACAAAAACTAAGAACTTTATTTTTACATATCACACTTTTAAGAAAACCCTCATCTTTCCTTAATATCATCAAATATCTCATCTGTGTTCAAAGCTTTCATTGCCTCAACAATTTTAACAGCTTTTTAAAAAATTCATATTTAGCTAATTTGCATCCTTTGCACATTGTTGGTATATCTTTTTAATATTTTTTAAGTCTATAGATATCCCCTCCATCTCCTCTTTATCTTCCTGCAGTTTATTTGTTAAAGCAAATGGGTCATTTGCCCTGTGGAATTTCCTATTCTAGGTTTTCTTGATTATATCCCCGTGAGGTAATATGTTCCTCAGTCCTCTGAATTTTTTGTAATTTGGTAGTTGAAACTAAATGCTTGATGAGATGCTGGGTTTTTGTTTGTTTTTTTGTTTGCTGTTGTTTGTTTTTGGCAAGGCTACTTCTTAGGTGATGTTGTTATTCTAATCAAGAGGCAAATCCTGTTTACTTATTTATTTATTTTTTTAATGTTAGCAGCCACTGATAATCAATGCTTAAATTCTTTAGTTAGGGGCTACAAAATAGTAATATTCTATTTCTCATATGTCCTCTTAATTTGTTACATGGACTGCCTCTTAAGATATACCTCTTAATTATTTAATTATCCAGTGATAAAACTTGTCTGTGATTGGCATTGTAAACTCTTGATTCTTTCCCTTTATTTACCAGTCTCAAAATAAGACAGAGCCAGTTACATATATTTTTTGAGGGTTGTTTACTAATGCATTTAGTTAAGCATATTTAATGTGTTTCAAGCCATTGCAGTTGTTACTCTTATTGATGTAACAATTGATCATCCCATCCCTGTGCGAATCTCTTCAAGTTGACTCTTGAATTCTTTCTAACATGACCTTGTGGTCCCCGATAGCTTCCTGGCTATCATATATGATAACTTTACAACTCTTATTGGGTTGCAGTGTGAGCTACTGTGGCGCTTCTCAAATTTCCTTACAAAAACTCCAGTTGGGTCTCTTTACTTCCCTTGGCAGTCTGGAGAAGATGGTAGGATTTCCTGCCATTCATGGAATCATAAGACAAGTCAGAAGAAGCACTGGAAACTCATTCGTGAAACTCATTTCTTGAGTTTTATTGAGCTGCTACTAGGCAACCATGGTGCTGATGTTAGGAATATACATTAGGACAAAGCCAAAACCATCAATGTGATTTCATTATGGGTCCATTTTAGTTCTGTTTCTAGTGTCTAGTCAGAGATTGATCACTAGTTATTCTGAATTCTTTTCATATAATTACTAAAATATATATAAGTACTTAATAAGATGACATTTGTTGAAGACCTTTTTTATTTTTAAGAAAAGGGAGAATATGGACATGGATATGTTTCTTAAACCTAGAAAATGAGTATCAAATCAGATGGATTGTTTTTCCTCTTCTAGTCTCTATTTCTCCATTAAATAAGGGAGAGGATTATTTTCTGCCTATTCGATAAGGTTGCTGAGTGCTGTAATGAGTTTATATTTATAGAGAACTTGAAGCTTTTTGGATGAAAGGTGCTAAATTAAGGCTTATTGTTTATTGAATTTATTTGATGTGTCGAACCTCCTGGGAACATTTGCTGAAGTTAATTAAAAACAGATAGTCCCCACTCTGACAGCTTACAGTGCCACTTACAAACCCAATAGCATAAACAGTGTACACTTTATTGTCCTAACGCTGGACTGCCTAGAAAACCATAGCTCTTTCAGACAGGGAATGATCCACTTTTGTAGGAAAGATGAGATCAATTGCTGGATAAAAACACAGAGATATTCTCAACTACATCTGCCCTCATTTTTAAAAATACTTAGAATATGGAGATTTTCCTCAATTTCCAACTATAATTTTCAGATTGGAAAATTAAAAATAACCTTTCTTTTCCGTCATTTTGGAAAGAAATTAAGATATATGTTTATGTTTTACATATTGTCTTATGATCCCTTATTCCTTACAGAAATGGCATTCTAAAGCAGCCAACTAGAATGAGTTATGCTTTCTTAACCCAATGGAAGCTGTGAAGTATAATTATAATAATGGTATGTTTGCTTCCTTTGCCAGTTGGTGATGGAGTTTTGTGGCGCTGGCTCTGTCACTGACCTGATCAAGAACACAAAAGGTAACACGTTGAAGGAAGAGTGGATCGCGTATATCTGCAGGGAGATCTTACGAGTAAGTGACAACATGGAGTATCTTGGGAGGTGTTGAACTTTGTACCATCCTTCCACTGACATTCACAAAAGTATTGCAGACCTTTTAAAAGGTTTATTCTAACAGTGATGGTAGTAGTGATGGTTTTTTGGTCTGCTGCAATGGAAGTGGGAGCCATTCTGATCAGGCCATGTGCACTCCCATTTGGAGGGTTAACATTGTTGACTTTCCTTAACCATTTCCAATGGTGTTTCCAATTAGAAATCTGATTTTAGATCTTAAGAGATAAGGTCTCACTTGGGAAATGAATTTTTTAGAGGTATTTTGATTACTCATTTGAGTTTTCCATTTATGAAAGATTATCACTAGTTTAAACATTGTATCACATTAACCATTTCAGCATTTATAATCTAGTTAGACTGAAAAAAACTCTTTGAGATGTGGTCACTTAAATCAAAATAACTAGATAAGACTATGTCTATTTGTCCAGTTTTGCCCACTAATCAGTTAGGCAATCTGGACAATATAGTCATGTATACTGAGCTCAGTTCAAGAAGGTAATTGGTCAGATTTAGGTCAGTCAGACTAGTTTAATTATCTCTTGCTACTAATATGGAGTCTATTGTATGTTCACTGAGCATTATTACTAGATCTGCTTCTCAATCATGATTTATTTATAAACTCTGCCTTCTTAATCTAAGGGAATAAGAGTTAAAACTATTTTTGTGATGTGCCCAAGATACACTTTTGAGGGACAGATTATGTGGTGTGAATGGATGGATAGGTCAGTGGGTGGAAGACATTAAAAAATTGAAACTACCTTAGGTAACAAAAAAAAGGAAGGAAGGAAGGAAGGAAGGAAGGAAGGAAGGAAAGAAAGAAAGAAAGAAAGAAAGAAAGAAAGAAAGAAAGAAAAGAAAGAAAAGAGAAAACTTTTACAATAACATTTATAATAGCATAAAAGTCAAATACTTAGAAATAAACTTCTCAAACAATGAAATCTGGCCATGTGTAGCAACATGGATGGACCTTGAGGGTGTTATGCTGAGCGAAATAAGTCAGGCAGAGAAGGACAGATATCATATGTTTGCACGTATAGGAGGATTAGGAGGAACTTGACGGAGGAACAAGGGGGAGAAGAAGGGCGGAAATGGTGGGGGAAAGGGAGAGAGGCAAACCATGAGAGACTCTTGAATGCTGACAAAAACTGAGGACTGATGGATGTGGGGGGGAGAGGGGATGGGCATGGAGGAGGGCACTTTGGGGATGAGCACTGAGTGTTATGTAGAAACTAATTTGACAATAAACTATTTGTAAAAAAAAAAAAAAAAAAAAGAAATAAACTTCTCAAAAGATGTGAATGACTTCTACACTGGAAACTACAAAATATTAGAGAAATTAAAGAAGACTTTAATAAATGGAAGCATATACCATTTCACAGATAAGAATATTGAATATTGTAAAGATGTTATTTCTTACCAGTTTGGTCCATGGTTTCATTGAATTCCCTATCAAAATTTCCTTAGGTGTATCTGGATATTTACAAGCTTTACTTTTTTTTAACACTTATTTATATTGAGAGAGAGAGTTCAAGTGGGGAAGGAGCAGAAAGAGAGAGAGAGAGAAACAGAGAGAGAATCCCAAGAAGGTCTGAGCTGTCAGTGCAGTGACCAACATGAGGCTCAAAACCATGATCCATGAAATCATGACATGAGCCAAAATTAAGAGTCAGACGGTCAACTGTCTGAGCCATCGAGGCATCCCATGACAAGCTGATTTTTAAAACATTATATGGAAATGCAAAGGGCCAAGAATAGCCAAGGTAATCTTGAAGCAGAGAACGAAGCTGGACAAGTTATGGTGCCAGTTATTGAGACTTACTATAAAGCTACTGAGTAGATAAGGCAGAGTGAGGTATCATCACACAAATACACAGATGGCCAAAGGAACAGGGTAAACATCCAGGAATAGACACACTTCATATGGACCTCTCATCTATGGCAAAGGAAGTGCTGCAGTACATGGCGGAAGGGTGCCCTTACCAGTAAATAGAGCTTGGTCAATTGAATAGTCGTGTGAAAAATGAAGCTTGATACCTCCTTTATATCCTATTAAAAAATTAATTCCAGCTGGGTTAGAGACATAAATTTAAAATATACAAAAAATAAATCTCTTAAATGCAAACCTAGGATAAACCCTCCACGGCCTGGGTTGGGCAAAAAGAATACAAAACAAGATTTGACTGGGAAAAAGGACATAATGGCTGCTGCTCTCCTTCAAATGTGACATTATTTTCAAGTATTGAGGTTGAGGTGCCTTTTTGTCAACTTCATTTGAATTTCTGACTCAGAATTTTACTCATTTAGAGAAAGCACAAAGGGTTATTTAGTCATCGAGACCACCCAGTGGTGCCAAGAATTTGTTGGATCTTCAGGGCTTTCTGTGCTGCTGAGGAACCCCAGATGGGGAACCCTGAGGATCGGCCATGTGCTCTCCAGGGTTCTGAAAACAGCAGGATCATCACCCGATGCTTCTTTCTCAGTACTTGGGTAGAATGTGTGAAATCTGTTTTCTTCCTTCTTCCAAAACATTCTCTCAAAAGGCACTGGCATTTGAGATAAGGAGACTCATTGGAAGGACATTCAATCACAAGAAGTTTCAGAGCTAACCCTCCATGCATTATACGATGTCCTTAAATATGGTGTTTGGCTCACTTGTGTGAAATGTTACCTGCTACCTGCTTCTAACCACTTTCAAGGAGACCAAGAGAACTTCAGTCCCTCTTTTAAAAATTCATGGGGTGTTAAAATGCTGTAAAACCATACATTTTAATCTGCTTGGTGTCTACCTTGCACTGAACTGACTAGATTAGAAAGGTGATTTTTTAGGACCCAAACCAGTGCTTCAAACTCTCATGGTTTGTGTTTACTGATATTCCTGAATATACACATGGATCTTTTTGAGCATCCAATTCTCCTGATGAGTGTTTTCAACAAAGCAATTCAGGTATTTAGCATTTTTATGTCAACCTCATTTTTCATACAAAGGTTTTGTCATTATGGAGGAAAATTAAAACTACAGAAAATTATAAATAATAAAATGGCAATACCTGAATATACAATACCTTGAAGGAACAAGTGTTAGCATAACATAGTTTGCTTTAAGACTCCAATTTGAGATTATTTCAAGTTATACTTTATCTGAGAAGCATATCACTATTTTAGAGCAAGTCTGTAGATTTTAGAACTCAGACCACAGAGAAGCCAAAGTGAGAGTTACTCATGGAGAAATGGAACACAATCAGTTTTGGATGTCACCAAATAATTATTTCATATAATTAACACAAAGTCATAAATATCATAACGCACTAAAGATGACAGCCATGAGTGCCAAACAAAGGAAAGAGAAATTGTTGTTCTCTTTTTTTAACGTGAGCCACTTAGGCTAAAAGCAATGGGAAATTTCTTGTGTGGTCTGAGCAATGCTTCATTGTGCTTAGTTAAAATTATATGATATAATGTAACTCTTACCTTTTGAATTCAAGATACTGATTCAGAAAAAGAGTGAGGACTTAGTTAAATCAGGTTAGTTTTCTGGAGGAGACTCTAGATTCTGTTACAGACCAGCACATGCAGGCAGTCCTCACTTTTCTCCGTACTGTCAGCCGAAACTCGTGCATTCCAGCACCACATCATTGTCTGCTTGGGTCCGTGCTACCCGAGATCAATGCCGAGATGCAAGCAGTTCATTGTTTCAGCACCACACGTGGCCAGGACTGCTGTATTTTAATTTCTATTGATTGATCAGTTGCCTAGTTTCGAACAGCACTATACACATATGAAAGATGCAAGTATGATCATGAGAAATGTCTCTGGGTGAGTTCACATCTTGTTTGGATCATTGACAACCCAAATAGTTTATTTGCATCTTGACTTCTGTTCCTGTTAACCCTTGTCAACTCTCTGTTACTCCAGGGGCTGAGTCATCTGCACCAGCATAAAGTGATTCATCGAGATATTAAAGGGCAAAATGTCTTGCTGACTGAGAACGCAGAGGTTAAACTAGGTAAGAACAGGATCCAGTGGGCCTAGGAATTGAGGGAATTGATCGGATGGATTACTTCAACAGCTCATTGTTTTTTCCATTTCGTTCTGTTTTTAATGAATATAAATTTGTCACTGTGAATTTGGAGGTCAGTGTACTAAAGAATGAAGAGGAAAATGTTTGTCTCTTACAAAACATTTTCTAAAAGTGAATTGGTATACAATATAACAGATAAATCCATTTGCTTAATCAATATGTAAAAAAAATCAAGGTGTTTTTTTTTTTTTAATTTAATATTTATTCATTTTTGAGAGTCTGGGTTGGGGACGTGCAGAGAGAAAGGGAGACACAGAATCTGAAGCAGGCTGCAGGCTCTGAGCTGTCAGCCTAGAGCTCAAGCCCACAAACTATGAGATCGTGACCTGAGCCGAAGTCAGACACTTAACCAACTGAGCCACCGAGGCACCCCAAAAATCGGGGTTTTTTAAAGCAAAAACCCTTTAGGTTAGAAGTGACTGACCTTGAAATGGTTTCCTGTATCTTACCATTTGTTTACCTTGTTGCTGCTGTAACAGAAAGTAATGAGCCATTTGTTTATTGAAAAATATCTTCAGTTAGACATATTTAGAATAATGAATTCCTGCTGTATTCCCATGCGTTTTACGGTATATTTACATGGGCTTCATTATGACCTAGGGCACGTGCACAAAATGGGTGTTCAGTATTCTCCTTTGTTTACTTGCTGAATAGCCTTCTTCCATTTGCCAGAGTTATCTGTGAGACAGCCCTTTTCTTTGGTGCTTCTTCCCACAAATCTGGTGGGAAGAGAAGGTAGAGAGTCTCCACATGCATTTGCCTGCTTGGTGTCTGTGAGTAAGAGCATGAATGGACAGCTATCCCTAGGATATGCAACTTGTCATCTAGAAAGGAGGTATTGCCGTATGATTGTTTATTTTCGAAGAGATTGAAGTATCTCCTGTGTTTGTATCCTGAACATTTGTTCTTGCCTCTTTGTTAAAATACATAATTTTCATTTTTTCTTCATTAGCATTTGGGGCCAAACTTTCATCTCATGAGTAATTCCCTTTTAAAACGAAAGCATATATTTCTTAGGGAGGGTGTGTGTGTGTGTGTGTGTGTGTGTGTGTGTGTATGTACATATATTTGTATGTACTGGCTAGATAATGTATCCTCAGAATATTCACTCATTATTAATCAATAGTCACTTGTTTAGAGAATATTATGTCAGACCCTGTACACAACACTCTTCCATAGATTATCTCACTTCAACATTACAGCAACTCTATGTAAATATCATCACACTCATTTCATAAATTTGGAAGCCGAAGCTTAAAGAAGTTGATCTGCTAGCCCTAGGTCACATCACTAGTATGCAGAAATAGGATGCAAACTTAGGCAGTCTGACTCTGGAAACTTGGCTCATAACCACTTTCTTTGTATCCTCTAAATGTTCTCTTTTATGGCAAACAAGGTTGTTTTTTATTCAACACCTGTTTTGGGTCCTTATGGACCCTTGGTTTAACCAAATACAGCATTTTGTGCTTTCCTCATTGGTACATTTTATCCATTTATACACACAGTTTAAAAATAAACATTCACAATTGCTAAAAGGAAGAAGCGACCCAAGTTACCCATCAGCAGATGAATAGATAAACGCAGTGTGGCACGGGCATACAATGGGATATTATTGAGCCTTAAAAACATGGATTAACCTTGATGACATTATGCTCATTGAAATAAGCCAGTCACAAAAAGACAAATGCTGTATGACTCCACTTATATAAGTACCAATAGTAGTCGAGATTTATAGAGGCAGAAAGTAGAATGGTGCTTGCCAGGGGCAGGGAGAGGAGAGAATGAGGAGTTATTGTTTAATCAGTACAGAGTTTCAGTTTGGGAAGACAAAGTTCTGGAGTCAGATGGTGGTGATGGTGGTACAACAATGACACAGAACTGTACACTTAAAAATGATTAAAATTGTAAATTTTATGTTGGGTTTATTTTGCCACAGTAAAAAAAAAAAAAAAAACACATTCATTTTATCACCATATAAGGACACTGACGATGCATTTGTCTTCTCTTAAATAGTGGACTTTGGAGTCAGTGCCCAGCTTGATCGAACCGTGGGCAGGAGAAACACCTTCATCGGGACCCCTTACTGGATGGCACCAGAAGTTATTGCCTGTGATGAAAACCCAGATGCCACATATGATTTCAAGGTATGACTTCTTCATTGTTTCAAAACCATCCCTCACAGCCTGCCCTGGGCTTTATGATTTATGTAATCCCGGGCTTATGATTTATGTAATCCAAAGGGAGAACTAAAAAGCATTATTTGAATTTAAAATGATAAGACATTCATGTGAGAATCTTTTTTATGCAGTTACCCATTATATCTGATTGCCTATTTGTAAAAAAATGTTAAAACCATTTTTAATATTCTCTTGAACTTACTCTTGTTTCTTACTAGAAAATAGATTTCTTATGGAAGTGCTGAATAAATAGACCGTACGCTTGCAACTAATATTATTCTGCATGTTAACTACCTGGAATTTAAATAAAAACTTGAAAAAAAGACAATAGATTTCTATTTTGATTATCGTTTAGACTTTTGGCAAAGGATATATATGGTGAGAGCTTTTTATGCTAAAAGAAGTCAATGTATTGTCTTGGGTCATCTTTTCTGATTAAAAATAGACTTCCTCATTTCTGTATTGCTCAAAGTTTAACTTTTGAAGTTTCTCTTCATTGAGAGAGAATGAAATGGGATGTTGGTAGCTACTTTATGGTATTTCCGTAGCCTGTTGTGGTGTTTCATTGAAACTTGATTGGTGACTTATTACTTTGTATCATCAACTGGTCATTAGCTCATAAATTCAAAGCAGTGTTCAACTAGATGGTGATACTTGTCCCCTTCTCCAAGAAGCTCCCCTTCTTTTCCACTATGCTAGTCAGTAATCAAACATAATTTGAAGTTGCTATCCCATTGATAGCTGCAAAGTCAGGTGACATTATTGTCATGAATTGTAGCTGGAAGTTGAGATATTAACATTGGAGGCAAATGGGATGTAGGAACTGTGAATTTTCAGACCCAGCAATAGATGAAGGGATACCCTATGGTCTTTGTGTAGACTCCAGGACGACCTTGGGCAAAATCCAATACTACTGAGGCTGGTTTCACAGGTGCATGGACCTTTCACCCAAGGCCTTGAGTGGTCAGCTCCAAATACCCTCCTCTTGAATGAAGATGGGAAACTAAGGCTGGAGGTCTTGGCAAGTACACCCCAAGTTAGTGGGCTTCTCAGAGTTGGGGCTTGTGCCCACATCTTACAAATCTCTTTTCAGTGGATTACCAGTATATTATCCTGCTCCTTTATGATGTACTCCTATATAACTCTCCAGTTTACCAACAAAACAGCTTCTGAAGAGTATATTTGAAGAATTCCTCTTTTAAAGAACATTTTTAGTTCTCCACATGTGGGGTTATTATTGAAATCAGGTCACAAAGATGCCAACATTGCAATGTCTTTGGGACCCAGGATCTTAGGGCATTGACGAAATTATTTGCCTCTTTGGGAGAAATGCAAGCTGAAAGTCTGAAACCAAAATAGTCTCCTGTACATTTCTCCTTTCTTTCAAAGTGAGGCACTGTAATAACCTGACAGCAATCTGTCTGAAAACAGCTGCCAAGTTAAAAATTAATCTCTTGCCAAAATAAATGTCATTTATTTAAACTGCTAATGATAAGCACATTTAAATAATTTAATTTGCAAATCCCTTCAGAGGAGCCACTACAAAATATATGTCCCAGGCCAGATATGTGTGTCATAATTGCCTATAAGCAATTCTTAAAACAGTAGTTATACTTAACAAGTGCTAACTAGTCTACTTCTGGGCCACAGATATTTTAGACCACTTTATAACACACCATAGAGAATCAGGGTGTTTCAAACTCTTACCCTTGGTTTAGCCATTTAAGTATTTTGAGTGGTTGTTCTGTATGTGGGACTTATTTTCTGTGACATAAAATAGATCCCTGTGACTTAATGTTTTCACTAATGTAGAAGACTTCCTTCTGCTGAAGCCAGAGCTTGGCATTAAGCCAATATCTTGGTCCTCTTTCCTCACAGTAAAGCTAAGGAATATAGTTTGGAATCGGTAAAAGACTTTTGAGCCCATTGCATAATTCTAGGTGTGGACAAAGCGTGGTGTATGAGTAACCACAGGGTGCATTGTGCTGCACAGGGTGGTTTCAGAGGTACTGGAAGGTCCATGTGACTTTTAAAATATTAAAGTATCCTGAGACATTAATAAAGCTAAGACTAATTTCTGTGTCTTTTATTAAAATATAAGGAATCCTGATGAGGAACAGGTTCACTATATTAGTCATTTAGACTTTAGTGAGAAATAATTTATCAAGATTATTATGAGTATCAGGATTATTATGAGTATGTACAAGAGGAGGAGGAAGCCATGGCAAGAACATGAGCCTCCCTGGTAATTGTCAGGGGTAAAAGAAGGATCATGACAAAAGGGTATGTTAGGAAGACTGGGCAAAGAAGGAAGGTTTGAGCGTTCTTTGAAGATTTATTTCAACCACGTCACACTTTTACAGTGGACTGGAGAAGCAGCGATTCTGTAAATATAATCTTTCTTCTTCCTCGGCACCAGATTATATCCTCTCTTTTCTGTTCACCATTCTTAGGTATGTAATCTGTCACCAAGAGACAATGTGACAATATGTTGCCTTTCAAAACCATTTCTTCATTCACTCGGCACATATTTGTTAAATACCCACCACTTGTTAAGAATTAACCAAGCTGCATCTGTACATGCAGTTTAACATAAAGTTAGTTTGCAACCCCATCAAGGTTCAGGCGTCCGATGCTGTGCGTGTGGTAGTCCGTTTGACCCAGCTGTGTATCCCAGCCTCCGAAACTTCTGTTGACACTTTGGGTTCTAATGTGCGATAGATACTTTCCACCGAGGGGTATGTTTGGGACAAAAGATGACTTGAAAGCCACTAAGCTTAGTTCGATGTCACAGAGGCCTTCTTTTAAAATAAAGACAAAATTGAGGCACCTGGGTGGCTCAGTCAGTTAAACATCCGACTCTTGGTTTCAGCTCGGGTCATGATCTCACAGTTAGTGAGTTCGAGCCCCACATCAGGCTCTGTGCTGTCTGCTCAGCCTGCTTGGGATCCTCTCTCTCCTTCTCTCTCTGTCCCCCCCCTGCTTGTGCATGCTCTCTCACTCTCTCTCTCTCAAAATAAAAAAAAAAAATAAGCTTAAAGAAAAACAAAATGAAGATAAAATGTAAGAGAATAGTTTTATTTTTTGTTTTATTATTTATTGATTGCCATCTACTGTTTGTGTAAGATATTTTTAAAGACTTCTGTAAATTTACTAAAAACGACAGCAATTCAAGAAAATAAAGGCCTCTGTAGGAAAGTAGGCCAAAGAACTCGTGGGTTTCATTGCAGTCTGGTTTTGTCTGATACCTACCAGGCACAGTAAGTAGATGATTGAAAATAACCCCTGTCTGAAGGAGGAGTACCAGAATCTCATACGCCTGGGGTGTTCACTTTCCCCCAGAGGCCCTTCCTTTCTTGTTTTCAGAAATTCTGTCAAAACACTTCAAGCAAAAGGAAAGGTTTCATTTCCCTGATAAGTATGTGGGGCAATAATGGAAGCTTTCTCGTTTAATAATAAGCATTCAAAAGATTTAAAATTAATAAAAATGTTCAAACTTCCTAAGCTGTTTAAATTGTTATTTTTAAAATTTGAGTTTCATTTCAGTTGGATGGGAGTTGTCAAGTATTTCACAGTCCTATCTATCTTTCGCTTTAGCAGAAGTACTCATTAATGAAAGTTCTCTGCAGCCAGATTCTCAGCAATAGGGAACTGGTGGAATAAAGACAAGAGCATCTGTCCAGTAGAAAATCATGCAGCCATTTAGGTACTGGGATAGCGTGCATGCTGAAGCAGGATGGATCCCAAGATGGGGTGTTAGACACAAAGAGCAGCTTACAGCCTAGTACACGTGATACAGTCTTACTCGGCCCTGTCCCATGGATGTATGACATGGGGGTGGAGAGCTTAAAATTTTTATTTTATATAGTTTTCTGTCCTGCTCACCCCACCCCATAAACTAGCCTTGCATTTACTTAGAATCAGTAAAGTAAGAGAAGTCCAGGGACACATCATAGCCTCTCAACCCCCGCTCCCCCATGCTCCAGCCCCACCTGCACTAACATGGTGTGTCGTTCACCTCCCCTCTGCTTATGAGACTTTGAACACAGGTGCTGTGGATCATTTGCAGGCATAGGTGTCTCCTCCTGGGTTTCGGTGGGTGCTGTGCTCTGGCCATAGGGCAAGTGCTCATTCTCCTGTGTTACAGATAATTGGCTTTATTCAGGCAGGATGGAAGGAGAAATCAGACTAATTGAGAGTCACCAAGATCCTTGCAGGGTGTGACGTGAGAGGGCAATATTCAGACTGCAGAATGAGATTTACATTCTCAAACAAGGCCTGGCCTCTGTCTACTGATACTCAAACAAAGGCACGACCCTTATTTGGAAGGAGGAAGGGATGATACAGACACCATGTTATTATCGCCAGTAAGAAGCTGAAATCACTATTAAACAGATTCCTTGTGGCTCCATGTTCATGTCCACCTGTATGATTCCTCAGTGAGACACAGCAGCACCTCCCTGGCCCACAGGCTGGTCCCCAACTGAAGGTAATAAAGCTATTCTGACATTTTCCCTTCCGTCAGATAACAAATGTAGATGAGCAAGGGACTGGAGATTGCTGCTCTCAGTGTGTTTTATGTGTGAAATGGCATTATTGGTCACAACCTGTGCTCGAACATCCTCAGTGATCTTGAGTGACTCACCTCCTTGGCTGTTTATATATAATGTAGGATATAAGTGTGTGACCCAGTGAATCAGAGTCAAGCTTTTGAAGTTAGACAGGAGTGGTTTAAAATGTAGACGTTGCCTTCTATTCGTCACATTGCCTCAGAGAGATTATCTAAACCTTCCCGAACCTCTATAAAATGGGAATAATGAATTGTATATTACAAGGTTGTATTAGAATAAAGTGAGCTAACATATACAACGAGTTAATTCTGTGCCTAGCTTTTGGTAGCTACTCAACATATAATAATTATTTGTGTTTGTGTGTCATATGAAGGGACTGCCATTTGGGGCCATTTCTTCTTTACCTAAAAAGGCCAACAGTATCTTAGGATTCAAACCTCCTATTTGTATGACACATCTTTAATTGCCTATTTTAAGTCAGAATCCACTTTTCTGTAACTTCTACCTCTGGACTAAGGTGCTTCCCTCAGAGGATGCACACGATAAATACAGTTTCCTTTTTCCAGCTTGAACATTTCCACAAAGACCATAACAGAAACTTACAAAACAAAAGACTGTTTTCTGTTCTGTGAAACTTGGTCGAGTCCACTGTACTGGCCATGCCCATTATTAAGCTATTGCTTGTCAAGTCCAGACTACCCTGCTACCCCGAGCTTTGGGATAGTGGGGCTACCACTCACCTAACCCCATTTCTGCCTGTCCATCTGGCTTCTTACTAGGCTCTGCCAGTGAAGGGAGACCACAGGGCTGAAGGAGGAAGAACACTCCCTTTCCCGTTGCTTCCCATAAGCTTCCCACATTATCCCAGTGACTTCTTTGAGTACCATTAAGTACCAGAGCTCATTGCCACCTTACCTGACACAGGTGCGCTGTTTGAACTGCCAGTCAATGATAACCATACCAGAGTTTGTTAAATACCCGCTACTCACACTTCAGTGTGCCACCAAGTGCTGTGCATATATTGAGTTCTGCCTTATTGAGTTCTGGTATTAACCCTGCGAGGTAGGTGTTCTCTTCACATTAGAGGTGAGGAACTGGGCTCAGAGGAATTAAATGGCTTGCCCTAGGTCACCAAGCTAGTTGTGTCAGAGCTGAGTCATATCTAGGTCTCTCTGAGCCCTTTCTGCCTCTTCATTTACACAGGGGCTCTCTACTGTGCTGCATTGCCTCTCTCCTGTGTGACTGGGTCAGCCATTTGCAAGTGTTCTTTTCTTCACGTGTTGGGCAGCCCAGCCCCAAAAGGGACGCTCTTCTGCTGTGTTCAAGTTGCCTGCATGCCAGCCGACCCACCAGAAGCCAGAAGTTGTGTGCTTGTCTTCTCAGAGGCTCTAGAATTTGTCTCTGTTCGGTTTGTTAAGCACACAAGACTGGGCTATTAATCATGCCACAGGCCAGGCTGTGCAGCGCCTCTAGAATAATGAATTACCCAGCTCCTGCCAAAATGAGTCACACCATGGCCGCGGAGGAAACTTATCTCTCCCTGACTCTCTCCCCATCTTGTTCCTCCCTCTTCCCTTTCTCGTCTCCTGTGATCTGTCTTGCCAGTTGTAATTGGAACATTTTCTCCCGTATTTAAGTTCTGAAGTGTCTTTGGGACTTGCTAATGTATCCAAAGGCTTAAAACAAGTCCCGTCAAGGACGTTTATTGCTGTCTAGCACGGGCAGTTAAGCGTAGCTTACAAGCAGCTCTGGGTACGGATGGCCAGGAATATAAATGTTCCTTTTGGGAAAGAAAAGAACTCCAGCAAAAAAAAAAAAAAAAAAAAAGATCGCAATGATGATATCAAATGAGGTCTTAAAGAAGAAGCAGTTTGTAGCCTGGTCA
This sequence comes from Hyaena hyaena, assembly GCF_003009895.1. Lineage (NCBI taxonomy): Eukaryota > Metazoa > Chordata > Mammalia > Carnivora > Hyaenidae > Hyaena > Hyaena hyaena. The sequence goes on along the minus strand of NW_024080744.1, from coordinate 1,883,395 downwards.
TGTGACAGAGGTTGCATAGGACTTGGGATGGTGTGACCTTTGGCTTGAAGGCGTTGTTTTGGGATTTGGGGGAGAGCTATTAAAAGGGGAACTGAGGTGATAGGCACTGAATAAAAGAAACCTCTCACTTTGCTTACTTTTTTCCTGCTTCCTGTGAGGGTAGATCCAGGATCACCTAATGACTGGGACCTCTCCATTTTCCTGCTGTCAGAATGTTTCCTCAAATTGTTGCTATATACATATTATCATGAAGGACGCTTTTGGCTGTACTTCTATTTCTTACATCATCCGAAGTCTAGAGGCAAGTGGGCCAGGGTTAGTGTAGTGACTCATTGATGCATTCATACCCCAGGCTCCTACCATTCTGCCCTGTCATAATCCATTTGTTGACTTATTTCCTCATGGTGGCAAGATGGATGCCTTAACTCTAGACATCAAGTTTTTATTCAAGGCATTAAGAAGTGGGAAAGAGTTGTCAGGACATCGTCTGTATTTGTCACTTGTATCAGGAAAAACAAAGCTTTCCAAAAGCTCCCAGAAGATGTGTGCCTGAGTCTTATTGGCCAGAACTACGTTGCATCCTTACCCACTATCGTTGGCTGCATGGGAGTCTGGATAATCAAGTTTCACTTTTGTATACTCTGAAGTGGAGGCAGCTAGGGAAATGGGGTTTGAAAATGCCTGTTGGGTTAGCCAACAACCCAAGAGGGGGAAATCTTACAGGACTGCGTTGGTCAGGCACAGGCCATCTCACCTAACTGAACAGAAGAAGGAAATTCGTATTCTTGAGCTCACTGTGTCCCAGACATTGTGTATGTAGGTCACGGTGATATGTGTTGTACAGTGAGGAAGCTAAGCGCTGAGCAGGGTTCTGCCTGTGGTTACGTTAGGAACCTGGATTTGGATCCAGGCCTGTCTGAGACTTAAAAGACTATTCACGCTGCCTCTGGGAACTTGAGGCCAGTTTCCTAGCCCTGGTTTTGGGGTGTCTCACTGAATCTCAGCGCCTCCATTCCATCACCAGCATCTTCAGTTCCCTGGAGACAAAGACAGAATTGGGAACAATTATTTAATGGGCCCCTAATAAATTTTATTGAGACGATGAATACTCAGGTTTTTATGTAGTGATGACAGTTAAAAAGTAAAAATGACGCAGGAGGCAGAAGACCCAGCTCTGCCCTAAACCTGGTGCTGAGTTGCTCTGGGGTCTTGGGTAAGTCACTTTCCCTTGTCTGGGTCACAAGTGATCTACAAGGAGTCTGACAAACTTAGGACACATCTTTCATTTGTTTGCATTTTTGGTTTGCTTATTCATTCAACAATTATTTATTAAGTGCCTACTATGTGCTAAGTGCTTTAGGTACTTGGAATATACCAGTTAACAGAACAAAGATCCTTGCCTTGCGGACCTTATGTTTTATCCAGTCTGGATGTGTTGGAGGCAGGGGGTGCAAACAATGAACCCAAAACAATATAAACTAGTGATGAGTAAATTTCACAGCTGTTAGAAGGTGATTTTGTTCCCTGGGGAACAAAAGCGGGAAAGGTGATGGGATCTGGCAATGCCACGGGGGATATTCAGTGGTCCTCACTGAGAAAATGGTATTTGAACAAAGACTATGGAGAGGAAGGTGTGCACCAGCACGTAATTAGGGTAGTTGCTGTAGGCAGACCTAGAAGCTAGAGCAAGGACACAGACGCAGACATGGGCCTGGGTTTTCTGAGCTGTTTCTTTCTCATCTGAGGGCTGGCCTGGAGCCCTTCTCCCTCCAACCCCAACATTTCCTTTCAGGTGCATTGGCTTTCCGTTGGCTTTCAAACCAGCTCAAGCTTCCAGGACTTGAGGGCTATTTAAATGTGACCCTGCTGTGGCACTCAGAGACATAGAACTTGGCCACTACCTTTATATTTGTACCTCATTTCACACTACAGAAACACTTGATTTCTGGGGATGTAGGGAAAAGGGTAGAAAGACCAAGACCTGGAGATATTGAAATCCTATCAAAATAGCACAACCCACCATTTCCAGCCTGTTTTTACTGTGTTTCCTAATGAATGCCTCCTGCACAGCGAGTGATTCAGTGTTTTTGTCATGTTCTCAAATGATTGTCTGTGTTGATAAACCATAAGCCCCCAGGTACAAGAGAGTTGTGTTTTCATCTTTACTGGTTACTGTTTCTGAGCCAGCCTGTAATGGCAGGCTGGGCCTTCCTCATGAGCTTCACAAGGCTAGGAGCCTGTGGGAAAACTGTCACTTGCTGGTCTGTACAAACGTGCGTGTGTGTGTGTGTGTGTGTGTGTGTGTGTGTGTGTGTGTGTCTAATGACAACTTGGAATACATCTTGAAATACAACAAAGAGAAAGGAAGAGAGTAGCCTTCTTGAGTCGTGTTCTAGGCAGAGAAGTGACTTGCATCTGAGATCAATGGTATTGTGCAGGTGTGTTATTATCCCAAGTTGACCTGAGAATTTGTATCCCATGAACAGGTTGATGGGCTCATGAATTAAAAGAACCCCCACTTGGCCTAGTACAGGGTTAGTGTGGACCCTAGCCATCTACTCTAAAGTAGATTACACTTGGGGCACCTGAGTGGTTCAGTTGGTTAAGCATCTGATTCTTGATTTTGGCTCAGGTCATGATCTCACAGTCAGTCCTGAAACTGAGTTCTGCATCGGACTCTGTGCTGGCTCTGTGTTGGGTGTGGCACCTACTTAAGATTCTCTCTCAGTCTTTTTCTTTCTTTCTTTCTTTCTTTCTTTCTTTCTTTCTTTCTTTCTTTCTTTCTTTCTTTCATGAAAGCAGATTACACTTCAGGCAAGAGGCTAGACCTGCCCCCCACCCCCAGAAAGTCCTCTGCATATATATGTAGGCCTCTGTCCAAATACTGAACACACGTGGGTGTCACTTGCCAGATACTGGGATACTGAGAAGTTTAGTCCTGGGTAATGGCTCGGCATGGATTTCATAGTCCTTTTCCAGGTGTATCTCCTTTCATGTGGCCTTGACATTTGTTTGATGGGAATAGCAAGGAAACTGAACTTTGATCTCTGTAATCTAAGTGAGGTTCCAGGAGAGAATTTGGGATAACATACAAAATGCAGGTTATATTAAAAATAGAAGGTGGATGAAAGTTTTCACCAGGATTGTAGGCCACTGAATCAAATTTCACACTGTGTTTTCTTACCCAGCAACCAGGACATTGAAGCACCAAGCATCTCTTCTGGGGTTTCCTAACCTGGTTTTCCCTTTCTTTCGGTTTGCTCCTTCCTGTGTTCCTCAGAGACAACTGAGCCATAGACGCAGAGTGGGGGATAAGTATACTGTTACAGGTGGAGATTGCATTGGCAGGGGTAGAGACCTTAGCCTAGAAAATTCTGATGAGAACATAAAAGTCTTATCATAAGAAAGAATATAAGGTAGTGGACTCTCTATTTTACATATTGTCTACTTACAAGATAGAAGCTATTGTTCATTCATTCAACAGACATACCAAGCCCCTGCCACTGTGCCTCGCTCTGTTCTTAGCACTGGAGGTACATGCAGATACAACCCCAAATTTCCCTGCCCTCATCTGATTTGGTGAAACCCTATGAAACTGCTGTTTTTGCAGGTCTAAAACGATCGGCTGAACATGCACCAACTGTATCATTCAGCCGTTCCCCCCTCAGGTGTTTACACAAAGAAGCGGAAGCATATGTCTGGACGAAGACTTGTCCATGAGTGTCTGTAGCAGCTTTATTTGCAATAGCTCAGACTGGAAACGCTGTCCGTCAACAAGCGGATGGATAGACAAATTGTAGTATATCCACACAACAGAGGTCTAGTTGGCAATGAAACAGAATAAAGTTACTGATATATACTGCAACCAGGCTGGACCTCAATCCGTTACGTTAGTGAAAGGAATGGAATGATTTAATTTATATAAAACTTCAGAAGATGCCAGCTAATCCATAGTGACAGAAAGCAGAGCTGGGTCAGGGGATGGCAGAGGCAGGAGTGGAGACTCTAGAGGAGCAAGTGCGACCTTTTGGTGGGGTGGGGTGGAGGCGGGGGTATATCCACAGTGTTGATTGTGATGACAGCTTCACAGGTGCATACATGTCAAATCTTTGCAAATGATAGACTTCAAATATAGACAGTTAATTATATGATAATTCTACCCTCAATAAAGGTATTAAAAACAAATAGCAATTTCATAGGGTTCAGTCAAAGATAAATTTTGGTGATCAATTAATTTTTGAGACATTAGAGTCATTTTTTATACATTTACCAGAAACTCGCCATGTGTCACATAACACTGTGAGAGATACTACCTATGAAGAGTGGAAAAGGCTGCTCTTGCTTTTAGGCTCAGTGGGCAGAATGGGTTCATAAAGAGATGACTGAATGGCTTTCCTACAGGCAGTTCTGGAGTGATTACCAGGCTGAACCGAGTTCTTCTCTGTTGACTGCATTTATGCATGTGTCTCTACCTTCTATCTTTTTCAGAGTGACTTGTGGTCTCTGGGAATCACCGCTATTGAGATGGCAGAAGGCGCTCCCCGTAAGTACCTTCCTCAGGGTGAAATCTGTTGCTGGTCTGCTCTGCAGGGACTGAGCGAGGCTTCCTTGCCAGGCGCTGTAGTAGCTTTGCTTCTGCTACAGCGAGCCCGGCGTGGGTTCGAGCTGGCATATTTAGAAAGCAAAGCCATCTTAAGTCAACCAGGAATCCATTCATCTCAGAGCAGTGTGAAGATCTTGTGTTTAGAGGAAAAAAGAAAGAAAAGGGAGACAACCTTCGGGGATCTTGTTTATTTTCCTAATTCAGTGTGTAGTTTCTTCTTATACTGCCCTACGCCTAACGCAAAACTGGGGCCCACCCACACAGACTAGAAATTCCAACTTAACAAAAATTCAGAACTGATTTCCAGTGCACGGCTTATGCAGACACTTGCATACTCAGTTGCTCTCACTCCTGATAAAATACTGATGTTTAGATTTTGAGGTCCGAGCAGAGTGGCCAGGGCTCTGGCTCTCTGGGGAACGTCTGCTGTTCCTTGAGCTCTGCAGTGTTGGTGCTGCGGAGTGCCTCCACCAGCCGTGTGTTCCCACAGGCCTCTCTACAGGAAGCACAGCTCACCAACGGTCTGCTGCTGCCACTGCGGTACCCACCCTCGCCAAAGCCGTCCCCATCAGTGACGGAGCCTGCAAGGATGTAAGGCAGACCTTTTTCCTGACAACATGGGATGCCTTTGTGGGCAATTCTCACTCCTCAGTTTCACTGCTTCGTTTGCTCAGGCAGGACAGTAGAGCACCCTCCCACCTACTTTGTCTGCCTCTTGCTTTCGCCCTGATCGGACTTGCAGAGCAAACTGAAAACTCTCCCAGCCTTCCTTGGCTCCCTCCCTGCTTCCTTTGAGGCAGGGATTTTCCCTGGTAGTATCTTCTCATGCTTAGTGCTGCCTTAGTGTCTGCTTTATAAGAGGACCTGAACCAAAACAGTCCCCTTCTGTACACGGCACGTCATTTTGCTTATGTGACTTTTTTGTCTTCATGTTATCATGGTCTTATTTCTCACTCCAGAGTTGGTAGAAATTCATCTGTAAGCGTGATTGATTTGGAGTGTTTGATGACAAAAGTCTTGTCATTCACAGTGCTAATAGGCATTTATGAATCAGAAAAATAGTATATTGCAGTCTGAAAACTGTATTATCATTCTTGATGAGTAGTAAGAGGGAGCTGAAAATAAACTTCTACCCACAGAATCCTCTGGCTTTTAGGGAAAATATATTCATGTTCTGGGCACAAAAGAAAGGATACTCCCCGGTATTTGAAAAGTAAATCTGTGAAATATTTTGACGCTATAAACCATAATGCCATGTTTGCAAGTTGGGATATTTTAATGACTTTTCTACCAGACCCTCTTTGCCTTGATCTCTCTGTTCTTCCTGGTGCCAGTGAACAAACAAAAAAACAAACAACATGTCATTAAACCTGAAAAGCCATTCAGGATATTTGGAAGTACAGACAGAAAGGTGTTCTGGTCTAGTGCTTTATACTCTAAAAATCAATATAGATAGTATTGCATTTGTATGAGCTTTCAGTGTATAAGAAATAGACCCTGTATCTTCCATTTTATGACTTAGGCTTTTACTAATTAAAAATAACCTGCCATCTCCATTTTGGTTGTTACCTCGTTGTTGTTTACTTTGGTTATTTATAGCAAAGCAGAGGTTTTGACCCTGTAACTTAGTTTTCTTAAATATGAAGTACAAGCAGAAATCTTAACAATGCCTAGTTGAAATGCATTTTTAATGAGACACCAGCTCTTTTAAGTGCTCAACAAACAGAAGCATTGTAGTCTTCTGACTGCTCACCAGGCATACGCGGACTTGGAGCTGTTTGGTAGCATTAGCTGCACAGCTAGGATGGGGTTGGCCTGGGTTTGGCCTCCTAAACTGAGTTCCCCTTTGTTTTGGTCTCTTGCAGCTCTCTGTGACATGCACCCCATGAGAGCCCTCTTCCTCATTCCCCGGAACCCAGCACCTCGCCTGAAGTCTAAGAAGTGGTGAGTTTGCTCTTTGGTGTTTTGCAGATTGAAAATCTTGAGGTCTAGATGCATGAGTAGACTAACATATACCAAGACTTAGTGATGGGTTTTCCATATGCTGTCACTCCTCTTAAAGTACCTACTATTTGCACAGCGAGTCATTATCACCATACCTTCTAGGTGAAGAACCATTAGCTAAAGTGAGTAGTGGAGCCCCAGTAATAACGTGAAAGCCCTTTGATATATCACCTCAAGAAGTCTCTTTCCTGGCTGCATAAAACATCTTATCAGAGATGGTGATACTTCCAAGAGCCAGCTGGTTAGATTGGCTGACTTTTCTTCTCTTCCTTAAGATGGTAATTCTGTAAGGACACATACCACATACATACTAGGTAGTAGAAGAGATGATTTCATTTGTCTATGCAAAATATTTGTAATTTTTGTTTTTACTGCTGCTTTCTCTTTATGGTAGGTGATAACTGGCTTCTTAAGTTGAGCAGTGGTACAACCTTCCAGTTTAATAAACTGATTCACATAAAAACTTGACCCAATTTAAAGAAAAATACCAAGTGGCTACTAGTATAGGTGGTGTAAGATTAATACGGTTAAAAATTGTGCAGCTAGTATACCATTGACTCAAGTTTGAGAAACACAGTTCTACAGGTCAGCTCAGATGTTGGGCTTTTGACTTTTTTGCACACTTATATCAGGGTCTTTGTATCTTATCATTGCATAACAAAAATTCATTGGTCCTTTCTTTCCCATGTGTATATGGTGTATCTTGATACACCCTTACCCTGGGATCAATTCCTGGACTACTTGTGATGTCCCATCTTTTTCTAGAGGACTATTCTGGGCAGTTAGAGCATGAAAGTTCAAGACCTTTCTTCCCCTTGTCATAGTACTTCATGATCACCCTTGACGGGGACCCTCACATTCCTCCCGCACCAACCCCCAGCTTCTCCCTTCCTCTGTGCAGTCTTAATTAATACCAGCCACCTAGTAATGACATAGCAACCCCAGTGTGACAAGGGAAAGGCATACTGCACAGAGAAGAGAGGGAAACAGCCAGAAGGGACCGACAGCCCTGAGTTGCAGAGGAAGAACAGAGCGTGAGAGTTGCTATTGGCAACAAGGGACAGAGCAACCCCTGCTCCTCGTTCTCACTCTGGAGGGTCACTGTGAGCCAGCCATTCTCTCCCCAGCAACAGCCTGCCATTGGGTACCTGCATGACACATGATCAGTGGGGCCGGGAGGCCCTGCTTCCTCCCTTCTCCCTGGAACAGACTTCCCCGGGAGAGAAGTCGGCTCAGTTCCACCTCTGGAAGCATCAGGAACACTACAAAGCTCTCTGCTCGCTTTCTGCTTGTCCTTGCGCCAAGCCCCCTGGCCTCCTCCACCCAACACACACACACTGTACACAGTGGACTTCACTTACCCTCTTCCCTCCCTCACCTCTCCCTGCACTGCTGCTGGACACATGTTTCCAGCGTTCCACCCACAGAGGACAAACTGGCCATCCACACGTGTTATGTTCGGTCAGCACAGTGTGGCCACACATTTGTATTAATTGCCAACTTTGAAAAATCTGGTGATTGAGCATTACATTTAGATTTCTGGCCTTTTGTGCAAAGGTGCAACACCACTGCCCTGCCAAGCGGCTCCTTTACTTGTAGGGTACTAGATGGTCTTGTGCCCGTCACCACCTCTCCCCGACTCAGAAGTGGGAGTTGGTTGGTCACCATACCTATCCTGTTTTCCTCTTATCCTGGGCTTGCACTGCCCTTTTTCTGACCTTTCTGGCCCCTTTACAGAAGTGAGTGAGCAGCCTCTGCACTACAGTTTTAATTTTCATTGCCCCTGCTCCAAAAAGTTCAACTCTGCATTGACCTTGTTTGAGAAATACAGGCTTTGAGGAAAATACAGGCTGTCTTTTCTGCATCAAACCTTTGACGACAGGAACTGTATCTGATGGTGCTACAGGGAACAGGGTCAGTCCAGGGGCAGTGAGGAGGCCAGGCCTCCATCTTGCCTAGCCTCCCTTCATGCCCTTCCTGACTCCAAAGGAAAGGCAGTTAGGAGTTCGAGACCCACGCTGCCAGAGAGGGAAGGGGGAATGACATAGCTATTTGAAAGTGAGTGGGGAAACAAAGGCCCTTTGCTAAAGTACTCTTTCTCACTCAGAACCCAGCATTTATAAGATGGTCATGCAGCCCCTGGCCACAGGACATGGGGTGTGCCTTCCAATTCTCTGCACAGAATTCTAGCTTTAAGTGAAAATATTTAAGCACTGCCAAATACTATCCTGAATGACTGGGTCCAAAGTGATTTGAGTTAAGTTAGGAATTAAAAAGAAAAAAATGGGGCATTTGGATGGCTCACTTGGTTGAGCATCCAACTTTGGCTCAGGTCATGATCTCATGGTTTAGTGACTTCGAATCCCACATCAGGCTCTGTGCTGATGGCTCAGAGCCTGGAGCCTGCTTCAGCTTCTGTGTCTCCCTCTCTGACCCACCCCAATAGCATTCTGTTTCTCTCTCTCTCTCAATCTCTCTCTCTCTCAAAATAAATAAACATTTAAAAAATTTTTCAAGTAAGTTAGGATTTGCTTCAATTTGCCCTAGTGCTTGAGAGGAAGTGAAATATTTTATTTATTTATTTATTTTTTATTTTTCAAGGGAGAGGATCTGTCTCCCCACCTATCAAAAGAAACAAAACTCCAAAACGTTCCTTTATATCCAGCCATTCTGTGCTTAATGAATTATCAGATGAAGTACACTATTCTCAGCGTATATATCAAAATACTACCAAAGTAGGTATGGGGGTGCCATTGTGGTAGAGATGGGCCATGAACTCTTTGTTATACGCATTCAGTTGAGGGTCATTTCCAACTAACTTGCTGAATCTACAACATACAGGATATATAAGGCATATGCATGCTGTAGACTCAGTAATGTGTGTGTGTGTTTATAAATTTAAGATATATTTAAATTTAATCTTAACTACAACTCCACCAGGCAGATGCTCTGGGTTGTCATTCTGTTGCTGTAAGACTGAGGCTTGGGTAGCTTATGAGCCTTGTGCAAGGGTGTACAGTCTTCTAATTTTCTAAGTTTGTAACCCCCATTCTCCTTCCTGCACCATCTGACCTCTGAAGTTCAAGGTTAGAGTAATAGAGAATGAGATACTGGTCTCTTAGTTGACCATTTTTTTCCTGCACCTTAATATTAGGGAAAGAAAGGCAGTAGCACTCTTCTTTGACCCTTCTGTTGTGGAGGGAAAGGAAAGTACCCCCACTTGCCCGACCCCAGCCCTCTCGTCCCCCATCAGCTAGATGAGGAGAGGCCTCCATGGCAAGGAGGCCATGCAGTCAGGGCTCCAGTCAATGCCAAGATGGTCCAGCCATTTGGTAATTAGATCTCAGGGAGGATTATAACATCAGCTGAATTAGAGCAGACCAGGGATCTCTCGGCGTGTGTCTCCGTGTCACCACCAGCAAATGCATAGTAAGTTGGGACCCCCATTTCCTCCCATCTCTGTACCTGGTCAGATTCCACTTACACGGGTAAACTGTCTCCTTCAGCACATTTCCTCCTCCCTTATCTTCCCACTGTGCGCAGGCCAGCTCCCCTGCCCTACTCAGTGTTGTAGCTTCCTGCAGGAATTTCTGGAGAAAGATGAGGGATGACTTCATTCCTGTAAAAGATAGTTGGTCTTTTTCTTTTCCCACGCTCTTTAAATGCACAGATTGCACACAGGCAAAGAAGAGCTTGATTTATCTCATTAGAAAAACCATAACTGTTTATCACTGGAGAGAGATGTGGAGTTCCTTGGTCCAGCCCATTTGTGCCCCAGAGAGGCCTGGTGACGTTAACTGGCTTATCCAGCGTCCCAGGGTTTTCATTGCTGGAGCCACAGCCCTGAACCCCTGCTTTGCTTTCACTCCAAAGCTTATAGTCACTCCTATTATTTTTATGAAACACGAGTTCTGATTCTTGGTAGATTATCAGACATTTTTGTTCTTTAAGAAATGACAAAGTTATTTGTGTATGTTATTTGTGTTTTAAATAAAATAATCATAATAGAAAGCAAATATCAGAAAATGCTTCAAGTTAACTGAATTTGCTAGTAGCAATGTGACTTTAGGCTTTATTAAAATCAAAACAAAAATCATTATACAGCTTTTAAAGTTAACCTTTTTTGCACCATCTCTTTGGAGATAATGGTCTCATTGACTCTTCCTGCGAGCATATCTAATCCAAATATATGTGAAATTAATTTCTTTGAAGAAAACTGAACTATTCAGTTCAATTTGTATTTCTACCCCCAGCCGTAAGAGCAGATACAGCAGTTGGTTCAGCCTGGTGATGGTCAGAGGTTACAGGACCTCATCATCATAGTGATAGTAATAGTAATAACAATAATAACAGCAAACATCATTACAGCGTTTATGATATAACAGGCACCATGCTCAGTATTTTACATGAATCAATTCATCAAATCATCACAACAGTCCTTTGAGATAAATCCTAACAACCTCACCATTTGCAGCCACGGAAACTGAGGCACAGAGAAGTTAAATAATCTGCCCAAAGTTTCAAAGTTGGTAAGTGATGGAACCCAAAGTAGAGACAAAGGGTAGTTCTGGTGAAATGCAAATTCTAAAGCTCAAATTGCATTTAGGGAGTCCTGCAGTTATCAAAAACTTCAGCCTGACTGGTTACAATGATTAATGTAATAATCTTTCGGGGGTTTTAATTCCTCTAACACAATTAAATATATAAGCAGAAAAAATCTGGGAAGATAAAGTGTTTGCTGATGCTGGTATTAGAACCAGGGCCTCAGACTGTAAGCACCAAACATTAACATTTATCTCTCCAGGCCAACCCTGGGGAAATTAGCATTACTAATCTAAGGCATTTTTTTTAAAGACAGAACTAAATTACTGGCAGCAGAGATTCAAACAATAAAGTTATATAAATGTACTTTAAACCCATTAGACTGCTCAGCAAACAGTCAAGTGGTGTTCAACATAGGGAAGGGTTTTTACGTGTAATTAAATGTGTAATTAAGCATATTGATTCTTTGGTCACACTAACTTAAATAAGAGATGGTGATTCTTTCTTTGAAGATTTAAGTAAGCAGTAAGCATTGTTTTCTCTTCAAACTGTACCACTTGAAGAAGACGGGAGATACATTGCCAGCTTTGCGGTTCTACGCACCTTGGCCCAACCTTTGGGCCCATGGTCATTCTCCTGAATATCTCTGAAGGTTTTTTCCCACCAGAAGAGATGTTAGAAAGCAGACCCTGTACAACAGCTACTTCCACTGAGTACTGAGCTACTCTTTCACCCTATAGATGCCACTGACTTTTTTTTTAGGTGTCAGTATTGGGGAATTGAACATACAGTTTATCGAGTCTGGATCTCATTTTTAAATTGGGTGTGATTTCTTTATTTGTCACCCTCTAATTAATAGCTGAGCACTTTATAAAAAGAAAGCACTTCCTTCTAGTTGGAAGCAGAAAAAAAAAAAAACCCAGAGCTTTCATTTGCATTTCTCATGAATATGTAACAGCTCCCTGCTTTAATTTGTTTGTGTTTTCATGTTTTTAATACTGATTTTCTACCTAGGAAAGCGCCATGTGGAATGTGTCTGTTTCTTTATGCAGGTTAACCTCGTTCTCTTCAGTTTATTCCTTAGGAGAGTCCACTATCCTGTGCTGGTGTTTTTTGCACAGTCTCTCCTGAGATAATATCACAGTTGTGCCTCCACAGATCTGTCTGATGGACCTGAAAGAGAAAGAGTATTCAATACTATCTCCTCTCCAGCCCTCCCTCTCTTTGCCTCACAAGCACAGATTCGATGGTGGCCATTTTACAGCATTTGTCCGGATCTCACATCTGATATCCATTCATGCATTCATTCGTTCATCAGCATGTGAGGATAAGTAGTGTGCTCAGGATACCAGGAGCACACCAGTGCTCTTGAAGATCACCAGCGTGGAGGAAGCAGGGCTACAGGCTGAAGGACATACAAGGAGGTACCCAGAGTATCCACCCCGTTGTCACTATTTTCCACCTGGTGGCCGAAACCCATTGATTCTGTGGTGACCCCAGGCATTGCAGGGTACATTTGCTTCTATGTAAAATAATTTAAAAGCATGAACTTAGCTTAGAAATACAGGGAGGAAAAGATATTAATAATGCAGTCCTTTAAAAACATGGAATGAGAAACTGCTTTGACCTGGGCAAAAAAATGCAGTGGTGCATATGCCAGTGCCCTCTTGCGTTTGAATCTTGAATTACATGTTCACCATTGTGTTCTGTGTGGTGAAGACAGCTTTCAAGCCTAAAGTCTGTGTGTAGGGTGGGCTGGGAGACAGTCAAGCCTGCTCCTGGGATCTGCTCCTGTTATTCCACAGCACTCCACAGGGGGGAGACAGAGAGCACAAAATGGATTTCCACCTGCTCTGAGCAGCGTGGGGGCCACAAAGAGGGTGACCAGAGTTCGACCAAGGTATCTGCCGGTCATGTGCCAGGCTGCCAGTGGAGCATATCAGAAAGGCATGCTATATAGTTGTGAAGTATTTACGAGGCTGGACAGTTTCTTGGAACTCAGCAAGAACATGCATGCCCCACTTATGAATCATAGCTGAGGTCCACCATTAATTTCTCCCACATGGTGGACTTGCTGCCCTACTCCTGGTATGGTATCTCTCACCATCTCTCCCTTCCCCTGTGCGAGGCACAGGGTTTATCTTTCAGGAAATAGTGCCTGTCTAGAGGGAGATAAATTGGTGTCTGGATATGAACTTAGTTCCTAAGCTTTCAAGTCCTTGAGTTAATAGCAACCATACACATACACTCTGTTCTTATTAATTGGAGAGCAGAGTTCAAAAGTAATTTTGAAATTACCAATTAAAGAAATTTGCCTAACCAAACTCACTTTACCATGTAAGCATCTTTCTCATTTCTGCAAAATGTACTCCTTCTTACCTATCCAACCTTGATTTTATGTTCCCCGCAGCTTGCATTTTCTGCATCATTTAGACAACTCATCTAAGCGTCCCCTGACATATAGTGTGCTCAGCCCAGTCCTTAGTTTTTCACTATTTCCTGCCTCCCTTCTCTTCTGAAAGTGATTTCCTCTTCATTCTTTTTTTAATGTTTATTTATTTTTGAGAGAGAGAGAGAGAGAGAGAGAACATGAGTAGGGAAGGGACAGAGAGAGAGAGAGAAACACAGAATCCAAAGCAGGCTCCAGGCTCTGAGTCATCAGCACAGAGCCTGACATGGGCCTCAAACCCACAAACTGGGAGATCATGATCTGAGCCAAAGTCGGAAACTTAACCGACTGAGCCACCCAGGCGCCCCGGCTTCCTCTTCATTCTTTAAGGCTCAGCTCTGGTTCTCTCATCACAATAGACCTTCCAGATATGATTTTCACCAAGGTCTTTCTCTTACCTGATTTCTTTTGGTCTCTTGTGTGATATTATATGTAAATCGTGCAAAAATGCTCTTATGCATGTAACTCCTATACATTGCCTGAACCGCGTGTTGATGGTGATGATGATGCCTTTGAACCCCGTTGTGCCTAATAAAGGTCTAGACCTACTTTGTGACTGGTTGATTCCTATGTTGGCTAATTAAACCTATTTTCTTCTTTTTTTTATTCTAGCATTTTGGAGAAATAGAATTTTGCTTTTTCTTTGGATGGTCTTTTTATCTGTGGGTTCATCTCTTTTGTTTGGCAGGTCAAAAAAATTCCAGTCATTTATTGAGAGCTGCTTGGTAAAGAATCACAGCCAGAGACCAGCAACGGAACAATTGATGAAGCATCCATTTATTCGAGACCAACCTAATGAACGACAGGTCCGCATTCAACTCAAGGACCATATTGACAGAACAAAGAAGAAGCGAGGAGAGAAAGGTTAGAAGCACATTTGTATTTCAGCAAAGGAAACAAAAGACAGAGTGAATCATGGGCTCTTGATGTATTTGGAGGTGACCGTGGGGGTTTCGGGTAGGCCTCCATTATTCTTTAGTGTGGAGGCCTGCCTCTGAGTTCACAGCCCGTAGGCATCAATGGATTGATGTGAAATGGAATCTTCTTGAAAGGATAGAACTATAAGTAATATTACCTCTTCCAGGCACTAACAGAATCCTGTTGAGTAATACTATGAAGTGGTTTAATACGACATGTGATTTTCTCAGTTCAAATGAATATTCATGTTTTGAAGACCAAAAGTCTATAGAAGACAATCTAAAAAAGCATTTAGTTGACATTTTTGTATACTGGCAGTCTTTGGCATTTAAGTTTTTGTGCTCTGAGGCTCATTTAGAATTGAGCTCAGATGTTGGAATGAATTTTCTTACAGTCACAGAGTTGCCAGACTGGCTATTTGGAACATCGAATTTTGTGCTGGAGGATCATTTCATGTGCTTCTTTATTTTATAGATTCAAAAACTCTTATCTCTACGGCTCTAGCTGTTTTACCACTATCTTTTCATGGCATTGATGGAAAGACATGAGTTCAAACTTGGGGTCCTGGGACCATATCCTGGTTGAATAAAGGCTCGGACGTCCTTAACTAGCATCCTGACTAAGGAGAAAACGCACATGGTCTGGGGCAGGTTTTGTGGTGGTTGGGTGGAGAGCAGGGAAGGTTGAGGTATGGCGAGGAAATGGAAAGATCCAGAGGACAGACAGAGTGAGTCCTCCCTGGGTGGAGGCAGGCGGGTCAGTGGACAAAAGGGGAGGGCTGATGGTGAGGAGGCAGCCTAGGGCTGGTGAGGTGAGCACTGAGCGCGTACGGGGATGGAGAATAAAGGGGAAGACCAGGCACCAAGGCTGGGAGACACGTGGCGATGTGCTTTTCCTCGTTTCTGTCCTCAACACCATTGTCCTCTCTCTGTTCTTTCAAGCCAGATGGAGCATTGGAGGGTGGGGGGGGGGCCCACAGGACAGAGGGTGTTCTCCTTTTATTTGAATGTCCCTTCTTTGCCTCTGCGGTTACCGTCTGTGATGTGGCAGGTACAAGCAGGTGTGTGGCGTCGGTGGTAAGCATTGCAGTAGTCAAGACTGTGCAGAGGTAGGAGTGGCAGGGGGCTGAGGCAGGAGGGGAAATCCTCAGTGAAGGTTTAAGGGAGAACATCCTCCTTGGCTACCAGCCTCAGGGACTCAGGGAAATGTGCGATCAGGTTAGACTCAAGAGTAAGAGGTGATGCCATGCACAAAAATCAACTCAAAATGGATAAAGGACCTGAACGTGAGACAGGAAACTATCAACACCCTAGAGGAGAAAGCAGGAAACAACCTCCTTGACCTCCACCGCAGCAACTTCTTACTTGACACATCCCCAAAAGCAAGGGAATCAAGAGCAAAAATAAACTGTTGGGACCTCATAAAGATTAAAAGCTTCTGCACAGCCAAGGAAACAACCCAGAAAATTAATAGGCAACCAACGGAATGGGAAAAGATAGTTGCAAATAACATATCAGATAAAGGGTTAATATCCAGAATCTATAAGGAACTCACCAAACTACACGCCCGAAAAACAAACAACCCAGTGAAGAAATGGGCAGAAGACATGAACAGACACTTCTCCAAAGAGGACATCCAGATGGCCAACAGACACATGAAACGATGCTCAGCATCCCTCCTCATCAGGGAAATACAAATCAAAACCACACTGAGATACCACCTCACGCCAGTCAGAGTGGCTAAAATGAGCAAATCAGAGAACTCTAGATGCTGGCGAGGATGTGGAGAAACGGGCACCCTCCTACACTGTTGGTGGGAATGTAAACTGGTACAGCCCCTCTGGAAAACAGTGTGGAGGTTCCTCAGGAAACTAACAATAGAACTCCCTTATGACCCAGCAATAGCACTGCTAGGAATTTACCCAAGGGATACAGAAATGCTGAGGCATAGGAGCACATGTACCCCAATGTTCATAGCAGCACTCTCCACAATAGCTAAAACATGGAAGGAGCCTAAGTGTCCATCCACAGATGAATGGATCAAGAAGATGTGGTTTATCTATACCATGGAATACTACATGGCAGTGAGAAACAATGAAATCTGGCCATGTGTAGCAACATGGATGGACCTTGAGGGTGTTATGCTGAGCGAAATAAGTCAGGCAGAGAAGGACAAATATCATATGTTTGCACGTATAGGAGGATTAGGAGGAACTTGACGGAGGAACAAGGGGGAGAAGAAGGGCGGAAATGGTGGGGGAAAGGGAGAGAGGCAAACCATGAGAGACTCTTGAATGCTGACAAAAACTGAGGACTGATGGGTGTGGGGGGGAGGGGGGGATGGGCATGGAGGAGGGCACTTTGGGGATGAGCACTGAGTATTATGTAGAAACTAATTTGACAATAAACTATTTGTAAAAAAAAAAAAAGAAAAAAAAAAGAAAAAATTTATGACAAAATTTGTACTTTACAATTCACTTGAAAAAAAAAAAAAAAAAAGAGTAAGAGGTGATGAGGCAAAGCCAAAAAGGAGGCCCAACTATACTTCAGTTTTAAGCAAAGATACATTGTTGAATGTTTGGGGATCAGACTATTTTTACTTCAAGCGCTGAATAGGAAATAAAGCTTCATTGCCTATTTTGATTGAACACAAAATTATTATAGCACTGAAAAATAAATAAATAAATATTCTGAACAAAACAAGACAATAAAAAAAAGGAGGCCCATCTCCAGTTGTTAGTGGGTGGAAAGGGATGAGGTATCTGTCAGAATCCAAGGAAGATTCCAGCCCAAGCTGGAGGAGTGAGGCATGAGAGAAATAGGTAAGAAATAGGTAAGTCAAGGTCAGAAAGCTTCAGGACTGATTTTTCAACCGCTATTTATTAATAGTGGTCTTCCACTCTATGAAGTTAAAATTGTAATGGGAACGTTTCAGAGAGGTGTGTCAGACATGCAACCATTAAAGGCCAACTTCTCTAAAAGGGAAATTGATTTTTCTTTGGGCCTGTCTTTTCCAGACCCAGACTGAGTTAAATTCTAGCTCTGCCCCCTGAAGAGTTATGTGAACTTCCTCCCGGTGTCCTCATCTTTAAAATAGAAGAGGGGATATAATAGTAATTAGCATTGCCTGGCATTGTTGCAAAGATGAAATGAGATAATGCATTAAAATGTCTAATACAATTTCTGGCATATAGATACAATAAATATTAGCTACTCCTTATATAGACAGTTCTTTATTGACCTACAATTTTTCAGTACTATTCAGAATCACTTTCTGAGAACTCATGACTTCTTTGCCTTTGACCTGTGAGTAGAATGGGTAAAGCTTCTGCCTTGGGTTGCTTTCACATTTGGAAGGCACAAACTCTACAATGTGACTCAAAACTCCCCACTCTATGAAAATAAGGCTATTTTTTATTATTTTGGGAAAATGGGGAGAGGGACAGCAGAGCAGAGGGAGAGAGAGAGAGAATCTCATGCAGGCTCCTTGCTCAGCATAAAGCCCGATGTGGGGCTCAATACCACAATCCTGGGATTGTGACCTGAACCAAAGTTAGGAGTCAGACACTTAACCAACTGAGCCACCCAGGTGCCCCAAAATAAGACTATTTTTAACGTGTTGCGTCTCTGCAGAGTAGAAGAGTAAGATTCCTGGTAGGAGGTATGCTTCATAGTTACATGGTAATTTAAGAAACCTAATTCTGTTCAGGCTCAAAGCCATCAGAAACCTTCATTTTTGTCTGCTCCCCAGAGAGTGTATTGATCAAATGAGGTCTCATTCCATTTGCTCAGTTTCATCAAATTATTTCATTTGCTTCCTCTAATACTTTTATACTCTCTTAGTGGTCCTAAGACCAGCCTTTGGTACAATCAAACAATTTTAACGAGAATTGATTTATTATTTTTTTAACCTGGTATTATTTTTTCCTTAAGATATGTTGACATATGCCAATTTATGCCAGTAATATAAAAACAGTAAGACCAGATTTTGGTGAAGTATTACAGTTGAAGGACCTGACAGATGCAGGTTTTCCCTTAGAGAATAGAAATAATTGGATTAATTGTGTGTTTCTTTCCTTGCTAGAATTTCCTTTACTAGATAAAATTTCTGCAGATTACTTCCAACTCTTCTGTTAATTTACCTCAGGGAAGTTTGGAAAAGAGTACACTTTCAGTGTGGAATATTGAAACATGTTATGAAGGTCCTTTACATTTTGGGGACATAATACTCAAAACATAAGTAGCCCAAAAACTTCATACATATCTAAATATTTGAAGCTAACTTGTGATTTAAAAAAAAATACACTTGAAAACATCAAGCTTTTCGCTCCTGTTCATTAGCCCTTTAATGACTGCAGAATATGGAAAGCAAAGGGTTTAGTTCTTATCATGTGTGATGCCTCCTGGTGGTAACCCAACCAAATTGCAGTTTTAGTTCCTTTCTAGGAGGGCACAGATGCTTTCAAAGTTGTACTTACTAACAGCTATGAAAGGATAACAGTAATGTGACACCCTGCCTTGCTTAAAAGTAAAAGCTCCTCCAAGATTCCCCAATGCCCACAGAAAAGTCTTCAGCAAGGACTTTTATATAAGGATTAGAAAGTCATATCAGACCTGCTGGGCTTACTCATTCTGTCTGCTTTTTTCACACCAACATCTAGCCACTCATGACTCACTGTGAACATGCCTTTCCCTATAATACTGTCAGCCTTACCCACGTGGTTATGTTGCTTAGAATGCCCTTTTCCCACCACTTTCAGGTACCATCTGCCTGGAATGAGGCCACCAACAATTACAAGGCCTAGCTCATTTCCTCCTTAAAGACTTTGCTGCCCCTGTCTCTCATTATGACCAATGGACTTTGCTTCTTTCTCTGATATCTCATTTGTGCACTTCCCTTTAGCATATAATATGTTGGAAAGAACACTGGTTTTAAAGCTGGAAAAGTTCTGGATTGAATTTTAAATTCAAATCTCAGATTGACTGACCTTTTATTAATAAGTCATTGGTTCAGTCACTTAACCTCTTGTAATAGTGTCGTCACTCGAAGGTGTGTTAAAGGATTGTTATGCAAAATAAATGAGAGAACATAGGCAAAGTATTTAGCAGGGTGACTGGCATGGGAGATACCCAATAAAGATTAATTTCTTCATAATCATGGAGGATCTGATTACCTACTTGTCCATCTTGCCGATTAGATTCTGATCTCCTCCAGAGCAGACTCAATCTTACTTATTATTACGTGTTAGCTTACTAACATATTACTGAATTAAATGAATGTCCCCAATGGGCAATTTAATGAATGTCCCCAGTGGTCCTTTTAACTCTTTTTTCTTTCTTTCTCTTTTTTTTTTTTTTTTTTTTTGAGAGAGAGAGGGAGGGAGAAAGATTACACACGTGTGTGTGAGTGGGAGAGGGACAGATGGAGAGAAGGGCCTAGTCCCACAACCCTGGGATCATGACCTGAGCTGAAATCAAGACTTGGATGCCCAACCAATTGAGCCATCCAGGCACCCCAACTCTACATTTTTAATAGCACACATTGACAAGTTTCTTTCTGGTATTTATCAAGAGATCTAAAGACAATTTGTGGGTCCATGTAAGTCATAATTAAACTTTTACTTAAAAAATGATGAATAGGTTAATAGTGGGCCATTAAAAATTGGTTTAGGTGGTCCTATAATGGGGAATTAACACAAACTGAGAAGTTATTTTTCAGTTTCTTCAGTTCCTTCACTTTCATGTGAACACCAGCCATTAGGGACAGGTATCTAGAGTCAGCTGGGACAGTCTTGGATGTTAATTCCATGCACTTGATCCAGCTGATGGGAACTGTTAGATCACAAGTCAGGAGGCCTGGAGCCTGTCCCAGGTCAGCATTAATGACAGCTCTTTGAGGGGTGCCTGAGTGGCTCAGTTGGTTAATGACAGCTCTTTGGGCCTCAGATTACTTACATATAAAGCGGGAGGTTCGGGGGGAGGATTGACTGAGCCATAGCATCTTTTTGTGCACTAACATTCTGTGAGTCTCTCTTTAGATGAGACAGAGTATGAGTACAGTGGAAGTGAGGAAGAAGAGGAGGAGAATGACTCAGGAGAGCCCAGGTAGGAGAGCAAAAGCTAAGTGTTGTTTTCACATTCTGAATTGTGCTTGTGTGAAACTCGCTTCCTTTTGATTTATAGGTTCATTTTTAAGAATCCAGCAAGGTGGTCTCATTTAATTTATTGCCCATGAACATACTCATTAATTTGGGAAAATTTCCCCAGGCAGACTCTTACAAAAATGTGGAAATCAGCGTATTCTTTATCTTGTCCCCTAAGATTTATGGTCTCTATTCTAAGACCTTGTTTCCTCATGTATGTAACGTGTAGAATGGGTGGGAGGCAATTATCTGGGTAATACAAGACTCAAAGTACCTAAAACTATTTTCAGGAGATCTCAGTGGTATTTTGGGACTTGAATTATTCAGTTCATTGCATCATACCTTTGAGAAGCCCATTTGGGCAGCCACTGCCCTTGTCACATGTCTTGGTATTTTCACCACAGCCTAGTCTGAGAGGAAGTGATTTACAGGAAATCGAATCATACTCTAGAGGGGAACCCTCTATAGAAATGTTCATGCCCACTTCAGCTGTTACACGTTGGACCCTAGAATCAATGCTGCTTTATGAAAAACCATAAAAACCATCCCTGCATTTTGAAATTCACTTGACATTGATTCCACCTTTCTTCCAGTGTGTTTATAAATAATTAAGGTTAGTGTACTCACATTGCTGGGATTTCTGTTCCACGAGAGAATTCAACTGCCAGCAATTTGGTGAGTCAAGGGGCATAGGCACACGTACCTTGGTGGTGCAGAGGGAGATTTATTGGGGGAAATGCAAAAGAAGAAGACTCCCTGGGGTATATGGGGCTCCATCCTCTAGCCATCCAAGGTGAAGACTCCAACAATCCAGGAGGGGCACATTCCATACTGCTGGGGCGGAGCTCCCTGCCTAGGAAAGATGCCAACCCAGCCATTGCTATTAGAATGAACCAGAGGCTTCTTTTTTTTGAGTTAATTCCCACGCTGAATTACTGCTAAACTACAGGAAGAAGGAGGGACTTACAGGGCCATCCAGTTTTTCTTTTCACCTGCTACAGGAATTCTCAAGGTCAAAGACTGAAGGAAAATTTTTCCTTTCATCTGATACAATACACATTGGCTGCCCCCAGTTTAGTTAGGTAGAGATAATGTCTGTCAAGTAGTGATGTGAAAAGGCAAAACACCAGAGAAGTTGTACACTATTTTTTTTTCCCCAAAGCTTACCCAGATGTCATGTCAGCCCTTTGAGCACTCTCTGTAGAACCGAGAAGCCCCGTTTTAACTAGTACTTGCAAACTGAGTCCCTTAGCGGGCTGACCTAGCCATGCCTTAACACTTCTATAATTGTAACGTGGCATTACATCACACTGAAGATTATGTTCCAACTCCTGTTTTATGGACATATGTTATTAATCTTCACGAAATCCTGAAAAGTAGAAAGGGACAGGGGTTACTTCATTTTAAAAATGAGGTGAGAGCTCAAAGCTGGCAACCAGGTCACACACCAAGTTTATGACTGAGCCACTAATACAGCTCAAATTGCCTCACGTTGATTCAACATCAGTTAATATTAATGGCGCATCCTCGCGTGCATGGCGAGGCCGGGCTCCCCGAGTCTTGCCACCTCTGCACAGAGCTTGTGGCCTGTGTGGATAAGCACTGTCACTTGGCATTTGGTTTAGAGTCCTACTCAAAAGCTGTATGTTTTAGAGGAGCTTTGTTAGTAAAATCCAGGCACTGTCTGTGGGACATCATGAACGAAGCCTTTTTGTGTCATTTTTTTGCATCAATGACAGTCACACGGCAGGCTAACCACTCTCCAAAACAGGATGATCACCTCATCAACTGCCACCAAACCTGCCCCCCCTGCCCACTGTTCGCCACCCCAGTTTGCGTCACCACCACTGTCCAGGTGCCAGACAAAACCTGCAAGTCATCGCTTGCTCCACACACCAGAGGCTTCATTAACTCCCCTGCAAGTGCTTCTCTCCGCCTCCATCCCCACCACCCCTCCCCCATGAACCACCGCTGTGCCAGCCCAGCTGGTGGCTCTGCTTGCCCTCCCCTCCCACGCCCTGCAGACAGTAGTCCACTCCGCAGCCAAAAGACCCTATCACGTCACTCCCCTGACTATACCCTTCCGTGCATGGCTTCCAAGCCACATGCCTTCCCGGGTCTGCTCAGTCTCTCACCTCCTCTCAGACCACCTCTCTCCTTCACGCTGCTCTGCAAAGTCCCCTGGGGTCCAACTCCTCAAAGATGCCCCACCTGTTGCCACCACAGGCCTCTTCATTTACTTTTCTTTTTGCCTGACAGGTTCTTTCCCTACCTCTTCATGGGAGCGACTCATCATTTGAGTCTTGGCTCATCTAGCACCTTCTCAGAAAGGTCTTTGCTGATCACCCCTGTCTAGAGCAGAACCCTTCATTCTCACCCCAGCCTCCTGCCACGGCCGCTCTTAAGCCATTACGTCTTTTGTCTTATATAGAGCCTGCTCCTACATGAAATTGTTATTTGTCATCATTTGTCTAATTATGTGTCGGTCACTCTTCCCCACAAGAAGATAACTAGAGAGAACATCCGTTGAGTGACTGCTGTAACCACTAGAACCTATCATAGTGCTGGCCATCTAGAAGGGGCTCAAGAGTTATTTAATGGGTTTACTGCAAGTGGAAGTTGCCAGAAAGATTAAAAGAGCTACATTTGCATCAACAAATATGAGCCTTCCCCACTTTCCTGGTAGGCTGCTGTGTGCAACCAAAGAGCTGACTTTGAGTTGTTCACGCACACTTAGATGTGAATAGGGCAGCCCTAGACCAGGCTGTAGATGGAGTGGCTGTGTGGGGTTTTCTGTCCTTTTTCTGTTACGTGCCCCCCCCCACACACGCACACGCACATGCATATGATGCACAACCACCTATTTACAGATGAGGAAACTGAGGTCCATGGTGCTTAAACAGAACCTAGGAATCAGTGAGCTGGGTTGAAGTCCTAGCTACACCATCTGCTGCAGAACCAGACCACATCACCTCTCTTTAACCCTGGTGCAGTGAGACAAGCCCTAAACTCTCAGACTTTGGCAGGCTTGGGTTCCTATTCTACTCTGTGTTGACCTTGACTCAAATGTTCTCCCTCCCTGGCTCATCATGTTTTCACACGAGCAGCCTGCCCTTTGCTTCCTGGGATTTGGGGGGGGGGGGGGGGGGGGGGGGGGGGGGGGGAGGAGGAGAGGGTGATGTACTCATCTTAGTAGAATAGGTTCCCTTACTGCTCCCGATTGTTCACTTGCTGACTTTGCTTATGTCTTTCTTAAACATGACAGTCAGCTGACCCAGGGCCTAAGGCTTGCACACTTACTAAAACCTTTAGAAGCAGGTCCTTGCATGTCACAGGGTGAGGGAGCAGTGTGGACAGTGCTGAAGAGAGGTAATGCCGTGTCCATCTAGGGATGGACACAGCGTGTGTATGTTTAGCCACGCTGAAAAGGAGGCTGAACGCTTGGTCGGTTACACTGACTCGGTTTCCCTGGGGATGAGTTCTGTAATTGACAGAGGGTCCAAGGGCTCGTGCTGGCACATGTGGCTCCCTTCCCTGCATACAGGCGAGTTGTTTGCCCGCTGTCCACCCCCCACCCAGGACGCTGGTAATGATGACCCTTGCTGCACACAGGATCCTGATCTCTCCCTCCTGCCTGCAGCTCCATTCTGAACCTGCCGGGGGAGTCCACTCTGCGGCGGGACTTCCTGAGGCTCCAGCTGGCCAACAAGGAGCGTTCAGAGGCCCTGCGGCGGCAGCAGCTGGAACAGCAGCAGCGGGAGAACGAGGAACACAAGCGGCAGCTGCTGGCCGAGCGCCAGAAGCGCATAGAGGAGCAGAAGGAGCAGCGGCGGCGGCTGGAGGAGGTGAGGACCTGCTGGGGCCCCCGTGGGAGCCCCCTCCTCTTGGTCGCTTCCTGGGTGTCCCATCCCCGGCTGGGGCCATGGTCCACTGGGAGCACATACCCTAACTTGCGAAGGAGGATGAGGCCTGAATGCTCTTCCAGCCGAGGACTTCCCTTGCTTGGCAGGGGGCTGGGGCGTGACCTTGGTGAGAAGTGACCTTGGTGTGGTCACATCAGGAAAGCAGGTAAAGCCCCTCTGGGTCTTACTCAGATATCACCTCCTCAGTGCAGCCTCCCCACCTTACTTAAATTTGCACCCCCTCCCTCTAGCGTGTCCTGATGCTCCCGCTCCTTTATTATTTTTACATAGCTCTGCCGCCTTCACACGTACTCTCTGGGTACCTTCGTACGTCTTACACTGGAAATGTGAGCCCCCGAGGACGGGGGATTTTTGTCTCTTTTGTCCCCGATGCACCTCTCCATCATGTATCTCTAAGCGCCTAGAACTGTGCCTCGCACACAGTAGATGCCTCATGAATATTCACGGAGTGAATGAACTAATGTAGGAATAAATGAGTCAGTATTGAGAGGTACAATACAGGTGTTAACTAGACCACAATGACTAGGCAGACAAGTGAAATATCAGGTATGGAAAAGCAGGGTCCTCCTGTTGCTACTCCTTCGTCACCCCTCTGGACACTGTAGAAAGCACTAGACCTTTCGCACACCCTTTAGTATCCAAGGCCAGTCCTCCGGTTTGCTGGCCACACTGGCCTTCACTACCAGGCATTGCTGTCATCTGGGTGGGATACCATACTGGCAGCCACACCTTCCTGCGTGGCTTGTCCTGGGCAAGGCTCCCACCCTTGTGGTCTAACAGATGTTTGTTAAGCCTCCTTCCTTCGTTGGATAAATCAAAGCCTCTAGACAGTTAGGAAACCGAGAACATAGCTATTAGGAAAGTCTGATGGCAGATGGAAGGTTGACCGACTGCACAGTAATGGGGCAGCAGTTTTACAGTTTTCCCAAACGCCTTCTTGCTCCTAGTTAATGGTTTACAGCAATTCACTTGCTCTGTCATGTGGCCACGGTGGTTTGAGGGCGGTGGATTGCAGGCACCAGGAGCAGATTGCTTTTTAATTGGCACAGCCATGTCCAGCCTTCCTGGTTTAAATCAGTGAGGGCCTCTGTTTCAGTTTGCAGTAAAATCCTATCAATCTCATATGTCCCTGGAATCAGTTCATATACAGACCAGCCACATTAATACTCAACAGTTGCAATTATTAAGTGACTTCTGCATGCCAGCCCCTAGGTGAGGGTCTCTGCTTACATCCAGGATCCCACCTACTATCATTACCTCTTTGCGTATATTCGTTGCCTCTCATGCCAAATGCATACAATCCCCATTTAACCAAGAGGAAACTGAAGTTCAGGAAGAGATTGAAATAATTGGCCCCATGTCACAGGGCCACCAAGTGCACAGTGTTCACACCCAGGTCTATCTAATCTCCGTGCCCACACAAACCCCGAGAAGGCAAATGTAGATAAGCCATCGAAGCCTTGAACGGGGACCCTCACAATCGGACCTTGCAGGCCTCTGCAAGCACCAGTGGGCATGTGAAGCACGTTCCCACTTCAGTTTGTAAGTCTGTCTGATTGTCAGTGTGAAGAACGCTCCGTGCAGGAGGAGTTTGAAGTTCATCACCATCTATTCCAAAAATGACACTGTAGTGGACAGAGACCCTGTGGTGCCATGGGCAGGCGACCTTGGAAGGAGCAGGCAGAGGCCGGGGGAGGGGAGGCAGGGGTGTTAATGAATCAGCTCTCAGAAGCGAAGCACAGAGCACAGCTGTGCAGGTGCCCCCTCTGGTTACCCTCCTGGGCACCAATTGAAGTGCCTTGCAGCCAAGCCCGGGTGTCATCTTCAGCCCAGCCAGGCCAGTGGGGGCCTCTCATTCTAGTCCCCAGTCCAGAGCCATGCCCTTCCTGCCATTCCGTCAGTTCTCCTGAGAACCAGATGCCTCTGCAGGTTAGACCTCATGTTTACTCGGGCAGACTCTGGTCACATCTCTCCCTTCACCTAAGCAATACCCTGTCGGGCTCTGCCCCCACATCCCTGCTTCCCCACTGCCTTCCTTGTGGTTTATTCCCTCCAAGAGCATTTCCGAAGGGCACCACCTCACGGGAGCCTCACACCCTGGAAACCTGGACCACATGCCTTAGTTAGTGGGCTCCTTGCCTAATGATTTATTACGCTTAATTTCAAGTGAAAGGCGCTTACCGTGTAAACCCTAGAAAATTTCTACTGTCATCCCATTAAACAGTTAAAATACTCAAGAATACACATGTGCCTATGCACGCACACACGCTTATGTGCGCTTCCTTCCTTTTTTTTTTTTTTAATTTTAACATGAAAACTTTTGGCCCTTGAGCCTAGATCCTCAATTAATGCAAAGTCTTATCAAACCGCACATTGTATTATTTTCTTTTGTTCTTATCTACATTGTCTTCCCTACTTACCTAGCATGATTTGTATGCTTTTTTCAGGTTGCTAAAATAACAATTTCTAACACTTTCCAAAGCGTTTACCATATGACAGGTACTCTGTTCTGCACTTTATGTGAATTGTCTCATTTAACCCTCACAATAACCCCCAGACTAAAGGTAATGCAGCTAAATTTCAGAGAGGTTAATAACTTGCTACAGGTCACACAGCTTGGGGTGGGGGGAATGGCTTTCAAGCCCACGGGCTCAGATTCCAGAGCCCAAGAGCTGTCACTGCATCCATTCTGCCTCTCCACTGATAAGCCAGGTGCGTTTTTCTGCCTATGCTCCTGTGGCCTTTTACTCTGAGAACCTAAGGATTTTTGAGCAAAAGCAAAGAAGCTGCACTCAGCAGGCGCTCTTCTTTGAGACGGGTTCTGGCTCTCATGCTCATCCGTCAGAGCTGTGGCCAAGCCCTCCTTATGTCTCGCCTTGTGCGGCACTTTCTGGAGCTTCTGTCTTGGAGGTGGGTCAGACTTCAGCCTCCGTGGGGCACGTGCACCCATGGGACACACCCTCCGAGTCCCGGCGGCAGCAGCGTGCCCAAGGACACTTTGCTTTATGCACCGATGCGCACAGGCCCTGGCTTTTCCTCAAAAGCAGGGACCCTTGTGACCACAGGGCATTGGGCATGAAGAGATTTATACCAGCTTTATCTTTTGATCCTTCATGTCGCACCTGTTCCTCAATACAAAGAAAAAGAAATACTATTTATTCAGCTGGCTGTCAATTCTGAATTCCTAAGAAATAACTGTCGCTGCCGCCAGGAACCTCTCTCCTGCCTCCTGCTCCTGCTCCTGCTGGGTCCAGGTCTGCCGCCCTGGCCGGCGGTGACGGCTTGTGTTTCTGGCATCCTGAGTAGGAGTTCAGACTATGTAGAGGCAGTGAAAGCCCTCAATGAGACTTGCAGATTTAGCTTCATTGTGGGTCAGGTGGGCTTACATCGGCATCCTGGGAAATGCATTCCCATTCTCAATAAAGGCCTGTCAGATGACCTTCTGGTGACGCAGGGCTGTGTAGGCTGTACCCTTTATATTCCCTGGGGATCTCAGATGTCACCTCCTACCACAGTCTTAGTTTTTAAGGAAGCCCTGTGTGTCCTTTGCTATTTATGGGTAACCGTGTGCATTTGAATAGGTTCTGTATCAGTATCTGTATATTCTTAGAAGGACTTTGTACACTGAAGGTAGTCATTTATCAGCCTCATGAAAAAGACGTGGCTCCAGACCAATGAAATGTTGGGTACAAGACTTTCAGCTTTTGACCAGTGATAAAGTACAGTTTATAACTAAGTTCCAGGAAATTGACTGAACCTTACTAATGTAAATGAGTCCATCAATAGTACGAAAAGTACAAAGAAAGCCTCTATTTTTATTTAGTTCAGTAAAAATTTCTTTCTATCACTTGGCCTACACAAGATACCTCTTGTTTTATTCTCCATCACAGAGTTAGGGTCCAAGAATCACGACCTGAAGGTGCTAAGGCACTTACTCTGGTTATCTTTTCAGAGTAACCTTGACTAGAGGATTTGTGGTGATACTTAATTGTTTTAGTGATTTATAAATTTTGTTTTCAACTTGCTGAGAGCATTCTGTGCCTCTGTTTGGAGAAGAATATCTTTGAGTCACAAGAATAATCAAATTGACCCCATGGGCACCAAATTGCTCAATGATGGTAAGTTATATTCTTCAGAGAATTGTGTTAAGTTTTTCAAGTCACCTATGTCTTATTTAGTGCCCTTCAAGATCATCGAAACATCAGCCAGTTATAGATGAAGAGCTGTTAGAAACAACCAATTCTAGTTAACAGATATTATACTGCTTGGTTCTATTGCCTGAAAAAAAAATTTTTTTAAGAAATACCACCAGCATCTTATTGGCCAGTAAGAGTGGAGCACTGATAGAAAAAATGAGAGCCTAACAGTCTCGATGGCTGTGAATTTCCTATAAGCCCCTAACTTTTTAATGTGAGTGGCTGGGCTTTCAAAGACATTAGGCTCAACTGCTTTTTTTTGAAAGGGTATGGTAGAATTAAAATATTTTTCCTATTCAGACAGGCAGGTATTCAACAAATTTCGTGAATTCATACCTCTGCTCTGCTGGACCCCAGGAATACAGTCTGCCCTGGTGCTCACCAGATCTCTGAGGGAAACAGGCATGGGGCAGATAGCCACATAAATACCCATTCATTATCATTGCCAGTCTGCTGTGGTGGAGAGGAATGGCAGGCTAAGGAAGGAACCAGAGAGGTGTGGGGTGGAGACAGCAGCCCAGCCTGGCTGAGAGGCCTGCTGAGATTCACCTGAAGGCCTTGGGAGAGAGGGACACGCAGACATGCCAGCCAGGGATGCCAAAGCACACTCTTAGAGAGGGCTTCACAGGCCAAGTTAAGGGTTTTTAAATTTTATCCTGAAACTAGTAGGAAACCATTGACATATGTTAACCAAGGGAATGCAATCGTGTTGGCATTTTTAAAAGGAAACTTTGGCTGCTGCAAGGTTGAGGGGTTGGAAGAAGCAAGAGTGGATGAGAGAGCCAAGTCCCGGTCAGAGAGGGTGGTGTTACTGTGAGTGGCGGTGGAAAGGGGATTGAGGCAAGTAGACACACTGGAAACAGATGCGGGCTGTAGAACATGCAGAACACGCATGTGAATGTGGTGGCCGTGTAGATGTCACCAGGTTTGACATCTGGAGCACCAGGTTTGGGACCAAGAGGATAAGATCAGTTTGCAATGTGCTGAATTGAAAATGCCTGTGAGGTGGCCAGTGGGGCTTGGACTCATGAACCATTAAATCATAACCTGAGCCAAAATCAAGACTTGGACGCTTAACCAACTGAGCCACACGGGTGCCCCATTCGTGCTTAGCTTTTGCTCACATTCTCTCTTACTTACCATTTGCTTTCACTCAGGGTAAGCTGGCTAGTCTCAGAGAAGCTGTAGCAGCTGCAGCCTGAGCCCAGAGAAGCCACTAGTATGTGAGGTTATTCTTTGGAAGCTATGTAGCTTCTCCCAGATGTTCTTAAACCAAAGCAAAGGGAACAGGGGGGAGCTGCACACAACTCTAAGAGCGAGTATGTGCAGGATAGCACATGAAAGCTCCGAAAATCCCCATGGGCAACAGAGCACTTGAGGGAGATTCTGTTGATAGTAGTATTTTGTCTAACAGTCACCTTTCTTGTTAAATGTAAGTTTTTAACTTAACTGTGCCTCAGTTTCCTCATTTGTAAAACCAGAAAGAATTGTAGCATTTACCTTCCATAACTGTCATGAGGATTAAATGCATTAGTTTCTGGAAACTCTTAGAATATGACTAACACTTAGAGTAACACTCAATAAATATTAGTTATTATTGGGGTGGGTGCCTTTGGCTGAAGTCAGAGGTATAATTTCCAAAAGTTTAAGTGCTTTTATGTGCAGTAATAAAATCCTCTTGAATTTATTAAAATAAATGTACCAACAGGTAAGCTTTTATTCATGTCTTGAGAAGAATATGTGTTATGCTAGTAGGAATCCATTTACATCATTAGGAGAAAAAAGAAATGTCAACAGTTTTTAAATGACTGGATAGCAGCTTAGTACCAAGGCAAAGTATGCCAGTTTTGAAGCTGTAGAAACAAAGATGTAGTTCAAGCTATGTGGCCTTGAGCAAATTGCTCACCCTCTCTGAATCTCACTCAGCTTCTTTATATACACAATCAAAGTACCATTTACTAAGGCAACCAAGTAAATGGCTTAGTCTTTAAGCATCTGATTCTTGATCTCCACTCAGGTCATGATTTCCCCGTTCATGAGTTCGAGCCCTGTGTCTGGCTCTGTGCTGACAGTGCAGAGCCTTCTTGGAATTCTCTCTCTCTCCTTTCTCTCTGCTCCTCCCCCACTCATGTGCATGCACATGCGCTCACTTGCTCGCTCGCTCGCGCTCTCTCTCTCTCTCAAGTAAACTTAAAAAATATACTACCTAGTTTGCAGGACTGTTGTGATAAGTACAGGGAATCAGAAGGCTTGACCCAATTCTGACACAAGAATGATTGACAAAATTAGTGATGGTTTTATTATTATTTTGGAATGGATGATTTCAAAGTTGTTGTTAGGGTTTTCTATATAGCTAGCATTTCCCATTGCCCTCCTTCCTTAATTCTCTAAGGCACCTTCTCTATTTACTGTAACACATGGACTTTTCCATCCTTTTCTGAGAGCACCGCTCTCACTGTGTCTTGCTGGCATATCTGCCAGGTGGTGACGTAGCCAGCAGTTCTGGCCTTGGCAGGGAGGCAGCCCATTCTCCAGGTACAGCTTCCTGATGTACCTCGTTAAGTAGGATTAACTGCCACCTAGTGAAGTCTCTTACCAGCCAAGCCCCTGGGAACCTTCTCCTGGAGAAATTCTGCTTTTTAATGTATTCCCTTATCAGTATCTCTTGCTGTCATTTCCAACACTGTGTAATTATGATCCCATCATTGCCACTAAGTGGCCACATCAAATTTTATGTCCTACCAGTGCCTAAAACAAACCCATAAGAAGGTAGAGATCTTGTTGTGTCTTAATAGTAAGCTTCTAGGCATCAGGGACACTGTACCTTAGGAGTGAATCCTTTCACAGAGAAGGTAGGACGAAAGCAATCAAAGGTACTGTAATTAACTGCCTGGATTTGAAGCCGGCTCTGCCACTTACCGCCTGTGTGATCTTGGGACAGACATGACTTCTCTCTGCCTCACGTCATCTGTTTATAAAAGGGGATAGTGATCGTTTCAAGGACTGGATGAGTTAATACACAGAAAGCACTTAGAACAGTACCTGGGACTGAGTAAGTGCCTAAGTAATTTCAAGAAGAAAGTTGCAGAGGAAGGGAAAAATCTTTGTTTCCCATGACCTGCTATTGCTACCCTGAGTCATCTTTTCAGGGTGCTTGTGGTCAAAGGTGCCCTGAGCAAGCTCAGCGCGCAGGTGCAGGCGACAGGGAAATCAGTGCAGCTTTTCACAAGTGCACATTCCCACCCACCAGACCATACTCCCAGGCCCTCGACCGGAAGAAAGCACCATGAGCAACAATAACTCCCCCATTCAGAGCCTGGGGTGTTAATTCATTGGCACTGCTGAGAAATGGCCTTTAATTCACTTAGTCATTACGATAGGCATCCTGATGTGTCTTGCGAGCAGCTTCCGGTTGGGAGGCAGCACAGCCCTTTGTCCCTGAATGTCGTTAGCATCAGCACAAAGACTGAACGCTTCCTAGCTGGGCTTTTGTTCTTTTATTGCAATAACTGAACAGAGATTATGAATCAGCTGGGAGCCAGGCTGGCAAACTGGATGCTCATTGTCCCAGGCGGGGCCTGCCCACGGGCCTCTGATGGCGATGTGACCGCATGCATGTGGCCATCACGCTGGTGCTTCAGGAGACCGTGTGGTCTGCATGGCTGTATACAGCACTGCTTCTCAGTGGTTCCCAGAAGGGCTCCTTGTTCTGGCTTACCTGCCATGCTGCTTAGTCCCCTGCACACTGGGATGGGAGGGGCTTGCTAGTAGGGTGAAGAAGTTGGGCTAAAATTCCTGTATGGCAGCTTAAAATGTTACTGATATTTGAAATCCTATTTTCCAGACCCCTTTTTATATTTCCAAGGAATGGGAAAGATATGTCAGCATTTTATTTATTTATTTTTTTATTTTTAATGTTTTATTTATTTTTGAGAGAGGTGCAGAGACAGAGCATGAGCGGTGGAGGGGCAGAAAGAAAGGGAGACACAGGATCCAAAGGAGGCTCCAGGCTCTGAGCTGTCAGCACAGATCCTGATGCGGGACTTGAACCCACAAATGTGAGATCATGACCTGAGCCAAAGTCAGTCGGTCACTCAATTGACTGAGCCACCCAGGTACTCCTATTATTTATCGTTATTTTTAAAATCATATTTATTTATTTTGAGACAAAGAGAGATAACAAGTGGAGGAGGGGCAGGGAAGGGGGTGGGAAGAGAGAGAATTCTGGGGAGGCTCCACACTCTCAGCACAGAACGCAATGCAGGGCTCAAACTCACAAACCTTGAGATCACAACCTGAGCTAAAGTCAGAAGCTTAACTGACTGAGCCACCCAGGGGCCCCACATGCCAGTATTTTATACTTACAGCATTTCATACTGGAAAACAGCCATTGTTAGCCAGTTCCTGATCCTCAGTGTACTTGGAGCACCTTAGGTGGATGACAGGGAGGACTTTTCAGTGACAGCATGGAATGGGCATTACAGACCCACCTTCCCGTATCTAGGCTCTTTGTGGAACCTCTTTTATTACATCTGGCCTGCATCTCTGTATTTTACAATCAGTATTCTTGGTCGTCCCTAACCATAGAACTTTGACAGCATTTGTTGCACAAACAGTGTAATTTCCCATGGCTTTTAGATTGAATTGTTTTCATTTCCCTTCTGTTTTCTTCAGTGAGCAGTTTTGTAGAATCATAGAGGCTGGAGAACATGAGGGACCTTAAAAGTGATCTCAGCCAATCCTTCTCTTGAAGGAAGAATCCCTTTGACAATATTCCTTAGTCATTTAACCTGTTTAGCATATGATCTCTGTTTATATGTTTAGAGGCTTGAGGAAGGATGTCCTATTTTTGAGCAGCTCCTAATGTTAGAAAATTCATCCTGTTATTGATTCAAGTCCTGGTGATATTTCTGCATGAACATAGTGATGCCAAAGAAAATTAAATGACCCTCCCATTCAGCCCCAGAAACGTCTGTGGCAATGATAATGTTCTTCCCCTGCTGTCTCTGGTTCCTGTAGCCTTTCCACGTAGGATGCGATTTAGCATCTTCTGTACTATCCTAGATGTGATGGAGTGGCCCTCCCTGTAGACCCTGTGTTAATAGCTCATTATGAGCTTTTTTTCATGGGACTCCCCCCTTCCCATCTGAGACTCTCATGTAAGGCTTCCAAAGGGTGGCAAAAGGACTGCATTTGACCTTTACACTAACCTACAGAGTCATAGGTCTTCAGAATGTCATTTTGGCTTCTCTGTATGATACCCAGGAAAACCCTTGGGGCCCTCCCCCCCCCCCCCCCCCCCCCCGCCCCGCCCAGGAGAAAACTGCAGCTTGGAGATAATAAGGAGCATGATTATACTGAATAGCACCTGTAGAAGAGCCAGGACCAGAATTCTTCCTCAAGCTTTCTCGCAGTTGTTTCAAATTTTCATTCATTGGGCTACATGCATGAAGACCAGCTTCGTACATACGTACCCAGATGGTACTTAGCCATAGGGCTGCCTACTGATCCAAAGTCAGCCTGGGAGCCCAAAGGAAGAGCTTCACTTAGAAAGTTAGTCTTTTGGGAAAGCCCTGAATGGGTAGGTTGGATGGTACAATTTTAGTAGTGTAAAGTAAGTGTAAAAAGAAAAGAACGTGGCCTATCTGGCTGCTGTAACTTTCTCATTATTCTCTGTATTCTGTGAGGAAAAGATGGGTAAGGAAGGGAAGATAAAAATAAGGGGAAATGGCTACTTGAAAAAGCATAAGACAACATCTCTCACTTCCTGTATGTAGATATCTCAGCCAGCTTCTTTCGAAGCCTTAGAGGCAGCATGGCAAGAGCCAGACATAGAGTATATGTCTGGCTTTGCACTTAGTGGGTGAACTTGGGCAAGATATTGACCTGTGTTCGCCATGGTTTCCTCATAGGTCAGATGGGGATGGCAATGGCAGAACATGCTCCCCAGGGCAGTGGTGACAACTAATGAGTCAGTATGCGTGAAGGGCTTGGGACGATGCCTGGCGTCATAGAAGGGACCACATGGTGTTTCTTCAGAATCCTAGTATTAGTTGCAGGAAATCATACCCTTGCCCTGCAAGTGGTTGGTCTTTCCAAAGCTGACATTTTGGCAAAAGTTAAAATAGGTGAATAGAATGCCCAATGCTTGAACACCTCACAATACAGCTGCTGTAAAGCTTCTACAGAACCATCCTGTTTAAGTGAAGGGGCATGTGTGCTGTGCAGTTGATTTAAAAGACCATACTGGGTCCTTTCATTCTGAGTGTCTTTGAACAGAGAGCTCTTTGTCAAGGAGACGGTTTGAGGTACTTGCCACGGAGCCTGACTTGATATGCACCAGCTGCTGACCTGTTTTCTGAAGGTCTTCCACAGTCAATGGGGTCCCCTCTCGCCTCTTCCAGAAGGTTACCCAGGTTGAAAATGAGTAGAGCTGTCTAAGAGCAAACCAGAAATCTGCTGTTTCACTTCTCATTCTTAATTGTTAGATTTTTTTTTTTTTTTTTTGGCCTGGCAATGCAGCACATCCTTGCTTAGAGTCAGATGAACAGACTTGTGAAATCACCTAATCTGCTCCCATGTTGAAGTTTGGGTTAGGGTGATTTATTCAAGGTCATATAACATTTGCTCATTTGTTAAACAAATATTTATTAAGACTGTGGTCTGAATGTTTGTTTTGGTGGCAGGGCAAGACCAGAATCTAATCTTACTCTTTCTAAATTTTTAAAAAATTTTTTTTATTTTTGAGCAAGAGAGAGACAGAGTGTGAGCAGGGGAGGGGCAGAGAGACAGAAAAACACAGAATCTGAAGCAGGCTCCAGGCTCTGGGCTGTCAGTACAGAGCTTGACGCAGGGCTCAAACTCACGAAACCTGAGTTCATCACCTGAGTCGAAGTTGGACGTTTAGCCGACTGAGCCACCCAGGCACCCCTGGTCTTACTCTCTTTCTTTTTCTTTTTTTCTTTCTTTCTTTCTTTTTTTTTTTTTTTTTTTTTTAGAGAGAGAGAGACCGCATGAGCAGGGGAGTGTCAGAGAGAGAGGAAGACACAGAATCTGAAGTAGGCTCCAGGCTCTGAGCTAGCTGTCAGCACAGAGCCCAACTCGGGGCTCGAACCCACAAACCATGAGATCATGACCTGAGCAAAGTCGGACGCTTAACCAACTGAGCCACCCAGGCGCCCCTGGTCTTACTCTTTCTGATCCAGTGTTCTTTCCCCAAGCCCTGTGACCTCTCTTACCTACCCCCTCAGCCTCCAGGGACATGTCACTGCAGCTGCAGGATATTAATTCCCAAACGTAGGTGTTAGCTCTGAATCTTTATACCGGGAAATACGACATATATAAATGATAGACCAAAGCCCCAAATCTACCAGAATGTCATGAGAACAAGATTCAAATTCAACCTGAACATTCAGAAAGTAGAAAAAAGCAGCCAAGTTTCCTGTCTGGAAATTCTTAAAGCTATTGAAGGAAGTGCTGCCGGTGCAGGATAGGTGAGGTATCTTTTCCTCCATCCATCCCTGCACATTCTAAACTGTACATCCCATTATGTCTTCAATTGTCAGAATACTCTCCCAGGTGCCAGAAGCTGGGAAGTGGTAGGGCATCGAGTCAGATGGACCCATAGAAAGGGCATGGAGTCAGACTGACCTGGGCTTGATTCCAAGCTTTACCTTTTCCAGCTGTGTGCCACGGAACAGTTTACTTCTCTGAGCCTCAGTTTCCTTATCTGTAAAATAGAAACAGTAATAATAAAGTCTGTAGTCACACTGTAAAATCAAATGAGTTGAAACATGTCGATTACCCAGCCAAGCAAATACTTGACACCTAGAGACAGTGCCCGATATGATTTGTATCCATTTCATGATTTTCCCTTAACTTACCATGTGGCCATTGACAAAGCAATGAACATTCTTGAGAGTCTGAAAAGGAAAATGAAGAAAATGACATTTGCCTCACTTACCTGACAGAGCTAATGTGAGGCTCTGATTAGAATAATCTGTGATGCACTACTTGTTTAGGTAAAAATAATGCCAATCATACAGATTCTAATCCTGTACTGTTTTTCCTAAAAGACTGCATATCTGGGATGTCTGGGGGGCACAGTTGGTGAAGTGTCTGACTTCAGCTCTGGTCATGAACTCTTGGTTCATGAGTTCGAGCCCTGCATTGAGCTCCATGCTGACAGATCAGAGCCTGGAGCCTGCTTCTGATTCTGTGTCTCCCTCTCTCTCTGTCCCTCT
This sequence comes from Hyaena hyaena, assembly GCF_003009895.1. Taxonomy (NCBI): domain Eukaryota; kingdom Metazoa; phylum Chordata; class Mammalia; order Carnivora; family Hyaenidae; genus Hyaena; species Hyaena hyaena. The sequence goes on along the minus strand of NW_024080744.1, from coordinate 1,846,375 downwards.
CCCACTCACACTGTCTCTCTCTGCCTCTCAAAAATAAATAAACATTGAAAAAACAATTTAAAAAAAAAAGATTCCATATCCTTGAATGGTGGGTGAGCTGTATTTAGCCATGTTTGCTCTCGTGCAAGGTAAGATCTTTTAGATTAGTAAGGAGACCATGTTGTTACCCTTTCGGTCCCAGCCAGTTTGTGTGTTACCATTGCTCACTTCAACAGCTCTTTCTTGAGAGGTTGTGGTAGGATCAGAACAAACTGGCCCCCATGTTGTAAAAACAACTTTAACCACTTGCTCAGGTAGCATCAACACACATGCCATCTTCATAACCAAAGAACCAAATTACAAGTCTACAACTGCTTGTTTATCTCATGTTGATCTTTCCAAGGGAGGCTTTGATGTTTCCAAATCTGTGGAGAGCCAAGATCTGTTCCTCATTTGTTTGCATATACCCTTCTTTATGATTCTTCTTTACTCCAAAAAAAAAAAAAAAAGGATATAAGGTGGCTTACACAGATTAACATAACAAAGAATAAAATAAATGAGACAGTTAAATAGAAGGGACTATAAAATGGAAGAGAAAAACAAGATAAGCCAGGGTAGGGTCAGTCCCAGAACGCCTGTACAACATGGCGTCCAGGCACAGGTGCCTGAGGGGGCCACCAGTCACTCTGAAAGTGTGATTCCAGCAACTAAAAAGAGAGGCAAACTCAAGTGGTTTGAGACTCATGTTGTCCATCAGATCAAACTTGTTACTCAGGTAAGCTTTCTGAGATAGCTTGAAACCTCCACCCTTGCCTAGTAGTGGTTGGAGTAGTGTTGGGAATGACGTGTGAGGTGGTGATATTCCTACCACAAACACAGTGGTTAGCTTTATTCAGCTGTTCTGGTAACCCTGTAAAATACAAGTTATGGGGAACCTGGGTGGCTTTGTCTGTTATGTGTCCCACTTTCAATTTCAGCTCAGGTCATAATCTCATGGTTTGTGGAATCGAGCCACACATTGGGCTCCATGCTGACAGCACAAAGCCTTTTTGGGGCTCTCTCTCGCACTCTCTCTCTCTCCTTCTCTCTCTCTCTCTCTCTGCCCTCCCCCACTCATGTGCGCTCGCTGTCTCTCAAAAATATATAAATAAATTTTAAAAAATTAACATAGGGGGCACATAGGTGGCTCAGTCGGTTGGATGTCAGACTTCAACTCAGGTCATGATCTTATGGTTGGTGAGTTTGTGCCCTGCGTCAGTCTCTGTGCTGACAGTCCAGAGCGTGGAGCCTGCTTCAGATTCTATGTCTCCCTTTCTTTGTGTTCCTCCCCTACTCGCACTCTGTCTCTCTCTTTCTCTCTCAAATATAATAAATAAACATTTTTAAAAATTAAAATAAAATGCAACTTATTATTGCATAAGTAATACGCAAAACTGACAGCTCATCAAAGTCACTTCTGTAAGAGCCAGAGCACCCTGGTGGAGGTCACACCTTTCTGCTGGTTAAACTTAATCTAAAAGGAGCATTTAAAGAAACAAAAGGAAACACCAGAACTTTGGCAACAATCCGCCATGAGGATCATTTGTTACAACTTCAGTAAGAATTGAACACGTCAGAGTTAAGGTGATATTCTCCTGCAAGAATTTGAAGAGCCAAAATTTTGCATAATCAATTTGGAATAAATGTATAACCTTGGAGGGTCCCCTGAGCAAGGGAACAGAATTATTTCATTAAAAGACACTAACCAGCTCACATACTTGAAGTACAGCCACACAGCTGCCACCTGGAGGTCGCCTGAGGGGAACACCCAAGGGGAGAACCAGAACTGCCCAAAACAAAATTATTCCTTGGGAACATCCACAGAAGACAGAGGAGCAAGAAGCCACCCCGTGACCTACTCCATAGAGCAAGGCAATATTGACTTTAGCCTGAAAAATTTATAGAGCGGGTATTATCAATCATCCCCCACTCAGGAAAACAAATTAAGAAACTTAAAAGAACGCATGGATTGTCTAACTTTAAGTGATACAAGTTGGGAAGAAAACGTAGACGAAAACCTACTTCTAGGCAGTTCCGTAAAGGTGGTGTATTGGCCAAAAGTTTTAGGATCGTTGGTTTAAGCCATTCCTTTTTGACAGCAGGACCACGGCCATCTTTATGCATCATTTGAATGAAATTTAGAAATGCTTATTGTGGTTTTGATTTGTATTTCCCTGATGATGAGTGATGTTGATCATCTTTTCATTTGCAACAAGGTGGATGTATAGAGTGTGTAAGTCAGTCAGAGGTGGACAAATATCATATGATTTCATCATATGTGGATCTTAAGAAATACAACAGATGAACATAAGGGAAGGGGAGCAAAAATAAGAAGAGAGAAGGAGGCAAACCATAAGAGACTCTTAAATACAGAGAACAAACCGAGGGTTGCTGGGGGTGAGAGGGATGGGCTAAATGGGTGACGGGCATGAAGGAGGGCACTTGTTGGGATGAGAGCACTGGGTGTTATATGTTAAGTGATGAATCACTAAATTCTCTTCCTGAAACTATTATTACACAGTATGTTAACTAACTTTAATATAAATAAATAAATAAATAAATAAACCATTTTTAAGAAGACAATTTAGAAATGCTTAATCTCTTACTCCTTTAATTTCCTGCCTTTCTTTAAGGTGGCAAATAGGTACCATGACCGTGGTAATTGTTGGTGACTCTCTGTTTAGATTAACGGTCTCAGGTCTTGTCTATGCTCAGCATAAAAGAGCATTCTGGTCTGAGAATGGCTTGGAAGGGTGGAGGGGTGGTCTGGGGCTCTGCCAGGCTTTCTCTTCTTCCCTTGCTACCCAGTTTACAGTATTCATTGCAACAAATATCAGTGGTATTGGGCCCAATATGGGATTTAGTGGGAGATAAAAAGTGAAGTGGGACAGAGACCTTGCCCACAAATAGCTTTCGTCTTAGACTGTAGAGTAGGCAAGACATACTCAGATATACATAATTGAAGGCACAAAGTGGTACAAACTCTAAGGATTAATAAGACAGAAAATGCCTCCAAAAGAATTTAAGATACTGTGTTGTCTTCTCTGCCCCAAGTTTCTTACTTGGTTCCATTCAAAAACTCTTCTGTGTACCTGCCAGGTGCCCAGCCCCAGATAAAGGGCTGTGGGTCCAGAGAGAATCAGGCAGAGGCCTTCCCTCGAGGAGCTGCTTCTAACAAGAGTCTTCAGAGCTTTGTAGAAGTATCTGCTTGAGGTCAGGGACTTGGTCTTTCTTGGGCATGTTTTGGTATGTTCCCCGAAACAGCTCCATGCCCAGGAGGAAAGAAAGCAAAGATTTTTCCAGGAAATGCATTGACATCGGAGCACAGCAGCGGGAAATTGGCAATGCACCCTCAGAAGGTTAGAGAATGATTTATTTTTCCAGCCTCACCACGGGAACCAAAGCCCTGGCAGATGCCTCCATGTGTTAGCTGCAGCTGATCTGAGTGAGATCATTATTAATTATTAGTTACTTCTGAGTGTCTTTCTCAGAAACTATAGAGTATTTGGGAAGCCCAGACCCTCTTGAGTTGCAATCAATACTGTGTACACCTTGCACAAGGACCTGAGTGGCATGTAATTATAAAATAGTATCGATTCCTGGCAAAGGGGTTGAAAATGTACAAATCTTTCACATAAAAATCAGCTAAATCTTCAAAAGCCTTGATTATTTTTTTTGTCAAGACCGATGGTGGGAGTAAAAATCTTGAAATGTTAGCTAAATTAGGGCTAGTTCTTGCCAGGAGCCAGATCTGTACACATAATTATTTTATCCTCTGTGTTGGCATTGATTCACTTGGGTTGAGTGTTGGAAAGATCTCTGTTTTGGGTCTGTAATCCAAATTATTCAGTCAGTTCCTATGATATGTTTTCTACTCACGTCTTCCTGTATTATTTTTCTGTAAAACAAATAATTACATGTCTGGAACTTGACTCATCCTTATCCCCCAACATACCCCTCATTCCTTTCCCTAAACCTGCTTTTTCTCCTCAGGTTTCAAACCACCTGCTCTGCTCCTTGGCCAGGAACTTCACTCACCCGCACATGCCCCATAGTCCCCAAATCCTGCCTATCTCGTTTTGGTCTAATTCTAATTTCTACTTCTAAGTTGGCATCTACTCCAGTCCTGTTACAGGAGCTGGAAACCGGGATAGCTTTTAGTCTGTCTTCCTTTTGGCTGCGTCTCCATTCTCAGCTGTGATTATGAACATGGACTCTCCAATTGCCTTTGCTTAACTCATCGGTGCCCTGTTATTTTCTGTCTGCACCCACGGAATGGCCTAGCACTGCATTTCAGCTTCTAGTCGTGCTTCCTCCTATGGCTGTTAGGAGGCCCCTTGAAAATGCGAGTCTGGTTATGGCATTTGACTGCAGAAAGTCCTCCAGTCCTATCACCTACAATCTGAGGAGGGCAGATAATTGTTGATCTGGAAATGATAGATGTTGAATCTCAAAAAAATGTAGTTTCTCTCCAAGCCTCAGACATTATTGGAAGACAGCATGTTCGTCGGATTACAGGTGGGGGCCGCACGAGGAAGGCTTCCTCATTTGTGGGCTTCTTTGCAGTTTTGAATGTCTGCTGGATTAGCTGTGGCTGCGACAGAGCTTTTGTACTAGAAGGCTCTTTCCCTGGTTGTTTAAAGCTAATCAGTGTGATATAGTTACAATCCATTCTGTTTTGGATACCTCACATTTTCGCAGCCAGGCAGTGATGTGTTGTTAAGCATGTTAAAAGGGAACTGGACCCGCCCAGATCGATCTCCCTAAACCCCATATTTGAGGAAGAAGAACTCCCAATGCCAGTACAGAGCTCCAATACCAAGGGCTAAAGCATTTCTCATAAGGGGCATGGATGGCATGTGTTATAGCAAAATAATTTGTAACGTGTGACTATCCTGTGCATTGCAGGATTCTTAGCATCACCGACACTTCATGCTAAGTGCCAGTCATGTCCTCTGGTCATAGAGACAACCAGAAAAACTCCCAAAGCCCCTACACATTCCAGATGCTCCGGGGATTGGGGAACGATGCTGTCCCATTGAGAAATGCTGGTTCCTGTAACTGTTCCTAAGATGCCCTCCTTTCCTGAGAGAAAATGAAGAGCTGGATTCGTCTCTCCTCTTTCTGTCACTCCTGTTGCCTCCTCGTCTCCTGTAATGATTGAGCTCAGACTGTGGAGTCGCATTGCCTAGCTGTGAAGTCGAGCTCCGCCACTTCCTGGGCATGACCTTGAACATGAGGATGACCTTCAACAATTGCTTAATCTCTCTGAGCTTCAGTTTTCTCATATAAAGTGGGGATGGTAACAATATCTACCTCAGCAGACTTTTGTGAAGATAAGATAAAGCATGAAAGGTGCTTACCATGCTGTCCATTGTCAGATACATTGTTTGAGATAATGATGATGAGTTTAAGGATCTTGCTTGAGTGAGACATTGAAATTGACACTTACAAGTGAGTTCTTCAGAAAATAAATAAAGGCAGCATGATATATCGGAGAGGGTGATGGACAGGGTCAGAATCAATGAATTCTGTTGTACTCTCAGCCATTAATTACTGTATGGCCTTGAATCTGTCGCTTTGTTTCTTTGAATTTTCCTTTCTTTTATCTACGAAATATTTGCCCTGTGTAGTATCAAGAAGATTGAATAACGTGAGCTTTGCGCCGGTGTGTTTTCTTTTAAGTTTGTTTATTGAGAGAGAGGGAGCTGGGGAGGGGCTGCTGGGAGAGGGGAGAAAGAGAATCCCAGGCAGTTTCTGAACTGTCAGCACAGAGCCTAGTGTGAGGCTCAGTCTCACAAACTATGAGATCATGCATGACCTGAGCGAAAATCAAGAGTTGGAAGCTTAACTGACTGAGCCACCCTGGCACCCATTAAAACCTATAGAATCTCATCAACAGTTTGATGATATGTAATGAGTAACCTACTCTACTTTGGTGTTTCCTATCCCTGATTTGAAAACCACCATTAGCCAATAGGGAGAATGCACTTAACTTCTTAGGAGAAGTAAAACCTAGGGAGTCTACTTGCACCGGAAATGACAGGGTGTTTGGCATGACACTGAATTGCTGTCTATCAGCCCATCCTTGCCAGCAAGTCCCCCAATTGCACAGGACAGAAAGAGCCTTTGGGCACGTAGTCATCTCTGGAGAAGAGCTTATGTCTACGGCTCTGTAGCCCTCGCTGCTGCTGTCCCGACAGCTCAGCACCAGGTCCACTCCCTTCATGGTTGTTCGCTTGTGGCCCCACAGCAACAACGGCGAGAGAAGGAGCTGCGGAAGCAGCAGGAGAGAGAGCAGCGCCGGCACTATGAGGAGCAGATGCGCCGGGAGGAGGAGAGGAGGCGCGCCGAGCACGAGCAGGTATAGCCTGGACGGAGCCCGCAGATGGCCCCAGCGTGAGCTCCGGCGCCCGCTGTCCCCGGGGTGTGGGTCACCTTCCCTTAGGACTGCTCAGTTTAAGCAGGTTTTTACTCTTTCTCAAGCTGCTCTTCTCACCTCTTCAAGAAGTCAAATGCACAGCCTTGGCAATGCCTACTCACTGAGCCTCGCTTCCTACCCAGGCCAAAGCCCCCTGACATACCTTGATCTTGCGTTTCTCCCAACCCTGGGTATGTACTTTGAAGACAGCGCCGCAGCATAATAAACAAGCCACATCTTTCATTGCTTTAGAAGAACTTTTCCACTCCTGCAATCTCTGTCTCCATGACGGAGACGTGGATGCCGGGCCCTCTCTCTTTGTTAGAATCGCATTCTGACAGCTCAGTGGCACTCCACGGGGTGGTTCTCTTACAAAGCCTGTGCACGATGGCATTCAACAATTATTTTATTCCTGCTGCTCGCACAGGAGCCTCAGAACTTTATAGCGTTGTTAATTCCGGGGAGCCCATAAGGAGGGAACCTGTAATGAAAAGTTGTAAGATGTAGCCAGTTTATTAAAACTAAATTGTACCAGCAAAGCGTTGAGCCATCTCGGGCGGCTGCTGCAGGTAGAGGGCTTGTGCTTTTGACTGCATTGAAATGCTTTGGCTTCGGTACCTTTCCTGTTTGGTGAGGAGGCATCTGGGTATTTTTTTTCCTCCTTCCTTCCACACTTTATTCAGCAGCTTTGTCATCTTTGAAATTACCGGTTCTTTTTCTCTCTCTTTCTCTCTTTGTGTGCCTCTGAATTCTCTGCTGCCTGCCTCTCCAGGAGTACATCAGGCGACAGTTAGAGGAAGAGCAGAGACAGTTAGAGATCTTGCAGCAGCAGCTACTGCATGAACAAGCTCTACTTCTGGTAATGGGAAAGCCGAGGGCCAGCGACCTGCTCTGTGTTCACTGTGTGTGTGTGTGTGCGCGCGCGCACGCGCGTGCACGCGTGTGTTCCTGTGTGTGTCCCCTTAACATGCCAGTCCACAGAGGGGATCCTTCAAGCCTCGTGGACCTCAAAGTCTCATGGAAACTTACTACATTTCCTGACCTAATTTGCCATCTTCATACATTTGAGACATGTGTTGTGCGTTATTAACTCCATCTCTTTGTGAAACTTTAGCATGAATGCAATCTTATTACAAGTTCAGACTGTTTTTGAGAGCCTCTGTGTTTATTGTAGAGTAATTTTTAAGGTCATTTGCGACATGCTGGAATACAGTCACAGCAAAATGCACCTCTTCTGTAAGAACCCACTCAGCTCTACAGTCATATTTCATTTGCAGGCTATTAGTTTTACCCTCACGATGGGAACATTTTGTGTTCCCTGCTCACACGGCTTCCACTTGAAGTACTTTTATTATTATTATTGCACTGCTCTCCAAATGAGCTTCTTGATATATATTTCTTAACTGAACTTCTTATTCAGTGGCACTGTGATATTTTTTAGCCTGTGCTTACGCTTGCTAATGGCCTTTGTTGGTCCAAGTTTTATTAAACGAAAGATGATTTAAGCAATTATCTGTAGCTACGAATTTAGTTTTGTACTTAATTGGACATGTTTGAATGGTTTAATTACTAAATCAGGACGTGGATGGCTCCTTACAGGGGTTGTGTGCTGACCATCCAAAATGTCCTCATTATTGCCACTTTCTTGGTCACATTTCAGGGACAAGTCCCTTTGCAATGGGTGATGTTCTATAGGGATTTCCACGAAAGCAATAGTGTTTTCATTAAGTGCTAACCCCCTGGCTGTAGCCTATGTCTGTGGTACCTCCCTGTTAGCATTAGGGTCCCTTGTTGTCATCTCTTTCGGCTCCATTGCATGCTTTTCCGGTGCTGGCCAGTGGTTTCCATATGGTGATTTCGCCTTTTCTTTGCTCCCCTTTTCTGATCCGGATAGGAATATAAGCGCAAACAATTGGAAGAACAGAGACAAGCAGAAAGACTACAGAGACAACTGAAGCAAGAGAGAGACTACTTGGTTTCTCTTCAGCATCAGCGGCAGGAGCAGAGGCCTGTGGAGAAGAAGCCACTGTACCATTACAAAGAAGGGATGAGTCCTAGTGAGAAACCAGCATGGGCCAAGGAGGTAAGTATGTTAGCAAGTGTCACCATGTCCTGTTGGCCAGACTATTGGCTACAGTGACTTCATCCAGTAGAAGCAGAGAATTAAACTAGCGCTGTACAGTTGGAAAACAATTTGTCATAAGAAATGCATGCTTTGCTTTTGAAAGGGCCATAATATTATTTCTATAGAGAACTAGCAAGACACCTTAATCCATTAGTGGTTTTTGGTTTTCAGGCTGTTTTTTGGTTTTTTGTTTTTGTTTTTAATCTTCATGGATACATAACCAATGCTAGAAAAACCATTTTTCTCACAGGAGCCCAAATGAGTTTGTGGCATGAGGAATTTTAGAGACTTTCCAATGAAAGAATATGATTGAATAAAGATTTAAGGAATTTTAGGTAGAATCATTTCCTGTCCATTCCTAGACCGTCAAAGTGATCATTGGCATTGTTGCCAACCTTCCCTGGCTCCTGTCGTGGAATAAATGGACACACCATTGGTCTCAGACCCGTGGTTGCACTCATCCCTTCTAGGATCAGAGGTCCTGTGTATTTCTTTTGCAAATATTTCCATAGCAGTGGTTCTTCATGTGCTCAACTAGCAGACTAAGGATGGATTTTCAGGAACTTGGCTCTGTGATGAGCTATTTTAAAAATCTAATTGAAACCTATTTGGATGATGGGGGGTAGTGGGGGGGGAAGGTGATAACCAAATGGGTAAAGCAAAGAAACAAAATGATAACTTCAGCCAAGATCGACATCCCTTCCAGGAGTCACTGTGTCAGCTCACGCACATAACACTCTGATTTCCGGTTCTGCCATCGCTTGTGGCTCCCAGGGGGTTCCTTTATTTTCTTGTGAGCATAGCGTTTATGGTACTTCATATTTTGTTCTAGTATCTTCAGGCATTTATAGCCAGAGCTGCTTTAAAATTATCTAGACCACAGTCTTAACAGAACTGGATTTCTTACATAAGATCCTCCTTTTCTAAAAATATTTCTGTCTTTTTATTTTCTTATTCTCTTTCAATATATGTAAAGAAAATGCTTGAAATGATATTGCCGTAATGTTAATGATGATTGTTTAAGGGAAGTAGACACTGCAGGGTTTTTTCTCCAAATGTGTTTATATTCTTATATATTGTGTAAGTCTTTTATAATGACCCTGGGCTATTTTTACAGAAATTAAACTTTTTTTTTCTTAGAAAACGTAAACTGAATCTGTAGAGAAAATCATTTGATTTCATGTAGAGAATGTTTAGGATCACTCTCTTTTAGAGTCTGTTAATATGATCTATATTTACCTATGTCTGTAACAGCTGCCTCTTTCTCTTAGATCAGTAACTCAATTTTGTGATCCGACTCCCAGGTACAGCACCGACCCTTTAATAACCCACCTGTCCTTCCAGCTAAGCAGAATCACTATGCTGTTCAACAGCAGCTGACATGCATCCCGGCTGATAAAGATATGCCACCTTCCTCCACTGCTAACCCATTTTCTAGCCCTGTCAAGTTGAAACCCTCCACTAATCCAGACACACGGCTGCTGATCCTAGCACGTGTTCAGAAGGCTGAAAAACTAGGCTCTGCTAAGCCAATGCCAGTAGCACCTGCAGAAATTCACAATTCCAGATCAAGATTCCTGTTGGAGCATCACCCACGGAAGAAAGATGGACTAGCTTGTCCTAACAGAGTTGGTCTTGAAGAACAACTGAAGGCTCAGGAAGCCTCGAGGATCACAGTGAGATTCCCAAGACGATCTCGCTCCCAAGGATGCAGTCTGACTCAAGAGTTAGGATCTAAGGTCGTTTGTGTGTCCTCTCCCAACATCTTCAAAATGACAAGCCATAGGTTGTCCATCACTGGAAGTAAGGAGGGCCTTAGAGACTCCTGTGGACCGTGGGGCAGGAGGGGCATGAATTCATGCATCCTTCCAAGTACCTCGACACCTCTAAGAAGTGCTGCATCGCTAAATGATCTTTCTTTGATGCGAGACTACATGACCCTCAGTGTTCCCAGCCCCCAGCGTGAGTGTAGGAGAGGGATACCTACAGATCCCATTGGAGATGACCGTCATTCTTCGCAAAGCATCCCAGAATTCCTTCTTTCCCCCGTGCAGCTCCCTTCTGCACAAATGTACCAGAAAAGGGGGGAAAACCTGAAGCAGTTCCCACGTCCTTCTTTCCACCTCTGCCCAGTACAATCTGATGTGAACTTAACTGCTTTGACTTCATGGTTATCTAGTTACTCTTTGTCTTCCTCACTGAGTTTCCTGGCCTGTCCTCTCTGTTCAGAACTAGTTTATAGCTCCCGAGCTTTCAGAAGCCATGACACTCCTGGGCGCCACTCTTTGCAAATGTCATCAAGGTGGTTCTCTAGACCTCCTAATTCCCTTGTACTTCCTGGCCAGGCTTCTAGCAGTGAAAGAAACACAGCAGTTGGGCGTGCAAACAACCCGGCTGTGTCAGCAAGCACTCCTGATGTGAGGTTCCCTGGCCATAAATCTGGGCCACCTCTGGTGGGTGACATCTTCCAAGGTCTGTGGCTTCCTAGCAGCTGGCACTCTTCTTTGGGCTTCAGCTGGCACTCTTCTTTGGGCTTCAGCTGGCACTCTTCTTTGGGCTTCATGCAGTTCTAGACATATGTGGGAACATGCTTCTGGGATTCATATTTCATCTAATCCTTCTGGGTGTGGTTAACATAATCCAGCTTCCAACTAACCAATCTATTCATGAAATAATTCCCAAGTCTTAGAGTGGGTGTTCACATGTAAGAGGAAAGATTAGACATTTAGATTATAGAATGAATGATAGTGCTAAATTTGGAATTGGAGTGACTAGTATACAAATAAGAACAAGTAGTTGTCTGCTTTGGTTTGATTCATTTTCTTAACACCCACTTCTTAAAATGGGAACAAAAATGGGTGTGAGGATCCTTATCTTCTTGACCTTTTAATGCTTCTCATAGCAATGTATGAACTTCTCTTCTTGAGCATTATTTAAAGACTTCTTTCCTTATAGGAGTGAGGTAGATAGGGCTGAAAGTAGCTGTAAAATATACTTCAACACGGTAAAATGTATTTCAAAACTTTAGATATGGACAGAATTTCTAGCCCAGCAGTATCTTAATGAGTAACCAAGAAAATAACCTGAGTTAAACTGTCTTTTGGAGTTGGAATAAAAGACACCCTTTCTTTTTTGAATGCATCCTCTACAAGGATATAAAATTGAAATTATCCTTGCCACGGTCTCCTGTGATGCAAGGTCTAGGCCTTTTTGCCCCCTGTGCCCTTGAAGACACCACCCAGCCGTCTTCTCCCCTGGCAGCCTCTGTAATTTATGCCAGTATTTGTTTTCTAACCCCTGTCTATACCTCCTCACCAGGATGGTTTTTCCTCCTTTGGTTACTTTTTCATCCCCTTCTTTCTTTTTTCAAATCGACAGTTTTTCATTAGCTAGTGTAATGTTATAATGCCTCACTCTCTGTGATGTTGTAGCTTCATTTTGTAAAATGTAAGTCATCATTGCATTTCTCATTAGGTTTCTCATTAATCAGCTGGATGAAATAAGAAGTGAAAATACTTGGTCATTTGCAGATCTTGTTGAGCTCTCCCCTCTCTCCTTAATTTTTTTAATGTTTTTTTTTCTTTCATAGTTTATTTTCAAGTTGGTTTCCATATAACACCCAGTGCTCATCCCAACAAGTGCCCTCCTCCATGCCCATCACCCCCTCTCCCTTCTCCCCAACCCCAATCTGCCCTCAGTTTGTTTTCAGTATTCAAGAGTCTCTCTTGGTTTGCCTCCCTCCCTCTCCCCAAATGCTTATTTATTTTTGAGAGAGACAGAGTGCAAGCAGGGAAGGGGCAGAGAGAGAGACACACACAGAATCTGAAGCAGGCTTCAGGCTCTGAGCTGTCAACACAGAGCCTGATGCGGGGCTCAAACTCAGAGACCATGAGACCATGATCTGAGCTGAAGTCAGATGCTTAACTGACTGAGCCATCCAGGTGCCACTTCCCTCTCTCCTTTTATTTAGTATTTGATCTGTCCCAATTGTCACATTGACTGTGAATTTCAGATTTCAGCCAGAGAAGAACATTAATGTCTCTATTAAAAGGATGGGGGGTGGGGGGCGGTGCACCTGGGTGGCTCAGTTGGTTAAGCGTCCGACTTCGGCTCAGGTCATGATCTATGGTTCATGGGTTCGAGCCCCACGTCAGGCTCTGTGCTGACAGCTAGCTCAGAGCCTGGAGCCTGCTTCAAATTCTGTATCTCTCTTTCTCTCTCTGACCCTCTCCTGCTCATGCTGTCTCTCTCTCTCAAAAAAAAAAAAAAAAAAAACAAAACAAAAAATTTAAAAAAATAAAAGGATGGTGGGGAAATTTTCACTCCTTTCAAATTCTCTACCATTTCTGGATTGGGATGGAAGTCAGGTTTGTTCTGTAAAAACATCAGTATGATATTCTGTTAAATGTCAGCAAAAATTTTAAGGTCTTTTTTTTCTTATTTCCACTGTTTGAAAGATAGAGATTTATTTTCTTATAATACCTTCTTTTAAATAACGGGGCGGATTCCTTTCCTTAAACTGGCATGTGATTGGGCCTAGCAGTAACTGTGTACCCCACCCCCGTATCTTTTAAATTTTCATCAACACACAACAGTGACAGAATCCTGTCTCTACATGAATGCTGTATGACATTGTATTTTAATTTTTTTCAGTGCTTAATCATGTTCTTAACTCTGTGATCCATTCTAGTCATCTGACCATGATTTTTTTGGCAAACAATGGGCTAAGATGTCCCTTTATATTTCACCAGCCCATGGACTCTGAAATCCTGTATATGAGAATTCCTCTACTTGGTTTTTTATACTCAATAGTGATGTGGGATTTTTTTCCCTTTTATATGTTATTTTATACATGAGGTCCCAAATTACCATTTAGAGAGTTTATAGCTCTGCTCCCTTATTTCCTCAGTTTCTGCTTCTCTCTCTTAAGATTTGGCATAAGGAGGTCAAGTTCAAGTTCTTCCATCTCCTGGCTGGGTGACATGGGACAAACCGTGGAGCTTTCCTAAGGCACAGCTTCCCCATCCGCACTTCCTGCCTTTGGGAAGGCCCCTGGGCCATTGTGTATTATGAGCGTGCCATTGAAACCATAGGCACTGTGCAGATGCAAATAGATGATAGTATTCACCACAGTCATACTTTATTTCCAAGGCCACTGTCACCCCCAAGGAATGTCTGCCTCTTGTTGTTTCTGGTGTGTTCTTCACAAGGGCAGTCCACACGCGTCCCCATTTCCTCCACTCACCTCTCCCAAGTGATGATGCACACTTCTTCACTTCCCCTCTCAGCTTATTAATATTTGCCTTATTATTTGTAAGCTATGTGCTCCATCCCCATGAAGACCTGTACTTTTCTCTGGAGTCACTGGTTAAGGGTGGACAGTGGAAGAGTAGTCCAGGCTCTTGTCTGCAGATGAGACCCCATTTTAAGCATTTCCTATGAATGCGTCTCCCGTGTCTTCAGGGGCGCCTCAGAGAAGGGGTGTCCCCAGTCTTGCTCAGTAACCGACTTGCTCCTGTGGTTTTGCCAAAGGACAGTATGACTCAACTATGTGACCGGTGAATACAGGGCCAGGTATCGAATGAAAGTTATTTGTTGACTTCTTTCTTTTTCTCCACCATTGCCAATAACGACAAAAAAATCAAACTGTTTTGTTCAGTTTGAAAAAAAGGAATTCCTATATGATTGTGTTCAATTCACCATCCATAGGCTTCTAAGTAAGGCCTCCGAGACCTCCATAGACCCCCCCAGATGCCGCATCATATAAAATATGATAAAAATGCACTCATGTGACATAACAAATATATTTTTGCTGTCAACATCTAAAAGATTACTTCTATAATTTTGTTTTGAAATTCTTCTCTCAGCAGATACTAGCCATTATTGCTAAGTAACACATTGCAAGCTGTAAATTGTTGTCAACATACAAAACAGTTCAACAATTGACATCAATATGTTTCCTTTTATACATGCTTAAACATATTTTTATTTATTTTGAGAAATTTTTTGAAATCCTATAATCAACAAGTTTATTTTCAGGTCTTCTGTATTTGTATAGGCTTTATGCCTCTCAGAGGCCTTAGGCATCACTCCCATAGAACCCACAGTGCTGCCTGGAGCAGGATTTTATTTCTGAGACCATAATTATGATTTTCTTTCTCTCTCTAATGCTATAATACATAGAATAGCATTTCTCTTTTATTTAAGTTTATTTATTTTGAGAGAGAGAATGAACATGAGCAGGGGAGGAGCAGAGAGAGAGTGAGGGAAGGAGAGGATCTCAAGCAGGCTCCACACTGTCAGCGCGGAGCCTGAATCAGGGCTCAAACTCATGAACTGTGAGGTCCTGACCTGAGCTGGAGGCTTAACCGACTGAGCCAGCCAGTGTCATACAGCATTTCTGCAGAGGTGATCTAAATAAACCTCCTAAAATTTTACTTTTGATGTTCAAACAGCCCTTTTAATAAGAAAAAAAATGCTTTTATACTAAAACTGATCAGTCTCCTAATGTTGTTTTCTATATTCATTGATAATCCCTACAAGTATGAAATCCTTTGCAACAGGTATCTTTTGTTGTCATGGTCCAGCACCTTGACACTCTATATCTGTTGCTTCTAGAACATTCTTTTTTGGTAGTATTTCTAACATTTTACATCTCCTTGGAGCAGAGGCTCAGGTAATAGATTTATTTTTGGTATCTTGCAAGATAGATCAAAACATATCTCCATCATACCCCATTGTTTAATCACAAATATCCTTATTCTGTGCAAAAAAAAAAAAACTTTGTTTGTCTCACTAGCATATCCATCTCCTTATCACTTAGTAGAAATAAGATGTGGCGAATCAGGAGACAGACCTTTGTCCAGTATCAAAATGATCAGCAGGGTCCTGCACCCAAATACACTACCCAGCTTCTCCTTTGTCTGGTATCAGGATGTTTGATTTGATACCTTTGCTCCAGTATCCATGCTGTTCCTTTGGTGCAAAAGCAGTGGACAACATTATCTTCCTAAAAACTTTAGGACAATGTTCTCTTGAGACAAAGTACATAGCCAGATGACTCATTGTTACACCTTTCTCATAGATTTTCCGATTTCTTTGGACAAGCTCCAACCCAAGCAATTTTACCAAATTGAATCATCTTGAAATAGTTTGAAATTATAACCATAAATTACTTATGTCATATATTCTAGAATGGTACAAGTTGACACAGACGAATGGTAGGATTTAGTGTGTAAACCAATTGATAGAAGGCATAGGAAATTTTACTAGAAGTACATTCATAATATTTACACATGACCAATCAAACCCATTAACTGCCTGTGAAAATCAGCACCTCACTTTCCACCCTGTTCACTTCCCATGGTAGCTCTATGACCCATATGGCCTGTGGTGACAATACCTCCTTTACTGGAACTTTGCTGCGGGCTATTGCCAAAAGAATTTTTTATCTCAAAAATGGTTTCTTTGTTCAAGATGGAGTCTTTTTCAACTCCATCCCCACAAGGCAAACTTTTTCAACTGCTGTTTTTAATGTGCTGCCTCTACATGTGTGTTTAAAACGGATTGTATTTTATAGTTAAAAAGTAAAAATAATGGCAAGTATTCCCCATTCTCTGAATATATTTGGTTCCTGACTGTCAGGTAACAGGTGGCCATGGATTGGATAGCCAGGTATTTCTCTGAAAATGCGTCTGAATCTCTTTGGTTCCTTAGCTCAGACTGCAATAAGTTATATGGACAGGGGGAGTTTGGACAGTAAGGGGTGCTCATACATGTGATTTATCTATTAATGATCTTCTGTGGAAATACGAAAAAATAATATTTGACCAATTTCAGTGGCCTGGAAATGGTCACTTCTTTTTCAAGGAGTCTGGTATTTAGAAAAGCAATACATTGTGTGCCTTTCTCTCAGTTTATCTATGACTCTCTTCATGGGACCTTGTCTTCTTTATGATCTCAGCTCAAAACTGGCTTTATTCTTTTCTTTTGCTCAGTGCAATAGCCAAATAATTATTACTGCTGTAATACTTTGTACACACGCATACACAAAGTATACATGTTCTGGTTTCTACATCTGGCTTTTTATACCTAACCTCGTTTGGTATGTGGTAAGCTTCTGGGACATGGAATTGCAAAACCAAAGTCAACTGGACGCCATTTGTATGTCCCCTGCACAGCCATGGTGGGAGAGGACATGTTAAGTTATCCCTAAGTAGAGGTGGGGGGGGATGGTTTTCTGTTCTGCAGCATATCTTCTTATGTTAAAATATTTGCAATTAATATGACAGTTTAAAAAAAAGAGACTTATTCAGTATATGAGACTGAGTCTGCCTCTAGAAAGATTCATAATGAAATAAGAAGGAAGGGGAAGAATAGCTCTTTTGAAAAAATTTTAATTTTAAATCAGGCAGCAAAATGAGTAAAGAGCACCATTCAAATGTATCTTGACCTGCGTGTGGCTTCTGCAACAGACACTTGGAACACTCATCGGTGAGTCAGCAGAAGAGAATTAAGGCTCACACTGAAGAGTCGTCAGGGTGGGTGCACTGCCCCGGAAGTTTGGAAAATATAGCTGTCAAATCGATCCTAACGAAATAAAGGACAGGATAAGATGGATCTGAAAGTCCTAGACCCTTTTGAACTCATCAGAGTTCTTAACATCTTCTTTATCTTTTTTTATAAGATTATTTATCTTGAGAGAGACAGAGACAGCACGAGCATAGGAGGGACAGAGAGCGGGAGAGAGAGAATCCCAAGCAGGCTCTGTGCTGACAGCACATGAAATTGTGAGATCATGAGCTGAGCCGAGACCAAGAATTGGACACTTAACCAACTGAGCAACCAGCCACCCCAACATCTTGTTTATCTAAATTTCCATTTGGAAATCTCCTCTGTGACAGTCTGTCTGCTACAGACATGTCCTGAGGGGAACCTTTAAAGGGCATTCCCTTGGACTCTGAGCCTTTTTGATGAAACATTTCTGATCAATTATCTGCTTTGGGTTGAGAGAGACTCAGCAGGAAAGGGAAATGAAGTGGCCACAAAGGAGAAAGGATTGGAGGCCAGGAGAGAAGACGGGGAGAAGCAAGAATGAATGCCACAGTTGGACAAACAGGGAGGAGGGTGGAGAGTAAGGCAGTGCAGTGCCGGCTGGAAATGGAAAGATGTATTTAGGGAGCAGGGAGACAAGTGAAAAGAAAGGATCCTAAAGAGGAAAAGAGAGAAATGATACAAGAACTCTGTTGAAGACAGTCCAGCCCATTAAGGGAGAGCCTGAAACACCCCCTTGCTTATCAGTTGGGCCTGTGAGGAAACGCAGCATTAGTGGTCTTCTCTTCTCCCATGAGTCAGCGCAAAGCAGTTTTCTTTTGTGCCCAAGCAATCTTTTTTTTTTAATGTTTGTTTATTCTTTAGAAAGATAGACAGAGTGTGATCAGAGGAAGGGCAGAGAGAGAGGGAAACAGAGAATCTGAAGCAGGCTCCAGGCTCTGAGCTGTCAGCATAGAGACCGATGAGGGCTCGAACTCACAAACCGTGAAGTCATGACCTGAGCTAAAGTCAGAGAGTCAAACGACTGAGCCACCCAGGCGCCCCTGTTCCTGAGCAATCTTAGTGTTCACTCTTGTCTCCCTCACTGATGCCATGGCTTTGTGACCAGTC
Organism: Hyaena hyaena; assembly: GCF_003009895.1. Classification (NCBI taxonomy): domain Eukaryota; kingdom Metazoa; phylum Chordata; class Mammalia; order Carnivora; family Hyaenidae; genus Hyaena; species Hyaena hyaena. The sequence continues at coordinate 1,828,148 of NW_024080744.1, read as the reverse complement.
AGCAAGACAATATCCAATCATTGCAAGATAAACTTTTAAATGGGTCCCAAATTCCCAGCTAACTGAAACAGTACAAGATAACTGGATACCAGAAGGATGATAGCTTAGGTGCTCTGTGGGGTTTTTTTTGTTTGTTTTTAGTGTTTACTCTGACAGAAAAGAGCTTTTTTAAATAAAAGTTCTTGATGCAGAACAGGTATGAAGAGTTTTGGCTCCTTAAAACAAATTGATTAAAGGGACACAAAAATGGCTGTGCAGGAGACAACAGATAATCCTTATTAGGAAGCAAATCAGTTTCTATCCATCTGTATCCATTGAAGCACCTTTTTATTTTCTTTGGGTTTTTTTTTTGTTTGTTTGTTTTTTGCTTCCAGGTAGAAGAGCGGTCAAGGCTCAACCGGCAGAGTTCACCTGCCATGCCTCACAAGGTTGCCAACAGAATATCTGACCCCAACCTGCCCCCAAGGTCGGAGTCCTTCAGTATCAGTGGGGTTCAGCCTGCTCGGACACCTCCCATGCTCAGACCAGTCGATCCCCAGGTACCTCTTCCCATTGTTCCGTCAGCCATTTCAATACTGTGTGTGATGACGCGTACTAAAGCAACAGGGGATTGTAACTTGGATTCACACATAGGACCAGTGAAACAATGGCCCTTAATACAGAATCTGTAGAAATAGAGGAGGCCTCACTGGATTCTAAGGGTAGGGGGAAGGGGTGAGAAAGAAGAAAAATACCATCCTTAACTTTGAGTCAACCACAAAGTCAATTGGCCTCTCTGGGACCCATGGGAGTGTCTGCAAGGTAGGAGCAGGCATACTTTCAGGTATAATTACCCAGCTTATAGTCATGTATATATTTGTGTGTGTATATGTGTGTGTGTGTATACCTATTTATTATATAAGCTATTATCTTTTGTTCATTGGAATTTTGTATGACCTTTAACCAGAAAAAATAAATGAACTTGGATAAAGTTGTGTCTTCTAAGCCAGTGTTTTCCAAAGGGTGGTCACTGGACCATGAGCATCAGCGTCACCCAAGAACCTGGTAGAAATGCAGTTTCCTGGGTCTGCCTCAGACCTTCTGCGGGGGCCTGGCAGTCTGTGGTTTAACAAGCCCCCTGGGGGCTTCTATGCACCCTAGGACTCGAGAGCCACTGTGGTAACCTATTTAAAAAAGAAAAAAGGTACTCCACTCTGGGAGACGTTTCTGGATGTTTTAGAGGACTTCTTAAGTTGTAAATACTAAAAATAAAATATGAAGTGAAACAAAATATGGAATTTTATGAAAAATAAAGATAATAATGCAGCTGGTTTTACCCAAATGTCTTTGAAAACTCTTTTGAAGTAGGTTTGTGGTTTTGTGCTCTATTTTTAAAATATGCTTTTTTAAACATTATTATTTATTGTATTTCATGCTAATTAACATTAAGAAAAAATTGATTGGCTCCAGTTCTATTCTGGTTGAAGCATAACATTCACCTGAACTAGACTTTGAGGATTTTCTCTGAACTATAATTAATGACATTTCATATTTCAGACCAAAGAGGGTCTGAAGAGGCTAGGGCGGAGCTGCTCCAGGGATAAGACCTCAAGGGCAAAAGGAACGGGGTGAGGCTAATGAAAGAGGACTCTGGAAATGCCCCCCAGGGGTCTGGCACTAAGAGGGTCTGAGAGGCCCCTTGCACAAGCATATATTAGTGTTGATTGAATTAACAGTTTAATTTAGAAAGTACTCTAGGTGTTTTCCCAGCCAAGACTTATTGACCACATTCCACACACCAGGCACAGTGCTAGACTCAGAGATACCATGTTGGACACGGCTCCCATCTCCAGGGAGTTTAAATTAAACTTAACCTTCTTAATATGGGTGTACAATAATAATTTGGAAAATAATAGGATGTAAAAAAAAAGTTTGTGGTAGAGAAGTAGACAAGCTTCCAGAAGCAGTAACAATAAAGTGTGAACAGTTCTAATGGTTAAGAGCACTCTGAACTCTTGATTTTAATGATTTATCTTAAAAGAGCCACATTTCCTGGGTGGCTCAGTTGGTTAAGCGTCTGACTTTGGCTCAGATCATGATCTCATGGTTCATGGGTTCGAGCCCTGCATCACGCTCTGTGCTGACAGCCAGCTCAGAGCCTGGAGCCTGCTTCAGATTCTGTATCTCCCTCTCTCTGACCCTCCCCTGCTCATGCTGTCTCTCTCTCTCTCTCAGAAATAAATTTTGAAAAAACATTTTAAATCTATTTATTTATTAATAAAAGAGACACATTTCTACCAAAAGATGGCATGTCTTCCATGCATGGACAATATCAATGCAAATTATGTGATCTACAACTCGAAAAGAAACCTCTTGGTGTGGAGCAATACATAATGTGGTGGGGAGTAAGAGTCAGCTTACCAGAAAACAGGATAACATAGAGTTAGGTGTATGGACCATGAGGTATGTGTGGGTTCCAGTCCAGGCTCCAGCACCTATTAGTTGTGAGATCTAGGTTGTTACTTAACCTCTCTAGACCTTCCATCCTCACGTGTAAAACGATGAAATAATTGTGTCTACCTCATGGTGGATTTAATGAGTTCTTAAGAATTAAGATATCTAGAGCAATTCTTGTTGTACAAAGTACTTGCTAATGTCAAAGTTAAGGGTGTTGAAGGAGGAAGTTTATAATGTTAGAAAAGTTTTTAATATATTATATTGCTGGTCAGTAAATGTTCACTGAAAATTGCTATTGTTGTCACCACACTCATTTCACTGACTTCCTAGCAGTCCCCAGTAAATTACTTAACTTTTGCCAGGCACCCTGGTTCAGCCCTACACATGGCTGTAAATAGGAAATTGGGAAGAGCTTCTAAAAGTATAGCTGTGATGGCCTCTTTGTACTCCCTAAAGTTTTATTTTCCCTTCCACTGAATGAGGTACTGGCTGATGTACTTTTTCTTCTAATCATTTTGCCCTAATGTTGGTTTGATGCTTAGATTCCACATCTGGTAGCTGTGAAATCCCAGGGACCTGCCTTGACCGCCTCCCAGTCAGTGCACGAGCAGCCCACCAAGGGCCTCTCCGGGTTTCAAGAGGCTCTGAACGTGACCTCTCACCGTGTTGAGATGCCGCGCCAGAACTCAGATCCCACCTCTGAAAACCCTCCTCTCCCCACCCGCATTGAGAAGTTTGACCGAAGCTCTTGGTTACGACAGGAAGAAGACATTCCACCAAAGGTAACAGTGCGGCATGCTTTTATCATCATTACTGTGATTGTCATCATTGTTTTTTATTACTATTATTGCCTCTATTCCAGACCTTTTATGGTAATGAGGAGCATGAGAATGCCAAAGCACTGCCCCTTCTCATGTTTGTTTTCATCACTCCTCATTCCCAAGCTAAGAAATGGATTATCATTTATCACTTCTGACCTTCATTTCCCGAGAAATGGAGGCTCATATAGATTGACTTGGAAACATCTATCCTGTCTCCAAAATTAGAACTTTCAACCTCAAGCATTCTAAACTATTATTTTACATCCATATTAAGAAATAGAATAATGGGGGCACCTGGCTGGCTAACTCATTAGAGGATGCAACTCTTGATCTCAGAGTCATGAGTTGAAGTCCCACATTGGGAATATAGCTTACTTTAAAAAGAGAGAGATATAGAATAGTGGATATTTTCATCGATGACTGAATCTACATCTAGACAAACTGAAAACTTCCAAGCAAAAAGTAGAAAATTGACTTATCCCAACTTTTAATAATAACATAATGTGAAATCAAATTGCAGGTGTTCAGAAGATAGTATTGCTCTTAAAACTGGCTGTTTAAGGAAAGCTCCTTCTAGCCCAGGTCATAATTTAATTCCTGAGAATAAAACTGTAGAGTGAAATGACTAGCCATCCACCAGACAGAATAATCCTGCCATTGGTTTCTTCTGTTTTTACCTATACCAGTTGTTACTCATTCCAAAACTATCATGAAATGTGGCCATGTATCTCACCACAGACATCCTGAAAGTATTTCAAAATACTGGAGAAATGTCTACATCAGATTCTTCCTGGTTCAGAAGTCCCCTTTCTACTGAACTCAGTATAGAATCTACGACAAATGGAATGTCCCACAATTTCCAAAGATCAGTGCCATTGTTGATTCCAGGAAAAAATACTTTTTACCCAATGATCTTCAAATATTCTTCTTCATCTTTTACTCAAAAGGATAACAGGATTTCCATGATTTTGGATATGAAAGTCACTGCTTATGGCTTTTCTGTGGGTGCTCTCCTTTTGTAAAAGCCAAGATGCCATCAAAAAGGTTAGTTAGGGAGCAAAGTCCAATATGGAAAATAGGACAAGCAGAGAAGTGACATGAGAGCCAAAAAAACTGAAAATGGAGGTGAGTGGTCCACTCTCTGAAAACATGCAGGCATCCATGTATAACTCTAGGAGACAATTTTACGTCCAGACAAAGATTTAGTTTTAATAATTAGACTCTTTCTTCTCTACAACTATTGAAGTTTACAAAAGGAATATTTAATATGAGTAGGTGGGAACCCTGATTTGGCCATTCTGCCTCGTCACACTAACTCATCTTCCCAGGTCATTATCTTAAAATGCATTATAATAACCAACAAAACTTATATTAATGGTAATATCATTTAATATATTAACCAATACTATTATAACAAAGCACATTTTTAAAATATCTACTGCAAAACACAAACCCACTTTAAAAGGGCCCAAAGCATTGAGGAGAGCACTTCTTGGGATGAGCACTGGGTGTTGTATGGAAGCCACTTTGACAATAAATTACATTTCAAAAAATAAAATTGATAAATAAAAGAGCCCCAAGTAATGAATGAAAATGGCAGCACCTGACGAATGTTTAACCCATCTAGCTGTCACGGGGTATCTACATTTTCATTTCCTGCTCACTTTCATACAGTATTACAAAATACTCTTCCCTCATGCTGGACCCCTTTGGTACACCTACAATATTTGATTTCATGAAAAAAATATTTAATGAAATGAGGCATACTTGAATTCCAACCAGAGGCCCTCGTCAGATAAGCTAATAATGATACATGTTCCTACTCTGTGTCTGATGATACACACATATTCTTTTTGAAGACGCTGCCAGTATTTTCAATATTCATCCTGTTTTGTGTTACATTTGCAAATGGGCCTTCCAAAGCACAGTGTTTAGGGGTTGTTTCTAATTTGCGATTGCAAGTTGAATAGGAAGTGGAAACATCTAGTATCTACTGAAGTAGTTTCCCTGAGCCCAGCAACATGTGGCTTACTTATGTCCCAAGTTCTAGCCTGATACCCTAGTTTCTCCCCAGATGTCATAATTTCCTTTCCTGTTTATCAGTTGTGGTGGGAGCTCAGCTTCTCTGGATGACTCTCATCTGAGGCAGTTTCCAATGATCCACTGAGTTAATGGTACCTCCAAAGAAATTCTGATACCCACCATTCTTACACAAGCAAAGGAGATCAGTTATTTTAGCCCAAGGAATCAAAGCAATTAGCTTGGTCTCCTTTTTAATTTGTTTTTATAGTTAAAGACCATACTCCTTTGTGATTGCTGAATGTGCCTCAGCCAGTGCTTTTCATTTGATTGTGTTTAGGGAGTTAAATATCTCTTTGAAAAATGAACACTATTGCTTGCCTCTTTCTGTAACTCCTGGTAAATTTTAAGAAAGGGTTAGGTTGCTTTTCAGGTAGGAGCCTGTGGGAGCTATTTTATAGAAAATATTTCTGAATTCTGGTTTTCTTTCAGGTGCCTCAAAGAACAACTTCTATATCTCCAGCATTAGCCAGAAAGAATTCTCCTGGAAATGGTAGTGCTCTGGGACCCAGACTGGGATCTCAACCCATCAGAGCAAGGTAAGGAAAGGGAGATGGTTAAGGTGAAGGAGAAAAAAAAAAACCACCTGGCACTGTCATTATTGCTGTCCTAAACATTGTTTTTGTCCTTTTTTTTCACTTCAGAGGCACATTGACTGGGCACTTGGACTATAAGCTTTTGTGGGGCCAGAACATACATCTTTTATGTCTTTAGTCGCCTTTCACAGAAATCAGTGCACAGTGAGGGCTCATGAATAAATGAGTGAGTGAGGCAACCCAGAAGCCAACCAAGTGTACCTCACTTTTAAAATTTGAGAGTAAAATTGCAAATATGAGTCTGGCTGGAATGCCCCAAACCATTCCTTAAGAGGCCATTTCATGAAGTCAGCAAAACAAGATGGCCTGGTTTGAGGTGATTTTTAGCATGAGGTAAAGAACAGTACCCTGGGAGCCATTAATACATTACAAAGTAATTGCCAAAGAAATGTCTTAGTGGCCAGCTGCAGAGCTATCTAGCTTGGCACATTACAAAAGGACTGTTTCTTAGCAAGAAATCACCTCTTTGGCATTAGGGAGGGTCACTGAGATAGTTATGCTTCCACTGCTACTCCGTGCTCTCCTAGAATTTTCCATCAACTGTGGATATTCCTCCAGTCAGGAAACTACATCCACCTACCGGTTGGTATAGATATCTCAAGAGAATCTGGAAAGTAAACGATATCTTTACTGTATCTGAGCTGATTTATGTGGTAACAGATGCTGTTTGCTGCTCCAATTCGTCAAGCTTCCCTCAGATTTTTCATGATGAATACGCCACTTTTTAGGATCAACTGAAATAGCAAATGGTCTCTGCTGAGACTATAAAAAGGATGAGCTTGGGTAGGCTGTTATGTTCTTCTTCACTGTGTTCATCAGAGAAGGACTCTCCCTGGCTAGGAAGAACGAGAGACTGGAAATGAAAGTTATGATTATTTGTATGTATCTTTAGTATAGGGAATGCTTTTGATCGTGAAGCTTTAATTTTCCTCTTCACATAAAGAGCTTTAGGAAGAGGTCAGTCCAAAAATAAGATGGAGCTGTACTAAGAACAGTAATCCCTTCAGGGCAAAGAAGTTAGCCCATTCTGAGTGGGATTGCCAATAGCAGGAAGCTCTGGATGAGCAATTTTTTCCCAGTGACTTGTCAGCTTCAGCCTGAGCTGGCGTTGCTAAGTAGCGCCGAGGACCAAAGTATATTGTGACCAGGAGCCTCAGGAGCATCAGCCCCAGGATCGCAGGCGTGAACTTTGTCAGTCCCCTTCTTCGAGCGGCAATAAACCCCCAATTACCAGTGCTTCTTGATCCTTCGGACCCTGCCCTCAAGTCTCCGTTCATTGGATCAGTTGCCCAGAATTTTAGCTGCTGTAGATCAAGCGTCATTTCAACTAAAGTCTTTTTCCTTTCTATCAACCAAAAAGAAAGAGAACTATCATTATATAATCAAATAAAAAGCAGCTCTTTGTTCCCTCTGAAGTGTTATTTTAATGACATTAGGGCCTAAGATAGTTGGCTGTTGATGGTTGGTAGCTTGTAAAACATGAGCTTTTCTTAAATATGTACTTTGTCTGAAGAATGCAAACTTTGTGAGACAGCTAACATTTTTCTGCTTACAGAGAAAGGAGGGAGGGAGTGAGCTAAGAGATAATAATTATTTACCTACAATGAAAATCAGAGGGATTGTGGGGGAGGGGCGGAGAATCCCTATCTCTGCCACGTGGAGTAATCCCTGCTTCTTGCTATCACCAAGTGACCAACACTTAAGATGTGAATCAGACCTTGCCACTCTAGATTGGATTGCATTTTTTAAAGCTTCAGGATTTGGTTTATTACTTTGGGATTTTTGGTTAATTGGTTTAGGTCACCTTTGCTTCATAATAAGACACCCTAAAAGTTAGTGCTCTGAAGTAGTAACAGTTTATTATTTCTTAGGACTCTGTGGGTTGGCTAATCAGTTTTTTGGCTGGTCTCACTTGGGCTTACTTCTGCAGCTGCGCTGAGCTGATGGGTCAGCTGTACCTTCATGTGGTCTTTCATCCTGGTCTTCTTTACCGTTTGGTGATCTCAGGACAGCCTCCCGAGCTCCAGTGCAGGAGCATTTTTCAAGCCTTTGCTTGCATCATCTTTGCTGATGTCCCATTTGCAGCCACAAGTCACATGGGCGAGCCCTGAGTCAGTGCGGTAAAGAAAATACACCAGTACACAGACAATGGGAGGTGTGATTGGCTGGGATGTTACTGTAAAGCAGACTCTCCTAGTTCATATTGGTCTTAATGAAGTTCTCATAGTTCTTTTCATACCACTCGTCAGGCACCTGGCCATCCATGAAGCCATAACAAAGGGTTGCTTTTAAATAATCCACCCTTTACCATGTTTACAAGCTGTATTTCTTGCATTGGTCAGTATTCCTTTTTATCCTTCTGGCCCTTTTCCTTAAAATGATCCTCAAGGGAGAGTAGAAAATTGGCAGAGTAAGAATGCATCCTAAGAAAAACCGCACGTCTAATAAAGGACAAATTCAGGATGTTTTGGTATTATTATTTTTCGTTTACTAAATTCAGCAAATGTAACTGCAGACCTGCTGTGTCCAGGGCTGCATGGGACCTTGGGAGACAGTGACTCAACCAAGACCATCTGAGTCTAGGGCCCGTGGTCAGAGGATGTACCATACCTGCTGCTCTTTGGAGCTACAGGCATTATTAGGGGCAAATTTCGATTTTTTTGCCTTGCTTTCTTCTTTTGCTTTGAGTGAAATATGTGAATGAACTTATCTAAAGTAGGCAGAGGCTCTCTTTTGTAGCAAACGTAGGGGCCACAAATTTAAGGCAACAATGTCTGAACATGGAAGGAACGTGGGTCCCCGAATCTCCACCTGGGGAAGAACCACCAAGGAGACCAGTTTGATCTGTGTATATTGTGATATGAGTGAGAAATAAACCCTTTTGTGCTAAGCCAGTAGGAAAAAGGAAGAATAGAAAGCAGAGCCTAATGGTTAAAAAGCTCAGTTTTTGCTTCCTGAATTCAAGTACTAATGAACTCCAGGTACTAGGTGTAAGATAACTGTATATTCTATAGTAACTGCACTGCAGAATGTGTGCTAACTTCTGAGAATGTAGGAAATGGTATATTTAAGCCAATAAACCACTTGGTACCCTGAATGGAAGATCCTGGAGATGAGTTAAAATGGGAGTATGCAAGTATGCCTCTAACTTGGGGGAAAAAGCAGAGCTTTACTATTTTCAAAAGCCTTCCTTCTCCCAGAAAACAACTTCCTGTTCTGTCACTTCTCCGGTCTACACTTACTACACCAAATCAAGAAGAGCCCTGTAAAGAACACATTTTCAAATCGGTATGTGTCAAGCAATACAGCTGTGCTGGCATTAGCTGGTCAAGAAAGTGTTACTGGGCAGCTCCCTTGTATCCCTGGCTTCTGCTTGGTTTGTGGTGATTTATTTATTTATTTATTTATTTAATAAACACATCTGGAACATCTTTATTTGTGATGCACCATTTGATGTGCATCTCAAAGGGCAACTAGTTTAAACCATTTAATAGGTGCCTGAGTGGCTCAGTGGTTAAATGTCTGACTCTTGATTTCAGCTCAGGTCATGATCTTGCCCTCCCTGAGATCGAGCTCTGTGTCTCACTTTGCATTGACAGCACGGAGCCAGCTGGGGATTCTCTCTCCCATTCTCTCTCTCTGCCCCTCTCCTGCTCAGGAGTGTGCATGCTCTCACTCTCAAAATAAATAAACTTTAAATCATATAACAATTCTCTTGTTATAGTCACCTCCAACACAAGTTAACTAAATTGTTTGAGGTGACAAGATTATTAAGTGATAGAGCCACCATTTGAACCATTGTCCACAACCATTCTGTGGCACCGAAGTCCATACCCTTAAGTACCATGCCATGCTTACCTGTTTTGCAGTGAACGCAGCTGCTGTTGCTGCTTCATGTTCCCAAAGGGAAGAGGATTTTTGATTTGTTGACTGACACAGCACCATTTGCCTCCATTTTTCCCACCATGTAATTTAGTGAGAATGTTAATAGCTCCTCTTAGTCCTATGGTTATTGATTCTCATCTTATGATACTGACTATGGGTTGTTGTCCCATGGAACCTATTTATAGCTGCAAAACTTTCCTACTCAAGCTGGTACTAATGTCATTAGGTGCTTTTGACAGTTTCCATCCCATCACCATAACCCCACACACCTGTTCCTGCCCTTCTTTCTCATGCATATGCAGATCAGTGTGTAGCTCTTACCTGCTGTTTGGGCTCCCAGATGCCTTATGCTGTCAAAGTGATTAGTTGAGTTTAAATCAAGATTTGATTTGTTCATTTTTTAAAATATTGTTTTAAAAAACTCCAGGTACTTTAATATTTAACTTTGATTCATGTGTTCTTTTAAAGCAAATTAAAACTTTATCAAACAAGTACATTCAGAATATGAAAAGATTTAAAGTAAGCCAGAAACACCCAGTCAAAACCCAATGACTAAATCCTTAATTTAAAAAAATAATTCTCTGCGCCATCCCAAACCTATCTCCCTATGGCTCATTTGTTCTCATTGGCTATGTCATCAAGGAACAAAGTAAAGTGGATTTTGGCAGTCAGCCAGTTAATTACAGACTTTCAAGTAAATGAAATAGTTTCCACCTTTTCACTTTACTGTGTGTTTTACAGCCAAGCAGTGTTGTCCGTGGGATGGCGAATGTGTGAAAGCTGAAAGTTAGCATTTGAGGAAATGTATATGAATGTTTTCAAGTTCTTACATATTTGGATTGGAGTATTTTCTGTTAATCTGTGAACAAGAGAAATCTATTATTTCATAGAATTCTTCAGAAATTCCCTCTAAGAGCATTTATCTCAGACCTCTTGGCCCTAAGGCCAGACCAAATTACTACATAATAAGGAAAAGAAAAATATGAATGGCAAGGCATTTTATCAAAATACTTATGTTTTCTGGGGTGCATGGGTGGCTCACTCGGTTAAGCAGCCTAATCTTTTTTTTTAAATAGTTTACTGTCAAGTTGGTTCCCATAAAACACCCAGTGCTCATCCCCACAAGTGCCCTCCTCTATGCCCATCACGCCCCCATCAGCCCTCAGTTTGTTCTCGGCATTCAAGAGTCTCTCATGGTTTGCCTCCCTCCCTCTCCCCCACTATTTTTCCCCTTCTTCTCCCCCACGGTCCTCCATTAAGTTCCTCCTAATCCTCTTATACATGAAAACATATGGTATCCGTCCTCCTCTGCCTGACTTATTTCGCTCAGCATAACACCCTCAAGCTCCATCCATGTTGCTACACATGGCCAGATTAAGCAGCCTATTCTTGAATATCAGCTCAGGTCGTGATCTCACGGTTCGATAGTTTGAGCCCCGCATCAGGCTCTGTGCTCATAGTGCAGAGCCTGCTTGGCATTCTCTCTCCCTGCCCCTCCCTGCCCAAAATAAATTAAAATGTTTTTAATAAATGTTTTTAATAAAAATTTTAAAAATACTTATATGTCCAAAAAAATAATGTAGAAAAAGCATATAGAAACGATATACTTCAGTCTCTAGCAGCAAAAATAGCAACATATTAAGATCAGCACCCATGCTGGTTAGCTCCAATGAGAGGGACCTGTGCTAATGAGGCCCAGGTCATGGATTTAATACCCATGGGATCCAATTAACTTCATGCCAAAAGAGGTTCAGAGCCCCATCAGAGACACATGCACTTCCCAGCTGGTTCTAACAATGCCCATGCCCCTCTCTGAGAGCCCGGGCCCAGGCCTCATCATCAGTATGGCAGCAGCCTCCCACCTGGCCATCCAGATGCCTGGCTGGGAGATCTGTGTGCTCTGCTGGCCTTTACAGGCACTGCTGCATAAACATCCATTTCTTCTGATGGCCCATTCTTCCAGGGTATCCCAACACAGACTTCGTGCTCCATCAGGGTGGTGTCCTGTCTACACCAGCTAGCCCCAGAAAACCCGCAGCCCCCGCGTCTTTGCTCAGGTGCTCCCCCAGACTTCCTGCTTACTCCTCAAAGGCCTGATCAAGTCCTGTCTCCTTCGTGCCACCACCTCAGTCACTCTAAGCTGCATTCATCGTTCCCCAAACTCCAACAATACTTACAGCCTTTTTCACACATAGCATACAGCGATTTGCCTTCTTCACTGTTGCCTCCACTGCACGTTTCTCACGTCTAGAATTATGTTGCATCTTGCACCTGTGACCTGTGCTCTCCGCCGTTCCTCACACTGGTCCAATGAGTCTCAGAAAGTAGGTGCTTCACAGAAAGGTATTGGTTAAATTATCAAAGGAGTGCTGTGTTTGAGCAAATTAGCTGGATCCTGCCACCAGAGAAAAATATCTCAGAGCTCACAGCCACCCTTCTCACAATAGCTGTTTTTTTTTTTTAATACAAAGAAAACTACCATTCTACAAAACGAAAGTAACTACCAAGAAGCCTTAGTGTGTCCATCACCTTTAATCTGCAATAGAGCTGTCTACCAATGCAGTTTTTAGAAAAAAATATCTTCGGACTTTATTAATTATATATAAATAATTCCTGACCACCACTGCTTAATAAAATAAGACCATGGGAAATAATTTATTATTTGGGAATAAAAGGAGATAAGATTGTTTCTTTAAGGAAAATTCAAAATGTAGGATACTGCATAAGTATTATACATTTATCATTTTAGATATTCTCCAAATCAGAGCTATTTCCAGTATGGATCCAAGTCTGTTTCAACCAGTTAAGTGTTAGCAATTTTTACAAAATAATTACTATGCAAAGGAGTCCTATAAAAATATTGAGAATTTAAACATTTTCCTTAAGCTTGATAATCACTTCTGCTTCAGTCGATCATACTGTTGGGTTGACTTAGCAACTACTTTACCATAAAAGCTTAAGATAAATATTGTCATAAATTCTACATTTATATGATAAAAATTAAAAGTTATGAGGACATTTATTTTTACATATGTTTTCCAGGGCCACCAGCCATGTCTTCCAATAACCCAATATTTAAAAGTTTTTCTAACCTAATCAAATGTTTTTGGCAGATACATCACCAAAAAGCAAGATTCTTATTATGTTTTCAAAAAGAAATTATCTGGTCTAGTTGCTGCTATAATGATGCCATTCTGTGGCCAGGTTTTTGGTACACTAAAATGCAAGCATCTCAAGGGGAGAGACCGTATTATTTTCATTTTTATACATGTAATATGGGGTACCCAACACAGTTCAGCATGCACTTGATATTCTTGAAATGGGACGAGCAAAATGAAACTTAAAATTACATTTCAACATGACTTACTGCATTAACATCATAGTCTATGCTCACACTATAGTGACTCTGTTAGCAAAGGTGTGCGATCTGTTTGGGGAACTGAAGACACTGGAAACATGTAGGGGCCCTCAGCAGGTGGATGGCAGTAGCTTTGAGCTTCGAGTTGCAGGTTTCACTGAATTATCCATTTAGGCCCAGCATTATATAGATGAAAAGGCCTATAAGTTATAAATTAAAAAGGAAGAGCTTTGTGGAAACTTGGAGGATGCTGCTAAATTTTATAACAAAATCATAAATACCTCAGCCGCGGTTTCCCACCCCTCTCGTAGAACAGCTTCTGTGATCTCCAAAAGTGGCCTAGGTGGCTCTGTCCATGCTCCCATGCTGCCCCGTGCTCACTGAAGGCAAAACATGGAGGAAACTGGTTGCGTGCATCCAGCTAAGCTGGCAGATGACAAAATTGTGTCTTGTTCATTACCATATCTCAAATGCCTGACCCAGTACTTGGTATAGACCAACTGAGTGAGCAAATAAATACCACTATTTGGGGAGGGGGGGCAGTTAAGATATGAAGGCAAAGAATACAGTAAGATTTTATAACAAGTACTTATTCTTGAATTAGCGCCCCATAATAATTATTTTAAAACACACCTCCCTTTGGTAATAGCCCAAGTATATATAGACTTCCTGAAAGGAATTTAAAAATGCAAGCATACCTCTAACTATGTAAGTGGAGAACTTGATTAAGCAATTTGCAGAAGAATTACAAATGGCAAATTAATGTAAGAATTATTCTACCTCAATAGCAATGTTTTAAAACAGCATTAAAACAAGATAGTTTTTTTTTTTTTTTTTACAAAGTAGCAAACTGCTCATAATAAAGTGTGGTAGGAATTCAATAAGATGGACCATTTCATACACTTCAGCGAAAACTGGTAATATCATTACACACCCACATACAAAACCATATGCCACATACTCATCCCTGTTCATGTCCTTCCACCCAACAATCCCAGTTCCAGGTTCCAGGAAAGAGATGTGATTGGGTATGCGTGTGCCTGTAGATATTTATTTCAGTGTCCTGTGTCACAGCAATATATTGGAAGTACCTTAATATCCAGCAGAACAGTTAAACTAATTCATCCATATACTGGACTATTATGCAGCCATTATTATTTTTATAAGCATAAGAAGCTGTTCCCAATGCAGTGTTAAGGGTGGGCTGGGGGGAGGAGAAGCTGGCTGAAAAACTGAACATACAGCATGCTTCCATATATACAAAAGTCTAGAAGATGCTATACCAAATAGTAGAATATAGTTGGATGTCTCTTGCATCAGAGATTGCGTGTGTTGCTTCCTGTTTTTAAACTTTTAATATTTTTTCAAGTTTTTTTTTTGTTTTCTGTGGGGTTTTTTTGTTTGTTTTTTGTTTTTGTTTTTGTTTTTTACAACGAACACAGGAATAAGGGTTTCAAAGAAAGCCTACTTTGAAGAGCGCCGTTTCACAGCTAATACTTCAGTGCGGTGACCCGGGAGCTGGGTCAAGAGTTCATCTCATCCAGCAAATTCTGGCTGGGAGCTCCACAGAGGATGACATGACTGTCATTTCCATTGACCAATTCCGTGCACTGTAACACAAGTGCTCTCTTTGCTTCTTTGCACTTGGGGGTGGGACTGGACTGGGCTTGTGTCTGTGGATGGCAAGTTCTCGAGGGTATAGTCACCGTGCTCTGCGTTCCGCACAGCAACCCTGACCTCCGGAGAACGGAGCCCGTCTTGGAGAGCCCCTTGCAGAGGACCAGCAGCGGCAGTTCCTCCAGCTCCAGCACCCCCAGCTCCCAGCCCAGCTCCCAAGGAGGCTCTCAGCCTGGATCACAAGCGGGGTCCAGCGAGAGGACCAGAGTTCGAGGTAAGCCTTGCCCTACCTTTCCCTGACAACGTTGCCTGGAGGAGAGAGCCGTGGGCATGGGATCCTTTTACTTCCTGACTTCTGTGATTCCTGCTCCTGGCATGGCCACCACTGTGTGATGCCACAGAGTCCTGTCACTGCCCGGAGCCTCAGTCTCCTTCAGTGAGTGAGCCACCATCCCCAGCTATACATAAGTGTGACATCGCAGTGTGGACTAAATCTTTTCTAATTGCACATCACCTTGTTTGCCAGGAAGATCGTGGACTATTGGTCTTATTTGAAAATATAATTACTTTGAAGTCACTGAATTCCCATTTCCATTTGTTGCCTGTTTAGAGTTTCATGTACCCCCAAGTATCCTCTTCCCATTATGCCAGTCTTCCTTTTGTGTGTGAATATAGTTCATAATACTAGGGATCTCTCAAAGTGGAATTCAGTAAAGACTAATGTAGAATACATATACCTTTTAAAGAAAAACTAAACTCTTTGACTTAGAAAGTGCATTTCACTCTTCTACTTATTCCTACCAAAGAGGGATAAAAAATGAGCCTCTCTGACCATTTATTCAAGTCATTTATCACTGTTTAGTTTTCATTAATGAGGAAGCTTGTGAAAAACATTAGCATGTCCAGCTAATTACACATGACAACACACTGCTTCTAGCTAATCAAAGTTTACTCTTTCTGAATAACCTTCAGAAGATAATTTTGCTTTCAAGTAATAAACACCAGAACTTTTTTTAAGTACAATTTGACAAATAGTAACAAATTACTGCCCTCTGAGAAAAACCACCAGCACTTTTTCTTAGCCTCTTCATTAGCCACAATCATAGTTTGCCGCATATTAGCTTTTTAAGGTTTTAAATAAGTAAAATCACTGTATGTCCATTTTGGAAAGGTTGAAATCTGGCATGATGCTCATGTCTCAGGACTGGGGTATGGCTGCCCTCGTATGCATCCTTCAGACCTCAGTGGTGCCACCCATAGCTATGTGTACTTCTGTTGCTTCACTCCAAATAGAAATTTAATTAACTGAGAAAACTGCCATCCATTTATCTTTTTTCTATTCATAAGCATCTTAATATCCTTAAAGCAAATGAAAGGAAACTAAAGTTATACATAGCATTGTAAGTCCCTGAGCTGGTTTAGGTTTAATTCTTATCTTCTTTCCTTTGGCCCATAGTTCCTCTGGGTTAACACTGTTGTATCCCTGATGTGTTTCTGCCCAGGAAGGACCACTTTAAAGCGAAAGAATCTCTCCGATGCCAGACTGTTTTTTCTGTACCTATAAAAAAAAAACAAAACTGAGAGATACTCTTCACTCTGTAGCTGTTGAGGGACCCTCCCCCATCCTCTATTCTGAGGCAATTCCCCTTTTTCAATACTCTCCTTCCTGTCCCCACCTCATTCTTTCTTCCTTAAAGGACCCAGACACCCCCCACCCCACACTTAAAAACCATTCCATCACATAAAATAGGCTTCTATTTTTTTTCCCACAACACTCCCTCAAAATAACCTACACTGTTTGATAAGTGGTAAAAGAAGAAACCAACCATAGAATGTTAACACAGAAGCTGGTTTAGTGTACTACCAAGAATAGGACTTGAATAAGCCAGACAGAATACCAGCTCTGCCCATAATTTCAGCATGACCTTGGGCTAGTATGCCATCTCTCTAAGTCTATATTGAACTGTGAAGTGGGAAAAGAGTGCCATATATTGGGTTGGAGCAAGAATACGATGAGACAGTTGACATAGACTATAGGCATTTAGCATTAAGCCTGACACACATTTAGCACTCAGTAAATTGTGGTGGTGGTGGTGCTTGCTAGTTTTTCTTATTATTAATAGTGACTTCCAGGTTACAAGCCTAAGTGCATTTGCCTGAACATTAACAATTTTTTTCATGGATGTGTTTGAGAATTTGCCTGTGAATGATGTGTTCCCTGAGTAATCCCAAAGGATGACTCACCACAGAACCCTAGAACTTGAGTCAACACTTTTGATGGTCATTATTTTTCTCGCTCCCTATCTTTCTACCTAGCCAACAGTAAGTCGGAAGGGTCACCTGTGCTCCCCCACGAGCCTTCCAAGGTGAAGCCAGAAGAATCCAGGGACATTACTCGACCTAGTCGACCAGCTGTGAGTGCTTTTGAACTCTTTTTAATTACCAGAGAAGCCACAGGATAAAGTAGTTGGGGATACACCCATGACTATGAAACAAAACTTATTGAGATTAAGAAGAAGAATGGATGCTAGAAGTATTCAGAAGCAAGTCATACCTGATTAGGAAAGAACTGGACAGATCTCAGATTGCCTATCTGCCAATAGGCATTCTGCTGATCATTAGCACTACTTTAGAGAATAATCATTACATAATTTCCACTCAGCAACTTTGGCAAAAAGATATTCAAGCCAGCAGTTGAAAGGATGTGGGCACTTTCTTTGGGTTTCTGTTGTCTACGCTGCCCTCTCCCCATATTATTTTCCATATGAATTAATGTAATTTTTGCTGTTTCTCATGCCTTTAGGACTATATTTTTTCTGGACCAAAACATGATAAGCATGGTTTGACCGCAGGCCTGCTTCATTGCTGAGACATGACAGACCCCAGATAGCTTTAGTGAAAGAAATAAGCACATGGAGGCTGACATTTGAAAGTTGGAAATTAACTTGGGATGAGTTATTATCTATCTACTTATTTTACTTAAAATTTCTGAGAACTTTTTCTATGAAATGAATACAAAGACTTTTTGGTTTATTCTGGTTTTTACGTATTAAAGTAAGGAAGCATAGTGAGAGTAATAATGAAGGGAATTTGACCCTCGGGGTTGATGCGCTCTCTGCAATTTTGAATTTATCAGTTGTGTACTAACAATTCCCATTTTGTGTCTAACCTGCTCTCTTTCTTCTGGCTTTTCCCCCTCCTGTGGATTCTTCTGGATTGGGTTCCTCCTTTCTCAGAGCTATAAGAAAGCTATAGATGAGGTTAGTATTACCTTTTCTTGGTCATGCTGTCACAAGATATAAATATACAGGTGATTTCCTGAAGTTGACATTCAGAAAAGTGGCCTGTTGGATCAGATTTAAAGTTCACTCATCCAGAGTGGTCTTTCCGAAGGCAAGCCCCTTCAATGGCAGCCAGCCTGAGGCACTTAGACACTCTTATAAAGCTCCAGAGACCTTTCTTCGAGGCCAAAATGTCACTTTTCCAATGTTCCAATCTGGCTAAAGATAAGCATTAGTGCTTTGTTATTGGCAGTTTTTCATTACAGCATCTTCCAATAGCAAAGCCCCAGCTCTTAACCTTTGCTCATCAGCCTCGCGAGGGGATGGCAGTTTTACTAACAGAGAAAGAGACATCATTCTAAAGCACTCCAAATTTATAGTGTGTGATTTGTGAATAAGGAGTTACTGGGTATTGTTAGATTAATTTTGTGGGACATTAACTACAGCATAAGCAGCAACATCAACTTTAGTTAATGAATCCTGGCGAGTTAAGTGATTTTATTTCCTTATCTGCAGAGACATTTTTCCATTAGAAAAATATATGGCTTTGTCAATCTTAGGTAGCTTGCTAAGAAGGATGACCGCCTTACTGCTGTTTGTCAGACCTGCATGAATACAGCATAGTGGAATTGTGCTGTTGTTTCTTTTTGTTTTTCAAGAGACAGGCCTTGCAAAGAGCCCTAAGTGCATGGAATCTGAAGACTACTATTATGGCTTTAAGGCTGTAGCTCTGCTGAGCACTTTTCGTGAAACGATATGGAAAAAGCACTGGCTTTGGAAACAACAAGCTGCATTCAAATTCTAGCCTCCCCCCCCCCCCCCCCACTAAATAACTGGCCAGGACCAGTCTCATTACCTCTTAGTGCACAGTTTCTTCATGTGTAAAATGGGGATGAAAGCACCTGCTCCGACTCGATCATACGATTGATTAGGATCACTCAAGATCATGTGTGCAAGAACATTTTGAGAAAGCCAAGAGGCTGTCCACATGCTAGTTTGGGCCTGTGGCACGGCGCTATTTTGGCAGGTGGGAGAAGCAGGATTCTATGCTTCTGATCTTTACCAAAGAGCCTCTCTCTTTCAGAATTAGGACTGCCTTACCATTCAGAGTGATTTAGAATGTTATTTCTTAGGTAAAAGATTACTGCTTATAAAAATCAACTCTACGTATCTACACTGTGTGGATGGCATTTAGAGGAGAGGAAAATGAGAAATATTTTACATTTCTTTGTACCACAACCCTGCCCTTCCCCTCATCATAGTCAGAAGGACAGCAATTATCACAACTTCTACCAATTTTCTCCCAAATAGTTGAAGACAGAGAACGATATTCTGGTGCTATGGCTCCCGGAGAAAGGGTTGTGTGTGTGCACAACTCAAAGGAAATCTCACGGGTGCAGAAATCAGCTTAAAGGTGGCTGTCATGAGGAAAATGGATTTCATCTGGTTAACTTAGGATATTTTAGGCTTTTAAAAATTGCTTTATTTATTTTGCTTCACACTCATACCCTGGATAGAGATGAGGGACAGCAACAGAAGTATAAGTAATGGAGGTGATGTAAGCTGCACACCAAAATCTCTGGGGCCATGTGTGGTTGGAAAATGCCCTCCAGGTGATTCTGTTTACCCTACCCCTTGGATATCACTGATCTAAGCCACTAAAAATACAGGATTACTTGGTTCTACTAACTCAGTAGTTCTCCCCCAAGGATTATTCCTACTTTCCTTATCCCTTCATCCCCCTCCCTCCCCTTAGAAGACATTTGGCAAGGTCTGGGGGTGGTTTTGGTTATCACAAGTTGGAAGAGGGGGGCAGTGCTACTGGTGTCTTATGGGTAGAGCAAAGAGATGCTGTTATACATCCTGCCATGCCCAGGAAGGGCACTCATAGTAGAGAATGATCTAGCCCCAAACATCAGTAGTTGAGAAACCTTGAATTAGACCTTTCTCCCATCTTCAGTCATAGGGTTTAATATGGCTTCCTTCCATAGTGACTGATTTCCCATTTAGATAACTCAGGATTGAAATGAAAAATCGTAAAGCTCTTAGAAAACATGTTGCTTATTTTGTTAATTTAACGGTTTGATTTTTCGTGAAAATCAGTCTGAAGGGAGTGTCCATTAATTTAGCAGTCCTTTCTAATAGAATATAAGATTGTGCAGTGTAGTCTGCGATTATTTAATACAATCACTGAGAATATTCTTTTCCCTCTAGCAGTTAAATATATAATATGAAGATTAGATGCATAAGCAAATACTGGCTTTAGCACTTTATTTTTGTTATTGTGTAAGACTGAAAACTTCCAGCACACACCCATAGATGGGACAGACCTTGAACAATAGCTAGTGGTCTAAAAGCTTTTTTTCTCAGATGAGGATGCTGGAGTTAAGTAACTTCCCCAATGCCACTTCTTAAGATTTCCTAAAAAGGAGATAAATTATTTTCATATGTAAAGAAAAGGCTGGCTTAAAAACTTTTGACCTTTATCTTAATAATTCAAAAAATTGAACTAAAATCTAAATAAACTACATTGTTTCTAAAAAGAGACCTAAAAGAGTGCCTTTTGAGGTAAAGTCTGCATAATTGTCATATTATAAGAGCTTTATAAAAATAAGAGCTTTTTTAATGAAAAAAAAATAACAAGTTAATTCTAAAAAGTGTTACATCAAACAAGCCTTTGGGTAAGAGCCTCCTATCTTCACATTTATTCTGTAGTCAAAAAATCGTACCATTTGCAGTATTTCTTTTCTAGTTCTCTATTTCTCAAATATTTTTATGCTAAATAGAACGTTTTTCCTTTTTTAATTTTTTTTTTTTTAGCTCCAGGCTTGAGACAGCCAAGCAATAAATTACCACAAAAACTCATTATATGGAGAAAATTGGTATTGTCAGAAAATAAAATGTATGAAAATGGATCTGAACTCAATGGTGTCAATTTTAGATTGTGTCTATTTTCTATAACTTTGCTATTGTAAATTTTTTCAGAGTGGATGGATAAGGAACAAAACTGCAGCTAAGCATGTAGACTATTGGCAATGGAAGATTAATATTCTTTGGGGTATTACCTTCGAGTTACTCATTATTGTTACCTTGGGAGTCTCATATACGTCTCACCGTCTGAGCTGTTACCAAGTAAACTTAAAAGGAATTTGCAATTACTTCCAGTGTTTCAAGAAAGATAACTTTTTATAATGAAGAAACAAACAAAACAAATCATAATTAAAAGTGAAGTTATAAAGCAGGTCAGAATGTTAAACTTTTCCTAGATACAGTGTTAAGAAAAATTTAGGTCATTTTTACAAATGAGAGTTTCTTTAATTCAATGGGCTTTGAATAAGCTAAATATTTCTAAATAGTTTTGACTTTTAAAAAATCTTTTATCTTGTGAAATGTCAAAGAAAATGAATCCAGGGGGAAAACGTATTATAAATTTAAATAAGTCATAGCTAATATCATTATATTTTACTCAGAATTATTGACATTAGAAATAAATTATTTTAAACCATATTCTCTCTTTAAATTATAATAAAATGCATTTTTAATGATAAGTAACACTTTAAATG
This sequence comes from Hyaena hyaena, assembly GCF_003009895.1. Taxonomy (NCBI): domain Eukaryota; kingdom Metazoa; phylum Chordata; class Mammalia; order Carnivora; family Hyaenidae; genus Hyaena; species Hyaena hyaena. The sequence continues at coordinate 1,806,512 of NW_024080744.1, read as the reverse complement.
CTTTATATTCTTTGGTGAGACCTCACATGCTCCTAAAATATAGAGGACAAAATAGAAAATAAATTTATGTTATTATTTTACTAGTTTGGATGATTATAATACCCTTTTCTGTTCATAGCTTTAACAAATATCTAAACTGTATTTCCCACTGTGCTCTAGTATTGCATACCCTTCACTTTCTTCTCAATTTGATAAAGATAAACATTGGCAATGTCAAGAGGAAATAAGGAATATAAGCTGAAATTTGAATATGGGCCTTTTCTATTTTGGCCCATTGCCAAAGAAACAAGAAGTAGATTTGTATAAAATTCTGTCCCATGTGGCAGTTTTCTTCTTTAATGGTGTACATTACATTTAAACACCTTTGAGTCTTTTTAAAACAATTCTGTTTTCATTTTCACAGGTGGGGTAAATATATCCACTGAGATTGAGGCCATGCGTGTGTGCATGTGTGTAAAAAGACCAGCAAGCATGTTTGGGTGGAAAATGCACAATTTGAATTTTCAGAAACTACCCTTTTCCAAGTTCTTCAATTTAAGTGACTTCAGAACAAATTTAAAAGTTGTGCTTTCCTTTGATTTTATTCTGAAATGAGAAATAAATGACCCCTTCACTTAACACCTTAACCTTCCTAAATTTCTACACCAAATGAAACACCTGAAACATTCCTCTCCTACTCTTAACCAACATACTAATGCCTAATATACAGATGACAGTAAAGAAACATGATGATCCATTATCTCCTCAAAATAAAATTATATTTATTATTTATACACATTTATCACAGTTTTCCTTCTAACCAATTAGGACAGATCATCAGATATCATTTAGATCACCTACATTGCTCTAATCTTACATCAGGTGAATTGGACAAATACATTTCTGAATTGAAATAAAGAGAGAATATGGCCATAAGAAAACTACGGGATTTAGTATCTTTCAATGAGTTTCTTTCTCCCTAATCCCCTGTCTCTCACTGAATGCTCTGATTCCCACATGGGTCACTAATATAGGGAGAAATGGTAAGACTGATGTCAAATTGCTTTTTCCTCATTTGCATGCTACGTGCCATGGGCAGTCTAACCCATGCAAATTAGAGCGGCCATGCTTTTGCAGAACTGCTTCCCTCGCATTGCTCTGAAAGCATGTGAAATAAAAGGTAGTCAAAGACTCCGCACACTGCCTGCAATGTGCCTGGTGATTAAATACCACATCATCACATCCATAAGGCTAAAGATTGCACCATACTCATGGAAAACTGAAAAATGATCTCTTCCCTTTTGGTGTTTGCACATGCACTTTGGTATTCTTCATGAGGGTTTCTGCCAGGTGACTGTAATTTTAAATAAAAGAAAATTAAACACCTATCATCCTGGAAGAGAATTACTTTTTTTTCCTTTCTCTTTTTTCTTTTCTATTTTTTTGTTGTTGTTCCTCTTGATTAATTCAGCTCCGTGGCTATAAATTTCAGTGGCACTAGGCTTTCGGGTGGGCCATTATTTGATGCGGTGCCTCTGCGCTCCAGGGAATGATGACACACCAAATGAGTCATTGTAGTAGCTGGAACCTTGGGAATTGCTCTGTTCTGTGACTGATGCTAGATTTCTGGTACAGTAGCAATCAAAGAGGGGAGAGGCCATGACTGTGGCTTGGGCAGGAGACCCAAAATACTGGGGAACAATTGTTAATCCCCTGTGTTTTCCCATGAACTCTGAGGGTGACCAACTTCACCTTCCCAAAATAAAATGAGAACCCAATGTTTGTATATATGTGTACACACAGAACGCACACACACATATATACACGCGTATATTCAGAACTGAGCCGTCTCAGTCTAGCAATTGGTTTTGAGCAAAGTCTAAATTTATTTCATCTTTCTTTTCTAGTTTCTCTGTGCTACAAACATCGTTTTCTGAGTTCCATGCAGCAACTATGTTTGTAACCGTTCTATATAGAGCTTTCTTTTCTTGTTGCTTAAGCTGGAGCACTGACTTGCTGAGAGATGTGACTTTGGTGTACCTACAGTTCCCACATGCTGAACAAACATTTCTTTTGTAGGATCTGACGGCATTAGCCAAAGAATTAAGAGAACTCCGGATTGAAGAAACAAACCGCCCACTGAAGAAGGTGACTGATTACTCCTCCTCTAGTGAGGAGTCGGAAAGTAGTGATGAAGAAGAAGAAGATGGAGAGAGCGAGGCCCATGATGGAACAGTGGCTGTCAGTGACATACCCAGACTGATGTAAGAGGGCTGCTTTTCCAATGGCCGGGGAGGGCTAGGTCCCCAAAATGAAAGGACAAGAAATAAGAATTAAATACAGGATCAGTTATGGGTCTCTGGCAGGATCAACTGACTTTTAGGATTGGAGTTTTTATTAGAGCATAGTTCTAAAAGTACCTCTCTCCACAGACATGGTCACTTAGAATAATACATAGATTATTGTATTGTACCTGCACAATACAATGTGTTTATGTAGGTATTCTCATTGGACTGACTCTCCTTTTGGTGACACTTTCTTGGTTCTTTTCATCTCCAGGGAAAATGATCAGGACAACCAGGCTGTTGGTGCTTGCCTGTCCCCCTTAGAACTGAAAGAGTCGAGGGGCGCCTGGGTGGCTCAGTCAGTTAAGTGGCCAACTTCAGCTCAGGTCATGATCTTGTGGTTTGCAAGTTCAAGCCTCGCGTCGGGCTCTGGGCTGACAGCTCAGAGCCTGGAGCTTGCTTCTAATTCTGTGTCTCCCTCTATCTCTGTCCTTCCTCTGCTCATGCTCTGTTTCTTTCTTTCTCTCAAAAGTAAACTTTAAAAATTACAAAAAATAAAAAGAATGGTAAGAATGGAACTATGGGCAATGACATTTAGGAGTTAAAATTTAGCAGCGCGAGACGTGTGCTCCATCATCGCCATCACGTCTACGCGGGGAGGAATGAGGAACACAAATGCATGTGGCAGTGTGGGTTAGCATCCCAGCGAAAGAATCAGGGGTCACATACTCCTTGCAGAGAACCTTCTGAGTATCTGACTTAAATACATCCCTGTTGTAATTTTCTTCTTCCCTGCCTCTCTCATGTGATCCTTTTCTTTGTGGCTTGTGACTTTGCCACATACATCTGTCTATTTCTTCGCAGTCTTCTTTTGGCTATTTATACCTGTATGTATGTCTACCTATTTCTCCCTTATTATTTGTTGCCTTTATATCTTTTCTTTTCTTTGGTTAAGTGAGGGAAAGGCTCACTTTTCTTTTTCTCATTGGACAGGGTCTTATGAGAGAATTTCTCTTGCCCTGTTGCTTCTCCAATTTAAACAAACAGATTCATACAGTCACACTCGCATACATTTCTTGCTTTTTCCTCCAAATAAACACAAGGTGCTGTCGCTCTGATTTGATATAAATCTAACGGAGTGGGACACTGATGATTCCAGCTTCACTCTTCATTCACCTCTATTTCATTAGTGCACCTGCTAGTATTGGTCATCACACCACACTCGTTCCCCATAGATAAGATGCCATTTCGGGCTACAGGTTACTGTCCTGTCCAGCAGAGACTGGAGGCACAGGGCTGGCCAGTCTGTAGGGAATGTCATCCAATGATTAACAGTCATTATATACAAGCAATTCTGAGAGGCAAATCCAATTATCACAGCTGAAAATTTATACTTGTTGTGTTACTGTTGATTACACGGTTATTGACAACCAGAAATATGCTAAAATATGACATTTGCAACAAATTGCATTAAATTGCTTTTTTAACAGCAAATAAAATTGTTCTAGAGGCGAAATCACTATTCTAAAACATTTTTGCAAAATATGCTGGTCCTTTCAGTTTTTTTCTTGAATCAGCATTGGTGAATTCTTCTAACAGATGTTTTGAATTCCCTTTAAACACTGAGCATACAACAGCCAGGATGAGGGTGGATTGTGCATTTAAAATATTGATAAAATTTCCACTCTGTGTTGCATGCCATACTGAGGGCTTTGAGACATTCAGCAAGTACATGTGCAAATTTTGCCTTCTTAAAGTTTGTATTCTGGTTGGAGAGAAACAAAATTATATGTGGAAACTACAGACTAATACAAACATTTGGAAGAGTGACCAAAGACAGCGTTGGAGATGTCCAATCACATTTGGGTTTTAAGCCCTGTCGTGATTTGCAAGGGTATTGGCAGTGTTCACCCTGCCGCCCCTTAAGGCATATCCATTCTTCCCTCACTACAGAAAAGCACACCTTTCTAGAATTTATCGAATAGGCCATGCTAGACTTCCTCTCTGCTGTCTGGCACTCTCCTGTCCCTTTGGAAATCACTTGCTCACAGCCCAGCCCCTGCACAGATAGAGCCTGTATCTTCTGCTCTGGGGCTGCTGCATCTTGAGTGTATCCCTGCAGTATCGTTTAGTGCCTGAGTCAGGCTATTTGTTACATGATGTCTCCCGCTCTGGCTGTGAGATCCCTGAGGGTGAGGATTGTGTCTCACTCATCTCTGCATGAAGTCCGGAATAGAGGTGGTCTTCAGTGACTTTGATTTATATTTAGTTGCACCGAACTGAAATTGCAAGTCCTGGCTTCATAGAGTTTATAGCCCAAGAAAGACATGTTCACAAATAACTGCCGTCAAGATAGAAGGGAACATGGGGTAATAGGAGAATCTTAGGCAGGGGGAAACTGAAGTAAAGGCACAGAAGGTTGACTTTGGTAGGAATTTAGGGTGTGTGGGGACAGGGTTGGAGGATGGTCTGGACTGGCGAAACCAGACCAAAAACTGTGTGCTTTATCATGTGGCCATTGGGAACCGCTGTAGGCCTCATGAGCTGGGAAGTGACCTGATCAGTGCTATGTTTGAGAGAAATCATTTCAGCAAGATGATTTGTAAAGAGAATAGACTAGACACTGGTAAAGCAATTCAGAGGATCTATTATTATCATCCAGAAATAATAAATAGGCTATCATTGAATCTTATAATGGAGGCAAAAGTTGACATGGCTCTTGAAGAATTGGTAAATTTTAGACAGATTGATCATTCACAGAAGAACATTTAAAAATATTTAATTGTATATGAGCTACAATCAGAAACAAGGCAGGATACAAGCGTGTGGGTGTGTGTATGTGTATTTATTCCAGTTTGGCAAATATATGCATTTTTCTGAATATAAAATATAATCAGCCTGTTATGCTGTGGCAGAATAGTTGTATACTTCACACTATTAAAAATTTCCATTATAAAACTATTGTTTCTTTTGGAATAGGGTATTTCGGAGTTAGAATGCTTCTTATGTACATTCTTATCAGTTTTATTTTCTGTTCAGATTTACTTAAGATAAGCCTTTACATTCAGCGCTATATATTCTTAGAGCCATATATATACACACATATATCTGGGATTACAATGTGTGTGTGTGTGTGTGTGTGTGTGTGTGTAGCAACATAGTTCACTGCCATGAAATATATACAAAAGAGCTTCTCAGAAATGGAATCTAGCCATTCCGTCAACCAGCTGTAGATCCTAGTGTTCAAAACAACAACTTTTTTTATGTACAGCGCTGGTTTCATATTTATAGTATAAGGTAGAACCTATTAAGAGTGCATATAACTAAGATTCTTTCCCTAACTAACCAACTGCACTATTTCCCAATCCTAATGGGTGAAGGGAAATAGACTAAAATTAAAAAAGTGATTACCTCTGGATTATACAACTGTGAATGGCTTTTATGTTATGTAGACCCCCAGTTTTATGAGGAGCATGTACTATTTTGATAATCAGGAAAAAAAATAAAACCTTTATAGAAGAGGAGGAAGGAAAAGTCGATTTATGTCAGATCGAGCAAGCTGAAGAAAACACCCTTTTGTATCAGCACCTTCCCTCCAGTATGTGCACCTGCTTCAGAACAGCACATGGGAGGCACAGTCTTAGCCATTATGACTCCCTGCTGCTAGCATAGTCCCTGAGCTGTGTCCAGCCTTACAAAATGCAGTCTGGACAATGAAAGCCACATGTCGTGTGTTTTCTTCATTCTCTTATCACTGGAAAGCCATGCTTCGGACCGCTTTGCCCCGCCGGGCTGTGCCGTGCTCCCTTTCCTCCCCTGTGGTCCTCTCTGCCCTCCCATACATCTTTCCAGCTCTGGTCTTACCAGTGTTGTAGGAGCGTGTCTCTGGTCATGCTACATCCTCATGCCCTACGGCCCTTTGCATCCCTGGGGCTCATGATTGCCTCAACTTTGCTCCAGCCGAGCTGACCTATCAATTCTTGCAAATAAATGCCTTGCCCTTTCCCAGTGATGTGCCTTTTTTTGGAATGACCTCTCCCTCCAGTTTGCATTCCCATTTACACCCTGTCTTGGTTTTGAGTATTCATGTTATGTTTCTAAGCTCTTCTGGATGCTAACCTCTTTAGTTTCAGGAGCTGTGTCTTCCTCGGTTTTTATATCCACTATCCAATGCCAAACCAAGGGCCTTTCATATAGCAGGTGTTCGATAAATGTGTATTGAATTGAATTAATTCAGTACCTGTAGGAACACTCTGACAAATCCAATTAGAGGAAATTATTGTTCTAAACCTGTGGCTTAATCACAATAAATTTCCTATAGTTTTCCTTCTAATCAGAAGTGTTTTGTTTTGTTGTTATAGTCTTTATAGTAATTTGGACAACTAATTGTTCCCACCCAGACTCTGTCTCAGAAATAATTTTTAGAACAAAGGATTACCTTAACTATAAAATGTTTTAGTTGTTTTGGCCTTAGTGTTTTTTTTTAAGCATTGCCTTTTTTCATTTTTTATTATTAATAAACTTTTTTTAGAACGGTTTTAAATTCACAAAAAAGTTGAGTAGATGGTACAAAGTTCCCATGTTACTCCTTCTACCCCCTGCACACAGTTATCCAATCTCTTACAAGCATTAAACATTAGTATGTACATGTGTTACAGTATTTGATATATTTTAATACGTTTATTCATATTTCCTTAGTTTTTACTTATCTAAAGTACTTTTTCAATATCAAGATCTCATCACAGGATACTATGTTACATTTAGTTTTTTAGTTACCATATCTGCTCAGACTCCTGTTGGCTGTGACAGTGTGTGATTTACCTTCTTTTTTTGTGAAGTTGGCAGTTCAGAGGAATACTGATTAGGAATATCATAGAATTCCCCTCTACTGGAATTTATCTGATGTTCTTGTCATGATTAGACTAAGGTTATGGATTTGGGGAAGAGAGATCACAGAGGTCACATGTCACTTTTATCACTTCATATCAACGGTATGTACTACCAGTGTGACTTAGGACTGTTGACATTAACTTTGATCATCTGGCTGAGGTAATGCTTGTCAGGTTTCTCTACTGTAATGTAATTCTCCCCCCGCCCTTTCCATACTGTACTCTTTGGAAGGAAGCCAGTGTACACAGCCTGCACTTAAGGAATAGGGAGCTATGTTCCTTTAGGGTGGAGTATTTACATAATTTATTTGGAATTTTTCTGCAGGGATTTATCTTTTCTCCATTTATTCATTTATTCAGTCATTTATCTATATCAGTATAGATTCATGGATATTTATCTTGTGCTTCAGATTATAATCCACTACTTCATTTTGCTGCTTACGTTGCTCTACCTTCAACCATTGGAAGCTCTTTCTGTTGGCTCCTGACCTCTGTGGCTGACATACCCCCATCCAGCACTTCTTTACTTTCTGACACTACAAGGTACTCCAGGCTTTACCTTGTATATTTCCTGTTCTAGTCCTGGAATCAGCCATTCCCTCTAAGAGCCTTGATATTAGAACCTAGATTTGGGCACTAGGTGTGCTCATTGCTTCTAGTGTATCACTTAGTCCCTCTCAGCTGACAAAGCAAGGAAACATATGTTGTGTATAGTAACCCGTTATGTACACATATCTGTAAATATTTCTACAGATAGCCACCTGTATCTACATTGAATAAAAGTTTATCCTGATATCTCCAACTTGGATTCATTACCACATGGATCCTTCTAGCTCCTTCCCCTTTCTTACCTGTCAATTCTCACTCCAACAGTGAGAAACCTGGCTGTCACCATCTGCCAATATTTGCTTAGCTGTTCACTTCCAGTCCACACATAGAGCAGTATCAGAATGGTTAACCAGTACACCTATGGGAAACAACTTTATCAGTCAGAGTACGGTGCTTACAAGCTGCTCCTTTTACCTTTAAACTCCATTTATTTCCAGAGTTACTTACGTCAACCTTTTCCCCATCCCCCACTCAGATTTTTAAAATACATTTGTGGGGCACCTGGTGGCTCAGTTGGTTGAGCATCCGACTTTGGCTCAGGTCATGATCTCATGGTTCATGAGTTCCAGACCTGCGTCAGGCTCTGTGCTGACAGCTTGGAGCTTGGAGCCTGCTTTGGATTATGTGTCTCCCTCTCTCTGCTCCTCCCCCGCTCATGTTCCATCTCTCTCTCTCCCTCCCTCCCTTCCTCCCTCCCTCTCTCTCCCTCTCTCTCTCAAATAAATAAAAACATTAAAAAATTTTTAATACATTTGTAATACAGTTAGATTCTCTTTTTACAGTCTACATTCTTGCCTGGGATCCTCCAACCTCCTAAATTATTCTTTTAAATTTGCACACATCAAAGTTCACTCTTCATGCTATAAAGTTCTCTGACCTAGCTGAACAAATTTTTTCATTATCCTCTAATAACAGTTATAAGAAAATTGTTTCAGCACATCCTGTATATAAAGTGAACCCAATACTAAAGTTATATTTTTGATTTTTAAAAAGACAAAACTCAACATTAGTTATTCAGGACACTTTAAACATGGTAATAATTCTTCTCATAGCTGACTCCTCATCGCTTCACAAAAGAGGTGTATTTTGATAATAAGCTTGAATGGAACGTTTACTGGGGTTGTTAAACAAAGCCTTTGTTGGCTTATAAAACATTTACTGGATGTCACCTGCATGCCAGACATGGTGCTTGGCACTGAAGATAGCAACAGGACTGAGATCTCATAACTGCAGGACTGTGTATTGAGTGCATGGTTAGAAAATGTGCAGAGGATACGGTGGAAGCAGAGTGGAGAGCCACCTACTGAACCATCCCAGTGGGGCTGGGGTGGGGTTTGAGAGTCCCTGAACTGCGGTTTAAAGGACAGATTGGTTACCTAGAGGGAGGCAGGGAATGTAAAGGAACCATTCACAGACAGATGACAGACTAAAGTTGCTGAAGGGTTTTGATAGCATGATGTGTGGAAGAAACTACTAGAAGTCACATGTTGTTAGAGTTAGAAATGGAAGATAGGTTTTGTTAAAACCATAAGGCCGGAGAAATAGACAAAGACCAGATAAAGGAAGGCTTGTAAGCCTGTTTATCCTGTGGTTAATTTAGGAACTCCGAAAGGTTGAAAACAGAAGAGTGACATGGTCAGGGGAGCAGAGAAGGATGGACTGGAGGGTTGGTCATAGTAGATGGACAAGAGGCCATACACCCAAAGTATCAAAGAGCAGTCATTGTACTTGAGATCTAAGAAATGACTTAAGGAGTTTCCTTGAGATGCTTGAAGTCAAGTGTGGGGAGCAACAATTTGAAGAGTTATAGTATGTGGAGGAAGGAACTCTAATTTTTAAAAAGAATTCTGGGGCACCTGGCTGGCTCAGTTGGAAGAGCATGTGACTCTTGATCTCAAGTGTCTGAGTTCAAGCCCTACATTGGGTGTAGAGAATTACGTAAATAAATAAACTCAAAAATTAAAAAAAAAAACAAAAGAGAGAGAGAATTCTGTAGTAATGTGATCAGAACATATAGAAGTTTGTAGGAATTTTCCATAATCAAAAGCCACTTTTGGTAATAAAAAAATTAAGTGTGATCAATTAATACAAGGTACCCAGAATAAACAAATATGTACAAAAGATTCAAAATAAAATAGACCAATCCTATGCAACAGAAAAACCTTAACCCCTGTCAGAGAAATTGCTCACCATTTTAGATAGAATTGACCAAGGAAGAAATACAGATTGTTATCTTTTATTCCATCTGTAAGGAATATTACTAGTAGAAGAAATTTTTTTTTTTTTAAAACTCAATACAGCCTGAACTCTTCACCATAAAAAGTTATCATAGATGGAACAGTTCTGGCTTATAAAAATTTAAGTATAAAAATTAACCCAGGAAAAAAATAATCTCAGTAAAAATATGTCAGAAAGCTAACAGTCTACACTGTAAAACTTGGTACTGACTAAACCTTGACAGGTGAATCAAATCTTCTTAATAAAATGTACACCTTTAAAACTGATACAGACAAATTGGACTTAGTGGAAAGAAGTAGTAACCACAGAAGCTTTTGAAAAATACAAAAAAAATTATAAATCTTTGTTATAAAATTTACATAAATAATTGGAACCTATGAGGATAATTTTAATAAAACAATAATGAAAATAAATTGAGGAAGATTTTGGGGCGCCTGGGTGGCTTAGTAGGTTAAGCGTCGGGCTTTCGCTTAGGTCATGATCTCGCGGTTCGTGGGTTCGAGCCCCGCGTCGGGCTCTGTGCTGACTGCCAGCTCAGAGCCTGGAGCCTGTTTCAGTCTGTCACTCCCTCTCTCTCTGACCCTCCCCTGCTCACGCTGTCTCTCTCTCTCTCCTAGAAATAAGTAAAAAAAAATTAAAAAAAAAAAAGAAAAGAAATTGAGGAAGATTTTAACAGATATATGGAAAATTAATCACAGAACTGTCTTAATGGAATTAGCTCTAGAAAATACGTTTTTTATGAAAATTTCACTCATATTGGCATATTTCTGATGAAAATGGGTAGAATCCAACATCATCCAGGTGAAAAATATAAGTAGGGCCAAAATATCTTTGATCTTTGCACTATTATGGAACTCTGTAATGGTGAAAGAGAACTCAGTTGTACAGTGTCAGCCTGGTGGTGGCCACCATCAGTGTAGCTTCTGACAGAGGCAAAGAATGTCTGAGTGACAAAGAAGGAAAGTGACTCCCATCCCAGAAGGCTTTAGCTCTTGATAAATGCTTTGTTGATTGATTTATTTGTATCACACCATTTTGTCCCAAACAAGAATGTAAGGCAGATACACACACACACACACACACACACACACACAAGGTAAAATAAAATTTCAGATAAATGAGTGACAATATCATAGTTTAGAGAACTAGTCTCATTTACCAAGCTAGCAATATGTCAGGCATTCATTGCAGTAATTTCTTGTTCCATGTCTCGGAACACTATTAATGGCTCCTTTCTGGGAATGAACTATTGAATTTCTGGGAATGAAATCTTGAAGTTGATTCTTTTTCTTCCCAAATACATCAGCTCTTTTTATTTATTTATTTACTTACTTACTTATTTATTTATTTTTGAGAGAGAAAGAGAGACAGAGTGGGGGAGGGGGAGGGAGGGAGACATAGAATCCGAAGCAGGCTCCATCCAGGTTCCAAGCTCTCAGCACAGAGCCCAACGCGGGGCTCGAACTCTTGAACCGTGAGATCATGACCTGAGCCAAAGTTGGCCGCTTAACCAACTGAGCCACCCAGGAGACCCCCAAATACATCAGTTCTAACTGATCTTTAGATTCATTCAATATACTGTTCCAGTTTAGTAGTTTTGAAGTAAACATCTTTCTATGCATTTTGCAGGGGTGGGGGTCTGGACTCACCTCATTTTTTCACCTCTTTGTTTGGGTCCTTAACGTATGCTTTCTCTGCCCCAGAGATGTCATAAATCTGGCGTATTTCTTCTTTCTTTAATTGAGTATTTCATCAAGTACTTGGATTTTGATAGGATCCAGGAGACCAGAAATGTCTTTGTTAAATACATAAGAAACAGTTAAGAGGAAAAAATAGTAAAAGATACAGTTAATATACCTATTGAGAGAAACAAGCCTTGATACCTTTTTTTTATTTTTAATAAACCCACTTTAAAAGAGAGGCAGCTGCTGATACAGGGTATTAATGAGGACTGCATTGGAAACTAAGATTCTGTGGACAAGCCACATCACCTACCTGGTTCTCAGTTTCCCTTGATGCTGTGGTCTCTGTTACGGGGCACATAGAAAACGTCAGTCTCTGCTCTCAGGGTGTATGTCAAGGTCCTGTTACCTTCTCCATTATATTTTAAACACAAGAACAAGAAACAAACTAAAAATAGATATACCACAGTGTGGAGTAATTAAAGGGGTTTTATAAAGTGCTGCATATTTTGAAAGAGCCTAGCTAATGGATGTCCTAGTAAGCCAGAATGCCTTTAATTGATATTTATTCTCCACAAATAGTGTAAAACCCATTTATCAAATGATTGTATGTTGCACTCCTACTCTGTGCCCTGCTCCACGTGGGCATACAGTGATGAGCAGAGACAGGACTGCCCTCACAAGCATATGTTCTAATGAGACAGAGAAAGTTTTAAGAAGGAGGAAGAATCAAAAGTGTGATAAGAACCAATAAAACAAAGGGTGAAGAGAAAGAAGAGGGGTTAGTGGGTTAAAACCTAGTAGGTAAGAGAAGGAATCTCAAGGGAAGTATCATTTAAGATGAAATATCATTACTTAAGTATCATTAAGAAGAGGCAACCAGCCAAGAGCCAGAGTGGGAAGGAGTTTTCCAGGCAGAGGGAACAGCATGTGCAAAGTGCAGGTCAGTGTGCCTGCTGGTCAGTGAAGGAGTAGGAAGGCTTGGAGGCTCTGGAGACCCTGGGGGGCTCTGACACCCACAGCAGCATTGTGTTTTTCCCTTGGGCAGTCAGAAGCTTGCTCGCTAGGACTGCTGCAGGGAGAATAGGCCGAGAGAGGATGCTGCAGACACAGGACACGTGTTCAGGCATCAGCGCCACATTAAAAATGAAATAGAATGGGGCACCTGGGTGGCTTAGTCGGTTAAGCGTCCGACTTTCGCTTAGGTCATGATCTCGCGGTTCGTGGGTTCGGGCCCCGCGTTGGGCTCTGTGCTGACTGCCAGCTCAGAGCCTGGAGCCTGTTTCAGTCTGTGACTCCCTCTCTCTCTGACCCTCCCCTGCTCACTCTCTCTCTCTCTCTCTCTCTCTCTCTCCTAGAAATAAATTTTAAAAAAGTTAAAAAAAAAAAAAGAAATAGAGTGCACTTAAGACCACTGACTGTATCCTACCCTTAGAAATGGTTAAAATGGATGAATTTTAAGTTACATATATTTTACCACAATTTGAAAAATTAACATAAACAGGAAGCAGTCATTCCCTAAACACACATTGCTCCTAATATCGTTCCTTCCCATCTCAGACCGACAGGAGCCCCTGGGAGCACCGAGCAGTACAATGTGGGAATGGTCGGCACACACGGGCTGGAGACTTCTCACGCGGACACTTTCAGCAGCAGTATTTCAAGAGAAGGAACCTTGATGATAAGAGAGGTAAGTTGGTATAAAAACTGTAGAGGAAGTGCATTCCTTAAGTGGTATTTATATCAGAGCTTTCGCAGAGAATGCTGGCAGCGTTTATTTTCAGCATAGTGAATGGAAAACGCGCACTTCTAAATGGCTGAGTGATTTTAGTTGTCCACTGCCTTCTTTCCTGTATCCTTCTAAGCTTCCTCAGTGGGACTTAATTACATTAGTCCAAATTCTTCAGTAGGAGCTATGCAAATCACAATATAGAATTTGAGCTTCAGGATATAAAACTGGCAAACCCAGATGTTCCTACAGTAGCAAAATAGGATTGGATGACCTCACTCCGTAACATCTGAGGCCTTGTTATGCCTCCTTTCCCCATGGCTTTAGCCTTGTGGATTTTATGTATATAAAATGCTTACAAGTTCCAAGAAATGGTGATATCATCTTATCTAATTAAATCAACATTAAAAAGGCTATTGAGCTATTTTGAATTTTAAAAAAATATGCAGATCTACTTAAAAATGTACCTTATTACTTTTATTTTGGTTTTTTAATTTTATTTTTGTTTTTTTTTAAGCTTATTTATTTATTTGGAAAGGGAGACAGAGAAAGTGAGTGGGGGAGGGGCAGAGAGAGGAAGAGAGAGAGTCCCAGGCAAGCTCCACACTTTCAGTGTGGAGCCAATACAGGGCTCGAATTCACGTAAACCATAAGATTGTGACCTGAACCAAAACCAAGTCGGACCCTTAACTGACTGAGCTACCCAGGTGCTCCTGAGTTTCTTTTTTTAAACTCGAGGAACATCATTTCATTTGAGTGGGGGGCATGGGTTCACTCTCACATGTACTTCCTTACTACATCTGTGCCAGCCAGAAGGGCCTTGGCAAATCAGAATTGGTCTTCTCTTCTTTCATGCTTCATCGTCACCGTGCAAGTTTGACAAGTCTTTGCTTGGAAGGAATACAAAAGCTGGGTCCATATTATCATCTATAAAATGTCATAAATACTAGTCTATGACTCATAAGATGACCCAAACAACATGAGTGTGAACAGTGTGGATCCACTTATGTGTGGATTTTTTTTCAATACAGTCCAATACTCTAAACCTATTTTCTCCTCTTTATGATTTTCTTAATAACATTTTCTTTTCTCTAGCTTACTTTATTATAAAAACACAGTGTATAATACATATACAAAAATGTGTGAATCTACTGTTATGTTATTGATAAGGCTTCCAGCCAATAGTGGTCTATTAGTAGTTAAGCTTTGGAGGAGTCAGAAGTTCTATTCAGATTTTCGACTGTACCGGGGGTCCGTGCCCCTAACCTGCATGTGTTCGAGGGTCAACTGTAATTCATTTTATTTTTTTTTATTTTTTATTTTTTACAAATAGTTTATTGTCAAATTAGTTTCCACATAACACTCAGTGCTCATCCCCACAAGTGTCCTCCTCCATGCCCATCCCCCCCTCCCCCCCACATCCATCAGTCCTCAGTTTTTGTCAGCATTCAAGAGTCTCTCATGGTTTGCCTCTCTCCCTTTCCCCCATCATTTCCGCCCTTATTCTCCCCCTTGTTCCATCAACAGATGAATGGATCAAGAAGATGTGGTTTATCTGTACCATGGAATACTACATGGCAATGAGAAAGAATGAAATCTGGCCATGTGTAGCAACATGGATGGACCTTGAGGGTGTTATGCTGAGCGAAATAAGTCAGGCAGGGAACTGTAATTCATTTTATTTCATTCTCCTTTTACTTGTTATCCCTTCCTACTCTTGCCTCTGAAACAATGTCTATCTTCTGTCATTCTGCAGCCAGGATAGTTTGGGAAACCATAATAGCAGGCTTTGCTCTCCCAAGAAAGAAAGGAAGTGTGGTTTTGAGATGAATAAGGCCTTTGAAGTAATAATTGGCAGAAGGGCTGTAACTGGAAGAGTAGTTCACAAAGCAACTTGCTAGAATTTCATGATATAGCCTTGCTGAATCTTTGAAGTCGGCTTTAAAGAGCCCTATCATGTAAGCCTGAAATAAGAAATGGACTTGGCTGTGGAACTGACATCTTGCAGTGCTGGCATATAAATCTCCCAATGTGCTGAATGGGTAAGTCTGATGGAAGTATTGGAGGCTGCTGTCACTCTAACTTGCTACTCAGAAAACCTGAGGGGAAATGTTCTGAGTGAGTTGCTCTCTGACTCCAAATAAAAGAACTCTGCTTTCTAATGTAGTTTGTAATTTGCTCAGTCTTTATGACAGAGTCAATACATTGAAGAAGATATTGGGAGACACATTTTCGTTCAGTTGCCAGGCATATCCAAATGGCTCCCTGTTATTTAAAGCACCTTAGTATTCTATGACCACAGCCAATCACTTTGAAAATAGCACTCACCAGTGTCTTCTATGAATTTGATATATTGAGGGCCCCCAAACCTTTTTGTCTGTTTCTCAGTGCCACTTTTCCCAAATGTGGGCTTTTAACATAACAGCCTTGAGTTGGAATCCATTAAAAGTACAGGTATTATAAAGTTAAATGCAAATAAAAGTATATCCCTGACAAAATATAAGAAAATAAAATAAAAACTCATAACAGAGCTTAGCTGATACGGTTCCCCAAGATGAACATCAAAGAGAATTCACTCAAGACAGCATTCTCATGTGGGTGGACAAGATGGTTCTAAAGGAAAATACTGGCTCTACTACCCACAGTCCTGCCAAGACACACAAATCTGCCCAATCGATGCATACCCTGGCCCTGTGGCTCTACTTCCCCCTAACCTGTGGCCCAAGATGACCTTTCCCTATTCTGGTTCTAGAACACATCACGCCAGCTATCACCTACCACATCGTCCACAGGGACCCATCTGTGGAAGAGCTAGTCTCCCTTCCCCACTGCCCCTGCTGCCGGCTCTTCACCCAGCAGATCCCCGTGGGTCTGACCCAGCCTTCCCTTTCTCCTTGAAGCCTCTCTTGGGATTCCATGGGCCTCTGTCCTTAGCACCTTTCCTACTGACCAGCTGCTGATGTGGCAGGGAGAAAGGTGGGGTAGGTATCAGAGATTAGGGAATAAAGATTGAGAGGTACTTCATACAAGGAATCCAAAGTCAAAGAGCTAGTTGGGACCCTGTGCAGGGCTGGAACCAGAAATAAAAAAGGACCAGGAGCTCAGGCAGCTTCCTTGTGCCTATCTCTGGCTCTCCCACTGCCTGTCTCTCCTTCCCCTCATCTCTGCTTTCCTCCATGCCTGTCTCTCCTTTTCCCTCATTTCTTTTTCCTCCAGTTTCTCCTTTGTTCCTTTTGCTCCACAGACCCACTTTCTCTCCCTCTGCCAGCATGAGCTCTCACCTCCCCCTTGCCCCCAATTGCAAGACAGGTACCACGTCCCACCCAGTTCAGCTGCCCAGCAGAGACTGACCAGTGTCTCTCAGATGCAACATGAAATGCAAAAGGGAATTTGATCCTGCTTGACTCAGGTGTCCGCTCAGGTCCAGAGAGCAGAGCCACCTGTCACAGCAGCAGCCCAGAGCACCTGTGCTCTCCCACCAGACAGCCCCTGATTTCAGCATTTACAACCTGTGTCGCTTGGAGCAAGGCAGCTGAATTCTCTGCACTGCAGTTCTTTCATATGTAAAGTTTGGATAATGGAACCTAACCTGGGGTGTTAATTGAAGGCCTGCGTGGAACACCATACCTACAGTGTTGGGCATGGTCCCGGGCACATGTTGTTACTCGGGGAAATCTTAGTGCCTACCCCCATGGGAACAGCGAGGGCGTGAAGACTATAGAAACCACTGGGCTCTGTTACGGAGGTCCTAGAGGACCGGGCCGTTGTTCCTTTATCTCTGTATTCCCAGCAGAGTGCCTGGCACACAGAAGGTATTTAATTCTAAGGAGATGGTTGAATGGAGAAAAGGCTGATGGCTCAGAGTGGGGAGATCCACAGGTCACCACTGGATTCCTTCAAGCTTCTCACTGTCTGGGCCGTTTCCCCTCGTTAGCTTCTCCAGGTCTTTCTTGACAACCAGTGTGTCTGCATCAGCTTTTGGCTTGAGCCGAATGCTAGGGATACACTAGAGAACCCGGAAAAGTCTAAAGAGACCATGTGTGATTTATGCTATGGAGAGTTTGGGGGGAAATGTTAGAAGGCCTTTCACTATTTGAACAGAAGTTAAAAGAAAGGAAAAGCTGCCCGGTACACATAAAAGAGGAGACAGTGAGATGAATTAGGACTGAACCCTATGAATGCCACTGAGGAGACAAAATGTTCAATTCTGGGAGCAGGCGCTAGTACACGCTGTGGATGAACAAAGACTGTGGGGACAAAATGAATCCAGAAAATGCCCCTCTGCAGGGCAGTTTGCAGGCCAGGAGCATGTTGCCAAGACACAGAGGGCACTGCGGCTTTCCAGTTATTTCTTAAGCTCCCCGGTGACACCCGTTACATGCACCCCTTCATGAACCTGGGAATCTGTTTCATCTCCCACCCCCTCCAAAATTGCCTCCTTTCACTTCTAGCCAGAAGCAGGTACAGAGTGGTCATGGCAAGACAAGGACAGGCTCTGGAAGGCCCCAGAGAAGGCAGGGAGTGTGTCTGCCTGCTTTGTTCCTGGCTGATGCCTCCATATTCAACAAAATGCTTCACACTTAGTAGTCACTCAGAAACGTTGGGTTTGAGATGAATGAAAGAAAGGGCAAAGAAGGGAATCATTACTTAATCAGGTCTGCTCTAAGAAACCTCGGTGAGCTAGTCACATAAATGTTATATCAGAAAGCACAATACTGGCCAGGCCTGCAGTGTGGCTACTGGCTTTTAGGAAGCAGAGCCGTCTTTTAATCCTGTATTTCTTCTCTGGGATCTTTGAGAGGAGGCTTTGCTCCACAGGCCAGTGGTTTCCAAACTTGTTAGATCATACAATCTTATCAGCAAAAATTTTAGAGCTTGCCACTTCATTACAGTGTATTTATTTCTAAATCATACATTTGCCCTACTGCTCTTTTTATATATATTACAAAATACCTTGAAAGGACATTAAAAAGGGATGCCATACAAAATAATTCAAATATTGTTATTGACTATCCCTTGTTAGTCATGATGACTTCCATTTTTTACTGCTAGGTACCCTACTTGCTTATAAGAGATGCAGTATTAACAGTAGTGGACTAAACCTGTAGTTTCAAATAATCTGCAGTTTATTTCAGTAAGTCTTTTTGTAACTCCTGTCCGATCTGATTAATTAATCATTGTTTTGACCTCATGACTGACAAAGAGCCCTGTGATTTGGGCAGATAGCATCTCTGCATTTTCTTGGCCTACACAGTGTGTGGCTTATTAGTATTTCTCATCCCAGCCTCGGCGTTTCAGCAGTATTCTAGGTCATGTATGTGTCTTGTGGGTTTGCATCGTTGTAACCTGGTAATGTACCTGCAAATCCAGGTAATGGCACACTCACAGGCACACACACACACACAAACACCGCAGAGGAGAACCACGCAAATGCAGACCTCAGGCGCTCAGCCCCTCCACTGGCGTGTGGCATTCCTGCCGTCACATAGGAACCCCCCCCCTTCCTGTGTGATCTTGACTGCCCCTCATGCAGCAAAAGGCCGCATGGTCAGTCCATATACTAAGTATTAGCAAAGCTTAACCTCTTTTTTATTTTCTTAGTAAAATAGAAATGTCAATGTTATCTTCCCGCAGACCCCAGCCGGGTCCATTTGGGGACCACAGCACCTGTGCCATGTGAGGGGTGACACCGCTCTGTGGCCTTTGCCCTCCCTCTCTAATCCCTCTCTAATGCTCCCCATGTGTTGTGCCCCCCAGACATCTGGAGAGAAGAAGCGATCTGGCCACAGTGACAGCAATGGCTTCGCTGGCCACATCAACCTCCCAGACCTGGTGCAACAGAGCCATTCCCCGGCCGGGACGCCAACTGAGGGCCTGGGGCGCGTCTCCACCCATTCGCAGGAGATGGAGTCTGGGACCGAAGTAGGTACCCGGCAACAGTCTCAACAGCTCTGCACTGGGGGGGGGGGGGGTTGGGGGTGAAACCCTGCCCCCTGCCGTCTTCAGGAATAAGGCTTTGTAAGCTCCCTGAAATGTGTTTGTTTGTTTGCTATATAATTATGCAAATACTTTAATGGAGGAAAATCATGGAAGCAGAGCTGTAAAAAAGATCTCAGATACCATCTGGCCCAATACCTATTTTTACAGATGACAGTACTGAGGCTCAGAGAGGCTAAGTAACTTGCCCATGGCACACAGCTAGTTCGTGACAGATCTAGAACTAGAACTGGGATTTTCTATCTCCCTGGTCAGTGGGAGAAACTAGCCTATAGAGATCCCACAGCCAGCAGTTGAGGTTCATGTTTATATTAATTTAGTCAAACTAAGTTTGACTTAAAATGAGGTTGAAATTCTTTGTTAAGTAAAACATAAAAATCAATAAATAGACAGGCTCTCAAAACATCCATCTTCCTAAACTCCAAATTGTGTGGAAAAGGGAGAAATGGGTATTTAGCTTTCCTATATAGAAACAGTCCCTGGAAACAGACTGAATAAACACAGTCTGTTAGGCAGTGCTCTTAGGGATAGTTATCCGAGCCTGACCAGTGGATGAGTTCATGGTACTTGCTCATGTTTCATGAACCACACGGAGGCCCCTAAGGTAATTATGAAGCCTATGCACTGGTGTTTTTGACGCTGTCCACACACACTAACCTTTTGTGATGGACCCTTTGGATTCTGCCTCAAGGGAAAGAACACAGAGTGGGGGATGGAAGGCAGCATATCCTCTCATGGCTCCCCCTAGCCAGGTCAGGTTTTCTCTGCCTGAACATATCTAGCAGTACCAAAAAGAACCCCATGGGATTGAACTCTGGTTCAGATTCTGCTCCGGCTCCAGCTCTAAGTGGGAATGTTAGTACCTGCCCCACCTCCTTCAAAGACTTCTTCTAAAGATCAAAGGAGAAATGTATATGAAAGCTCTCCATTTGGAAGGAGTCTTACCTTGTAGGAGGTGAAATTGTTTTGATTTCATAAGGTGGAAGGAAAATCAATTGGATCTTTGTGGTTTTCTCCATATGTGTTTAGGGGTCCTGAGATGTTTTTATTTTTAAATGGAAACCTGAAAATAAAGCTAGAAAGTGAAAACTCAGTTAAAGACTTTGTCCAAAAAGACATATTCTGATGTTGAATGCAGGTCTGTTTGTGATACTAAGAGCACTTGAGCATAGTCGAATAGAGATGACAGACAAGATGAAGAAGTAGTTATTATACCTTCCTTGGCAAAGCTGAAATATGGAATTTCACCATGTGAAGCCCTGATATTTAGTTTGCTGTTCCCTAGTCAAGTCTAACTTCATGTCTTTATTGGGATTTATTTTTTAAGCAAATCCTCAAGGTGTGCTTTGCCTGCAAATCCAGTACCTTCGTGAAGTCCCTATAAATAAGGCATGCAAATATGAGTATCCTTTTAAAGAGACCATTCTGGGAAGGAAAAATATTCAATCCCTGTATGAAATTGTCCCTGAATTAAAGATTTGAGGGCTTCTTGAGCCAACACCAATCCACCTGCATCACCAGGCCAGCTTACAAGGGCCCAAAGGCTCCAAAGGGAGACTCTGGTGGACTAGATGTCCAGGATGAAATGCTGCTCTGTGGACATGCTTACTTAGTTTACTGTGTCAGCTTTTCTTAAGACCATTTGGCCAATGAGGTTACTTTTACTTCAAGGAAGAGATAAGCTCTGTCATCATGGTCATCTTACCAAATTGTCCAAAATATAATTTGCCCACTGCAACTCTTGCAATCTGACCACTAATGGAGCCCTGCAGAAGCACAGTGCCTAGTGAGTAACCAGTACCAGGAAAAGCTGGAGAGAGAGGCACACCTCGACTCCAAGGGTCAGAGTGTGAACAGCTAAATAGATTGAAGAATCCATAATCATCCTCAAGCCCAAGCAAAGTATTCCTAGAATTGTTCATTACTGCAGTATTTATCTGTTCCTCTTAATCCTCTTGTGTACCCATTAGTATGGCATGGGGAGTAGCACGAAGGCTTCCTTCACCCCCTTTGTGGACCCCAGAGTATACCAGACATCTCCCACTGATGAAGATGAAGAGGATGAAGAATCATCAGCTGCGGGTAAGCAAAACGACCCAGATGTTTTAGAAGCAGCTTGGTTTTCCTTCCTGGTATGATCTGATAAAGAAATGAATTATTGGTTTAGTAGTTAAGCCATTTCCTGCTTAGGCCCTTTCTTAAAGGGAAGTTGGTTTTCTTTTTGTTTGTTTTGTTTTGTTTTTATTATTATTATTTTTGTAGGATTCCTAAAACAGATTTCTTTGTCTCCTATTTTTTTTTTCATCTCTTCTATTTTGCTTCTGGTAGGAACCCAGAGGTATCCAGGGGCCCTGGGAAAAGCTGTTCCTCAGAGATCTCCAAACTTACCACATACTTCTCAAAAGCAATTTCTGGGTACAATGCTGTGCACGCAGTAGACACTTAATAAGTGCACGTTGAGTTGTGTTGAGTTCTAGGTGTGTGCTTCCTACTGCACAGGTCTGGCTGATTTAGAGGAGAGTCTTGCTTTCTGGACTTAATGCAGCTCACTAATCATCGGGGGAAACTTAGGCCAGTTGGTCAGTTGATGATACAGAATTTTAAAAAGTAAATCTTTCCTGCATATGTTCTATGAGATGGGGGTGGTGTGTTCAGTTTTGTGTAATGAATATGTATTCTCTAAACTACCCAAGTAGTATCTTTAAGTGTTTTACTAATAGTTAAAATACTGCTTCTGTGAATGACTTATACTGTAGTCTACTAAAAAAAGAAAATGTATAAAATGTGCATAGTTTCAGAGTTTCTGCACCTTTCCCCTAATGCACACTACACAAGGAGAAATCACAGGGTTTTGAAGCCCCTTCTCCATATCTTCACTGGTTATTTTCTAAGATGCCACTGACTTCTCTGATTCTTTTTCTCAAAGCTCTGTTTACTAGCGAACTTCTTAGGCAAGAACAGGCCAAACTCAATGAAGCAAGAAAGATTTCAGTGGTAAATGTAAACCCAACCAACATTCGACCTCATAGCGACACACCAGAAATCAGAAAATATAAGAAACGATTCAACTCAGAAATACTTTGTGCGGCTCTCTGGGGTAAGTGCTTCTCTTTACTACTCATTAATACATCGATCCTCAAACATTAAAAGCCTCTGGAGCTTACCATCCAAAGAACAATGGTTAAATCAGGGGTGTCAGTCAGAGTCCCAACTTGAGACTGTGTTGGCCTCAGGAGAAATCAAGAGCAATTTTACGTGTAGCAAGAACTAATAGGGGTGCCTGAGTGGCTCAGTCAGTTAAGCATCAGACTCTTGATTTCAACTCAGGTCATGATCTCATGGTTCATGGGATCAAGCCCCATGTCGGGCTCTGCTTGGTATGTTCTCTCTCTCTCTCCATCTCTGTTCTTCCCCAACTCTCATACATGCACTCTCTCTTTCTCTCAAAATAAATAAATGTTTAAAAAAAAGAACTGATAACTTAATGCCCAAGATAACAAGATCAGACTCAGAAATGACCATGACACATAATAGTGATGGCTAAAGTCAGCTACCTAACCAGCTATCACATATTACACATGATGTGCCCCCCATTCTGCCTGTATGATCTATGCAATACCCTGCAAGGGGAATTAGGCATAACCCCTATTCACAGCTGAAAAATCAGCCTAGAATGTTAGCGAATTACTAGTAGTAGCAAGATAAAACTGAAAACTGAAAACAGATGATGAGGTTTCCCTTCTAGTTCAGAATATCAACCTACAGTTCTTATAAAAGAACTGTGTGTGTGTGTGCATGTGTGTGTGTGTGTTACAGGGGCAGGAAGGAGTTAGTTAATTTGTCTAGGGATGAATTTTTAGGATGCCAACTATCCAGAGAAGACCACTTACCTGCTAGCACTTTTGTAATAGGGATGATTGCATGGGAGATGGACTGGGCTAAATTCAGATACCTGACTGGTCCCTTACAGCCAGTATTTCTGCAACTCTCAGGCTGTTAACACCTTCACTTGCATTGGTTTGTTATTTGCTTGACAGACAGCAGAACCTTGAGGGTATGAGATATACGTAAGCTTTGGTGAGAGAAGGAGGAAGGGCTTTTCTTCCAGTGGGGTATGGAAATGGGATACTCTGCTATATGGTGAAGGTGGGTAGGCTAGAAATCGCTGCATGGACAGGGGTGGAGCAGAACCTTGGGGAAGTCTTGAGGTGGGATTTATAGAGGGAGACCAGAAAGGGGTGGGTGTTACTGGAAAGGAATATAGGTAATTGTGCTAGTGTCACAGCTGTGCCCAAGGCATCTCTTAAGGAAGGACGCTATACTAGGTAGTAAGTGGCCAGATGTAATGAATGCTGCTACCACTTTATAAAGGAAAACTAATTTCGTTACCAGAGGGCAGTGATTTCATTACCATGGCACAGTTTCCACTTCTGCACTCCCGACTGTAGTACCTACTTGCCTATTAGTTTCTAGTCACAAGGCACAGTTTCCTAGGTTTTACAGGGACCCCAGCTGCAGAGGGTTAAAGCAATAAAAAGTCAGTCTTGGGGTATTTCTTAAATTTACAGGTGTAAACCTCCTGGTGGGAACGGAAAATGGCCTGATGCTTTTGGACCGAAGTGGGCAAGGCAAAGTCTATAATCTGATCAACCGGAGGCGATTTCAGCAGATGGATGTGCTAGAAGGACTGAATGTCCTGGTGACGATATCAGGTATGTTACTGGGGTGTTACTGGGATGACCAAGTCCTCTGAGTCTGCACAGGTAGGAAAGGCCATTGTTACGGAATCTGGTCTGGATCACCTGGCAGAAGAACCAAGCGGCACTTGGAGATCTTGGAAGGCAGTTGATTTATTTTACGCCCGTGGGCTCAGAGGAGATCACTCTCCAGAGGTCTAAGCCCCGAACATAAGCAGAGGGGACAATTTATAGTCTGTTTGTGCACAGCAAGTGGGGTGGGAAGAAAACCCGGAAGGGGAGTCTTCAGGCAGGGACTTGAATTCCCCTATCAGTCCTGTCAGCCATCTTGTAACAGATTTTTCTCTATCACCATCGCCTCAGTTCTAAAAAAAAAAAAAAAAACAGTAAACTCTGCCCTTCCCAGCTAACTGTGACATAATAAATTATAGCAGTATAGCCAGAGAGATCACTCGGGTTTTGTAACTCTGCAGATAGTGACCTCCAAAGGGAAGCCTTGCACCTCTGCTTGATCTCTGAATCAAGCAGAAGTACCACAAAGGCTGTATATGTTTATAGACCTTTAACCTCTGCCAGGATCAGCAATGATCTTTTGAAGATGTCTGAGCTCTAGTCATTGCTACCTACTCTCAAATGGAGAATATCAAAACGTAGGCTTCTCAGGGTGGGAAATGTTGTAAGCAGAAATGTCTCTGGTCTCTTTTCTCTCAAGAACTGTTCTAGCTTATACTCCATTGATGCCAGCAAATGCAGCTGGCCCATTGGGTGATTGAATCTGTGAAGAGATTTGGATGTGGGAATCATTCCTGCTACACTCTGCAGCTTTCCGGTTCCCAAAAAGAACCAAAAAAAAAAAAAAAAGCCTACACAGAAGTGAAGGCTTTACTGTTCAAAAGTTAAAAATGTAAACTCAAAGTGTTTGTATTTATTGAAAATTCTTTCTGATATGTTTGAAGGAGTTTAATAAATAATATTCCTTTTCACAACATAAACCAGTGGGGTCAGAATGCCTGGGAGTAGGACCCAGGTATCAATAGCTTTCATAGTTTCTGGGGTGTTTCCAATGTGCTGCAAACTTTGAGAACCAGGGCTCTAGACTCATCTATCATTTCACAAAGAGAAAATACAGGGCTAATGGGTTCAACCTTGAATAAAGTTTAACTCCTGGGATGTCTTTCCATTTTGAACAACTGCCTTCACTTGATGCTACAATTCCCTCTTTCCTGTACCTTTTCATGAAAAGAGTTTCATCTCTTTTATTCTCTCCAAAAAAGAGTTAACTGAGTAAATTCTTCTGTATTGTCATTCGTTTAATTCAGTATAGCCTCTTGTTCTTGCTAATGGCTTTCTTGAATGCTACACCAGCAAATCAAATTTAAAACTGTACAGCTGTCACTCACCTACCGAAAATGGAAATGATACCAGAAAGTTCACATTCTGGCTTCATCATGTTGTTAGTGACACATTCCCATTCTTAAAAAACGTAACTATCTCCTCTTATCATGAAGTGTAGATCAGGAAAGGAGAAAATGAAAACAGGAGTAAATGATTCTGGAACTGCCCTCCAATCTGCATTGGCATAGAAGGGAGGAAGCACTGACCTTTCTGCCCATCCTAGCCATTGGGATCAACTCTGGGCGTCTGGCTCTAAAAAGGAACAGTAACTGCACAGTGACTTTCTTAATTTATCAATGCATTCTCCTGTCAAATCCAGTGTGCAATACTTTAATAAGCTTTCTTCTGGAACACCTGGGCAGCTTAGTCTGTTAAGCTTCTGACTCTTGGTTTCGGCTCAGGTCATGAGGTCAAGGCTCATATGCCAGCCCAAGCCTGGCATTGGGCTCTGCACTGATATCACAGAGCCTGCTTAGGATTCTCTCTCCCTCTCTCTTCCCCACTCACACACACAGGCGCTCTCTCTCTCTCACGATCTCTCTCTCTCTCTCTCTCTCAAAATAAATAAATAAACTTAAAAAATAATAGTAATAAATAAATAAATTTTCAGGGCACCTGGGTGGCTCAGTAGGTTGAGTAAGTTGACTTAGGCTCAGGTCATGACCTCAAAGTTCGTGAATTTGAGCCCTGCATCGGTCTCACTGCTTTCATCACAGAGCCTGCTTCAGATCCTCTGTCTCCCTCGCTTTCTTCCCCTCCCCCCATTCTCTTTCTCAAAAATAAATACTTTTTTTTAAAGTTAAAAAAATAAATAAATGTTCTGCTTATATTTATCACATCTGTAAATATAAAACATCTTTTGATGCCTAAGAGAAATCAATGGAAAATAAGTACTCAAGAAGTAGAGCCTACAGGCCTAAATGTCTAATCACTTAGAAAGAGCCACCCCAAGGGACATTTTCTTAGCTGCTACTCAGATGATCTTATAGAGTATACTGAATTGTTCTCCTTGTGTATTCATCAACATTTTTAAGATATTTTCTTATCACAGAATTCCTTACCCCAAGAGTGCTTTACCAAAGGGAACCTTGTATTTTTCCAAGTACACATCTTATATTCTCCTATTTTTGTTTGGCAAGCGATCTCAGAATCATAAATGTGTCCAGAGTTATCTTGTGAGCCCAGGTTGCCTTCATTAACATTGTTTCTTGTCTCCTTATAAAATTCTTTTTGTTGTGGTTGTTAAGTAAAATAAAACTACTACCAGCTGTCACCTTTAAAGTAATAGAGGAGGTGAATAATAAGTTCTCCATTAACATACGTCATTAGATTAGAAGGTGAGGGAAAGGCAATCACACGTAAGCACGTTAAAATGTCCAGTTATCCACACATCTTCATATAATTGGATCTAGAATGTTCTGGAACTCTGATCAATTATTCTGTTACAGAATTAGGTCTTGACACTGCCCTTTGCATTGAGAAGAGAGAGTAAGAGCAGCTTGCTCAAATAAGAAACAAGCTGAAGGTAAAGACAAATTATAAAATGGTTATTTGTCCAAAACACTTGGAGGGTTTTAATCACAAGTCTTGGCATAGACAACGCTTGATGATGCTGGGGACACTGGGTTTTGTGCCTTCACACCATACACAATTGTAAATAAAAATAAATGAAAGAAATAAAATGGAGATGGGGAAGGACTGAGAGAAAAAGCTGTCACAGGGGCATGAAATTAGAGCTCTGCTATTTCAACAGGAAAGAAGAATAAGCTACGAGTTTACTATCTTTCATGGTTAAGAAACAGAATTCTACACAATGACCCAGAAGTAGAAAAGAAACAAGGCTGGATCACAGTTGGGGACTTGGAAGGCTGCATACATTACAAAGTTGGTAAGTGTCAAGTCATGGAACTGTTTACTCCGTCGAAATTATTCCACTTTTTCCTATCAGGTATTGATGATGCATTTGTTGCCAGTCTAAGATGTCGTTGGAACTTTAGGTATACTTGGGTTATTTCCAAAAACCTCAGATTGATGAAGCTCAAAGAGTGCGTTCAGAATAAAGTCCTATGTTGAAACATTTATGTCCACTCCCTTCTAAATACTCATTAAAATAACAGTAAAGGAATAAAAATGCCATAAACCCACAAGGATAAGGGATCAGAAGAAGAGAGACTAGCAAACAAGAAATATCAACAGAACTGAACAAGAACAGTTGAATGATGAGGACCTAACCTAGATGACCAGGAAATGCTGAATTCTACATCTGCAGTGGAGAACAGCATCAACATCAATCTAACCACGTAACAGAACCCAGGAAAGCCCAGGGTCTGAGGCGCCAGGTATATTTGAGATGGAGATGGAAGGAGAACTGAAAATAGGATTATTGGGTGGGTGATGAGCAGCAAGTCCTCCCCCACTGCAACAGAGGATGCAGAGTTGGCACAGCTGATCTAAATTGTGGGAATATGGCATTGCCAGGACAGACAGACAAAGAGCTACACACGCATATACACAGATGCACCCCTTCTTCCCCTGTTTAGCTCCCAAAATGTTGGCGGCCATACTTACATTCCCAAGCAAGAGATTGAAAGATTTGTCTTTGGAGAAACTAAACAGCCAGAAAGAAAAGATGTTCAGGTACTAACATCTGAAGTGCCATGAAAAAGCTTGCTATCTAACCACCCACACGTGAAGCCAAGCAATGGGTAAGCCCATCTGTACCTGATGTGGGGACATTCGCCAACAGGAAGGGAAATTAAACAGAAAGGATGGTAGGCAAAACAAAGATAATGAGGAGTGGAAGAAGATTTTAAAGGAATTTTAATAACCTCAGGGTAAGAAAGTAAAAGGATCAGTCCACGTGCTTCAAAATCTAAGTAACATGAGTTTTAAGAAAAAGAGAAAATAAGAAATGGAAAGGGAGGAAAGTATCAAAAAGGGATATAAGAAAATTTCTAGAATAAGGACTTGAAATCCCAAATTTAAAAGATTCACATAAGGGCACCTGGGTGGCTCAGTTGGTTAAGCATCTGACTTCAGGTCAGGTCATGATCTCGCAGTTTTGTGAGTTCAATCCCCACAATGGGCTCTGTGCTGACAGCTCAGAGCCTGGAGCCTGCTTCAGATTCTGTGTCTCCCTCCCTCTCTCTGCCCCTCCCCTGTTTGATCTCTCTCTCTCTCTCTCTCTGTCTCTCTCTTTCTCTCTCTCAAAATTAAATAAGCATTTAAAAATTTTTTAAAAGGATTCACTGAGTACCTGGTATAGAATGAAAAAAAGATTCACAGGAAGATATAGTAACATGACACATCAGTACCCAGGAAATGAGGAGGTCCTTAAAGCGTCCAGATTATAATTTTTTTAAATAAATACTTTATATATAATAGGCACAGAATTAGGTGGCTTGAGATTTAGTGGCAATACTAGAAAATGGAACAAAGCCTTCAACTAGTATTTTATAAACCATCTGTATTAACCAGGGTTCTCCAGAGAAACTGAACTAAGAGGACACACACTTATATACACACACGTGCATAAATGTATATATGTATATATATATAAAGAGGTATATAAATACATATATAAATATAAATACAAATATATACACAAGTATATATGTATATAAATGTTGCATATATACCTATGTATACACATATATAAAGAGGTTTATTATAAGAAATTGCCTCACACAATTATGGAGAAGTCCCAAGCTCTGTAGTCAGCAAACTGGAGATGCAAGAGAGCCAGTGTTTGAATCCCATTCTGAAGTCTAGAAAAGACCAGTGTCCCAGCTCAGTAGTCAGGCAGGAGGTGTCTTCTCACTCAATCTTTTTATGCTATTTAGGTCTGTAATTGATTGGATAAGGCCCATCCGTATTGGGAGAGCAGCCTGGTTTACTCAGTGTGTCCACTCAGATGTTAATATGATCCAGAAAAACCCTCACAGACAAACTCAGAACAATGTTTGACCAAATACCTGGGCACTTTGTGGCCAGTCAGGGTGACACATAAGAGCTTACCATCACACCATCAAACTGCCAGTCAATTTTGAATGTTGTATGAAAGACACCTTCAGATGTGCAGGGTCTAAAAACATTCATGTTCCATACACTATTTCCCAGGAAACTACTGACCAATGTGTCCCACCAAAATAAAGGAATAAACCCAGGAATCCAGGTAAAAGGTGAAGAAAATGCCCAGAACGACGGTAAAGGAAATTTAGATGATAACTCTACATAGGCATAGAGAGAAGTCAGTCCAAGCAGGGTGGGACAAGGGAGCATTCCGAAAGGCGTGCCCCCAGGAAAAATAAAATGTCGCTAATAGATTCCCCGCCATGTTTGACTGTACTGAAGGTATTTGCAGCACCAGCAGGAAGTCTACATGTGCTCAGAGATAGACAATAAGGAAATGGGAAAAAATGACAGAAAACCAAAAAGGAAATGTGACTGTGGCATACTATTATGCGTCAGCTGTGAACAAGAATAATTTCAACATGGGATCTTGATTTAACCAAAAACTTAAACTCAATGGTGTGGGGGGGCGGGGGAAGAAATGTGTGTGTTTAAGAGAGAGAAGTACAGGGGCGCCTGGGTGGCTTAGTCGGTTAAGCGTCCAACTTTCGCTTAGGTCATGATCTCGCGGTCTGTGGGTTCGAGCCCCGCGTCGGGCTCTGTGCTGACTGCCAGCTCAGAGCCTGGAGCCTGTTTCAGTCTGTCACTCCCTCTCTCTCTCTGACCCTCCCCTGCTCACGCTGTCTCTCTCTCTCCTAGAAATAAATAAAACATTAAAAAAAAAATAAAAAAAAAAAAAAAATAAAAAAAAAAAAAAAAAAGAGAGAGAGAAGTACAGAGAGGAGACAGTTCTAATCGGCTAAATCCTTTCCATACTCAGGCTGATAGATAATATCAATAATGAAACAAATCAATAACATTATAAACATGTTATTTAGAAATATGGAAATAAATGGCTGAAGAAGTAGTTGAAAGTATATTAAAGACTTTCAGGCTTTAAAGATTATGTAAACAGACTTTTTAAGACTATGTAAACAGAAGGGGAGAGCTCAGAGAGCAAGAATTAGGTTCATTGCCCTGGGCTGTCAAATTTCTTTAGGACAACTATTCTGTTGGCCCAGATGTTCTATAAAGCAAATAACTGCCACATGCACTGTCTTAGCCTGCTCAGGTTGCTACAGCAGAATGCCATGAACATTAAGAATCTATTTCTCACAATTCTGGAGGCTGGGAAGTCCAAGAGCAAGGTGCTGGTAGACTCAGTGTCTGGTGAGGGCCACTTCCTCATTCATAAACAGCTGTCTTTTTGTTACAGACTTCATGTAGTGTCTGGAGAGAGGGATCTTTCTAGGGCCTTTTTTATAAAGGCATTAATCACTTTTAAATTCCTAATAATTGGAATTCAAATTCGAATAATAACCAAATGGCAAACTTAATGTCTCTACCCATTTGCTAATCTTTCTACCATTTGGCCATACCAGCTCTCAGCTTCTTCCGTGTGGGTGACTATGAAAGCCAGGCAAGGGGCGCCTGGGTGGCTCAGTCAGTTGAGCATCTGACTTTGGCTCAGGTCATGATCTCACGGTTCGTGGGTTCAAGCCCCGCATCGGGCTCTGTGTTGAACGTTTGCCCAGAGCCTGGAGCGTGCTTTGGATTCTGTGTCTCCTTATCTCTCTGCCCTTCCACCACTCATTCTCTGTCTCTCAAAACTAAATAAATGTGAAAGCCAGGCAAGGGGACAGGAAGACTATTATGCAGATTCTTATTACAATGAATAATTCACATCTAGACCTAGCGAGTAAAGAGATTTCTAAGCCTTCAGATGAAGAGCCTTCAGTATAAAGCCAAAGGCCACAGTATTCTGCAGACTGAGTACTTTAAAGAAAGTTCATTCTGTATCTGTGAGCAAATCTCACACCAAGAGCATCACCTTCAATTATTATAATGTATACTTACATTATTGTGGCTTACACATTCAGTGATGCAAAAACCTGAATAAGATGGTATACTCTTTTAATTCATAATTTTTCTGTTACAGTTAAATATGAAAGGATTAAATTCCTAGTGATTGCCTTAAAGAATGCTGTGGAGATATATGCTTGGGCCCCTAAACCATATCATAAATTCATGGCATTTAAGGTAAGTGGGCATGTGATTATCTAAACAAGGGATTTTTTTAAAATTTTGGGTTCCTACCAGTTAACAAAGTGATCTGTCTTACACATCGACCAGTACCAATTTTTCTATAATAATAGCCCCCTTTTAAAAGTATAGGAACTCTTAATATAGATTTATTACTCCAAAAGCAAAGACTAGGCACTAATAAATGCTATAAAATTAGTCAAATTAAAATTGACTGGGTGTGGGGGATAGATGAAAGGGGTAAAAATTGGAGAGTGCCCTCCTTCATTTCAGGTCAACAAATCATCATCTCCCGGGGACATTTAGTATGGGATGGTTACTGGGCAAAGCATGAATTGTGGTGTTAGGCAAATGAGATTCATTATTAAGCCATCTAACTCGGGTGCTCTCTGATATGTGATCTGAAAGGGGCAGACCAACGGCAGCACCAGATCTCAAGGATGAATCGTGTCTCCAAATCTTGTAATCCTTATAAGCCTTTTGGGGTAAAATCCCTAAAACTAACATAATGCGCATATATCCCCAGTGTTATTGGACTTCCCTGAAATGAATACTGAACGTGGTTACATGAGGAAACGGCTTGACTTCTCTGCATTCTGCTTTTTCATTTTTGACCTTATCCGAGTCTGTACCCACCATGGTTGAATTGGTCACTCGTGTGCAAGAGTGTGATGAGGATATGCTAGCAACATGAACTCCAGCTCGTGAAAGATGACCCCCCGGCACCCCCAGAGGCTGGAGGGACCAGTACTTGCAGGCACTCTGATATTTACAGAGCCGCAGAGTTCTATCCACAGCCCATGTGAATTTATCTTCTGCTCCTTGTCTCTGTCTCCTGGTGTCTCTCGCTTTCTTTATAGCGCATTGGCCCTCATTTTTCTCCCCATCCTTGTGACTGTTGTCTCCCTTTGACCCTTTATGTATTCTTTCTCGCCACTTACGCCATGTAAGGGCAGAAGCTGCTTGGAAACATTAGGAAGCGCTCTTTGGGGCTGAATCACCCCATTCCTGTCTTTTTCCATTAGTGCAAGGGGCTCATTTGCGATGTGCTCAGGAAGACAGTTACATCCATGGAAATGGGCTCCCCTCCATAACCCCACTTTCATGGAGAGACCTTTTTGGAATGTAATAACGCTTAAGGGATAACTCCTAAATAAGCCGAAGCGGTGCCACTGTTCTGCCAAAAGCTCTGTCCACAAAAGCTTTTCAGTCAGAGTCCCCATTCCCAGTCAGGTCGGGAAGTTACTGCCATCACTTTACCAACCAAAATGCGGGAGAGGGTACAAAATGCAAAATGCTAGCTGTGGCACCGAGCCCTTACATACGGAGGCCAGTGCAAAGACAAGGACTGGAGCTGGCAGGAGAAGACGCCAGGGCCTCCCCTACTCAGAGACTCCTTTATCAAAAGATGAAGAAAGAGGGCCATCTAGCTGAGGCACTTGTGGTTTTCACAAAGTCTCTCCCAGACGTCAAGGCCCAGTAAACGGGGACTATGCCGAAATAATGGCAAAAGAAAACAGAGGAATGCTTGACAGCTCGTTGGGGCTTGGGCTGTAGATTCAAACACATGGAAGCTTGATAAATTTGGCTGGAGCTCTCTTTTTTCCTTCCTGGTT
The DNA here is from genome assembly GCF_003009895.1 of Hyaena hyaena. Taxonomy (NCBI): domain Eukaryota; kingdom Metazoa; phylum Chordata; class Mammalia; order Carnivora; family Hyaenidae; genus Hyaena; species Hyaena hyaena. Next base: position 1,773,243 of record NW_024080744.1, on the reverse strand, counting down.
GAGCCCAACTAGCCAACGTAAGTCATGAGCCTTGGGATGTTCCAGCTTCCTCCCACACCTGTGCCACCTGCTTTGTTGCCCAAACCTAAGTCTCAGGTGTCAACAGTAAATTTAAAGAATGTGCCAGTCTGATACTCACTCACTCACTCACTGAGGGAAAAGCAGAACCAGAGTATGCCCATTAATCCTCAGCAGACTAGGCACGGAGCTGCCCAGCTGCCTACCCCAGGCTGTCTCTGAAAGGGTAATGGTCATATGCGGGCCCGGCTGTTCCATGGTGGAGGAAAGGAGCCAGAGAGAGGTGGCTGGACCTTCCCCAGAAGGAAAAGGCCAGAAATAAACAGGAAGAAACAGCAGCACCCAGATGCCAAATTTTAAAGTAGAACGACACTATCAAAATTGACAATAGTAAACCATTTCTCTGCCCTAGAGAACAGGGCCACAAATGGATGCTAGACACTTCCTCCTAGAGCTAGAATAGGAATAGATCTAAAGCTGAAAGAGAGATCTCTGGGCTTTTCAATGTAAGAGAATCAGATACGAACTTCTACCAGCCTGTGGCTAAAAGAAAAAATTATTCAGATAACCTCTTTGAACGATGTGGACACTCATGGGGTGCTTTTTAAAGTCTTTTGCAGATCTCCAGCACAAGCCACTGCTTGTTGATCTCACAGTAGAAGAAGGTCAAAGATTAAAGGTTATTTTTGGTTCACACACTGGTTTCCATGTAATTGATGTTGATTCAGGAAACTCTTATGATATCTACATACCATCTCATGTAAGTACCTGGGAGCCCACTGTCCAGGCTCTGTGTACAACGTTCATGTAGAAAGAGATTTGCTCTTGTACATTTTTAGCAGAAGTCCTGCTAATTTTTACTAATAGTTGTAAAGCAGATGAACTTTTAGCCTCCACTAAATAGACAATGCTTTTAATACATAACGTGTGAATTTAATTAATTTTTATGACTGCTTGAAACTGAGTAGTACATAACAGCAGTTCTTTGCCATGTATTAGACATGTTGTCTTGTTGAACTTCAGATTAAAATGCAGGTGATATTTTTCCTTCAGGGGAATAAATTGTGTTTTTTAAGCAAAAGTGTAGTAGATGTGTTCCTATTTGCAGTTTTTGAAGGGAGATGGGCTCATTTTATGTGGGAAGTCAGTGGCCCCTTTGTGCTTTGTTGCTCTCTTCAACTTGCGGATAACATCATACAGTGGAATCAGATGCTAGATCCCGGCTTAGCATCCCAGAAGTGCATCCTGGCTTAGCATGTATTCACTGTGCAGTAATGGGCACATTAGACAGTCCCTCCAACCCTTGGCTTTCATATCTGTAAAATGGCGATAAAAGGACCTATTGCAGAGGGTTATCATCAGCATTAAATGAGGCAGTACCTCTAAGGTACTTGACATATGCCCCTGCAAATTGTAGTATTAATATTGCAGTCCTGACACGTTGCCTAAAACCTGACTTTCAAACAGAAATACTGCACATGGTTTCACTTATTAGGATTGGTACGGTGCAAGTTGTGTTTCCTGTACGTAATCCCAAGGCTAATGTACCTTAGACACTGTCAGGAAAGTCAGAGGCCTGATCTGTTGCTGATTGGTATTTTGAGAGTTTAAAGACTTCACTGCAAAGAAGCACAAGTGAAAAAGTTGTTTCAGTACATGACACGCACACACTGTTTCACACGCACACAGGCAGCATTCATTGCTGCGTCCGAGCTTTCCACACAGGTATGTGCAGGTGTACCCAGGACTCACAGCTCATATTCCCTGTGAGGTGATGGGGGCCTCACTGTGATCATCCTGGGTCCTCTCATCTACCTGGCCAGGCAACTACTGGACTGCCATGACACCCCCAGCTTGGGGAAATTTTTTTTCTAAACGAGCCATTAATTTGGATTATTCTGTTATTTAGTCACCCAGATAAACAGTCTGTGTTGTATGCTCATAGCCTATTTGGTAGGTGGCTGTTGGGTCCCACACTTTGACCCTATTTATGCTGTTCCCATTAGATTCAGCTGGTGTTTGTTCCCCTCATCTTTTTTAGAAGTAGATAGAAAACATATGAGTTTTAATGTCTCATTTGATCCATGAGACAGGTGATCAAATCCCAGTTTTGCCACCAAATATTAGTGCAGCTATGGTCAATTTACATAACCCCTCTGACATGAAGCTGCCTCATCTATAAAGATATCTACCATGGGGAGCTGTCCTAAGGTCTAGGAATTAGGCATGTAAAGAGCCCAGTGCTTGGCACATAGTAGGTGTTCCATAGTTGTAGTTGCTTTTAGGAACAAAGAACTGGATTCTCAACCTAGTGCCTAAGTTTGTATTTGTATACTGGGGTATTTGACAGGTCAGTGGTTAAATGAAGCAAAGCAAAGCAAAATGCCAGTCTCTAGAATGAAAATGGGGGTGGGGGAGGGATTCATTTTTATAATTCTTAGAGATTAATAGTCAAGGTGCTGTCTTATTGTTTTAAAAAGAATAATGCCTGGCCTTTCTTTGTCTCCTAGATTCAGGGCAATATCACTCCTCATGCCATTGTCATCTTGCCTAAAACAGATGGAATGGAAATGCTTGTTTGCTATGAGGATGAGGGGGTGTATGTAAACACCTATGGCCGGATAACTAAGGATGTGGTGCTCCAATGGGGAGAAATGCCCACGTCTGTGGGTAGGTTAACCATTCCTTATCTCCTTCAGCAGTTACACCCCCCAAATGAAACAAAAGTCAAGAAATGTGAAACAACCATTTGATCCCACAAAAAAAAAAAAAAAAAGTCTGTGAATAACACTTGTAAGACTTGCTTTGTCTGTTTATCTCAAGTCGTTTGTCATTTTTGTGGTTAAGATGTGAACAGATGCTGTGAGTTATTGCCCATCTAATGTTTTTAATGCAGTTTTGGAAATTCCTTTTGACAGCCTACATTCATTCCAATCAGATAATGGGCTGGGGCGAGAAAGCTATTGAGATCCGGTCAGTGGAAACAGGACATTTGGATGGAGTATTTATGCATAAGCGAGCTCAAAGGTTAAAGTTTCTATGTGAAAGAAATGATAAGGTAAATCCGTTTCAACATTTGCATTAGTGTTTGCATTTTAAGAGACCACCAGGTACCTGTGAAACCTTCATTTTCCTTTATACTGATTTGAATCACATCTGTGTTAAACAATCAATATTATCTTCAAATGGCATTATTTGGTTTGATTCACATGAACCCTCAAAATATAGTATTCGCATATTAAAAAAGACATTAAAACTTCCAAAAATTTCTTGTAAACCCATAGTAACTTTTGTGGCCTGCAGGCCTTGTGATGACTCAGCACACATCCCAAATTCTCCTAAGTACTTGGAAGGGTTGGCCCATCGTTAATCATTCACCCAGGGTCAACTTTACACTCCACTTTTAGACTTGTCACAAAGTCACCATGGGAACCTAACTCATCACATTATATCCACTTTTAAATGTAATACATTGGACATGTATATATATATAAACTTTTAAAAACTGTCACCCATTCCTTAAGGAATGCACCATCACAAACTCAACTAGTGCCATGTCCTGTGTCATTCCAGCCATGTTTCTTCTGAAGTGTCATAGGGGGACTGTTTTGCAGTGACATTGGTGGAGTCCGTCTGGCATGATCAGTCACCTCAGAAAAGTGTTTTGAGGCAACGCTGCTTCTCCCTTGCCCTCCCTGTAGACCAGCCCACATTTCTTAGTATTAGTGGTTAAGCTGTGCTCATTTGTGAATTCATCCTTTGTGACTACGGCCAACTTAGAAATGCTGTCCCCCAAACAGCAGGCATAAACACTTGTAGTAAAGAATGTGATGGGTTGAACAGGTGTACATCCGTTGGTCCACCCTGGCACCCCAGAAGCCAGATGGGTCTCAGTCTGACCCTGGGAGTGTGAGTCTAGACTATCTCCGACCCTGGCCAAATACTCTGACCTGGTGTGGCCTGGGTAGACAGTAGTTGTGGGTGGCGAGGATGGTTCCAGGGCCTTACCAGAGTATGCCAGGAAGCAGACCTGACCCCTGGCAAAACTCCAGCCCCAACCCAGTCACTGGGGATCATAAGACTAGGAATGATCTGGGCGTAGACCACCACACTCCAGTTCATTGAAGACCCACCCCAGCAAGCCGGTTTCCAGCCGTGCCCATGCCCTCAAAAGCTGGCTGAGACAACGCCAGTATCTGGGGCCCAAGGTTTAGAGCCCAGGGTGTACACAACCTGGAGAGAACAGCAACCCTTTTCCCCCCATTGTGTTTCCATGGGCCCTCTGTGCTTCCACAGTTTGATTCATTGACCCTAAACAGTAGCGGTACTTACATATATAGCTTTAGCTGAATGCCAAGCATTTCCACAGAACTTCTTAAGAAGTTGTTGGGAGAGACAGCATTCTTCTGAAGGAGCTGTGGCAATGAAATAGCAGAGACTTTACACTAGTGACAAAAGTAAATGCCTTGGACCAAAGTTTGGTGTTGGCTGAATGAAGGGCTAGGCCACAGCCCAGAATAGTATTTAGCTCGGGCAGTGGTTCACTGACATTCAATCAAGCAATAACCCAGATCTTGCTCACTTCTCTTAGTTGTTTGATAAAATAATTTAACAGACCCAGATCTAATGAACTATGGGTCTGTTAATGCCATTATCTCCTTTGGCCTAGGATATGCCTGCACCAGCAGGCAAGCCAAGAGTTAACTCCTGGCATACCAAATGAATAGGCATTAAATACCTTATCCTATCTGACCACATCATATTTTTTCCCGTAACTTTAAAAATTGAGAACTGAGATTGTATAGTAGTCAGTAGGCCCCCAAATTACCTCCCCTTGATTTTGGGAATTTGAAAAGATTCTCTTGAGCCCCAAAGTCTGCTCTCTTGTCAGAATGGGAGAAAGTCTCTGTGGCTTTCCAGACATTAACAAAAGACCTGTTGTGTCCTAGGCCAGAAATCTAGCACATTCCCTAGCATGAAACTCCCTTTTAAAACATAAACATCCTAAGGGGTGTTGCAAATCAATATATAACCCCTCCCATGTTCCCGAAGGCCAGTACCAATAGTAACAATCATAGTAATAAAGTCAGGAGTGTTTACAGAGGATGCACTGTATTAAAAGGCACTTTATAAATACCAGCCGTTGAGTCTTAAGAGCTGACACATGGCAAGGATAGGACATGTGAGAGAAAATGGATGGACGGTTGAAGAAAAGAGGAAAAGAAACCATTCAGTTGAACTAACTTCTTTTTAATTTCAAACAGGTATTTTTTGCATCCGTGCGATCTGGAGGAAGTAGCCAAGTGTTTTTCATGACCCTCAACAGAAATTCCATGATGAACTGGTAACAGAAGAGCACTTGGCACTTATCTTCATGGCGTTATTTCTAATTAAAAAGAACATAACTCATGTGGACTTATGCCAGTCTAGAGGCCGAATCAGAAGGCTTGGTTGAACATCCCGCTTTCCCCTTTTCCTCTCCCTCTACCTGTCCCAGTACAGCCCACAGTCCATCTTTCAGTGTTGCAGCCTGGTTGAGAAGGAGAGAAAAAGGTGGCAGGAATTTCCAGGAGATCCCCCAAGAATGCTGCGTTGTCTGTGGACAGAAATGGACCATGTGCCCTTCGGAGTTAGGGATAGAAACAAATATTGTGTGCTCTTATGATTCAGCTGTGTTATGGTGGATTTTGAGTTTTGTTTTGTTTTGTTACCTTTTTTCTTTACCCCTTACTTTGTAAGAATGGGGAGAGAATGCATACCGAGAAAATGAGTCTGTTTTTTAATTCCATTTGCCTGCTAGCTTTAAGAATACGGGATATTGTAAAATTTCCAATTTCAAATGGTGAGAGACAGCACAATAAATGTACCTTATCTCCTTACGCTGAAGGCCATAATTGCATAGTGGGGTAATTTTAGAACTCTTTTGCCTTCACCAACCCAAAAGGTTGCTTTTTGATAGCAACTGGCTAATGAATTTTTAAAAGAGAAGAAAAATACTAGTTTTCCCCTCTTTGGGGAAATAGATTTTAAATGGCTAAACTACTAGCCTTAGACTAATAAAATCAACTACCATTTTTGTGAGTCTGACAGGCCCATTTTTATATGGCCCTGTACAGAATGGAATGTATGGAATGGGATAGTAGTGCCATTGAGTCGAGTTGGCTCTAACGAGTGAGGGACTCCATAACACAACTTTCCCTCAGCTATTATGCAACAGATCAGGGCAAAAGATGGGATGACTGATGGGGTCAGACAAAAAGAGCTTCTGGGAAACAAACTAAAAAGAAATTTATGTGTGTGTATATATATGGATATGGATATCCATATCCATATATATATATACACATTCTTTTTTTTAATGCACAAAGCCTCCAGCTAAGAGGTCACGTGCTTTGGGCTTCATTAGGAGTGAGACATTGTCGAGTTCTTTCTGGGAATTGGGGAGTGAATGACATCCAAGCTCTGGTCATTCCCAGCTTTCTCCTGAGGGTGCCACTTTCTCAAGATGAAAACTATGACTGGAAAAAAATAATAATACATGTTTCTGAGCTGCCTGTGTTCTCTCTGGGTTGGTGAGTGAAGGGACGAGACTACCAAGCCCGCCAGAGACACAGCGGGCACCACTTGTTCAGAGTTGATAGAACTTAAAAGCAAGGCTTTGGCCAAATTTCTGAGACCCTGATCATTTTACCTTCCTCCAAATTATCCAACATACGGTAAACAACATTTGTGCAGAGATATGTATGTATTTAGTTCAGGTTAACTTGTGTCCTTATAAACTCTTACTCAGATGATTTGAACTTTTACGTGACTGTCTGGGGTTTTTTTTCCAAAGCTACAAGCATGGCCGCCTGTGGTATCGAGGTGTTGCAAAACGATCTGTGTTGCGCTTCCTGTTTTAACCTACCTCGTTTTGTTTGTTTTGTTTCACTGTTCATCACAGCAGTGTTATCTCCAGGAGACATATAGAGAGCTCAACTGGCAATCTCAGGTGTATTTAATTTTTTTAAAACAAAACAGTAGTTGACCAAATTGTTCTTCTGGAAAAATTAAACAAACAAACAAAAGCCAACAACAACAACAACAACAGAACAAATGTGGCTTATTTCTGAAGAAAACAATTAATGTAAACAGATTTTCTTTTCAAAGTCTGTGATCCTATTGATTTTGCCAAAATACATTAGCAGCTGATGTACTATTAATGAGAACGATATACACGTTAGGAAAATGGAGCCATCTCAATCTGGCGGTTTGGGTAAACAGGGTAAGGGCATGGGGAATTATTCCAGTTTCTGAAGGAGATGATTCTGCCCCTCCTGTAAAGGTGGTTATCATTTGCCTTTATTCTAAACAGGTAACACACGAGGATGGAATTGAGGACTATCTTCAGGTGATCACCAAGATATCCTCACCGTGGTCCCTTTAGCTCTCAAAAGCGATGAAATCCCCCTGTTCTCATTTTTATTCCTGTGGTTCTGCTGCTGAACAATCCTATCTTCACAAATTCCATGCAACAAATTCAGCAATAACCTTTTGGACTGAATCTAGCAACTACTGTAATTGGATGCCAATGTGGACAAAATATATTGATTTGGGTCTCATCCCCAAATGCGATTGCCACCAGCTCTTTATATTGCTGCTGTGGTATTCTGAACCAGAAGCTTCTTTAAATTATGTTGCAAACTGATCTTTGTTTTTATGTTATGTTTTGTTTTTATTTCTAAGTAATCAGTTCGAAACACACAGCTTTAAATGATTTTTTTATTGTGGGATTTTGGGTACAGTTAAGAAATAAAAGGGAATCATTGTGTTTAAACATAAGGTAGTTTGTGAATGTATTTTTTAAAATCTAGAGTCATTGAAACAAAAACTCATAAAACAATATTAATGCAGTCTTGTTTACAGTATGTACAGTGACATAACATAGAACATGAGCTCTTTCTGGTGCCAACAACAATAAAACACAGACGTTAAACATCAAGCCATGCCTTCTATATTTTTGTACAAATATTTTACACTGAGTACAAGGCAAAACTAAATTTAAAAGGTCCCCTACCAAAGCTGTGTTTCTTAGCAGATACCTAGGGAATTCCTGGAAGCTTTTATCTTCAAGAATACATTTTCTTCCATCAGGACAGGCCCTGACACATGGAGACCCACTGTGTCATGCAGAGTATTTCAGATATTGTTCTTATGGCTCATAACAATCTCCACCTTTCTGGTTTGCTTTCTTTCCCTCCCCGACCTTTTTCCCTTTTTTCCCCTTTTTTTCTTTTCTTTTTCCTTTTTTTTTCTTTCTTCTTCCTTTTTTTCTCGGGGGAGGGAGGGTACAAAAGATTGTGCTTTTCATTCATGTTAATAGAGTTTTAATAAAAATTTCTTTAGTTTTGAAAACAGCTAGTTTCAGTTTTTAGTTTTGGTTCTTCCCATAGGGGATTTTGTCAGTAGAATTGGCTCATTTTATTTTTGTTATACAAAGAGAAACTGAGTCTTCCCCCCAAAGTAAGTTTTACTAGATCTTTTTGGTCCTTGTTGCTCTAAATTGATGATCATACGCTAAATCCCCTGAGCCTGCCTTGCTGCAGTCTTGGCCCAGGATCCGGCAGGTGGCCATCATTCTAGGGGGCCAGTCAGGGAACCTGTAGTATGGATTCCTGCATCCAGTGGGTGGTAGAAACAGATGACCGCTAGGAGCTCAGTTCAAATGGTGAGAGTCCTCCCCAGGGCAGTTGCATTCTGACCACTGCCAGTACACACAAGATAAATGAAGACAGCTTGCACTAAATTCCACATAAAATTAATGGTTCTGCTTATGTATCTCTCATGGTTTTTCTTGAAGACTTTTAAACGATGCTTCCAGAAGACCTAGAGCTATTTCACCAGTATAGATGATGGCACAGATGAAATCCCACAAGGCCACTTGGACAGGAATTCCATTTTTCTTAACGCAATGGCATTGCTTCTAAGGTACACGTCTTACATACTTGGCACCAAGCACACATTTTTAAAAAGCATCTTCATTCCTGGTTGTCAAGACCTACTAACAGTTTTCTGTCTGCTCTTGTGACTCATTGGTAATTGGTGTCTCTGGTCCCTCGTGTGGTAGATTAGAAAGAGATGTGACATTCAGGTCAGAGCTCTTTTGGTTTTGTCCATAGCCAGACAAAGAAGTGCCTGAAGCCTGACCTCCCATCCCATGAAGCTAAAAAAAATTTTTTTCTCTACTATTATGTGTACCAGTTCCCATCAATGTATTCTTAGAATGTGGAAGAGCTCTTTGTGTTAATAGTGTGTGCTGTCTTTGAAAGTCTGCTTGAACGGCATCACTTGCGTTTGTGCTGATTGCTTTAAGATATGAGATGTCCTTCGTTATTTTTAAGAAAGAAAATAAAACTTTTTTAACCCAATGGAGGAGAACAGGAGAATATCCACAATCCACTGATAACAATCCTGAATCATCCTGTCAAGCCCCTGGTACTCCAGAATCCTTTCTGAAACTATGATCTGGCCATCTCAACAGTTTCTGTGAATTATTAATTACCTTTTCAGTTCATGTCTCAAACAATCTAACGAAATCAAAGCACAGCAAACCAATCTATAACTGGCCTCTCCCTTGAGACTACGTAGCTACAACAAAAAACCCAAAAGACTAAGCGTGATTTCACTGACCAGCCAATATTTCTCAAATGCTACTACATTTTGGCTCTGGTCAGTATAGTGGCATCAGGAATCCAAAGATGCACTGTTCTTTCAGGGGTCTCAAAACGGTATAAACTGAGCCCTTTTCAGAAGAGCTAGAGCTTGAGAACTTTCAGGTTCAACACCGACCATTTGTGCGTTTCTACTAAGCATTTTCTAGTGTTGTTTTTCACGCTGTATGTTCTGGGAATTTTTCCACAGACCACTAGAACATTTTTTTAATTGCATAGTGTTAAACAGTATGAGACCATGACACTCTGGTGTGAACTTTAGCCTTCCAAGCCTGCATTTCAGGAGGTGCCAGAATGCACCGAAACTAAAGTCCCCATAAAAAGCATTTTTAAAACAAAAATCCCTGGATGTGTTTTTGGGATATTTCAAATCGGGATCAAAATCTTAGACTCCATTTCCATGATGCCAAACATTTGGATGAAGACTAAAACACACAGTTAAAAGTAGAAATGTTCTAAAGATTACAGACTTGGGGTTTGGGGTAGATATCTTCAAACTAACTCACCTTGCATGATAGGGTTTGATGTCGATGGTTTATTTTTATCATCACCGCATTACATTGCACTATTGAGGCTGAGCAGAGGCTGGTGGAGAGGTGAGTCTTCATTTCCAGCAATGATTCATTATTTGTAAATAGCAAATATCCATGCCCCAGCTGCCCATTCCTCTCAATCTCTTCCCCGGGGGATTAGTGTTAAGGAATAATAATACTGTATTATGCCTTGTTTTAAAACCTTAGTTATGATCCTGAATCAGAATTTCAAATGTTAGGTGACAGCAAGAAATCACAGCAGGAGGGGAAAGTGACAGCTTGGGTGAACTTTAAAATTGGATGTTGTGAAACTATTTTTGTGCGTTTTAGCTGTCTTATTTACAATGTCAGCAGAACTGTAGAGATTCCAAATATCCAGGGTCAGGAAGGGAGACTGTCATTTTGCTATGCCTACAAATGTCTACATGGTTTAAATCTCCTGTTTTCTAAAGTGTTTTAAATTGTCAAAAATACACTGAAACTGGGTAAGCCTCACCTGTGTTAGGGTATAAAAGAAAATATTCTTGGCGTATTTTCTAGCCTGAGCCTTTTGCTTTTCAGTATTTCTTTTCCTGCATACAAAAAGCCTTTGGTTTGTTGTCTATCATTGTCTGAGTGATTAGGAATGATTTGGTAGATTCTAAGCCAAGGTTTTCCCATAGAGTTCAATGCCATGCCTTGGAATATATTATGTTATCACTATCAAAATGTGAGTAATAAAACATTAATAGTAGTAGGATGCCTGCTTGTCCCTCATTGCCACTTCCAGACTGTTACCCATCCCTTCTAAACACTCAGTTTTGAAGCTCTTGCCATCAACCTACAAAGTCCCTATTTACCTTCCATCACCCCCTCTCATTGCTTAAGTATTTTGAGTTTTGACTCACTGTCACTGTACCCAACACCACCCTTTCTTTTTTTTTTTTTTTTAATGTTTTATTTATTTCTAGGAGAGAGAGAGAGAGACAGCATGAGCAGGGGAGGGTCAGAGAGAGGGAGTCACAGACTGAAACAGGCTCCAGGCTCCGAGCTGGCAGTCAGCACAGAGCCCGACGCGGGGCTCGAACCCACGAACTGCGAGATCATGACCTAAGTGAAAGTCGGACGCTTAACCGACTAAGCCACCCAGGCGCCCCCCAACACCACCCTTTCTTAACCTTTGATGATTTAATATCCACTTAGATAATCCTATAAATACACTGGTTTCTCTGCTTCCTGGTCTTGCGCAGTGAAACATTACCAATTACTATACTGCCTCCTTAATTCATAGCAAGCAGTTCTTCCTATTTGCTCTGGGTAGGTCCCCTCCAATCTCACCAAGTAAAGGCCACTGCCCCAACATCCTACCTCACCTGCTCCCTTTCCTACACCACCATTTTCCCCCATCCCATTGGAGGATTTCACTACATTCATGCTGCTACCTCTTGTCTTATAAAACACCTTGGCCCCCTTACCCTGCCTAACCACCATCTTATTTGTCTGCTCCTCTTCACAGAAAAACTGCTCAGAGGGAATTATGTAAACTTACTGTTTTCAGTCCTCTGGTTCTTTGGTCTCTTGAACAAACTTAAATCAGGCTCTCTTCCCACCATAGTAGCCATTGCTAAGAACAATGTATCTCCATGCTGTCAAATGCAAAGCTTAGGTCTCTGATTTCATGCTTTTGACTTCTCTGCAGTCTTTAACATAGTTAACAACACCTACGTTTCTGAAATACTTTCTCAGCTCTGGAATATCCCTCATGTTCTCTCATGTCTCTGACCACTCCTTCTTGGCCTCCTTTGCCAAGTCCCTGGAGTGCCCAGAACTGGCATGTTTCCAGTGCTGCAGCTCTAGACACCATCTGTACACCAAAACACCCACATTTCTAACTCCAGCCCTAACCTCTTTCCTGAATGCCAGAGGTCTAGTCTAACTTGCTAATATCTTCATTTGGATCTGTAGTTGGCATCTCCAACTCAACATGTCCAAACGCAACTCATTTGCACCCCAACTCAACAATCTGCTCCCAGTACAGTATGTTCTGTGTCAGTAATCTACACTCCATTCTTCCAGACTGGAAAATTGTATAGTTTCCCTTAAGTGTTATCTTTCACATACCACATACAATCCATTGGGGGAGGGGAATATATGTGTTTTCCTAGCTTCAGAATGTATCCACAACCCATGGATATATGAGTCCATGCCACATCTTGCCTGGGATGACATAAAACACGTACAGGTCATGCCACTTTTCTACTCGTGTCTGCAATGCCTTCCCATCTCACTCAAAGTGGCAGTGTCCCTACAATAGCTATAAAGCCCTAATAAATCTGACCCACCCTTTGCCCCATCTCTACCACTACTACCACTTCTCCAACCTCATCTGCTATTTTTCTAGTTCATTTGCTCCTCCACACTGCCCTTCCTTTATCCAGAACACCCTCAAAGCGTGCTCTTGTCTCAGGATCATTGTCCTGGCTGCTTCTTGTCTAGAAACCTTCCCCCATACCTCTGCATGACTTGCTCCTCCTTTCCTTTAGGTCCCTGCACACATACTCTTTTACTGTCAGAGACCTATATAATCTCTAATCACCCACTCATTTTAGGCCTTATTGCTTTTCACAGTACTTATCAGCATCTGCATTGTTCATTGGCCTATCTCCAGTACTTTGAAGAATAGCTGGCAAATAGTATATGCATTTATTGCATAAATTAATGAATGGATGAAAATAAACAGTAACAGAGGTTGGGAATTAAAAAAGGTTATAGAACTATATGGTCATTTTCTTTTTAATATCAAAACAAAAATCTATGTCCAAAGCTTGTATCATAAAAGCATCAGTTTGCTTTCACGTAGAAATTAGAAAACCCTATGGGTTTTCTTTCCTGGAAGGCTACTGTGGATGGAAAACACTATGATCCTGGCTGTACTGTCTTTCTCCATTAATCATCTTAACAGGCCAAGTCGCAAGGCTGGAGGAGAGAATGGTATACAGAACCTGCGAAAAGCAGCATTTCAAAACTCTTACGTTTATACAAATAACAATCCATTTTAAGCTATTGGTATTGCGGAGTTATTGGAAGTGGGAGGAGGAGTCTGCATTTTGTTTTCTGGTCTAAGTGTTTAAAAATGACTTTTTTTTTTTCTAAAACAAGAAATGAACAACAGGAAAAGTACCCCCTGCCAAAAGCAGCTTCAAGAAAACCTAATGACATTTGGCTCTTATCATTTGTCCAAGTGACGATAATTCTGAGGCCTGCCCAGGAAGGCTCCAACATCTGTATATATTCAGCGCCACTGAATGTTGTTGCATGAAGTTTCATTTAGGAATTTGAAACATGCCTTCTGATGAATTTATTGTTTCACTCAATCTTGTAAAGGGCACAGTTGTAGTTTCAATTTGTTCAGTTATGTATTTTTCTGCTCCCTTAATAAAAGAAACATATTTAAAAATAAAGGAAGAAGATAATGAAATGATGTAATATGAGGCAATATAACAAAGAAATAATTTTTTTGTTCTTTTGGTATTTTCTGTGTCTTTTCACAAATCTGTCAAGCTGAAGGATAATGTGTAATTCATGCTAAATAGCCAGGGTCAAGGTCTTAATGAACCTTTTCCAGGACCAATGCCATTTTGGGATTCCATGGTGCTTAGGTGCAGATTCCTAAAGTTCTTTACAAAAGAAACAAGGCACTGGTTCCCGCTATGGGTGGAGAATGTGAAACAGGTGCTAAGGAATGCCCGGGATGTTATTTCAAAATGAGCTCTCCATAATTTATGGGAAAAGGCATGTTAGGGTTTGGCTTTCTTTAAAACTGAGTATCACCAGCTTCACTATGTTTTTATATTTCCATAAGCAAATAAGTCCACGTTCTGTGACAACAATGTGATGGAGGGTCACCTCTTCCCCCAGAATGGCCATCTTGGTTTCCAGAGTTCAAAGTGAACTTACAGAGGACGTCATGGAAACATGGATTAGCAGCATTATGATCTGGTCAGATTTTTCAGGCCTACACCTAGTGCTCCGTGATCTCTGTGATCAGGTTATCCTGTATTACTAAACTCAAAAATAGATGGCAGTGGGAAGATGAAAGAATTTAGGACCAGAAGGCATTCCTGGAGCAGAAAGAATCAGCATAGCCTTCAGATTAACCTGAGACTTTCCCCTCATCTCATCCTTCCTCCTTAGGAAAAAAAGCCAAAACACAAAAAACAAGCAAGCAAAAAACCAGAGCATGCCAAAGTTACCACCAGTCCAAGGCAAAATGATCAGAAAGGACAACATAGTGAGTTTTTCAAAAAGTGTATTCAAAGAGTGCTTATAAAAGTCCAGACTTTTTTTTTCCAGTATAGAATGTACTAACCATCTCAAAAATTGATGGGACAAATATTTTTAAAAGGGTGGGGGGACCAGCATCATCCAGGAGCAAAGCAGATGCCCCACCTGGTGTCTGTGATTTAGACTTAGGTTGCTGGCTTTATCGGGGCAAATAGTGGTTAAACTCGGGCAGAATTGCAGCCACTTCCACTGGCTGCAGTTCCATCACACAACGGACATGCTGTGAGGTAGAAGACATCGCAAAACACAGAGGTTATCAGCTGACTGCATCCCAGCCACCTTATCTGCCTGTTGTTCCCAATCTTCTCAAATACCATGACCTCCCATCACAACCACCTATGAAACTGAAAGGCAGCAAGGCGTTCAATAACACTTTCCAATGAAACTGTATTTTATAAGCCACATTCATTTGAAGAAAAGTACTAAGACACGTGAGTCATGTATTTAGTCTGCAAACAATCTGTGGCATACACGTGGGTTACTGGACCCCTTGTTCTAGTTCCACACCCCAAGCCCTGCTAAGCCCCAGACCCAAAATTCGGAAAACGTTAACTATAAACATTTTCCCTAAGAACCCCATTTGCTCTTCGTTGTGTTTTATGGCAATGTTTGATGTGGATATGTTAAAGTCATTGGTTCAGTTCGTCTTAATAAGGCTGCCCTTACCACCTTCAGGTATCAGAGAACTACAAAAATATCATCATAGTATTCTTACATTTTTACTGGTGTATAACCCATCTTAATTTTTCAAGTATTTGCAGCATCTATGATCAAACTTTTGACAAGCCACTAAAGCAAACCCAGCTCATACCATTAGTGTGAAGAAAAGCAGCCATTTATTTGTCCCTCGCCTATTACATCGCAAGGCCCACATTGGATGCCAAAACAGAAACAGCTGAGGAAGAAATGTTCTCTGCTCTGAAGGATCTGCAGTCACCTTTTGCTATGGGGAAAGCGGGGAAGTAATACAAACACGCAGAGACAATACCAAAACAGCAGAGCCTTGTATTTGATAGAGGAACACAGGGATTGCTAGAGGACCAAAGAGAAGGGTTATGGAGGGCTGCCAGCAGGAGGTGGCCCTTACCAGACTATGAGACAGGAAAAGGGAGGGAGACATTCCAGTAAGAGGGAGCAGCCTGAGCAAAGGCACAGAGGAATGAAGAGCATGTGGGCACAGAAAGGACAAGTAGTTCTGCACAAGCAGAGAAGGTGTCAGTGGAGCAGGTGAAGCAATCAATCACCCGATGACATGAATATATAACCTACCCTCTTTACCCCATGGATCTTGATTCAGCCAGCTGCCTGCCCCCCCTCCCCCCCGGGCAATGCTTGGGGAATGATTCACATCATCAGTTAGAAAGACCAGTGACTGCTGTGTGTGTTGGCCTTGGGAGCCCCTTGAATAGATAGATTTGTGGATGTAATCCTGCGTATTCTTGTGCTTTCCATCTGTAGGACTAAGCTCCCAGACTTTCTCACTCTACCCCAGCTCTGAAGCATGAAGCTGTCCAGTGGCCCTACTGACCCAAATTCTCCTGATAGTAAGAATCACCTGTGTGCCCATTATGAAGGCAGACTCCTGGCTCATCTACCCTGCTGTGAGTAGGAATCTGTCATTTTGATGCCCCAGGTCCTGAACAACCCCCAATCCCATGACTTGAGAAACACACTTCTGAGTTTTATCTTCTTCCCCTCTGAACAATTCTTTATGCTCTTTACACTCCCAGCATGTCTAGACACAGAAAGTATGTCCAAAAGCCACCCCTTTTTATGTTATGCAGGCCTCGGGTACCATCTTTTGTCCCAAGTAGGGCTTTGAGAAGAGAGGGCTGCCTCGAGGCTGCCATAACCAACCACTCGGCACTGACTCTCTGAGCCACTGACCTCACACTTCGAGGCAGTGAGACTCCCCGGATGGCCCTCCACTGCTGGGGGCACCCTCCCCTCTTTCACCATTCTTACCTTCCTTCTATCTCAGAGTTTCAAACCTCCACTTATTTTTACCGTCCTTTTTATCGTCCCTTAGATTTAGGTTGAGATGAAATGTTTTATTACTATTTATTTATTTTAATACTTCTCTCTTTTATACCCACCTTTCTTTTCTAATTTCTTTTGACTTAGCTATTTACTTGGGGGAGGGGGATGGCGGCTTTTTTTTTTTTTTTTTGCCTTTCCCTTTTATTTGGCAACCGTCTTGATTTCTGTATCTTTGTGACTTTAAATTCTTTTTACTTTGTCCTATTGCTTCTTTGAATATTTTTATGATTAAATTTCTGCATGTATTGTTGTATGTTATTTGTTTTTAATGTTTTCCTCCTTTTATTTGCATTTTATCTATAGCTTGAATCTGCTTTTACATTCTTTTTTTTATTCTTAATTTAGTGGTCTTTTGGTTTGCTTTATTGGGTTTGTCTACTCTATGTACAAGCAAGGGGGGAACAGAGAGAAAGGGAGAGTCCCAAGCAGCCTCCACACTCAGCATGGAGCCCTACCTGGGCTCAATCTCATGAAGTAAGAGATCATGACCTGAGCCAAAATCAACAGTCAAATGCTTAACTGAGCCACCCAGGTGCTGTGTGTTCTTATCTCTAACATGGGGATAATGAGACCGTTTCTGCCCACCTCACAACCGTCTATGTTGATCACATCAGGTCATGGATAAAAAATCTCTTTGTAAATTTTTTGTGTGCTTGTTTTTATAATGACCATAAAATTTAAAAGAAGGTTAGAGGAATAGCCACAAAAGAAAGAATACCATTGTCAATTTCTTATCTATTTAAAGAGGGAAAGAAGGTGTGTATGCCACTCAATATCCAAAATCATAGTTTTCCCTTTTCCTCCTTAAAAAATAAACAAATTACTTTTTATTGACTTTCTATTGTTTTTTGCACATTTCCATCTGGTGCTCTTGGGTTTATATTCCTGCATTGTATGCATGTGCTTCCCTGCCTCATTCCTTAAGTTTTGATGGTTAAGAAAAAATGAATATAACTCTACCTGAATGAGAGCTACTTTATAAGAATGGCTGGCTTTGGACTCCCATGTAGCCTTACCAATTAAGCAATGGCTTCTGTGGCAATCCTGTAATTTCTTCCCTAGTCTATTTTATACTCCTACATTCCCACAAATGTTCCAGCTACAATCTTTGGGGAAGTTAACAATGACAATCGGAAAAAAGCATTACTTTGTACATCTGGTATTTGCATTTTTTTAAATTTCATTACCCAATAAACTCTTCAGACAGCGATCTCTTAGTGCCTTGGCATCTGGAGTGGTTACCTCCCAGGCAGCTTTGGCTCTGCAGCAGCAAATTAATGAATTAAAATGCTAAGTGAATTCTCACTGTCAAGAAATCCATAAGGACAATGGTTGAGTCAGGTTGAGTGCTGACTGATGAGGACAAAAGGATCAGGGACATTCCAGTGATAGGGCTGCCTCTTGGCGGGAGCTATAATCACCAGAAATGAACTAGAATAGCATCTGGCACTCAAGACCCTTACCTGCGGGAACACTCAGACGGTCTCTTTGCTCTTTAGTGTGAAGCCATCGTGAAAAACCTATTCCTTATCTCTGCTGTGATCTTACATGTTTGGAAAGGACAAAATTGCATACCTACATGGGACTTAGAGCCTCACCCTTCAGAGACCATAACTGAGTGGCTCAAAGTGGTCTGAAGGGCTGCAGCAGCAATGGAACAAGAAGGCTCATCGTCAGACTCCTAGGACGTCACTCTTTCCTCTCCACCAAGCTGTTTCCCTGACCCTCCTCACCCTGCTCTCATCAGTGGTAAAATAAAGGTAATAGCTTTGTTGAGTGGCAACAAAACCCACCTATAAGTTTCGGCTAGAGTCTGGCAGTTTGGTCAGGGTAAGAGAGATGGGCACTTGTGCTCTTGCTGTAGCGATGCAATTTTCCCCTTCACAGCATATTCCACCTGAAGAGAGTTTGGGAAGAGAGAACAAAGTGGGAGAGAGAAGGTGAGAGGAAACGCAGTGACATGGCATCAGGGCAGACTCCTCCTGTAAGGGGAGACTATAGCTGCCAACAAAGGAGGCCTCCATTCTGAGGCCACCTTGAACATTCCTAGAGCCCATAGGATTGCTCCTAGGACTAGGGAAACCAAGTCAGTTACTGCACAGAGCCACCGAGGCACTGACCTTCAAATCTGATGTGCTCATTTGAGTCACTGAAGAAAAATAAAAACTGCTCCCTCTTCCCATCAACCACGGAAAAGCGCTTCACCAAATCCACTTGCCTTGCTTAAAGAAAGGAGGTGACTTCAAGTTGCAAGGGAGAGACATTCTATTTGCTTTCACATTTGCCAGTCTTCCCACCGACTCTCAAATGTCTCTAATGAGATACCAGGAGCCTGCATTTGGTGTTTGTAAGCATTAGAGATCTTCTGAGAAGAATGGGGCTAATAAAGTGAAGTTGGCTGTGTCTCTTAGAAATCTACAAGACAAAGGAGTACCTGGGTCAACAACTTGCCCACCACCGAATTGCACCATCTGCTTATGACAGTACATTCCTGGAACTCCTCTGTGTCTGGTAAACAGCTGTCACGAGAAGCATTTCTCCCTGACACTGCTCCTTTTATTGGTGACCTATTGGTCAACAACACAAAATAACATTGTTAAACCTCAGTGATGACCTCATGATCTTTGCTCCCATTTTTTTATGTCAACTTCATAGGCCTCTCCTAGCACCCCACAAATTAGCAGCAAATGGTATTGAAGGCAATGGATAGAAAATAGCACAAACGCTGTCTGAAAATGATTGACCTACAAATATTAAAGAGACACAAACTCATAACAGAAAGATGCCCTGCAGAGTGTTGTGGCCATATAAGCATTCTTGATTGAAAAATGGTTAGAAATAGAGAACTTTAATAAACTTAAACTGAGATGACTTAAAAATTGCAAACAAAAATTTTCTGCATGCAGCAGCACCATTCAATTTAGACTGAATTACCCAATGATTAATTAATTTGGGACAGTGCTTGCTGAAAAATTGCCATAGATGTGCATCTGTCAAAGGAATTAGCCACAGACTGTCAAGCCTTCGTGACATGAATGGCACAAATCCAGGGGACTGTCCACTCAGTAGGCCTCTTGCTCTTTTAATGAGAACTGTCCTCATTGCCAAATATCACAAGCTCCAGACTAGAAGAAAGAGCAGAAAAGTGGGAATGGTGCCTAGGCTTGTACAAACTACTGGGTAGCTTTAACTGGTACCTGTGACTCCCAGTGTAGGTCACTGTGAGGCTATTAAGGTCACTGCATCTGTCTATGAAGTTTTAAAGTCACAGTCCCAGTGACCAGGGCTACTTCATCTGCCCCGCACTTGGTGGCCATAGGTCTGCCTTCGGGATGGGGTCAAGAGGACCCACAGGCCTCTGTGTACATCTGGTTTTGTCACCTTAGATTGTCTTGAGTCTCTCCAGGTAACTGCTGAGCTAGCCAGAAAAGTCCACTCATTCCTTCTCATCCACCTATATTAAATCCATTGAATTGACTCAGTTATAGGCAAGATTAAAGGAAGGAGAAGATAAGGAAATTGGCCAATATATTGGCTGCCACACACAGAACTGGAACCAACAATTCTTCCCTTTTAGCCCCAGCATAGGACACTACCCTTTAGGTCCTAAGAGTCTCCCTTGGCCATGGGTGTGGCTGAAGATAGAGACCATGACCACGCTTGGACCCCTGCCATGGCTCATTTCCAGGGAAAGTCCGAGAGGTCAATTTGAAGCCCAGAGCATCCAAACAGGGACAATATGCCAACCTCAGCAGCCCTTCCAAGAGACTCGGACTCCATTCTTTTTAGTGTTCTCCCTCTTGCCTTTTCTACCCATTGCCCTATGCAACCCACACTCACACTACTGTCTGTCAGAGAATTATCTACTCTTCATCAAACCCTCTCCCTTTGAGTCTATCACATCAGAGCTCAGGCTTTCATGCTCATTGGCTTATTTATCCTGAAGGCCTACTCTAAGGTATAAGGGTCTAACATTATTGGCCCAACTGCCTTAACATTGCTTATGGACATGAAGTTTAATTAAGGCTGAAATATTTTTGTGGCCACTAGAGTATCTCTAAATTGTTTACCCAAATTCCTTAGTATCTTCTAAAATTAAATTGTTTCAATGCTCAACCTTAATACACTCAGTGAAATCCTCATCTTATGTTTTCACAAGGAAAAATATCATAAGGATTCTTATTATATGGAGATTACCCATGAAACAAATGACTTTTTTTTGGATTGTGGGTAGAACTAAAAGAAGGAGTATGTTTTTAACCAAGTGTTCATTAAATATTTGTGCCTGCTACACTTGTTGTGCAGGGTTTTGATGCAGTTGTTAACGCATTTCTTAATTTCCTATGTCATCCCCTATAGGTTGTCATTTGGAAAAATTTGAGGTGCTCTCAAGATAGGTTCCAAAACTTGGATCGCAATCCCTATAAGAATGGAAATTCTTTTTTTTTTTTTTTTCAGCTTCCAAACTGCTTTCTTTTTTTTTCACTTTAATAAATATTTTATTTTTTTATTTTTTATTTTTAAAATTTTTTTACAAATAGTTTATTGTCAACTTGGTTTCCATATAACACCCAGTGCTCATCCCCACAACTGCCCTCCTCCATGCCCATCTCCTCCCTCCCTCCCACACCCATCAGTCCTCAATTTGTTCTCAGCATTCAATAGTCTCTCATGGTTTGCCTCTCTCCCTCTCCCCCACCATTTCCCCCCTTCTTCTCCCCCATGGTCCTCTGTTAAGTTCCTCCTAATCCTCCTATACAAGCAAACATGGTATTTGTCCTTCTCTGCCTGACTTATTTTGCTCAGCATAACACCCTCAAGGTCCATCCAGGTTGCTACACATGGTCAGATTTCATTCTTTCTCATTGCCATGTAGTATTCCATCGTATAGATAAACCACATCTTCTTGATCCATTCGTCTGTTGATGGACACTTAGGCTCTTTCCATGTTTTAGCTATTGTGGAGAGTGCTGCTATGAACATTGGGGTCCATGTGTCCATATGCATCAACACTCCTGTATCCCTTGGGTAAATTCCTAGTAATGCTATTGCTAGATCATAGGGGAGTTCTATTGTTCATTTTTTGAGG